>NC_133543.1:88808603-90058603 GCF_048773025.1 Camelus bactrianus | reverse complement strand
ATCACATTTCACAGGCAGAATCTATATAGTAAATAGCACATCACTGTTTTTGTTGTTGTTTTTTACTGTTAGGTTGGGTAAGAATCAATTACATTTATATTTGGCCTATTTCGACAGACTTTTCTTTACTCTTTTGACTTATCTTCTTTACTCTTCTGACTTACTGGAAACTGTTCCAGTCAATGAACATAATTTCTCCAATCAAAACAGCTAAAAATTTCTGAGATAACTATTAAGTTCTGAAATATTCTATGGCTATTTTTTCCAGAACTTTAAACATATTTTAATTGCATCTGTTTAAATGATTTTAAAAAAAGACCTTCCCTTTCCCAAAACTATAAAAATGTTTAATTAAAAACAGAACTTCTGAAATACCTTGAGCAGAGATTGGGGGTAGGAAAGAGGTAACGCAGGAGTTTGCAATGGGTTCATTGGACCCCAACTCATGCCGTAGTGGGGATATTAATCACAGCTGTATTTACAGGACAACTTACTTGACATAGTCTCATACTACACCTGACCAGAGCACGTTCACATCCAGGCTCTCTCTGCTTCCTCATAGCATAAAGGCTAAGAATTTGCATTTAATTCAACTGCTCCCAAAAAGGGAAGTTTGCTGAAGTTAAATAATGAACATGTTCTCATTTTCCTGCATGGTTGCCTATAAGTAAACTTAGGTAAATTTTTGATACTTATAATTGCTTTGCAGCATGCACTAACAAGGTCAGTGAATTGGAATTTAATGTTCCTCTCATTAATTAATGTGCCTTTGAATTATGTGCAGTGTTACACATGTGTGCTCAGATTTGTATTAGACATTAGCTAGGAGAGATGTGCATGTCTTATTCATTTAACTAATTTTTTTATTCTTCAAGATGAGTGGGGGCAGAGGCCAATCAAAAAGTTATTGGAGGTCCTCTATTTTAGTCCCCTTCTAGTCTGTTAATTGTTTTAAATGTCTGAGCAATTTAGACTAAAGGCCAGTAAAATACTTCATCTTGGAAATTTCCCTTCATCTTCCTATCTTCCTTATCCTCATCCAAGTTGAATCTTTCTTCCGTCTAGAATCCCTAGACCTGACTCCACGGAAAGGCCTTTTTTTTTTTTTTTTTTGTATTTTGTCTTTTGTCTTTTGTCTTTTTGTCTTTTTCTTTGTTTTCTAACTGAATTCTTTTAATTTGGTCTAGACCACCTCGATTTCTTCACTTCAGCGTCTTAAGAATTAGATGTGTTCTTTCTGGTTGCCAGCTTCTACTAAACTAAAATTATATAGTGTTTTGATGTTGGGGGCATATTGTAAAAACATTATGTTAATAACATATTACCCTTTCTACATTAAAGTAACTGAACTTGGACACTTTTAAATTACAGACACACCAAAATGAGTGTGAGAGGCAGTATTGTATAGTGGATGTTGACACCACTATTTTGCATCCTCTGAGCCTTAGATTTTGTTTTTTTTTTAAATTGAGTAGATACAAAACAATATTCATAAATAATCAAAAGGTATGAGAGTGACACAGCCTCCATTTGTGCTCCACTACCAACGTAGTGCAAGAAAGAAGAAATGATCTGTGAAGTCCCTATGTTCCCTGCCCCGACCCTATGTTCTCCCTGCTCCAAGAAGATATTTCATCTTTAATTTTACCAAAGCTTTACCTTATTGTCCCATGTTTACTATTATTCTTTTTAACTTGTAAAATTAATATAATAGAGATAATCACTTAGTAGGATTGTTAATACTAATGATTTAGTAGATACAGACAAAACACTTAGAATCTCACTTGGCAGAGAAATCAATGAACACAGCCATTGTGGTAACACTGATGATAATGATGAATAAACTTAATACTGTCATGTACATTGATGCTTCTGTTCATCTTTTTGGTTAGCAAAAATTTAGACTATTTGTATCCTTTGAGGCAAGATGAAAATACAGGAGTAAGTGAATTTTTAAGGTAAAAAAACCCTACTATAGTAAAGAAAAAATTCCCATAAGTATGCACATATTTCTGTGGAAGAAGTCTCAGGATCTATAGAATTTGGGGGGGGGGGGATGGAAATATGAGTATAAGAATTTATGGGGAAAAAAACTGAATCCTGCAGAAATTTTTTGTTCATCACAAATCTGTTTTAAGCATTTCAAAACTGTTGAGTCAAACTTTCTACCCAAAGCAATATTTTAAATCTGTGGAAAATGTTCCTGTACTTGTGGTTGAGATCTCATCGCATCTACCTTTCCTTTGTGTTTACTCAGAAAACAATCATTTTTAAAGATGGGGCTAAGTCTCATGCACTGGAAATTAAACACACATCAAAGTAATCACAATGACCAACTCATGTATTCATTTAAAAAATCTAAAGAAAATCATTTCAAGAGGCTATGGAATGTATAACTATATAGAGGAGAGCAAAACCGCACTCAATAACAAATCTTTTGGTTGGAAAAAGTCTTTGCTTTGGTCACAAGTCAGAAAATAATGATAGAAGAAGCATCAAAATGTCATTTGGAATCAAGTTCATCACCTCAGGATAAAAATCACATCAATGCATCTTAGAGGAGCCTGACTTTTTTTATAAACTTTAAAAAAAATCTCAGAATAACACCCTATAAGGCTGCACACATCGTAAGTGTAAAGCTCAATACTTTTTCACGAGGTGAATACACTCAAGCTCCCATTCACCCAGATCCAGAAACAGACATCTTCAGCACTGCCTGGACTGCCTTTCAGTATTTTTTTGATCCTGTTTCTCTCACTGAGCAAAAGGCTGATAATCAAAACTTATGTCTATGAAGCCCAGATAAAGAAACAAGATTTAGTCAACTAATCCCTTAGCTTACCAGCTGATAAACTTGATCAATCACAACGGATTTCCCACTGAAATAATTATGATGGCCTTTCACGAGGCCACTGACATTGACCAATCAAGACAGATCAAATACACAGAGGGGGTCAATTCTGACTGGTTTTTGTTCACACGGGGCCAGCTGGTAAGATGTAGAGCGTAGGATCCCCACCAATGGCTTGATGCTGTGATTTTTGGATCTAGAATGAGGCCAATATACTATTTGATGCTTTGACCAAAGAGCAAATGCTTTGCTACCATTTCCTGAGATGTTTTGCATCTCCCTTTCATTCTCTCTAAATGAAGAGATTTGTCTTAATGGGAAAAGTTATTTTTAAAAAATAACCTGTTCTTCTTTTTCATCAAGTTTAGGTGTTAGAAAGAACATTGAGTAAGATGATAAGAATCAACCCAACTAAAAATCTAATTATTGTGAATATGTTTCATCTCAAAGAAAACTTTAAAAAAAAAATCCTTTTAAATCATTTGGGTTTTTTTTTTTCCTTCTTAAATATGGCTTATGTTATGAAATCTTTTGAAAATCCACTTTGAGAAAATCTTTCATCAGGCCCTCTTCAGGAGATGAAGTATTTGGATGTTGCCTGGTAGACATTCTTCGGCACAAGCGGAGCTAGCCGAGAAGGGGCTCATGTGTAAATGGAAGTTGTATTTAAATTTCCCCATATTCTAGCTCTGATTTCGAAAAGCATGGGCAGTTCATTTGCTTCTGTTCAAGACAGGAATAATGATTAGCCCATTTGGGCTGAAAAAGGATTTCACATTCAGCAGTGTCCCTGGAAATATAACTTTTTCTGTGCCTGATGAATTTTAAAGAGAGAGTAAAAGTAGGATCAGGAAGCCAGAATAAGGCTTTCTGAGAGTTTTATCCTGGGCAGGCAGAGAAAAAGAGAGAGAGAGAATGAGAGAGGCAGACAGGGGTAAGACCACTTAAAATGAATGCATTTCTTCCTCTCCAGTCATATTAAACAACAGACCATTTGTCTGTTATTAAGCACATGATATGCCCTCCATTTAACAAACTTTCCTTCCCATAACAGACATTTAAAAATCTGACAATTAATACAGCATTCAGGTCTGTAGCATGGTAATTTAATGCAAACTTTTAAAAGGATTAGCTATTTCAAATATTAAATATGGATCTATATAATGTGGATCTATATAATGTAGATCTGTATAATGTGAAATGAATATCATATAATAGTAAGCAAAATGGTTTGTGGAGATCTTCATTCTCTATTTTTTCTTTAGAACTAACATATGTACTCTGTTTAACAAAATTAAACACCTACAAAACTTCTGCCAACGAACGATGAGTCCTATCCACCCCAGATCCAGTGCCACTTCTCAGAGATCATCATTCTCCAAAGTTTCAGGCATGCTTTTTGGAAACTTCCCATGAAATTATATAACACATATGCCTATAATCAACATGGTAGGTGTAGGTTTCAGTGCACAAAATGACATATGTGAGAAATGCTGTATTTCTTTATTTCCCTGGAACCAACTAAATTTCACCTTCTAGCTTCCAGCCTGCTATGAAATTCAAACTAAGTCATTCTCAAGTACTAAGAAACCCCATAACCCCCACACACAGCATTTTGTCTCTCAGTGGTGCAATGATCTTTCTGAGAATCCCAGGCGCTGAAGAGACCCCTCGGTCAGTAAGGCATCAATCCCTCCTGGTTACCACCAAGAGTAGCTGTGGATTGTTCCAGTTGATACGGTTCCTTCATATCTGCTCTTTCTAATGTCTGTGCCATAGATTAGCGCCCGAGGATATTTGATGAAGCCAACAACCTTTTTCTGAAAATTTTCCACCTCCCAAAGTCACTGTTTGGGATCAGAGTATGAGTTTCTGATACTTACCAGACCCATAAACCTCTCTCCCCTCTCTTTTTTTCATTTTGGCTATTTTCAGGGATTTTTTTTTCTTGTCAGGTCCCGAATATCCACTATATATATGTATATATATATATATATACACATCATTCGCCCACATTCACATGCCCTACTTTTAGCAAAACCTGGGAGAATAGGATATGGACTCAAGTACTGAGACACTCAGACACGCACACACACCCAAGATAAAAGCCAAATTGCAAAAGGCCCACTTTGACATAATAACAGAGCCAGTACAGGCCATTGTTCTTCAGATCTTAGAGACACTCTCCTTTTTTTATGTATATATTTTATTACTGTTCTTACGTTTTATTAATAATTTTTAAGATCAGCTATAGCACTGAGAAAATATCCTGTAGCATTAACATTTACTAATTCTTCTGATTTTCAACCTAATTTCTTGATACAGTATTTCTGATGTCTCATGTTTTCTTTCCTTTTGAGAAACAATAACATTCAAACCCAAATTCAATGCAAATGGAGCCATTCGAGGGGAAGAGTTATTTACTCATTTTCTAGAGCACCCATATGTAAGTGAAATGATTCATGGTTTTTTAGTTTGGATGGTCTGGAAGATATGAGTTCTCTTATCCATCAACGCTATCTGTGGCGATGCTGTGACTATTTACCCCCATCCAGATACCTGTCGTTCTTAGTGGCCTGGTCCCCTCTGGGGACCACCAGTGAGCACGTTATGGCATGTGGTCAGAAGCCTGAAACAAGCACCGTCATAATTTATTTCTATCTAAATTATTCCAACTTGGGCAAGGATGCTGAAATGCACTGATTTCCCATAAAACTAGTTCATTTGGATGAATACTGGTTTATCTCTTGATGCGAGATGTTAGAGGAACAGAAAAAATAAAGACAAATATACACAGATAAATTTCCCCAACCTTGTAGTCTGAATCGAACAATGGTTTTTTGTTCTTCTCATTGATCCAGTTAGTAATTAACAGTATGCTCTGCAGTAAATGTCACTTGCATATATTCGAACATTCAACAATATTACTATTCCCTTTCTTAGGAACAAAAATGAACCAAAGAACCTTTTAACAGCTGTTTGAAGCATATTTTGCAATCAGATTGGACATTTGTGCCTGTAAACAATGAAATGGTGAATTATTCTTTAAATCTGCAGCTCTGACAGTATTTTACAATCTGATCACTTGGAAGAAAATAGACCACATTATGAACTGATTTCCTGGAGAATTTATCTTAATATAAAACTCTAACAAATATTCCTTTTTCTCAACCTCTTCCCTTGTTAATTATTATTGTATTTGAAATCTGTAATTTAAAATAACTGTAGATAAAACTGACACACTTCATTTGGAATATAGCACCTTATAAGAATAACAGCCAAATAGGCTTATTGTTTGCCAGCTATGAATGTAACTACAAATATTAAGCAGAATTTATATTCATTACAAGAGAGTGAGGGAAATGTTTAAACATTACTTACACATTGGAAAACTATCTAACAGACATCTACTGAATAAGGGCAAGATATGGTGGAGACACTGAGAGGCACAAAACAAAAATTTCCTCCCACATAACTTATGCCCTATCTTGAAAAATAAGATATATAAATATCAGACCCTTACAGGATAATCAATAAATTAAAAATATAGTAAGATATAAATATGAAACATGCCTAAGATAAAGATGCAGGTAAATGTCAAATGAATGGCATAGATAATGAATTCTAAAAATTTAGAAAAGGGTCAGGATACTAGGAATTAGAATAGTTCATGAAAGTCTCCACAAGCATCCATCTTCAAGGATGATAACAGTACAGATGTAGTGTGATGTGCTGAACCCTGCGCTGGCTCATGTAAGCCAATCATCAGCAACTCTTCTCAACTCTGCGCTCAATGATTTTAAGTTAACAGCATGAAATTGTCTGTGTTGGGAGTATTTACACCACAAAAATTGGAAACCTCTACAAATTAAGACTTTTTTTCCTCAGAAAAACAGTTGATAAACGTTTATCATAACATTATGATATGTAAGGGACAGTACCAAAATCTAATTTGAATATTCATTTAATTTCTATTTTAAACAGTTTTGTAGAGGAAGCGGCTGAGGCCAAGGAGTTGAAATGACTTGAGTAAGTCACACTGTAAGTGTAAGTGACAGATTCTGACCTACAGGTTTGCACCTAAGAGTTCTTCCCACTTTGGAGCACTGTTCCCATATGGACAAAATTCATTTTTACTGAAGAATTGTCCTCTGAACTGGCAGGAACTATTTATCTTGAACAGCCAGTGTATCAGAAGGCTAAGTCTATTAAAAAAATATTTTTAAATTAACAATGGAAAAAGCCAGTGAAATCTGTTTTAGTCTTTTTCTACATCACAAATATTCCAAGATTCAGTGATTTACCATTTTATTTTGTTCACAATTTTATGGGTCAGGAATTTGGGGAGAGTGAAGCTGCAAAGTTCTAATCTGGAATCTCTCATGTGATTGTAGTCCAATTTTAGCTTGGGCAGAATCTATCAGGAGTCTCAACTTTCTGGTTGCCTGGAGATGCCTTGGGGACTGACTGCTGAGAGTCAGCGGCTGCTATCTTTGAAGCTTCAGTGCTTGACTTCTTCAATGTGGCAGTCACAGCCTATCAGACCTCTTCCACAGTGGTCAGTGCTCCATGAACAAGTTTTGCAGTGAATGTGGCAGAAGCCTTTCCTGGCCTAGGTTTGAATGTTACATAGTGCCCTTTCTGCTGCATTCTCCAGTGGCTGAAGCAATTATAAGCTCACTCAGAGTCCAGGAAATGGGGTGTTGACATCCCCTCTCTAGTGGAGATGTCTCAAAGAACTTTGTGGCCATTTTTTGTAAACCTGATCCAGACGTCAAATAAATTTCCTTCCAAATACTCTAATAAATAAAACCTTGGTCTCATACAGGGAAATATATTCAATACCTTGTAATAACCTATAACAGAAAAGAATATAAAAAGGAATATATATATGTGTATAACTGAATCACTATGCTGTACACAAAAAATTAACACAACATCGTAAACTGATTTATACTTCAATTTAAAAAAAATTAAAAAGAAACAAAACAAAATTTTAAAAAACCCTTGTTCTCTACAATGTATTGTTCTAGTTTTTTCCCTTAGCCATTGACAAAGAAAAGGGGTAACTAAGATTTCTAAATCTAAGTTCAACTCAATAAAAACTTGGGTGTGACTTTCTTTCCTCTTCCTTTCATGTTCTTTATGGACTATTTTGACAATCTTAAATAATATTTAAGGAAGGGACTAAAGTGTAAGCTACCATTCTCTATCTTATGAAACAATGCAGTTGAGGAGATGTAATATTCATTCATGCATTCATTCTTTCATTCAAGAATCAGTTATTGAACACCTCCCCTGAGTCAAGCTTAGTACCAAGCACTTTAAAAACAAAGAAAACCAGATATTGTCACTGGCTTTCATAAGCTCACAATGCAATGGGAACACAAACCACACACGAGTACGATACAATCAGATAGTTGATAGAGTTATGAAGAAATTTCTGCAGGATCCCAGAGAAGAGAGCCATGAGGTCTTCTTGGTAGGAAGTGTGTAGAATTTTGAAGTTGATATTGGAAATCAAAAGTATGGATAGTTAAAAATATATCCCAAGATGTCTTTGCCTGTGTTTTCATAATTACATTTAATATACACATACCTCTAACAGAGGCATTGACATCATACAGAATGACCAAATCTCATTTACCTGATTTAGGAGAAGGTGTAACTTTACAGCTTCTGTGTTCCACCCACTTAACCAAATTTTCCTTGATTTTATAACTGTTTTCCAGGCTGAGGGAAAGCAGAAAAGGCCTCGACTAATGCTTCTAGAACCAAAGCGAGAGTAGAAATATATAGTTTGAACAAAAGCAGTGTCTACAAAGGGAAATGTCAAATTCAAGAAATTATCAAAAAGCTACTAAGGAAAAGTGGATGTCAAAAAAAATTGGAAAGCACGACTGTTTAAGAATTAATCACAATGTGAATAATATGTGAAGTTAGCTCACAGTGAAAAAAATGTGACAATGAATATATGTATGTTCATGTATAACTGAAAAATTGTGCTCTACACTGGAATTTGACACAAAGTTGTAAAATGACTGTAACTCAATAAAAAAAAGTTTAAAAATAAATAAATAAATAAGACAATTACAGTCTTTATTAAAAAAAAAATAAAAAGCACTGACTGATGCTTCCCACATGATTACTAGGGTTCCAATAAAATGGATCAAATGCTAGATCATCTTAATTACTAAGAGAAGGTTTTAATCCAAAGAATATAGGAATTTTCACTGTAAAAGTAACTATAGCAATATGACAAATAGTTAAAATGCAGAGCTTTAACCCATAGATGCCATTTTAGTGGGATTTGTCCATATTTGGGGCTATTAGGGTTAGGTTAACAAGATATCTGAAAAATTTCACAGAAGTGACTTTGTGCAGAATCCACAAGTGTGACTTGTAATTCGAAGAGTCTGGCTCAGGGTGATCCTTTGGTTCATGCAATTTGATTCTTTGTTCGTCTTGCAGTTTGACTTTGTAATAGACCGTTAAAACACAGAAATATCAACTTACTGAATTGTCAAATCTCAGACCTGATTTAGAAATCCTTCAAACTCATTTGATAGAAATCATTTTTTCTAACATCTATTTCAGTAAGACTGACCCCTCCTTCCGTTCAGTCTTTCACATCTAATCACTGAATCTGATTCTCTTCCCCTGCTGGACCCCAGATCAATTTATTAATTTCTAAGACTTGGGAGCAAAGTGCTAGGAAAAGAGAGTTTCAGCCACTAGAGAGATTTATACTTAACTAACTGTAGACTATTGAGAAGGGGTTATGTTAAAGTTAAGCAATTTTCAATCCAATATTCTCTCCAGCTAAGCTGCCCTTATTGGTTCTTCAACATCCAATTCTGCTACTATCCTAAATGCTGGAGAAAGCCTGCATGTGGGACAGAACAGACTACATGATGCTGCAGTAACAAACAATTCCCAAATCTGAGTGACTTACAACAACAAAAAATGAATTTCTCCCTTCTATTAGCCTCTGTTAGACTCTTAAATTGGCAGCAGCTCTGTGCCTCATGTCACTCTCATTCAGGGACTCAAGATGACAGAACTTCCACATATATGACATCACTGTGGTACAGAGGAAGGAATATGGCTTATCACATACTGTCTCATTGAAGCTTCTGCCCGGAAGTAAACACCTAACTCCTACTCAATTTCTGGGTCCCATTATGATGGCCAAAGCACGCTACATGGCAAAATGGATGTGCTGTCCCACCAGGAGAACTGAAACACTAAAGATGCAACATCTTTAAAAAAGTCACATTCCTTGGACCTGAAGAGTGTCATTCTAAGCCATAAAGAGAAAGAAAAATACCATATGAGATCATTTATATGTGGAATCTAAAAAAAAAAAAAAAAAAGACAAATGAATTTATTATTTACATAACGGAAACGGACTCACAGACATAGAAAACAAACTTATGGTTCCAGGGTTGGAAAGGGGGATGGGAGGGAGATATTAGGGATTCAAGATTTGCAGATACTAACTACTATACATAAAATAGATAAACAACAAGTTTCTACTGTATAGCACAGGGAACTATATTCAATATCTTGTAGTAACCGACAATGAAAAAGAATATGAAAATGAATTTATGTATGTATATGTATGACTAAACTGCTATGCTGTACACCAGATTGAAACAGCATCGTAAACTGACTATAATTCAATGAAAAAGAGATAAAAAGAAAACATCTTTAAGTAGCATCTCTAAAACTTGCCAAACCTTGCATAGCCACCATTAATAGAGACTAACTCTAGGAGAAAACATATTAGCTAGCTTTGCATCGTAAAAAAGCTATAACTAAATGTAATTGTCTTGTGTCTTACGTATTTCTTTTGGGGTGAGACAGCTCCATATTTACTGTAAAACTGGTACAAAAACTATTTTAAAAAATCAAAAACATGACTATTTCATCAGTCTGCTGTATCTGTAGAAAAAAGCTTTTTTTCATTCATTTTACATGGTTCAATTTATCTCTGAGGCTCTCTTGATTGTTACTGAACCTGCGGTGGTACCCAGCTCATCACAAACAGATCTGACTCGGAGCTTTCTAAAGCTAATTTTTGCCTTGGGGGCTTCGTGGTTCAATCATCACACTTTCTCTCCTTTTGAGTTCCTGTTAGTGTTGGGCTTCCTGGGGTCTTGCACAGTCGTCACTCTGAGCTGGCCTACCCAGAGGTATTTAAATTTTTTTCCGTCTATCTAAGAAACTGCTGGGGAAGGTCAACCTAATCTCCACCTCTCCTCAACATGACTGATGCTGTACAGATTGAGATGTGTAAACTTCAACGGCTTGGGTTCTCCGTTTCCGCCTGACAAAAATGCATTCCCTTTACTGCTGATCAAGCATGAACAAAGAAGAACCTATCTGGGGTGGAGGAAAATTAGAAGCATGATTCTAAGAATGTCTACTCCCTGACTCCAATACCCAAATGTTTTCCTTCTACTGGCCCTATTTAGCCATACTATTTTTCTAGTTTTGTTTTTAGATTGTTTGTTTAATCTAGATAACGTTTGAATGACTAAGTCACATTCACAGACATGTTACATGGTGGCACCGATTCCATCAAAAATAATAGAAATATGGATTATGCACTAATTCTATGTAAATTATATTTGTTAATAAAATTACATAACTTGAAAGTATAGTTTTTCTTATTTTACACGCACACAAAAGTTTCAGAGACATTTCTTTGGGGGAAATTTTTTAATTGGCAGGTTCTCTTCCAATTTCAATGTTAACTTTCTGTGAATATTAGATGTGTTTTCTTAGCTAATGTTCTTTGACACAAAGAATAGACCCATTTATTTCTAAAACAGAAAAGTAATCCAGTTCACTCTTTTATCAGTGAGAGTATTAAGGTTCTGAAAGGTTTGTTAACAATAAGGGAAGAGGAATTTCTGGGAACTCTTTGTAAACTAAAAACATTCAATAGGCAAAAGAAAGGAAAAACAGTAATAATATTATATAATATTAATCACTTCTTAGTTTGTGTTTGAAAATTTATGTCTGCTTTTTTTTAAGACATACAGAATAGCTGAAGTAGAGATTAACTGAATGGTTTTAAATTAACATGTGTAATATGATTGTTTGGTAAGGACTACTTAGATTCTGTGTTAGGAAAGATTCTGAGGCTTTACAATAAGGTTCTGTGATTGATTAGTTATGTCTTTTCTGGTTCCAGGAATGAGAAAAATATGGCACATGCCATTCTTTGTCGGGCTTGATGTAACTCAAAATAAAAGCAAAAGGAGAGACTGCTTAAAAATACTACAGTTTAATTTTGATCATGTTACTATACAGGGTATATAATACAGGGTATAATTGCTTAACTTTGTGTTTTCTATTTTCCTGGGAATGTGGTGGATGGTTTGTTTCAAGGAAGTTTTAAATGTGTTTTTGGATGCCAGAACAACTTACACTGGTTAGACAAGGGAAGTGTAATGGAAGTGGCTGTTATCTAATGATTTCCTGCAATCTTTGGGGACTTCCAAAGAAGCATATCATTCAGGAACAATTCTAAGAGCATTTCTAAGAGCAGCTAACCAGAGAAGACCCCCATGCAATTTATTCTTGAAAGGTCTGCATTTAAAGTTATATACCAAATAAAAAAATTGTGATTTACTGTGAGGGAAGTCCCAAGGGATAGTCTCTGAGGATAGCTCTGAAGTGTGGCTATTTTTTCTAGTCTGTAAGTAATGAGGACACTGACAATTGTTGCAAGGGAAACAAAAAGAATTTACAAAGTGTGTGTTGTAAAATTGCTCTGGACATAGACATGGTGAAAAGATAATGCAGTCTTGACAATCAAGGACACACAAGTTAAAAAAGAAGGGACTCAGCCAAAAATATCACAGAATGTAATTGTGGGCAGTTGTTACCAATAAATTTTTCTTATACTCTGAAAAAGTAAAATACAGGATAGGAGATTTGGAGAATCAGTTCAGTGATTCAATATTCATATAGACGCCCAGAAAGAAAGAATAGAAGTCAGAGGATAAACCATCAAAGAACTAATGTAAGATCATTTTCCATGATTAAGAGGTCCATTGAGTTAGTGTTCAGCACAGTGGAAGAAAAAGGATCCACATTAGTGCCCAACCTTATGAAATTTTTTCAAAGAGTAAATTCTAAAATCTTCCAAGAAACCTAAAAATGGTACATTAAATGATTTAGAAATTAGAATGCCTTCATGCTGGTCACGGCAATCTGAGAAGTTAAGAGACAAAGGACTGGTACCTTCAAAATTCCTAGGCGCTTATTTCCCCCAACTGTCCCAGCTATCTACTGCTGTGTAACAAACCATCCCAATCCCCCAAGTCATGTGTTTTGCTCACAAATGTGCAATTTGGAAAGGTCTTAGCAGGGATGGCTTGGCTGCTCCTTGGGATGGCTCTGCAGGTCAGGAGGATCTGGTTCCAAGTGATTGTACCCACATGGCAGATGATTTGATGCTGGTTACAGATGCGTCTCTACGTGGGTGTCTCTGTTGGGTGGTTTGTGTGTCCTCATATCATGCTGGCTGGGTTCTGAGAGCCAAGTGTACCAAGGGAAGACAAAACAACAAAACCAAGTGAAACCTGTATAACCTGTGTGTCCTAGCCTTGAAGGCCAAATAGTGTCACTTCCCCTATAGTTATGTTTGTTCAGATTCAAGGACAAGGAACAGTGATCCAACCACTCTGTGAGAAGAATGTCAAAATCATGTTCTAAGAGCTTGTGAGATAGGAAACATTGTTTTAGTTATTTTGGGAAAATACAAGCTGCCACATCAACCTAAAATTCCATCCCCTAAGAAACTACTAATTAAGTGCAAGGGTTGACTGAAGACCGTTTTCAAACGTGTTAGAGCGAGATGATTGACCTCCGATGCACTCATTCTCAGGAAGCTACAGGGAAAGGTGCTTTCCCAGGACATGAGAGCACAAAACAAAGACACTGACTAAAATTCAGGAAAGCAGGGACCTGACTCTGTGGAGGGATGGAGAGCTCCCCTGATGGTAAAGAGTGATCTCCCGATGGTAGCTGTGGGCCACCAGAGAGACCAACCAGCTTAGGTCAGAGCAGGGCAGAAGGCTCTGGAAGTGATGTCTCAAAAATACAAAATTTTACAACACAATATGATCGTGTTAAGGAAGACTGAGTCCATTAGGGGAGAATTTGAAGCTGAAGTAGATGGGCACATAGAAAACTAAGTGAACAAGGAAATAAGACAGTCGACATCAAGTAAAAGAAAGAGTTTTGCAAGAAAGGAAAAATTGTCATGGTGCACTACATGATTTCGTTGAGAATAGTGTTTATAGCGTCATGAAAATGTCCACATTAAATGCTTATACAACCAAAATTGTGTTGTAATCTATTGAGAGAAAAGGGTGTGTGGTTAGGACGCATATCTGGGTAGACACTGGGTGAGGGAGACTAAATACAACTAAATCATTATCCTCTATAGTAGGAAATTAATAGGTGTGTCTACAATTTTAAACCGCAAGAAGTTGTAAGTAAGCTTTTTAGAGACATTGAGCATAAATTTATAAAGAGAGCTGGGAGTGGTTGCCTCTGGGAAAAGGGCATCCTGTTTCCAACGGAAATAGGCATGGAGGAGGGTGACGGGAACCAGACAGACATGATTTTCACAAGTCTTATAAAACTATTTGACTATTAAGAATAAGGAATAGAGGAACATACTTGTTGGCTAAGACAGCACATCGTGGTCTCCAGTGTCCATGATCACCGTCGTGTATGTGGCCAGGGTCTCTGCGAGGGAAGGGCTGCATAAAATAAAATCACACCACTCCCCATCTCTTATAGCAGCAGCCAGGGCCTCTTCCTGAAGATGCAGGTGCGCTGTCCAGCTGCCCTGCACACCCAGGGAGGAGGGAGGAGGGTCGTGCTCCAAAGTGCCCTCATCTGCCTGCTTCTGCCCCCACAGCCTCGGAGGAGGGCCTTTCCTCTTTAAACACAACCTTTGATAAATGGAGGAGAAATAACTATCACATCCAGAAAACTCATCAAGCTTCCCAGGAAATATGAATGTAAATAAAATATTGATTAAAAGCTAAAAGGATTTTAATTAGGTTACTTAGTTTAATAGTTTAATTTGGCAGAAACAGACAACTTGGACAAGGTTCTTTGTGTAAGCACATTTTAATCACTAATTAAAATTTCAGATGGCACTCTGAGATTAGCAAAAGGATCTTCAAAGGCAAGCAAGATGCCCACTTATTTTATTTTAAAACTCCAAGCAATACTAAGATGTTACTTTGAGTCCTTTATCTAAAATAATGTGAAATCTTGGATGTGTTATAACCCACTTTGACCCGTACACCATCTGTAATTAATTTATATTGAACAGAAAGCATAATCTGGTAGGCCCACATCCCATATATTACATTTCTGTTGAAGAATCACCTGTGTTTATAATAGAATAGATAAAAATTGGTCTTTCAGAGAAACAGTGTTATTTCATAGGAAAAATGGATTCAAACATATAAAACTCATGACAGAGTAAAATGTCATTTTTCAGTATGATTCAGTTAGTGCATAAACCATTTTGAAATGAGACACTCAAAGAAGCTCTATTTTATACCTCTATTAAATAATTACATATCAACATACTGAATGGCACACTTCAAGGTCAAAGCTAAGTCTGTGATTGAGGCATACAGAGTGTATCAGTTGAGGAAAGTAATTACACAGACACTCTGGAGCAACACTGCTTGGTTCAAATCTTAGTTTGTCACTTACTAGTCACATGACCTTGAATGATAAGGATAGCATTCCTATGCCTTGGTTTCCACATCTATGATATAAGAATTATAATAATCATACCTACTTTGCAGAGTGACTGTGGGGATAAAAATGAATAAATTTCCAGAATTTAACACATGAAGTTATAGCATGTTGTCCAGAAAAATGTTAATCCTATAAATATAAAAAGCTGATGTAATTAGGGTGGTCGCATCACAGAAAATTGAAAATCTGTATTTTTAATGGGAGATGAAGAAGGATCAAGGGCTTTGCTTTAAGACTGATTTGGATTCAAATCCTAACTCTCACATTCACTAGCTATGTGTACCTTGAGCAAGTTACTTAACCTCTCTGCGCTTCATTTTCCTCTAGTATAAATGAGGATAACCACATCCAGCTCAGGGTGTTGTTGAGGAACTGATGATATGATGATGTTAAAGCTTTATATAAAGCTTGACCATAAAAATTGTTCAGTAATTGTTAAGTTACAATCCCTTCTTTTCTGAAATTAATATACAAGTAGAGCATATGTATTTGGTAATCTGCCTTATAGAAATTTATTGAAGTGGTTGCTTCCATTAATTCAAATTTTCTAGGAAGGACTTCAATGGTGCACTAATTTTATAATAGCTACCCAGACACAGGAGGGGCTGAGTGTGCCCTGATACAGTGAAAGTCTGCCACTGATCTGTTGCAGGGGAGGCAGTATTTCCACTCATACAAAGATTAATCAACATATCGAAAATACTAGTATTTAGGTAAAAGTCATTGTGGCTTTTGTACAAGTCATGGAATGGTGGGCGTGCCCTTCACTTCCCTTTAGACAACTTCAGGAAAAGTGCTGAAGGTGTCATCTAGGCTTCTTGGCTGTTCATGACCTCAGTTCAGACATTTGACTGATTATACATTAAGATACCGGGTTGAAATTCTCCTGGGAAGTCTGCTTCCAGACAAATCCCCCAATATATTTCACTGATACCCCAAATGAATGCGAGTGAGGACAGCGGGTCTAGGAGATTAGTTAACATACTGTCTATGACTAATGACAGTAAATAAAGCAACCATATGCCACTATCATCTATTTTTTAAATAAGTTTTGTAAATAGGCCAACAAGGATGGTGATTAAAAGCAGTGCAAAGTGAGAGGGAAACCTGTCTACAAATATTCAAGGAACTGAGATCCTTAATCTGGTCCTACATTATCTTAATCCATAGTGTCATAAGGAAATTAAATTTGGTTCAAGGACTACATTTACTTTGGTATAGCTAAAGATTTTTCTTCATCATTCAAAATTATCCATTTCTCTTTTGAAGCTCTTGTCTCCGTGGACTGTTGGGACAAGCCACCTTCTTAGAGTTTTATTTTTCCCTTTGATCAAGTCACTCTGTAAGTCAGTCATCATTTCATCCTTTGAAATTTCAGCTTCTGTTGGAACCTTATAATCTTTCTTCCAGTCATTTTCTGCATCCACAATCTTTGCTGCTCAATCCACATGTATTTTTGAACCTATGGTATGTGCCCAGTTCACTGTTACCAAAAACATAAAGGAAGAGAAGAAATATTAGAAAGGTCCATGACTTCATGGAGTACATATAGTTGGGGAGACTGATGTATGATAAATAATGAGAGAAAAACATAACACAGCATAAATGAATGTATGTGTTAACACATAGTAACATGTGTTTTCATATAACATAGGAAGCTTAATTGTGTAGTTCAGGAGGTATGTGAACAAGATGGCCCATTAAAATACACTTACAGAAAGCGAGGCAGGGTTTCAGCCTCCCTGGTGAGACTAGGATTCTAGGTCACTTTTTCTGTCTCCCACGTGTACCAGGTATGACTCTACGGTCACAAAATGGAAATCACTCGTCACACAAGTCATTTTCATTATTATGTAAACATGTCCATACTTCAAAATCTAGCTTCTTTTTGTGATGGAAAAAATATATATATAATTATTCTTTTTTTCCCCTATGGTTTGGTAAAGTAGATCCTGTGGGGCAAAACAATTGGTGGCCAGGTTTAATGACACAAGGCAATCACTGGCCACAAAGGCTTCTTCTCAGACAAAAGCTGTGTCCTATTGGTATTCAGTAAATCCTTGAGAAAGCCACCAGGCAGCTCTTTATCTGTCATTATCGGCTGTTCTTTGATGAAACCACTATCTTGGAAAATACATCTGCCTTCCTTGGGAGATTGTTAAGCAGCGGAGAGTGAACAAACCTGCAATTTCTGGACTTTGTGGCTTTGCTCTGAGTAGCAACCAATGCCGAAAGGTGTGTGCGCGGTCTCTGTTCAGCGTGATCCCCACATAAGAAGGTTACAGAATCAATTTCAAAGCCAGTTTTTGTTCATTGGGTAAAAATTCACTAAATCTAATATATTTCCTAATGGACACTTTTCAATTTTTTCCATAAAACTGAAAAAAAACCCATAAAAATTAGCCTTTAATGCCAGTTAGGCAAATTGATAATGCAGTTTTAACTCAAGCTTCATTTTAGATTAATTGATTAGAATATTCTGGTTGAAGGAATGATGGTTTATTGGTCCCTCGGATCTGAAGTTCTTCTTCAATACCCTGATAGACATTTTTTTTAATATCCTTTCCATCCACTCTAAATTTTCTTTTTGGGGTCCCTCCTGCTAGACTCCTGGGTGGTTGGGCTACACCGTAGTAACGGTGTCTATGGCTTCCCCAATGTTGTAGTTTTGTAGGTTCAGGATTCCACCTTGAACTTAATTATCAACGTCATATAAAAAGGAGCTAACAGTCCTCTCCCATCTACCCCAAGCCACACCTTTATTTCACTTTAACAAGTCATCGAATCTGACATATAAAAAGGTCAGAACTATTGCTTCAAAGCCTGGATGGAAACATGACTTGTGTCTCTTGCATGACATGCATTTAGATGGTGATGTCAGATTAAGGAAATGGTATTGACTCAAGCACTTTGCTGAGAACTGCAGGAGAAAGGCACGCAGGCAGCCTTTCTACCAGGAACCACAAACTCAAATAACAACAACGGACACTCACTCAGCACTTGCTGTGTGCCGGGAACTCCTCCTAGGACTTTGCGTGTAGTGAACTCAATCCATTATTGTACACATTTAGGGGTTGGGTATCATTGCTCTTACCATGTTAGAGGTGGGAAAAATTAAAGCAAAGAGAATATTAAGTAATTTCCCCCAAGTTTGCACCACTAGTAAATGATGGCAGAGGGATTTGCAGCCAGATCGTGTGGCACTAGAGTCAAATTTATTAACTACGACTCAGCTCTGAGACTCTAACTTCCCACAGCCGAGGCCAAGTCAGAGGCGTAAGCAAAGCCGACACGTCTAGCTCTTCTCGCCATGTGGGGACACAGACCTGGTGCTGGCATTTCTTCCCACGTTGCAAAGGACACCAAAGCCCTGATTTGTTCATATAAAGTCTCTTGCTTCTAAAATGTTAGGTGTTGATTTTAAAGTGTTTTTGAACACTTGTGTTATGGAAAACACAACACACTTCTGAGGGCCACTAGTTTGCTACCTTTGTTTTAGACACATAGTGTGGCCCTTTGGAGTGCAACATAAATGGCTCGTAAAGCTGTTCATTTATTTGAAGAATAAAAATTTCAGAACTGCTGAACTGAGGCCCACCCAGCTCATCTGGGCCAGCGTCCCATCCCAAGATAGATTTTCCTGAGTCTGTCAGCATCTTTCCTTGTCTGCTCACTAAAATTGTTAGAAAAATCTCCCGCCTCTCATATCAAAATAGTCCTTTTGGTGTTTGATTTCAGTGATCTCGCTTTTGCCCTCTGGAGATACACCACTAAGACAAATCTTTCTTCTACAAAATACTCTTAGATTTTTGAAGGCAGCTAACATAATTCCTTCATCTTCTATTTCAAATTCCACAATCACAGATTCTTCAATAATTTCTGTGACATGGTTTCAAAAAATTTAGTCTTTAAAGAAAGGCAAACAGTAACCTTTATCAAGCATCTATTATATGTTGTTTTGGTGGTTTCCAAACTCTTTTTTTTTTTGATTCACAAACCCCTATCATAAAAGTATGTGGAGTATACATTGCCATATATATGTTACTTTCTACATATACAATGTACATATGTAACTTTATATACATATAACATAATATATTTGTTATTTTATAATTTGTATAGGTGTTAACTATTACTTGCTAATATCTTTATGCATATTTAACTCAGAGTTTCTCAATCTTGACAATCAGTATTCTGGGCCAGAGAATTTTTGCTGGAGGGGGTGGTCCTGTACACGGTAGAGGGGCTCCAATGGCATTTCCCAGTTTTGATAACTGAAAATATCTCCCGACATTTCAAATGTCCCCTTAGGGGCAAAGTCGCCCCTTGTTAAGAACCAGTGATTTAGGGTAAGGTTTATCATTCACTGCTATAGAAATAAACCCATAGTTGAGATACTCCACTTGGCAATTCTGAACCTGTTGGCCAGCTTCCTGCAGATTTATTTTGATCATGATTTGTCTTTATCTCTTAAGGGAGCTATTGAGGAGTTCGGGCTGGGAACAGAAGTACACGCGCCTCCATTTTGTTCTGGTTTCTTTGTTCTGCCGCTTAAAGTGCTCCCTGTGTTCCGGTGCTGCTTTCAGAGAGCTTTTCGCATTTCTTCCCACACCCAGTTACCTGAGCCCATTTAAGCTGAAGAATGTCACAGCCCACTGAAAGGATATGACAGTGGCCAGCGGGGTGGAGCTCATGCTCTAATCCCATGGGTGGGACACCATCTGTGACACTCGACCACCTAATTCTGGTCCCAAGGGGTGTGCCAGTGGCAATCTATAGAAGAAACAACACTGAAGTTTAATGAATTTCTTGCTCTACATAAAACGTAAACAGTAATAGCTGGTCTTCGATGTTACCTTCACCCCAGAGTATTATTTTGCTCCCCCTCGGGCTGCACAGATCACATTTTGGACACAGTTATAGACTTGCCAAGGACATTACCTTATTTATCTTAGATTGGAAATATCCCACTAAAATAAAGAACCAAAACTAGAACACGAAGTCCGTCTAGTTTGTGCTATGATCAGGAGGACTTTACCCTCTGTATTTACACCCCAGCCTCCTCCTTTTGAGGTGTTTGGAAGACTCAATGACAGGTTGGCTCACCCTGTGCTTACAGATAGTTAGAGCCTCTTAGCTTATTTTTTTCCATTTATAAAACAATCTTAACCCTTCCGCCAGAAATTACATCCTCAGAATCCTTCTCTAGTCTATTAAGATCTTTTCAAAACTGTGTTCATGGTAGCATTGGATTTCGGTTCATCTTGCCTGTGTTGTGTTTCTGCCCCTTCCTTCTGGTTACAGGCCCCTCCTCCTCTCTCTGTTCATGAATGGGCTGGGCTCCAGGGGAGCCGCATAACCCAGGCTGGACCAATTAGTTGTTCTTGCTCCTTAGAACATGAGCCTTGCAGGGGCTCAAAGATGAAAACTCTTGTAGGTTACATATCACTGAGCTGCACTCTGATTAGACTGTCCATTTTTGCTGCTACACGGATCCCCAGAGCTTCCCTGACCCCATCCTTTCTGAGGCCTGTTATGCTGTGTCTCTTTTGATTTTGTAAGCTCCATCAAAGCTAGACTTGGCATCTTTTGCTTAAAAGAAAACTAGTGGATGCAAGCTTTAAATAAATTAGCTCCCTCCCAGTTTTGTGCTATCTCCAGACATGACACTTGTATCTTCTAAATCATCACCCAAGATACATTGCCGGATCAGGATTTCTATGCCCAGATTTGACTCCTTAGATTCTTAAATACTGATGATAAACAAGCAAAATTTTAAAAGAATTATAATAGCTCACAATTATTAAGTATTGTATGCAAAACACTATTTTATGATATTTTTAAATGCACTTTATTTTGGAGTAATTTTAGATTTGTTGAAAAGTTGCAAAGACAGTACAAAGGGTTCATACACCTTCACCAGCTCCCTGTAGTGTTACCATCTTACATAACCACGTGAATTTGCCAAACTAAGAACACACCATCGGTGCATTGCTATTAACTGGACTACAGACTTTGTTTGGAATTCACTAGATTTTCCCACCAGTGTCCTCTTTGTTCCAGGGTCCAAGTCAGATTCCACATTACATTTAGAAGTGCTTTCTTTTTGCCAACTCATTTCGTTCTCACAGTTACCTATAGATGGGCACCATCATCTTCCCCATTTTACAGATGAGGAAACAGACTCAGAGAAGTTAAGCAATTAGTCAAGTCACACAGTAAATGGCAAAACCATGATCGGAAGCCAGTAGCCTGGTACCAGAGCCATTGCTTTTAACCCTTATGCTATGCTGTTCCTTACCCACCCCTCTCCAAAAAGAGGAAAAGGTACATGGCATTTTCTGCTCTCTTGCCTTAAATTTAGCTTTTAGATGAGTTTAGTTTATGTGCTTTGTTCTTAGTGGACTTCTGCCAGTCCTGGTGGTTACTCCAGCCCTTCAGCACATGCATAACCATCTCTTGAACAATTCCTTTTTCAGTTCTGCAGAGATTAGTGTCAAGACTCAGAATGCTTTAGTATATAGAAGTGACATGAGTTACAAATCAAATTATTTGCCCATCGACATCTTTCCCAAACAGAGCTTTTCAAACCTTAATGTCTATGCAGATCACGGGATATCTGGTTAAAATGCAGATTCTGCCGGGTAGAGGTGGTACCTGTGAATCTGTATTTCCATCAGATCTCAAGTGATGTCCGTGCTGCCGGTCTCAGAGGACACTTTGGGGAGGCAAGCTATAAACTTCTTCTTCTGCACCTTTCCTTAGACTGGCCGTGTTTCTCTTCTTCATTTCTCTGCCTGGGCTCAGAGGAGGGAGCAGTTTCTGCTGTTCTGTTAGAGCCTTTTAATCTAGTTCTGATTCCAATTTTATTTAAATATAGTTTGTTAGGTCCTTTGCATCTGGATTCCTTTTTACTTCTAGGAATTATTGAAGCAAAGCATCTATGTATTGTCCTGTTTTTGCCCTCTGTCATTTGTTAGTGACCCTCCTAGTGGTCTTCCCTAGTCTTCATTATCCAAATCCATCTGAAGACTTTCTAATTGTTAGGAGCACTTCTGCAAGCCTTAATTTACTCTAAAACACTAACTTCCTTGCCACCATACTTGCTGAGATGTGACTCATTTTTTTAAAATTTGTTTTAGACCTCACATTCTTCCTTCAATCTTTTGTGTGTGGTGTTTTAAACTCTTTGTAGGTCAAAATTTCTTTTCATATCACCTTCCTCTCTGGGTTCCTCCAGATTTCTCGGTCATTGAAAACATTTGCAGTTGTAGTAATGTCACGGCCTCTTCTCTTCCTTTGTTCCTGGTTTGCTTATTTTAAGAATGTCCACCTCCCATTATTTTAGAATCTCTAGCCTATTGAGACATAAAATGTATATATTTTCTTGGAACCTTTTGAAATTTGCTTTTATAAAGCACAGGTCTGAATCTGATACACTCATTATATGTTTAGTTGCTCATTAGCAACCCTAAGATGAGGTCACTGCTTTCTCCGGAGTTTCCTATTATTCAAGGGTCCCCTCCCTCCCTCCCCAACATGTCCTTCCTTGTAGGTTAGAATTAAAGCCAGACTAGCATTTCTCACCACTGTTTCCTATACTTTCTGGAAGATGAAAGTGTCAGCTCTTCCTCTGGGCTAAGCATTTGCATACTTTAGATTTTTTTTTTAAATGGAAGAAATGAAAAATCTCAGGCCAAGCTCTGCAGAGCTGACCCGAGCAAGGATGCGGACAAGCAAACATGCTGGAAAACACTCTCGCTCAGAAGATCAGGCTGAAGGGGGTCAATGTCAGTGCACCGGGACAATTAGACTCTCAGCAAATACAGCCATGCCTCAGGGACAGTCATGCTGTCACCGTTCATAGTGGCAGAGGCTGCTGCAGTGTTGTCTGTCACAATCACACTGTTCTATTACCAGTTGTTCAGATCAAAGCACCACCAGGATTTTGGGGTCCAAGAGAATATGCTCTTTATAAATAACCAACCAACCCCTGAGGCTGGAGCTTTCTGAAAAGCAATGGGTTTCAGATCAGGAGGATAATGGGAGGAAAAGTGACAGGTGCCTGATTCGGGGGAGTGACTGATAACATCAACTCATTTCCCTCCTGCTAAACATATAAACTGCCAATGGACCTAGTGCAGGGGGCTTTGGGTGAGCGGATGTCCTGATCGCAGCAGCACCCACTGAGTTCATGGTTTAGCTGGAGAAGTGTCTATGGGGGAAGGGGCTGGAGGAAAAAGGGAACTGACGAGAGAATTATCCATCTCAGGGAGACTCACGCATTGGTTGTGCTCTTTGGTTATCTCCTGACTACTCAAGTTGTGGTGATCAAAGGACATACTGGTGACACCGCAGTGAGGGGTAAGGATATACTGGGTGTCTACATATACAGAAGTGAAGCTAGCAATGTGTCAAAGGGAAGGAAGCAGGGGAAAGAAGCAGCCCGTGGATGCACTGCTCTGTGTGCTGTGGGCAGACAGCTGAAAGTCTTGAGCAACCTGAGTCCTGCATCCTTCTGAACAGCCTCCTGCCTGCATCCTCCACTGATGCAGATGAGCCAAGCCTCTTCCTCTGCCCCTTCCCATCACCATCCCTACCCAGCACGTTAGCCTTGAGTACCCAAATAACCTAGTTCATTCCAGTTTAGCAGAAACTTATCCTAAAGCACACTCAGACTTCTGCTGTCCATTTCTCCTGTGTATGTACATATATATATATATATGTTAATCTCACAATTTTATAACATTTTAGCTGCAAATATATAGATCTAATTATAGGTCTAATTATAGACTATTTATAGTCTGTGTTTTGATTATCTCATGGTGCATTAAAATTACCCCCAAAGCATTGTGGTTTAAAGCAAGAATCATTTATTTTCTCATGAGCCTGGGTGTCAGGAACTCAAAGCAGGCCTCACTGGGACAATGTCTTTGTTCCTCGTGGTATCAGCCAAGGTCATTCACTCGTCCGCTTCCAGCTAGAGGCTGAGTCAGGCTGGCCAATTAGAAAGGCTTCACTTGAATGTCTGGTTTCTTGTCTTTCTGCACACAGCTTCTCTCTCTCTTTCTATGTGGCTAGCATGGGCTTTCTGACTGCATGGGGATCTCAGTGCAGTTGAAGTTTATTTCAGCTTTTCCTTGCTAGGCAGCAAGAAATAATTTATAATTTATTTATAATAATTATTTATAATTATTTCTCATTGCGGAGAGGTTTCTCATATGGTTGCCATCAAACATCAGATGCGGTGTGGCTGCCCTAAGGTCTAACTGAGCTGGGTGCCCAAGAAGCTGAGGCCCGATGGCTGGCAGTCGGTGCTGGCAGTCGGTGCTGGCAGCTCAGCTGCCATTGTAGCTGCACTGCCTACACGTGGCCTCTCGAGTGCTGCTGCCTTCTCCCGTCAGGAGAGCTTGGTTCTCAGCGGGAGCATCCCAAGAGTGAGAGTCCCAGGAGACCTGAAGACAATCTTACTGAACTCCTTGTGACCTGGCTTCAAAGCAACGCAGCATCACTTTGGCCACCTTCTTGTTTTAAATGTTTTTTAACTTTATTCTTTATTGAAATGCAGTTGATTTACAATGTTAGTTTTGCATGTCCAGCAAAGCGATTCAGCTATACACATACAGATATATGTTTTTCAGATTCTTTTCCATTATTGCTTATTATAGGAAATTGAATATAGTTCCCTGTGCTATATAGTAAGTCCTTGTTGTTTATCTATTTTATACATAGTAGTGTGTATCTGTTAATCCATATGGATTTTTTTTAATTGCAGCGTCATCAGTTTACAATGTTGTGTCAATTTCCGGTGTACAGCATAATGTTTCAGTCATACATATACATACATATATTCCTTTTCATATTCTTTTTCATTATAGTTTACTACAAGATATTGACTATACTTCCCTGTGCTATACAGTATAAACTTGCTGTTTATTTTATATACAGTAGTTAGTATCTGCAAATCTCAAACTCCCAGTTTACCCCTTCCCAGTCCTTGTTCCCCCTAGTAACTATAAGTTTGTTTTCTATGTCTGTGAGTCCATTTCTGTTTTGTAAATAGGTTCACTTGTGTCTTTTTTTTTTTAGATTCTACATCCAAATGTACATATAACACCAAAATATATATCGTATTTTTCTTTCCCTTTCTGACTTGCTTCACTTAGAATGACAATCTCCAGGTCCATCCTTGTTGCTGCAAATGACATTATTTTATTCTTTTTTATGGCTGAGTAGTATTCCATTGTATGTATATATATCATCTGTCGATGGACATTTTAGTTCTTTCTATGTCTTGGCTATTGTAAACAGTGCTGCTATGAACATTAGAATGTATGAATCTTTTCAAATTAGAGTGTCCTCTTAATATGTGCTCCAAAGAGGGATTGCTGATCACATATATAGTAAACACATTTTTAGTTTTTTAAAGGAATCTCCATATTGTTTTCCATAGTGGCTGCACCAAACTACATTCCTACTAACAATGTAGAAGGCTTCCCTTTTCTCTACATCCTCTCTGGCATTTATCATTTGTGGACTTTTTAATGATGGTCATTCTGACCATTGTGAGGTGATACCCCATTGTAGTTTTGACTTTTTATTTCTCTGATAATTAGCAATATTGAGCATTTTTTCCATTTGACTTTAGCCACTTTCTATTGGTCAAGAGTAAGTTACAGGACAAGTGCTGATTCTAGCAATGGGAACTCTGCACAGACATGAATAGTGGAAGGGGTGGCCCATGGCATAAAGAGATACCTTTGATGACTGACACCATGGACTTCTTACACGGTGGGTCACTTTCAAGAAGCAGCATTCTAAGAAAAGCAAATGTAGAAGCTGCAGGTTTCTTAAGGCCTGGTCTCCAAGGTACATGATATGATTTTGCTGCATTCTACTGGGCAGTCAGGTAGCCCACATTCAAGGGGAGTGGGGACATGGACCCCATCACTCCATAGGAGGAGTGGCAAGCATTTAATCCCCCAAGCTCTCTGCTAAAATACTTAGATATAGGGTGAAAAAAGTCATGGAAATATTTCAGCCATTCTGATACTAGTTCTTTAATTGAAATAAATATTGATACATTATAAAATAAATATTTTTATGTGAAAAACATTAACATTGACTTACACTTATAAACTTTCTTCATCAAAGTTCCATGGTCACTAGAAATTTTCTGAATAGGCGGATTGGATGACAGTTTTACACCTTATTGGTAAGTCTAATTTCATTGTTTATTTACCTTTAGGAGAATTTCCCTAGTTTTGATTTTGAAGGGTTTGGGGCCTAAATAAACAGATAATCACTTTTAAATCTTTGCTAATGAACTCATTTTATTTATCAAATGCTCAACTCTTTATATTACAGTAAAAATCTGAGAAATAAAGTGAACATAGCAATGACACTGAAAAATTTCAAACTGACTTTTGTCCTTAGAAATGTAAGGTGCCAGTTTTGATTATTTTTATTCAAAGATTTTTTTTCTACTTGCACTTTTTAATAAGACTTTGTTTAATACTTCTAAATTAAGTTAAAATGTCCCCTCTAACATAAAATCTCATAGAAACTGAAAACTCTATTCTTATCAGATATTTTAGAGATATTTCTTCACTCCATGCATACACAAAATATTCCCCAAAGCACACTTTTAAAACAAGGATGAAATAGAGATATGGAATCAGATGATAAGTGGTCTTAAAGTAACATTCATTCATTTATTCATTCATTCAACACACATTTATTGAACATTAGCCAAGTGCTGGATGTTAGGATCCAACAAAAGATGAAATAAACATCCTTCTCTACTTTATTATGATTTAAGTCTTTATATTTGAGGTTTTAAAGCATCAGGAATATACATTAGCATAAGGCATGAAATCTGTAGCTTTCACTGCTTATTTGAAATGCCATCATTATCATGTGCTAAATGATTATAAATACATGCCACTGATTCTAGGCTTCATGATACTACTCCATTAATCTGTCTTCTTTTACTCTTCCAATTACCTTAGCTTTAAACTGTGGCCCAGTTTGGATTTTTTGTTTTTGTTGTTTTAACATGTAGTAGCGAGGGGCACACTGGTGATTAAAATTTAGAGTCTGAGGTCATCCTGTCTTGGTTTGAATCTAAGCTCCATCACTTACTGGCTGTTTTACTTTAGACCAGCTACATAGTCTCTTCTAATGTCAGTTTAATAACCTATATAATATTAATAATAATATTTACAGCATAGAATTTAATAAAAATGTGTTTGTATTAGTTAAGAAGTTATAGATGCTATTACAAAATTAACCAAAAGTCTCAATGGCTTAATAGAGTCAAAGGTTATTTCTGGTTTCTGTGAAGTCCAGTGGGTATTCTGTTTGGGCTGGTAACTTTCTACAGGGCTATTCAGGAAGAGGTGGTCTTGTGTGAGAGACAAACACTAGATCTTGCAGTGATGTTTATCACTTCCATTCATCTGTCATTGGCTAGAATGAGGTCACATGGACCCACCTAACTACATAGGAACCTGGGAATGTTGGAGGGCCCAAACCAATCTCTGCAAGAATATATAAAATCCCTTTCAAAATGTCTGATACAAAAGTAATTAATAAATATTAATCATTATGGTTATTACTATGGACATTCAACATGGTCCATCCCTCAGTCCTAGACATTTATAAATGGATGAGAATAATGAAGTGTGGCAAGTGCCATAATGTGCGAGAACAGCAGGCTAAGAGATCCCATGGCCAAGTCCAGGGAGAGCTAGAAATGGTTACATTCTGATGGAAGCAAAATCAAGCAGGACCCTGCAGGACCTTCCCAGGGACAGACATCCCCCTGCCCCCTCCACGTGCCCCACCTCTTATTTGATTTCCAAAAAGCAAATTTAGTCAGAGAAGTGAGAAAATGCAGAAACAAAGAAAAGCAGTCAAGCAACACAAAATAGGAGTAGTTTAGCCACAAAACAAAGCCAAAGTACCTTTAATTTCTCCTCAAAAGCTATAGATAATATTCTGAACTATATTCTGGTATTGTTTTGCACATACTAAAAGCTACACCAGGTGGGAGAAGTTAACTGCACGACCATTAACATGTAGCTCCAAGACCAGCTGGAACCTGAGGATTGATAATGCTGACCCTTGTGACCTCACCTAGTTACCTTACCACCCACCAATTAGAAAATTGTACATGAGCTTATTACATACCCCATGACCCTCTCTCACTTTGTATTTTAAAATCCTTCTCTAAAAGCCAACAGAGAGTTCAGGTCTTTTGAATATGAGCTATCCAATCTCCTTGCTTGACTTCCTGTAATAAACGCTATACTTTTCTTCACCACAGCCCATTGTCAATGGACTGGATTTGTTGTGCCTCATGTGAATGGATCCAAGTTTTGTTTGGTAACAGAAGTAGCACTTAAATATACATCTAAAAGATAAGTAAAATTTGGCCTGTTCAAAACAGGGGGAAGAGAGTTCTAGGCCGTGAGACTCAAGGTCTAGAAATGAGGGAGAAAGTGATGAACTTGAAGAATTTAAGTAAGTTAGATGTGGCTCTGGTAGACTGTGGAGGTAGAGAGTTGAATAAAGAGACTTGAGAAAAAGAAGGGAACCAGGCATAAAGGTCTTACAAAACATGTAAAATTATTTTAACTTTATCCTGAAATCATTTGTGACTGGAGGAGAGAGGGGGCTTTAATGGGGAATAAATAATGACGACATGAAACATTGTGAGATGGAAAATGGGTCCCATTGAATAGCATATTAAGAGTAAGAACTGACAAATTATAGGAAAACATTGTGGGTTCTTGGGCATAGTATGGTCAACATGATAACTTTTGAATGATAGCAAGTGATCATCTTGGCTTTAAAATGGATGAGAAGGAGTAAAACTAGACACATTAACTAAGAAGTTGTTGGAATTTGTCTAAGGATGCTATTTGAAAGCCTAGTGAAAATGGAAGAAAAAATGAGAGGCAAGAAAGAAAAGACCACTTCAAATAGAAACAATTACAAGACCAAATTCTTCATTCAAAACTATGTCAAAATGTGTAATTAAAATCTCAATCCATAGAAAAACTCAACTGTGTATTTCATAATCAGTCTCTCAAAACCTGTTTAAGTCCATAAAAATTTCTTTAGCATCTACTATATGCCTGGCATGGTATAGGTGCTTGACATTAAAAAAAATAATAAAATGTCAGTCAAATCCTCAAAGAGTCCAAAGTCCAGTGGAGGAATCTAGTGAATACATAATTAGACTACAGTCTTGTAAGAGCTAGGGCAAACTTCTGTAAGGACACTAGACCACTTGGTTTATTCTTTAGTGACATATTGAGGAATATTTCACAGAATAGGGACATGTGAACTAGGTTTTGAATTAAGACTTTGCAAGAAAGAGGAGAGAAGGGAAAGTACATCCCAGGAAGAGGGAACAGCATGTACCAATGTCCAGAGATGAAGGGCAGGTTAGTACTCAAGTGTTCATGGAGTGCTTAGGAAGGACTTGGCACTCCCTAGCACCATTTGAAATTCAACATCTCAGCATGACTTTACTTGGCCAATGGATTACGTTTCAAAATGATAGGGGCCACTTCTGGGCAGAAGACTTTCAAAGCCAATCTTGGATTCAATATCCCTTTCTCTCTTCCCTGAGGACTGGTGATACTGTAGATAGTGAAGGATCCACAGCTCGGGACTCTGGATGAGAAATCTATTTGAGCACAGTCTTTTGTGACTCCAAGGTGGATATGTAGAATGAGGGGGAAACAAACTTTTACTATTTTAACCCACTGAGATTTGGGGGAATTGCTTCTTACCACGGCATGACCCAAGCATTCTGGACTCATACAAAAAATGGAAACTTGAAGTGAAGTACTATGAAAAGAAAACCCTGAATGAGGCATCAATGACTACTGCTCAAGCAGTGAGTGACAAGGAAGCTATTACTGAAGGCAAGAAAGATGATAATAATCAACTGTGAAAACGTTAGTAAAATCACCTCCAAATCTCCAGTAACTTGGGCGGCGGATTATGTATTGAACACATTCAGAGCCAGAGGTGAAGAGACTGCAAAACAGCAGGCATGTGTTGCTTGCTGTTGGTAATGCTTGGTAAAGTGTATTGCCAGGAAGGGATGGACTCAGAAAACAACTGGCAAGTTTGCCATCAGTCGAGAGGGAATTGAGAGTGTCCACAAGTTAAAGTTTAGGATTTAAATCAGCAATTGTTTTTAATTCCTTAACAACAAAAGAGAAAACAGAAACATCTTAAAGCAGCAAAGTCAATCAACAGTATTATTTCCGCAAAGATAAATGGGAGGGTCTGGGAGTCATGCCAATTATTAAAATCATGGAATGAATGAAGGGATCTCAGATTAAAGGTCTCACTAAGAATGTGGTATCCATTCAGTTCATTCAATTGAACCAAATGGCTCAGAAAAAAAAGATTAAGTTTGTGGAAGGGTGGGGCCTTAATTTAAACCATTCAGGTAGTGTAAGTAAACACTATCAGAATAATGACATAGCTATAGAATAATAACTTTTTCAAGTTTTGATTATTTATCAACCTGAACATTTTATAATTGAAATTTTTTAAAAAAATCCCTTACAAATAAAAGAACATCAAGATAATAAGAATAATTTCATTGTCCCTCAATAAAGACAATTAGTAAAGTTTAAAAGCCTTAAACCTATGATTAATCTGTATAAATACAGTTAAACATATACATAAGAAAAACATACCACTTGTATCTGCAATATTATATAATCTTTTTAACTCTTCAGAGATCTTTAGTACCGCACTTGCTGATATTAATCTGAAACATAATTTGGGTTCTGAGGGCAAACCAAAACACTGATTTGGCAAGACTGCATATTACATGTTTGCTGTCCTGTCACTCAGGAAATACTCGGAATTTGTAAAAGCAGGCTGTTGTGTCTCAGAGTTGGTATGTACCTGTGAAAAGGGAGACTTTTTTTGAGTTTTGGGAAGAAATACTCCAGCCCTAGAGAGGTGCTTTTTAAAATGCTTTGTTATGAAACTATGGGTATTTCTCAGAATTCTCTTCAGATAGCTTTTTATGTTCTTTTCTACCAGATCGAAATTCCTTCCCTGGAGAATTGGAAATAGGTTGTGGGCAAATTATGAAAATAATAATGAAGAATCCCTTACAGAGTTTTTTGGGGTTTTTTTGTTGTTTGTTTTGTTTTGGAAGTGGGAGGAAACAGAGCTGGTTTTTCACCTTGAAAGCACAGACTGGATCTGCGCTTCTCTTCACTTTCTTCAGATCATGGGCTTTTGAGGAGACTTAGGAAATTTGTCTTTATATTCCAACTTTGCTATTTTAAGTGAGAAATGCTGAAGAAAAAAATGCTGATTTATGACGTTGCTCAAAAGCTTCACTCTCTGGTTCATAATGTCTTAGGTACTTCGTTGTTGCTGTTGTATTGTGAATACACTCTTTGAAACTCCCAGTTCATAGGCTGCACTTGATTCCCTGACTCGTCAGTGAGCATTAGGCTAACAACGTGGGGTTTCTGCAGGGGGACCGCCACAGCCTCAGCCCAGGCGATGCACCACACGGAAGGAAATTGAAAATGTGTGCGTGTGGGGGTGCGTGTGTTTAAGGCAGGCGCGATGTTCGACTTTGAGCCCAAAGAGACAGAGGGATGACACCTATTGAGAGAACCAGCAAAGGGGCTCTGGGAGAAATACACTGTCAAAGCTAACACCCTGCAGCTACGGAGAACTAGCCTCTAACTCGTTCTAAGGGCGGTGTGGTGCTACACTTGAAGCTAAAAAAATTTTTAAATGATGTAAAACCCGTCCACATGCTTGGCACACAGCAAGCATTTAATACAGTGTTCTCTCTTCACAATAACCACTGTTCTAGCACATATTTCTTGCATGTTAATACACCAAGTGATGATGGGGCTCTGAAACACTCATCCAGAACCTCCCACCCGACGCCCTCTCACACACACACACATACACACACACACACACACACACACGCACATCCTGCAGGACAATTAATGGGTGGAGTGATTGGGACCAAATGCTTGCTTAGTGAGTTCAGTCCCCGGTGCTTTGTAAACGCAACTAGAAGAGGAGGCAATAGTTTACCAGGTGGAAAGAAGAGCAGATATCGGAGAAGAGGAGCAATTACAGATGCAAAGCAGTGCATAGAAAAGTTCAAGGTGAGAAGAGGCTCTTACTAAGGTCAATCTCAGGGCACTAGGGACAGGTGCCAGACACATAACCAGCACATAATAAAGGATGCCAGGGACTGGTAGGACTTAGCCAGAAAATCTGGAATTCTCTAGAATGGTGGAGAAGGAGGCAACTACAAAGGTGGTCTAAACTCAGGGAAATGAATTATTGGGTTCATATCAGAAACATGTTTCCACTCCATGGGGACAAGTAGAACGAAGGTAATGCCAGAAACCTGATGGCACCTAACCCAAACGAAAGGAACCTAGAGAGGGATGAGGACTATTTCAGTCTTGGGAGAAGAATTAAATCTCTCACCAGTACTACACAGACAGCTCCAATGTATTTAGTCACAAGCGATTTTGTTTTTCTTAGGTTTTTCCCTTTGATTTCTATGAATTTTAGTGAGGTAGGCTTCTAAACCTCCAGAATAAAGATAGGTATCATTGTGTCAGGGGAAGCCGAAGCCTTCCCACACCTCTCCTCAGTCCCATGCAGTCTCTTGCTCTGCCTCCTTTCTGACTTCATTCTGCCCTTATTTTGGCCGGTGTAGGGTAGATAATACCTTAGATTCAAAGGTACTTACCCTTCCCTTTAAATCAAGATGTCATTAAACAGTTAGCATCTTTTAGGGGGCCAGGATTATTAATGCCAACATGCTCATGGGATAACTCCTGGACACGATGCTTGTGTTTTAATAGGGATTTCAGTGGACAGTGCCTTCCCCACAAAGGAATGGATCCGATGGTAGATGTTAGATATCTTGGGACATGTATTTCTTTTAAAATGCCTCACATTTCATCATGTGGTCATCCACCAACTCTATTCATGTGTAGCTCTATGGCCACAGCCGTAGAGATATGCCTCCTGGCTTTGCCCTGAAGTTCCAAAATCAATCCTCCAGACTTGTTCTGGACATTGATCTCTTTGGAGAATCTAATGGTCAGGGCTCTCTGTGGGTCTCTGGCTGCCGCTCAGAGTAACCTCGTGCCTCTCCACTATAGTCTTGTGCCTAGACTGTTCTCCACACCCATGCGATTCCGGTGTTAAATCAATTCGGGGGAACATACACAACGTACGTGAAGCCAACCAAAATGTTGGCTTTAACTCACAGGTGTTAAAACAGGAAAGGTCTTATACCGTAGGATTTTAATACCATGAGATGTTTCATTTTATTGGGACATTCCTTGGCATAGCCTATAAAAGGCTCTTTAAAATATTGCCCACCCACTTTTGCCCGGCATCATTCCTAACTGGCCTCTCCAGTTCAAAGACACTCAACTTCCCACTATTCCTTAGACACGAATGTCCCTTCTCAAGCCACTCTGTGCCTTCAGCCATCCTAGTCTCTGTGCCAAAAGTTGACTTTTCTCTCATTTTCTGGAAAAGTTTTATTTCTTCTCTCGATTGAAAGCTAATGTCTTCTCTTTACAGGCTTTTCTTGCTCTGTCCTGAGTTGTACTGTCACCTGAGCTTCCACTATTTTTTATCAGAACTTGAGTACATTATTTATAAATATGTATCACAGGTATCTACTTACATGGATGTCTCACATGCTACTCTTTGTGCTCCTAGTGGGGTGGGATTATGCTTTATGCAGTTGTGTGTACTATGTACCTAACACAGTGTTGACTGTGCTAGAAAAATAACACAGCGTTTGTTGATTGAATCACTGAAAATAAATTGCAAATGTATATGTACATATAAAGTAGTCTTGATGATAGGAAACATTTGTCTTGGCATGTGGGATAAGGCACTACACAGGGCGTGAGAAAGAAAAGAATAATTCTGTCATAAAATATCCTTGTTAAAAATAGTCACAGTGTATTAAAAACTGTGAAATACTTCATCTGAAAAATCACCTTTCCTACAAATTACTACTTGCCTTTTGAATAAAAGACACAGTCTCTAAAAGATGATTATCAGTTATTGAGCAATCAGAATTTTAAAATTACATTCAACCCACAAGTTGGGAGATGCCTAAGTGGGTGGAATCTGTTGAGTTCTGAATAAATTTGGCATTTCTTTATTTTCTGACATTAAGGTGCTGAAATACGCTGTCAAGCATTAACATGTTTGTTGATGGTAACTTGGCTTGGCAGATAGAAACTCCAGCGTGAGCTACACTTTCACGATTACATTTTCATTACTAAACACAGATCTCTATCTAAGGCCGTTTATTGCTTTGAGTTATTAGTCATATGCTGTTATCCTTGTTCAATTTTAACAGTGGAGTTTGCTTGAAAATCCATTTGGTAAATAGTTTATTCTATGTCCACAATCCCAAGGTGACGAGTGAACCCAAGTAAGAGTTAGTTAAACCAGATGTTGCATATTGTAGAATTTAAAAGCCATTTAAATGCAGTGCACGTTTTGAAAGTTGTTTTAAGCATGCAGTATATATAAATATATATCAACTATAACACATAATATAGTTTATAGTCAAGTAAAAGTATTATTTTGCTACTCTTTATATGTTCAATTTATTAATCTTGCTTTTGCCAATGTATTTCAAAAAATTTTAAACCAATTATAATTAAAAAAAAGTAGGTCAAACTTGTAAATTTTGTGTAAAATCTTTGGCTAAAAGATGATTTTGGTCACCTTGAATTTAATTAATGAAAATACTTTGATCAAGAATAAAAAGGTTTAAAGTGAATAATGTCTCCTCCCCACCCCCACCCCTCAAAAAAATTGAAAAGCAAAATGACTTTTTAATTACACTTGCAGTTTATAGCAAAAATTTTTTTAATTGTTAGTGGATTTATAAGGGCAGCATAAATATTTCTTAAAGATGTTAGCACCACTAACAAATGCCTACACTCATTTCTACAAGTTGACTTTAGAAGTGGTTCATCAAGGAAGATGGTGCTCTGTTCTTGAAATGTATTTTAATAAAAGAACACACCTGTCTTTCTCTGGTGTGTTCATTGCCGTGTTTTTCCTTTGAATGTTCAATTAGATCATGAAGTTCATTGAATTTTGACAGCACAATGTTGGCATCAGAATTGTTCGAATGATTGGAATGGACGATTTCCCATCCAGATTTTTTTTTTCCTCCAAACAACAAAATGTACAACAAAGAAAGAAAAGCTCAATCAAACAATTTCTAATATAGAATCGCTCCTTCCTGTTTCACTTTGATGTGAAAAAAAAGCACTATGTAGACCCAAGTTATCTGTTTACAGCAAAGAAAAAACAAATTCTTTCTCTTATGCCAAGATTGAGTTGCAACCACCAGTTAGAGGCCAAGTGCACAGAGCACGCCCCCGGGTCTGCTAATGCCTTTCAACCACTTCATTGCAGTAGATTGTCGTAATTAGTGCCTTAGCATAAATACGAAAATGAGGGGGTCGCGCCAGGTGATCTCTGAAGTCCCTTCCGGCATTAGAATTCGAGGAGTTGGTGAGCCAGAAATTGCTAATGTGTTTCTGAATGTACCAAATATACGCCTGGGGACAAATTGCTCATTTGGAAGATGGGTCCTTTTTATTAATTTGGCTCAGGAATATAAGCTTTAGTGAAGAGTAGTACCGGGTAAACACTAATAATAACATGTGATTCTGCAGCATTTTGCTTTTCACTAAGAGTTGTGTGTTCACATCATTGCGTTTTATTTGCAACAACATTGTGAAGAAGTTCTATGATCAAGATTTTGTCACACCTTCAGCAAATCTGTAGAAAATTTAATATTACCACCCCATCCTCGGTTTTCCTGCTTCGTCAAAGAAGCTAAGGGATCTCCACGAGGGAGCAGAGGACAGGGACCACAATTCATCTGCGTCAACCAAATAATTCTTGCTTTTTTTTTTTTTGCTTTGCGTCCCCCAAATCTGGATTCACTCTTATCAAACAGGTCCATTTGCACATGTTAAGACTGAGAAAACAATTGGGTGTCCATAAAGATACGGTGAGACAGATATTTGAATTCGGAGTTCAGGGGAGGAGTTTACGTTGGAGAAATAAATCTGTGAGTTATGGTAAAAAAAAAAAAAATTCATCTGAGTCTGGAAACTCCATGAGGGCAAGGACTGTTTCTACTTCATTCACCAATGCATCCCTCACATCTGACTCAGTGCATTATTAAGGCTATGATCCAGTAAAGAGAAAAAAAAAACATAAATAGTAATAGAAGAAACTTAAGAAAAATAAAGAAGACTGAGAAATCATAACAGGATATTTCAGAAGCAGTAGGAACCCTTGAGGAGGTGCCACTGGAGAGAGCAGAGTTGGAAGTGACATTGGAGAAGAGTTTTCCAGACACAGAGAAAAGATGACACAGGAGCCTGGAGTGAGTGTGTGTTCAGTGCGTTTGAAGGGCGGGAAGAACTCCTGTGGCTGGAGGGAGCAAACAGCCTTAAGAGATGGCAGCATAGATATAGTGGTTGGGAGGGCAGGTATCTTACCTAGGACATGGATTAAGCAACACAAAAGGTAGTTAAATCCACATTCACATACAACTCTGAAGAAGTAAAAATGAAAAGAAGTAAACTTGGGTATCTTGCCTCTAGTTCAGCTTAGAAACTCTACTATAAATCTTTAAGCATTCTTTTTTTGTCCTTCTTGTTGTGAACTTGAACTCAACCCATTTCACAGCTCTCTAAGAACATTATCTTCTTCCTATTTTCAAACTACTCACTCTGAGAGTTAAGATTCCACAATCTCACCTCTCATGTTTCTTTTTTTTTTTTTCCTTTTTTTCTCACCACTGATTGTGAACTTCCTTTTAAGGGTACTGTATCAAAGACCCCTGGATATAAGCTAGTGTTTTCCAAAAGAAGTTTCACTTAGGCTATTTCTGGAAAAGATACTGAGTGTTCCATCTCCATTCATTCAACTATTTATTCATTTGTTCATTTTTATAGTCAAGCTAGACACTAGAAATAAAAAGATGAATTAATATAAAGTCCTTAGCTCCAGGTCCTATAGTCTAGTGGGGAAGATAATTCAAATTTAGTATGATAAATGCAATGACAGATCTATGCACGGTTACAGAAACTCAGAGAAGAGGGTACTTAACAATGTGAACTATTTTCTAAGCAGCCAGACTCTCCTTATTCTGAAGTCATATAGCCAAACAAGGGCTAAAAATGTGTTCTACAATAGCAGCAACTGGTTTCTCTACAATCTTACTGGATTTTAACTTTTTTTAAAATGTTAATCCTAGAAGAATTGAGTTTTAGTACTTTCTAGAACTTTGTCTCTCATTGGTAATTCTACCCAAAGTCAAAAGGAGAAAACATGGTGCCAGTGTGTCTAAGCAATTCCAAGATGACATTTAATAGCATATTTCAATGTAACTTAAAAAAAAAAAAAAGTTCTGGTCAACACCCAGCCAAGAGGAGGGACACAGTGGACTCAGATTCCAAACCAAGATACTTCCCAGATTTCCTATGGGACTGTTTGGTCTCCATATTAATTCCAATGAGTTGGCTTATTTTGGTGTAAAATACCTAATTCTCTCGGAGAATTCTTTTTTAACCATTTGCTTGACTTGTTGAATGCTTTAATATCTGCCTGGTTGACATATGCTTTAGTTGATGATAAAGGCAGTGTTTTGTTTGAATTTTGTTTCTGTACATCATAAGTAATGACCCAAAAATGGAAGTCAGAATGAGGCAAAAATTAAGTGAAGCTTTGTTAAGGAGACAGATTATCTTTCTGATAAAAACCGAGTACATTTTTAGTAATTGTGGGATGTGTGAATTGTCTTCTACCTTATAAAGGCATAGATCTATTGCATTCTGCCAGAATTTATTCTTTCCTCGAAATATCTTGGAAGAGAGAATGTAACCTACAATCTCTTTCCTCAGCAAATAAAGGGAAGTGAAGATAATATTCTAGGGAGATAATATTCTAGTGAAGATAATATTGTTGGGTAACGGCTATTTTCTAAGATAGTCAGTGTCCCCTACCTGTGTCCCAAATCTCCATACACACAGACAAAGCTTAGGGCATTTATTATTTGGATCCTATTCCAACAGGGAACATTTATCCTCTATGATTCACCAGAGCTTGAATATATTTATGGATGAAAAGTTTACCTGGTACTTGAAAATATTTTTGGCCAACTCTGATAAGATAACCTACCTGCATGTTTCAATCTATATTTTATCCCTTCTTGGCCCAAGATGCCACTACAGCAGAGATTTTAGCACCTATAGACACGATTTGAACCACAAAATTTAAAAAAAATAATAATTAGAGTAATAATAATGAAGTAAAAATTATTTTAGAAATTTGGTTTGACATAACCAAGTAATTTATTTAATTCTCCATCTCATTTAATAATAGATATATAGATGGCTGGAAATATATACCCTGAAAACTATACTTTCAAAATTAGTGATAAAATTTTTTTTTAAATCCTAAAGAAATGACTATCCCAGTGGTTTACAGCACTTTTGATCCTTGCAGCCAGATAATTCTTGTTTTGGGTGGGCTGTCCTGTGCATTGTAGGATATCTAACAGCATCCATGTCCTCTTTCCATAAATGCCAGTAGCAACTCACTGGTTGTGACAAGCAAAATGTCTTTAGATATTGTTAAATGTCCTTGAGTAGAGGAAACTGCCTGGTTGAGCACAACTGCTTTCAAATGTAAGTCAAATACAGGTCTGCTAGAAATTCTCCCCTGCGAGGGATGGGGAAGAGACCGCACCCCCTTGTGTGGTCTAGAGGCCGTGTGCTGCATGCCTCCAGGGGTCCCATTCCAGGGGCTCAGGGGCAAGTGCTCCCCCTGGAGCCAAGCAAAGCTCTGGCTCTGAAACCACAGTCCTTCTTCAAGACTGGAGCTGTGGCCATGGGGAAGGGGGAGGAGAAGCATGTCCTGTTGAGGGCCAGAGACAACCATACAAAGTTGCAACAGTGTGTATCCACCTCCTGAGCTAGCTTAGACAAGTGGTTGGCTGCTCACACTGATGGCTATTTTGAGAACTCCAGGATCTACAGAAAAGCAACACTCTCTCAAAGACAGATAACAAGATGGCAGGGAGCGGTCATGGGGTTGGTGCCCACTTGGCACACCCTCATGAAGGTTCTCATCCTCCCTGGCCAGGACGTCACCAACCTCTTGACTGAACTCCATCCATAGGCTGGCTTCCATCCAACCTTCCTCCACACAGCTGTCAGATCGTTCTTTTGGAAAACACAACCCTGAAATTATCTCTGCCCTGTTTAAAATGCTTTGATGTTGCCTTTGAGATAAAGTTCAAGCCCCTTAGTGTGGCCAGGATGTTGACTTCATCTTCTGACACACTCTTTCACACACATCTAGTACCAAATTCAAATCTGAATGTCCTCCTTTCAGTCTCTCTAGCCTTGCTCCTGCAGCCCTTTCTTGTCATTGTCACTTCAACATGTGCAGCCAGCCTGTGTTTTTCACTGAAAACAGTCAGTAAAGAAGAAAACCTTTTTGTTGTGTTTCTTCTCTTCTCTTATCCCTCCTCGTCCCCCTCCTCCCTTCCCTTCCCCTTTTTGCTTCTCCTCCTCCTTTATCTCCCTCCCTCCTTTCCCTTTCTTTCTTTCCACATAAGCATTTCCTTATGTCGCTACAACTCTGATTTAGCAATTTCAAAACTTACAGCCTCTCTTCTGTTATCGTCCACAATTTCTCCCCCTTTTCCCCACCTTAATTCTCCTCCCAGACCTCTGACTAGTTCTTCTTGGCCTTTCCCTATGGTAACTCTTCTCCCTCCTTCAATGTCTGCATTCAGTAGAGTTCCAACATTAACACTCTTCTCTTTCCACTCTCCAAATGCTTGCTGGGTAATCACTCTGTTGGAGTAACTTGACACTTACATGCTCGTGGCCCACACTTGTACCTCTGGGCTCAGCCCATCTCCTGAGCACCAGATATAATCAAATGTTTACAAAGCAATTTCCCTGGATAATCTCACTCATACCCCTAATTCAACATACCCTCAGCTTAGCTCATCTTTTCCCACAGACTTGGTCTTTCTACTATGTTCTCTGTCTCACTGAAATGCCAACCACCCTCATCAGAAACCAGGAATTTACCCCAGACTGCTTCCTCATTCCCCACATTCAACTGATGACCAAACCCAGTTGATTCTATCTACTCAAGCTCTCCCAAGGCTTTCCTGTTGTCACCGACTATATTCAGCCTCTGTTGGGTAGGATGTTTCAAGTATTTATCAACAATGTTCTGTGCTCCCAGTCTTGTTCTATCCAATCTATTTTTCACCTTGCTGCTGACAAAACAAGTCTGGTCATGTCTCCTCTCTGTCTGAAAATCCTTCAAGGGCTTCCCATTAACTGTCCGCAAGATGCTCAAGCTTCTTGCCATGGTAGACCAGGAAAATGGGAACACCAATTTGTCTGAACTACAATAAAACAAACATTCACCATAAGAGCTGTCATCAAATCGATGGATCCATCTGGGGTTAAGAAAAGGCCAGAAATAAATTTAGAGAAAACAGCACCCATGTATCACATGTGACCCCTAACTTCCTTTCTAGCCTCATCGGTTGCCATGAAGCCTCTTTTTCTGTGCATGTCACATGCCGGCTCCTTGCAGATCTGTGAGTGTGCATCACTACCTCATGACCATGTGACTCTTCTGTCCCTGGAATATCCTTTTCTTCCCCATCCTTTCAACACTTTGGCCTTAAATGCCCCTCTCCCCTCTGTTTTCCTGGCAGACATGTACATTTCCTTTAACACTCTGCTCAAATAGAACTTCCTTCATGAAGCTTTATGATTTGTTTCATCAGATACACTAAGTTTGCTCTCCTCTTTTTCATCTGCTCTGCACCCTCAAAAGGCAATACCACTGCATCTATAATTCTTCACTTCAAATATATTATTTCATTTACTTCTTCATTTACTAGATTTTTAGGGTAAACCATGTTCAGGAAAAGCTGTATCTTATTGATTCTTAACACCTGCTATAGCACCCAAAGCATAGAGACATTCAAAAAATACATATATACATATATATTTAAAACTAATAAGAGAACAAATGAATGGATGAATTATAAGAATGTACCAGACTTTTTAAAGGTTTATCACAGCTCTTCATTTGCTGATTCTAAATCAATTTTCAAAGCTTCTCTCTTAGTATTTACAGATAAGGAGCAAAATGCAGTTCTCTCAAGAGATGATACATTGACTTTGATTTAAAATAAGCTGAGTGAAAAATGTATGACTCCAATTTGATGTGGATAGCATCTTCAGAGCAAGTTCTGATAGGGATGAAATGCACAATGAGCATGACATCACTAAAGGGCAAAGGGAAAATGGGCTCAGTAAGGAACAGCCCTGGGATGGGGTCCTTTTCAAGCACTTCAAAGTTTTTATCAAGAGAGGTCTAAACATAGGAGGGTATTTTTTGTTTGATTTTTGTTGTTTTTTTTTTTTACTTCTCCATCTCTGTAGTTCTAGTCAAAGGAATAAAGAACCTGTACATCTTACCCAAATTTGCTCTCTAAAATGACAGAATTAGTTGGAAAAGTATCAAACTATCACTTTGCCTTATATTTTTGGGTCTTATAAAAGAAACAAAATCATAAAGTTAACAAAAGTTGAAACAGAGGCTAATAGCTCCTGTAGGGACAATGACACGAAAACATTTATAAATTAAGAGTTTCTATTCGTATTTCTATTGTAAAGATCAGAGTGAGGTTTTCTTCCATGAAAGGCTATGCCTTGATTATAGGTGTGAAGGTAACAATGACTATAATTAAGATAAGGAGACTTTATTTTAAGCAAATCAATATTTAGAACCAATAACAGAAGATTTATCATGCTCCTAAAACTCCATCTCTCAGGATGATTGGCCCCACAGGAGCCAACCACTTGGATGACTCAATTAAATTTTATGTAATTCATAATTACCCATTATGTAGACATGAGCTTCAGTTAAACATAAAGGGAAATTTTCAGATAGATCATCAGTTGGCAAAAAAAAAAACTATTAATAAAGAGAATTTTAGAATTTCCATCTTGGAAAAAGTATTAAGTCATAATGTTGAGGGGCTCCCAGTGACTCCTGCCCTGGCTTGAAGAGGGAGGGTGCCATGTTGGTTTGTCCCATGCCTGGATTCTACATTTGGGGCCACGCACACACGCCTGCATTGGCAGAGTTTGTCTAACAGCATGGTGACTGAGACAGACACGGTCTCCGCACAGAAGGCGGGGAAAAGATGGAGAAACAGAAGGACAAGGTCCAACTCTATTTGGGGCCAAATACTGCGAGGCTTTGGCAGAGTAATGCCTGCTTTGCTCTGCTTTTGGAGAACATGGGAGAGGAGGTCTCCCAACCCTTCTGTACCACCATCTGCCTCGACCCCACTATGGGAGCCATACATGACAGTCATCTCTGAGAAACTGCAGTATTTTGACTTTTGGTGTCTGCTATGTAATGGTATGGGAAAAATATTGCCAAAAATATAACTGTATGTTATTAAAAAAAAAAAAAAAAAAAAGACCAGCTGGGGAATGAGTTTGTAATGGGAATGTCACTAGTACAAATTGCAAGATTAAAAACAAAACACCATAATAACCCATCCATTAACTGGAAATAGTTGAAATGTGTAGAGTTAAGTCAGGGAGGGTGATAAATACAAGATCGACAATTTTTATGTATTGCTGGATAGAAAACAATATGTCCCACCAGTAGTTTCTGTTGCTTCTCCCAAACATGGGCCACGAGCAGAATCTGGTAAATGACTGCTCTTTAACCACAGCCTCAAACCAAAATTCTTCGTGGAATTCAGTTGACCTTTCAGTTATTAACGCCTTTTGCGTATTTCCACGGGTACATTATATCATCCTACTGCAGCTGATTTCACCCTTGCGCCTTTTAAGGTGACCATTGTGTCTGTGGTTAAACAGAAAAAAATATGGCTCAGATTAGTGTTCAGGACCAGGAAATCCTGACTCCAGGGTTTGGAATAATAAGAATGCTGCTATTACAAGGTTAGCATTTATAAGCGCTGAATATTCTAACCAAATGTTTGTAACCTTCACAATCTGGCAGTCAGAGGAATGCACCTGTGTTTCATTACCTGCCTCCAGAAACCCCACAGGAAGATTCGAAAATCAGGCGCAGGAGGAAGAGAGAGAGCCTTCTTGATTTTTTCTCTTTAGAAATCTCACTGTCTTTGATAGAAGATACAAATAACAAGGAACCCTTGCTCAGTCCTGCAAGGCTCCGTGGATGACTGCCTCTGGACACACATACTAAGTAACGGCAAATTCAGATTTGGAGACCCAGTCCCCTTAAGAGTCAGTGACAAAACATAGCTTTTTCTATCGCTGCCTGAAGTTTCTCAGCAGTGCAAGTTCTTAGGTTCAAAAGACGAGAAGTTCTATCTTCCTCTTTTTGGAGAAGTTGGATGGATACCAAAGCGCAGAATTTTAAAAATTTAATTAAATGTGCGTCTGAGTTCTATCCTTTCCACTTGAAGTTTACATGTTCTCCACTTCTCAGAATCTTTGAATCCTGATCTCAAATGGAAGTAAGGATATAATGTGCCTCATGATGCTACTGTGAGAATTAGTGCAATGATGTAAATTAAAGGGATTTAACTATAAATCCAAAGTCGCCCTTCCCTCTCTGTCTCTGTCTCTGTCTCTCTCTCGGTTTAAATGCTAGTTTCCATCATTCTTCAGCCTACAGCTGGGATGAAGTCCAGACACTAGTAGTTTTCATAATGATCAACACAGGAATACCTTACGCTACTGCTCCAGGAACCGTAACTGAATTCTACTAGCAAGACACCCAGTCACCTGCTGGGGAAGTGGTAGAACCAGGGTGCACCCAACTGGAACACTCTCCTTTTTGGCAGCAGGCACTCACAGGGCATTTAATTCATGGAGCGGAAGAGGTGAGATCCGATGAGTGCACTGTCCACCGCCCACACACTCCACGCCCTTCCCCCCAGGTAAGGAGCAGCTACGGCCAAGGTACTACAGCATAATGAGGCTTTTGTATTATACCAGCACCTCTTTTCCTGGCGGAAGGAGGAGGACAGTAGAGGAAGAGAGATGGGAGAGGGAGAGGGGGCACCAAAAGAGCTCATTTTCGTCCCAAACACTCCTTATAAGAATTAGGCGTAAGATGGTCTTTGGAATGGCTTCATTTAAACACTATTCAAAACATTGGCAGAGACAGGAACAACAGCTCCGACCTCAGTTCCTCTCCTGGAGGCCGGATACCTTTCCCAGACATTGAACCACTAATGGGAAATTAAAGGCAATAAAACAACAGCTGGAATCCCATAACTGACAAGGTTTATATTGTTCTCGAAGCAATTCACACTTAAAGAATTTCCTTTCCAATCATCAGGCTCCTTTCTTTCTCCTGAGCATTCGAGTTGATGGACCCTCTCCTGGTGAAGTGGTTTTCTCTTTGTTTAACTGAACAAAGCTGGTATCATCAGAGTCTCCAGAAACAGCTCTGCCTCAGAAAATTTGAAGAGCTCTGCTCTTTCCTTTACATCTGAATGGCAGGTTTGGCTGGAGGAAGCGAAGGAACTTTTGAGCACCTACTGTATGAACGATATGTATTCGATGCTCCTAAGTAGTGCTAATTTTTCTATTTTGCCCAATGTTGGGGACATTATATTTCCTATTTCACGAGGAACTGAAGCTCACAGAATTCTCGGGGATAACTATTTCTGTCTCTTCACCAAAGAACTCATGTGAAGTCAGATTCTGCAGCAGGAAAATAAGAGTGAGTTGCTATGTTCCACTGGGGAAGAAATAGATCGATTCGTATCAAATGGTAGCAACAATAATAGTAATATCTAAGATTTACTGGGAACCCTTCAAGTACCCACTACCATACTAAGCAAGTTACATGACTTAGGTCACTTAAGTGTTTTTATCTACTCAAAAGTCGTTTTTTACTGTTACAATTCTTGTTTTACAGAGAAAGAAATTGGGACCTATCAGGGTTAAATAATTCATCTCAGGCTTTGGGCAGAAAGTACAATAATCAGGATTTAAACAGTCTGGACAGTCTGACTTGAGAATGAGAGTCCTAAATGACTTTTGAAATATAAATAAATTCCTATGTATGTGTATACAAACAGACCCAAGGTCATTATCATCTGTCACTCACACTCCTATTATAATATGCTTTCTTGACTAAGAGAAAAAAAAAATGGTGGAGTTAAAGCCACCTCGTTAGGAAGACCGGTGGAAATGTGTTGCACTATTGAATGTCATCTGTGAAATGTGTCACATCTGAAAAAAATGTTAAGATCTCTGCATAATGGGAAAAAGGGGTGGATAAACAGATGGTCACAAAGCCGTCTGTCTGGTAAGTGCTGTCATGGCAGGAGCATGTGCACAAGATCATGAGACAGCCAGGATAAGAGTCACCCACAGAAAGTTTTCTTAAAGGAGAAAACACTTGAATTGTATCTTAGAGGAAGAGCTCACCAGGCACAGAATGGATGGAAAAGCAACAATACAGAGGGAGAAATACAAGACAAGGACTATGCTGAGGCCGTGGAGGTGGAGAAAGAAGAGGTAAGGTGTGCGCGGTCAGGCAGGTGTGGGGGAAATCAAAGGTGAATGGTATTTGTTGTTCCATGTTTTTGTTTTTATTCAGATGATTTGGATTTTAACCTACAGAGGGACTGGGAACCATTTAAACATGTAAAGCTGGGGAGTGACATGATTTGAATTGCATTTCTCCAAAGTTACTCTGGACCAAACATGGAGGATGGATGGACAGGGGGAGGGACAGACAACAGGAAAATGGCACAGGAGGCAGTGATTCTGAGTGACCTGACCTGCAGGAACTAGTGCGGGTGAGAGAGAGTGCAGGGCTGAGCTAAAACACTGGCAAGGAGGTAAAGGGGAGGAGATCTATGTAAAAACAAAACCTCAGAATGTGGAGCTGACAGAACTAGGTGGCCATTTTGGTTTGGTGGCTGAAAGAGAAGGCAGGGCCAAAGACGACCACAGGTTGGCTAACCTGAGCAACTGTGTGGACTGTGGAACCATTTCTGGTAGGAAATAAATGAGAAAGATAAGAATTGGGGCTGGATAAATGTTTTCATTTGATGATGACGATCGGGTGCGCATGCAGAGCATCTGAAAAATAGGCAGAAGAACATGCTAGAATAGAGCGCAGAAAGGAGGTAGGTGCAAAACATGGAATTTTGGATGTCACTGCTGTGTGATTGATGGGTTAGTCTTGGGAGTGGCTAAGTCTCTGACAGCCTGCAGGATGGTGGTGGGAGAGAGCTGAAAATGACGCCACCATACACAAAACTATAAAGGGGCTCATTTGAAGCAACAAAGCCAATGAGAGAGCCAGGAAATAAGTAGGTTGAGAGCTATGACGAAAACCACTGAGGAATGACCTCAGATAAGTCAAGAGACATTTTCAAATTGACAGTGGTCAGCTGTGTCAAAAACTCCAGCGAGGCCAAGTGTTCAAGTTAGCAGAAGGCCTGCCGTGGAGTTTGGGAGAGTGGAGTCCCTGATGAATCTGAGGAAAATAATTCCCCTGGGTCTGTGGTGTTGAAGGAAGACAGCAATTTAAGCTCAGGCTAAAAGGGAAGGAAATGGAGAAGGTAAACTATTTCTTTCACTCAGAAAACCCAAAGCAGTTTTAAATACCTCCATTCTCACAAGGCTTTGGATTAACATAGGTTAGTCAATATTTTTATCATCTTAATATATTTTCGTTGCAAGTGATTAACTTTTATTTACTTTTCAGGGCACTAGCTTTTAAATTAGCAACCTCAAAGAAACCAAATATAGAGGTGCAATGCCCAAATTCCTTCTTTAAACTTTCTCACTCTCATCGATCTCTTGATATTTATCTTTCCTTCATAACCATTGTTCTATATTTAAAACTCTGTGGAAAATTTTGTGGTTCTATATTGTTCACAAATTGTTATTGTCACCACACTCCAGTCTGGCTCAATGCCCCTCCAGTGCTTGCCCCAGTTTTAATGCAATCCCTACAAAAGCTCATCCCAGACTTGTGATCACTTCTTCCCAGAACTTTTTGTTTCCGCACTGTTTTCTTTCTAATTTTTTAATGGTATTACACTCGTATGATATACACAACCAGCTTATTCAATTCAGTTAGGAAAATAATCCATCTTGAAAATGAAGAACCATTTATGTGTTGTCATGTGAAAGCACACAGAACATTTTATTAATGTAATTTAAAAGGTTTTAACCATATATTACTCGATTCGATTACCAGCAGAGAAAGACAAAATGATTTGCATGTATTTGTTTCAGGTACCACTCCGATAATGTCTTACGCTTTCATTACTTCAAGACCTTAAGAGAACAGTGTTCAAGATGCCATTTCAACCTGACCCCACATTTTGTTTTCTTTTTATCTCCTGAAGAGTCTGATCCTCAGTGTCCCAGGCCAGTCCAAGCCAGCCTGACAGCATCTGGTATTTAATGTGATAGTCTCCTTGTAAAGATCTCTCAGACTCTTCATATGTAAGCCTTGGAGTTTAAGCCCTGATATATGGGCTACAAGGAAGCTATCATACCTGTAATCGAAGAAATTCTTTTCCAAATTGCTAGCTCATTAGTCTACCCAGAATAGCCAAGATGGCCTGGCATCCTTTCAGTCCCTGTGAATGTCTGCTGTCTTGCTCTGGGAGAGGTTTTTCTGTCTCCATGCCTTTGGGTTAGAAAAAGAATGTTCTGAACTTACCAGGCAGAAAAGATTGCTTTCTAATACTCAAAGTCCTTTCCTCTGGGGCGACTTCCTGCCTCATACTTCAGACAGATCCTGTGACAAGTGAAAAAGTTGGCTCATTCATTCTTTCAACAAACATTTACTGGGCATGATTTGAGAGCACAAAGTCAAGTAAGACAACTTTCCCTTCTTTTAAGGAGCTTACTTCCTCGCTGGGGAGAAAGACAGGTAGACCAATAATTACAGGAGAAGTGCAAATGCTACCCAACAGGATCGCACAGGTTAAAATGCGAGCCCAAAGAGGCGTATCTATTTTAGAGAAAGAGATCAGAGAAGGCTGCTCAGAGAGCTAGTGTTCTCCCTGAGAACTGAAGGATGAGAAGGAGTTTTCTAGAAAATATGGCAGGATGGTGTCACTGAGAGAGGGGAGAGCAGGTATAAAGGCAGAGGTTTGAAACAACATGGTGCTGGGGGGAGGGAGCGGAGTGAAGTAGAACCTGACATATTGTGCTCTGCATAGTTTAGGATGCTTCAATCTTGCCTAATGAGACCACATTCATATTTAAGGTGTATACATATTAAACGGAAAAATAAAACACAGTCCCACAAAGAGCAACTGCATGCCACCTCTGAGGAAGTTTGTTATTATTGGAGTGGCAAACACCTGCCAGGAAGGGTGGAGCTGAGACTGGAACGCCAGGCTAGGGCCACCTCATGCAAGGAGACCTTACCTGCCAACAAAGAAATCTTGAAATGTTCCCTGAAAGCCTCAGGGAGACAGTGAAAGATTTTAAAGAGGATGTGTCATTGTTAAATGTGAATTAAAAAAAAAATTACTTTGGAAAGAAGTATGGATAGAGTAGGATGGGGTTGATATTGGAAGTAAAGGAACCAAAGGAGGGTAATCCAGGGTAATAATGCCAAGAGTCTGGGTTATGATAGTGGAAGGAGAAGTGGAGACAAGGGAGCAGATAAGAGGGATGAAGAAAGGTCAGGACCACAGAGCTGAGTGATGGATTCAGTATGGAGGTATGGCTGGGGTGTAGTATAGGAAAGAGGACTCTAGTCCATACAGCTGACTATTGTTAGTCACCAGGAAGGGGCTAACAGAGACGGGACACATTTAGAAAAAAAGATCTTGTTGATAGGTTGAATTTTTATGTCCTGTAGCATATCCATGTGTAGATGCCCAGTGCCATTTGGGAAGAAGAGTCTTGTTGCTGAATGGCTCCCTTAACCATTCATTAGCCTCACAATTCACTAGATTGTATTTCTTGGAGGATATGATGATAAATTGATTAATATCAAACCAATCCACATATTAGGTAAATATTATTAGCCTCTACAGGGAATAAGAAGGGTTAAATGCATTTGGTGGAATGGAGATTGAAGTGGTCCTTAAGAACAAAGAAAAGAAGTGACATCCGCTCTCAGTCGTGAGTCAATGGTGAGTCATGCTCCAAAGGGCACAAAACTGGTGGAACAACAGTCCCTCCATTTGCAGGATGTCACATTAAAGAAACAAGGACCAAGAAAACAGTGAAAACTGGGCAATGTCTGCATTGCATATTTCATCTAAAAGAAATGGAGGCACATTTAAAACAGGATTGTGTAATATAATTATTTTAATCACCTACCCATCAGTCCCATAATGGCTTGGTATATGACTAAAAAGTCGTCTAGAAATGCTGATTGTTTAGACAGGGAAGATTAAGGGTGAAAGTGCCAACTATTATTAACTTTCATTGGCCTAGTCAACAATTGGGGATACTTATTGCATACCATACTCTGCAGTTACAAAAGTGAATGAATCAGATTCACCTCCTGATATATCTGTAGACTTCCATCCCATTTACTAGGAGGTCTGGCCCAACCTGGTTTACAAGATTGAGTGAGTTCCAAGAGTTACCCCAATTCTACAGAAAATAAAACTGAGACAGAGTTGTGAAATAAATTGCCAACATTATAAAACTAATTAATGTCATAGCCAGGGCAGGACTCCAAGTCCCAGGCTTTTTACAATATACTTCCTTTAAGAGTCAAAGTAGGTCTCATGGAACAATTTAAGGTACTAAAATGATGAAACTTCATTCAAAATAGCCCCAAACCAGAAGCAACACAAATATTCATTAATAAGATGGATTAAAAATGCTGAGGTATTCATAAAGTGGAATACTATGCAGCAATGAAAATAAATGAACTATAATCACATGCAGCAACATAGAGGGCAGACACGAAGGAGTAAAGGCTGCAAATTCCGTTTACATAACATTACAGAATAGGCAAAATTAATCAAGGGTGATAAAAATTAAAATAGCAGCTATCTTTGAGGAGTGGTCTTGACTACTGATGTGTTAGAAATGTGCCCTCTCTTGATCAGGGGGATAGTTACCACTGTATACATATATAAAATCCCTTGAATTGTGTATTTAAGATCAATATCCTTTGTATATGTTTAATCCTAGTTTAAAATAATAAATGATGAGCAGGAAAGAACTTGGCAAACTGGTAAAGTGTATGTCAGACAGTGTTTTTAAAGCAGTTTCATAAAAAAAAAAAAATGGCCACAGGTTCTTGATGATTTAACTTCCATTGTTGCCTCATGCTCATTGCCTGGTCTCAGCTCAGAACTGTACTAATTAACAGTGAGACAACTACTATGAGCGTCAACTCTCTGTCTTTTCCCCTGTCTATCTACACAACACTTCCAGTTATCCTTCCTAAATGTTGGCTTGCCCCATTAAATACCTTCAGTGATTCCCCATTTCCTATAAAACGAATCATTAGCACAGATACGGGGTCGTTTGCAATCTTTCACCAGCCAATCACTGCAGCATCACCTCCTGCCTATCACCCCATTCACCTCCGTGCTTTCCTTCTTTCTTTCCTTCAGTAAATATTTATTAAATGCCTATTTAGGTAAGACACTCTGCCAGGTGGTGGAGAAATGAAAATGAATGAGAAAAAATCTTATCATTTTATTGTAGATCAGAGAAGAAGCAGCAAAGACATCCATGTAGAATTACAAAGCTAATGAGGGGCCTCAAGGAGAGAGATGAAAGACATCACGGAGGCCAGAAGGGGAGTGCTAGGCTCAGCCTGGGAGGTATTGTTGCGCGGCTCACGGAAGATGCTGAGTTTTGAAAGAGAAATAGGCATGGTAGATAGACAGGTGTATGGCGGGTGATGGCCTTTCAGGCTGAGGGAATCGCCTGAACCAAGGTATGTAGGCAAGAAAGAGAATGGGATCTCTAGACAATGAAAAAAAAAAAAAAAAAAAAAAACCTCAGAATGATCAACTCTTACTGTTCAAGGGCGGAGGTGAGGCGTGGCAGTGCTGGAGTCGGGAAAGGCAGGCGGGGAACCAGCTCATCGAGGTCCTCGTTTGCTGTGCTGAGGAAGTTGGACTTCGTCCGAATGGAAAGCAGCACTCCCAGACACACCCTGGGCGACAGCCCTGCCGAGCGCCGCAGAGTTCCACCGCCACTCCACGCACTTTCACAACTTTCTGCTATTGTTCTTCTGGTTTCCTCAGCTGCAGATGCCAGCCCCCACCTGGCAAAGTGGTATCCATTGTTCTCAGTTGTCTACTTGACAACCTGGAATTGCTTTTCGTGAGCTTGGCATGGACATTAGGCCATCGGCCCCCATTGAGAAATGTTGTGAGACCAAACCCTGGAAGCTTGCTCTTCTGTTGACTGTAGCGATGTTGTTCAAAAATGTTGTTTGCTGTGTTTCACAAGGATTCTCTTCATGTGGGCACCAAGGACATGTCTCCCAGGACCAGCAGGAGTTGAGGTTTCCCAAGCACTGATTTGTATTTGTCTTAATCACACTGTGATTCATTTCAAGAGATGCTTCTTCTCTTTGCTTTAGCCCACAGCCCAGTCTGTGCCCCTAAGAGTAAAGCCCGTACTCTTTTGGGGGATGAATCTCATCTTGCTTTCATTTTATTTTCTTCTGTTTTCTCAATGTCCTGATTTCTGCACTTACCTTTTGAAGGATTGCCTGTGATTTGGAGATCTGTTTTGAAATCATTCTGGGAACAACTGGGAATACAAATGACTAGATGAATAAATAAGCAAATGAGTTTTATTCTTTAAAATTCGTCTTTGGTGAAGCCAGCCCAAATAGTTCCAGGCAGAGTTACTTAGTGCCTGCTCGGAATTCCTACAACTCTTGGTTCATATCTTTATTCAAGTCCTCCTCTATTCCTTTACAAATAATCTCCAACAGGTTTGTTTATCCCACCCCTTCAGGGGCCCCTCCTCAAGTCAGGGACAAAAGGTTTTCATTTTCTGTTATTTTCCCTGAGTCTAGTGCTGTACAAGATCAGGACACATTAATGCTTGGTGTCTTAATAAATGAATGAACAGGTAATGATAAAATGAAAGAAACATGAGTTGAACATATATGCCATGAGATCAGGGAATGGGGTGAAAGAATCTTAAAGAGAACAGTAGTCAGGAACCCCCAAGACGAAGGGCTTTGTAGAAAAATCTAGACATCTAGATAGTCTCAAGTCCAGAGTCGGCTGAGGATCCAAGGATCATTTTGGACATGGAGAAACAAGAAAAAGGGAGAGAAGGTGGCTGCACTGATTTGGGCAGGAGATCAACAGGGCTGGATGTCGGACACCGGCCATAGGACCAGAATCAGGAAAGAGATGTTTATCGAGCCCCTGAATTATCACGCTAGAGGCTGTGTTTGGATGCTATAAAAGCAGAGAACAATAACAACCTTGAAAGGACATGAGCCCTTAATCCTCTGACTAAGGGCTGTCATGTGAGTTTAAAAAAAAAAAAAAAAGCAGGATTTGAAAATTCACTTACAAAAAATTATGGAAATATTTGTTGAGTGCTTTTATTCTAGTCTCACAGGTGACTCATATTAAGAAGCATTCCATATATTGTTCTGTGCATCACCATTTAACCACGGTTTTCATGGGCATGGAACCTCCTTGGGACATAAAATGTCTCTGTGGGGGCAAAAGGGCAGATGGTTTCTCCCTCTGCGGTAGATTAGAGGCCTGGGTCTCATGCTGGCCAAGGTATTTGCATAAATTCACTCACGTGGTTAGTAGTTAGTGGAACCAGAAGGGAGGTTTCCTGACTCACAGACTCTAGCACAATATTTAGTTTATTTTGCTGCCTCTGCAAGCTTTAGACAATGCCTGATATCAGCTTACCCAGAAGAGCGAAACTCTTCTGGGAGTTTCACTCTAGAGTAGTGACTTCCTGGAGCCTCAGGGGTAAAGTTCAAATGCATCAGCGTAGCATTTGAGGCACCTTCCCAGGCTGCCTGCATCTGCCCAGACAGCATCGTTTCCCACAACCTTCTCGGGTGTACCTGTATCGGCTGCTTCCTTCTGAGGGTTTGATCTGAACCATTTCTCCGCCAGAATCATAAAGTGTCAGGTTCTTTCTTGACTCGGAAGGTTTTAAATCTACACAAATTTTGCCTCCATTTCATAAAAATATCTCTATTTGTTACATATATATATATATATATATATATATATATATATATATATATTTAAGTGACCTATAAATTACTGTTCCTGATAGCTTAGCCTTAGAGAGAGATTGAAACCCCAGAAAGAGGTACTGTGTTTACCCTCTGGCTTTGGGGACTGCCCTACATGAATCCTAAGTTAAGAGATAGGGCATTTTATTACACTGTGAACTCAGGGCAGGGGAAATCTCATCCCTCCCTACAATTCTAGCACATGCCTCAGATTTATTATATATTAGCCAAATGAATGGATGGGTGGACAGATAGACAGATGACTGGAAGGATGAATGAATGAATAAATTATATAAAAGCTATGCAAATACAGAGCAAAGGAAAAAAGTAAATGGTTATCAATCACTTAGTACTTCTCAAGATATGTCCTATAATTAACCTTATGGTCTCTCTACCTTTTTTTACACAATGCTATAGCTCGTATTGATATAGATACGAAAATTCCACATATGATTGGAAAATAAAGATGCACTTATATAACTGATCCGCTTTTGGCAAAGGCCCGATAGAAAACTCCTGAATCTAATTTATCTCATTAATTCCTTTCTCTGGATATTTGAAACAGTCTTTTTTGTTTTCAGCATGCAAAAGCAGGAAATATTTTTATCCTAAAAATCCCTGGGGGCTATATTTACTATTTATTGATTGTACTTATTTTAAATTATGCCTTTGCTAAAATTCAGATTTGTTTTCCCATTATCAAGTAGACAATAGATGGATTTCAACAGAGGTGACTAGGACATAGATTACCATTGACTTTTGTTTTGGAAAAAAAGGAACAAAGGAGAAGAAATGCATTCTTCTATAATGAAATTTAAACCGTTTCTTATTAAAAAGTAGAAAATATTTGGTAAGCATGGAGTTAACATGTGTCAATGGAGGGTAGAAAAAGAGCAAGACAAGACATTTGGTGGGGGTGGTGGTCCTTGGGTGGCAAAACAGAGCTATTATGTTAGGGATCCCTGAGGAATCTTCCAGAATGTTCCAAGTGACAGCTTCTTTTCCCTCCCACAGAAATTTTGAGGAAAATTACCTAAATTAACTAATTCCCTAATTCTCTTAATTGTCCCTATTAAAAAGTTCTTACATGTACTCTATTTAAAAGAGAAAGAGAGAGGGAAGAAGGAACTGAATATATTTGTCTAGTACTGCTCTCTGCAAGGTGCCATCAACAGCCGGCGACCTGAGTGAGCTGAGCCCTCTTCCTCTGCTCTGGCTTGTTGGGAGGATGGCAGGATGTTAGCAACTGAAGCAAGACTGGGAGAATAAAGGTAGAATCCTAGCATTTATGGATATTTTGAAATTTGGGGTTTTTTTAATGAAAATGTTGGTGAATCAAGGACATCTACAGTAATTACAAATCAAGTCTTTGGATTAGCCTGGAAAATAAAAGCATATTGTATATAATCTAGTTTGCCCATAAAAAGTAATTATATATGTATATTAATGATAGGAGAGAAAGCAAACACTTTGAAAAGCTAGAAAATATTTTACATCCATTTTTCTTTTTTCCACTTCCTCCCCATCCTCTTCTCTTCTGTTTCCTCAGTCTCTCATTTCCCCTGAACAAGTCAAGGAAAAGTCTAATTCTGTCCATGAACTTGCCATGTGAACTTAGATGGATCACTTAGTCTTTCTATGAATGAAGATTGACTCTCCTCCAGCTCTCTCCTTGAGTGATGTTTCTCTGTTTAATCACAATAATCCATAATGGATAAGCACTGCCTTTCCTCTTCTCTCCAGATGCCGCTGTGTGTGAGCTTCCCCTGCTGAGATGTGGTGGGATGTAGTCTATCACTAGACACAGCAAAATCTGTATGGAGGGAGGATCTAAGGGACGTTGACGGAAGGATATGAGATCTGATCTATTCAACAATAAATATGTACATGGAGAAATTTCGGGGCAAAAGAAGGGATTGGGGGTTCTGGCTCTGCAGGATAGTGTGGACCCACTTCGATGGTGTTTCATGGAACAGGGGTATATATCTCTCACTCCCTATCTCCTTCTTTCTCAGCAGTCCTTTTTCCCTGTCTACCTTTAACTCTCACAATCACTTTCCCTTTTTCACTACTGTCTGAAACCTTCTTGTTTTTTGTCTAACCCTGGTGGAATTTCAAGTCTTCCTCCTTCAACTCACCCTTGGGTCAACCTCTCTGATGCATCCGTGGTTGCTGTAATCGTCCTCCACCTCCAGGCAATAGGAGTGTGTCTACTTCTCTGTGCTACACGGGTTGCATATTCACAATCATTTCACATTACGCACTGTCCTGCCCTGTGGTATCAATTCCTTAATCACTGAAGCATGAAGCAACCTAAAGTTAAATCATCTCTCATTCTGTGTATATGGCAGATGGAGGACAGCTGCCTGTACTTTATCATTGGCTCCAACTTAAGAATTCCTGTTAAAGGGATTATTCTAGCATCTCCTGTTCAGATCTCTTTGTTTCACTCTTTTTCCACATTCCAACATTCCTTGATAACTTTCTCAACCATCTTCTACCAAGTAAGGTTAAGTCATTACACAGTCTAAGAGCAACATACCGATCTACAGAGATGAGCCAGTGTCTCAATTGTTACATGTTTAATACTCCTTATTTTAGCAGACCAATGGTCTAATGAAAGAATGACTTTTATCTCATTCTAAGCTCAGGTCATCTCATCTGTACCATTTGGTTTCAACAGCATGGATGAACAAAATTGTCCTATAACTGCTCAGTGGTATAAAAACAAATCCACTAGCAATTCTCATATTTTAAGCATCACTTGGTACCCAGTTAATACCAACGTGTTGCTGATTCTAAAGAGTGTCACATAAATCTGATGAACAATTTCTTTCTTGCTACTGAGGGCAAAAGAAAAAGGCATATTGATTTAAATTCCAGCAGGACTAGAACAGCATTCTATGAAATGACACTGGGTGGTGTCTCAAAACTTATTTTTCTCCATGTCTTTGTTCCTGGAAAATCATTTCCTTTACCTTTTTTTTTTTTTTTTTTTTTGCTTCTCTAAAATTGCTCTTTCAAAGTTGGCTGGGAGAAATGCATTCATTTTCTTCATCACCATTATAGCATTAAACCATTAAGCCATTACAGCAGCTGAAGTATTTAGGGGAACAGGATTGCAATTCACTTGGAAACGCATCACAAAAATAAGATGGATTGATGCACAGACAGAGGAATCCATAGAGGGCTAGATATGTGATCACAGAAATGTAGTAAAATGATAATGGTAGAATCTAGATGGAAGGTATTCAGGTGTTCACTGGAAAATTCTTTCAAACTTTACTGTATGTTTAAAATCTCTTTCATAATAAAATATTAGGGGAAAAGAAACCATTCAAAGAAAAAAGGGTCCTTTACCCACTCTCCTAGTTCATGTGATAGCACTCAACCTTCAATATGTTGCAGGATCTGTTCTCCACTGATGTGCACATGGACGAGCCTTCATGTTGCAAGGGTGTAATTAGGGCACCAGTTTAGAAATTTGGCAGTCAGTGTTAAAGGGAACATTTCAACTTTGTGCTGTGCTCATCAAAAGACAAGATGAGACACACTCATTTGTCATGATATTTTTGCACTGTAACCTGATGAAGTTTAAATTCAGCCAGCTCTAGCATGCTTTTGCAGGCTGAATTCTACTCTACTCACTACCAGCAAAGCTTCACCTTTCCAATAAGGAGAAACTGAAAAGGACAGAAATACATATATATATATATATATGTATATATACATCCTTTCTAATAAAAGTACAAATAGAAACAAATAATGACAAATAAATGACAGTAAATCCCATAAGAATCGTAACAACCAAAGATGAAAAGAAGATGTTTAGAACCAAGAGATAAAACTGAGTATGAATACTGTTTAGTCCATACAGAGTCATAAAATATAAAAAGAGGTCATTATAAAAATTCGTGTGGTACGTAACGTGACACTGGGTATGAAGCATATTCATAGAGTTTCTAACAATGCATCATCTTCATTAAAGCCAGAATTATTCTCCTTTTCCTGAATTTCATTTATGAAAGAGTAGGCGATATCCAGTTTGAGGCATAAGCCAGTCAGGGAAGGGAAATTTTTTCTACTTCTAATTCTAGGGCTAATTGTTGGTAATATAAGAACCCATCGCCTATCTAGTTACCTTTTTGAAAGGGATACGCTTTCCCGGGCTATCTGAAAATGCTGACTGTTATCAAAGACAGTGTCTAGACAAGCCATTGACCTTCTCCCTATCATGACCTACATTTGTCATTCCTCTAACTTTACCTTTGGCAGAAATAGTAAATATAAAAAGCATATCACATCTTTAAAAAATCTGAGAAGAGTGTAGCCCATCAATTCCTCTCTCTTTTAATGTTAAAAGTTACCTGGAATTGATTTATTTATATCCTTTAAACATAGAATAGTTTCCATCATTTCCCTTTCTTTTTCTTTTGAATAATGTCGTTTAAAAAAAGGGGGGGGGGGACAAACATTCCAAAAACATACTCCAAGACAAGAAGAAAAATATGGAAAAAAATTGAAGCTTGGCTAGTTTTGTGGTCATATGTTAAAATGTCATAGACATTTTGTTGGATGGACAAAATTTTGGCCTAATTTTATTTCTCTGATAAACTTTAATGATTTGTCAGTCACAAATGCCAGAATTGTTTTCTAATTTGGACCATGTGGTTTAAAAAAGATTTCTCAGTATCACAGAAATTTCTTTGTACCACATGAGAGTTTTAATACACCATTGAAGCTGATTTTAATAAACATATTATCTCTTAGATATTTATTCTATATATTACATTGAGTTATTAAATATTAATTTTTAGACATTTATTCAATTTTCTGTTCCAAGTGATTCTTAAGCATTTAACTTTAAATGTACTAAATCCTAAGTGTAATACTCTGTATCTCCAAATAAAGCATTTTAACCTTAGCCAGCTCTGTCCCCTCCTTATGAGATCCCTCTGTGTTTTTTGCATGTTAGTTTCTAAGAAAGAGTAAATTTCAGGTGGTGCATGAGTTTCGTATGTGTTCCCTTTGTCATGAACAAAACTTTCATAGGGAGTGTATTTCTGATAGTGACGTTAATAAAGCACTGAGTCTCAGTGTAGTTTCTTTGGTCGTGTCTCAGAGGGAAACGAAAAATGGCAGCACGTTTGTTGCAACATTTTCTGGGGTGTGTCTGTCTGCCTGTCTCGTTCTTTCTCTGTTTCTCTCTCCCTCTCTCTCTCTCTCTCTCCTTCTTTCCCCTCACTTCTTTCTCTCTCCTTCCCCCCCTCCCCTTTTTAACCTTCTCCTCTCACTTTCTCTCAGTAATTTTAGAACCATTTACTAGGGTGTATATTTGAAATGTAAGCCAGGATAAGACGTTCACAATGAAGTACATCTCAATATGTACCAAAACATTCATAGTTTTCCAGTAATTGTGCCATATAGCCTATATATTTTCTCCAGCTATCTGGAAAATCAGACAGAGGCTTGAATCATCTAAGCAACTGCATAAAATTTCCCTATGTTGCTAGTGTAGACAGGCAAAGAGTACAACCTACAATCTGACAGAGAAAAATGCTTTAGTTGTACTTAATATCTAAACAATCAGATATTTCTCTTTTTTTTTTCCCCATGACGTCAAACTTTTTTTTTTTCAAAAGTAGGTTGCAAAGAAACTACTCTTTGCAACTGTTTCCCCATGATTCTTCCAAAATCTGTGCCTATTGTCTCAAGAAGCAGGACGGGGGAGGAGGAGGATGACAATTATGATCATTAAGATCATGAGTATTTGAATAACTCTTAATTATATTTAAAGGGCTTTCAAACAGAGTACTCTCATGGACCCTCCAAGAAATTTCTGAGATTTACATGTCATATACAGGAGTAAAGAATAAATGATAGAAGATCTGATGATAACCCATTCATTGCATATATGGGGATAACAATAGCCTAGAATCATAACAGACATCTTTACAAATGACAAAGGAATTCAGTGTTGACATTGTCTTAACAGATTTGTCTACAGTATTAAACAAGGCCATGCATCAATAATTATTGCAATATGGAATATTTGAGAAACAGATATTGTTGTGATCATTTGACGCTTTGGTGGGTCACATATACAGGACATCTACACTCTTCACAATATAACCGGAAAAACAGTTTGAAAATGGAGTTGGCACAATCAGTAGTCGCCCACCCTCCCGCACTGCTGTACCCATGGCAATATAACACTGGCTGCTGAATCTATGTGAACTGTGAACAGAAAAGCTCCACAGTTGCTCTTCTCTCCTGAACGTGCTGTTAGAAGATCATGACCAAGAACACCGGCAGAGTAGACAAGGACTGAGGAACTGGCTGCGGGCGGCGCCATCTGCAGCGATCAGACACCACCCTTTCACAATCTGCTAGGCAATTACAGAGCTGGTGGGGAACACTTGCCACAGTTCATGTCATGAAAAATAGGAGAAAGGAAAGTAATGTCTATGTTATTTAATCTGCTTGAAAGTGGCTTAAAGTAAATCTTTATTCCAAATAATTTTAGGGCTACTTAATTCCAAACAAATGTTAATCCAAATTTTAAGTTTGGACTGGCTTTTTAGAGCCCACGACCTGATGGTATGACATGGGCCAATTTAAACTTATGTAAATTGCAGGAGAGTCAAAAATGTTATCAGCCCCATTCACGTTTGAATTTTCTTGTATAGCAACATAAAAAGATGCCAAGATATTCTCAGCTTCTCGGGGATCATTTTGGAGCTAGGGAGCCAACAGTTCTCCAATTTCATCCACACTTTCTTCCTCTACCCAATTATGACTTTCTTCTTTGAGTAGGGGGATGCTGTGGTCTTAGAAACTCTTAAGAATTTGTAACTCTGAGGGTGGATCATTAGATGCATTTTTTTTAAGCCTAAGGAGGGGAAATTTTCCACATAGGTCTATGACATGCCTGTATGTATATGGGAGGAATTTGTCATGGGTCCATGTCTCTTTTTACACAGTAGTACAGACATAATTTTTAAAAACATAGTCTATAAGTATCAATAAAGTTGGACTAGTGGTATGAAATCGTAATCAGAAGAGACTAAAATGCTCCCAGGTCCATTGGAATAATGCCTACCTATAGCTTAACCAGAAACATTTACAGATCTAAAGAAATAGGTACCAGCAATGGGACAAGGAGAAACAGAATGCCAGGGGGCAGGGCTGGCCCAGGGGGTGCAGGACCACCCAGGGGAGTGATTAGCAGATCTTGCTGAATACATCTCTAGTAAGCACTGCAGGGCAGATGGGGACCAGAAGGATTCACAATGTTGCAGAAATGCTCTCCTGGAGTCCATTCCATTATGAAGAAAGAATATATATTCTCTCTCTCTCCCTCTCAACTTAGAAATCCTACCCAAGAAAGTGGAAAGTTTCTTTGAGCTTTTGAGCTTCTCTATGGAGATGCGATTCCAGAGGCATCTACTGAGGGGAGAATGGCCTCAAGTCCTGGTTAGTGATGCGCATCAATGTGGGGTAGTTGGCAAAGCAACTCAAGTTTTGGTTTTTTTCTTTCTACTAGAGTGTAAACTCCTGGAGGGCAAGACTGACCCTGTTTTGCTCAACACTTCGTCCATTATATATAACACAGTTCTTGGTATGAAATAGGTACTTAAAAATGAATGATGCATGAACAGATTGAAGGGTGAATTAATGGCCCCAACACTGAATATGTGATCTTCAGCAACTCAACATCCCTCAGACCCCTCACCTGTTGAATCAGGGATTGGGCTCCTCAGATCCCTGAGGGCTCTGAAGATGGATGTTCTGTGGTTCTGCTTCACTTGTAGGCAGTCGTAGGCAAGAAGGGATGGTGGAGTGAGCAGCAGAGAAGGGCAGTGAAGGGACAAAAAGGGGAAGGAGAAAGATGATCAGGTTTTTCTCAGAAGACCACAGGCTTCCAAGTACAAGACATGGTAATTCATTTACAGGGAGATTCTCATATCCTCCTCTCTGCTTGTCACTGCAGGGAGGTGACTCCTCTAGTGGTAGAATATTTACTGCCATGCTGGTTCCCAGGGCTTCACTTCAACAGCATCCTATACAAGAGGGAGAACCCATGTCTCTTTCCTTAAGACTTGAGCTAAGTCCTATCTCCTCTGTGATTCTTTCTAGGGTTCATCCAAGTCTTCCTTATCATCTCCCCTAAACAAGTAGATGTGTCTGCCCTCTTGGGCCAGCCCTGCCCCCAGCACTAAATCTTTCAGCAACTGCTTCCTCTTTGTCCCTGCTGCCCATTAGGAGTCCCCCTCAGCACCAACAGAGCAACCCTTCACCTGTTCTGTTTTGGTGGATGACAAAGCTGTAAAATCAAATGCAGTTAAGTGGTAGTGTTCCTTAAAGGAGCCCAATATTGTTAGTATCAATTACATGTTAATGAAACATTTTTGTCTGATGAGAAAGGGGGAAGGGATGATTGATGACCAACCTTGGAGGCATTTATGTTGTGGCTGAAATCCATGAGAGTTGGATCCAGTCAAAACCTGGTTTCAAGTCCAGGATCTTCAATCCACCAGCTGTGTGACTTAGACAAGGTTCTCAATCTTTGCAAACCTCAGCTTTCCCACCTCAAATCTGGGGCAGTCTTGACTTCCCACATCATTGCTCTGTACAACTGTGATGATGACTAGCACTGGTCTGCACGTAATGGGTACTCTGTTCCTATCTCTTTTTCCCTCCTAAAAAGAAAGATAACTGTTTCAAAGCCTTTTTCTTGTTCTGTGACTACATAGGGATGGCATAAAAGCAGAGATGTTGAGAACTGGGGTGATGGCAAGTACGGCCATGAGGGCTTTTGAGCTAGTAAAGGATACAACAGGTGAAAAGAGGAAAGAAAGTAAGTGATCAGAGTCCACCAAACTCTTTTATGCAATCTCTTACATTCAAATAACTGTTAACCCATGTAGATGTCAGATACCACATTGGGTACTTTCTGAGGTCATTTCGTTTTAATTTAATTGTTGCTCTAAAGAGCTCACAGGGAGACACATAGGATGACACCTATGCAATAAATTATGATACCATGTATTAATGGCTATAATAAAAGTCTGAAAAAGTGTCATTGAAGGTGGAATTAATTTAATCTTTCAACTTCTCAGTTTAAATGACAGTTGGAAGTGTGGGTGCATGATGACAAAAATAACTTACACCACCAATTTGCAGAAAGGTATTTGGAAATGGTAAAACCTTAGCCAGACTGATTAATGGCCATTGAGCTGGTCAATGATATTGGGTCGATACTAAATAAAAAGGATGCTAGAAATCAATGAGAGTTAAGACTTGTGATTATGTCTAAATCACATCTCTCCAAAGTGCTTTACCAACATCCACTAATTAATCTTTATGATACTGTGTTGAGAGTAATAAGTATCATTACCCCTAAATAACATTTTGAAATACCAGAGCTTAGGACCTTTCACAGACGGTCCCGATGTGAGACTGAGCACTTCCTCAGAGACAACGTTGCTGATCAGCTGTGGATATTATATCCTAGGAGCCACCTCTGACTAACAGCATCAACAGTAGAATTGTGATATGTGGCCTTGGAATCCCAGTTCTATAATTTAGCAACTGTGTGACTTTAGATGAGATGCTTAACTTCTCTGAGCTTCAATGTCCTCATTTATTCAAAGGTATAGATGCATTTCTCTAAAAGACTGTTTCAGTGTTGGGATGAGTGCATGCTTAGAAACCCCTGGAACTAATAAGAGCTCAAGAAGCAGCAGTCAACCTTGCTGCCATTCTATTTATTTTTGGGAACACTGGCTATGATCTGGGTAAATAGCCAAAGATGGGACCAGCTAAGAGAGACTCAGAGTGGGATTGGGGGCTGCCCTTTGGAACAAAAAGAAACTAACATGACTTGGGTGCTTGCGTTGTGCCAGGCATTGCGCTAAGCACACTTTGTGTTTTGGGTTTTGAAGCGTTCTAGTCATCTCTCACAGCAAGCCAACAGTGGAGCAGGCAGAGCTAACAGCCAAGCCCGAACTCTTAGTTCTGGAACGTGGCAGCTTCCACTGCAGTGGAGCAGGCACTGCTAAGAGGGTGGTCCCCACTGCAGTGGTGGAAACTGCTGGCTGGCAGAAAGTCCGGTTCCAGGAAGTCTTTCAGTGAGGGTGAGATGCCAGGTGTTGAGCTGGAGTGCAGGGGCAAGCTCTGGGAGAGGCATGCAAAAACAGGAGGACCCTCATCCCAAGATGAGAAGACTAAGAAGAATGTGAGAGCACTCAGACCCAGAGAACTACACAGACATCCAGGTACAAGGGCAGGAGGCGATGAATTGTCTGATAAACACATGGATCGGCACTGGGAGCTCAGAGCATTAGCCAATTAACTGGATATCTTTAAGGAGGGTTTTAATTTCGTTTTACTTTCAGCTACTCTGGTACAGTCCCTTTGTCCATATGAAATTTTACCAGAAACCCAAGTTAAAATAACATCCAAATTTGTAAACTACAAGCCCAAAGAAGCTGGACGCTGTCTTGCCTCTGACACCCCCGTATCTTACCTACTCTCAGTTCTGGAATATATCAAGTTTCCTTGGCCCTCTACAGTGGTCAGATCACCTATCTGGTCTGCCTGGTAGCACCAATGCCTCCTCCCCAAGTGCAGCAGCCTCTCTAAGGGGGCTCCTTGAATCACTCTTATGATAAATGCTTTATTAATACATTCGTGGAATCATCACTTTTACTGAAGTTATCTTGCTGTTTCCCCTACATCCTCACCCTTCACCTGAACTCCCCATCCCCTGTCCAGGAGGGTAGAGACCGTGTCTGTTACCCCCAGCGTCACAGAACAGTCCCGGCACACGGAGGGGCTCCGTAAACATGTGCCAGATTAACGAGTCAATAAGTGTAGAGCTCTGATGAAAGCTTCTATGCTTAAGACTTGGTCCTCTTTCCTCCCTCCATACTCTACTCTTTTGTGGCCACTAAGGCAGCTCAATTGCCACCCAGGACTCCCAGGACCTGTCCTAGGACATATGGTGAGACCTCCTTAATCCCACTCCTCTCTTGGAATCACGATCACTTTTTGAGGCAGGGCTCCAAGGTGGCAGCCAGCTCCGGGGAGGAGAGGATGCAATGCCTGGGGACTGGGCAGAACTGCCCCCAGGAAGATTCCAGGGGCCACGCTGAAGGACCAGAGCCTCAATTCCTGCTTCTCACTATGGCAGACAGCCTGCTTGTGGCTACAAACAAGAGACAGCGTATGCATGCCCTTTATTTTACTTTAATTATTAATTTTTTGGCAATAGGAGATTTTAAATTCAATGCTTCTAAACCTAGAATCATAAGATCCTAGGGCACAAAGAGACCTTGGCGTTTCCTAGTGCAGCCTCCTGCTCAATTTATATTTTGGCCATCCACCTTCAGGAGATACAATAATTGCTTATTTCAAACAACAGAGGAGAGGAGTGGAGACCTTCTCTTGCTCTCTGACCTAGAGAGAAGGAGATGCTAATGGCGGTTCTGGGAGTGGGGGTGAAAAGGTCACTTCAATAGCTCAGGGAACTCTAACAACACAGCAGGTGAAGACAGGAGCTGACCGTCAGGTTGTAGAAAGAGAAGGGAATGAGAGGAAGCAGCACAGGCCTTTGGACAAGCCCCAGAAGAAGGGTTTCAAGAACTTGTAAAATCAGGGGCTGCTCTTGGCCACCTGCACTGCCCTCCAGGCAGCCTCTGGGGTCTGAACCCAGAAGCGAAGTAAGAAGGATAGAACAGGCTAGCCCGGGTGAAGAGGGCAGGATGTGGAGTTTCCCAGACTCCAGCGGGAGTTCCCCAGACTCCAGCGACGCTAACGCCGAGTACCTCTTGGAAGATGCTTTCTGTGAAACCCACCTTTGCAGCCCCAGGGACTTGCCCTTGACTCTTCTCCTGCCAAAGAAAGTGCAAGACGGTGAGCCTCAGAAGTTGGTGATTTATTATCCAAGTAGGCACTATCTAGCAGTCGATATTCTCATGATGGCTGTAATTTCTCAGCCCTATCTGTGGGTAGCCATGGAAGATGAATTATGTTCTAGGCAATCACACAGATTTGACTTAAAATTGGATGATTATTTAAGACAAAGGAAAGAAAAAGCATAGCTTTATTTTTTGTCTTTTTGCCATAGCTATCAAGTGCAGCGGTGGGCAGTTTATATGAGTTGCAACACGACATCCTTAAGAGTTTTGATTTCCTTTGCTGATAATGACATAATTATTCCTAATTATCAGCATTGATATTAGCTAGCTTTCATTGATCGCCATGCACCAGACACCATACTTTCCACACATAAACCTCACAGACTTCAATAAGGCAGACAGCATAACTATCACTGTTTAATAGATGAGAAAACTGAGACTCAGGGACACTAAGTCATTTGGCCGAGGCCCCTAGCTGATAGGTGGGAGGCCTGGAATATGGACCCTATATTGCCACCAACACCCTGAAACCCTTTTATCTTCTTGATACAACACCAGCCGTGCAGTCAGGAAATGGAATTCTAGGCACAGCACACGTACAGGTGCAGAAGTACGTGGGAGCCCAGTGCAATGAGAAGGAATTCTATATGGTGACAGAGTCATACATGAGGAGTCCCCGGGAAGGAGGAGGCTGGAGAGGCAGTCAGGAGCCAGGTGTTGCGGAGATGCTGTGTGGCATGAAAGGTGTTAAATTATTACCTTTAGAGCAATTAAGATATTTTGCCTTTTGTGTCAAAGCAATGCGATATTTTAATTTTGGAAAAGTTGCTGCATTGGAAAGGAGGAAAATTGGATGCAGGAAGTCGAGTAATAAAGGTGTTAAAATGATCCAGCAAAGAGATGGTGGGAGTCTGAATTAAGGCAGTGGCTGTGGGAGTGGAGAAGCCACAGACGCAATGTCTCTGGAGGAGGTGGACTCAGCCAAGCTTCGTGACTGGCTGGATATAAGAGAGTGGGAAAGAAAAGGCTCAAGGCTCACCCCCCAGGTTTTCAAGTTGTATAAAAAGGGGAACAAGAGAGGCATTTAAGGTGCTGCACTGTTTTGCAGCAAAAGGCAATGAACTGATAGATTTTACTTGGGACAGGAGTTTCAGATGTTGATTTCCTCCAGATCAGTGAAGACAAAAAAAAATGTGATCTAAAATTAGTACAGCAGAAGTGGGGAGACCTTTATGCTAACATGCATACTTACAACATCAATAGGTATCATTTGCATTCAGTTTGCAGAAAATGCCCCTGTCTCTGTAACTGCACGTAGTTTTTTTAAAAAGTGGATGAAAAGGTAAAGCCATGTAAAACAAAACACCCTTATAATATAAGTAAACAACTTGTGCTAACTTAAATGAAAACAAGTGAAAGGTTAAAAGTAATCACGCTGTGCACCCCTCCAAGAGCCCCAGCAAGCAAAATGCATTTTGTCGTCATGGGGTCGCAGTGAAGTGTTCAAAACACCATAAGCAGAATTCTCCAAAAAGTAATGCAGGTGTCTAGGTCAAATGCAAATAAAGAAGTATGCAAATTGAGCTATACTTGACTACAAAATGAGATGCTTAAAAACATTTCAGGAAAGTGAAGTTTAAGTCTCACAGAATTCACCCAGTCCTCATTATAACATGCTTCCCATTTGGGCCATTCATTCACTGTACTAAATGCATGATGGGACTCCAGTTAAGTTAATTTAGAAGCTGATTATGCTGCATTAAATGTATTCACTTCAATTTTAGCCAGATCTTTTTTTTTTCCCCCTCTAAAAGGATTACTAAATGAAGAAAAGTAGAAAGTAAGACAGAAAATAAAAAACCCTTTAGTGATGCGATAACAAGGTTAGAAAATCGGATGGCTTCTTGATATCATGTAAGAATCTAAATCTGATTTAAATAACTGAAGAATACATTTCAATGTTGTTAATTGCTTTTATTCAGTACTTGACACGAGTTCACCCCCAAGGCTGTATTTCTCCTGAGATACTTATGTTTTGTTATGAATTTATGTTTTAGTTTTCTTTTAAACTACATATGAATCTCACCAATTAAGAAACAAAATTTATCAGAAAGAACACACTTGTAGGTGTTTAGAAGAGTTGGCCAATATTGACTCTGCCATTAGGATTGAATGTCATCAATCTGGGCGTTAATTAATTTCTTAATCTCGGAAACTAGGATGTTGATTCTATGATCTCTGAGTACCTCCCAGCTCCAAAAATATATGATTTGAGGGGAAAAGAAAGCACGTTGGATGTTATCATTTGATCCTGCCTTCATTTAAAGTTGAAAAAAAGAAAATGTAATGATAGGGCATTCTAAAACTATTTATATGAATTTATTCTTGAATTTATCACCACAGACTAATTATATTGTACTGTCATCAAAGCTACCTAAAATTCAGTGGCTTCTAATAGAGTAAATTCTACTTGTTTCTAAATAAATTCAGAGGAGAAGCAGCAGAAGAGAATGACTGACAAGAAAAGAGGAGAATTTCAACCATATGTCGATATTTCAACTTGTCACATAATTTTATGTGGCATGAGTCACGCAGCCTATGAACTTTCTGAAGTGCCCTTTCCATGGAGCATTTTTAAATTATGAAGACATACAGCATGCTCCCTTTAACAGGACTCCTTTCAGCCAGCTTGCATAGATGATGGGTTAAAGAGAATTTTTATCAGTGACCTATGGTTTCAAAAATTAATACTAATTACTGTAGTATTAGTATTAGTAGTACTAATTACTATAGTATTATATACTATATCCTATTTTATAAAAATCTTTGAACTTAAAAGGCAGTTATAATAAATGCAAAATAATTTGCAAACTGTAGACCAAATGAGTAATTTCCCTCTTCTCCCATCGTTCATAACCAGCCAAGATTCTGCTGAGTTTCCCCATCATTTGAATATTTGTCGAGCACTTCCAGGTGCATGGAAAGGTTCCCATCTTTCTTTTTCTTCATTCTTTTCTTCTGGAAGCACCCAATCGATCTTCCGTGCACGTCTCATTTTTTTCTCTCATATTTTCTGCTCCTTATCTTTTTTGTTCTACGTTTTGAGATTTGCGTTTGTTGGTTTGTTTATAAGCTTTTTCTTCCAGTCTTTCTATTGAGTTCTTCCAATCTGAACAAGTATTTCAAATATCCAGGAGCTCTTTCTTGTTTTCTGATGACTCCTTTTTAATAGCATCCTTATTTTATTTTACAGATGTAAAATTTCCTTGAGATTTTATGAATAGTGACCAGAGACTTTTATGTTTTCCTCTGTCCCTGAATTACCTCATTTCCACTTTGATAAATTCTTCTATTGGTATGGATTATCTTTTCACATTTAAAAACCAAGCAACAGGAAGGTGGTTTTGTGTTTTTATAAATAGTCTAGAGCTTTGCTCCAGGATGCAGTTAAGTTATTGGGAAGCAGGTTGATCCTTAAGGTTTATTACATGGGATCAGGACGGTGCTCAGTCTCGGACTAATTTTTCCCACTGCCAAGGCCAGATCACCCTAAACACTCTACCCGAAGCCTGTGAATCCTGAGGTCATCTAGTCTGGCTGATGGGAACGAATACTAGTTCCAGCTTTGTTTGAGGGCAAAGCACTGTCCTTCTAATCTTTGCACAGCATTCTTTCCCCAACTTTGGGTATTTTCTTCACCTGCACATGCACATTGGTATTCAGTTAAATGCTCGTGGGGAGCCTTCTGCAGATCTCCAGTGTTCTCTCTCTGTGCCATTCTCTCCTCTCCAGTATCCTGTTCTGTTAACTCTAGCTGCTTTGGTCTCCCCAGACTCTCAAATCCATCTCTTCAACTCAGGGAGTCAGACTCTGCCTGGACCCCTCTTCCCTACACTGTGAGCTGGAAACTAACCTGACAGGAAGCTGGGGCAGTCATAGGACACACGTTGCTTCCCGTTTCTAAGGGACTGCTGAACTCCATCGCCTGATGTCCAGTGTCCCACAAAACATTGTGTCCTATATTGTATCCATTTGTTGGTTGTTCCAGGCAGGAGGGCAAATGTGATCTGCTACTCTGTCCTGAGCTATTGAATTGTGTCTCTCATTGTGCCTGCAAGACATGGAAGCCCCTAGAAGGAATGGCAGCGTGGTACACAGCACAAAAGCATCAGAAGTTGGGGATATAAAGGAATCAAAAGATCTGTGATAAAGAATGACTTTTAATTAAAGTCATATAAATGTATGACTAATGGCCTGAGGAGTGTATGCAGTGGGGAAAGTTTTGCAAAATCTGGGGTTGAAGGAATCCTCAATTTTCTGGAATCCCAGAAGAACAGGGGTTCACAGTTTAAAACAGGTTTCTCTGAGCAAAGTATGAACACAAGCTTCTTAACGTTAGCACTTTCAGAATATGAAGCATGATGAATGAGATAGATAGATGATCGATAGATAGATGATAGATAGATAGACAGATGATAGATAAAATAGTTGACATTTATAGAGTGCTTGACTAAGCACCATTAAAAGTGTTTAACAATTATAAACTCATTTTAACCTTTTCAACACCCTTATGATGTAGGTACTAACAGTACCCCATTGTATAGATAAAAAATGTGAATATGAAAAGAATATATGTATGTATATGCGTGACTGAAACATGCTGTACTCCAGAAATTAACACATTGTAAACTAACTATACTTCAATTAAAAAATTAAAAATTAAAAAAAAAAATCTGAAGCACAGAGGAGATTAAAATTTTGCTTAAGTTGACATGGCTGTTGAATAGAAGAACGTGCACTTTTGAGCTCAATTAGTGCAATTCCAGAGCCTGGATTTTTACCCTCCTCCTCACAGGCGCGCACGCGCACACACACACACACACACACACTCTATCCACTCTCTGTATAAATAAATAGAGAGAAATAAAACCACACAGTTTCTACGTCTAGAAGCAGCAGCTAATTTTCCACATTGTATCCTGGGTATTCTGCAGGAGGATAGATAATATTATTCTGCTTTCGGTCACTCAGCCTCTACTTTCTATCCCTTTGTGGAATCCTTACTTTTAAGAAATGGACACGTTGATCAGGTTTGAAGTGAGAAAGAGACTCAGAAACCTCAGAGGTGGTGATTCAAAAGGCAGCAGTAAGTGGACATAAAAGGAGCATATTTTCTAGAAGACAAGGTCAAGAGCACCTGAAAATGTCTTTATAATGTGTGTTCAAAAATTCTGTGTCACAGTGATTTTCACGATTTTAGAGTTCTAAGGTCCTATTATTTTTATTTGAATTTTGCAAGTGTTCATATCTGAGTATGCAAAGCATTGAACAGTTAATGTAATAAAAATTTTAAATTTTACTAAGAAATTGGGGAAGGACACCTATTGAGATAATTGATGGCCCATTATGATAAGTAATATGATATTATTTATTCAAATTAGAACATCTTTAAGAATTGATTGCAATAAACAGACTCACAGACATAGTAAAGAAACTTACGGTTACAAGGGGGAAACTGGGTGGGAAGGGATAAATTGGGATTTCGAGATTTGCAGATACTAACTACTATATATAAAATACATAAACATCAAATTTCATACTGTATAGCATAGGGAACTATATTCAATACCTTGTCGTTACCTATAATGGAAAAGAATATGAAAATGAATATGTAAATTTATACATATGACTGAAACATGTTGTACAACAGAAATTGACACATTGTAAACTGAATATATTTCAATAAATAAATAAATAAAAGAATTGAGCACAATGCAGTTTGTCTGTTTAAATACTGACTCCAATCGGTAGACGGTGGAATACACTTTAAATATGACATTTATCACACTGATTGACAAACTTCTTGCTGTAACTACCCAGCCCAAAAAAGATGAGATTTTAAAAATTCATAATGGTATTTCTCCTTCTGAGTAAGTCTGCACCAGTGAGCATCATGGGTGGGAGGCGGATGGGTGTGCTGCCGTGTAGCTGTAGCAGTGACTGCTCGTGAGCTCTCTGAGTGCCCCCAGGCTCATCCTCCAGCCCCTTCTCACCTCTGCCTCTGCTCACTCCCTTGGAGGTACCATCCAATCTCATAGTACTAAATGCCAATGCTACCTTGACAATCCTCCAAAGCTGGTCTTCTGCCAAGACCTCTCCATGGCTCGTCCCAAACTGCCTTCTCAAACTTCCACTTGGATGCTCAATGAGAATCTCAAGCTGGACAGGTACAGAGCTAAGTTTCTGAGCTTCGATCTAAATCTACTCTCCTCCATCTTCTCCATCTCAGTGAATGACAGCTGGATCCTGATAAATTTTTAAGGCAAACAATTTGAGTAGTAGTTCTCAGTCCTTCTCTTTCTCTCACACTCCACTTTGAAAACATTAGACTATCCTCTGGTATCTGACCATTTACCATCTATCTGCTACCCAGGCCAGCAACATCTCTAGCCTGGATTATTGCAATGTCCCTCAAGAGAACTTCTTGAGTTCATCCTTGTTCTCCTATAACTTATAAAAGAATAGCCAGAGATAACCTATTATAAAAATGGCAGATAAGGCCATTTTCTGCTCAAACTCCCCCCCAGTGGCTTTCCTTTCAGTTAAAGCAAGTGCAAATGTCCTTACAATGGCCTTGAAAGCATTAAAACCATGGGCCTTCTATCACCTTTTATAGCTCATCTTCCACAATAGCTCTTCCAGTAAAATATAGCATGAACCACATGAAAGGCACAAGTGCAATTTAAAATTTTCTAGCAGCCACATTTTTTAAAAAATGAAAAGAAATAGATGAAATTAATTGTAATAATTGATTTCATTTGACACAATATATCTAAAGTACAGACAGCACTCCATAGCCTCAGATTCTGTACCTAAGGATTCAACCAACCACAAATCTAAAATATTTTGGGGAAAAAAGTTCCAGAAAGTTCCAAATAGAAAAACTTGAGTTTTCTGTCTGCTGGCAACTATTTCCATAGCATTTACATTACATTTACAACTTTTTACATAGCATTTACATTTATTAGCTATTATAAGTTATCTAGTGATAATTTAAAGTATATGGGATGATTTGGGTAGGTTATATGCAAATCTGTGCCATTTTATATAAGAGATTTGAGCATTACAGGATTACATATGAGATATTTTCCTTTTGTTTTTGTTTTCTGTTGGTACTGTTGCTTAACTTCTTTTTTTTATATAATTTGTATTTTTTATTGAAGTATAGTCAGTTACAACTTGTAATTGTGTACAGCACAATGTCCCAGGCATGCATATACATACATATATTCATTTTCATATTCTTTTCTATTAAAGGTTATTATGAGATATTGAATATAGTTCCCTGTGTTATACAGAAGAAATTTTTTTTAAATCTATTTTTATATATAGTGGCTAACATTTGCAAATCTCAAACTCCTAAATTTATCCCTTCCCACCCCCTTTCCCACTGTAACCATAAGATTGTTTACTATGTCTGTGAGTCTGTTTTTGTTTTGTAGATTTGTTCATTAGTGTCCTCTTTGTCTAGATTCCACATATAAGTGATATCATATGGTATTTTTCTTTCTCTTTCTGGCTTACTTCACTTAGAATGACAATCTCTAGGTCCATTCATGTTGCTTCAAATGGCATTATTTTATTCTTTTTTATGGCTAAGTAGTATTTTATTGTATAAATATACCACAACTTCTTTATCCAGTCATCTGTTGATGGACATTTAGGTTACTTCCATCTCCGGGCTACTGTATATAGTGCTGCTATGAACATTGGGGTGCATGTATCTTTTTGAATTAGAGTTCCCTCTGGATATAAAAGGAATCCAAACAGGAAGAAAAGAGGCAAAATTATCAATATATGTGGATGACATGATATTATATATAGAAAACCCTAAAAGCTCCACATAAAATCTAGAACTAATAAAAAAAATTCAGCAAGGTAACAGGATACAAGAGTAACATACAGAAATCAGTCACACTTCTTTTCACCAACAGTGAAATAGCAGGAAAAGAAAGTAAAGAAACGATCCGTTTTAAGATCTCATCCAAAACAATAAAATATTAGGAATAAGTCTGACCAAGGAGGTGAAAGATTTATACATGGCAAACTACAAAACATTGATTAAGGAAATTAGAGGTGAGTTAAAGAAATGGAAAGATATCTCATGCTCTTGGATTGGAAGAGTCAATATTGTTAAAATCGCCATACTGCCCAAGGCAATCTACAGGCTTAATGTGATCCCTGTCAAATTTCCACTGATATTTTTTATAGAACTAAAACAAATAATCCTAAAATCTATATGGAATCACAAAAGACCCAGAATTGTCAAAACAATACTGAAGTAAAAGAACATATGAGATATTTTGTATTCTCATTTCTTACAGTCTCTGAAATCCAGTGTGTATTTTATGCTTACAACTAATCTCAGTTCAGATCAGCCTCATTTTAAGTGTCCAATAGCCACATGTGGCCAATGGATAGCATATTAGACAGGGCAGTCCTACAACTTTTTCTTCTCATTCACTGTGCTTCCATTACACCCGGCATGCCTGTGTTCCTAAGGTACTTGTCTCAATCACTTACCTTATTATACACCTCAGTGACTTTAATTTCAGGAAACAAAATCCTGAACGTCTGAGGGAGTGCAAGGTTCGGGCAGAGTGGTCATGGTGGATGGTGGAAAGGACTTACAGGCAAATTTTCCAGCAGAAGCCTATGAACCAAAAGCCTGATTAGCCCCTTGGACTGGATGGAAAGAAGTGATGGCAAAAATACCATGAGAAAAAGATCTGTTATTGCAATGAAGTCTTGACACAACAATAAGAAGAATTTGGGGAGATTCTAGGATATTTTCAACATTTTTTATGCTGCGTATTATCAAGAATGCCCTCTTAATTAAAAGTACTTGAGTACTTCTATTTTGGTACAAAGGAAATAGGGAGCTTGGAAGTATTGTCTCTGACAGGTCTTGGGTGGAATGAAACACTTAAGAAATGGAGTAAAAGAAAACATTGGGAAAGAAAGAGAAGGAAATGGATTCCTGATTGAAAATGAAGCCTAGAGGACCAAGAAAACAGAAGTCTGGGAAAAGAACAGAGAGGCAACCTGATATGGGTTACAAGCAGGGAGCAGGAAAGAATGTTGCAAGAGAGGTCATGTCAAGACCAGGAAGAGTTTCATGGAGCAGACGGATTAAAATGAACTACTGGTTTGTGAAGATAATTGAGTGGTTTCAGAGCTTACAACTAAATAACGGAAGGGGGAGGGAAATGACCCTTACTGGCTCTCTTCTCTGTGATAGGACTTTTGCGTATAACATTCCCTTTTGCCTTCACAATAGCACAACCAAGTAGGTGTCATGTGTATTATTTTCCAGATGAGAAACCAGACTCAGAAAGATTGAACACCTTGCCCAGGGCCTTAGCCCATGGGGGCACTATAACAAAGTACCATAGACTGGGTGGCTTATAAACAACAGAAATTTATTTCTCGTGGTTTCAGAGACTGGAAAGTCCAAGATCAAGGTGCCAGCAGATTTGGGGTCTGGTAAGATCCTGCTTCCTGACTCAAGGATGGTCATCTCTTAGTTGTGTCTTTCCATGAACGAAGAGGTGTGGGAACCCTCTGGGGTTTCATTTATAAGAGAACTAATCTTGTTCATGAGGATTCTGCTCTCATGACCTAATCACCTCCCAAAGACCCACCTCCAAATACCATCACACTGGGGATTAAATTTCAACACCTGAATTTTGAGGGGACACAAGCATCCAGTCTCTGGCACCCAGGATCACATAGCAATTAAGTGATGGGCCCAGGAAAAGAATACAGTGTGCACCTCACCCCAAGTCCTGCACTTATGCCGTGGCTACACCTCTTGCGCTCTGCCCTTGTGGGCATCATTTACTTTTCCAGATAAATCCCCACACTACACATTCTCCACACTAGAAGCGTTCCCTCGTTTCTGAAGTCTTTTTTTTTTTCCTTAACTTTTTTATACTTAATACTATGCTTGAGGCAGACAATCAATAAACATTTGGAGAATAAATGAGAAAAAAAGGACTTGATGCACAGGTATGTGTACATTCTATATCTTCTTTGTCCAAACTGCACAATTTGACAGTAAGACCTTGTAAATATAAACAATATTCATCACAAAAATATGCAAAGCAATTGAGGAATCGTGACCTCTTAAAGGCAGTGTCCCCTGGAAGGGCACTATGTGCTAATCAGCAAAGTGAAATCTGTGGATTCTGAACAAGTTGAACAAATGCATGAAAAACGTTTCTAATTTTTGTATTATTAAGATTTTATAAGATATGTAATGGTTCTTTGGCGTACTTTGTTACAATGCTCATTATAAAATCTGCAAGAAAGGATTAGAATAAATCTCAGATGTCAACACGATCTCCTGGGCGATTCTTCACTAGACCAAATGATGCCATCACGACTGCATTATCTATGAAGCAGAGAATGGCTAATGAGACCCATCCATTGTCATAGAACCTGGCTCTGCCGAAAGACGTTTTCTCTTCCCAGCTGAGGATTGTATCCACCCGTGCCTGCGGAGAGAGCTGGGCTTTTATAATTAAAGATAACTCTGAGAAGAGCCAGTGTGGTCTGCATTAGAAGATGTCAAACTTAAAGCAATCCCTGTGTTGTATAGACAATCTTATGGACCAACATCATCTTCCAGAGGGCAGGAATCTTCATCCATCCTGTTCACTCATATTTCCCAGGACAGGACCTGGCACACAGTAAGAGCTCAACAATATACATACAAATAAATGTACAGCAGTAGACACCTACCTACATAGACACAAATACACAGGCATGTATGTGCTAGTATCATTCAAATAAATATTAAAATTTTGTTTATGTCACCAAGAGCCATCACAGGTACCCCCTATTCATCCCACTATCTGAGCATCATGTGTGTCATTCTGTGGGAGACATTAAACAGTATGATTTCTAATACCATTTCCAGCTCCTGTGTTCAGTGACTTGTTTATTCTTATTACTTTCAGCCTCCTACTATGGTTTCAGATGTCTCTAAATAGCACTCCAGTTATTTGTGTTTTCATCTATAATTATTTTCTCAGGGAGGAAGAACAGCATTTGAAATGCAATTTCTCTTTCCCTGTCTGAAAAATTCTGTAACGTGCCCTTAGAAACAAGTAAAGATGCAAATATATCATTTGCAATATGGAAGCAGAATGAGTCAACCACAGCAGAAAGAACGTTAATTTTAGCTCTGCTACTAACCCTCTGAGTAAATCTGGGAAAAGTTTTTTGGTGGTGATGGTGGTGGTGGTATGTTTGTTTGTTTGCCTTCCTGGTCCTCAGTTGCTCATAAGTACATTTAGAGAATTGGTTTGTGGGTGAACCCTAGCATTTTTTCCCAAACTCTATGTTTCTAGGATCCTAGGAAACTTATCCTAACCAAATGCATGCTGGTGTGACTGTCTTTAAAAAACACAGTTAGAGATTGACAATGTATCTGATTTCAAGGAACACTGGCAGAGTGTGGCAGGCTGCACCTCTTCCTTGATGTGTGAATACACCTATACAATTAAGAGTAATTTTTGATGAATACACTGTAAGATTAAGACTATAGGTAGGTAAGTCCTGCTCCGACCACATGATAGCTACGGGGTCTAAAAGTCATTGTATCTCTTCAGTCACCCATAGAATGGAGAGGGAAAAAAAGGCCTACACTCATAACATGGAGAGCATTAGATGAAATGCCAGTGTAAACTATTTGCAACCACACCCTACACATCGCAGAGCCCAGCTGATAGCTTTTGCCAGCATCCTTATAGGAGGGCATCTAAAGCCAAAGGCTAGGACAGACCCTGCAAGGAATCCACATCACAGGAGCAGAGACTCACCCGAAGGAGAGAACTGGGCCAAGTTAAACAAATGGCCATTCATGCCATCTTCAAAATTGTTGTAACTGAAATTTGCTAAGACTTACATTCTTGTTCCTGAGATCTGAACCCCAAGTAGTAGTTTTCATGCCAGTTCACATGGTAGATATATGGAGAACTTCAAATCCAGTAAATCCACAGATAGCTCCATTGGCCTTTACCAGCCATGTTGTTCTCCTCTATAAAGGAAAGTGTCTGGAGACAAAGGGTACATTTTGTTCCACATTAAGGAAACTATCCAGATTCCAGTTTATTCTCTAACTAAAGAGCATGGCTGCTTTTGTATAGTCATGGTCTCAAAGGCAAGCCCTTTGTCTTAGAGGTTGAATGGGCTATTTCCCCATATGCCTGATTACATGCCGTGCATCTCTAAGCATACTGACAATTTCATTATCCTGAGCACAGTAATCCATGTCAATAGCTCGTCCCCATTTTGAATTATAAAACGCAGTTCTCTTCAGAAGGCAGGTATGAGAAAACTTTGCTTCTAGTTCTTCAGTGATTGGACTAGGTCCAAAATCAGGCAAGATACAGAGCAGCCTCTTAAATTTAAACAATTCCTAAAATTGTCTCTTCAACAAAATGAGGCCACCTAAAAGATAAAAATCTCCCTCCTTTTCTTCCTAAAAAAAGAGGGGGAAAAAAGAAAAAACCAAAAACACACAATTACATTCTAATTTAAAACTCTAATTGAGTGTTCATGTATTCATAAGATGTTCCACTTTCCTTTAGGGACAATAATCTTATTAATCACACAAGCTGTCTAATCATTTAAGGGCAAAGCTTCTTCAAGCCACATACTTTTGTTATAAAGCAAATGAGAAAGTGCAATCTTATATTTTTTTTTCCTAAGTGCATCTCAGTTATGTACTTATAAAGGCTACAATCAAGTACTTTGGTTGGAAAAAAAAGATACCTTCTTGACCAGAGAAGTCTAAAGACAACTCGGTTCGGTCTGTCTGTAATTTTTAAGGCAGTAGTCCTCTTGATCTCTATACAAATAGTGGTAAAAACAAAACCAGAAACAAAAAAATCACCACCACAACAACAAAACCCATGGCACTCATGATTAAAGAACAGATCAACTTGATTGGGGAAGTAGTGGGTGAATGGTTGAACACATTGGCTTTGGAACCTGGGGGACCCAAGTTTGATCTTAAGCAGGTAACCTAATCTCTGAGCCTCATTATCTATAAAACAAGAATAATAACTGTATCTCTCAAAAGGCTGGAGTAAGGATCCATGAGATAATACTTATAAGTACTTTGAACTATATGTATCAATATATAGTTGACAAAGTAATCAACAGATATTCAATATCATCATTATTGGTTTGATCAGGGAATAATTTTGCAAGCATGAAATAGCCTACACTTACTCTTCCCCTGCTCTTCATTTCTCTCTCTTGTCAAAGGCATAAGGGGAGAAGGAGAAGGAAATTGGCATTCTCAGAAGATCTACCATCTTCCAGGTCCTCACATAGTTTATCTCAACTAGTCATCATAGCATCCACACAGGACATTTATTTTATATCTATTTTAATGTTATATCTATTTTAATTTTTAATTTTATATCTATTTTAGCATTAAATCCATTTTAATGATAAGGAAACTGAGCCTCAAAGAGAGAGAAGGAGAGTAAGAATTCTGCTGAACGTCATCTGACCAGAAAGAGGTGGAGTCAGCCTGAACCCAGGCCTCCAACTTCCCAGCCTACACTTACCCTATGACAGAAGTTCATGGGCACATACAAGTACACACACCTGTTTATGAGACAATCTGGGGCACAGTTTTGGGGATACTGATAGGCTTATACAACCTATGCATAGTACTTTCTTCATTTAATCCTGAAAAGAGTCTTGTGAGATAATATCATTATTTCTGTTTCATAAATAAGGAAACTGAAGGTCAGAGCATAAGAAGTATCAACAGTCAAAAGCTAGTAAGTGGTGGATTCAGGACTAAAACTGAAGTTTGGTTGCTGCCAAAGTCCATATTATTTCTCTACTAGGGCAGCTTCTGGTGAATAGCAAAGGTTTTTTTTTTGTTTTTTTTTTAATAGGAATTCTTCATTAAAATGCATAGAAACTTTACTTTTAAGTTTCTTAAGTTATATAAGATTTGACTTTCTCTTGGAAAATGAGCTGCCTCGTGGTGAAATTTTTCTTGCTGAATAGAAGTGATGAGCACTGGCTCTCTTTGAGCTGGTGAAAAGGATGAATATGGGCTTCCTGCTGGCTTATTTCTTGTGTATGAAGGCATCCAACAAAGGGGAAAGGTCCTATTTGATTTGAGCAGAATGTGGAATCCATGCTGCTCATTTGTAAAATTCCTTCCTGCAGCAACTCTCTTCCAGAGAGTGAGGTCACAGTGTCGGCAGTCCAAACGCTCACGACCTTCAAGGTGAACTTTAATATACCACATATTTCAACTAGGGAATTTCAAATGAAGCCTGCTCTTGGCTTTGTGTTTCCAAGGAGCTCATAGATTTTTGTCTGAAAGCACTGGGTACAGCAATGAGCTCACAATGGTATCTCAATAAATGCCTGAGGACCAAAGAGTAAGGCGGGAGCTTTCGGGTTGACATTCTAACAGAGTGAGCGACACTGCCTAAAAGGCTACCCCTTGGAACATCTTCAAGGAACCATAGCTGGGATTCTACTGCTTAAAAATGTACACTCACAAATACCAATTTTCATCTGTTCTTGAAATGGCATCTTGGTGGTCAAGTAAGTTAGACCAAAGCCATCTTACAGAGATGTTCATAACCCACAGATGTTCTAAAACAGGATTTTTGAGAGAAGAAACTGAGATAAAAACATTCAGATTAGCATAAGCTCATAAAATTATTATTTTTATCAGAATAAACTATCAATTAGGGGTACAAAGAGGGAAAAAAGCCAAAATGAGCTAAATATCCAAACATGAATTGGCTTTCTTAAATTCTAGTCTTTGCAAACGAAGATTTTAACACTGAAAATTACCATTTTGATTTTTTGAATGCTGTGCCTAAAGGCCTTAACTAAAAAGCATTATCTTGCTTCTAAATTTAAAGCTTGTCATAGGAAACACAGCTAATTATACACAGTATGCTGAAAAGTATGTCTTAACCACAAACTAGTTGTTTAATGGAAGAAATAAAAGTCTTCCAAATGTCACTTTTCCAATTCCAAATTCCCAGTAGAATTCCTAGCAGGTTTGGTTATTTTTTTCCCAAAATACTACAAAAACTGCTTGCTTAAATATATGCACAGACACAGCACATCTAAGTAGACTAAGAGAGCACAAATGTTCTGAAACGTATAAATAAGAAACCCAGTGGCATGGCAGAATATTTAAATATGTAGGAAAACAAATGGTACCTCTAAAGCACCACCATTCATTTTAATTGACAGTGATTTTGGTTTAATATCGTCTGGCTCAATTTACATAGTAGGTCACCCCCGGGTTCTGATGCTTATCACCAGAGTAGCCTCTAGTCTCTCTTTCTTCCAGCTGGTCCACCAGCCTGCCGCAAGAGATGCAGTTCCTAACACACAGCTTGCTAAGAGGCAACTTGCTTATGATGGTCCTCCCCTCAAAAGTATTCCATGGGTCTCTCTTATTGGCAGAAGTATGTCTCATCTCTGCTTTGTGGCATTTATGGACCTTAAAAAGGCTAATAATTGTATAACTCAGTCTCCTTCAAATCATACGTTGCCTAGAAAATCCAGGGAGTATGTCCTGATGAGTATGTCTAACTGTATCAAGCTTAGGGATACCTCCAGTGGCTCCCATTGCTGCGCTGGGGACAAAGATTACCATCAGGCTGTTGAATATGGGAGCTAAAGCTTACAATCTGTGGCTGGAAGTATTCCATCTGTATTCATTAATTTATAAGAATCATCTATTGGGTTGTTAAAAATATGGGTCCCCAGGTTCTGACTCCTCTCCCAAATGTGCTGACTTGTGAAATCTTGGGTAAGAGACAGAAACCTGCATTTGGAGAGTCCCCAGTCACTCTGATGCAACCCAGCAGTACATCCACATTTGAAATCACCCAGAATTGACTCTCTTCATTTTACAGATGTAAACACTGAGACCCAGACTAGTAAAGACTTACTGATGTTCATGCAGGAAGTTGCTGTAAACTAGAACTGGAACCCGGGTCTCTCACTTCCTGGTTTCTCCCCTTTCCGGGAGGCTGCCTGCAGCAGAAATGCAGGGGGTTTCATGCAGCATCTCTGAGTAGCTTCCTTTGGCTCTTAACTGATTCCACAAGGAAACTACCCCTGCAAATCTGCCTTTTTATGAGGAGAAAATGATGGAAAAGCCTATCACAGGTCAATGCAAGAAAGTCATTTCACAAGAGGAATTTTTCTCTGGCTCATCTAATTCATCACTGTACTCTGCCTTATACCTTGTCTGTAAAGTGGGATCAGAACCAGCTCTCTGAATGGTCTGTTAGGGTTATCAAAAGCAGGGACCAAGATAAGAAATTCACTCTCACCACTTGAACTACTCTATGACAGATTTTCCTGAGCATACAATGTACGTCTGCATTTCTGTTATAACATTAGCATCAAAGACAGAATGGAAAAATCAGATTGTCAGCTCATAATTTAGCATTCTCATGAGAAAAGTTTATGCATGTCCTATAAATGCCTCACAAGTTGACATTTATGTTTTGGGCCAGCTGAGATATATTTACTCTTAACTTGAGCTGAAATGTATACTTGGAAATGAATTTGATCCACCTGGTATGAGATTCTTTCTCTAGCAAACCTTGAAAAAAAAAAAAAACTTGACATCTTTGATAGATTCATTAATTCATTCTGGACGAAACGATGTAGTTTTATGTGCTCAAACAGAAACTTCTTAAATACTCCTCTGCTTGACTTAACTAATTTTATGTAGCTCCATTTACTACCATGAAATAGTGTAAGTACCAGGGGAATTGAATTCATGGTCTGTTTCACAATAAGAAAATGTGCTTAGTAGGGGGAAAAGTCTTTAAAGATATTTCCAGCACTGGATTATAAAATTACTGCTTTTCTCACAAATAGGTCAACTTATTCTGGTAAGACTTAGTTATTCATTCATCCATTCAACAAATATATATTGAGCCCTCCGTATGGGCTGGAAACTGCTGGACACTGGAACGTAACAATGAGCAAAAACACATTTCCCTTGCACAGTAGATAAACAAGGGCTTCCAAGGGAATATAAACATTAGTCATGTGATCACACAGAAGCCCATCAAACTAGGGAAGTGTAGACTGGAGCGGGGTCAATGACGTCAGAGAAAGCTTCCGAGAAGCATCAACAACCCAGCTGAGGCAAGAAGGGTGAGTAGTTTCTAACTAAGGCAGAAAGGAAGAGAATGGGTATGCATGACAGTAGGAACATCATGACCAAGGAACACACAGCCTCGTTCTGAAAAAAAGACACTAAGAGCCCCCAAGTCTATGCACAAGATATTTTTGAAGCCAACCTTGAGGCTTGCACCAACCATCTAGGTCTTGATCGTGTGGTAGTTGTGGTTTATAGAACAAAGTACTTGATGAGAAGAAGACCTGGGGACGTTTCTTTAATCTGCATGGTTCTGAGCCTTCCCATCTGCAAAGTGACCTCAATGAAGCCTACTGCCTAGGGTGAGAGGAGGGTTCAGTGGGATCAGGTGTGAGGAGATTTATGAACTGAGAAGCAATATACAAAAGTGGAGGATTATAAAAGATTACAGTGATTCATTCTTCAAATACATACACTCCTCCCTGGTAAAAATAAAATCAGGTATCATTAAGGTAGCTCTGTGATCTGCTGCAGAGCAGGCATATTATTTTCTCCTGGTGCCATACCAAAGAGAACACAAGTTCTCTGAGCCTTAATCTGAAGTCTTTGGAGGACTTTCGTGAGGGATGAGCCTTGCTTAAAACCAGCCTGACTCAAAAACCTGGCTTCAGCGCCACATGGCTGTGGAACATCAGCCCAGCCATAAGAGTCCATCATCTGAAGCTCGGAGAGCTCTGAGAACACCACGGGGTAACCACAGATATTTCCTAAAGCTTCTCATCCACAAGTCTTTGGCCTGACCGGCAAAAAAAAAAAAAAATCTATTCTTATCCTTACACAGAATCTCTTCATTCCAGGGTCTTCCCCACACCGGCTGCTGGAGGGCCCGAGGGAATTATATCTCAGAAGAATGTTTTAACAAAGTTATAATGTGGTTATACAGTTAACATCAAGGAAATTCTGGGCTAATTAATCTAATTAGGAGTTGAGCATTTCAAGAAGAGCGGCAGACAGAAGGGAGAAGAAAGGAGAGTTGATGCGTCCAAAGAACAGCATGTGGCTTGAGGGTTTTCAGGGAAAAGGGGACGGCCACTCTGCTCAGGAATTTAATAAAGGGAAATTAGCAAATTATTGCTGCGGTCATATTAGCTCAATTCAGATAGGGTCAGTGGGCCATCTGGTGAAAAACAGTTGCTTAATGCGGTACAGAGAGTTAGAAATGCTTCTTGCTGGAAAGAATGCATTTCTGCTTTTGTTTATTTTCTCTAGAAGCCACGTTACTATCCTCAGAAAGTAGGGGGTTTTTGTTTGTTTGTTTTTGTGTGTGTTTTTTTAATCAGAGTGGCAAAGCTTAACTTCTACAAAACTTTCGTTCACAGGGGGAGTAACACTGGCCCCTGTTCTACTTGACACCGAAACTCCAAGAGGATTCAGTGCTTGGTTAGACAGTCGGGACAGCAGTTCTGTGGCTTGATAGTCAACTCCCCCTTCCCATGAGGGGTTCCTCTGTCCTACTGAGCAGAAGTCATCCAGAGAAGGTCACTCTACGATGTCCCAGGGGCAGTGAGAATTCTGAATGGATCCATGACGATTATTAAAGCATCCACAGAAATTTGGCAGACGTCTCTTCTTGTGAATGGATGGAAGAACGAAGCATGGGGAGACCTTTTCTTAGTGCAAACTTAAGTTGTATAAACACAGTTGCATCTCAACATGATTTTAAAGCAGTGGTCCTTCCAAAGTAAAGCCAGTTCCATGTCTTTCAGTCCTGGGTTGAAGAACATCTGAACATGCTTATTAATTCAGTTTTTCCATTACGTGTGTGTGTGTGTGTGTAGATCTTACCTTAAGGCTTCACCATCCTTGTTGGAGTGTCACTGTTTCCAAGTGTCTGAGATACGGTTTCTCATTAAAGCACAGGTCAATCCCCCAGCTATTCAGCAAATTCTAGAACTTCTTAAGTATAGCACCAATATAACAAAGCTAGAACTCTTCATTTCATGGGATATTTTGAATTATTTCAAAGAATAGGAATTTTTTTTTTCCTTTCTGTGAACAGAGAAGCTTTGAGTGACACTTCTTGGCACTGTATTTGCCATTAATATCATATTACTTTTCCAGTTTCTGTTCACCTCTTTTTTTTTTTTTTCTTCCAGGATATAACTCTGCAGGCTTCTCCACATTATTCAGGCTAGAAAATCTGATGTAGTCCTTATTTCTGCATTTTTCTCAATCCTTATTTCCAATCAGTTTACGCTTTCTATCAATTAGATATTCAAAGTAACTCTCCTATGTGTTCCTTTCTTCCAATCACTCTGTCCAAGGCCTCAGTATGGACTCTTTTGATCTCTTTCTGAACTCTTGCAATAGCTTTTTAACAGGCTGCCTGCCTCTGATCTCACTTTGCCAACCCATCCTTTACACTTTCCCCAGGTTGATCTTTGTAAAGCAGAGTTTTGATCATGTTACTATTTTGAAAACTATTTGACAAGTCCAAACGTCCATGGCCATGGTATGAAGACAAAAATCCTTCAAGGCTTTCATTAATCTGACCCCAATTCAACTTTGAAATACATCACCTCTTCCATACATCTTAGACAACAACAAAGGAGGTCGTTTGCCATTTTCCGTGTATCCTACTTTTTTTTTTCACACATCTGACTTCTGTTCTCTGTTCCTTTAGTCTGGAATATCATTACAAGCCCAATGCTGCTGTCCATTACTAGCATGTGAAGGGCATTCTCACCCTTCATATTTGAGCTCAGATGGCAACAGCTCTGTGAAAAGTTTCCTATTATTCTCAGTTGTAATTAAGCTTCTTCATCTGACTCCATTGTCCTTGTACATCTGTTTCATACTCATTTCATCATACTTTGTTGCTTAAACAGGTTCTCAGTTGTATTCAGAGCTTCGTGATGGGCCAGGCTATCTTCATACTTTTGTGTCCTCTAAGAAGTATCTAGATACTAGTAAATACTTAATTTGTTCTGAAGAATTAAGAAAATGAGGAAGAAAATCTAATAATTTGATACGTCACATCAGTAGGACGAATAATAAAACAATAAAATAATCCAAAAGATTTTTCAAAAGATGCTTAAATTCTTAATTTTAAAGACTTTTAGAGATTAGGAATAAAAGAATGTCTTCACATCTTAAAAGATTCTATCTTAGTCAGTTAATAATATTCTTAATTTAAAAATATTAGCAATTAAAATGATAGTCCTGGCTCTGTGGTTTATCACCTTACTTCCTGAGATCATATTGAAATAAAAATAATTTTTACAGTAGAGTTCAAGCTAACAAAGAGGTTTTCCTAGAAATTCATGAATTTCTAGAGTAATGAAAGCATGGAATAGAGAAATGGCATCTATGAAGTAAAGAAAGGGACCGAAAGATGAAAACGCTTGGATAGAAAGATACAGTGAGGAACTGTCATTCAACCCTTCAGAATCTCAGAAAGACTTGAGACTCAGAAACACTAGGTATGATGCAGGGAAGGAATAAGACATAAAACTGACAACAAGAGGGAGTAATTGAAAGTTTTTATACTTAATTTCCCACATACCCTATGTATGTGCAAAACTCCTGGAAGTCTGGCTAATGCCTCTAAATAAAAAGATCAAAATGATCTGAAAGCTGGATAAATTAAAAGGTCCTAATTTCTGACATTTGAGAATCCCACAGTCTCATGAAAATTTCCCAATGACTCTACAATAAAGTCCTCCAGTCAAAAAGCCCCACCCACATACAAAGAGTTGCCAAGGAGCTTTTTGTCATCACATCCCTAAAAATTAGAGAACTAGGGATCGACTGACAATGGGGAAAATATGAAATGGAAAAATGACCAAGATAAACACAGAGAAAAAAAAATGCCCCTAAAGGAAACCAAGGTAATTTAGGGGAACAAAATTAACACTGTGAGGAGTCCCTTTCACTCTAGAATAAGCTAAGATGCCTGCCCTCATTAATATTATTGAAATTTATTTTGAAGAATCCAGCCAATGCAATAAGAAATGGAAATAATGCAACACTTGAAAGGATAAGTGGAGAGTAAAATTATTTCTAGATTATAATAATTATAAACATAAGATAAAACATTTAACAAAAGAACATTTTAAAACTGTAACACACGTATCAAGGTGCTTAGATGCAAAATAAATGTACATATAAAGAACATTAATTAAGTACTTCCCATATATATAAAACTTATGCCAGAATGCTTTATTTTAAAAATGCAATGTGAGAAAGACATCTTAATTTATGATAGTAAACAAAAATATAGAATTATAAGGAATAAACTTTAAATATATTCACAGGATTTGATGAAAACTATAAAAAACTTTACTGTTGTGGTTTATTTCATGTGTCAACTTGAGGGAGAGCTTTTGGATAAGATTAACATTTAAATTGGTAAAATTTGAGCAGACAATTGCCCTTCATCATGTAGGTGAGCCTTACCCAATCAGTTGAAGGCTTGAACAAAAAGATCACCCTCCTTAAGCAAGAGAGATTTCTCCAGCAGACTGCCTTCAGATTTTATCTGCACCATTGGCTTTCCTTGGCATCTATATTTCAGACTGGAACTGCAACATGGACTCTTTCTGGACCCCCAACCTACCAGCCAGCCCACCAGCCAGCTCACACTGCAGATTTGGGCATGCTGGCCTCTGCAATCTTGCATTTCAGCTTCTTATAACAAATCTCTTTCTACATATATACACATCCCATTGGTTCTGTTTCTCTGGAGAACCCTAAAACACTTGAGTAAGACCCTTCAATCAGTAGAGATAAATACCTATGGGTACCAGTATGGAAAGATGAAATTTTACAAGCTCTCACTCTTTCTAATACAATGGGCATTATTAGTTCTCATCAACATCTTGATGTGATGGTTCTGAAAACAAATCTATTCTAAATGCACATTTAAAAAATTAATATCCAGAATCATTTGAAAAAATATGAAGATTGTGAATGTCTTGCCCAATATAAACACTGACTATAAAACAGCCGTAATGGAAAACATGCTGTTTTGGTGCAAAATTAGAATGATGGCGAAATGAAAGAGAATAAACTGTCCATGTGGACAAAACACTCCATTTGTCTTGTTCACATAGTACACATTTCAGGTTTTTGTTTTGTTTCAGTCATAAGTGAACAGAATAGATGGCATGGAAAACAAGTATGGCATCTGTGAGATGTTAACTTATGGGGAAAGGAATGAAAGGATTAATTACTCAATAAATTATCTTGACAAAGCAAGCCACACATTTTTGTGTGTGGAGGTGTTGCTTTATTTCGTTTTTATCAAGTTAGACGTACATCTCAGAGCTGACATCAGAAAAATTCCAGTGGGCTGGAAACACTCCATTAGCATTCCTAATCAACTCAGGTGGCTCAAGAATGTAAGATGTGGTGTAAACCCTGTCTACTGCACCTTTCCAAGAGGGAAAAGAATCAGTGTGTGCAATAAATGCATACCTCTTCCGAACAAGCATGGAAATCATTCCTACTCAACTAGATAAACAAAAACACACAGAAAAGAAGAAAGTATTGAACCTTGGCCAAAATTGTAGTTCAGATAAATATATTAATACATTTTAGACAATAGGAAGGAAGGGGAGGAAGGGGAGAAGTTGAAATACAGATCCTTGGAGAAATGCAGTGGGTGGGGGTACACTGAGACTGTCCTCGCCATCAGTGAGAAGGCTCTGGGGCCCCAGCCTTCTAGGGAGGGTTGATCCAGGTCTGGGTCCAACTACCCCCAGGCTGCACCTATGGCATAAGGGGCTTATTAGAGTCACAAATAAATCAACATCAGGTCTCTCCAACCCACGGCTGCCTCTCATCAAAACCGCACGGCTGAATAAGGAAAACCATTTCCCTAACAGCAAGAGAGAACCATAAAGACATAAAATCCAGAATCAAGTGAGATGGGTGAGTAGCTCCAAGTAGTCCCAGGAGAGAGACAAGATGCCCCAAGAGGGTCTTGCGTTAGGGGTCTCCTGGGTGTGGCTATTGTGCATGAGTGGCCCTGAAGGGGTGAAACCAAGCTTGTGCATCGTGTGAGGTGAGTCAGTGTTGCTGAAACGAGGAGGGAGGCAGGAGCAGGTGTCTGCAGCTGGCCAAGGAAGAAGCTCAGGTGGCCCCTCTCTGTCCACTACAGGGAGGAAAGGAAAGGAGGAAAGACACAGGAAAGATCAAGGACGTCTCATCCCGTTCACTCAGTGACAATCCTAGTGACTCCTTAATGAGGCTCTAGAAAACTTTAGGGTCCAGAGGACCTTTGAGTTAAAATAAAGAAAAGTAATGAATCAAGGGACGAAGAGTTAGATAAAGCAGGCATCACTTAGATTTTCGACAGTCAGAGATGTAAGGGAAGAGCAAGAATGATTCACACGCTCTGTTTCGTTGTTGTTGTTTTACTTCCCCAGGGGAATTCACGACTTCACTTAGTCACACATATTTGCTTGAATGAGGTGGGTAGATTAATGGCACGGATTACTGTTATCAACCTCCGAGTTGCAGCTCTGGACAGCTTGACAGCCTCCTCCCTTTCAGAGCATGGAAATGAAGAAAGACCAGTTAGCGTAAAGCTCTTTGGCAGAACAAACACTCGTGGAAGCGCAGGCGATTTTACGCTAATGTCCAAGATGGTGCTGAGTCTGTTTCATCCCAGCTGTTTGTTTGCTCCTTTCTACCTGAACATTTATGCAAGAATGAAGAAAAAAAATGAATGTCGATGGGTGTCTTCCTCAGTTTAAAACTCAACATCTTCTCTTCCCAGTAATAATAGAAAACAGGCCATCTTGATATAACACTCAAAATGATCTATCTGCTGTTTTGTTGTGTGGTTTGTTTGTCTTTTAAAGGTTTCTCCACAATCCATCTTTAAATCAAATCCAAACTTGACAGCTAGCAAAATATTTTATTTCCATAAGTGCCCTTTTTAGAATAACTTAATGAGTATTGATGAAATCTATCAAGAATTACTCACCATTTTCTTTGATTACCTATCAGTAGAATATTTTCAAGTTCTGTTGACGATTTCAAGTCCCATTTAGTTTAAAGGAGATATGCTGAAATATTATAGTATTGTTTTGTTAGTTTTCCCATTTTTTTTTTTCTCTTGGGTAACACAGGAAAATTTTCAACTCCATACCTGCAAGGCTATTCCTATACCTGCTCAAAAAGATGGATTACTCTAAAGCTAACCAGAATGGTTCGTAAACAGCATCTTAAGTAATCAGTCTGGATTGTGTGATCTACCTAGCCAGGCAGAAAGAGATTTATCAAGATGAAGGGCTGTGGCAGACCACGTTGCTCTGCCCTGCTGTTCAGAGATGTGTTTATTAAGCACAAATTCATGGATTTATAAGATGTAGGGCTAGACCAAGCCTTAGAGACTCTTGGCCTTTCATTTTACAGAAGGGCCCATGACCTAGAAAGGGAAAGTGATCTTTCCAGAATCCATGGTGAAATTAGAGAAAAAGCCAGAACAAAAATTTCTGTCTTTGGGAGAAGTTATTTATGGCAAATATAACTGAAAAGGGATTTGCATCTAGACTATATAAAGAACTCTAGGAAATCAATAAGAAAATAAAGCAAACTAATTAAAAATGAGAACAAGATATTTGCATAGTTCTGATGGGAATTCTGTCACTTAGAGAAATGTGGTCAGAGACACTTAAGCCAATGTGAGCTGGTTTTCCTCACAAAACCAGAGGTCAGAAGACGGGGCGTTCAGGTGAGCACAGCCGCCAGAGGAGATGACCAAGACTCCACTCTTTCCTGTTCAATAGCCTTTCTTCTTGTATATCACAGACTACTTCCCTTTTTCCAGGTATCGAGTCTGCATTTCAGAAGAAAACAGAAGGGAAGTTCCAGGCGCTAAAAGTAAAAGACACACCTTTTAAAAAGTTGGTCTGAAAGTCCCAGTGACTTTCACTTACTCCCCACTGGGCAGAGGTGGATCATGTGACCACTTCCAGCCTCAGGGGAAAACAGGAAGTAAGTTTAACTGGGTATATTAAGATCTCAAATAAAAGAAAAATCTGTTGGTAAAGATGTGAAGAATGGAGAGGAGGGAGATGATTAACAGTCTTGCCAAAGAAAAACTGAGGCAATACACAGAGTAGAAAAACTTAATGGCCAATACATTTAAGAAAAGTTTTCCAATCTCATTAGCATTCAGTAAAAAACAAAACAGCAAGATAACACTCCATACCCCCCAGAATCATGTCATCTGTTCACAAATATTAGAGTAAAGAAGAACTTTCATATGCTGAAAATCAAAGCATACATTTATAGTGTGTTTTGGAACACACCATATATCATTATTTTGGAAGTCAATTCGAAAATATCTCATAAATTTCTCATGAACTAAGAAGGGCACCTCTACATTCTTAGAGAAGTGCATTCTTTAGAGAAGATTTATGTGTTCAAGGAGGTATGTATTTATAGTATCGATTGTACAGGGAAAACTACCAAGAACTAAATTTCTTCCCTAGGGGCATGACTAAATAAACTGACTAATATATTCATGCAATGAATGGGTTAGGTCTACAGGTGTCAACATGGACTCCACAGCTGTCCTGACTCTGGCTCTTGCATCACTAGGCACTATTCAATTGTACCCCAATTCTATCAATATTCATACAAATCTCTTTGGCTTCTCCATCAATTTCCACAAAAAAATATTCTCCCACTAGGATTTTTGAGAACATGCAGAATTTGCTGAAGATTTTGGGAAGATTTGAAGGAGTCAAATTAGAAGACTTTGGCCTACTCCCTTTTTGGTATGACCTTCTCAGCATCTTTTCTTACTTTCCCACTGTCTCTAAGATGGCCCCACTCAAGCTCCAAATTATTTTGTCTGTACACAGAGCTTCATCACCCTTCCATGCTCAACCCTCAACACACACACACACACACACACACACACACACACACACCTTCAGAAGATTCATTGCCTTCTAAAACCTATGTAAACTGGATAGTTGGGCAACAACTCTAAGTCTCCAACAAAGTAGGATTTTACCAACACAACCAGCCCTCTCTCTAAGAAAAATAAGAATGCATTTGACATCTCATTACCAACCTATGCTACTTTTATTGAAATCGATCCCTCCTTAACCCTTATAATGATTTTTATTAATTGGTGGTGCATCAAACAATCAATCACATCTTAGCACCCATGAAATATAACATGTGAAAAATTCAGTCAAATAACTGTTGAAAATGGGAAAGAGAAACAATAATAAAAATATATGATATGTTTATAGTAAGGGATAGCTATGGTATGAAGTTATCCTTTTGAAGGCCCATCCTTATCCACTTTCAGAAGTTGGAATGATAAAACCATTAAAAATTGTATTTGGGACAAATGATATAACCCAGCTGGAACTGCTTGCCCTTGTTCCAGAGAAGATATTTAAAACAGCTAAATAGTAATGAATAACCCTTTCTCGTAATCATAGAGATATTTACTTAAAACACATATTTTGTAAGCAGAATGGCATATAACAACCATATGGCTAATAACTTACGCATTCTGTAAATCATAGCTGAACCAGGGCATTTACTTTGTTATAAAGAAATATGGCAATTTATGTAATGATTGAGAAGAATTATGTGTTAAAGAAAAGGGAGCTTCATGTTTCGATTATGTAGGCAAGGAACGAAATTAAAGCGGTCCACACTGATTTATGGCTAGGCATTCTGTGACTATGCAGTCAGGCCTAGGAAATGTATGCTTTATTTATACTCAAGCATTTTGGAAGGGCCATCACCAGCCCTAAAAGAGATATGCTATTGAGTTATTTATTTCAATCAGTAGAAACCATAGATAGAATTAATTTTAAATTCTAAACTATGAACAATACTTTCAGATTCTCATTCAGAGCCTAAATGTCCTAAAATAAAAATATTCCATGTTATCCAGCCAAAATGGACAGTGCTTTTCTCTGAAGCTCTCTCTCTGGCATCCACCCAACCTGTAGTGATGTCTGATGGTGATCATGACGCAGGTAGCAGACAGAGGCAGAAGCACAGAATCATTGCACCTTTAGAATTTCCAGCAAAACCATAATGATCCTGAGTAAGGTCTGTACTTCGTCACATTTATTACAAACAATGTAGAAAATGAGACTGGTTGGGGGGTGGGCAGTGAGGACAGGAGTGTCATAATAATATAGGTGGACAGGACCCACACAAATGTGACCATGTAAATCTAAAACTTCTAGATCTAATAAAACATTTTAATCTCTCCTGTAAGCTTTAAAACCTACCCAGTCATCTCCTAATGGTTGGGTGGCAACATTATAAGAACTTAGGTTGATAATATATTATGAAAGGACAGATTTAATCACATATTTGCAATTTATATACTACCTAATTCTAAAAGTAATAGAAGATTGCATGCAATAATAAGTAACCAATCATGTAGATAATTTGAATTAACATAAGCTATAAAGAAGGATACAATGCTAGAAATTTATCATTTGATCCATTATGTAGATCAGTGTTGTCAATAGAACTTTCTATAATGATGGAAATATTCTATATCTGTGCTTTTCAATATGGTGGACGATAGAGACATGTGACTACTGAGCAACTGAAATGTGACTAAGGAACCAAATTTTGAATCTTATTTCATCTTAATTAATTTAAATCTAAAGAGTCATATGTGGTTAATGGCTACATACCTGACAGTGCAAATGTAGACTACAAATATTTGCTATAGTTGAGCACTAAATCCAGGGCTGCATCCCATTATCCTAGGAGAAAACGGAGATGAACTGAGCAAAACTAGCTGGTCAAACAAAGTAGCCCTGCTATTCAGGAGAAGCCATCTCTTCTTCATTCTCATTATCTAAAAGGAATATACTTCATAGAGCTTATCCATACAGTGAATAATTCTTTGATGTGATGGTTTTATTGAGTTATTGTTATTCATGTTGCTATTTTTTTTTTAATGTAGAGTCCTAATCATCACTGCAGAAATAATACCAAGGCATGATTCAGAAATTTCCCTTCATGGGAAATTTAAATATGTGGCTTGGAAATCTGGTTTGTTACAAAAATGAAAGAGAAAATCCAGAGGTGTAAGTAAAGAGCATGTGCTTTTGTCAAACTCCTTCTCTCTCTCTCCTACACACATACACAAACACACACGTACGCTCACACCAGCATCTCGGAAATGATGGATAAAAGGCTATATTCAGTACTGTATATTCATAAATGGGAAAATACATATAATTAAAATTATATACTTGATTAATAATGTCAAGCTAAAAAGGTCATTATGAAATTTTAAGTGTAGAAAGGAGAGCACAAAACTGCACAAATAAAATATTTTGTAAAAACTAAAACATACATAATATCAATATCACATATTAAACACAAAACTAGACTGGAATCAAATACTTCAATATGTAAAAAATCGGTTCATATCAGATCAGGTACCCTAGACTGGGGTAAAGTTTCCAAGAGCTTCCTATATGCGAATAACAGTTGACAATATGCTTGGCTCTGAGAAGGAACGGACACAACCCTTTCTCCCTAAGTAACGTACTCCATTTGCAGAAATTTCCCCAAATAAGAAATATATTTTAATAAGCCAAGCTGGGGAAAGTTGCCAGTAACTTCTTCCCTGTCACTAAGTGGAAATTCCCTATCACTAAGCCATCAAAGGATGATAAAGACTCAAATGGCTATTGGAGCTGAGTAGGTAATATGCATGGGTGAAATAAGAGTATTGGGACAACATTGAACAGTGAATTGTGTGCCCTTTTAAGATGTAACTGCTGCTGAGTTCCAGGTGCTTATAAGGTGCTCACTGTATGGTATGGCCAGGTATTCTCAATTTTTCAAGAGTAGCCAGGGATCCATGTTTATATGATAAATTTCCCAAATTAAAACATGTAGGGGAGAAAAAAATCAAAGGAATTTAAAACTCTAGGCAGCACACCTATGCATGACCGTGGACCAGACTGTAACTATAGATGATTTTATGACTTTTGCAAAAGATCAAAACGTAGATGAGGGAATACTCAGGCATGTGTGAGTAGCTGAAATAGATTTTTCTATTCATGAGGTTCCCAAAATCTATATTCTTATGCCACATTGCTCTTTTTTTTTTCACTGAAATTTCTATTACATTTTCTGACTACCTTTCAGGACCAGGGCACCCATTATCCTGGGTTCTCCTTCTCAGTCAGAGAGACTCCTTGGGGGTCTAGGACACATCCTGCTCTTGAGTTCTCTGCTACGTGGACTAAACTTATTGATGGGCAAAATAAACTTCTGTGGATTTAGAAGATTTCCTGCCCTCAAAACCCATCACCAGATGGCAGAGGTTTATAATTAGTCATTTGGATTAAGAAATCATCTTTCAGGGAAAAAAAAAATGCAGAATTAGATCCACACTAAGGTGTCAGGGTTTTGCCCAAGAGCACATCACCAGAAAGGAAGTTAAAAGAAAGCTTAGGAGGCCCGAATGTTAATGCATATAATGATAAACACCTTATGTTTCTACCATGTTTTCTAAATTTCAAAGCATGTTCATGTATTTCCTATTTTATCTCCTTTCCTCAAATCTTTTGTCACTTGGTCATGAGATTTTAATGTTCTTTTTACAAAAATGTCTCCAACCTCATATATAAAACTTAAGAGCAGAAATTTCATAGCTTAGTATTTTTCTTATAATTTAATCTGTGCTCATATATATGAATATTCTGTAACACAAAGATTGTTATGTACTAAACTGTGTCCCCCCAAAATGCATATGCAGAAGTCCTAATCCCTAATCCCCATGTGACTGCATTTGGAGACAGGTCCTTTAAGGAGGTAATTAAGGCTAAGTGAGGTCATAAGAGGGGACACTTAATCCAGTATGACTGGTGTCCTTATAAGAAAAGAGATGCCAGGGATGTGTGTACACTGAGGAAAGGCCATGTGAGGACACGGCAAGAAGTCTGCAAGGCGAGGAAAGAGGCTGTGGGAGAAACCAAACCTGCTGACACCTTGGTCATGGACTTCCAGCCTCCAAAACTGTGAGAAGCAAATTTTTGTTGTCTAAGCCACTCTGTAGTATTTCAGTACAGCAGCCCTAGAAGACTAAGATGAAGATATTAAGGATAACCTAGATTTCCTTGTTCTATGGAGTTCAATCTCTTTGTAGGGTTTGAGTTCGACCCCACGTTGACTGAGCAATCATCATTCAATAGAATTGACTACACAGTGACCCAAAGTAACTATTAGGATGGCCTAAAACACTAGAGCAATTATTTCTCAATTCAGTGATCTATGAATTGTGAGCATCTGAACCTTATCTCCTTATTCTGAAATATGGTCAAATTGTTTTAGACTCCATTAGCAATTAAATCAAACAGATCCTATGCTCACCCAATTAATTGTTAGGAAATCAACTAAATCTATCTCAAAATAATGATTGGGTCTGTGCAGACTAAAATTAATCATATTCTGTGCAACTTGACAATAAATCCTATTATAGCTTCATTAAATTAGAAATTGTAAAATACACTTTATTAAGCTACTTTTCCCTGCAAGTTTTTATCATCATAGTTCTTCTGAGAAAGCACTAAAATCATAATGAGTTCTCCATCTCATCCCTAATGCGCTCATCACAATCGAGTGAACAATTGAGGTCTCAAAAACCTGAATGCACAAGACAAGGTGAGTTCATAGAGACATTCATTGTGTGAGAGTAATTTGTGGAAGATTTACAGAGATATGGAAGATGTGAAATAAGACACAGAACAAAAAATTCACAGATGTCACTTGAAGTCAGCATAATGTTGAAAGACAATCCTGAAGCTATACCAGAGTGAATAATAGGGAAAAGATAAGAAATTTCTCCATTTTGTTTCTCTCAGAAAACAAGCATAGAATTATCTTTCCTAAAAGAAGCATCTATTGGTATATTTCTGATTCTGGCTTTGACAAAAGAGAGAGTATCATATTTGCCATTCCACTATAAATACTTACAAAATCGGGCAAAAATATATGAAGCAGTTGTTTTTATGCACCAAAAAACAGAGGATGCATGAGCTTTCTGCCAGGGATCACAGCCATGTCTTCATACAAGGAAGTGAAGCCAAATAGGGGGCAGTAGTCTCCTCATTCCAAGAAAGCTGAGACTACACTTTCAAGGCTTTCGAGGCAGTTGGAATTTATGCAGCAGAATGTCAGAGAGAAAAAACCTATACAGAGAGGAAGCTCCAAGCATCCAGGTATAGGTTTCCTCTCCTGCCTTTGGCAGAAGGGATATTTTAGAGCCCACATGGTACAGGGAAATATTAAGAGTTCCACCCAGCCACAGCCAAGTAGCCTCAGGAAGACTGTTGGTTGCTCAGTTGAAACAGCAGAAAGAACGTGCCTTAGGAGTAAAGTCCATGCCCTATGGTAAGGATTCCATTAGACTCAAGCTAACAAAGCCTAAAACCAAGCTTTGATAGAATCAAGCTGATTGGACAGTAAATTAACTGACTGACAAAATAAAACTTAACACTCTCTAAAGAAAACAAAGTTCAGAATTTCCCTGAGATATCAACAATATCTAGCATTTAATAAAAAAAAAAATTTACCAAATATGTAAAGAAGCATGAAATTGGAATCCATAACTGGAAAAACATTACCTGGATGGTAATGTTAATGTATGTTCTGTTTATATATGTATATGTGTATATATGTATGTATGTATTATGTGTGTGCACTTTAAAATATAACTTTTATTATTAGTGAATTCTGACAAGGCCAACAGATCAGGAGACAACTGCCATTGTAACATTTACAGATCCTAAGAGAAGGGCACATGCTATGCCATGGGGAGTCACATGGGAAAAGTACCAGGGTTGATCAGTAAGCCAAGGAATCAAGGGGAAAATGTGAGCAAGAAACTCTATTGTGGTTTCCATGGGGAGGAAAAGACAAGGCAAGTTTAGGATTATGTATAAGTATAAATAGGCTGAGAATTTGCTAGTGTGAATAATTTTAACGGGCTCTGGGGCATAGGGGCTTATACCTGGCCCTGAAGTGATGAGGGCTGGTGGAGAGTGGCCCAGACTATTAGAACCCAAAAGAAGAGGTGGCTGGAGGTGTAGGCTCTAGATTGATTGGTTTGTATATGAAAGGCACACTCACAAGCAAGTTGATTACGATGTGTAGGAACTGACTAGCCCCAGGATGGCCATTCCTTTCAGGGTCAGTGAGGCTCCAAAACCAGAAATTAAAAAAATAAACAGTGTGCACATGCATGTGTGTGATCAAAGATTTAAGGAAAATAATAATCGAAATGAACAAACAAATAATCTTAGCCAAGAAATAGCAGCAATTTAAATAGCACATGATTATTCTAGACCTGTAGGTAAATAAATTAAACTCAATAAATGGGCTGAATAGCAGATTAAAAACTAAAAAATTTTCTGTAGACTTGAAAATGGGGCAATAGATAGTATCCACACTTATGCAAGAAAGAAAAACACAGAAAAAAAAATAAGAAATGGGGTGTTAAAGATAGAAAAATATCAACTGATCTAATATTTTTATGATTGGAATACTAGAATTAAATAAAAGAGAAAGAGAGAGAGAAAAGCCCAGAAAAATATTGATAAAATAATACTAGGCCAAATTTTTTTTCAAATTGTAAAAAATGTACTAAATCACAAATTTGAGAAACTTAAAAAAATGTGAGCAAAAGAAACACAAAGAAAATCACAGCTAGTTGTCAAAATAAAATCTCTGAAATCCAAAACTAAGAAAAAATTATTAAAATCAGTAAGAATAAAAATATTATATACACAGGAAATGATGAACAACACTATTCAAGTGCTGAAAAATACCAAAAACTATCAAACTAAAATTCTATGTTCTTCAAACACATCTCTGAAAAATGAAGGCAAACCATAGAATTGTTCAGGTAACCAAATGCTGAGAGAATTCCTCACCAGTTTTTCTATAAGAAAAAAAGTATATGGAGCAATTTCCTTTCAAGATGGAGAACAAGGCAGTGCTCTCACCACTCACACATTATGCTAAAGACAGGAGCAAAATACAACAAAAGCCTTAGAAGAGAAGAAGTAAATTTATCTTTATTCACAGACAAAACATGATTGTTGATGTTGAAAATCCTAAAGAATCTTCAAAAAAAATTACTAAAACAAGAAGTGAATTTAGATAGATAAAATAATATAAGATCAATTAATGGTCAATTGTAGATGGGGGAAGCTGGAGTCTGGCTCATATTGGGTCAAAAGAACTCCCTGTGCAATTTTCAGGAATTTTTCAAAATGACTGGTGACATGTTAGTTTGAAATTTTCTACTTTCAGAGTTGTTTATATCATAGAAACTGACAAATGCAACCAGTCAGAATTTTTGGTTTGGTTTTGTTTTTCGTGGTTTTTTTGAAATTCAGTTTAAACATTTATTGACACGTCACTGAATACAACTCAAAAATACAAAGTAACAAATTGCTAGCACCCTAACAACGTGGTTAAATATCAAAAGCATTATGTTGAACAAATAAAGCTGGACATAGCAGTGTACAACTTTTATTCACATGGTATTCATAAAAGCAGCTCCAGAACAGGAAAAACTAATCCACGGTCGTAAAAAATTAGAACACTGGCTGTCTCCAGTGTTGGTTCAGGAACTTTCTGGGATGGTGAAAATATGCTATTCTTGATGTAGCTGTAAGTTACACAGATACATGCACTTGTCAGAAAGCTTCAATTTCCTTCCTCTCACTCTTGTTGTGAACCTAAAACTGCTCTAAAATAATAAAATCTTAAAAAAAAATGCATTAAACAGTACACTTAATATCTGTGCATTTTGTTGTATGTGAGTTATATCTCAATAAAAATATAATGCAAAAAAAGCATATGTTGGAACTCAATAATTAACAGATCAATATATAGCCAACGTGATAGAGCAAAATATACAGCTGATTTACTCATGAAGTCACTCTTTACTGCTATTCCTACTGCTGTTGTTTCTATTATTACGTCTACTGCTATTACTAAACTATACTGGACATGGCAAATCCCCTCTAAATCACTTTGGCTCAGATTTCTGCAAATAAATTAACAAACTTATGAACCAATAAGCCAGCTGATCTATAAGACTCTTATCGATGTATTAACATATTTGTGGATAGAGGTACTGTTTTCTTCTTTTTCACTGTATCATCTTTTAGCCTAAACTTGACACACTATATACATACTGTAGCTCAACTCCAAAGCTGTGAAATCAGAATGTGAAACAATGGGGAAAATTTAATCTTTTTTTCTTCTTTTTTCCCTTTTGTTTATCTAACTGTTTGGAATACTTCTCACTGAAATTCATATCCAAAAAAGTTTTCCTTTCTCCTGTCTCACAGCACATTATTTATACCTCAATCCAGCATTCCTTTTATTTTGCTGTGTTTTATGGACACTTTATACCTTATTTTATATCTCCATGAAATCAGTTGCACCTTCAGGGCAATATGACCCATTCATATTTGTGTCTCCAAGCACACATAACGTACAGGTTTATAACAGGATTCAGTGGCCACTCAATGTCTGCTAAGTTGACTCGATTTCTTGCCAGAAGCATTTTCTATTACATCAGTAACATTCCTGCATAGCAGAGGCTTTAGCCATCACTTTATATGGTATCAACTCACGCAGGCTTATCAAAAGATCCTGAGCTTGTATTTCTCCCCAAGTGTATCCTGCTAAACCTCCACCACTCTTGGGTGTCAAAGACAAAAGCAACAACAGCAAATGAACAGTCTATATTCTCAAAGGAATCAGAGAAAGGAAAGAAGAAGAGAGAAGAAGCTATTGACTAACCTTAGCTGAGAAATTGCTATGTGCTTCATCGTTATCTTATTTGATTTTCACAGCCAGCCTCCTGTTCGTAGTCTAATTTGGATGTAAAGAAGACCGAGTGTCTGATAGTCCCCTGCTCCAGGTTACAAAGCTGTTAGGTCACAAAAACCTGTTCCAACTTTAAACTCATATCATTTTCATTACAAGAAAGAGCTTCACAGAAAGCTACAGATAAAAGCTAGTTCCACTGATCACATTTACACTACCCACGGTATTGGGTTTAGGAGAGTGACAAAAATTTGTTAAGTTTCTAAACAGAGTTATGCAAAGCCAAATTCGAACTTGAGTGTTAAAGGAGAAAATTTTAAATGAGTTTTTTTTTTTACCATCTAATTAATAATGCAAACCAAAAATATTGTACACATAGAAAAACGTGAATGGAAAGGAGCAAGTGAAGCAGAGAGAAAAAATAATGAACATTTCCTGAATGAGGTAAAATGTCAGAAGCAAACTGAATAAATGTCTAGATAAAATAGTCCTCTATATGATAGCTATGATTTTAGTTACATGCAATTGATAAATTCAAATTTCATGTTTTATCACATTTTTTGCTTCTTTTCCTAGAAAATAATTAACTTTGCATTTATATTATATATGTATATACCACCTTTATTTTTGGAGAGCTATTCGGCCATCTGGAAACTATTAAATGTTGAGTAAAAATTATTATTACATTACACTTGATATTACTGATGACTTCATTTATTTTTACAGTTTATCTAAGAACAGAAGAGTCTGATGTATTTATACATTTCTTGGCTTGACAGTTTGTATTCTGCATATGCTCCAAACCACTAGGAAATAATGCCTGTAGCCTTAACTAAGCACATACACCGTTAAAAACCCCCCTTATACGTATCCAATGTCAGTCACTATGTTTCAGAAAGACTATCTTCCTTATATTTAAGGTTAAAACACTGTATCCTATTTCTTTTAGCAATTTATCATTTACATTGGAAAGAAAAAGAAAAAAAAATATTGTGTTTGTTTTGCCATTTAGCTCTTTTCAATTTCCCTCACCATATGTTACGCTGCGTTTTGAAGCAAACACTGTGTCGGCCTGCTAGAGCTGCACTGCAAATGGAGGAAGGTGGGAGAAATCCTCAGCTCTGTTATCTTCAAAGTCAAGTCCTTGTTCTTGAGCAGTGTACCTGGTTTTACTTGCTGTGTAATGAATTGCCTTCTAATATGACAATTAAAACGATCTTTTCCCTAGTCACTCTCTCTCTCTCTCTCTCTACGTGATGATCTCCTTGAGAGATGGGAATTGTGTAGACAAAAAAAAAAAAAAAAATGGTGTTTGTAAACTACAAATTGTTAACCTATGATTTCATCAGGATGTGGTGCAGCAGATTTCCAGGTGGGCTTCCAACTGGCACGCTTGTGATAGAGCAGGGAAAGGTGCTGTGTGCAGCTCTGATGTGTCCTCTGTATTTCAGCTCTCCCTCCAAGGGAGTTCAGTCCACCCCTCCCTTCAACAAGAAGCAGGGGCTTTGTCTGCCACTGCAGCCCGTGCAGAGAGGGTGCTGCTTGATTACTGTATCAAGACCTCCTTTTCATTGTTGGAAAAGCAGTGCTGTCTTCTTATAGCATCTTCAGATAAAAACAAAAAAGTATAACATTGACTTAGTTATTTACATCTTCAGCTTTATATTTTTTTTCTTAAGGTACAAATAAGGGTATTTAACAGCCACAAATATTCCTTTTGTATCACTTTTTTCAACACTGAAGAGACTGTAGTTTGGAGAGGCCAAGTTTCCAGCAAAAGTTCCTTGACTACTTAAGAGATAAAATTGAGAGAGAAAAAAATAAGCTAAAACTCCACGGTGCAATACTTCAAAACCTTTTTTCCCATTCAGTTCCTTTTATTAATAAGGTGAATATACATACAGAAAATGTAATCATGGGATAAATTTGTATTGATGCTAGTTTCTTCTAGGGAGGGAGGTACATTACTTTGAAAGTTATGTGTAATTAAGGGTTCTCAGACTTGGTAAATAAAAATACAGGATGACCAGTTAACTTTGAATTTCAAATAATTAAGAAATCATTTTTTAGTATATGACTCAAATATTGCGTGGGCATACATATACTCGCCGTCACTGGAATTAAAATAGAGCTCCAATTTTAGGAGCAGAGACTTAAGAAGCAGGATCTTGGAGCAAACATTAGAAGGAATTCCTTGACCAGAAGGAAATTCTTGTAAGTCATTGCTACCTATAAGACTGGCAAGGAAATGGCAGCTAAGTCAACCAATGCAGTTTGGAGAGGGTCACATCCTTGTGTCAAAGTAATCCTTACTCTGTGTCTCCTTCTCTGAGAACACACTGAGTGCCTCCCTGTATTCTGAGGTTGTTTCTGAGCAACTGTTGATTTGAAAAAACTTACGCTGTGATGTAGGAGAAGACAAGTGACATTTCTTTAATTTTCTGACTCCACCCCAGTGTCACAGAGAGGAAATCCATTCAGGCACAAACAATAGTTAGCTACATTATCCAAAATTCCCTAACTGCTGAATGTGTCTTCAGGGCCAGCTGGTTAATAGGGCAATTTAGAAGCGTGAGGAACAAAATGGGTGACATCCAGCACAGATGAGTTGGAAATATGGGGCCATGACAGTAACGTGGACCTTGAGAGACATAAAGGAGCGTGCATGTCATTGCCATACACTCTTTGATCACTAACGCAGTACGTGATGCTTGGTTTCTGCTGATGCTCTCATCTGTTCCCAGATGATAATTGATTAATAAAACCTTCATTTATAAAAGATTGGTTTTTGAGTAAAGTCATCCTTTCCTAAAAGAGGAAGAAATTATCATTGTACCTGCAGTGAGACTTACTCAACCACGTTCATCAAGTTCTCCTTAGATAAAGCTAGAAATAGGACCACAAAAGCCACGTCAAGATGCTCAATGGAAGGGAGCTGGCAATCCTGGAATAAGGATGGTGATGAAAGCAAGGAGTGTGAAAGAAAGTGATATTTCTGTGTCACTGCTCTTCCAGATGCTCTCTTAATACTTGTAACCCTGTTCTGCTTCATTCCAAAGCCCATATCCTTTCTTTGGCACCATGCTATGCATTATTCTTTCATCCATTCATTTTTCTCATTTAACAATAGTGTATAAAATGGTCCAGTTTTCACGTAGCATTAAGCACACACACACAGACACATCCACCTGCACATCTTTTGACTATTATCCTTCTGCTTTGTGATAATAACTATTTGTTGAAATGGCACGCATAAGAGTCACAGTAAGTAACTGCCTTTGGGGTTACTGCAATGATGAATCGCCCTCTGGCATGAGCAGGGACCCTTCCTTGGTGGTAGAGTTTGGACAGAGGCTGGGAAATATTGGCCAAGAGAGGACTTCCACTGCTCCCAGACGCACATTTGCAAAGAACACAATAAGTCTCTGCATAGTAGTAGGGCTCCAGTTTGTTCCATGAGTCGCTAACCTTGCTTAGCCCAAAGGACCTTTGACATAAACGGCACCCAGGGTTTCCGTTGATAATTTATTTCACCACATGGGGTCGTACATTATATTGACGCTCATGAGAAAACTGAGTTTGGATATGGATAATCTAATTTAGCAGCATCCTGGCAGGGGAGAGAGGAGTCAATTTCTTTCTTTCTTTCTTATTTGTGTACCTTCCTGGGACAGCAATGGGAAATAGCTTTTGTCTTACCTGCTGCATTAGTTTGTCCGGGCTGCCATGAAAAAGTATCACAAACTGGGTGTCTTATACAGCAGCAACTGATTGTCTTGGAGATTTGGAGGCTAGAAATTTGCAATCAAGCCGTCAGCAGGCTTGGTTCCTTCTGCGGGCTCTGGGAGAAGATAATGTTCCAGCCTTCTCTCTTAGCTTCCGGTGGTTTGCTGGAACCCTTCTATATTCCTTGACTTGCAGATTTCTGCTTTCATCATCACATGGCATCCTCTCTATAAAAAGGGAAAATCTAAGTGTCTCTAAATTTTTCCCTTTTGATAAGGAAACCAGTCTTATTGGATTAAAGCCCACCGTAATGACCTAATATTACCCGCTTAATTTTATCTCCAAATAAGGTTACATTCTGAGGTCCTGGGCTTAGGACTTCAACATATGCATTGGGGGGGGGAGGGGACACAATTCAACCCGTAACACTTTCCAAGGCTGGCAGATGTGGTAGGCGTGGTCGCCTGGAGCACTGTGTGTAGATGGACTCCCTGACTATGCCTGGAACAAGCCGACTGGAGGGTGGTGCTGGGTTAGTCTGCCATGAGACACATGGAGTTCTTTTGATGGAAGTGGCATCAGTGCCTATCTCAGCCGTAGTCAGAAGGAGGAGTGAAAGTATTAACATGGTCAGTTATCAAACCCAGAAATTTACTCTTGTCTCTATTTGGAGGTGACTGTTATTCTTAATATGCAACAAATGTGAGCCTGTATCCTTGATTCCAGGACTGTATGATGGAGACCTAGAACCAGGCTTATGAAGAAAAATAGAAGACTGTCTCTTGGTGCTGAGATATAAGATGAGCTTTTGGAAACAGACACCCCTGTGAATCATGACTCTACTATTTCATAGTTCTATGACTTCTGGAAAATTATTTTGCCTCTTAGAGCCTCATTTATGAAAGGAAAGTAACATGAGACAGCTGAATCAATGACACACCTCCCTTGAAGCTCATAGCACGCTAGCTGCTTACATGATAACCAGTGCTCAGGGATGGTTAAACTGCTCATCTCACCCCACAAAAATGCCCTTGGTCCTAACACTGCAGGTGTTACAGACTTCCCTGATTCTAGACATCACAACGAATTGAAGCTGTTTGCTTCCTCGTGTGTCTCTCCATCCCCTTCTTTAGAAAACACATACAGGTAACGCTATACATCACCCATCACAGGATCTCAAAAAATTACAGGTACTAAATCAATAAGCTTGGGGAATATTTGCAATAGTGATGTCGATAACCCTTCAAGTAAGCAAACAAATGATAAGGACAACAGAGAACGGAGCTCTTGAAAGAGACACAGCTCACAGAATAAGTTGAAGTATAGCTTTTTTTTTTTAACAGTCTATTGCAATGGCTCTAGAAGTTGTGTAGAAGCCCAAGAGGGCAGCAGGGAGTAAAAGAAAAGTCAGCAGGATAAATGATGCACAAAGGAAGAAACCGGCACTGAATAAATGAGCATTGGCTTGATGGAGAGCAGATCTGACAAAGAACGATGACTCTGTCCGAAGGAATGATCCAAGAGGCTGTTCCAAGTGAGACAAAGGCGACTGCGAGGGAGGAGGGCAGGTCCGGCAAAGGCAAGCACTCTCCACAGCTGAGCACACTGATTAGTATTTTCCCCACACATTTCCTTACAGTTGGGTAGACACAACCCAGGTCCCTTCTTACAAAAAGTACACACACACAAAATTTTTTTTCAGGTATGTTCAGTCTGGGAATATTTCTTTCCTTGTCCAAAATCAGAAGAATAAGTGCTTTGACAGCAAAGGTGAGCGAGCAGGAAAGCTTCAACACAGCCCCATGAACCAAGAGAATTTTGGATTGGCAGAGTTCCTACTCGCCAATCCCTCAAGTCCTTGGCTAATGCCACTGATTTATGATATATCCCCTCTACTGAACATGGAGAAAAATGTGGTGCTTGGACATCCGATGGGGAAGTTCACACCAAAGCCTCTCTTCACCCTTCCCTGATTTCTCTTGCGATTTTCCACAGGTCAGAGTGAGTGACATTCTGTATGTTTAGGGCAGAGGCTTCTGCTGAAGGTCAGGTTTTTAATTTCACACTGTTCAGCCTGACCGCTTCGCGGTGTAAACTTTGACTAACTACAGTGGACATTGTTACTGTTGAAAATATATTGCTCATGGAAATATAACACAGAAAATGCCCGTGTAAATTTCTCTATAGCTTGAAGTGTTGAAACCGTAGCCCAGTTTATCAAAAACACAGCTGCCTTCCTTGGGGTTTCGGGAGACTCATAACAATTTTTTTCCTTATGAACTTGTGAGAACACCCTGAGGAAAACAGCTGCGTTATTGCAGAGATGCAGAAATCTCAGATGAGTGTGAAGTATTGTAATTTAAATAAGAGCGCTATTTTCAGTCCTTTTCATTTTAAGATCATTTCATTATTTTATTTTTCCCTAAATAAGTTATCCAGGAAAATAAGAGAGCAATTACCCCAGGGACCGCCGGCACCAGAGCAGGCAAATTAAGGGTTTTAATTGAGAATATCAAATGTTGTACTACAAGATTAATAGAAATGTGATACCAGTATTTACATATGTGAAATATTTACCATATTCACTTTGTTCTATTTAAATATGAAGCCAAAAGCAAATGGAAAATAACAGATTTTGTTGATTTTCTGTACAGCAGTCCCCCCTTATCTGCAGGGGATACGTTCCAAGAACCTCGGTGGATGCCTGAAACCAAGGACAGTACCAAATCCCATTTATTCTGTGCTTTTTTTTTTCCTGTACTAATGGGAGGGGAGCATGTACAGCTTGGATACAGTGTATAAAGGGATGATGGACAGTCCTGGGACTGGATGGCACATGATTTCATCACACAACCCAGAGCAGCACACAATTGAAAACAGGAATTGCTTATTTCTGGAATTTTCCATTTGATATTTTTGGACCATTGTTGACCACAGGTAACTGACAGCACAGAAAGTGAAATCATGAATGGGGAGAGGAGGCAGTTGCATTTTTTTCAAATATGGTCTCTATTCCAAGCCACTCAATGCATCCCCCAATCGTAAATATTAGTATTTCACTTGTACTACTGCTCATAAACCCTACACATTTCATACACAAATATGAACATACCACTGGGCACCAAACAGACCACACAATAAGAAAGGAGCCTTCTTTTAAGTAAGAAATTTTATCTCCAATTGAGTTGTCTACTAAACATGACTTACTCAGACCAGCCCGAAAAATTTAGTTGCTCTAACTACCCATGTCTAATCAGAGTGCTCTGAAAAAGACATGTATATCTTACGTTGCATGTCTTTTTTTAATTAAAAATTTAAGTGCTAGCACTTATACCTTGAATCTTAATAAGCTGATTCATTCCCTCCAAATTTTTGTTCAATAAATATTGGGGTATAAAGGAGAGAAACTCAACTCAAATACTCAATTTTCAAAAACTTTTTTAAAAATTTTTTCAATGTATTTTTCATGCAATTAAATATTTATGCACTGATATGGCTGGAGACATTTTGAATCCAGTATCAAAAACTGTTATTGAATCACTCCCTAATTCATCTGCCTCAGTCTTTCTCTCTTTCTCTTGCTTTCAGTTTTTTCTATTTTGGTCTTGGACTTCTTTTTCCCTTGCAGACAAATTCTTCCAAATGGCCATGTGGAAAAAAGCCACAAGTAAACTCTATATACTTTTTATTGTAAGTGAAGAACACCTACCTCTTGCATGGCTTCAATATATCAAGTCTCCAGCATCTGACAAGTCCACAAATAGCTTTGCTTGGTGCAGATGCCAGCTCTACACAGATCCCCATGTCCAGGGAACTGGGTTATCTTACTCGGCCAGGTGTCCACGTGAGTCTTGGGCCTGGGGGAGGAGTGGGAAGAAAGGATCATGGCCCCCTGAATTATGTAAAATGGTGGAAATAAGGATCCAGAAATAAAAGAAGGAATACTGGAGAGAAAAAGTGTTTACTATTGTTGATCATTATGATGATAAAGATGCAGAGGTGAAAGAAGAGAATTTAAAAAAGAAGAGGAAGAATAAGAGAAAGAAGGATGAGAGGAAAGAAGAGGGAGAGGAAGAAGGGAAGGAGGGAGGAGGAAGTAGGGAAGGAGGAAAAAGAGGAGGAGGAGGAGGTGAGAGAGGAAGAGGGAGAGGAAGGGGAGGGGACATAATAAGGAGGAAGAGGAAACATTGATATATTACCAATTTGTCTAATTGACATTCAGAAGCACATTTCAAAAACTGGCCCTTATCAATAGGATTAAAAAAAAAGGATATTGTGAAATCTGTTGTGAGTGACGAAGACTCAGTTTACCAGCTGAGGGCATTTTTAGTTCTCCAGGCAGTCGTGGAATAAGTACTTCACTTCAGAGGGACCAAAAGTTTTTACTCTGATTTATTTGCATTCACTTAAATCCAACTCTTTTAAAACAAATTGGACACGCTAGAGTTTTTGCTGGAAAAGATTCCATTGTTTAAAATGTAGACACCTCAATTCACCATCATTTTCCTCCCCTCCTCCTCCTCCTCCATCATCATCAGCATCATCACTGCTTCTAGCGTTTACTGGACACTCAACAGGTGCCAGGCACCATGGTTAGCACCATACCTGCATTATCCCATTTAAAGTCCTGACAATAATCCTATGTGATAAATAGTATTATTCCCCATTTACAGATAAGGAAACTGAGGCTTAGAGAGATTAGGCAAACAATTTCCTAGCTTAATGTGTCCCAGGTACATGCAACAAAGTCACCCCCCCAAAAAAAATAACAAAAATTTAACAAGCAAACCAAAAGACCAAACAAACAAGAAACTTCCCAGGGACATTCTTAAAATCTTTAGCTCCAAAACATGAGAAAGAAATCGCTTCTATCCTTAATCACATCTCTTTCTGATATTGTAGTGACTTCATTCAGCTTTCTGAGCTCCCTTACCCAGATTGCCTTCATTATTCTGCACTTTCCGTGTACAAAAAGCTCTGCCCTGAAAATACAGAGGAAGAAAAACTCTTATACGCCACCACCCTAAATGCTAGTCAAATGTTTGGGGAATCTTATGACTTCTGGGAAAACATGGTCCAAAAACAAATGTATATAAAAATTTAATAAAAACAGGTAGAATCTGAATGCAAAAGAATCTTATTATTGCAGACCAGGAATCTGAGACTCAGAGAGATAGAGCAACTTGGCCAAGAATCATACATGTTCTTAGTTGAACTGCCTGACCTACAGGTTTGGCTTCCTGGCTCCCCATTTTAGGCTCTTTATTTTCATCCGGAAGTACTCACACTTACTGAGCTGTGTATTGAACATCACTATGTATTTAAAAGAATCATAGTAAAATGAGCATCCATGTACTTAGCATCTCACTTAACAAATAGCCCCTCTTAGAGCACCTTGTCCACTCCCCAGGGGTAATCATTACTTTGAATTTTAGGTGATTTGCTTTACCATCTGTATGATTCCCCAAACAATATATTGTTAAGCTCCGACTGCTTTTGGAGAACGTGTTTGTGTATCTACATGTGAGACATAGACTGGACATTTCATTTTCTCCCTAGTCAGTGAGAACTCTTAGGAAGTGGCGTTCCATATATTTGCCCAATTTTAGCAACAGCTGTCTGGGAAGACACATACACACCAATGTCTTTGGTAAGATCTGACCCCAGCTTTCCTTGCTTCCTTTTCAGTTCTTATCTGCCATTTCTCAGTCCCAGCTGCTTATGCCCTAGCAAGGTGAGACCGCCATGCTTTAAGTTGCTCAGCTTAGAACATCGTCTCCCTCACTGCCATCTCTGCGGGCCATTTGAAGCCCAGCAATAATGCCCCTGGGCTTTATGACTGGATAAGGAGTGGCAAATGAGCAAGTCAGGGAAGAGGTGGCATTTGTACGGGAGATATCCCTTCACCTTGGCTATAATCTCTCTTGTGACGTGTATAACTTTTGACTCATCACCAACCCAGCTCTTATCTTCTCTACTAGACTAGATAGCATAAATGGGTCCAAAGTATGGATGCTGTCTGAAAAACCTGTTGCTAAAGCATATATTTCTGGGAACAGATCGGGTAGTGAGCTCTGCGGGGATGGATTGAGGCTTCGAGGGCTGGCTCAGCATGTGAACCTCTCCCAGGTTACCCAGTCAAAGTCTCCAGGCCCTATGAACGTGAGATCTGCCTGAGTTCTCAAGAGATCTTTCCATCACTTCTGTGACCATTAGCGTTCCAGTTGAGAACGTGGCTGCCCAGAACAAGGACTACATAGAGCAGCTTCCCTAGCAGAATGTGTGCCATGCGGCCATGTTTGGACCAATGACATGTGAGCACAAGTGAAGTGTAGGGCTTCTGGGCCACGACCTTAAAATCAAGGCATGTGCCCTCCTTTTGCCCTTCACTCCTGATAATTTCTGGAATCTTGGTGTGTGCCAACCAAGGATGATGAAAATCACAAAGGAAATTGGATTCCGGAGGACTGCATACTATAACAGAATTTTCACATCAGCTCGAAATTTTTTTCTTTCCTTTTCCTTTTTTTTTTTTTTTTTCAGGGTTAGGAGGGAAGTAATTAGGTTTATTTATTTATTTATTTTTTTAAGTGGAGGTCCTGGGGATCGAGCCCCTGACTTCATGCATGCTAAGTTCACACACTCTGTCACTTGAGCTATACCCTCCCTGCCCCCCAGCATCAGCCTGGATTTCAAGAAGAGCAATAAATTAATTTTTATCCTACTTAAGTCACTGTTAATTTGGTCTTTCTTACAGTACCCAGTCTTACATCCTAGCTAATACAGATCCTCAGAGGCTGAGCTACACATTACTTTTCCTGAAACAAAACCCTGTGATTATATGCATGTGGATTCAGGGCTCCTCTTGGGGCCTCCATTCACCACAGTGTCTGTAATGTGACATTGTTACTCTGAAGTTTTGAGGAAAGTGGTCTCTTTATCCCCAACCAGTTCCCGAAAGAGTAAATTTTCTCTTCGTTGATATTTGGTACTACATTACAAAAAGCCATTTAAAAAATAAACAGTGACCTTTGTGCTATAATTCCTTTGGTTGGAAGCTATTAAGAATTCATTTGTGATTAGAACATATCACCACCAGGGCGGGGGGTGGGGGACAGCCGCTAATGAACAGGAAGCTGAATTCACAAACTGTGAAGATTGTATTCGGGTGGATAACCCCAGCTGTGATGTTGAGGGTTTAGTTGGTAATTCCATCTAACTTCTTCAAGATTAAAGTCATTTCAAACTCTCACTCCTTTCCCTCTCTCTCAAATTGTTTTTCTCAACTTGCACACCTAGTTTAGCAGCCAGTACTGCCACGACTTCAATCCATTCAGTCTTCCGGTCACAACTGGGAGGGAGCTTGGGGTGGCCATCCTGAGATACATATAGAGAAAGAGGAAAACCCAGATGTTTCTGTGTTAGGTTTCATGAACTCAAGTTGAAAAGAATATACTTTCTCTCCTCCCCGTGGCAAAGCTAAAGGAGAGGATGTGTCACTGCTTTTCAAGGAAGCCAAGCAGCCTTTGGACATAAGCCAGGAAAGCATCAGATTATGTCCCATGTCCATACCAACAGCTGGCCACACACAATGTGGATGTGATGGGCTACGTCTTCAGCACGTTGGGTGGTATCAAAGAGGAAGGAGGGGTTAACCCAGATCCCTGTAAACCAGCTTTGCCTCTCATGTCTATTAAATATTGAACTTTCAATAAATTAGTCTGGCTGTTACTCTCATCCTTGACCCAAATATTATCCCAAAATTAACAAAGCCTTGAGCAAGTGACCCTATGCTAACAGGGTAGTGATAATAAAAGCTCGTATTTGTTCCAATGTACCAAGTAGCTCACATATATCATCTCCACTAATCCTCAGAATGACCCTCTGAGAAGGATGTTATATTCCCAGTTAACAAGGAGGGGCCTGGATAAGAGAGAAGTTAAGTAACTTTAAATAACTTTCCTAGATGCACGCATTTAAGGGTGGCAGAGCTAGAATTGACCTAGACAATCTGCACTGTCTAGTTCATTCATTTTTACTTAGCCAGTGTTTACAGAGGACTTCTATGCATTGAGCTCTCCACTATGCACTTTTCTATCTTCATTCATTGAGTTATATTAGTAACCCTGACTATGGTTTGCCCCCTTTACTGATGAGAAAACTGAGACAGGGACAAGTTGTATCATTTTCCCTACTCAGGAGGCTGAGTGGGCAAGTTTTGAGCCCCGGGTAAGACCTGGAAGAGAAAGAAGGACATACATGAAGTATGAGGCATCTGTAGGCGTGGCCCCCAGTGCAGCGAGGAGCTGCTATTAGCCACTGTTTGCAAGAAATGGAAATACACATGCACCAGAGTGATGTGAATTCCCCAAAGGAAGAGGACAGGGGGATGATGGATGGATGAGAATACAGTTTCTGGTATTTGGGGACCCAATCACTTTTGATAGGCCATGGTTGCTTTTAGGAGAATGAAATATTACTTGAGCACTTACTGTTTACCAGGCAGTTTGCTTGATGCTTTTCTCACCCGTGAGGTAGAAATTAGGATTATCCTCATTTTATAGAGGCTTAAAGAGGACCAAGAACCTCACCCAAGTTCTTTCAACTCCTCATGGCAATGTTGGAGCTGAGAGCCACACCTGTTGGAGTTGGAAAGCCGGCTGACATCCTTGTGCTGTACTGTCTTATTACAATGAGAGGAGATCTCTTTCCAGGGAATGGCTGGTAACTAGAGCAATGTTACCTCCAGTTATGATGACCGTATTCAAGTTAGCTTTCTGTTGAGTAACTAACATCCCCCCAAGGTACCCAGCCAATTGTCACAGACCCTGAGCATCTCAAACTCTAGATGAGTTCTCCTGCCTAGATCTCAGCTCACCGTCCTGTGTGTGGTGGGGCTGCCATCGTGATTCTGACCCTGCCTAGATGGACAATGCATTTAACCTTCTGATTTTAGCTCACGTATTTCCTGAGACAGACTTTTATCTTTCAGAGACAGCATAAAATGGAGTTTTCAAGTTTATTACTACCAACGTGGGATTCCAGATAGAAACAGTTTAGCAGAATGAAAAAAAGCATAGACTGAAACTTGTCAGGCTGTTCCAAAAACTGGGAAGTTAAAAAAAAAAGGCCAAGTCTAGCCAAGCCAGTTTCAAAGAATAAAGACGGCAAGTAAGCACACTGTAAGAATTTACCAGATTGCAAACAATGGGATAAACAGAGACCAAAGGCAGAGAAGAGACCAGGCTCAGGCTCAGGCTCAGGCCCACACATACATGGGGACTTGATAAATGACAGACCTAGTTCTCTACATAGTCAAGTTGGTTACTTATAACAACAACAACAACAAAAAATCGGATACCTATATTTCATGATACACAAAAATAAAATCCAAATTAATGAAAGTCCTAAATGTAAAAGTAAAGCTTTACAACTTTTTAGAGGAAAACATTAGAGATTATCTTTATGACGTTGAAATATGAAAAAAAGAATCTTAAGACACCAAGAGCATTAAAAGGAAATTAAAAACCTGGCTACATTTAAGTTAAAAACTTCTATTAAGAAAACAAAAAGACAAAGAAAAGACAACCTGGAGAGGTATTTGCAGCCACATAAATAACGATTGGTGAAGAGCCAGAGCATGCGAAGAACTCTCACAAATCAAAATGAAAAATAAATCAATCGCCAAATGGAAATTTGGGCAGTGTTTATGGTTTGGCAAGTCACAGAAGAGGAAGTAAGAATGACCACTAGATATAATAAAATAGGCTTCACTTTACTATGACCAAGGAAATGAAAATTAAAACCACGGTGAAATACCATTGCATACTCATTAGAATGGCAAAATTAAAAAGTCTGAAAATTCTAAGTACCACAGAAATAATGTGAAAATGGGAAATTTCAAGCACCATCAACAAGACTGTAAATTGAAATTGCCATTTGGAGAACAATTTACCTATATCTACTAACATATGGATGCATAGAACCAAGCACCCTGCACGTAAGCGTTCCCTGCTGAGATATATATCCTAGAGAAATGTTTGCAGTGTACTTAAGGACAGCTCTTCCCTACAGCGCTGTGTGTAATAACAGAGAACCGTGAGGAACAACAGAAATGACTATGAATAGGAGAACAGATAAATACATTCTCCTATATTCACACAGTGGCCACGTACAGAACCGTGGAGAGAAGTGGCTCAAAGTCACTGCATCTGCTGGAATTAAGCTTGAAATAAAATATTGAATGAAATGTAAATTGCGGGACACTACACTCCTGTTTTTTAAAATCAAAGATACTCAAAGCAATGTATATACTATTTTTAGGTACGTGTATACATACAAAAATACCAAACCCTGGATGGTAATACACAAGCTAACGTCAGGACAGTAGTTATGGAATGGAATTTGGGAAGAGTTAAATATGGCTTTAAATCTGTACGTCTCTATTTTATAAAAAGTAGCAAATATAGAAAATGGTAACATTTCTTAGATCTAAGTGGCTGATGTTGACAAATTATAAATATATATATATATATATACACACACACACACACACACACACGCCCATATGTATGCACACACACATTTATATACTTCATATATATGTACATATATGGAATGGAATATATGTGAAATATTCTCTGGATAGGCTTTTGTGTCAGCAGGTCCTGGGTAGGTATGTTGGCTCTACCACCTTCTAGCTGTATATCCAAAGCAAGTTATTTCACCAGAATAGCCTCAATTCCTTCTTCTTTAATAATATACATTTCAAAAGGTTGTTCTAAAGAAGATTAAATTAACATGTATATGCATAGCATAAAATATATACAGCATATGAGCATTAACATAATACTTGGCACAGAGTAGATATCAATAAATCACTACTATTTTTATTTCTTCAACAGACATCTACACCTTGTGTATTGCCAAGCTGGTGAAAATAAATTATCTGGAGTCAAATGATAACATTTTTTTCCATAGCTTTATCAAATATGATAACATGCAATAAATAGAATTGAATGGTGCTCTTTTGACAATTTATAAGTATGATTTCAAAGTGGCCTGAAGTGGTTCTCATCTGGAAATCCCTTTTTAAAAAAAAAGTATTCTAGAGAAGGCAGTGATAGCCAATAGAACTTTCTGTAATGACGGAAGTGTTCTCTGTGTTGCCCAGTGTAGTAGTCACTAGCCACACTTGGGATATGAAACACTTGAACTGTGACTGATGAGTTTGAGAAACTGAATTTTTAATCTTATTTTATTTTAATTAATTTAAATTTAACAGCCACTGGTGGCTGATGACTACACAGGTCTGAAGGAATAAAACACATTTTTCAGCCAGGACTTACTAGGCACCTACTATTCGTAGACCACTTTGTTGGACCACGTAGGAGAAACACAGGCTGTCGGTGCCCTCAAACGTATATCTGTGAAAGGGACATAGATGTACATGAGGCATTCAAATGACAAGAGGCAGCTGCGACTGAACTAAAATGAGTGGAAACTAAGGGTATGTGGCAAATACTGTTCGATCACCTTGGACAGCTATAATGAAGGGGGGCTGCCTGGTGATGGCAGGCTGGAATCAGGACTTGAGAGATTAATACACTTTGTATGAGTGGACAGCAGGGGAGGACACTGCTGACATCCAGGATAGCTTAAGTAGAGCCGAAGCTGGAGTCGCTGAACTCCTGGAGACGACCCTGGCACAGAAGATGTGCCTGTGAATGCAGTTGGACCTAATATGAGTTCCCATGATCTGTCTACGTCTCCAGCCCATTTCTTTCTACTGTATGCCCCGCACCTTACTCCCAGCAGCTTTGAGGCAATTTTAGTTCACCTGCATGTACTAACTGATGCTGCCCCTTCTCAGATTGCCCCCCCCCCCCGTGGCATAGCTTCTACGAATCTTTAAGACTCAGCTCAGATCTCTCCTGACCTGCCACTCCCACCTGGAGCATGGTAAGTGCCTCGTCTCTTTCCAAAAGACCCCACGCACTTTCTGGCATTGATCTCACTGCATGCTCTTATAATTAAGTCTATCCTCCCTAATTGATCAAGAGCTTCTGGAAACAGGGACCACATTATATTCATTTTTTATCCCCAGCACTTATGATATTCTGCATGAATAAATGAATGGCTCCGTCATACACATAATGAAGATTCTCCAAAGATTTCTGAACAGGGATGTGGTATCATCTTTGTGATACTTTAAGAAGTATAATTTGTCGATAATATTCAGTCTGGATATTTCTGCCTAAAATGAAGCATTGTTTTTTGGGATTGGTGATGACAAACGTAGCAGGGATATTTTGAAATATATTAACACGCCTTTCTACTTCTAATTTTTATATGACCTTCTCTAGCATGACCTTCTCCCTGTTAATCCATATGGCTTGCTTTCTAGCTTATGTCAGGCCGTGTTCAGATGTCACTTTTAAAGTGAAACCCAGCACTCCACGTCTAGCACTTGCCAGCATCCTCTCTGGCTTTATTTTCTTTCATACCTCATATCATCACCTTATATATTTATTTTACTTATTAATTTGGTTTATTATCTATCACTTCTTCTCCAGAATGACAGCTCCTTGGAAGCAGAAATTCCATCCATTTCCTTTATAACAGCATCTGTGGTACCCAGAAGGGTGTCTGATACACAGCCTGGGAGGGGGGGTATATTTGAATTGTTATAATAGAAAGAAAAAGAAATAGCTAATTTTCTGTTTCTGTCATTTCAAATAAGAGTTTGCCATAAGGTAACAGGCTCTGAAGCCAGGATTTGTTGATGAATATTTCTCTAAAAGTTAAAGCATTTTTGCAAATCAAGAACCAAACCTGAAGAACTCAGACTTTGAACCGTCCTCCACAGTGTATCTAAGAGGCCCCCTTCACCCACGACAACCAGGCAAAGAACTCCAGAAGAGATTCTATTACAGAATATCACTGCACCAAGCTGATGAGAAGTAGGTGAGGAGAGGTGGTGACATCAAAGGTCATTAATAACCCCAACATCAGAGGAATGGCCAGTGTGTAACTTTCTTGAGCCTCCTTTGCTGCTGGTGAGATGTAGGCAAGACCTAGAATCTCCTGCCAGTTCACAAGGGGTGACTGCAAAGAATTTGAGATGAGAAACAACAGTCCTCTCTGATAATGAAGGGAGACGGGGCCCCACGTCAGGACAGGGCCAGGAGTGGAAAAGGAACATAGCTGAGACCAAAGAGGACCACAAAGAACAAAGAGAGGCCAAGTTGCAGAGGAGGGCTGCTGAGCCCAACAGGGCAAGAGCAAACACATCCCAAGTTATGGTGACCAGAAATGCTGGGAGGCACCAGACAGAGCAGGACATCACACTCAGAGAGCAGAGGAGCCACAGGATTCTGCCTGGGCTTAGAACCCCATCATTCTACTATCTCAAGATCACATAAGCCATTTCTGGGGGGTTGTTGGAGAGCAAATTATGGAAATTAGGAGACTTAACCATTTTTACCTATAGGCTGGGAAACCTAAAGGAATGGTTTCAATTATTGTATCAGATTTGATTTGTCCCCACAACTTAGCAGGGGGAGTGATCATAAGGAAAAGCAGATCAGTTGTAAATGTGATAAAAGAAATTGCATCTTCTTTGCACATCTAAGCAGACTGTGAGTACCCATCCAACAAAGTAGTCGGCACACATAGCCAGAGCTCCTTGAAGGGTAAATGGATGCTAGTGGACAAAAGCCAGAGAATTTTCTCAAAGTTGGGTTCTTCCTGGTGCCGGGCATACCCTCTAGGTATACCTCTGACTTGTGTAGCGACTCTACACAAGTTGCTCTGCTGCGTACTAACAATGTGTGAAAAGATCCTGAGACAGTTTCCTTGGAGATTTTAGAATCACACACTAGACCTGGTATGTTCATTCCATTATCTAGTTCACCAGTGGCTTCTCCAACATATGACTTTATTTCATCCTTACAGAACAGCCTGTGGTTGTCAGTAACCCCATTCAGCAGATAAGGAAGCCAGCTGAGCCTCGGGGTCTAAAGTTGCAGGGCTGTGTGTCTGGATTCCAGACCTCATGGAATTCCCAGACTCTCCCGCACAGTGTCAGTTACCAGCTGTTCTCATTTCAGAAAGTGGGGAGTTTCTCCTAATTCCTCACAATGAATTTCTCTCCAATCACTGATCTCGGAATCTCTCAGTCCATCCCACTGAGCCCAGTCGAACAGGCAGGTACCCACGTGTTTCTCCCCCAGCAGGTACACTCAAATGAATGGCAGCGTTCACTGCCGCTTAATGAGTAGCCCCCTGCTGCCACAGTTACACATTCTGGTTTGAATTTTTAATTCCATCTCATAAAATAATGCCATAAATCATCCTGCGCTCCATTTAGAGTTGCATTTTCCAAAACCATCTCTGAAGTAATTAAGGAGAAACTACACAGGCCTCTAAATCAGTTCTCCAAGATGTGTAGGAGCAATGAAATTTCTGCAGCTCACTTTTTCTCCCGTCTATCTCTCACATCAATTCATCCTGGCTATGACAAACTATCATCCCCAAACCTTCATTCACAAAATATTTATGAGCCATTTGTGAAACTTTAGCCACTGAGAAACATAATGTTGCATGACAAAAGTGAGTTATATGAAAGTGTACAAAGTCTTACTTTAATATAATCCATCCGGCCCCAGGTCTACAGATTAATAACCCGAGCCTGACTCCAATACGAGATCCAGACCAAATGAGACGTTCTGAAATCTCGTGGCTGCACCCAGAGACCTTGCAACCTAACCTAATTCGCCTGTTGCCTACATTTTCAAAATCAAATAAATACATAAATAACAAGTAAATCCAAAGGAGAGTTCCTCAGCTCCAGGGAGCACTTTTACAGCATATACAAAGCAAACCAATTTGAATGTTTCCCCAACATGCAGGTGCTAAATACGCGTGCTTGGCAGGAATTATTATTTGCCGTATTCCCTGGATCTTCTCTCTTGCTGAATTGAATTTGTCTTCAATTCTTAGAGGGAGTAAAACATAAAATGTACACCAAAACAGTAGAAAACCTGTGACAGTAAATGAGAGATTTGCCACCGGGGTTGTTATGAATATTGTTCAGGCAGCATCAGATTGAAAAATAGCAAGAGGATGTCTTTCCTGAATCTCCCCTTCCCACTCTGCAGCTGATAGAAAGATGTGAAGTCGAAACAATGGAGTCTGGAATGAGGCTGGGAGCAGAGTGGCTGCCAATTGCTCTTGAGCCAAAGTCAATGACATTCTTGAAAAGAGAAGAGATTTGTAACTTCTTCATAGTCTCTGGTCACCAGTAGAGGCTCTGGAATGATGACAAAGCTGGAAGAAGGCTTCACACAGCCCTGGGGACCCCCAGGGGTCATGGGCATCCCTGGTGGAGATGGAACCGTTTCCTTGAGACAGCAGTTCTCAAACGAGCTGCACATTAGAATCGCCTATGCAATTTTAAGGCCTGCTAACATCAGCCATCGCCCCAGGACTGATTGGATCAGAATCTCTACAGGCGGGAGTGCAGACCCTGCTGGTTGTGAAATGTGTTCCAAATGAGCCTAATGCTTTGGCGGGGCTGGGAACCACTGGACTGTGGTTGACTCTTTCAGTCAATTGCAACTGACGGCTGACTGACTGCTCCTGGACCCCTGGTAGAGATGAGAAGTTGCACACTTGAAGCCTGGGGCTTTATTTAGCACATGGCCATGCTTAGTTTGGCACGTATTGTGTTTAAAATCACGAAAAATATTTTTAAAATAGGATCCTTCATATAAAAAAATATAAATTTCTAATTCCTTCCGAAAAAGCCGTTCCAGACATCCTACATGTCACATTCAGCTTGACCTAAGTCAAGTCCTCTTGCACAAAACAGGTCTCTACACCTCGCCACAGTCCCTGTCACTCCCCGCTGCCTGTGTATCATACCAGACCACGTCCCTCACTGATACCACCTGCGTGGCTTTTTTAGCTCTTTTTCTTTATGACCACCAGCATAGACCTATAGAATTTTTAGGAATCATAATCCTAAGATTCAAATTTTTATAAATAAGTAAACGAAGGTCTAGAAAAATGTCATACTTTCTCAAATTCCCATTTACCTAAGCCAAACTTGCAGTGAAATTTGTTTTTGCAGATTGGCCTATTAATATTTAATGATGTTTCTCTTTGAATTTTAAAGTAGTAATTAAATTGAACTGTTCAGAAAGAGCGTATTAATCCCAATTTTTTTCCAACATGAAAGAGAATAAATCTTGCTCAAAACAAAGGCACAGTAAAAAGGGAACATTAATTCTGTAGGGTGAGCCAAGGTATCTTTTATTAAATATTTATTTCAATAATGAGAAATGCATTGAGACAATCTACCGCAGAAACATAAAATATATACTAATAAGAAATGTTTCCATCTAACTTTCTTAGCACCTTGATCAGCACTTCTCAATTTCTGACTTAATTTATATGTGTCTATACTCGTCTAATATATTATTAATTCATCCAGGACAAAATCCTTATTTTTTTCATCTCCTGAGTCTCCAACAGCAGGTAGCTCAGGATTTTACACATAATTACTATACAATAAACATTGGTAAGTATCCATTAAAACATACAAAGTGGACCCCAGGAGGTAAAAGGAAGCAACATTCAGAGTAAAGAAACTACAGAGAATATGGGCAACCCAGGTGGGACAGATCATGTTCTGTGCATATAGTTCACTGGGAACTTAACAAAAGCAAGCTTAGAAGCCCAAGGACATCAGTACTGCTGGAACACAAGGCTGCAACAGCATTTAAAGAGGCCAACGATCCTCTCTGCCCACTGCCATTCCCCCACGGCTTCCCTGATGAAAGAAAACTTCAGACCTATTGAATCTCTACTCCATTCCAGGCACTGCCACTCATTTGATTGTTAAAACAACCTCATATGTTGCAGTCCCTACTTTACAAATGAGATGTTTTGGTCTAGAAGTGAATTAACGTCTCCCAATCCATGCAACGGCTTAGTTGAATAGCTCAGAGTTTCTCAGGCTTCTCAGGTCCCCAGGGCGATCACAGTAAAATGCAGATTTTGATTCAGTAAGTCTGAGGTGGATCCTGAGAGCCTGTATTGCTAACAGAGCACCTGTGATGTTGAAGCTGCTGGAATGGAAGAGTGAAGCCAGCTTTAAAATATGGGGGCCCTGAAAGCCCCATCAGAAGCTGGGTTCTTAGAAGCTTTCCTAATGCCATGAACTGTGTCATGGCTGCTCACAACTGCCACGTAACTGCAACCCTCCCTCCCATCTTGCCTTAGAGTTTACAGGATCCTCTCACATGAAGCAGCCTCACTACCCCTTTCCTTTTCCTTTACTCAGCATCCCTTGCTCATGTTCTCAGTGGAAAGGATTCCAAGCCGTCAGTGGACAATTGTTCATTGACCCAGTCAGAAAAAAAATATTCTAGAGCCTGTCCTCTGCTCCAGGCATCGTGCCAAGCTCTAGAATGCAGTCATAAACAGAAGAGGCCACTCCCTAAACCAACTGCAAGTGCAGAGGTGCAAAACATTACAGGAAGAAAGACTCCATGAGTACATGGAGTGAGTACACTGGAACAACTGGAATTCATGACCAGAGGTGCTCAGAGCCCGTTTCCCGAAAAGTACATCTCAGCTGAGACGTAAGAGTCAGAGTTAAATAGGTGAAGAAGGAGCTAAAATTGAGTATGATAGTTAATTTTTGTGTGTCAACCTGACTGGGCCACGGGGTGCTCAGAAAGTTGATCAAACATTGTTGTGGGTGTGTCTTCAAGGGTGCCTTCGGATGAGATTGACATCTGAATCAGGGGACTGAGTACAGGAGATCCCCCTCCCTAGTGGATGGCTTCATTCAATCCACTGAAGACCTGAATAGAACAAAAAGGCTGCCCCTACAGAGTGAATTCCCCCTCCCTGACTGTTTGAGCTGGGACAACACTCTTATTATGCTTTTGGACTCTTCCTGGGTCTCAAGACTTTGGCTATCAGACTGAAACACACACTACTGGCCCCCAGGGGTCTCCAGCTTGCTAACTGTCTGTCTTGGGATTTCTCAATGCCCATGATCATAGGGGCCAATTCTTAATAACAGATCTCTTTTTACAAACACATACACACACATTCTGTTTCTCTAGAGAACCCTGAGTAAATAAGCTGAGTAAAGGGCCAGGGCCGGGAGAGCTCAGTGCTCTAGATGGAGGCAATTTAGGTAGAATCCAGTCTGGCTGGGGTCCAGAATGATGACTGGGGGAAAACAAGCTGTGAGGCTGGAGAGGTAAGGAGGACATACAAGGTAGAGTGAGACAGAGTTTGCCTCCAGGCTCTAGGTCTTAACCTCCTCCATGTGCTCCTACTTGCCCTGGAAAGAAAAGAAGAAAAAAAAAACTGATAAAAAAAATGATAGACTAAATGTCAGAAATAGAAGACAATGAGGAAATGTTTAAATTTTCATTAATTATATTTATTATTTATCCTGGGGTAACAGAAGCATAGATTTTTGCCTTCAGTTGTTCATTTCACAAATATTTATCAAGTCCCTGTCATGGGCCAAGCATCATTCCAGGCGGAGAGGAGACACCAGTGAACAAAGCCCCTACCTTCAAGGATGGTGGGGAGAGAAATGAAGGCAATAAGCAAGTAGGCAAGACTATATGTTCTATGTGCTTATTCTTATGAAGAAAAATAGAGCAAGAAATGAGGCCAGGGTGTGCTGGAGCAGAATTAGAGTACTATTTCCTGGAGGGTGTCAGGGAAGCCCTTAGTGACAAGATGAATGGTGAGCAGGGACCTCTAGAGGGGCACATAGTAGGTGTGTTCAAGGAGCAGAAAGGAGTCCAGCATGGCCAGGGCAGATCGAGGAGGGGAGAATGAAAGGAGGTGAGACCTGGAGGTGTCTCGGATCCCACCACGAGAGCCTTGTCGGCTGGTGTGAGGATTCTGACTTTTACACTGAAAGAGATGGGAAGCTCCTGGAAGGTAGGAGAGCAAGCATGCAAGCAGAGGGAGCCGTGAGGAGGTTACTGTAACAATCCCTTTGAGACGCGATGGTAGCTGGGACAGAGATGGTATTAGTAAGGTGATGAGAAGCATTCAAATCCCGGGTATGTGTATTTGTATTTATTTTCATTGTGGTAAAATATACATACCACACTATTTATCACTTTAACCATTCATCAGTATGCAATTGAGTGGCATTGCATACATTCACAATGTTGTGTAACCACCATCGCTATCTCTACCCAAAACATTTTCATTATCCCCAACAATAACTCTGGACCCAGTAAACAATTATCTGTCTCTTTTCCCCCCCGTCTCAGCCCCTGAAAACCTTCTTTCTGCTTTCTGCCTCCATGAATTTTCCTTTCCTAGGAAACTTCATATAAGCCAGATCAGACTTGTCCTCTGTGTCTGGTTTATTTCACCAAGTGTAATATTTTCCATGTTCATTCATGTTTTAGCATGTATCAAAATTGCATTCTTTTTTATGGCTGAATAATATTCCATTGCATGTATATACCACATTTTGTTTATCTGTTTTCTGTTGTTGATGAACACTTGGGTTGTTTCTGCCTTCTGGCTATTGTGACTAATTATGCTATGAACATTGGTGTACAAATATCTGTTCAAGTCCCTGATTTCAATTCTTTTTGATATATACAAGTGAAATTTCTCTAGCATATGGTAGTTCTATGTTTTTCACAGCACCATTTTACATATGCACCAGCACTACACAAGGGTTCCAGTTTTGCCATACTGGATTTTTTTTTAGACTCAAGAGGAGTAGACTCAGGAGGATTTCCTAATCTATTGAATGTGTGATTTTAAAGACATAACGTTGGAGAAAACCTATGTTACTCTAAGGTTTTTGTCCTGAGCCACTAGAATAATGGGGGGTACCATTTACTGAAATGGGAAACATTGTAAGAGGAGCAAGTTTGTGGGACAATATCAATAATTTGATTTTGAATATGTAAGGATTTATGATGCCAATTAAACAACTAAGGAGAAATAACAAGTGGGCAATGAAGAAAAGTCTGGAATTCAATGGAGAGGTCTAGAATAGAGGCAGTATTTGCAGCCCTGTACAGGGAGGAGATGATCAAGGGAGTGAGTATATATGTAGAAAAGAGATCTGTATGAGTCAGTGCCTTAACACCAAAGAGATAACATGCTCAAATTTAGGGTAAGTTGATGGTTTATTTGCAAAGGAATAGATTTCAAAGGTAGGAAGGTGTAGGGTAAGCAAAAGGCACTCAGGGCTAGCAAAAGTATAGTCACTCCATCCTAGAAAAGGCTGGTGTGGGGACCCTATAACACAGTCCTTTGCCTGAAGGCAAGGAGGGAAGAAAGAGATGGCCAGAACGCACAGGAGAGTCATGCAGAGCAGGTCACTGGGAGATGAGCACCAGAATCCACAACTGACCCAAAGCCAACTCACAGAGGAGAGGCCAAGGGACAGCATGGCCTGACCCACCCTCCAGCCTCCCTCTAGTCTCCTGCCAGATGCCCGCTGGCCGAATCCAACCAGACACAAGAGACTCTGCGTTAGTTTGCCGGGATTGTTGTTACAAAGTACCATATCCTGAGTGGCTTAAATAACAGAGATGTATTGTCTCATAGTTCTAGAAGCTAGAAGTCCGAGATCAAGGCAGGACTGGCTCCTTCTAAGAACTGAGAGAGAATCCACTCCATGCCCCTTTCCTAGCTTCTGGGCGCATGATGACAATTTTTTGTGCTTTGGCTTGTAGTTGCATCATCCTGACTTCCGTCTTGATAGCCACATGGCATTGTCCCTGTGTATGGGAGGCATTGTACCTGTGTATGGCTGTGTCTAAATGTCCCCTTTTTATTAGGGCATCAGTCACCCTGGATTAAGAGACCCCTCGAGCCTAGGATGACTTCGTTTTAACTATTTACATCTGCAGGGAATCTTATTTCCAAGTAAGGTCACATTCTGAGATACTGCAGGGTTAGGACTCCGACATGTGAACTTTAAGGGAATACAATTCAACTCATAACAAGCGCTGAAATCCTGACGTAATCCACAAAGGTCAGCCTCCCAGGACGCAGAGCTGGTTGAAGAGGAAACTGGAGCGAGAACCCCAAGGAATGGAAGACCTCCCCCAGCCCAGAGCTGAGGGGCACCCCAGCGTGTGGCAGTCCGGCATATGAGAAGGAACAGAAAAGAAGGAGCCTGTGAGGTTGAAGAAGAAACAAGAAGGGGAAGCCCCAGCCAGTGAAGCAAGTGTCTCAAGAAGGAGGGAGTCATCATTGTATCAAATGCTGCTGATACGAGTGAAGTGAAATTATTTTTACATTGTCACTTTCGTGAGGGATCCTGAGATTGTGGACTGCTCAGAGATACCTGGGAACTGTCAGGTCACCCAGACCACACTGTAACTACCACTGATCTTGTCAGAAAAGCCTTTGCACTGGAATCATTTTCTAGCATTTTAAAGCACGCTGGGTCACATCAGCTAGACGGGAAGCACCTATCGGTGAGGGAGAGCAGCATACTCTGCTCCGGCACAGTGTTAAGCACGGCAAAAATACAGGTAGATTGACCATTCATCTTTTCACTGCAGTTGGCTCACTGCCATAATACCTACCAAACGAAAAATAAATGGTTTGGTATTAAGGATTGTCAATTCATATATAATCCCAACTCTGCACTCAGCCCCACGTGATTTTTTTTTTTTAAGAATATAATCAAACCATAAAGAACAAAGAGGCATGTTCATGGAGAACTCTTGCTGACCCCAAAGGAAAGAATGCCCCAACCGTTCTGCAGTCCCACAAGGATGGGAAAGGGAGAACGGCTCATTTGAGGGGGAACAACCCTCTTCAGTGTCCTTGATGGAATCAGAGTGGCAGATACTGTGGGTGATTAGACTGAATGAATCGTGTGCTTGGGCCCCACCCAAATCAAGGCAGGTGGAGTTTCCACTAGACGTTCTTTTTCTCTTTTCTTCTTTCTTTTTTTTTTTTTTTTTTAATTCAATGTAGTTTAGTGCACCCATTATGGAAAACAGTATGGGGATTCCTTAAAAAACTAACAATAGACTTACCATATGATCCAGCAACCCCACTCCTAGTGAGACCACAGGGAGAGGAGGGATAGGCTGGGCCAGTAAATGGACTCTATTCTGCCAGTGTGTCACGGGACATCGGTGGACAGGCCCCGAGCATCTTAGGGTCACTCTTCTGGGCAAACAGCCAAAACTGGAGAGTGTTCAACTGATGCAAAGGGCTGCAGAGAGTCATCAGGTGGCCCGGGGGCAAATACAGACGTCATGGTGTCGGGTCAGAGAGAGTGTAGAGACGAGAAGGCCACAGGGCACACACGCTACGCGGTCTGGCCCTCGGGAGGTCAACAAGGGGGTGGACGGGCAGACTGGCGGGCGGGCAGCGGCAGCAGCGGGAAGCCAGCGCCACAGACCAGGTGTGGAGGTCAAGCACAAGGCCCTCAGGAAATTTGGGAGCATGGTAAGGGACTGGGATTCTAGAGGAACGCGCCTGTTGTAAATGGAAACACATGCTCTCGTCAAGGAGGGGACCGCTGGAGCATCCTCCGACCTCGCTTTCTGGTCTTCTCCATGCCATGAGTGGTGTCAAATGCCAGTTCCAGATGGTGTCCTCTGAGGCCTGCAGGTGGGAGCCGGCAACTGGCAGCCCACTGAGGTAGGGGTGCAGCCGGGGAGGAGCGGGGATGCTGCGGGGCCCCCAGACCAAGCCCTGTTCCCTGCCTCTCCCTCCGTGTTCATCCCATTATTGTTAACGTCATTATCATCACTGTCAGTCTATCGGAGGCTCACTACACAATACAATTCAGTTTGCTCTTTGCATTCATTGTTTCCTTTAACATTCTAAAACCGAGGGAGATAGTCTTAGGATCATTTTACAGATGAAGAACCTTGAGTCAAAGAGTGTGAAACACTTGCCCAAAGTTATACATTGGGAAAAGGCAGAGTCAGGATTAGAACTCTCTTTGTGTTACTCCAGACCCTTTGGGCATGTGATGGGGACAGTGATAGAAGACATGCCTGGTTTAATATTCTACCGTCACTGTCTCAAAATTTTTAGTAATTTTTCAACAAGAAGCTCGCATTTTCATTTTGCCTAGGGTCTTGCTATTCATGTGGCTGGTGCTGATCAGACCCCGTACCGTTTACTGCACCTCCCTCCCCGCTGCTACCACCTACTCCCATCCATTCTACAAAACGGTGGGGAGCTGATTTTCCAAGACAATTTAACATCATTTAACCCGTCCTTAATTTTTTTTTCTGAAGAAAAATGGGAGAAAATACTGGCTGGAGCCAGAGGGTGACTGCAGTTTGGTGTAAGCAGTTTGGAAAGGTGACAGCACTGCACAGGTGTAAGGAATCAGGAAGGAAATCTTAACCAAAGGTTACTGCACTTCGGGATGTATTTACCTGACATCTACAAACGTTTGAAAATTTAAGACAGTCATCCAGTCTCTTGGATGGTTTCAACAAGGAGGTGACTGCATCCAATAACCCTATCAAAATTGCCATGGTTTCTTCTCTTTTTTCTCCTTGTTGGACCACCTCTGCTGGCCTCCAGTGTAAAGCCATCAAGGTCAGAGCCAGTCCTTCTGGCCAGCTCTGGCCCCAAGGAGGAACATTAATTTGCTGACCTGGGTCACCCTGTCATGCAGACATCCTCTGCCTTTCTCCCACACCACCGTTTATCAAAAGGACTTAGATGACTCTCTCACTGAGCAAGGACAGGACCACGTATCTAAAATTAAGCATGAGTCTAGGAACAGGATCATCTGAGAGCTGCAAGCTGACTTTTTAACTTTTTTATCAAGTTGGTTTAAGAGGGCTAACTCCAGTATTTCCTGCTTGAACCAGAACATTTATCATCCAGGAAATAATTCACTGGCTGTAGGCACAGCGGCAGAGCAAAATAGAGCTTCTTAGATGGGATGCTGTGGTTTCTGAGCACTGGCATCGTATTCATTCTTACTGATGTAAGTCCAGGGAAGCACCTCTACCTGCCCAGACTCACTGAAAGCAGGCCGGCACTCAGACTTCTCGCATCCCCCTTGCTGTTTGCCAAAATGTCAAAGGCCATTGTAATTCTTGCAACACTTCTGACCAAGAGTATTTGTGAAATGCTGAGTCAGTTCTTACGAGAATTGGGAAGTCATCTTCACGACCAGAACACCAGTCTGGACAAAGCAAGGGCTAGAGTCAGTGCGTGCTAAGTCATGAAGCTACTGATTACAAAAAAAAAAAAAAATCTGTCTGGTGTTGAAACCTATTATTATTATTGTTGAAAAGATTCCATGTGAAGTCTCTTCATTCCACTCGTAGTCACATACACGTAATAAAGCAGAAGATAGGGGCAATTATTTAATTAATTTGTGTCATAAATTTATTCACCTGAAGTATCCAGCTACGGCAGGGAAAAGGGCACCTGTGTTAAGAAAGAGGTAATGTCTCTTCTATATTATTCAGATAATCCTGATTTTATTCTTCATTTGCTTTTTAATTTTTTTATTTAGACATTTTTTAACAGACTTTATTTTTATAGCAGTTTTAGATTTGCAGAAAAATTAAGAAGACAGAGAGCTCTGCCCCTATTGTGAACATCTTACATCAGTTGAGTGCACTTGTTACAGTTAATGAACTGGTGATGCTGGATTATTATTAACTAAAGTCCATGCTTTACTCAGATCACCTTAGCTTTTGCTAATGTCCTTTTCCTATTCCAAGATCTCACCCAGGACACCACATGACATTTAATCTTCATGTCTTCTGAGACTCCTCTCGGCTAGGATGGTTTCTCAGACTTGTCCTTGGGTTTGAGCACCTTGACAGCTTGGGGAAGTACCGGTCAGGTACGTTGAAGGATGCCCCTCTGCTGAAATTTGCCTGATGTTTTCCCCGTGATTAGACTGGGGTTATGAGATGGAGAGGAAGATGGCAGAGAAGTGCCATTTTCATCCTGTCATATCAGGGGTGCACACTGTCAACGTGGCTTATCCCTGTTCATGTTGAACTTGATCACCTGGCAGAAGCAGGGCTTGTCAGGTTTCTCCACTCTACGGTTACTCTTCTTTTTCCCTCCCTTTCCATTCTCCACTCTTTGCAAGGAAGTCTCTATACACAGCCTACACTTAACGAATAATGAGTTAATCCACCTTACTCCTTTGGGGTGGAGTACCTGCATAAATTCTTGTGCTCAGGACATTTGTCCCTTTTCCCCTACTTATTAATTTGTTCAATTATTTATCTGTATCAGTATAGACTCATGGATATTTACTTATTCTTTGAGTTACAATATTACCTTAATGAATTCTTCAGTCACATTATCCCATTGTGTGTGTGTGTGTTTGTGTGCGTGTGTATGTGTGTTAGCACTTCCTTATTTTCAGGCTCTGCAAGAAGATTTAAGTTTATCTTACACGTTTCTTACCCCAATCCTAGACTCAGTCGTTTTTCCAAGGACCCGTTTCCTTTCACTAGAGAAAGATATTAGAGACCAATATCTGGTGATAGGTGTGCACGTTGATACCATGCTGTCCTTTTTCTATGCCTCCTTAGTTGACAGAGCAAAGAAATGCATGTGTGTATATTAATCTGTGTATATACACATATCTATAAATATTTCTATATAGAACTACCTGTAACTACATGGGCCACTTGCTTTTTCTATATTCATAAACATGAACAAAGTGATTTTTATAGCTCCTCCCATCCCAACACCAAGCTTAAAATGCCCTGAAAATCATGTTTGGGGTGAGCACCTCCTTGTGTCAGGCACTGGTATGACACTCTCTGCCCTTGGGGAGCTTCTGGTCTAGTGGGGAAGACGCACATAAATTTCAATTAAATGCAGCAATTTGATAATCTCATGGGAACCATGCAGATTGCTGAAAAAGTGTACAGGAAATCAAGTCAAGGATGGGGGTGCCATATATGTGTACATGAGGCTAAGGAGATTGGAATTCATTCTGTAGGTGAATGGGGATGATGGCAACATTTAATGCAAGACTAAGTCTGTATAAACCCAAGCCCAGGAGACCATGTCCAGTTTGCTGGGTACAGAAGCATCAGGAGCCGACAAAAGAGAGACAGCAAAGCTAAAAATTATGTTTCCTTCCTTGTATTGTGTTGATTAATGTTCATGCTGGGGGAATGCAGAGGATGATGCTGATGTGTGAAGCAGTTATTTACTTAGCACTTACTATGTGACAAGTATTATCTCATTTAACTCTAGGAGATGGGCATCACGATGAACGCCCTGTAGCAGATGAAGGACTGAATCTCAGAAGTTAGATAATGTGCATTATTTAAGTATTAACTTTATATGTTAATAGATATTATTATATTGTTTATATATTATGTATTTAGCAATTTTAATAGTTATTAACATTATATAGAAGTTAGTAAAGTCACACACCTGGAAAGTGACTGATTCAACTTCAGAACACACCTGCCTGATTTCTCACCATTACACACTTTAACCATCACCTGAAACCGGCAAAGGCTGAGTTTCTGATATCCAAGGTACTTCTAAGAAAAGGAGGGTTTAGCAAGTTCTATGTTTTACTTTTTATTTCTAGGGGGGAAAAAGTCCATTGATGGAGTTCTGGTGGTGGCCTGTCTAGACTGATGAACAATGGCTTTTGGAGAATAACGAGCAGGATGGAGAAAGGCATCTCTCCCCTTGTCGAAACAGGTTCACCCTGACCAAATATTTCTGTAAAACATTTGAGTTAAACCATTTCCTTCTTTCATAATGAGGAGAAATGGGCAGATAAATCAGCTGGGAGTCTGTAGCCCAGTCCGCAGAGGTGATGTGTCAGCCCGGCCTCCCTTCTCCATCTGGGAGGATTTATGACAGGCAAGCAGGTCTCATCATCCATCATGGGTGTCTTCAGTGGAATTCTGGGTAAAAGCAAGTTAAGCCTCTGGGAGTTCAGAATTACAATCCTATTTGCTTTGTCTACACAGTTTTAAGACAAACCAAGGGAACCCTCCACAGAGGAGTGAAAACTCCAATGGACTTGGTCAATGCTTAGTCGTGTAAGAGGATCAAATCTTCAAAAAATATTTGCTATCTTGTTTTTCGCTTTTACCTGGAAGTGTACTGCATCCTACAGACACATTTAGAGAGATGACTGTCCCTTTTCTCTTCAACTAATTGGGTTAATTTGGTGAATTCACCAGGACTGGGTTGGCACTCGATCACTCTGGACAGCCATAAGTAAAAGGAAGAACATAAAACATGTTTAGAATGTAGACTATAAACTAGGCTTGTGTATATTCACTAATAACGCTGGTTTTGTCAGGCTAAGCATGTGCCTCCTTCATGAAGAGCAAAAGCAGAAAAGCAATCCCTTTGTCTGCATAGCGTAGAGCTCTGCATGTACAAGGGAGGCTTATGGCTTTCAGACATGCCTGAAGTTTATTTGTATATGTTTTAAGCCCTATCACCCACCTCCCTCCCCAGAAAAGAATTTAGGGTGAATATAACTCCTGTAATTTCTATCTGAGGCCACCATGATCAAGCGAGCCTGCTCACTTTGGCAACTAATTCTTGCCACACACAGGGCAGCTGTGAGTAATGCCTGTGTTGGGCTTTGTGCACTAATCACACACAAATGTGAAGGAATTTAAATTACCACTTATTTTAAACTAGTGTGTTCTTAACCTCAGTGTATTATAAGGAGGAAGACGCTAAGGATTGTGGGAAGGGGCTGTTTCTCTTGGTAAGTGAGCAGTGACTGGAGAATGTGGACAAAGTAGATGCTTCACCATTTGGACACAAACCAAACCCGGGAAACCTGGTAAAGCTCCCAAACCCTTTCTGGGGCCAACTGTTTTAAAGGTTTTTGTTTGTTTGTTTCTTTTTTAAAAATTTTATATAGCCATAATTAATGCAACGAACCATAGAGTAAGTTCAGGGACAGGAATCTGGGTAAGCAAGTTCAGGGTCGGATGTACGTTATGCCACATCTTCTAACCTGACTGGTCCTGATTTAATAAGACCTCACAGTCACATCCTCCCATGCACTCACTGGGCAGTTGCCTGCTTTAAGAGACAAGGCAATTAGTGACAGAGAAGGGTGAGAGAATTACTGCCTTCCAAACACATCTGGGGAAGAGGAAGGGTCTTCCACCCCAGGATGTAGCCAGACAGAAGGCTGCCCGCCAGAGGGAAGAATGAAAAATAGTCTTGATTTATAGACTTTCAGGAACCTAATTTGGAGAGTTAAAACGTGTCATCCGAAAAAGCTTTGCATTGCCTCATCTCTCAGGGCAAGATGGGAATTTTAGGACAGAGGTTCCTGGCAGTTTCTACTGAACTAAATCATAGGTGTTTCATAATTTCGTGTCAGCTGATTGTGCAAGAGAGCAGCTTTTACTTTCCTGAAACACACGAGGCACCTAACTCTGCCCTCTGACACTTTTATCTGCCTTTGCAGCCAGCATCAGAAACTAAGTGTCCAGCTGGGCCTGAGAACCCTACCATTACTGGTATTTGGACCATTCAGAGAACTTGGGCCAAACGTCTACTTCAGATTGCATGGTTTCTGTATTCTGCTCTGGGATGCTTTTGTCTGAATTCTCCCTTTCATGTAAACATATTCTGAAATATCGATGCTCTGAAAGAAAGCCAATTGTATCACTCGAATAGCCTAGGACTCTGCTTGGCTCTCTTACAGTTCCACGTGTGCTAACACTGTTCAGGGCCTTTCAGGTGGACTAACAGTGGGTGATGTTGATTCATTTCCCAGGTATGAGAGGAAGAAGGACCGAGTGTTCATGTCTATTATTTCCCAAACCAGAACCTATACTTAGCTGTTCCTCCCCCTTTACATATCGCTGTGAAGATGGCCCTGCACTGGAGTCCGTCCTCAAACGTCAGAACTGGCTCAGGGTCTTCACCCTCCCTTCCCACCCCAGGATGAAGCCAGAGGCATTTGAGAATAGACCCCTCCTTCCTACACAGGGGACTCTTCCCTAGTACCTGCCTTCTAGTTAGCTAAACCTGATGGCCATTCGAGACCCCTCACTTCAGGTCAGGTAACTGGCTTTTGGTCTGCCTCTTTCAAGCTTAAACAGGGCCACCCATTATCATTTATTCCATATCCCAAGGCTCCAAGCCAGTCCTTCCTCACTCTTATGTCTACCTCCAGCTTCCTGACCCCCAGCATGAATCAGAAGTTCGGTTACAAACAATAAGGGTACGCCTCCCTCATGTTCAAGCAGAAAGGGAACTATATTGACTAGTAGAAGCCAAAGTGAGAACCAAACCAGTGGAAAGACAAAGATGTAGGAGGACCCTTGATCAACCATGACCTTGTTTCTGATTGCTCTGGATGTCAAGTTCATTCTGCCTCACAATAATTCTCTGCTATCTAGGGAATGTGGCAGCGCATGGCATTTGAGATTTACATCATATGGCTTCTGCCACTAAATGGGATTTGTTTCAACTCCATGGACCCCCAAGTTTAGAAACCCTTGTGAAATGATTCTTGTATGTAACCAGGTTCCACATTAGCTACAAGGTTGTGTAGAAGAGTACTCAGGATAAAAGGAAGTGGTTGGAAGACAGTCATATTATAAACATTTTTTTGATCCACAGCAAAGAAGAGCTAGTGCTTTATTCTCAAAAAAAGTCGGGGGGAGGGGAGAGCTGATGCAATCCGCCAAGCTTAGATGGACTTAGCCATTTGAGGAATGCTTCTGTTCTCCGAATTCACCTTCTAATGCATGGTTTATAAAAAAATAATTATCAACTTATAGCTAGTATACATAGAGTCTTAGAAGCCTGCTACAAGTTGAAATTATTACTATAAGTAAAATTTTAATTTGGATTTTTAAAATGGCATATAGAAACTTTTTTTTTAATCTCAGGATAAGCATATAGAAGTAAAAAAGCTGTGATGAATTATGTTTGTTTCAACCCTTTAGGTAGAAAAAGACAGCAACACAACTGAAAAAAAGTTTAAACCAAAAAAAGAAGGACTTTATTTTTAAATAATGGAGTGTATCATGAAACTCGAAGCCAAGAATGCATGTGTGTGTGATCCTGAAATGTGGTGGCTCCTGCTGCAGCCACGTGGATGGGTAAGGGGGAGATACTGCATAGGCAATTTCATGGGCAACCACTCTACCAGTTCAATTTAGCCAATATTTATTAAGCAGTTTTTTTTTTTTTATGTGCAGGGCATTTCATCACTCAGCTTTTCATGCTTGTCAATCTACATGTTCTATCATCACACTTGAATTAACTCTTTTAAAATTAAATTTGGTGTACCACTAAAAATATAATACTGACACATATTAAGTTTGATTTGCAGCTCCCTCTGCCATCATGAAACAAAACGGCAGGTAATAAAAATGTTGAATGAGCACATGTCTTCCCACAATTTTTAGAAACTGTCAATTACATTCAGTAAAGGAATAGGTCTAGAGTTCACAAAAATATGTAGTATTCAATAATGGGCTTATCCCCACACAATATCAAGAAAATGATTCTATCGCTTTAAGTCTGCTTAGACTGTGTTGAGAAGACAAACCTTTCCCGGGGGGATATGTTTGTGAATGTCCCCATCATAAGACTTAGACAAGTTTATGGATAACATGTCCAGTGAGACCAGTCTGGACATTGTTTCTGGAACATGGCCCTGCCCTCACCTGCCTCTAGGTCTTGGCTCAGATAATTAGCTCAGTTTGAAGGGTCTCTTTTGGGAGCATCTTATTTTTTTAATTGCATTTCAAGTATAGTTTTGGGTCACAGAGATACATAGCAATTTAAACAACATAATTTAAAAGGCATGAAATAAGACCATGTTTCTGTTTCTTTATTATATAATACTTAAATAATAGTTTTCAACTTTAGATAAGTACAAAGTATCAAGCAGCTTATTTATATATGAAAGTAAAAATGATATAAATGCTTAATCATATCTTTGTGACCCATGACAGAATGGATCTGTACTATTCAAGTAGGTCTTATGCAGAAATAAAATATTAAAGTTAGCATTATTTGGGAAAAACTTTGGATCATATCAATTTTTCTAGGTCAAGATAACAAATTCCTAAGGTTCGTAATTAATTGTCACTACTTTCACAAACTTCAACATAGTCAATTGACTAATACGTGTAGATGCAGGAAGTATAAGTCTTGATTTAAAATGTCAGTGTCCAAGACTCTCAATATTAGAAGGGACTGAGGTGTCTCCTCAATGTTCAGTGGTCTTCTTGGCTATTTGCCTAGAAAAATTCTTCCTTCTAGGGAAAGATGGGCTGATAAAATGTTACTGATGTTCTCTGAGCCAGATACAGCAAATCCTGGCTCATTCCAATCCCAGAAGATGATACTTGCAAGGTGGAAGAGTGAACGAACCCATGCAATGGTCTGCAAACACTTTACATCTCGCCCTACATTATGAGACATAATGCATGCTTGTGATCCTGTACTCTTACCCATTAGAAGATGAGGAAGCCCAACTCTCAGCACCACAATTAAGAATGGAAAAGTTCAGACTTGATTTCATCCTTGTCAATCATTTCCTTGCCTAAGGAGGAAGGCAGGTCGTCTTGACCCTGGAGAAGCTGTAACCAGCTCAGGTCCCCAGTGCTGAAGCATTCATCAACCTCTCTAACTCACCTCTCCTAAGGGAGACAATTCTTCCCAGGGTACAAAGTGTCTGATTCCAAACTCCTTGTGTCTTGTATCTTGCCTTCCAAGTTCAACTAAAATTCTATTTCCTCTGAGAAGGCCCACTGCCTTCAGATTCCCCAGTCAGAATAAAGTATTCCTTTCTTTACACTTGCTTAACAAAACGTTTGTACTTTTTTTGTTTGTTTATTTGTTTGTTTGTTTTTGCTTTTTTGGAGTCAGTTTGCATACTAAGTTGTGTGTGCGTGCATGTGTGTGTGTGTGCTAGATAGACAGACAGATAACCTCCACTGGTTGTCCACTGGTTGTTGAGCCCCTGGAGGGCACATGCCATGACTTTTTCCCATCTATGTCTTCAATCATTAAATAAGTATTTTTGAGTGTTCATGCTCCCCGTGTTAGGCATCATGGAGATTTTACAATAAATCAGACTATATTTTAATCTCTAAGTGTAGGGAATAAAAGACAGGCAGAAAATAAATATGATACAAGATAAACATAGGTGATGTAAGGGAGGTAAAGACGAAATGTTATGAGAGTTCCAAGAAGATGGAGATCGTTTCAATGGCAAGAAAGGGAGTGGGCAGAGAGGTGGAAAGGGAAAAACCAGAGGAGACTTCATGGAACAATACAGGTTTTGAAATTGTCCACTGAGGATGGGAAGGATTTGGATGTGTGGATGTATATATTCCCCCAAGTAAGAGAAACAGCATGAACAGGAAGAACAGAAGGGTAGGTTCCAGGGGACCATGTGATGCATAAAGAGAAAAAGTTAAAAATAAAAAACTGGGAATAGCAGCTTGGAAACCAATGGCATTCTGAGGAATCTGGACAGTATCCTGTCATTAATCTGAACACACAAAAGAGGTGGACAGAAGAGGAAGGGGCTCATGTGCATTGGGGGGTCCATCAAGCTGCATCAAGAGTGTATGCAAAGGATAACGAAGACCAAGCCTGAGAGAGTGGCAGTAGGGGAGGAGCCCTGACACAGAGACCTGACCGGGCTTGGCTGCTGGCCGCTGATGGAGGGCAAGGGAGAGGAAGGGAGAGGCCCTCCAGACCAGGGGAGTGGTGGTGCCATTGACTAAAGCAAGAGCAAATGAGGATTAAACATTGAATGGGAGCAAAACATGATTCCCAGTAGAGATGTCAAATAAATATTTCATCTCTTTATATCTGCCTCCCAATTCAGTGCCCGAGAGTCATACACAAAATAAGCTAATAAATGGTTACTGAATTGATATGGATCTATAACAAACATTAAAGGTATATGGTGGCAGTGGTGGAAAGAGAAAGTTCTGGAGCCAACTCTAAAATTTGAAGTTGTTATCAAGGAAGACAACCGTGCCATTTTATAGACTACCTCCCAGAGCCATGTCCAGCTATCACCATGGAAAATTCACATCAGTTGGAAAACAACTATCATTCATCGGGTGGCTACTCTGTACAAAGCATCGAGGTATTTTATAAACTCTATCTCACTACATCGTTCCCAATTCTGTTTCACTGAAAAGATAATGGGGCTTGGTTATCTAAGAGCTTTCAAATAGCCACAGGCAACGTTTCAAGCCCTTAACAAACATTAAATCTTTTATTTCTCATACCATCAGGGGCAGGTGTGATTATCATCTCCATTTGAGGAATGAGGAGTCCCTAGCATAGGAAGTTCAGTCATTAGAGTAAGGTCACACAGCAAGCAAGAGTCAGGGCTGGGGCTTGAACCCAAGCAGGCTGGTCCATGGGCTTACCCATCACTTTACATGGTCTCTGCAGACTTCAGTGTCTTCATGTGGTGGAAACTCAAGCCCAGCTGCTGCCACAACTTGTGTTTTCCTTCCGTTTTTGCCTAGAAGAAGCTTTGTGGGACCTCTCTGGGAGGTAAAGAAAAATGATTATTGAATGATTGGCCCAAGATGGAGTGGAAATTAACCACGATGTCTGTAACTCATGATTTCTAACACCCAGTTTAGGTTCATCTTGCCCTCCTATCAAAGGGTTAACAGTGAACAGACTAGAATCATTAGGTAGTCTTTATTTTAGAAATGTATTTCAAAAAATGTAAGTGTGTACTTTAGTTACTTATGATAAAGGAAAACATTACACTTAAAAACCTTTGGAGAGGAGGTGAATACTTGATAAATATAATTAGTGATTTTCTATGACTTTTACAAATCAAACTTCCACGATAAATTTCTGGGAAAAAAGGTTAATGTTACTTAGCCACATTCAGATTTCTAGATACAGAATATTATGAATTCCCCAATCATCCTTTAGAAACACTACAATATAGGGTTTTACTGTAGCTGTCGTTTGAGGTTGCAAATTGTTAACATCTGTCTCTTAGTATTTTTTTTTTTACAATACTCTAAATACTCTAATCTCTGGTTATCCTGCTAATAACTGTAATTTTCTAGTCAGCTGCTATCTCTCAAGGTAGTTTAAAGGTCATTTTTTTTGCAATACCTAAAGAAGCTTCTGAAGAAAGTGGACGTGATTTATTTTTTAGCAAGTGGAACTCATGTTTGGATTTGGTTTTGTATCCAAGAAGAAAGAGTCGCTGCCTCGCTGTTTGCTTCAGTCTTTTATTTGGTCCCAGCATGATTAATTTCAGTCTCTTTCAGTATATTTTACTTCTGTTACCTGATGTTATTCTTAATAGATAGGGAATCCAGATATTTTCAGAAGCATAATTAAAGGATACATTTATATTGTACTTTTTATATTCAAAGTACTGGTTAATCCATATGTTATCCCTGCAAGATTAAAGCATGCTCCACTTCCCCCCAAAGAGGCATGTTTCTGAAAACTCTTTTAATCAAGATTTGGAGATTTACAACCACTTTATTTTCTACACCACCACAGTTGCTCCAGAAATTATGAAACTCAGATATATTTGTGTAAATGCACACATTTTCATTTATTAAAAGTGCCAATCAACACATAAGAGATGCAAAAACGTAAGCTATAGCGAGCATATGGTGAGTTATTTGGTTTCTGTTTGTTTGTTTTCTATCATCAGCATCCATTATTTTCTTGTGGGGGAAAAAAAAAAAGCCTGCATTTCCTCTGAGTAAAATTCAGCCTCACTCCACACTGTCTGTAGCTCCAGAGCATAACCAGTCAAATTCCTGGAGTGATCTGTTTAGGGACAAACATATGACCACCCTTGGTCAATGAGATGCAGAATCAGAAGTCCCCAAGAACATTTCCTTTTGGAAAGGAATATGCATCTTATTTCCAGCTGGGTTGCTCAGTGGGTAAGATATCAATATGAAACTGGCCATGTCAAAACGGCTTCCATGGGGAAAAGTTCAGCCTGAAAATACAGTCAAAGCAGGGAGAAATCAGATGTAAGAAACAGAGAGAGAGAATATCCTCACGCTGTCATTTGTGGCCCCGGATCCAGCCCCACCAGTGATTACATGAAAGGGTTCCTTTCACTTGATACGGTTTGGTACCCCATTAAGCACAGTCAGTGCTTAGAGACATTAGTAAGGATATGATTTTACTATAGCAGATGGTAAGCGTAAAGGAAATTTTGATGGAATATTCTCAGTGCAAGTAACTGGAAAGAATTAAGTAAGAAAGGCTTCAGGCAAGACATTATAAATGATGCTTTGACTAGATCAAATATTTATAAAGTAATAGTTCACAATGCTGGCATACAGGAGTTTATATAAGGGTTTGTTATGAACTGGTTTGTGTCTGCCCAGAATTCATATGTTGACGTCCTAACCCCCAGTACCTCAGAATATGACCTTGTGGGGATATAGTGCTGTTACAGATCAAATCACTTAAAATGAGGTTATGCTGGGATATGGTGGGATCCTAATCCAATGTGACTAGTGCCCTTATAAAAATGAGGGGAAATTTGGACACAGGAACACACAGGGAGAACACCATGTGAAAATGAAGACAGAGATGGGGTGATGCTTCTGCGAACCAAGGAATATCAACAGTTGCCTGCAAAGCACCAAAGCTAAGGAGAGGCATGCAAGAGATTCTCCCTCATAGCCTCAGAAGACACCAAACTTGCTGAAACCTTGACCTCAGACTTTTGCCTCCAGAACTGTGAGAGAATAAATTTCTGTATTTTAAGCATCTAGTTTGCAATATTTTGTTACAGCGACTTCAATAACTTAATACAGGATCTAAGGATAACTAACAGATGAAGATAAAAAATACTTCTATGAGATAGAAAAAAGCCATAACGAAATAGGAAAGCATTGATCGAAGTCCAAACAATATAGGATAAGCTGAGTCTTTTTGGATCAGTAGTCAAAATCTTAGTTGGAGGTAGTGGGTGAAACTGATAAATGACATTAAATCTCATAATTAATTTTTTAGTTGTGTTTGAAAAATAATTTTTATGTCAACTAAACTTAAGAGAAAGAAAATGACAGAGCAATGTCTTACAGTGGTATTACTAACACCTCAAATACCATTAGGAAAGGTCAGCTTTGTTATTGAATAGATCCAGAATAGAAATACAAAGATACAAGATAAGAGAGTTGACTGAACATCTGTTCCAAGAGTTCACAGAATGAAATTTTAAGTAATAAACTAGGAATATGGTTGTATTGTGGAGATAAAGGAACATATCTGAGAAACAGCACAAAGGAAGACCCCTGAAGATCAGCAAGAGAATGGATTATCAATATGTAGGATCAGATGAAAAGACTTTTGTTTTTGTTTGTTGATGACTTCAAAACTGTATGGTTGGAGAATTAGAAATTGACTAAGACATCGTCTGTGAGAGTTGGGGAAGAATTGTGGTGTAGAGCAGGATATTCTAAGACAGCTTAAGTCACATCATACTTTTAGGGAGTTGTAATCTGGTAGATCTCAACCAAGTGACAAAATTTATTATCACCAATAGCGGGATGGCAGATATTACATGTCTCCTGATATGACACTTTGAGAAAACAAAATAGCACCTATTTGTAGTTTTCCAAAATTATTTAACCTGCATCCAATGGTGAGGAAACAATCAGAAAAATACAGACTGGTGGACCTTCTATAAAACCAAAGCTTTTGAAAAATATTAATTTTGTGAAAGTCAAAAAATTGGTGGAACTTATCTAGATTAGAGGAGTTTAAACAGATAGTGGCAGTTATGTGAATGTGTGAGCCTTCAGTAGATCCTGACTCAAAAAAAAAAAAAAAAGAACTAAATAACTAACAGGTTTAAAAAACATTATTAGGCTAAATTGCATATGGGCTCTATATTAGATTAACATCAGATTAGCATTAAATTTTTTGAATATGGTAACGATACCATGGTTACATTGGTTATTTAGGAGATAAATGCTGAAGTATTTACAAGTGATGGATCATGTAACTTTCTTTCAAGTGCTTTACCAAAAAACACGTGTATGTGCTGGAGTATGTGTATGTACGCACACACACTGTTTGTGACATTGGCGTTTTGCCCAGATCAGATCCCCTTGGATCTCTTTTACCATTTCTGTGTGTCCATCCACCAAGTTTTCTTTTTCCTTCTAACATCCCACACTTAAGGTTTTGTGGTTTCAAGAAATCCATGTAAGATTAAAGTGGGATTTGAATTTAGCCTGAAATCACACCCTTACTTAGTTTTTTGCTGCTCCCCTTCCCCCCAGTTTTCTTTCCTTTTTCCCAGGTGAGCACGTTTTTAATAAATCACTTTCCCAGAAATCCTCACCTCAGGATCAGTGTTAGGGACGTTCAGTCTAAGACATACAGATGAAAGAGAGAGAGAGGAACAGATGGTATAAAATGTTATCTGTTGTGAATCTAGGTGATTTTATTTTACTATTCTTTCAACTTTTCCGTAGGTTTGGTACTGGGGAGGAAGGACTTAAAGAGGCTGGTCTGCGGTCCATTTCTCTTTATATTACTAAGGGATACAATCCTACGAAAAGGGAGAAAATGGGTGAGCTGGTCTTATCTCCATATATATGGTGATAATAGAAACTCCTTGTAAATATACTACTGATATTTCCTAGGAAAGGCATCCATTGGTCTGGAGTCTTAGCAGGATGTGACTAATTTAGGGTTGTTTAAGGGAAACATACCTAGGATCTATGGATTTATGGGGCATGGATCCCTAAGCAAAATCATACAAGTTAAGTGACCATCTAGGGTACAGATCGAGCAATTTCACAACCAGGATGCCCATCTAATCAGGGTCAGAGTGTGTGGGTGTCAGGAAAGGACCTGGGGGCCTGCACTCAGGGTTCCATACCTCTCCTGTGTTTCACCTGTGCCCTTCGGCTGCTTGTCTCAAACACTATTGTAAAGGTTGACTCTGGAAAAGATCCTTACTTGTGAAAATCTAATTTATAATCTGATCCTTTGTATTAACTTAGCGAGTTTTCAAGCTAAAATGTTCTCAGACAGCACAAGGTGTCAGTTTCTTAATTTTTCATATATAGGATTTGGACTAGATCTGTAAGTTCCTCTTATACAGATGCCAAAGGTTGGTGATTTTTTTTTAAATAGACTTTATTTCTTAGAGTATTTTAGGTTCATAGTAAAGTTAAGCAGAAGATACAGAGATTTTTGTATATCTCCCATGTCCCTGCTCATGCATAGCCTGCTCCGGTATCAGTATCACTCACCAGAGGGGTACGTTTGTTCAACTGATGGCCCTCTGTGGACACTTCATTATCACTCTGAGTCTATAGTTTACAGTAGGGTTCACACTCAAATATTTGATATTCTATGGGTTTGGACAGATGTATAATGACAAGTATCACCAATATAGTGTCATACAGAGTAATTTCACTGCCCTAAAAAAAGCCACTCTTCGATCCTGCTATTCATCTCACCTTTCCCCTCTAACCCTGGAAACTACTAGCCTTTTTCCTGTCTCCATAATTCTCACTTTTCCACAATGTGTTATAGTTGGAATCAGAAAATATGCAGCCTTTGCAGATTGGCTTTTTTCACTTAGTAACGTGCATTTCAGAATCCTCCAGGTCTTTTCATGGCCTGATAGCTCATTTCTTCTTAGCTCTGAAAAATATTCCATTGTCCGTATGGCCACAGTCCATTTAGCCATTACCTACTGAAGGACGTCTTGGTTAGTTTGGGCTTTTAGTGGATGTTTCACGTTGACTCTGTAGCTAAGGCTATACTGTTATTGCTGGTTGTCCTGTCAAGCCGGGTCATGGAGATATGAGTGACAAGGGACACATTCCAGGGTAGTGTCACCAGCTTCTGGGTGTCAGGAATCAGTGTTCCAGCTGCAGAAGCAGTAATGCCACAGTGGCATCTTGGCCACTGAGCTGTAGCCCCAGTGGTGGTCCCAATGTCCACTTCTCTAAGCTTCCCAACAAACTTCTAAGCCCTTAATTTCCTGTATTAAATCCCTTTCTGCTTAAAACGACCTAAAGTTGTTTCTGTTTCATGTACTGAACCCTGAATGGTGTAGATTGTTGCTAACACAATTTATTTTGGTTTGGAGAGATTTTTTTTCCTCAGCTTCTTGATCTGTGTGCACCCATATTTTGTCTACCTTTAAGGTTTTTTAAAGTTTAGAATAAAATAATAGATAGTAATAGACAAATCTCTTGGCCAGGCAAGAAAAAAATACAGGGGGTAGTCTATCATATTTCACAGCCTGTGGGCTTTATGCAATTGTCTTTTTTTAAATTCTGCATGCAAGTTTAAAGAACTGATTTTTTTTTTTTATAATGAAATACAACAAATGCACCAGGTTTTTTTTTCCTGGGAAAAAAAACGGTTTGAAGATTATTTGAATCTTTTTTTTTTTTTTTTTGGATCGGCAAATATCACTGCAAACTAATCCAGAATCTAAAATTGTTAATGCCATATGTGTCATTGATTTCCATCTTGCCAATTAAATAAAGGTTACCGCCTGGGTGCTTCAAAGATTGCCTCGCTCCCTGGGCACCATCACAGTGATTCAGCTCAGCCAGGGCAGCCCTGCTGGCAGTCCTCAGATTCCCTCTGCAGGCGATGAACGGCAGAATGGCTTCTGGGAACGACTTCACTTACGGAGCGGTAAAACTGGAGCAAACCAGAATTCCTGTTTGATGACCTCTCATGGCTTATCAACAAGGCTCATCTCTTCTGTTTTCCCAAAGACCCAAGAATTAATTCAACAGCCATTTACTGAGTACCTATAAGGTGGAGGTGCTGCATCAGGCACAAGAATGGAGTAAGATGGGGAGCTCTGTTCCTGTCCTCCGTAAGGTCTGACTTTGAGTAGATGCTGCCCATCCAGTTGTGATACCACGTGATCTGTTCTGCGACTTGCATGCTATGAGGTGGCCCAGGGGCACAGAGTGTCCAGTCTCACCATGAGAAGGGAAAGGAGTGGCTTGCTAGGTAGAGACGGAGATGATGTCTGAGCATAGTTGTGGAGAATAAATAGGGCTTCTCCAGACCAGACTGGAGGAAGAATGTGGAGAGAGCATACAGGAACACCTAAGAAAAAAAAAAAAAAAAAAAAGGCAGTGCAAGTCAAAGTCGGAAGATGAGGAAGAGTCAGGCTTGTTCGGGAGATCACCGAGCATTTGCTAGTTGGCACAGATGGTGGTCAGGAAGTCAGGATGTTTCATCTGTGTCAACTTGACTGGGCCATGAAGAGCCCAGATATTTGATTAAATATTTTTTTTAACATTTTTTATTGATCTATAATCATTTTACAATGTTGTGTCAAATTCCAGTGTAGAGCACAATTTTTCAGTGATACATGAACATATATATACTCATTGTCACATTTTTTTCTCTGTGAGCTACCATAAGATCTTGTGTATATTTCCCTGTGATTAAATATTATACTGAGAGTTTCTGTGAGAGTGGAGGAGATCAGCATTTAAATTGGTAGGCTGAGTAAAGCAGATTGCCTTCTCTAATGTGAGTGGTCCCCACCTAATGGGTTGAAGACCTGAATAGAACCAAAAGGCTGGCCTGCCCTCATGGGAAATTGACCTCCTCCTGACTGACTGCCTTGGAGCTGGGACTTTGGTGTTTTTTCCTGCCCCTGGCCTCAGATTAAAATATTGGTTCTTCCTGGATCTCAAGCCTGACAGCATTCAGACGACCTATATGTGAGTCCCCAGGGCTTACTAATTGCAGTTCTGGGGACTCGTCAGCTTCCATCATCATGAGCTAATTCCTTATAGTAAATCTTTCTAAAGCTGTATCTGTTTCTTTACATCTATATTTAGCTGTACTAGAGTTATCCTTAACTATTATCTATATCACACACACACGCGCACACACATTCTATTGCTTCTGTTGTCTAGAGAACCCCGACTATTAAAGGGTGGCAGAAGATGACGTTGTAACAGTAAACATGACTAGAATGTAAAAAATCTGTGGGTTGTCCTACACATATTAAAAACAGCTAATATTGCTTTTAAATATTAGAGTTGTCATTGTTGACAAGCCATGACTTCTCTACTTGTTTCCTGGGGGAACAAGGCACTCTTCTGGGTCATTTACAGGTCTCAGCTCATTTATCTCTGACGCCTGCCTTTATGAAGGAGGCTCTATCAAGATCCTCAGTGTCCAGAGGCAGAAACGAGGCCCAGAGAGAAGTAACTGACCTAAAGTCACGTGTCCAGTAAGCGGCAGAGCCCTGAATGGAACCCAGGGGGTCCCGTCTCCAGAGCATGCACTCCGTCACCACTTTAGTGATGTTCGGATAGTGATTTTTGAGCAGAGGGAAAAATACCAAATTTGCCATTTTAGAAAGGTGATTCTGGGTAGAATAGAGAGTAAATCAGAGAAGGGGGAGTACAGAGTATGGCAGAAGTCTAAGCTGAGACATGGTGATTCAGATCTAGCCTGGGCTACTAGGGCGGGGAACAGGGTAGCTGATGATCCAGGAAACCTACTTTCAAGGTGGCATCACCAGGATGTGGTAACTAATCAGACGCTGAGAGAATGAGAGAAAAGAGGTAAAATCCAGGGTGATGAGGAATTGGTGACAGATTACGTGGGCTATGAAGCATGTTGGGGGTGAGGGTGGGGAGGAGATAGCTAGCAGGGGTTTGGAAATTGAAATTAAGTAAATTCAGAAGTTGTATTAGTTTGCTAGGGCTGCCCTAACAAAGTACCATGAACTTAGTGGCTCAAAACAACAGAAATGTACTCTCTCACACATCCGGAGATCAAAATTCCAAAATCAAGGACAGAGCAGTGCTCCCCCTGGAGGGTCTAGGGGAGACGTATTTGTTCAGCGTCATGACTGCCAGCATCCCTTGGCTTGTGGCTGCATCACTGCAGCCTCCATCTTTACGACGACTCCTCGATGTGTGTGTTGACTCTCCCTCTGTCTCTTCTAGTAAGGACACCTGGGATGGCGCTGACAGCCCACCAAAATAATCAGGATTATCTTCTCATCACAATATTTTTAACTTAATCACGTCTGCAAAAAACTTTTCTTTTTTCCAAACAAAGTAGCTTTAGAGTTTCTTGGGACTAGAACCTGATGAATTTGGGTGGCCATTATTCAGCCTATTATAGGAATCATGAGAATAGGAAAGATTAGGAAGGAAGGAGGTGCATTGACAATGGTGAGTGATGGCAGGAAGGCATCCTGGGGTAAGGAAGGAGCCCCGTGAGTTCACATCCCACTTTGCCACCGTTCATATGAACCTAACCAAGCGGGCTCAGCACCTGGGACCTCATTTCGTCCTCTGTCAAATGATGGAGCTCAGCTACGTGATTCTTCTCTTGAGTCGAAAATGTTCAGGCTCAATTTCATCTGACTAAGTGTGCAGGGCCATTTGGAGGCTGTGGGCTGTTTCAAAATAATATTATTTTACTTAGGTAACAATATTAAACTGAAAAGATAAATCTAGGTGAAAACTGTCCACAATCCTTTCATGTAACCAAATCAATGTTTTTGTTTTATGGCATGTTCTAGTCCTTGAGCAAGTGCACCTTCAATTTTTATTTCCTGGCCACAGTTTTGGTGGTTGAACGGCATCATCTGCATTGTCATTTAAAATGTCACTATGATTGTTTTTTCATTCGGCTACAGTCCTAATCTCCTCCAGTCCTCATCCTGCAATGCTGCCACAGTATGCAGCTAAAGGAGATACACTCTGTGCATGGTGCCCCCTGGAGTTGTGCGACGACTCCCATCAGAACGGCAATGGGGAATCTGCCTCCTGGGATGAGGCACAGCTGGACCCACAGGCCCGCTTCCAACAGCCCCAACGGCATCAGCGCAAAACTGCTTCAGCTAAAGTTCCTTTCCCTTCTAACCTTGGATGCTAATTCCTCCGAAGGTGAACATACATTAGTACACAGATACTTAAAGTAGATAAAACTTGAAATAGTACTTCAGAGAGTTAACATGTCCCATAGTTAACTGGTTTAGCTTTTCTTTTTATTTGTACATATATATTTTTAATGAAGTTTACAGTGTTGTGTCAGTTTACAATGTTGTGCCAATTTCTGGTGTACAACATAATGTTTCAGTCATACATGAACATACACTTACTCGTTTTCATATTCTTTTTCACCATAAGTTACTACAAGATATTGAATAGAGTTCCCTGTGCTACACAGTATACAGTATGAACGTGTTGTTTATCTGTTTTATATATATTAGTTAGTACCTGCAAATCTCCAACTCCCAATTTATCCCTTCCCACCTTCTTCCCCTCTGGTAACCATAAGTATGTTTTGTATGTCTGTGAGTCTATTTATGTTTTGTAAGTAAGTTGGTTTGTCTTTTTTTTTTTTTTTTGGATTCCATATATGAGTGATATCATATGGTATTTTTCTTTCTCTTTCTGGCTTACTTCACTTAGAATGACATTCTCCAGATCATCCATGTTGCTGCAAATGGCATTATTTTATCCTTTTTATGGCTGAGTAGTATTCCACTGTAAAAAATACCACAATTTCTTTTTCCAGTCATCTGTCAGTGGGCATTTAGGTTGTTTCCATGTCTTGGCTATTGTAAACAGTGCTGCTATGAACATTGGGGTGCCTGTATTTTTTTGAATTAAGGTTCCCTCTGGATACACGCCCAGGAGTGGGATTGCTGGATCATATGGTAAGTCTATTTTTAGTCTTTTGAGGAATCTCCATACTGTTTTCCATAATGGCTTCACCAAACTACATTCCCACCAACAGTGTAGGAGGGTTCCCTTAAATCCACACCCTCTCCAAAATACTTAGGAATAAATACAGCCAAGAAAGTGAAAGACTTATACATGGAGAACTACAAAACATTGACTAAGGAAGTTAAAGATGACTTAACTAAATGAAAAGATAGCCCATGTTTTTGGATTGGAAGAATTAATATTGTTAAAATGGCCATACTACCCAAAGCAATCTACAGATTTAATAGTTTAACTTTTCACTTAGGTGAGACCCCAACCATTGCTGCACTAAGGATTAAATCCCATTCAAACATACCTCTTACAAGCTACACTGACATCATTTTCCATGACATAAAGTAGCTGTTACGGTTAAGGTTTGATGTCAGTCATCTCTACTCTGCTTAGAAATGCTGAGCATAATATGATACTGTCCCACTTTTCTGCAATAAATAGCAGTCTTAATATAACTGCAAAACTTCTGAGACTTTCTTGGAAATCTATTTATTCTTTCTGGTCTTTGTATTTTTTTTTTTTTTTTTTTGAGGAGACTTTTCCCTCAAATAACCTCAGAATCCATAGGCACATGCTTATACGCACACATGTTTCATCCTCTCTCTCTCTCTCTCTCTCTCACACACACACACACACACACACAAACACTCCTCATAGGGAAAAAAATGGTTGAACTATCAAAGTGTACTATAATCAATTTTTGGTCAGTATGTATTAAATTTTGAAGGGGTACCAAAGGGCATGAAACTAAAAGAATCCATCATCCTGTATCATGTCCCTTCAGGGTGAAATTAACTTGAAATTGTCTTTCTTATTTCTTTCCTGTGGAAAAGGAAAAATAGCTCATGGATGCCTCCTGAAATCTAGGGTGTTGACCGCTTCCTATAGAGGAGGAAGGTGTCCTCTGTGCAGGGATGTTAGGATATTAAAAGTGTTATGACTCACACAGGTGTATAGATAGCGGTGAAAATGCTGCAGGGAGCTCAGCACCTGTGACACTGGGCACAGGTTAAACTTGTGCTTTTGGTTCATGTCTGCAATCACCTGCTGTTCTGCGTCTTCATTCATGCTGGAGGGAGCTGCCTGGATATGCGGGGCTTGGGGCCAGTAATTTAACTTCTCAGTGCCTCAGTTCCTGCATCTGTTGGTGGAATGAGGCTAACCGTGCCTTCCATAGACAGATGTTGAGACGATCAAACCAAATGATGCCTGTGAAACACAGGAGAGTTCCTGATGCATAGTAAGTGCTCAATAAATCTTAGCTACGCTATCCAACTTCTCCTTTTGTAGAATGGCTTATTCATCCACCCTAATCATGCCGTTTTACCAGGGATTTCTAGAGGGCAGTTTACAGGGCGTCCCCATCAGTCTGCATGAGATTTCCTCTCTCCTTGATCTAATGTCCAGCTACTCTGCTTCACCATGAAGCAGCAGTGGGAAAATTCTGTAGTCACCTAGTGGGGCCGTATTGTGACACACAAGCCTTTGGGGCTGGAAGTCCAGTTACAGCCCCGAGTCAGCGGGTGAAGCTGGCTTTGACCACTTCAGTCTTAACCATGAGATCTTGGATGACACAGAGGAACTAGTTTAAGAAACAGTGGTAGGTACCAGCCTCCCACTGAGTTAAATGAAACCAACGCATTTGAACTTCCAGATCGGCCTGTAATTGAAGGCTGACTGGCACCATGCTGTCTGCCAGCTTCCCAAACAACACTCTGACCTTTTTGTTTTCATTTTCTGTTTATCTGTTACTGAGTATCTTTTGACACTGTGATGGCAACACAACAGATCCCAGTGGCAGATTTCTGTTCCACTGCAAAAAGCATCAAATGACAGGAATTAAAACTGTGAAAAACGTCTTACTTTAAAATGACTTAATAACTCTTCAAAAATGGTTTCTATCATCCTAGAATTCAGTGCTGGGAAAGTCCTTCAATCTTCAAATGCAACGATTTCTTTTCTCAAACGAGGAAACAGATCTCAAAAGGTAAAATATATTTTATCCAGGGAGACTCTTAATTACCCACTTCTGGGTAATTCTTTAAGGATTTGATTATTCAACGTGCCATCTACATGGATTCAATTAGCAGCAGAATCGATCAAGTTATCTATGGAATCCACGCAACTGGCCAATCTTTACCAAATTATAATCAGCCCTTACATTACATAATGCTCTATAGTTTCAATATGTTATCTAAATTATTCTTCATAGCAGTCCTCTGATAAAGGTGTATTATAATACACCTCTGTTAAAATGAGAAATCCAGGCAGAAAGTGTGGTTTAATTTCCAGTGGTTCTATAACTGGCAAGTGGCAGGTTTGAACCTTGAACCTAAGCTTTCTGATTCTCTGTTCCAGACTCCCTCTAAAGAAATTTCTCTAGGAGTAGAGTAGCTTGCCACTGGAAATTATTTTAATTTCCTAAGAACTAGACCAGCTGGGAATGGAACACATGTTGGGAACACACGATGGAGGCAGGACACTGGGGATAAAGAAAGGGTTCAGATAGATTTAGTCATAAAATATAAGCTTTAACTAGCTACCAATTTTTTGTGACCCAGGCCTGCATATAAATGCAAAAGTTTGGTAGGAGAAAGGTATTGATTTTGTTTTCTGAGATTCAACCATATTATCCCAAACCAGCTCATGTGTATGAAGAAACATCTGGAGTCTAAATCAATCATAAAAGCCATCCTCTCCCCTAAAAATATATTTTAAGGGGTTTCAAGAATTTTATCTTTACTTATCCTAAAGTACTACTATTTTCTAGAAGCCAAAACTACATGTCATAAAGGAGGAAGACCTTTTTCTATGAGAAGAGCTGATAATCATTTCCTCAAATGATACGAGCGTTTTAATAACAGTGCCATAAAAAGTAGATTCCATGCAGGTGTTTGTTGGCGGTATTAAGTTCCGGTACAGAATTAAATTTACTGTGCCCAGAAAATTGGCAGGACCCCTCCCCTTTAGTATTAACGTATCTTTTTAGACATTGTTATAAAAAGATATAAAATCATGAATAGTTGCAACTCTGCAGTCTACATAATATTCTTGCCTGTAGCGTAGCACTTTTTTTTTTTTAATCTGGAGAGATATTTGCTCTTTTATATTTTAATTAAGTTGGTTAGTTTAACTAGAAGTAAGTTAAAAAGGTGATAGCCAAGGAATTTGCAGCAAAGTCAATTCCATTCTACAGCAGCAGACTATAGACAGCCTGGTCTGACCGGCTGTAATTGGCCACAGGGGAACAGGTGAGAAAGTGAGGATGGATGAGGGCCCTCCTCCTCCCGACCAGTACACCTTTGTTAGAACAACTTCAAGTTCCCATTGACAGGGCCACTCCCGGAGGCCTGTTCTTCTTCCTGGAATATGTTTAGTTCCTGGAAAATATTTTTGGAATAGCAGCCTGATTGTTAGGAGGTAAGAAAACATGACAAAGGATGGAGAGAAGAGAAGATGAGGGCATAACCTCCTTTATCACTCAGCTGTCTGAGTGGTGAGGGTAGAAGATAGAGCATGGCAGATGCTGTTGGGTGTATGCATGTGTGTGTGCATTGCGTACGTGTGTAGGTCTATGTTTGTGTCTGTGCATTTGCTAATTATTGTAGTTTTAAAAGAAGAACCCAACAGACACTACCTCTTAGTTTACGAATCCATTGATCTCTGCTGTATGATATGTGGGTCTGCATGCCTGTGACATGGAGGAGTTATTCCTCTCAGAATAAATACAGTGCAGTCTGCTTGAGCAGATATGTACTAAAACCCAAACCTAGGGATGGAAACTTAAAATCCTAAACCACCTCCTTAACTGTTCCTGGGTTTGGTTCCTTTTCATCACAAAGGGCTCCTTTCTCAAGATGTCATTGTGGGTCTAGCACCCATGACCACACCCAGTGTCCTAATTGACAGGTTTCTAATCGGGGTCCATGAAGATGGATCTTAGAGAGGCCAAAAGTTCTTCTCTGCTTTCCACCTGAAAGGGGATAGTCTTCCAAGAACAGTAACAATGAGTAACATCTGACCGAGGATTCTATCACAGGCTGAGAGCACGAAGACCTTTATGCATATGATCCCTCATTCGCAAACTAGTCCTGCAATTCAGACGTCACCCCAAGGGTAAGCAGTTTAGTTGGGGTCACACAGAGAGGACTGCAGAATCAAAGAGGGGTCCCTTCAGGTCCAAAGCCCATGCCACTTTCCTTAAGCAGGGTTGCCAGCTCTTACAAACACCCCAAGGGGCTACTTTTTATTCTTTTATTATTATTTGGTTTTAATTTCATAAGAAATACATGGGAATTGTAGAAAAGTTAGAAAATGCAGGTTAAAAATGACAAAAAAAAAAAAAGAAAAAATAATTACCCAAATTCCCAATAAATTACTACTGTTAGCATATTAGGATATATTCCTTCAGATTTTTGTTACCTCTGTATCTACATCCAGGTATATAGATACCTCTGTAATATCTACACTGCACCCCACAGATGTTCCAGACTCCATACTCCATGCTATCTGCCTCTAACTCTCACGTACTCCATGTAGGTATGTATTTTTCAAACAAAAAATGGATTATAAGTACTGCTTCGGGGGGGCTTTTTTGTTGTTATTCTTTTCCTGCTCAGTAAGTTCTGAACAGAATGTAGTCTTTTAGTAGCCAGACATCTTTGTTACAGCAATTTGGTGAATAAATATCAGCTTGTATCATCTTTGTGTGTTATCCTAATGCACAAGGTCCCATCTACCAGGTGCCCCAGGGACATTTATCAGGGCTGCACAGGATAGCCCAGTAGGGATGCAAGACAATGTATGTCACCAATTCCCTGTTGTTGAACATTTTAAGCAGCTCCCTATTTTTAATATTATTAACAATGCTGTGATGGATATAAATATATATAATTTTGTGCATTTATAAAGTAATTTGTTTAGAATAAAAAGGTACAGGATTAATTACACAGCTAGACACTCAAACATATTTTAAAGGTTTGTGGAATATATTACCAGATTGCTATTATATTCTATTATTATTATATTATAATATAAATATGTAATAATTATATAATATAATATAATAGCAATCTGGTAATATTTTATCATTTTACCCCATTACAGGTCAACTGGCATGAGACTGTTTTCCAACCTAGAGACAGTGACCTGTAGAATGACTGGGCTCTGGAACTGTGTACACACCATGTTCGTGCCCGTGCAAGAAACACTTACTTGTCTTAGTTTTGGAAGTTCAGAGAAACAACAACAAAATATGTTGACTTTGTATTTCTTTGATTATTAGGCAGACTGACAATTTTTATATACATATAGGTATATTCATATATACATTTTAATACGTGTGTGACCTATTTTAAGTAGGTAAATTCTCAAAAATCAATTCAAAGGTATATTCATTGCTTATGTGGGAACACTACCTCTCATTAAGTCATTCAACCAACATTCACTGAGGGCTTTTCAGGACTGAGAGTCACCCCAGCGCACTGATTATTTAAAGTCTGCTGATTAGTTGCTACCCAGGATGAACCAGTAAATATTCTAAACAGCACCCTGATACCGCATGCTAAATTCTGTTCCAATCCTGAAAGATAGCCCTGAATAAAATCCCCAAACCCTGTATTTATGGTACTTATATTGTGGCCAATAAATGCATGTATAAAATATATAGTATCTATGGTGAGTATAATAAAAGTAAAAGAAGGCTTAATGCCCTTACAGCTCACTTAGAGACACAGCACTCCAACATATTCAATAGTTAGAAGCAAAGATTATACTCAGCTTTGGGATGTAGTAAGCTTATTTTCGAAATATAGATACACTGATTTATCTACACCCTGGCTGAGATCTGCCACACTTTCCATTTGTTCCTCCCGTTCTTTACCTGGGGGCTGAAATGCCACATTTTCCTTCCCTGGAAGCAAGTCCTGCCCAGTGAGTTTTGGGCGGCATATTATGCCTCCCCCAGCCCTGTTGGCGACAGAGGAGGACACGGCACCTCCAATCTGCTCAGTTTCTTTCAGGAGCCTGAATTGGAAGTCCTGCCTGGAACACATGGCCAGAGCCAGGAGCCAAGAGAAGAACAAAGGACAAGCGCTCACACATGTTCCTTCCCAATCTGGTCCAGGCTTTCCGGCTCAGTGGGGAGACTCGGCAGTGCAAGATGCTAAACGATGGAAGGTCGGCCGGCAATGAGTGGTCGCAACCCTGGCGAGCCCGGGGCCTGCAACAAGGAGGGCTGGCTGGGTTAAATTTTAAAAGGAACTAAAATAGAGGTTGAAAAATAAGATCAAATGGAAGAGAGAAAAATACGGGAGAAGAAAATTCACATTTCTGGACCTTCTTTCCTTTTGTCTTTCTAGAATCAAAAATGCCAAGAGAGGGTAAGGCTTTTCTTCCCTTAAAAATTAAAAAATAAATATACTGAGGACACAGTCCACTCTCATTATGAAAAGAACATGGAGGTGACATGGCTAGGCTTGGGTTTTAAGCCACGCTGTAGCACAAGCTCATTGCGCGGTCCTGAGTCATCGCCTTATGCATGTGGTGCAAATCCGACTCAACATCTGAGCTGTGTCACTTCCCAGCTCTTCCCAGACGAGACCGGAGACAAAATGTAAGAGTTGATGTCGGAATATTTTTTCCTAATTGTTTAAGCATAAAAGTGGTCAAACACCTCTCCTACAGGTAATCCAACGCAAAAGACGGATGGGGTAGGAGGAGAAATAGAAACCCACTTGCAAATGGTTTATGAAGAGGCATGCTTCATCCACGGTAATACATCCTCAGACATTTTATTCCATATTGGCTTCTCATTAGGACTCAAAGCCTTCATGTCCTCATGGAAGACCCACACTCATCACCGCTACTTACTTAAAGCACACGTACACAGGCAGTGAACGTCCTAGTCATACATCACATAAAAATGGAGTTTTGTTTTAATAAGAGAATTTTTTGTAGAGAAGCGTTAGCTTGTGGCCTGTCTAGTTTTCATTCTTCCACCACCCCCCCCTTTTTTCTTCACCTGGTTCACCATCCTCCTCCCTATCTTCCTCCTCCACCCCTTCCTCCTCCTCGGTTCCTCAGCTCTGTCTTCATTTTTTTAGGGTAGGCTTCCTGGCCTGTTCTAACTAGGTCAACTTGCCCTATTAAAAGCTCTCCTGGTCTCAAGTTCATCTCCTCCATTGAAAATATACAATTACGTGTGTGGTTTTTAAAAGTTAGTGTCTTACCCCTCACTAGACTGCAAGTTCTCTGAGGCAGAGACCATGTCTGGGTTTTTTCTCCAGTAACCAGCCAAGTATAAGGCATAGAGCAGGTACCCAGTAATACATATTAAATGGATGGACGATGGATGGATGGATGGGTGAGTGATTTAGTGGAGAGGGATCATTGGGGTCAAGTTGAGGTTAAAGTGAAAGTAAGACTTGTCTCCTCTTGTATAAAGTAGAAATGGGACAGTCGACACATTTAGGAGGGGAGAGTGCAACGTATTATTTACAGCAAGTAACTACAGCCAGCACCACAGTTCAGATCTCCAGATATACTCCTGTTAAAAAGAATGATTGGGAAATCTTAATCTCTAGTTTGAAAAAAAAACTAGTTTAGGAACTCTGAAAAAGAGAAGGATCCCCAAAATAGATCAAACCTTAAAATAAAATTAGGATTAGCACAGAAAGACCGTTTTTACTTGTGGGCACGTTTTTAATTTTATGAAAATTGTAGGAAAACCGAGTTTGGGAAGGATATATTTGAAAGTGATGATGGGTGAAGATGTAGCTCAAATGAATTCATTCAACAGCTCTAAAAGACAGCCATTATTTTTTAAGAAAGAAGAAAAATAATCTCTGCAAAAAGATTTAAAAGATTTTCTTTTCATTCTCTCCTGGCCAATATCTCAAAAATAATTAAATGCATGCAAACAAGCAAAGGAAACCAATGAACTTCTAGCTAATAGAAGTCATCCTGAGGGTATGAACAAAAAGAAACAGAGAAGAGGAGGGGATGGAATCCCTTAAACACTCCAAGTATCTAAAACCTGCCAGCAATAGCAAAAATGAAAATGAAAACTTCCCTTTTTGAAGTCCTCCCATTACTAATTGAAAGGTAAGAAGGCTGGTTCTATATGCCTCAGGAAATAAAGACTTAACAGATGTCTTTATTGAAGACTCTGCTGTTCTAAAGGGAAGGAAGATGGATAGCTCTTCCTAAGCCCTTTTGTCATGTCATATCCAAGTTCTGTCACCTCAACCTGATACACAATTAGACAATTGGCTAGGGTGTTGTCTTGACAGATTATTTGCCACGCTGGAAATGAAGAGATATTTGCTGCACTATTCACCTCTCTTGCTGGAAACGCTCCTAATGAGCAACATCACCAGCAGGAATTAGTCTCGTGTTTGGGAACATCTCCCTGAATGGAAGAGGGAAAGTCGAGTTTAAAGCGAAACCGTACAAAGGAAAGGAATTTAAAAAGAGGATAAAATAAAAGAATGGTACTAAAAGGAGATTAAATGGCCTTGCCCTTCATTTGAAAATCATTTCAAATTAATCGGATCAGCACAAAGTCCATGAACGAGTAATACATTTATTAATATTTGCACTTGTTGGTTCATTTAGATATTTAAAGGAATTTTACTTTGTACCCATGTTTAAACCTTTCATTCAAAGCAGCCATCTCTAAAAGATGGTACTTCTTTGATGTGATGAAGGACTTCATCAACACATCTTAATGAGGCTCGGAGCCTGGAACAAATAACACTTGCTGCCCCTATCTCCCTCTTCAGCAGAGGGGATAAGTGGCGTGTGAGCATCTCTGCTTCATTTTATGTTAAAACGTGGGCGTGGTATGGAGGCAGTTATTGTCAAACGATCATTGGGGTTTTCATCACTATAATAAAGAGCTGCCAAGGAAGGCTTTGCACATGTAGCAGTGTGTGGGCACAGACAAGCATACATGTTCACGGGTAGAAGTATGGGCTGTCATGCACATGTATCAATACTCACCCATTTTTGTGCACCTAGATGGATATCATGCAAACATGAGTGTGTAGATATATATCCAAACGCGTTTACATGTGTAGTTTTGTGTAGGCCTCTAGAATCAAGACAATGTCTGCTGTTCAATTTTTCTCTCCCCATAAGCAAAGAGGGGGAATCAGGGAAAAGACTATCTAAATTCTACATACATGGTTTTAAAACTTTATTGTACATATGGTTGATCTCAAATATAATGATTTCTACAGCCCAGGATTCTGCATTGTAACCACGCCCCACCGATTCCAGTGCCTGGGGACCCACCCTAAGCCCTGGCCTAGAGGCCAAGACAGTTTTAGACAAACTTACAGTCGGGGATGTTTGCCTCTAGAAAAGAGATGGGCAAACTCCAGTCCACTGACTGTATCTGTTCAGCCTGAAGGCTAAGAATGGTTTTTATGATTTTTAAAGGTTGAAAAACATCAATAGGAGAATAATGTTTCATGGCACATGAAAATGATATGAAATTCAAGGTTGTGTGTCCATAAATAATGTTCTGTTGGAACACAGCCATACTTGTTCATTTACATATTGTATATGGCTGTTTTCATGCTAAAACACCAGAGATGAGAAGTTGCAACAGAAAGCATATGACCCACAAAACCTAAAATGTTTGTATTCTGACTCCTTGCAGGAAAAGTGTGCTGATGATTGCCCTGGAGCCCCATCCCTGTTCTGTCAGTGGCCTTTGTAACTACCCAAGGCACACTGCTCTGCCTCTTCCAGTTTCTCCTTGTTCTTAAAGAGGAACTGACATACATCTTATCCTTTTCAGAATTCTCATTGTAAGTCTTGGATCTTCTTATGAAGTTCAAATATTATTCCCACTATTAAAAAAATAATATAGCTCAATGAAGAGATGGGAGAAAATAGAGAAACTCCACTAGTGCCATTGAAATAATACAATGAAAGAATGGATGGTTTCATGGTATAGAGACCTCCTCATTCCCATAAGTATTCAAAGAAAGGTGGGGGCTTCCAGACTCAGGAATTTTACAAAGAATACATCAAGATTCTTAGAAATTTTGATTTCAAATTTCATTTAAAACTTGAAATCAGTGATTGATTGCCTCTAACTAATCCTCTACTCTGCTAGGTCTCAGAGTAAATCTAGAGAGGTATCTGCTGCTGTGGTTGCCCATGAGATGTGCCAAAAACACTTCTAGGTCCAATCCAGAAACAACACTCATATAAAGCAGGAAGGGAATCTGTGTCCTGGATCCTTCTTCCACAGTGGTGGCCACCATGGTGCTTCTAGAGATATTTGTGTGATTACCCCCTTTAATGTCTACTTCTTTCCTGGCTTTCTCAGCTCGGGTTCCTCATCTACACCACAGAACCCAGAAAATGCATTACAAATGATTTGCTCAATGATCCCATGGGATGTGAGCTTAGGCGATTGTGGGAACTGCTAATCCAGTCTATGTGAGTGAGTTTGTTATTAGTGTGTCTTAAGTCGGTAGGACAGGCAATCAGCTGGGGAGGATGGATATGAAGTGCGGGAAGAAAGGTTAAGCTAGAACTTACCAGATAGATCTGGAACTCACAATGATATTCTATTATTTCCAGGCCTTGAGGAGGAGGGTGTCCTGTCCTGAAGGCAGAATTTGCTTCATGGGCATGTGACTTGTGCAGTCACCCAGGGTCCCCTGCTTAGGAGCACCTCATGCTTGGTTTAATGCTCTTCTGCTGCCATCTTGAAATTCTTAATAATATTTGACCAAGAGGCCCCTTATCTTCATTTTACACTGGGCTTCAGAAATTATGTATCTAGCGGTGCCTACTAGAGACACTGGTGCCCCTCATCATGAACCTGGTTCAGGAGCTGGAGAAACAGAAACAGAAGATCCAGCAAGGGACACTGGGGGTCTAGCTGTTGCCCTGTGGCAACCAGAGGAGCCAGCAGGTAAATGACAACAGGTGGGAACAGCAGTGTTGCCTCACGATTATCACTGAGCTCGCCAGTGAAAAGGAGTATGATGACTCCACTTCCACCATCCAGATCTCCCCAAAAGTGTCTCCAACAGTCCACACTAACTCAGAATTTTGCAGTGAAAGGAGCTGTTGGAAATGCAGCATGAGTTTAGCTAAGTTGACACACCACAAATCCATCATATGCCACTGTGTGGATATATAAAACTTTTGTGTATATATGAAAATTGATGTGTTACTGAGTAAAACACATTGACAAATAGGCAATTCAAGAGAATGAGCTGTGATACTTAGTTAAAAGGACTGGGGTTCTTTTCTATCCCAGATGGCTAACCAGTAGCAGAACCTTTCCAGAATTCCCCTGGAATACCCCAAGTGGCAGAAGGAAATAAATGTGCTCCTTCAAGGGCTTTCTGCTACAAGTTAAAAAATTCAGTTAAGTCTTATTTTATCTTGAGAAATCCGTGTGTTCTGCTCTGTGATAGGGCTATATTTATTTTAATGTAGAAATGATATTTTAAATTACTTATGAGTAAAATCAGTTAACTCTTCCCCTTAAGTCTTCAAGCACAATTGCTGTTAAAAAAAAAACACACACACACATTCCACCCCTTGGCACCTTGACAATGTGATATGCAGAATAGTCAACTCTGCTGAACACATCCTGTGTATCAGATACTACGCTAAACATTTTAAGTGGATCATTCTGTCTTCATAACATCTTCATTTTGTTAAATGGAAATAAGACAACTAAGGCTTGGAGCTGTTAGGTAGATCCTCTGAAATCAAAAGACTGAGGTCGTGAGTGGCCAAGGTGATCAGAAATCTGGGGTCTCAAGACTCTACCTTTGTAGTCACTACTCAATATTGTCTCTCTCAAAGGATTCAGTGCTAAGTTTAAGAAGCTCAGGAGAGAGATCTAACTAAAATGGAATCTGTAATATTTACATGACAGAAAGCTGATCCACAGATAATTTCTTTTAAAAGAAAAATGCTGCAAACTTGAGACATTTAAACTTAGTGAATGGGTAGTCGCTCTCCAGAGCATCCTGAAAATGGCAGGTGGGCATGTGAGAAATGAATGAAAGAGACAGAGGTGAAGATGAAGGAAAAGAGAGAAAGAGAGACAAGAGGAATCATTATTCATTTAGGGTTTTAGTGGGGGAAGTAATTAGGTTTATTTATTTATTTTTAGAGAAGGTACTGGGGATTGAACCTCGGACCTCGTGCATGCTAAGCATGCGCTCTACCACTTGAACTATACCCTCTCCCAGCCCCCAGTATACCTTTAGAATGAGTGTGTTAAATTTGATATGTCTGAGTGCCTTTCCTCAGTTGCAGAGTATAGGTCTGGCTGACAAGTACTTGCATCAAAATTCAGCAGTTTCGAGTATGTGTTGTTAAAAGAAGAGGCGATCACTCCTGTCTACCCAGGAAATGAGAAATTCTGGAAATTCTGGGGTCAAACTCTGACTCCCCATAAAATCAAAGCCAAGGCTAACGTGAGAATGCAAATGAACCACTTTGAGCACAACTCCCTCAACCAGTAAACGAGCCTCCTCCAAAGAAGCCCGCTCAGACCCTGGGAGCCAGAACCAGTGAGTCCTGACTTCCTACTCTCATGGCACTTGTTACATCAGCTTCCTTTAGCATCGTTTTCAAGCAAACTCATCACCTTCCCAAAGCGCAGAAGATCCAGCAGCCCTGAAAGGCTAGGATAGTTATTGTCAAAGTAAAATAAATTGCTGCAATGCTCATAACATCCAGCATCCTACTTTGCTCATAGAAAGCAATTCAATATATACGTGTTAATCACCAGATAATTGCGCTTCTCACCGTAAACTATTGTGGGAGGCAAAAATTACTCCCAACCAAAATTATGCTTAAAACATTTCAACTTTAATGAGTGAAAGGTGGTTAAAACCCTTGCATGATGAGAAAACATGTTTCTCCTGTGAAAAAATAGCTTTCCATGTTTATTTTAACTCAAAAACAGGATGAGACATTTAAAAACATGATTTTTTTCTTTCTTCCCCATTCTGATCATCCCCAGGGGGTAGAAACTATTCCGGTGTCATCTTCCTGACTCTGTTCGGCATGTTTTATCAGTGTGACTCAGACAGAGAATGTCCTCCTAGAGATAGATTTATTGTGGTCTAAAAAGAGAAAATCTGCAAGACTGTGACGTTTCTGCCTGACTCACAAGGGCTTTTTTTCTTTCTTTCTTTCTTTCTTTCTTTCTTTCTTTCTTTCTTTCTTTCTTTCTTTCTTTCTTTCTTTTTTCTTTCTTTCTTTCTTTAATTAACAATCAGTGGTTCTATGTGTATTGTTTTAGTGTACTTTTCCCTTAATTGAATGTTGATTATGGCTATACTTAACAACTCTTCATGATTTGGTTACTTGCACTGACACCTTCCAGTCCCTAGTATAATTATCAACTATTTTTTTATATATCATGTTCAGTACTGATGCCGCATGCTTAGATTGAGCCCCAGTGGAACCTTATAGGTTCCCTAATGTGCTCCTTTGTACTACTGCTTTTTCCTAAATAAAAGAACATCCTTGCCACGTTGGTCAATTGAAGATGCATAAAGTGAATTAGACGCTGTCTGCAATTTGTAAATAGAATACTACTCAGGAGAATTTCTTCTTTATGAACTGTTCCTTTGCTCTTGAATATCCTTATTCTATATCCCACTTTTCAAAGTTTGCTCTCTCATTTCTCAGCTTACAGGTCACCAGTTCCATGAAGTCTTCCCGGACTTGACCAGAAGCAAGAAATATGTGCTGGCTAGCATTGCTAGGACTGTTATTACTCCTGTGTACCTCTGGCTTGATTGCCATGAAGCAGAACTCTAAAACCAGGCAAGGTCCTTGGGGCCTCCCAGCTTCCTCCCCCTGCATGGCCATCCTCTTGCATCATCTCCTGCCACCCATGTCTGGGGTCCACTCTGATCCCAGCAGTGTCAAGTGGAAAAGCGAAATATGAGATGCCCAGGGGTCACTGCCCAGCCCTAAAACAACAGTGCATTGTCACTTTTAATTGCCACGTAAATTTATTGCCCAGATTAGAAATTTTAGCAATGAGTAACGTTTTGTTAATTACATTTCTCTCTGCCTTCTCAGAGTCACCATTTTCCATCCCAAGACAGGCTAAGAACTGATGTTTGCCAACCGATCAAATGGAGTCCAAGGAGAAAATCTATAACTAACACTTAGATGTCAGGTTAATAAACCTGCAGAGGATTATTTTTAAATTCCATCAAGATGATGCAGGTTTGCTAACTAGAACCCATTTATAATTATAGTATTTATATATTTTTATAATTAAAATTCCATTGTCATTAAACCACTATCTGAAATATTAACCCACGATTGTTTCATATTAAAAATAGCAAATGAAAACACAAGGAGATATTTCAGTTTCCTTCATAAAAATAAGATTCCATTGTGAAGTGTTCTGAATGATGAGGTTAACAATGATAAACTTACATTTTATGATGCTCTTTTTTAAGAAATCATGTTTTCTACAACAAAGTGTATTTGTTTGAATAATATTCTTCTATAGAAATGAAATTTGGAAGAGAAAAAAGGCACAGATGAGTTCCATGATACACCCCAGTTTAGGGGATGGGGCAGAGGAGGGAGGAAAGATGGGAAAAAGGAAAACGAAATAAAACACAAAGGAGCATAAGCTCTAAAATACAAGCACATTTATCTCCAGCTATTTTATCTCGATTTTATTCCCTGCCTTCCAGGTAGCCCTCGACATAATGTAACCACAGGATTCTTTTTTTGCCACAACTCATAACTAGTTTACTTAGAAATATTTCTAATCAATATAATTTTCCAGATAACTTATTTTAAAGCATTTTTTTATTTAAAACCCTTTGAAAATTATATTAGCATCATTTTAAACTGTGTTTATAAATACCATACATGGAAGATGTTTAAGCTTTGATTTCAGTGAGTCTAGTTCTTCTACCTGATTCTAAGCTTCTTGACAATTAAGGACATTTCATGTGTCTTTACACTTAAGAAACTGTATCGCAGGGGGTTTAAAATCATTTATCTGTTCCCTGACTTATTTTGAGAAGACTTAAGTTGTAACCCTAAACTGATTATCAAACAATGCAAACATCTTTAAATATTCAGTAATGGATAAACTAAACAGTTTGCTAACATCACCAACAGAAATGCAACTCTCCAAAATATAATCTGAATATTATTTTCTAAATACCCCTTTAAGACTAGGCTTTTTGTTATTATGACTTGCCCTTTCTGTTAATATTATCAAGAAAAATTGTTTTTCGATTCCAAGGATGAGCCCATCCGCTCTCAGACTGAGCACTATCACGCCTGATATCCCCAATGTTAGCGTCCCTGCGCAGCAGAGAGAAGGTGTCAACAAATGTTCTTAGTTAAAAACAAAGATTTACTGCCTATTGTGTTATGTATACGTTGGCTAAGATAAAAGTAATTATATGGAATGGCAAATGTATATTATTTCCGAAACAACCCAGTGCCTTCATTTTCATCTTCAGCAAGGACCTATGGGCAAGACGGCAAACTGGGGTTTTCACTTGCAGTACAATTCAAAATTGTGATGCTCCCTGGCAGGTGGAAAAAGCATGGGAGGGGCTAGGTACGCTGGAAATCAAGGCCCCTTAAGAAAATAATACAGTGATGTAGAAATTCAGGTATTCTGCCAGCCAACTCAAATCCTCTTAAATCTAACCCTCAAACAGGAAAGGCCTGATTGAACAGTCCAGAAGAGGTTATGAATTCTGTCCCTGGGCGCCAAGTCATAAAGGCATTCCACTTTACATGTCTTCAGATGGTCATCTTCAAAGAGAAAGAGCCAGGGAGAGGATGGGAGGGAGGGATGGAAGGCGAGGGGGAGAATGATAATACAAAGTCTTGCTTTGGCAAGAAGAATTCCTTCCTGCAAACATTGGAGGTAGAACATTCTCCCTGTCTAACAGGCACGGTTACGTAACATTCCTGAAACAGACGAACCGTGAGTTCCAATGAAAGCTTCATTCTTTCTGAATGCCATAAGTACTCGGAGTTAATTTATGGACTCGCCTCAAGTGCAGATGCTCAATCTGAGTCCTCCGACAGCCTCGCAATTGTAAAAGCATGTTGGATCGCAGCGCGCTTGAAGATGGAGAGGCAGCCGAGAACCACCTTCCCTGATTGTCTGATCAAGATTCCACTTGAGTGGCGATACCGGCTTCCCGGTTATTGTGTCTAATGAGTAAATCTGCGCGCCTCCCACTTTAAATGAGCTGTGTGCATTTATTTTCTGCAAATGAAGCGAGGGGGTGAAAGATTTTCGAATTTAGCCTCATCTTTTACACATTTTTAGACAAGGCAATGAAAAACACTTTTAAAAACTGGCTAATGGATTCCTTTTTTTCCCCCTTGTTTTTGGCAGCAAGGTTGGTAGAATAGTGTGGGGGGTTCTTTGTGAGGTTTCTCTGCCCATTAACAGTTACTTAACAAAAATACCCCAATCTGCTCTTGATATCTTTATGATATTGACACCCATACTCCTAGGCACTGTCTAGCTGTTTTGAGACTGGCTTTTATCTTTCCCTGGTATTTAGAGTCTGAAATGGACAATGACAGCAGCCCCAGCCTTACTGAAGCTCATCAAACTGTCTCATTCAAAGTGATGGCTGAGTTGGATTAAACCCAAGGACCCGGCTACCGGTATTAACCCATCAGATGTCGCAGCCCCTCAGCCTCTTTAATCATTAGGGTGGGATTAATAGGCGTGCTCTGCCACAGCCTCTGTGCCTTGGAAATCACGCCAGGAGAATGTGGCCGCTTCGACGGGCCGAGCTTTAATCACACCAGGCAAAACAAGACAGTTTGGAAATTAACTCAAGAGGATAAAGTTGGAAAGGAGATTAAAATAGCCTGGGTGTTTATCAACAGATTCTACAATACTAGCCAAGCAGGTTTCCCAAACTCCTAGGGAGAAGCCCTGGGGTCGGTGCCCTCCACGTTCTTTCTTTGGAAATAAACAATGGAGAGTTTACACAGGCACAGAAAAAGTAAGGCAGGTAAGTAGCTAACAGGGTTATAAGTAACAATCATACACATTGCAGGGAGAACAAACACTCGGATAAAGACAGCATTGGCAGATGCCCCAGCAGAATTTAAAATACTTTCTGCTCCAAGTCTGCACATGTCCAAATAAATCATGATGCACTTTTTTTTTTCCCCTCCTTCCTGGCTGTAATAAGCATGCTTGATTGTCAGGCCCTGCTGTTCTTAGGGCCAAATCAAAAATACAATATTAACTCCTTTCAAAGACGCAGCCACCAAAGCAATAGAAGAATGCAAATAAATCAATTCTGCATGCTTAAGTCCAGCTCCCTTTCATGCAAGCCTGGTGATAGAGAGGGATCCCTTTCCCCCAACTCTGCCTTATCATTTTGAGGTATGAAAAATAGATTATGTCACAGTAATGAAGCACAGGAAAAGGGAGCTTGTTATAAGCTGATTACAGTTTAGATTGAAGGACTGGTTCTCATTAGCTCTTTTACATTGGACAGCATCCTTGAGCTGGAGTAATTACTGAAAGTAATTTTTGAAAGGGAGGGTGGGGCAGCTGGTTTTAGGAGAGACTCAAACAGTTGCGTGGGGATTGGAAAGAGGGGTAGGGGGAGAGACCTGCAGCCTGCCAGGTTGTTACCACCCCCAATATTAGTGTTGCATGAAGCAGCTGTGCCTGGCAACTTTCTCGTTAGGCTCTCCAGCGATGAGGAGAGAGCGCGTTGCATGGAGGCATGAATACAGCATAAGCAGTAAGAGGTCTATTTCAAGTTTAAGTGGGCAGGGTGATTCCCCTGAGCTATGCCATCAACACACAGAAGCTCAGTTTTCACCCCATAATAAATGTGATGAGGGCAGGTCTCATTGCTACTTACAGAAGCAGACTTAAAAAGCAGACGCTAAACGGTGGGCAAGGTAAAATGACCTACTTTCTTGCTTCGTTAAGTGGATTTGGGAGCTTGACCATTTCCATGGTCCAGATAGGGTGAAACATGCGGCCTTCCCAGTCTCGGAGAGATCCTGAGCAAACCTCTATATGTGTTGTTCCAAATGCGGGTTTTTGATCCAGCCTTTTCTTTGGTGTAGAACAGAAATTTCTGGGGAGGAAATGTGCTGTTTGTTTCTTTCTTTGTCTTTTGACTTGGGGAGGCTGGGAATTTGGAGGCTTGGTTTCTCGCTCTAGATCTACCACTAACTAGACTTCTGGTGACCCTAAATAAACCATTTCGGCCTTTCCGTGTGTCTGGGAAATAAAAGAAGCAAGTTCAATGTTTTCTAATGTCCCTTATATCATCGACTTCTCTGAGTCCAATTACTGTCTCTCTGAGCTAATTTATGGAGAATGAGATAAAGAATACAGAAAGAAAAGAATGTCTTTTTTTCTAAATCAAGGAACACATGCTGCATAAGACCAAGATGAAAATTTCTTATCTTAAACATGAGATCAGGGTTGCACTTCGATGGGAAAATAATGACATTTGCTGAGACTTTTATATGTGGATGACTCTATGCCTTGATCTCCCAATATCCCTGCAATGGACAGGAAGAGTCTGAGCCCCAGAAATGCTGTGTCACCTGCCCACGGCCACACAGCTCATTAAGTGAGAGCGAAGTGACACAATAGATGATGCTGCCCGCACGTCTGAGCAAAATAGCCATGAAATAGGGAACCGAGTTAGAGGGAAGTACCGGAGGGACAAACGGCCATTTTTACAGAGTGATTTGAGCATCAGAAATGTTCCTTGCTCTAAACACCTCTTCAAACTCTCAGAATGTTCCTGCACTCCCTCCATTAAAGTCTTTCCTTTGGGTTAACTAATGCACCATCTCTAGAAAGCCCTGATTAAAATACAAATGTGTTACCTGGGAGGAATAAATTCATTAAGCCATTAGTAAAAATTAACAGTCTTTATACGATTAACAGCCTGAACGTATCTGATTAACCAGCTGTCACTGGGCAGAAAGCAGATACTGAGGGTAGAATGTGAAGTGGAAGTTTCTCCATCAGAGAAGAGATCCAGGAAAATCTGGAACTTGGGACGCTGCTGCCAGACGCGAGGTCAAGCACATGCCCCGGTCAGGGTTCCTGGGCAGCTGGACGGCAGCACTGGGGACCTCAGACTGACTTGCAGGGTGATGAGAAGCAGGTGGGGAACAGGAGATGAAAAAGAATAAAGGAAGGGATTTTTGTGATGGGGGATGGGGAGGACACCAGGTCACATTTTATCACTTGATTATCTTGCTAAAGACTGTAAGTAGCTCTCAAGATTCAAGATGTAAATTCTATAACAGAATTTAAAACATAATTCAGTCCAGTGATTTTCAAACTGAAGTAACTGAAAACCACCCCCACATCCAAACCTTTGAAATAGATGAGGCCCATTTTATCTGTCTTGTACGGGGCTTCTGAGTCAGATGCTGTTTGAAGAAAGGATGCCTATGTTAAAGAACAGCGAAAGAAATCAAATGAAGGAAGCAAGGAGGGAGGCAGGGAAGGAAAAAACGAAGGAGGGAGAAGAGAAAAAGAAATTTGGAAACCCATGATCTAATCTAGCGGTTGGCAGGCTTTGTCAGTGAGGGGCCAAATAGTAAATATTTGAGGACTGACAGTCCATTGGTCTCTGTGGCAACTGTTCAGCTCTATATAAACAAATGGACGTGGCTGTGTTCCAATCAGACTTTATCTACAAGCCAGGCAGTGGTTGACCCCCGATTCTAGGACAAGTTCCCTGTGTCCTGACAGCTGAAGAGAACGAGGCCCAGCGCAGCTGAGTCACAGCCCAAAGCTACTCAGGCCTTTTTCTGCAAAGTCAGTGTTTTTCCTACAGTCTTGATATAGACCTACTTGAGTTTGAAGTATGAGTTACATAGGGAAGGAAAGGTGCTCACAGACACTTGAAAACGCAGGTCTGAGTTCACTTTCTCTCCAGAGTCAGGTCTCCTGGGAGTTAAAGTGAGGAGTCACTGCCTGAAGGCGACAAGGGAAGTCTGGGGCCTGGACCGAAGTCACTGAGGGGCGGGGTCTGCACGGAGAGTCATTTGGGGAAATGACTGGTTTGCAATGCCTGGGAGAAAGGGAGGCCAGTTTACAGCCTCTCACACACACACACACACGCACGTGTGCATGCACACGGCACACACAGACACACACACACGTGACACACACATGGATATACACACACAGATACAAACACAGACACACACAGATACACACACAAACACACACAGACACACACAGATACACCCACACAGATATATACACAGACACACACAGACACAGACACAAGGAGACACACATACACAGACACACAGACACAGACACACACGGTGACACACAGACACAGACACACACGTGCCTGTACACACACAGTTAGCACCAGTTAACAGAAATGAAGAAACCAGGGTTGGGAGCTTTAGGAAATTGCTCAAGTAGACACGGTTGGAAAGAGCAGAGCTGGGATCTGAAGGAGCTAAAGTTCATCTTCTGGTTTCGTTGTTCTTGTATGAAAAATGGTAGAAACATCTATGAACAACCTGAGCGGAAGCTTATCATTGCATCCTCTCTGTGGGTTGTTCTAACAACACCCCTGATGTTGAGAAGCGAGGACACAGTTTACTGTCGCCTTACCATTGTCTCCCAATTGTGTCATTGGTCCAGCTTTAGCGCCTAGCCCCTCAAGCTTTCAGCTCAGTTCTCTCTCTCTCTCTCTCTCACACACACAAGTCCTTCACTCTCTGTGTCTCTCTTACTCTCTCTCCTTACACGCATGCGTGTGCAGTGTGTCTAACACAGCAACTCTCACCGGGACAAGTGCAGCCGTCTGGGCGCCTCAGCCTCTCCAGTCATCGACTCTGCGTCCAGGATGACCTTGTACAAATGCTTCCCTGGCCTCCCCTCACCTTCCATGTAAGTTCAGTGCAGCCGCCAGGCCCCACCTCCTTAAGTTCTCGGCCTCCTCTCTCCCCACCTGCCCCTTCTCTCTACCCTCCCTGTGACAGGGGATGGGGGCTTTCGGTACCCCAACCCCCAAGCCCCAAGCCAGCCTTACAGCAAGGCCTTTAAAGGTGGTGTCCCCTTTCAGGTAAAGCGCTTCACACCTCCAGGCTTGCCCACCTCCTCTGGCCCATCCAGGTCCTACTCACATCCCAAGACAAACGAGGTGTCTCCCACCCCTGATTCCCAGGCAAGGTCATTCCTCGCCGTGAGATGTCACGTAGCAGCCCATAGCCTCCCAGGATTGAAATTACATACGCATTAGCACTATTATTTATTTTTGAGCCTCCCATGGAACTGAAAGTTCCAGAATGGCAAGGACCATGTTGGTTTTTCCTAACCCTGCCTTCGACACCGGCCAGGTCTGACATAAAGGAGCCAAACAAAAACCATGTGTTAAGTAAATAAATAAAACCCGCTCTCAACCTTGAAATGATCACCACCACTGTTAAAACGTTCTTCACCAAGTTCTGAGCTCATTATAAAATGCTCTTGAAAATGTGGCCTCCCTTAGTAGCAGGGTGCTTAATATATAAAAGTAAATAGAAATGTGATGATAAGCTCCAGGTAAAATTGCTTTACACGTTTCTCTAATTTCTCACACAATAACAACAAACACAAAACGACGAAATTGAGCTGCTTGACATAGCCCCAAGTTACTAGGAAAAAACCATAATTCTCCATGAGATTAACTCTTTTTCCCTTACATAGTCACTGGATGTTTCCTAGGGGAGTTCAGCCTGCTGTGCACAAAAGCACTTTTTCATGGTGTGTAGTCTGTCAAGGTGCACAAGACGCTGGAAATCCAAGGTCAGAGACAGATAGGGAAAACCCAAAGAACTTTCTCCACCCAAAGCTCCGGAACCATGAGCCCAGTCAGGCCGACTCTCCCCTTTGGCCCCGTGGCAAGGTGGGCCCTGGAGCTATGTCTTCAGTATCGGTCCCACTGGAACCTTCTGCAGAGATAACTGGCTGGGATTACTGGTTTGCACTGTCCAAACATACAGCTTCACTTTTTAAGTTTACATACCCTGTCTCGATACAACTTAATTTTAGCAACTGCCTTTTCGAAGCACCTACACCTGAAATTAAAATACTGAAGACCAGGCACACTCAAGCCATTCTCCGCTGAGCAGATGGGCCCCGCCGTACCCCGCCGTGGACCGCATGAAGCAACAGATTGTGCATCTCTTCACAAATCCTCAAATTAGAAATCTCAGAGCACCATGAATTGCAAGATGAAGTCTGTTTTCCCGAAAAGGAGATTTCTGTGCTGACCTGATGCCAGCCTCTAAGCCTCCATCCCTCCGATGGGGCGCTGTGCAAATAGACAGGGCTTTATACTCTGTTTCATTAGCTATTGCTCACAACCATTCTAGCAATTCCGATGACGGTTATTTGTATTTTATGACCGCATTAACTTGCTCCTAACATGCCCTGAACAACGTCTTGGTGTCTGATTCCACACTAGTCCAACTAGAGACGGTGAGCGAGAACAGGGTCCCACTTCCTCCCTGAACAACCCTGCCCTGCCACAGGATTAGCCGTGGGCCAGACACCAGAACACCCATTGGCATTTGCAAGATCCAGGCGCATAGAATCTCTGTTTTGACGGCCTGTTAATCCCATCAATTAATAAGCAAGAGATGACCGTCTGAGGGCACCCGTCCAGGTGTCTCTGTTCTGGCAAAGGAGGAGACACACCTGGTCCAGCAGACAATGGGGAACTTGCTGAAAGGGCTGGAAAGCTCAGTTTCAGGGAGTAGCCTCTCTTAGTAGGTGACTCAGACGTCCTTCTGTGGGTTTCTTAAGTTGAGAGACATTTGGAAGATCTAGAATCCTTGCCAATACATAAAATGTGGCATTTTTATTCACTGGAATGGTATTCAGAAGTTAAAAGCAATGAATCAACATGGAAAAATCCTCCAAACAAATAGTTGAGTAAAAATACAACTTGCAAAACAATGCATATAGTGCACCATTTGTGTAAAAAAAAGCACATGCACACACACATGAAACCTATTATATTTTCTACGTACACAAATATGCATGTGAAAACGATGAAAAAGTGACTTTTGTGCCTATCAGTCTGAATTCTGTTCAGGACGATTTAGAATGATTTTAGAACGATTCTAAGGATAAAGTGAATAAATATCTCAGGAAGTCCATTTTGGGGGACTAAGTCAACTGGCTAAATTTCAGCTTTAGTTTTAGGTATATACATCCAAAAATATATAAGAACATATATAATATACATTTATGTACAATTCTATATTCTATATTTATTATAGGTAATATATTTTACATGCTCTGTATGTAATTATTCTAAGAGCTAAAAGGATATATACTAAATTCATCATTGTGTTTGTATCTCAGGGAGAGATTTGAGCCAATTGTCAAAGAGACCATCCATGTAATTAGTGATCAATGGAATAATAAATAAAGAGAAAAAAGAATAAAATAGAACAGAATACTAATAGTAGCTAACATGTTCTGAATCCTCATTATCAGCCACTCTACTAAATGTTTTGCATGTTTTAATTCATTTAATCATCGTGTTACTGAACCAAACTTGGGCCCCCTGCCTGTGAGCAGTAAAGCAATCTACTGACACTGAGTTGTGGTGAAGGAAAATAATACAGCGTTTACTGCAGGGCACCAAGCAAGGAGTCCAGACAGCTGATGCTCAAAAGGCCCAAACTCGCCAATGGCTTTCAGGGAAAGGTTTTCAAAGACAGGGTGAGGGAGAGGGTTGCAGGGTGCATGACTGGCTCCTGGACCTTCTTCTGATTGGGTGGTGGTGGAGGAAGTGGGAGTCACCATCGTCAGCCTTCTGGTTCCAACTGGTCTGGGGTCCACCTGCTTGTGGGCTTCATGCAATTAACTTCTTCACCTGGTGGGGGGTCCAGTCTCTGCAAAACAGCTCAAAGGATGTGGCTCAGAATATTATCTATAGCCCTTGGGGAGGAACAAAAGGTCCTTGAACTTGTTTAATAGATAAACTATTATTATTTGGTCTTGCTTAACCGTTTTCCTTTATTTCTGCATTTTCTCACTTCTTTGATTAAATTTATTCTTTAGTACTCAGGGAAGGCCGGAGTATTTCTACAAACAAGGGGCAGGCAGAGGACATGGAGAGGTCTGTCCAAGGAAGGCCCAGTAGGGTCCTGCTAAGTTATAATCACACAACCCAATGAGATAGTGCTACCATTTTATACATTTTGTGGAAGAGGCAATCAATACCAAGGGGTTTTCTGCCCAAGACAGACAGATAACACTTGTAGGAGTCAGGGTGAGACCCAGGTAGACTGCTTCCAACCCTGTGTTTAATCACTATAATCTGAATGGCCGCTAAAACTCTAATCTGTCTCTTCAGAAGCCCTGCCAGTTCTCTTGGGAGATAGACCATTCCATCATCCGAGTGCAAAGTTGTGGGAATGAATGCATCATGGGACTTGACTGTACTTCTGGAAAAAGACTAGGCTGTTTCTAGAAAAATGCTCTCAACCTGCTCCACTGTCATGTAGGAAATCAGAATCAAAGAAAACATTGCTTACAAGGCAGAGAGAGGCTGGCCTCCTAACATTCAGGGAGACTAGCTTCTCCTAAAATAATATATCAGGTCCATGAATTATTGAATGTTTTCAAGACAAAAAAAATTAAACTAGTACTTTCTTTTGCCTTTCAATGCATTTCAAAAATGACTCTGAAGATATTGACCTGACTTGTGTATTTGTTTTGTTTTTTTTTCCCTCAAGGGGAAGGTTAAAACTTATGAAATACAGAGGCATATATTTGATTGGTAACTCAAAATGCAGTTTTTTAAATCTGACTCAAAGATGTAGCCAGAATAGGATTTCTTTTTTTATCCTTTTTGTGGAGAGGTTTTAGATCAAAGGTCAATTAGCTGCCTGGCAAAGATGCATCTATTTCCTGCCCCTCTCCAAACTCCAAAAAACAGACATAAAGAAACTTTTTCTAAAAAGCAATCAAGTCCAAAAGGCCAAGAGAACAAGAAGGATGGCAACAGTGGATGAGAGACTATATTAAAAGTTTGGAAGAACAAAGGCAAATCCAATAGAGGTCATCTTTGCTTGGAAAAGAGAACACAGAAGAAAAGCAGGTCCGTTCAGCCAGGGGCTCCCAGCAGGGAGACGGGCTGAAAGTCTGCATATGAGTTTGGAATCGATAGGAGTCCCCTCCTGGTACCACAAATCCCAGCGGTGTGATTATGGTAGAAATAGAACCTGAAGGTGAGGTGCACCAAGCACATGATGGTGGGGTGGCGAGGAGGGCAGGATTCAGGTCAAAACAGGAGGCAAAAGGAAAATCTACACTGGGTGGTAGGAGCCAGCCCTCAACCTCCAGTCCAGTATCTCTCAGGCAGAATTTTTCTCTGGAAAAATGAAAGTGTCTCTTGACAAAGATCTCCAAGACCTGACAAGTGTGGGATGAAGCGGAACGTCACCACAAAGCCATCCTCCAGTGGTGGACAAGCTCCAAGAGGCACAGACAGCTCACTGTACACTTTTAGCCTCATATTTCAATATGAATAGAAAACCAAGGGTCATCAGATATTTGCAAAAAGTCCTCTGTCTTGATGTAGAGAGACTAAATCAAATCAACAAGTGCACAAGGCACATGGCAGTGCTGAAAGGAGCCAGTGGCTCAGGAACCAGAAGGAACTGCAAAAATAAGCAAACATCTCCAGAGAGGTAAGAGAAAATGCTGCACCAGTGAAACACAAACAAATCGCTGAGAAAAGAGGCCAATCAGAGGAGAAGTAACGGTTCTTGAAAGTTAAAAATAAAATAACCAAAACAAAATATTGGACAGAAGAGTTAGAAGCTAAGAAATTTCTCAGAAATTCGAGCAAAAGATGGAAAACAAAATAAAAATGCTAAAATTGTATCAATACAAGAAACCCAATATTAGTTATTTTAGAAAGGAAGAACGAACGGATTCTGAGGAAGAAATGATCAAAGAACTAACTTAAATTTCCCAGCATGAAAGCTATGTCTCCAAGTTGTAGGGACACAGCACAGTGGCTTAAAACATCTGCACTGAGGCACATCTCATGAAGTTTTAGAAAACTAGGGACAAGAAGTTGTTTTAAAAAAATCAGCAGATCACATACCACATATTAAGGATGAAAATGATTCCGCAACAGCAACAGCGAAGTCTGGGATCTGAAAGACAACGGGAAAAGACTTTCAAAATTCATGAAGGTATGTATCTTTTTTCCAACATAAGTTTCTGTAGTCACTTTTCTTCTCTGTAAAACTGTTATGATGATAAAAAAAAAAAAAGCGTAAATATTTACAACCTACCTAGAACAGTGCCTGACACCTCATGTGTTCACTTCACTGTCTTTTTTTTTGAACACATAAATAAATGGCACACTCTTGGAGGAAAATCTCTAGTGGAAAATGGAAGTGATATGTTTAAGTATTTAAAACCTATTTTGATGGGCAAATGATAGAGATGTTGAGGGATCTGAAGGTCTGTATGCAGCACAGCCTCTCCTCAGATCCTACGCTCTTCTGCCTCCCTGAAATCCCCACCGGGATGTCCAACAGTAAGGTGACCATAATATACCTGCCTAACAGGGATGCTTTGGAGAGTGAAAGGAAGCTGCTGACAACTAGGCAATGACAACAGGATAAACTGAGACTGCCCTAAGCCACTAGCATGTTGTTCCCTCTTAAATTTGCTTTTTCTAAAGGTATACCCAACATTGTTAGTGGAAGCCCCATCCTTCAGTTCCTCAACCCAAACTCTTCCAGTCATCCTTGACTCTCCTCTTCCCAACACCACCCACCCCCCCCACATCCAATCTATCAGCTAATCCAACCAGCTCTGCCTCCAAAAGTTGCCCCAAGCTCTGCCCTCACCCTCTCAGCCATGTTGCTGCAGTAGCATGGTTACTGCTTCCTTTCAGCCCAGCTCCTCTTCCATCACTACTCATTCCAGCAGCCACCAAGCTCTTTCTAAATCTGTATGATCTCAGATTTTGTTACTCCCCTGCCCAGAACCCTCCCAAGGATCCTGTCTCTCAGAGTGAAAGCTGAAGGCCTCGTTGGGCTCCAGACCACACACCATCCGTCCCTGCGCACGGATGTGTTTTGTGTTTTGTGTTTTCTCTACCTGCAGTCTTCACCCTCGAATGTCCTTAGGACACACTCCCTTGCCTAACTCCAGTTTTTTTGTGCGTATTTTTTTTTATTCAAACATCACATTCTTATATTACATGTTTTCACTGTAACACAATCACATCTCACGCAATCTACCTATTTATTTTGCTTATTGTGTTCCTCCCCCGAGGAGATGTCAGCTCTATGCAGACCGTGAATTTGGACTATTTTGTTCACTGCTGGGTACCTGCAACTAGGACTGCACTTCATTAAATATTCATTGAGTGAATAAAGTAAGAATATAAACATATTATTTAAAATATGAAGTTAATAGTAGAGGACACAGCTAGCAGAGGTGAAGGTGGTTGCTGCTGGAAGAGAGGGTGAGGGCAGGGCAAGATAGGATGGCTGTTTTTATCATGAGCATTCTTGTACTAGACTCTTAAAACCCAATTGTTAGTTTGCTTTTTTAAAGTAAATTAACCTTGTAAACGGAGGTGGATTAAGTCTTGGCAGCTTAAACGACCGGACTTGGTGCCGGCAATGCCCGGGTGTCCCACTCTTCAATTCCTCACGTTGCACAAAGCTCCCCACGGGCCCCACGCCCCCTCCCTGACGCCTGTAGAGGCAGCATCGTGTGATGACTCCCCCACTGACCTGCCCACCTTACTGTTTCTATCACCAACAAAGCTCTCGGGACCTAAACCACCAGGGTAGCCGCCCAGAGTGCCTCAGTTTGCTGGGACTGACAGCACAAAGAACCACAGCATGGGTGGCCTACGTTTCCCAAATTTATTTTCTTCACAGTCCTGGAGGCTGGAAGTCTGAGACCAAAGTTTCAGCAGGGCTGGTTTCTCCTGGGGCCTCTCGCCTTGGCTGGTAGAAGGACACCTTCTTCCCGGGTCTTCACATGGCCTTTTCTCTGTGTTTGTGTCCTCGTCTCTTCTCATAAAGACACCAGCCTACTGGATTCCGGCCCAGCCACATGGGCTCTCATTTTGCCTCAGTTTCCTCTTCAAAGTTCCTGTCTCCAAACATAGTCACATTCTGAGGTTCTGGGGGGGTTAGGACTTCAACATACGAATTTCAGCCTCATAACACAGAGCAACCCACTGAAAGTCTGTGAGGGTCATGACACGACGAGGAGAAACAGTGGGGTATCAAGATATTGTAAGGTTTTTCTATTTTTGTTCAAAATGCACTTAACCTATCAGAACCCCTTCAAGAGACAGAGAGGGAATTCATTGTATTATTCAGGAACTCCTTCTCCAGAGACCTGGAATCACTCTTTTGTTAAGAACTTTTGATCTAGAGGAGAGCAAAGGACATGTTATCAGGGCAGGACTTTTGACAATATGATCAACTTAATTTAAATGTTAAAATGATCACCCCTCTTGACCACTGTTGGTGGTCAGGCAAGAACTGGTCTGAAGAGGTAAATCTGCCACCAATTAAAAGAAACCATCTTGGTGCCATCTCACTGTGTGGCTTTTATTTTTACCTTTTTGTTTTTGCAACTAACCACGGACATAACTAACAGCAGGCCTTCAAAATAAGATTTCACAGGAGCCCAGGCATTTCATTTTCTCCCCATCCTTTCGTTAACTCTGAATCTTCCCCTCAGGCCATTTGGTTAGGTGTAGAATTAGGGAAAAACCAGTGAGGAGGTATCCCCTCGAAGAACACTGACAGACCTAGGGTTGGGGAATAATGAAAATCAAACTTGGCCAAAAATGGCTTTTCAGTATATTGAAAAGAGGATTGAATCCACCGTGGACCAAGAAATCCCCTCATCAAATCCAATCTTGATTTTTACCTGCGAGCTGATTAGTCCCACCTGTCACTCAGCCGTTTTATCTCCCCGGTTCAGCGTATGAGCAATTTTACTGCAGTTTGTCAATTTGGTGTCGGTCCCCCAAGCCCAGAATATTGTTCAAGGTGGCAAGAGTCAAAAGGAGAGCCACATAAATGCATTTTATTATTGCTATTAGCAGATATTGAAACCACGTTTTAAAAGCCTCGATTTCTTGAAGAGATTATAACTTTAACAGGAACAATGCAAAGATAACTAGGAAGAACTGACACTTCATAAAATCATTTTATTTTTATAGACCTCAAACAAGATAAAACTCAATTTGAAAATATAAGTAATTTTAAGGGTCTGGAGCCAAAATATTAACACATCTTTGTAGTCCTTGAATATCCTGAGAGTGAAACAAATTTGCAAAGATTCTTCAGAAGCAGATAAGTCACTCTGGAAAAAAATAAAATAATGGTTTTACGGTTTTCATTAGTATTGTGCCTTTGAAAATATTCCTTCACGTCTCCCTTGTGTTTTATCATAATATTTTTCTCTTGTTTGTTCTGGTCATACTGATTATTTTGATTTACGAACACAGCTAGAGAAGCTGGACGAGCCGAATGCCTTTCCATAGTAAAGACACTAAGTCTGTAAAACCACTGGGTGAGGAAAATAGATTTTTCAGACCAAGGTGCTGATTATAGTCTTGGTTTCGTAGAACAGTAAGGAATATAATGACCTCCCAGTTATCCTCTGTTGACAGGATATAATCAACATTTTCTCTCTCTCTTTTTTTTTTTTTGGTCTCCAGCGGAGCATTTATAAATGGTCACCCTATTTTAAATAAGTTATTATAAAATGAGAAATATTTATAGAACATTCCATTAGGAGAGAAAGTCATACCCATAGCACTAAAGTTTGTTTTTCTGTACATCGCATAGGGCTATCCCCAGCCTAATCTATCCCTTATGTTTTGAGATATGCTGTGCACTTCATACACGAATCTCTGTGAAATGCGCCTTCTAATACGGTTTGTCAATGCTAATAAAAAGTAGCCATCCAAAAGTATTATCATTTGGCATTCACTAACTGCACTGAGTAGCCAGGCTCAAGTTTAGAAAAGTATATCCTATTTACATGAATTCTCCTCCTTAAAAATCCCATTCAAAGGAAGATCTGTATCTTGTTTTTGACTTGAGGACTGGTAAAATGATTCAACATTAATCGTCAACATTTCAAGTGATTATGAGCTGCTAAGCATCCTATATTGTTGGTGCATACTGAACTTCACTGTGGCTGAATTTTACAGATGAGAAACTGAGGAAGGAGAAACATTGCGAGTGCTTTGGTTAAAAATATGAGAACACATGACCAATATGGCTGACAAACAGGTCTATTTTTCTTCACATACAAAGCAGTGAAAATGTAATGCAGTCTACAGCTTGTGCATTGGTTCAGTCATATCCTCAAGAATCTGTCTTTCTATCTCAGCATCTCAGCATGTTGGAATATTCTGCAGTGTTGTCTACGGGATGGCAGCTGTAGGGCTATGCATCAGATTTTCTGTGTGTATCAGTCAAGGCTGTTTGGGAAAACAGAAAACTCTGTAGGTATTTGAAATGGAAAAAGAATTTCAGTACTGGGAATTTAGTGCTTATGGAATTGTTAGGAGGGTGGTCTGGAAGAATGGAGGTCTGCATAGGTCATTGCTCACTCTGAGTCTGCAGCTAGCTTTCGGGATTAGGAAGCTGCAGGAACCACAGAAAATAACTGATCATGATTTGCACTGCTTATCATCAAAGCAGGTGATTCTAAAGAAAATGACCAGAAACCACAGCAAAAATTGTCTCCTCTGCTGAAGTCCATGTGTCCGCTCACTGCTGTCCAAGGACCAATAAAATGGCTTTAGCTTCTCTTCTGCTTTCCAGATCTCACATAAGTACTGGCTCTAAAGTGAATCTCTGATGGCAAGAAATCTGAGAAAAGTCATTCCCAGGCTTCCAGCCTCTTGCAGGACAGGGCATAGAATGGAGAAAATGGCACTGAGTCACCAATAGACAGTCATGCACAAGGCTACAAGGAGCAAGACCTACCAATGACCCCTATCCCTTTACCAGGAAAGTGAAAGCTCTGGTTTATAGTTCATTGTCCAAAACTGGATCACCCTGTGCCCTTCGGCTGCCAGGGAATCAAGAGCAAGCTGTCAGGGGTCCCTCAGCTTGTGTATTAGGACTATACAAATTATGTCCTGCTGAATGAGGAGGCACAAGCCACCCCCGCAGGTTGGCAGGTAGCTCCCTCAGTGTCTGAGCTCCCACTCTGGGGAGGTGAAAACCCCAGGGCTGCTTTGATTGAAGGTACAGTTTCAATACACTCACACAAAGGAAGTGAAATCACAGAATGTAATCCTTACAGATCCCAAAAATGGGGGCAGGGAGACAGGGACACAAGGCGCTGGGGAAAGGGCAGTCCTCCATCCCAGGTCGGGAGTGAGCAAGCAGGAGACACAAAGCGGGGCAGCAAGCACGGATCACCTACAAGGTGGGTGGGGCTTCACTCACTAACATTTCCTGGGCTTAACTTTCAATGGTTATTTTAAAAGGTTCCCCAGGGAAAGGAAAGCAGAAACGTGTGGTGAGAATCCTAAACTCAGGTTCTTAATCTGCATGTCCAGATTCCGGGTGTGAGCAGGGCTGACCTACTCTAAAAAACCTAGGCGTCCACTCAGAATGGCTATTTTCTCATCCCACATGCACTCGGCTTTCCTTGCTCTATAGTGAAGGCAAGAAAGAACCACACAGACAACCTTAAAAGAGAGATGGCAGCTTGAGACAATATATGTACGATTTTTTTAATTTACGAAGAACTTTTGCAAATGTAGACAACCAGAAAGCAAAAATCAGGAGTCACAATAGAAAAAATGAGCAAATATATAAACATCAAATTATAGGAGGGGAGGTGCATAAAGAGCACCATAAAGTATTAGAAAATTGTGAATTTAAACTAAGATATATCATATTGTAGTAGGGGTGTAGACTTGTGTGGTGATTCTAGGTGGCAAGCTCATGGTACTTGATTAGATCAAGTGTAGATTTACTTGTGAGCCAGCAGTTCTGCTCCCGAGTATATATTCCAAGGAAATTATCAAGCAGAGACACAGTGAGCACGTAGGAATATGGTTATTACAGCTCTGTTAATGCTGGTGGAAACTGGAGGCAGTGGATGAGTACAGTGTGCTGGTGTAAGACTATGGTGGACTAGGAAGCAGTTCGAAGAAACATGCATGAATCCAATAAATTCAGGAAAAGGTGAAAAATAAGTGAGAAACAGAATGAGATCTAGAATCAATGGCATTTGTAAAAACTAAAACGTGTGTAAGTAAGACATCATATACATTTGATGATAACACATTAGGATGGTTATGATGAGGTAAATAGGAAAGGAAATGGAGGGGAAAATAAATATATAAAAAGGGAGGAGTCTTGCTTGGACCAAAGATGGTAATAAACCATGAACTGAGGGTGATATGGCTGATTTAATGCTGGGCAAGTGAGAGCAACAAAAAGGATCAAAAAGTCAACTGATTTAGAAAACGTGTGTGTGTGTGTTACAAACACAAACACCCATCCATGCCCTCATAGCAGTGTGTCCCCTAAGATGTTCTAATGCTGGCGTATAGGTTCTGAGAGTTATCTACACGCACATCTATCTTGGTGAACAGGGCTCCTTCCAAAGACGCCAGGAAACATGGGATGCCACACTGCAATCAACCAGGCAATCCTCGCAGGGTCTATGGAAGACAGATCAGCATGACACAAGACACATGGACACTTCATGGGCAATAACTGTTGCCCTTTTTGTTGAAGATAATTAAGTGGCTCCTCTTACCAGGTCATGAGTGAAGCATCCCAAACTCCAGTGGGCAGCCATCAGTCACCAGGATTTTTCTACAAGGCCCTTTCAATTTTCTAAGAGGGTGTTGAGAAATAATGAGATCATATCTACATAGGTTTCTCAGCCCTCTGCTTGCAAGGTTTCTTTTTTGCTTCAAAAGTGATCACGAAGCTCTCCCTTGCCTTCAATTAGGAGAAAGAGAAACCTGTCAGGTTCTGTGGACCAGCCTGCTCACCACTTCCCTGGGGGGTCAGTAGACACAGACTCCCTCTTTTATTTCAAGGGTGATTGGCAGTGATGACATCTAAGAACAATGATTCTTTTCTCACTTTAGATGCTGAGAGGTGGGTGTCTTCTCTTCTCAAACAGAAATATTCACTGCAGCCAGTATGCATAATTTATCACGACACAGGACAAGAGAGGAACATTTTGCTGAAGATGCCCTGCCTTTATCCACCCCTTCCTGATACATACAAGGTCTCCCTGGGGAATCAGAGGCCAATCCTAGTGGCACACGTTCTCCTGGTAGCAGTGGCTCAAGCTCATCTTTAGGTTGCCACTTGACCAAAGGACAGCCAGGAGTGGGATGTTCCAAGGATTTCCTAGCAAATCCTCAAAATTTAGTGCCTGTGTGACTTTAGGTGAGCTACTTAGTATCCTTAAATGTCCGTTTACTTAAAAAAAAAATTGAAACATTTATAAGCACAGAGTTGCTGTGAGGGTAGCGTATTGGTATCTCATGAAGCCCTTGCTTGAGAGTCACAGCCAACTTCCACTTCCCCACATTAGGCCGGTCACTGGATTGGTGTGGAAAGTGCATTTCCTTGGGAAAAGAGGGCACACATCCACTCAAATACAGTGATTATAACCTATGTATTCTGTAGCCTCCTTTAGAATAGAGAAACCCACATCTAGTATCATCATCTTCATGTTATGTGGAAGTCATGTTAGACATCAATAATATTTAGGCAAATGCAGCTCTCTATGTACACTCTGGTTTTTGCACCTTAAAGTTAATCTAAAATTACATCTTGCTATTGTGTTCTTCTATTTATTAAATATTCCTGTAAGCATTACTGGGAAGTTGCGCATATCCACACCCAGTAATTAAAAGGTAGGCTGTATTTTATGATCAATTTAACAGCACTTGAGAGTAATTTTGACTATTACCATGTTCGCCCCATGCACTGAATTCAGAACCTAAATCCTATTTAAGTCTCCACTTAACTGTTAGCATTCACAAGCCGGGGCTCTGCAGCCAATGGCTGGGATTAGAACCCTAACTCCACGCCGTACTATGTAACACTGGGCGAGTTCTTTAAACTCTCCGAGGTCCACCATGTATAACGGTGATTTACATGGGTGCCTGACAACTTGCAAACAATAAATATTAGCTGCTCCTGTTGTCACTCCAGCTACTGCCCTATTATTATCGTTACTGTTCCTTTCTTTGTTTTATTAAAGTAAGAGTTGATTTACAGTGTGTTAGTCTCTGGTGTACAGCATAGTGATTCAGTTATACATATATATACATATTTTTTCATATTCTTTTTCATTATAGGCTATTACAAGATATTGAATACAGTTCCCTGTGCCACAAAGTAGAACCTTGTTGTTTATCTATTTTACATACAGTAATTCGTATCTGCCAATCCTAGACTGCTAATTTATTCCTCCCCTCCCTTCTCCTTTGGTAACCATAAGTTTATTTTCTTTTTTTTAAATTGAAATATAGTCAGTTTACAATGTTGTGTTAATCTCTGGTGTACAGCATAGTGATTCATTTATTTATACATGTATATATATTCCTTTTCATATTCTTTTTCATTATGGGCCATTACAAGGTACTGAATATAGCTCCCTGTGCTGTACAGTAGGACCTTGCTGTTTATCTATTTTATACACAGCACTGCATTTCTACAAATCCCAAACTCCCAATTTATCCCTCCTCAGCCCCCTCCCTGCCCTGGTGTCACTAATACCTAGCAATACTTAAATCACTCCAGACATCCTCTTGGAATCTCTAATCATGTTTCCTGACAAGCATGTGGCTTTTCTGTCCCCATTTATCATCAATAGCTATTTTTGCCCAAGTTCTGCTAAGTAGGAGGCATATTAAAATCTGAAGAATTGTTCTTTAAGTACTCTGGGCTGGGCACTGAATTGGAAGACATTGCCGTCACTGAACAAGAGACTAACAAAGAGTTAAGCCCTCCTTGTGTCCTCATTTTCACTTGGATGTGCCACAAATAAAAAATGAGCTGACACTCGGAAAAGACGAAGACACCATATTGTTGTCACTCCGCATCCCAGCACATCTGATGGCCCTCATGCTGTTCGGGCTGCTGAAGCCTTTGAAGTTCGAGAAGACCAGTTCCTGATCCCCCAGCTCTGGTAATTAAGACGTAGTGCAGCAAATCAAAAGAGACATGCCACCGAGTACCGAGTACCCACATTCCCTTCCTAGGGGTGGGGGTGAGGGGGAGAGGGAGGGAGGAAGAAGAAGGAGAAAAAGGAAAGCAAGCTTAAGTTGTGAGTCATAAATCAATTGGTTCTGCCCTTCGGTAGGAAAAGACCAGCTACTTCTCTATTACGACTTAATTCCACCTTGCATCCCCAAATCCATTTTTCTTCCGTTTTTCTGCTTTATGATCTTTGAGTTTCTTTTTCTTAAGACTAATTTTTCTTCTAAGAGGGGAGAGGAATGCCACCTCTTAAGAAGAAAACAAGATCTTATCATTTGTCTTCCTGCGGGGAAAATGGATGCGCTTTTCCGTCGTTCTTCTTTGTCATAAGCAATCGCTGTTGTGTCGTAAATTTAAAACAGGCTGTGCTTCTGAGGCCCCCGTTCAAATCTGAGCAGGGGACATGTGGGATATAAAGGTTTATTAGTATAAATGGATAAATAATGAATGTTGAGTCCCGGGAACCTTGTGTTCCAGCTAGTTGGCTCCAATAACATGTCATAATATATTAAAAAAAATTCAACTAGGCAATATCTTCACAAAGATAAATTGATCTAAACTCTAATTGGAAAGGCATAGAAAACATATTGCCATCTTCATTTCTTTACAATAAATAATTTGGGTCTACAAATTCAACTGTGATTTATTTGTAAGTATATCATAATCATCAAAATGGGTGACAGACTTTTTTTTGGAAAACTCACTGTTGAATATATTCAGAATTAAAACTGGTTGACTCCATCAAAGATCTGCCTGAATATTATCTTAAGTGATACTTCCTTGTTGTTCTCCTTCTGGTCCCTGACCTTTCTCTTTTTACTGCAATATCATTTAAATGGAAAGTGTCACCACAAGTTGCACAGGGCTGCAAAATCCTCAGAGTGATCTTTAAAGTCAAAGGAAAATCTAACTTGACAAATAAAATTAAACCCCACCTCCTATTTTCCATAGAAGTTTTTCAAGAATGCCAAAATAACAGTTTTCAAATTTCAGATTTTTTAAATTATGGGACTGTCAACCAATTGTCAAAATAATAAGAAGGAGTAAATTTTTAAAGTAAGTATTCAGCATTCATTGGGTAAGATTTAAAATGACCCAATTGGTTTTCTTAATTTCTTTGTGCAAGATCCAAGATGAGCAAAAGGAAAAGGAGAACTCCAAGGAGATAAAATGCGAAATCATTTATAGTCCTGAGATGCTATTTTGACCAAGGAGAAGGAGGAATGGACTGGTGTGAGCGGGGTGCGAGGGAGAAGCGAGAAGCCACGTGGGAATCAGTGAGCTCCCAGGAGTCAACAGGGACAGAAGTCGTGACTGAACGTGTGGTCTTGCTAGTGTGTGTGTCATGTAATACTTGAATGTGTTTAATCATGAAAAGGAGATTATTGAAGGATTCCAGACCTTAAATGAATTCCAGAGTTTCATTGTCTGTATTTCTCTGTATTTGGTAAAGGAGGAAAAGTGAGAGATGGCTATAGGGACACCTTGACCCAGAGGAGTCAGACAGTGGTGCTGGGAATACGCCTCCTACAAAATGGAGGTTATCTGAGGGACTTGAAGGCGGGGCCAGGTGTGGAAGCTACGTTTATAATTATTGGTTTCACTACTCTTCACTTACCATTGCTATAGCCTCTTACAGCTTATAATTTTTATAGAGATGTATTCTCATTAGACCATCCCAGTGTCTTCAAAGATAGTAGTACTATTATCAACCCTGTTATGAATGATCTGAGGACCCAAGCGGTTAATGATGTGCTAAAGATGACCCAGACACCAGTAGCAGGCTCCGAAATAGATCTGAGTCCTTCCAGTATCCAATCCCATATTTTCAGACAAACCACACAACCCTTGAAAAAAACATCACTCATGAAAGAAGCTGTGAGACGAAACACTTGGTTTGGTTGGGAGGAAGATGGGCAAATTAAGAAGAAAATGGTACAATTTCTTTAACAATCACTTACATAGCACCTGGTATGTTCCAGGCAGTCTCAGGTATGTTACAGTATTGACTCACTCATGCTCATAACAATTATATAAAGTAGGTGCTATTAATAGTCCCATTTTAGAGATGCAAAAACTGAAGCCCAAAGAGGTTCAATAACCTTCCCTGGGACCTGGTAACCTGAATAGAATGTATGGTTTTAACCAGAAAGGTTGGCTGCCTCTATGGATAGTGGCTTGGTTATTGGAAAGATCGAATGAGGTGATATAAACCAACTGTTTAGAACAACCCTTGGGAAATGGTGTTTAAAAGAACATAAGTACATTGTCAACTGCATGGAGAAGATAGTTGGCAGACATTCTGGGTTCAAGTAAAGAACTCCTACTAAATGCTACACAATACAGTGGAAGTTGAATGAAGTATGATGAGAGGTCAAAGAGCGTCCCTCACACAGAAACCCGTGCAGGTGAGCTGGGCACACTTCATACCAACATCAGATTGTCTGATCCATCTTTATCCTTAGTTCCCAGTTCATCCTTACTTTAAATCTAGCTAGTTTTCCCAGTGTTCTGAAATAATTCCACAGCTCAAATTTTACCAAGTTGCCAGGCTCTGATGATATAAAGACAAAGAGATGACAGCTTCACTTCTCCAGCAACAGACTTCATGGAATTACAGATATATAAACTCATAATAATAACCATGTCATATACTAAGGAGAAAAATAAAAACTTGCCCGGGGTACAGAAGAAGCACACAAGAGGAATTTTGCTTTTGTCTTGGGGCAGATTTCCCCAAGGAGGTGAACTTCACAGAGATTGGAAGAGAAAGAAGATGGATGTAGCCATGAGTGGAGAAGGTAGACAGTCCAAGGAAATCACACAGGCTTGCAGACATGTGGTGTGCTCAGGGATGATTTGCACATGATTTGTTCCTGCTTGAAAATAAGTTTGAGGAGGAGGCATAAAGAAACACAGGAAAGGCGAGAAGGTGTGAGGAGGCTAGACAGGTGTCCTGTCGTGAAGGCTGCTTGTACCAGGTGAAACCTCAGAGGAGAGGGATGGAAAGGGGGAAGGAGGTCAGACCTCTATTTTAGAACCTAACTCCTCTGAAAACCTGGTTGAGAAATTCCAGGAGGAAAAATTAGATGCAAGAGTCTGTCTCCAGGTGGGAAATGTTGAGAGCCTCACAGTGTTCGTAAGAGGGGAGGAAAACACAAGATGGGTTCGCAAGTTATACAGGAAGACAAATTGAAAGGAATACTGGATCTGGGGACCACTGTTAGATTCCTGGTATAGTGACTTTGTTAGTGGGGTCACTGATGCAGGTAGCAAGTTCAGGAAGGAGAAGAGATTTGAGGATGAAGGGGAGGTGATAATAAGCCTTCAGGACAGATTGAGTTTTGAGTACCTATGAGGCATCCTAGCAGAGCTGTCTGGTAGACAGTGGATGACATGAGCACATAATAGGTGTTCCATTAGTTTGCCTTGATGCATTTATCTCCCTTGAGATGCCAGTTGTTTGGGATGTATTCATCCCATGGAAATCCGTAGGACCCTGGTGATTTTTTTTCTGTCTGTATTACTGCTCATCCCACATTTCTGAGCCAGTCACTAGGCTGCCTCTGAATGTCATAGCATTTATCACCAGTCAAAGCACCACCCTCCCATCTCCTTCTTAAAGCATCTAGTGATTCATCCTATATTTACTCTCCCCACTCCCCATCCCCTGTCAGGGTCTACTGCTATTTCCTGTCTTTAAGTATCAGTGGTTCTCCCCAGGCCAGTGGCGGCAGCAGCTTCACCTGGGAACTTGTTACAAATGGAAATTCTTGGTCCCCACCCCAGATCTCCTGAATCAGAAACTCTGGGAATGGGACCAAGTAATCTGTGTTTTAATAAGCCCCTAGGTGACTCTGATGCCTGCTCAAGTTTGAGAAACTGCTATAGATCATCTTCTCTGTAACCTAATAAATTTAAATTCTTCCAATTATACTTGCTGGAATCAGTCATCCACTCATCTACGAAGGAGCAATTATGGTTTTAAAATGCAAATACGTTAGATCTACTCTTGATCCAGATAGAATTTTTGGACACTGATGCTTTTTCTCTGTATGATAATTTGAGCGACATTTAAACATTATTTTGTTTTTAAGCTGTTCTCTGAAGCTTCCATGCATCAACTTAAGTAAATAAACAAGGGGTAAAGATTAGAGCGTGTAGGATTGAATAAGAAGAGAGAAAAAGGTGGGGGGCTGTTAGGGGGGCGATGAAAGAAGAAAAGGGAGAAGAAAGAAAGAGGAAAGTGAGGAAAAGAAAAACGAAAAGCTAAGTGGAATATGTGACGGAAGAAGGAGGCGGAAAAGACAGCTGGGAGAAACAAGGCACACATGGACGATGATTCGGCATCTCCAGATTCGACAGTCTGTTGTCTCTTGTTAAGCATGTCTTTCAATAAGGATATAAGTAAAAAACAACCCTTACCTAACCACCTAATGATCTCCGCTCAGGTTTCATGCTCCTATGTCTCCCCTAATGAAGCCAGAATGGGTCTCCTTAAGCACAAACCAGAGCACGTCACTCACCCATTCACGTACTTTCAAAGACATCCCATCACAAGCCAAATGAAATCCAGATATTTCCACCAAGACTCCTAAGCTCTCTGTCTTCGGGCCTTTGTCTAACTCTCCAATTCCTTTGTTCTCTTCCAGCCTCTCTGACCTTTTACTGTGCAACAGAGTAGCCACCAGACATACGGTCCTACTGAGCACTTGAAATGTGGCTAGGGAGACTGAGGAACTGAATTTCTTACTTTATTTCACTTTAATTAAATTTAAGTTTAAAAGTAGGCACTAATTTAATTATCAGAAAATCTTGAAGTATGTCTGGACAAGATGGATATATCAATCTACTTCATCAAGTATAAATTTTATGAAATCAAAATGCAGATCCATTACTTCCAATAAAAATTTAGCTTCTGAGTTGAGACATACTTTATATATAAATATCCATCAGGTTATGGAAAAAACATATAAAAAGAAAAATGTAAAATAATGCATTCATAATGTTTGCATTGATTGCATGGTTAAATGATAAAATATATAATTAAAATCAGTTTCATTTGTGTGTTTTTACTTTTCAAGAGTACTTTTACTTTTTTGTTTTTCCTAAAAAATGTTAAACTACGTATGTGGCTCTCATTATATTTCTATTGGACAGCACTGCTCTAAGATCTCAAACTCAGTCCTGCCTCCAGAGTCTTTATACTTGTTATTGCCTCCATCTAGAATGTTCTTCCAGACCCACATCTTTACATGGTTCATCTTCCCTCAGTTGTAATTTTTGTTCAGATCTTTGCTCAAATATCAACGCCTCAAGTAGCCTTTCTTTCACCACACTATCTAAAATAGCTTCCATCCTCTCTCTGTCACCTTGCTTTAATTTTCCTACATAGCACGCATCACAACATCTGTTTGCTTATTCTCTGACTCCCGTATGAGAAAATAAGCCTCCTAAGGGCAGGGACTATTTTTCTTGTTCAGTGCTCTATTCTCAAGACTTAGAAAAAGGAATATATATGGCTATGTGGACACTCATTATTTGTTGAAGAATGAATGAATGAATGAATGAATGAATGAATGAATGAATGAAATAAGCCACTGGTACTCAACTGTGGCATAGCATAAACAATTTGTGCATGTACACTCTATGAGTCTTCCCTGAACTCAGCATTTAAACATCTCTGCCATGTTGGAACTTAACTGAGCATGAAATATATCTCTCCCCAGAACCCAGGAGCCTGGAGATGCTGGTATTACCATGGCACATGCTCGGGACCAGCATTAGAAGAACTCAAGTAATGACAGAGCAGGTGGGAGGGACACAGGTCACTCTGCAAATATCCCTTTTACAGATACACCCAAGAGCGACAATCCTATGCTTTACATTAATGAATCATTCGTATTTAAGAATGTTATTTTTCATCAATTTTCTTTCAAGGAAGAGATTTCAAAGGTATATGAAAGTCTTCAAAAAGGAAAATAATATATGCAAGATACAAACTTGAAGCCTTCTAAAATGCCTTTTGCTTGAAATGCCTTAAACGTACACTGAACTGTTTTGCAATGCAGCCATGATTCTAAGCCCATGTTGTTTCCTCAATTTTCAAGAGTTTGTAGCTGGTAATTCTAAGAAGGAAGGAAATTAAAGTGGCATAAACATATTCCAGGCTCTCTCCAATGTAAAATATATAGAAAACTTATCATCTGTATACTGCTGGGAATCACTGTGAATTTTTGACTTAGATTTTCAACAGAAATCTCATTTCAGGTACTAAGACAATCCTCTTTCTTCAAATGTGAAGTTGTAATATATATTTAGCATAGAAGCCAGGGAATTTTAAATTTTTCTCTCAGATAGCATCAATTTGCACATCCTGAACAATAAAAGCTGAGCTAACAGCAGCATCCCCACAAATGCCAGAGAATGGGCGTTCTCTCACAGCTCAGGAATGTCGAAATTGAAGGGAAGGTAAACGCATCAGTGTGGCAAAGTGGAACTAGGGAGCATTCCAATCTTGCCTTCCAGAAGTTGTAGAACTTTCTGTGATTGTAAGGTTATCATCATGGACAACTGCTAAAGAATTTCAGCAGACTCGGGCCATAAATCTTCAGCGGTAGGAGGAAAAGGTGAGGGGGAGTAGAAGGTCTCCCTCCAGAAGGTCACAGAAGTGAGAATGTGTGTGCGGACAGCTGTCAGCCGAGCTGATGGCCAGAGTCTAAGGCCACTTCTGAATGATTATTACCTTCCCCATTGTGGGCACATGAGTAACGAGTCCATGAGGGGGTGGGGGTGAGGACCACATCAACCATCATCTCTTTTGTTTTAATTTTTCAGTTTTATTAGGTAGAATTGTTACAATTTGACTGCACATATACGATATATTGCATGCAAGTATGTATACATAATATACAGCACATTTTTTTTTAAATTTACATATATGTACTGTTCATTGTTTCTAAGAATGTGTAGAGCTTTTGCTTTTTAAACTTACATAGTTATCAAAGGAATAAAGCTAACCACAAGATAAAAATTAATTAAAAAAATACATACACCCCACTATTAACAGCAACATTATTTATAATTGCCAAGATACAGAAGCATCCTAAGTGCACATCAATAGGTGAATGGATAAAGAAGATGCAGCATATATATGTAAGGGAGTACAGCTCACCCATAAGAAAGAAAGATATTTTGCCGTTTGTGGCCCCTTATTCACTTTTTTTTTTCACTTCAAAAACCAGAATTTTATAACTGGCATAAACATTTCCATTGCATCAAAAACAACAAAATACCCAGAAATAAACTTAACTAAGGAGGTTACCTATACTCTGAAACTGTAAAACATTAATGAAGGAAATTGAAGATGACGCAAAGAAGTGTGCTCTTGCACTGGAAGCGTCAACATTATCAAAATGGCCACACTACCCAAAGCAACCTGCAGATCCAATGCAACCCCTGTCAAAATGCTCATGACATTCTTCACAGAACTAGAACAAACAAGTCCAAAGTTTGTATGGAGCCATAAAAGACCCCAAACTGCCAATGCAATCTTTTGTAGGTCTTTTTTTTTTCCCTCTTTCTTCTTTTTGTTCTCTTTTCTTATGTCACCATCACCTCCTGTCCCCATTGTCCCAGCCGTGATGTTGCCGAGTTGTCTATTTTCCTCATCTACTTCCTAACCCGTTGAGTTAGTGAAGTCGCTTAAACTTATGTGTGCCTAAGGAGGATGATTTTGTCAAGCTTGGGGGGATGTCTTTTCTGCATTTTTCTGAACATTCAAACCTCATATTTGTGACCTTTGTCTGAAGGCCTGGGTCACATTCAGGCTCCATTGTATCAGAGAAAGAAGTGGTGGGTTTGCTGAATTTTAGGTGGGAGGGGTTATAATTTTACTACTTACCCTAATTTTTCGGCACACAGAGTTAGAAGAATCACAAAAGATGAGTTTGTGGAATTCGCCTTGCTGAGTGAGCAACAGCACTGATTCCAGGTTCCAAGCTCGTCGGGCAGAGGCTACCAGTCTGTCTCAAATCCTCTTAAAAAATATATATTCTGGGGGTCTGCACTCAATTGGCAGAAACATTCAAGAACATGAAATAAAGTCAGTCTCAAATCATTAACATATACATGAATTGTCAGGATTCTGGCTTGCCTCAAATTACAATCCCTTCTAGAGAGCCTTTCAAAGGGAAAGGCAGCTTATTTGGAAATGAAAAATGGGGGGAAAAAAAGACAAAAAATACTCAAAGGTGTTTTTGCTTCCCTCAAGGTTCATTTTCATTTCCTTTATTCTTTTCTACCTGGAAATTGCTTTAACACCCATTTTTCACCATTACTCTGCTCTTGTCCGGCAGAATCCGAAACTGGAATGTGTCCCTTATACATGAGCTGATATGATAGCTGTTAAATCTGACAACACTTTCTCGCCACAAGAAAATATTCATGACTGTTTCCCATGCCAGTGATTCATTTCAATTCTGATATCAAATAGATTTTGCTTTACACCTCCGCTTGTCAAATGCACGCGCTGGTCTTGCTCTAAATTTAAAATCCAGTCAGGGGAATGAAGGAGATAACACCTCTTTTATTGCAGTTTGGGAAAACAATAAAAATCGTTTTGGATATTGAAATAACCCACGAAGCACTTGTGTGTATTTCACTCTGTGCTTGGAAAATTGCAAACGATATATTCCAAGAAACAGATGTCAGCTAAAGACAGTTCAAGCTAGGATGCCTCGGTAGTCACCGGCAGGTTTGCAGACGCTAAACTCAACCGGTGAACCACAAGTAGATGAAAACAAAGAAAACTAATTGCCTAGAGAGGAGTTTCCACTTGCTGTGTCATTAGCTACTTGAAACTCTCTGCAAATGCAACTTGTCTGAAACCCAAATTCCAGAATCGAGATCGGACAGATACTGAAGCCAAGGCCAAGGCTGTGTCTGTCTTCTTCTCATGACTGTCAATCAGGGCAGCCAGGGCTTGGGAGAAACCTCACAAATGCACAGCAAACGTGTCGGGGCTAGGAGGTCTGTTTCAGAGAGCTGTCCCTCAATGCGGGCGGGGAAGTTCAGAGCTGCTCAGACTTTAATGTGCACGTGAGTCACCTGGGATCCTGACAAAATGCAGATGCCGAGTCAGTAGATCTGGGGCCGAGCCTGAGAATCTGTATTTTAACCAGTTTCCAGATGATGCCTGTTCAGCAGGTCCAGGGGCCACACATTTCAGAGTGGGCTTTCACTTGGCTAATCACTTGTCTTGGAAGTCAGAAAAACTGAGTTTCCAGGAATCCACTGTCTGAGCTCAGGGAACCATTCAGGGCCTCAGTTTTTCATCTGTGAAGAAGCTGTACTAAGGTTAAAGAGATAATGTTGATATAAAATCTTGAAGAGAGTTCTGATATGATTGTTGATATGAAAATTGTTCTGTGACCAGGTTTGGCTGAACATATTTCAGAGCATGAAAGACGTCAGATGAGTGAAGGAATGAGTCTTAAAGGCTGAAAATCAAAAGTTAACAAATAAACCAATCCTATTGGAAGGCAGAACCACAAACGAAAGAACGAGAAGTGTAAGTAAAATGGAAAAAGAACAAAAAAATAGCCAAGTGTCCCACAAAGAGCCAGTCAAAGGCAAGTCAGACTTCAGGACAGAGGAACAGAGGCTACCTTGAAAGGACCGTATTCTTTACTATCTGAAGACTGACGACAATTTACAAGGGCAGTTTACAAGGGCAGATCCTCGGAGAGAGGTGGAGAAAGAGATGATGTAGCACAATGAGGGAAACAAAGGATAAGATAACCTTTGGATGAAACACAACAAATTATTTAAAGTAGATAATAAAAGAAATTGAATCACTTCTTTCTCCAAAATGCTGGGTGAATATTTCATGCAGTTCTTTTCTTTGGCCTTTCGGCATTGTTTTAAGTACCTGGGACACACAGACAGCACACCTTCTGGTCACTGCCCCATCACATGTCACATATTGCCACCAAACACGAGATGAAACAAGACACTGAGAATTTCTAACTGCACTAAAGGTTAACACGGAGGCTGTCTGTATTGGATCCTTCTAAGAAAGACAGTTTGTCTTCAAATCCCCAAACCCTCCTTTGTGACAGGGGACCCCTAGAAGAGATCTGGAGGCAAAAAGGATGGGGGGAAAATAACCTTTTTTTTTTTTTTATTTTTAAGTCACTAACTAATTGAATTATATCAGCAAAACTGGAAAGTCCTGCCTATCAGGATTAACAGTCCCTTACACTGCTAGTGTTCTTGAACTTTTCCAAGGTTGAAGCTACTGATGATTCACTTCTGGGAAGACCCATGGTAACTATTTCAGACTTGTGAACTATCACACCTTCTCAATGTCAGCAGACGCCGGCATCAAGCGAATACCTTTCCCAAAGGCTGTAAGATTGCACTTTATTTTTGGAGGTGACCATTCTAGCCCCCAAATAGTGACACTTTTGCTGAGGCTGCCAAGAGCCCTGGCTGAATTTCTTCTAGATAAAGGTACTATCTGCTTAAGACAAACATTACCTGTGAATCAGCTGTTCTTGCACCAGAGGTAGCATCTGAAATCCAACTGGTTCCTTTGACACGTCTACAGATGCAAACAGAGGGTCACATGGAAAAGGTTTCCAACCCAGGGAGAGCCAGTCAGAGCACGTGCAACACCATCAGTGGTACAGCCAGGAAGGAGAGATGTACTGTTACTCACAGAGAGAGACAGCAGTCCACGAAGGGTAACTTGACCCTCTAAATTTACCAAGATTCACTCAAGATTCTCCTGCAGTACCCACAGGCTTTTATCTCTCTGACAATCAAACCCAAGAGGTTTGCCAAAATAGAATTCCAGTGTAGGGAGAAAGAAGCTAAAGAATTACGCATTAATAACACCCTTACCCACAGGCAGAACGTATTTTCACCTGCACACATCGCAAGCTGGAGATCTTAGGTTATTAAAGGTGAAAGAGGCTAATAGTCTTTGGGATGGCTCTCTGGGGATGCCGATTTGCATAATGAACCTAATACATGGCGACCCCACTCAGCAGTTCTTTGGGATCAGTTACTTGTGGTCTCACATGATATTTTTAATTCACTAACTAAATTACTTTGTGGAAGAGTTGTTCATAGCTAATCTCAAAAACTGTATCTACAAATAATTCATGACTATATTTACCAATGAAGGAGCAGCCTAATTGTGAAAGATGGATGGTTTAATTAATCTGTCTTTTGGAAAATCCTAAATTAATGCAAAGCTAAAGATCACCATTGATAAAGATTTAAACACTGCTGAGGTCATCCGAATAATCTAAACTCGGAGTCCAGGCCTCTGCCTTGCCCAGGATGGCCAAAGCCAGGACACCTAGAGCAGGGAGCTCTCCTCTGTCAAGGGAAGGAAAGCCAAAACTTTTAGCTACAATCTGATTTTCACATTGAGTGGTTGCAGTGCCATTTTATTTAAAATATTTTTAATTATGGAACTCAAAGTGCAGGAATAAGTTTAGCATAAAAAAAAGGTAGGAGTAAATTGATAACTTTGGTTTACACATTAAGTTCTTTTTTTTTTTTTTTTTTCCCTTTTGGTGAGGGGAGGTAATTAGGTTTATTTATTCTTAGAGGAGGTACTGAGGATTGAACCCAGGACCTCACGCTTGCTGAGCGTGCACTGCACCACTTGAGCTACACCCTCCCCCCAGATAATTTTGTTTTAAAAGAGAGAAATGGGGTTATTTGCTACATAGGAACAAGTTAATATTTTGCAGTTAATTCATTGGGCAATTTTTCTGGTTTTTTTATTGTGAAATGATTTTACTTTAAAAAACAACTTGTGTTGGGGGGTGGGGATGAATAGGCAGAGCACAGAGGATTTTCAGGGCAGTGTAAATACTTTGTATGATATTATAATGATGGATATATGTCATTATACATTGTCCAAACCCAGAGAACGTACAGGACTGAACCCTAAGGTAAACGAGAACTCTGGGTGATCATGATGTGTCAGTGTTGGTCCATCAGTGGTAACAAATGTACCACTCTGGTGAGGGATGTTGCTAGTGAGGAAGGCTGTGGGTGGGGGGGGGGGGAGGGAGTACAACGGAGGTCTCTGCTCTTCCCTCTCAATTGACCAATGAACCAAAACCTACTTTAAAAGTCTACACATAAGTAAACTCTTGGTGTGATCTAAACCTAAAACTTCATAAATAAGAACAGTAATAATAATTCATATTGACTGAATGTTTGTTATGTGCCAGGCACTCTGCTAAGTGCTTTACGTGGATTAATTCACTTATTTCCCACAATCTCTCTGTCTCCTAAGTACTGATACTATATCCACTCTGTAGATCTGCGCAGAGAAGGTAAATCATTTGTCCCTGATCACAAAGCTAGTAAGTGGCAGATCTGGGATTTAAATCCAGACATTGAATCACTGGGTCTGCTGGGAGCTCTTGCTACAAAAGCAGTGCTTTGGTTTCTCTAGGGCTTTGTTTTTTTCTGCCTGTGTTTGTTGTATAGAAATCGGCGTGTGTTTATATCAACCTACACCTACATATCTCTATAAAAAAAACAAAAATGTACTGGGCGCATTCTTGGTGCCTTTTAATGTGTTAGGAGACAAACATAAGAAGCTCAGTCAAGAGTGCCTCCTTCCCCAAGGATCTCGGCAGCCCCCTGGACACGCCTCGAAATTGTTACATCAGGACATTCACTGAGTAGCTGTCTCATCGGTGGTTAACTTGTGAAGAGAGTTATTTTAACCCTGTGTGTATTGTCTAAATTTAGCTTCTTTGTTTTCTTCATGAATAACTTACCCAACACACCTCATCTTTCAACTCAAAACTTGGGGAACCAGGAAAGGCAAAGTATCCGTGGTATACACAATGCTAACTTTTAGATGAATACAATTAAAAAATCAGATCACTGCTGCAGAGAAGAGAGAAGGAGTATACAAAAATGGAGTTTTAGGGAGCTGGTCACATGGCGGGAAAAAAAAAAAAAGGAGAAAAATGTTTACGAAAGGAGTGGAAAACTGTTAGAATAAATGTGGTCCTCCTAGTGGTGGACCAACTTAGAATCCAAAATGCGGCAACTTAACTGGTGTAGAAGAAATAAGGTAAAAAATTGGAGGTTATAGCTTAATCCTCCCTCGCCTTGAATGTGGGCTGGACTTGGTGACTCACTTCCAATGAATAGAGCATGGAAAGGGAAAAAGTAAATTTACAGTGGTGAAACCTGGTAAAAACAACCTTAAAGTGTCGAGATCACCAGTGATAAAACATGTGGTGAGCACGCAGCCCTGATATAATGGGATGCGAAGGGCTCTTCACCCCTGTGATATTTTCCCCTAAACCCACCAGCCAGGCTGATCACAAGAAAATGACAGGTAAACTCACACTGAGGGACACTCTACAGAATACTTGACCGGTACTCTTCAAAACTGTCAAGATCATGAGAAACAAGAGAAGCCTTCAGAATTGTCACAGATCAAAGGAGACCAAGAAGATACTGAGGGTGTATGCAATGTGGAACCACAGACTGGGTCCTGGAGAGAAAAAAGGACAATGGACATCGGTGGAAAAAAATGGTGAAACCCCAATGAAGTCTGCAGTTTAGTCAGCAATAACGTACTGATATTCATTCCTTAGTTTTGACAAATGCACTGTGGTTATATAAGACGTTCACATTAGAGGAAAATGGGATAAAGAATATTGGGAACTCACTGTGCTCTCTTTGCCACTTTTTTTGGTAATTTATAATTATTTCAGCATAAAAAGTTAATTTAAAAATGTGGGTTACAATTGCATCTTATTAAAATGATTTTAGAGCATAAGTTTTTTTTCAATAAACTTTTTAAGAAGATATGTAATTTTCTATGGTATAAGGAAAATGGTTGGGGGTGGGGGGAATGCACACCCAGCAGAGCTGAGCTTCAAAAGCATACTGTGTTCAACAAGACTAGTCATTATTAGTTACACAGAGGCTTTATGATAAACAGCGACAATACAGTACCTGATCAGCAAGGATAAAAGCTGTGGATAAAGGGAAAGCACTTCAGGATGACGCCTCCCACGTCGGCTGTGTTCTGCTTTTCATTTGTCAGTTGGGTAAATGCTCTAGGCAGCCATTAAGCCCAAGTGAGAGTTCCATAAATTAAAAATGTATGCTCAGGGGAATGAGGATGGGAGGAGTAAGGCACAGATTAGGGGACAACTCTGGGCGATGATGAGCCAGAATAAACATATGGAAACCAGTGACCCCAACGCTGGTCACTAGTAAGCTCCTCGGGCTTTGAAATAGCCAAAGAGGAAGAAGGTGGAAGGCACTTTACAAAGCCGGTTCAAGCCTGTTTCCTCCAGAAATGGCTGTAGGGAGACTGGATCATGAACAGCTCTTGCCTTTATTAGCTTGTCTCCTCACCTCCCCCCTTTGACAGTTTAGAGTCAGGAATGAGGCTGCGGGCCCTGCGTGATGGAGATCCCAACTCTGCCACGCACTGGAGTTCTGATATCAGGACATTTTCTTCATCTCTCCAGATCTCAGTTTCTCCAAGTGAGGAGATGAGGAAGTTACACCTAATCACTTCAAAGGTCTTCCAGGCTGGAAACATTAACCAATGTGATGATCACGGACTACTTTTTGCATACAAGCCCCCAGTTTGCAACCCTTGATTATTACATTCAATGTCACGTAAGTAAGAATGGAGGGAGTCAACACATGTAACTGGGCTGCGTGTGAACCTTGGCTGCATCGACCCCATAAAGGGCCCACCATTTTGTTAGCACCTGGGGACATAAGCATCAAGGCCATGCCGTTACTTCCGAGATGCTCTGGTGTGCTGGTTACTTCAGGTGTTTAGTAGTATTTCATAAAACTTATGTTCCTCTTTTTTGCTTCAATTTGGCATCCAAACCACAAAAATATGAGCCATCCATAAAGAGATAACATAAATTTCCCAATGAAAATAGAGGTGCAAATTTTCTGAGGGATTAATGATCATTTCATGGCCACGAAACACTGAAGTGGGAATATTAAAGGTGAACTCTACCCTAACTGCCCTCTCATGGGGGAAGAAAGCAAGGAGGAGGGGTGAGGGAGAGAGAAAAGGGAGGGTAGTTTTAAGAAAGAAAGAGTCATCTACAGACTAGCCAGCAACAGTATCTGAAATCAGTAAAAAATCAAATTGGCCAAAAAAAGAAAGAAAAAGAAAGAAAAAAACCTGGTCATATTGGAAATAGAACGCAGTTAACCATTTTAGGTTTAAAAAAAAGTAGGGAGGGCCATCTGAGGAGAACTAAGAGACAGATTAGATGACCAAATCACCCCAGTTTGTCCAGGGCTTTCCCAGTTTGGGCACTGGAAGTTCTGTATCTTGGGAAACCACCCAGTCGCAGGCAAACGGGGGTGATGGATAACCCTAGAACAAGATTATCATCAAATATTACTGTTTTATTTTAAGATGACTCTCACATTGGAATGGTGACTTTCCCTTCCTAAATTTAGTTAAAAGCCAATTAGTTTTGTTCTATATTTATTTTAAGCTGTGTAGAAACTATGGAAACTTCTAAATAAGGAGTATGGGGAATGGATATATATGAGTATAAATGGAGATACACGCACATACACACATATATATATTTCTCGTTCTTAAGAAAATGCAATTATCTCCACCTTATTCATCACCACCTCATATTGCCTAGGCCAGCAAGTAACTCAGACTTACAATCCATCTAATTTTATGGCTGGACCTAGTTTTTAATACAAAAAAGTACAAAATGTTTTGAAACTGTTTAAAAGCAGCACACATGTAGGAAAGCATGCCTGTGTTAACTGCTAATCTGTTCACATACAAATACCACCAGAGCTAAACTATTTTTGCAGCAATCTGAATTGTTTGACATATACAGAACTATGATAAAGGCAAGTCATTTCATATCTGAAGATAAAATCTATGTTAAAACACAGATGTGACAAAAGTATTAAGAACAATGAATTGAATGAATTAAATCATTAAAATTATGCCCATAATATGAGAATGAGGAAGATTTAAGTCTGTAAATTGAAATAAATATTATTAACAAATAAGACAAAAGCACAGGTCCTCAACTCCTGTTTAAGATCATCTTCTACACCAACTTTCAAATGTCGGTAACAAGCACAATCATCAGGAAACTGGAGTTAGAGATGCTAAAAGGTCTAGAAGATATTAAAAAAAAAAGATTTCTTTGCTTGAAATAAATATAAGTTCTCAGATCCAAATAAGTTAAATATCAGACTAGCTGAAAAATAAAACAGCAACACTTAATACTTAATTTCCTACAAAAAGAAGACAGTCCAGGGGATGAGATGATGGGCAAATGCTCCAATGTTTCAAAATAGAGAAATGAAGTGATAAACTTTCATCAAGCTGAACTTAATGTTGACCAAGCCATTCTGGAACAAAGCTGAAACCCAACATGGACAGTTGACTAGTTATGCCAAACTGATTTCCATTAAAAAAAAAAAAAAAGGAATCATAGGCAGGAGGGTCAAGGAAATACCATACTAAGAACGTATTTTGAATTCAGCAAGTTTGAAATGTTTTGTTTGTGGTTTGCTTTACAAAGTTTCCCTCTGTATCTTTAGCAACAGGAACACACACACACTCTGGATGAGCTGTAAGCGGCATGACTTAATGTTGTTCCTAGAGTCTGTTGATTAATGGATCAATAGCAGACTAACAGGGTGTGGCAGAACTCTGCAATAGACATGGGCTTGTATTTTTCTTAATTACAAGTCAAGAGACATCCTTATCGAGTTTGAGTAAGATACACATCTGGTGATGAAATCAGTTTTCCAAAGAACTTGACAAGCTAGAATTAATGGTTCTGCTGGTTTCTATGAAAGTCCTTCACTTGGGTTCCAGAAAACGACTGCATCAGTGAAGTGCAGCAGATGCCTGATATGACCACGAGATTGTTTATAAAGATGCTTGGGAATTCTGGTTGATATCAATCTCTATGAACCAACGGTGTGGCGTGGTTGCCAAGAAAAGCTAATGCCTGCTTAGCCTGCATCAGTTAGAAGAATCCTGTTGAAAACAAAGAAGTCACTGTTCTTGAGGTGACAGTCTTCAGTTTAATCCTTGTCACCACATTTGAAGAGAAAGACTTTGATTAACTAAGGCTTATCTAGAACAGTGAGACTAGAAGCATGGAGAGTCTAGAAAGTGAGTTAAAGGAGTAATTATTTGGAGGAAAAAAGATAACTGGAGACAGGGTATAGTAGAGGCATGATCATTATTTTCAAATATTTGAAATTCCATTTCAAAGAAGGGGGGTTGAACTTACTCCACAAACCTCCAGAAGACAAAAGTCAGATCAGTAAGTTGAAGATCTGAATAGGCAAAAATGAGCTCAGTGGGAAAAAGAACTTTCTAGTAATTATAGCTTTTTAATAAAAAGAATGAAATAGAAGTATTGCCAAGGGTATGAAAACATGAGTATTTTTATATAATTGAAATGGGGGTGGAAATTGGATCATTCTTTCTAAAAAGGCAATTTGGCAATTTATTCAAAAGACTTAAAAGCCTGTATCCTTTAATTCAGAAATTCCACTTATAGACATTTACCTGCATAATTAGAAATGCTGGAAAAAGCTTAAAGGAAAATTTATTGCAGGTTTTTTTGTAGTAGAGTACATTTTGAGATATCCTAAATAGCCACTATATATATTCTATATGCATATGGAATATATATTCTACACATGTAAAATGGAATAGTAAGCTGTTATTTTTAAAGCACATAGCAAAAAAATTTTGTAGAAACAGAAATATTTATAATACAGTATTAGTTGAAAAAGAGATATAAAACTTTTAAACATAGAAAGATAGAGAAAAAATTTAATGAAATATGTCAAAATATTAACATTGCTACTTGTAAGATGAGTAATTTTTTTCTTCTGCGTATTACTGCTTTTTCCCCAATCTGTCTAAAATAAAAATACCATATACATTTTGTAATTAAAAACAAACAAGCAAAAAATCAATGAAGGCACAGAACACATGTTCTCACATCCCCGGTACCTGTCTCACAGTAGGAAGACTACATATTTTTGTTGAATAAATGAATAAATTAATTAAATGTTATAAATATTTTATGGAGTGAATTCTCTGAGAGAGTTAATAGCGTCCCATTACTGGAAATGTTTCAGCAGAAGCTGAATGACTCTCAGATATTTGAAGGGCACTCTTATTTTGATTTAGATCAGTGGTTTCCAAAAAGAAACATCTGGGAAAAAAAAAAAGAAAATGCTCCCCCATTTCACAGAATGCAAATTTCCAATCCCCATCCCAGATTTACTGGATCAAAATCTGCAGGAGTTGTTAAAAGTTGCCTGGGTCTAGGGAGGCAGAGATTGGAGATTATTTTCACACATCTGGAAAGCCAACCTGCGGTCCTGATCTGATGGCTATAAGGCAGGATCCTGGAGCAATTACTCGGAGCCTTGCACTGGCTGTTCACTGGCCTGAAACACTCTTCCACCAGATCTGCAGAGCCCCAGTTCCTCCACATCTTCATTCATATGTCGTTCCTCAAGTAGATTCCCATAGATTGCAGCCCTTTCCAAGGGCTCCCACCCATGCGCACCTGCTCTCTTTTTTTTGCCTCAGCATTTAGCACTTTCTACAGTATCATTCACTTATTTATTATGTTTATTATTTATGATCTGTCTCTCCCCACCAAAAAGTAAGCTTCACAAAGACAGAAAAAGTGTCTTTTTCATTCAATTAAGCACCCCAGAATAGCGCCAGGCACATAGTAGGTGCCCAATGAACGGCTGTAAATAAAAAGAAATGAATGGATGAATGTCTGTGGTTCTAGTCACAGATGTTTGGCTGTTGCTTTGTGGTAAGCGATGTTTCGTGTGAGTCTATACCAAGGGTTTGCAAACTTTCTGTAGGAAGGGCCAGGTAGAAATACCTTCAGCTTTGTGGGTTGAATGCTCTCTGACGCACCTACTCAACTCGGCCATCATAGCACAAAGACAGCCGTAGACAGTACATAAGTAAATGAGAACAGACGTGTTCGAATGAAACTTTGTTTAAGACAGACTTGGCCCATGGGTCACAGTTCGCTGACCCTTGTTCTACCCACCCTTCCAGAAACCGCATTAGGTCCAATTTCCCCAAGGGAACTGTTTGTCAGGCTTCATCAACTCTAGGCACAAAGCTCTTGGCTCTAAAGGACAGGGGTCCCAGTGGAAGTGTTCCTTTTGACTACTGAAAGGGGTTCTTTAACTTGGTCTTGATGAAGCCATCCAAAGTTTGTGTTAATAATGACTAAATCCACACCCAATGGGAGACAGATCAAGCTTTGCATAATTAGAGTATGCGGTGGATTTTGATACCAGTCTCTGGTTCTCCGTCACTAGTTTCAGTGGTGAGTCTCCATAGCTGAACTTTTCTGGTCCTGCCTGCTCTCCCGAGCCCATTCTTGCCCCATGACCTGGGCCACTTCTTCCTTTGGAAAGTCTATTACTTTGAGGTCACAGTGTCTCCAGCCAGTCTGTGAAAAATCATTTTGCCTCAGTGGGTTTCTGCAGAGACTCAGTTCCTTTCAATACACCCTGCTCGTGACCGGTGTGTGAGGCTGCAGCCCTGTGTCAAATCATCTCAGGGATTTTATCCTTCATCACAGAGGTCTGGGGGAGCTGCAGCACCCCCTACACAGAGTAGAAAGCTGAGGGGAGAGGGCGCATGGCAGGGACAGCCTTTAAAATCCAATAGTATGAAGAGCCTCTGTCTGATTCATCGGGTCGTAAAACACTCCCCATCTGGCAGAAACAGCGTGCTGTCTGGCGCTTCCTGAGATTCCAGGCAACAGACTCCTTGTAGAAAGCAGCACAGAGCACTGCCACTTCATTACACCGCACCCAGTATCAGCGTGACCACTGGCTACTGGGTGAAAACGGAAGGATTCAGAAAGTCTGGTGGATGTTTTCCTTCCAGAACCACAGGCATCACTTGTTTTAAGAGATGACGGCATCGTATGTCGGGCTGTCTAAGTTTGGGTGTCATTTAAAGACCTCAGTTAAAGATAGCTGTTCCATTTCTAAGCAACAGGGCAACAATCCTCTGCATTCACCTGTTAGACCAAATAATTGGAGGTAACAGCTGGGCAGGGACAGGGTCTGGCTCAGCTGCTGCAGGGCATGCTGATGGCCTGTGGGAAAGGGAGGCCAACCAAACCGGGATTTTTCGGTCAGTCCTCATTTCAAATATTATATCCCATTATCAGAATGAATCTACTGATTTCATCACAGAAAATATTGTCCTTGTTACCTGGGAGCCAACAGGAAGCTGAGCAGACCACAGGAACTCATATGTGTATTCTCCCTACCATGCCAACCTGTTCGCTCAGAATTTCCTCCAATCCCTCTTAAAGACTTTGATCCAAAGCATGTAAATGCCACAGACATTTTTCTTGGGTGCTGTTTTTTAGAACCTGTAGGAATTTTTTTTTTGTCTTCATTCTGTGCAAAAAATTTAACATCGGTGTTTGCTTTCACGGGTTGGTTAGCTCCTTTAAGGCAGGAACCATTTCTTGAGGATTTCTGTCTCTTGCCGGTGTTGACCTGAGCCACCCTCACTGGGGTTCACTGCTCTACAACAGTCCCTTTCCTCTGCTTTCTGGCCACCTATGACAAGCCCAAGGGCACAGGGCCAGGGTGGCACTGCGAAATATATGTCTGATCATTGTCCCATCCCATCCTGTCCCCGCCCCTCTCCTGGCCAGAACGGTAATCAAGGTGTCTTTTGTTATGTTAATGAGGTGGCTTTTGGACCCCACTTAAGGATGCACCTGGGTCACCAGAGGAAACAACTATGTGGTTAGAGGGTTGGAACCTTCATTCCCACCACCTGAGGTCTGGGGAAAGGAGAAGGGCTGGAAACTGAGTTATCACCAATGGCCAATGATTTCATCAGTCAGGCCTATGTAAGGAAGACTTGATTAAATCCCCCACACCAAAAAAATAACAAAATAACAGGGTTCTGAGAGCTTCTGGGCTGGGGAAACAGAAGGCTTCCACAAGCTCCTTAGTCCAGGACCTCGCCTTACGTATTCCTTTATCTGGGGGTTGGTTCATACCCGTCAGAGTCCTTTGTAATAAATCAGTGATCTAGTGAGTGAACTGGTTTCCTGAGTCTGGAAGCCACTCTGCAAATTAATCGAACCCAAGGAGGGGGTTGTGGGAATCTCAGATTTATAGCCACCCAGTGGGTCAGAAGCGCAGATGACAACCCGGATTTGTAATTGGCATCTGAGGTGGAGGGCAGTCTCGTGAGACTGAGCCCTTAGCCTGTGGAATCTATGGTGTCTGGGCAGAGAGGGTCAGAACTGAGCTGAATTGTAGGACCCCCGGCTAGTGTCCAAGAACTGACGGTGCAAGAAAAAAACCCACAAGTCGAAACTGGGTTACAGAACCCTTGGCACACCTCACAACTTCTCTGCTATTCCAGCTGGTGACTAAGAGGGTGAGCGAGGAGAAGCCATCGGGGTGGGACCAGTTCCCAAAGTACGGGGTGGAAAGCGAATGGGTTCTCTTGTCTCTCATTCTTTGTGTGAAGCTCCCTCTGTTCAGAACCCTATATAAGAAGCGGGCTCCCTAACCTCCAACACCTGAACAATTTTACCAAGTGAATGAAAGTCTTACTTGCCGGAATCCCCACCTCATCTTGTTTCCTGACAGTTATTCATAATGAAATACAGCAGATTTGAAGCAGGGAGGGTACCATTGCTGGCTATCAAGTAGACACAATGAAACTGTGCTCTGTCTTATGTGTGTTCCTTTACTTGCTCTTAGAAAGAATCATTCATTAATTAATGTCAGAATACACATTATTCTATTAACATCCTGAGGGCTATATCCACACACTTGTTTGTCCCCTAAGGTTGTTGCATCGAAAGCATGTATTAGTTTTGACAGATACAATATCTATTTCTGTGGTGATAAATTAGAATATATTCATCCAATCCATTTCTCACCCTGTTTTCTTCAGGTAAGATTGATATATGAAAACAAACAGCCTCTATCCCTATTAGATAACAACATTTTATATCCATTTATAGATGAATTAAAAATACCCCCCAAATAATACTTGTAATTGCAGGCAAAAAGAACTCTCTTGGTTCACATTTCCAACACACACACTCTCCCCAAAACAGCAGGTACTCTTGATGGAGTAGATGTGAGTGCTACTGCTGACCTCAGAAACTCCAATTACCCCAGGATTTGAGTGCTGACTGGTTCCTGATTTATTTTAGGCAAATTAGGTAGCATAATGAGTAAAACAAATACTTTGCGGATCAGATTTAAATGAACAATCTAAAGGAATTCAGGTGTAAGTCTGATTTCCACAGTTATTTCTTCAGTTGTGGTAAAATCTTGGCAGCTGCAAGCATCAATTAATGATCTGGCATTCCAACAATAACAAAGGGTCCTGCTCAAAATGGATTTACAGAAAATTTGGTCAATCTGATCCAAAGCTACCAAATTGGCAAATTTACTAAAAGTAGACGGAGTAGATCATGCTTCGCAAGACAATGATGAGAAAAAAATCTGGTGTATAGAGAATTATTGACTTTGGGGGCTTAGGAAAGAAAAATAAATTTCTTGGCCATTACTTGTCCAACTGGATATAATAACCCACCTGTCCACTGTGTTTAAATATGTTTTCACAAACATCGTCTCATAAAATTCTCACAACAACCCGGTGAAGTTAATGTCCTTACTTTAACCAATGAAGGAACAAAGTTCTAAACAATTGAATAACTTCCCTAAAGTCATGCATAAATAGTCTAGACAAACAACAGTACAAACGGCTGAAACTATAGAATAAACAAATATAAACAATCATTCATTAGAAATAGGCAGATTGTGGCGTAGCCTCTTTGTAACCCAAATAGACAACCTCACTAGCAGCATTTTTCTGATCTAAGATGACCAGTTGGTGGCCTGTGGAATAGGGCAAAGCACGAGGTGACAGAGGGCACCCTAAGGACTAGATGCTCCTGGATAACAATGCTGACACATACTTCCTCGTAGCCAGCTGCTCATGAATTCATCTGGAGCCACTTCTGAAACACATGCGGTGTTTTCTTCCCCAGCTTTCCAGGTATTCAGGGACGTGCTTTCAACCGAACAAAACCACCTTACGTACAAATTACCCATATTGCTAAACTCTGTGTCTTGACCCCTTTCTCACCATTCTCCCTTTCTAGACACATATATCTTGGCATGGGAACAAAACTCATTTCAGACATTATCTGAACAGCATTTTACAGCTAAAGAAATGAATTTTGAATTTGAATAGAAGACTCCAACGTATCAGTCACCCTCAGGACACCACATCATTTGAAGTCCTAAAAAGAGTCAGTTTCCTACTATCCCAGCTCTTCAAAGGTGGACTTTTGGAGCCACAGATGTTCAGGCTGGAAGAGGTTACAGACCCTCTAATCCAAACCTCTCACTTTCCCAAGGAGGAAGACCCAGTGACAAGAAGTGACTTTTCAAAGATTACCCAGTGGATTAAAGTCTGAGCAAAACTTAAAAACAACAGCCTCCTGTCCAGGGCTTCTCTGCTATAATTTGGTAGTAAGAAAGTGCCTGGTCACCTAAGCAAGAACTCCTAGGATCAGCCAGCTGCAAGCTTCCTGGGTCTTTTCTCCTTCCTATGAGCAGGGGCCAGGAAACGTCTTCTTACTTCTTACTTCTGAACTTTCTCAGAGGAAAGTAAATTGGTCAGATAAAGGAGAGGAGGTAGTTACGTACATATTTTGCCAGTTCTGCCTCCGGCATTCAAATCACATTCTCTTGAGACCAAGACACTTTAAATCTGACCCTAGCACTAGAATCTTCAAGAATTTTAGACATAAGGTCATGAACTTCCCAATTAGCCTCTACAAGATACTGAAGGTCAAATAAAAAGGGTGAATGCTAAGGGACTGATCTGAGCAGGAAGTGGACCAGGGCGAGGGGAGTCTCATTTTAAAGGTTTGCAGGAAGGCACACAACTTCAACAGACATCATTTATTCCTGGGCATCAGTCACCTCTCCCAATAGTTTGGAAGATTTTGGGGAGCGTGGAATTTATTCATGTCTTTTGTAACACATCTAGTGAGACCTAAAGTAAGTGTTCAATGAATTCTTCTTGCATGAAGGTGAAGAAAATAATACATTCTTTAGTCTTTAGGAAGTAGCCCTCTTTAGATTGGCAAAATAATTCAAAAAATATGAACTGCCTAAAACTCACTGGAAAGATAAACAGAACTTTTCATAGAATAACAGCTGGATCCAAGCTCCAAGATTATTGAATTTAATCTTGTATTTTACACAAGGGGGTAAAAGTCCAGAGAGGTGCACCGATGTGCTGCATTTGTACACACCAGATTAAGTCCTAGTCTGCATGAACCATCAACCTCCCAGAAGTCTGAGAGAGCCCCAGTTCTCTGAGCCATCATATCTCGGAGGGACGCTTTTGAGACCATAGTCATTGGTCCTGCTGACTCAGCACAAAGCAGAGACCATCAAGACCATCATACTATGCCTCACGCCACCATCCTCTTGGTTGCCACTTAAAAGCCAACCTCCTGACCCAGGCTCCATCTGCATCCTGTTCTGTGCACTTAGTCTGCCCCCCTCCCTGTCCTTTCCCCTCCCTCTCAAACCCTTCCACTGTCCCTTGGTCAGTTGAATGTGCCTCTCTAACCTCCATCCTTTCTCAGAACATGCTCCTCACTTCTTATCTTAAATAAAACCCAGTTGTCCTCTAAGTACAGCTTTGAAGACTGCTCACATGGAGGTTTTCACTCTCCTCAATCACGTGTCAGAGCACCCCTCCTAATTCTCATCTCCACTTCTAGTCCAGCTCTCCCACACACTTCCTGCCAAAACCACTGCTCTCCTGAAACTCACATCACGCAAATATATCACCCTTGCACTCTGTTATGGTCATCGACCAACCTCCTGCTCACTCTCCCCGTGCATGGAAAACTTTAGCTCTCAGCTCTGTCTTCCTCTGCACCTCTCTACTACCATTATTTTCATGACTCATCATAGACATGAAGGAACCCTCAGACATCCTGAGCTCGCAGATCCTGGATCTCCTCCTACCCAGGGAAACGTTATCAGACCTCAGAGAATACAAGCTTTAGCACAGAAACACTAAGTTCTCCTATCTCACTGGTTATAATATGATAAGTACTTCCATAGAAGAAGTGCAATGTACTAAAGAAATATGCTAGGGGTTTCATTAATTTTGTCTCAGGGAGTTGAGAAAGTGTGTATGGGAGTAGCTAACATTTGTGATAGACCTTGGAAGATAAATATCAGGGGCGAGATGGTCAGTGGCAGAGGGAACAGCACAAGCAAAGGCATCAAATGCTGTCAAGCCTGCAAACAGCAAATAACCCAACGTGGCTAAGAAATCAAGTTGTGCTGGGAAAAGTGAAAAGAGATGGTCACGGTGCAGGACTAGGCCAGGTCAAGCAGTGTGTAAAATACCAAGCCAAGAAATATTGAAGGTTTGAAGAAGAATTATATGGGCAGATCTGTGTTTCCAAGCTAATGAAGGCAGAGTGTCATGAGTGGTTCACAAGTTGGAGGAACGAAGTGCACTTGGATTATGGACAAGGGAGAGGTTAATTCCAATTCAGCATCTAATTCTTGGCAGAAGCTGGAGTCCAAGATGCAGTTTTTAAAAAGCTTCTCTTATTACTAGTAATGACGTTCTAATTCGGTCAGCTTGCAATGCTAAAAGTAGAGGCAGGTCACTGAGGTCCAGATTAATGAAAACCAAACACTGGCCGTTTCTAGGGTACTTCCCAGTAGCATCTGGCTGCAGGTTCCCATGGGTTCCATGGCTCCCACCCAGTCACCAGAAGTCCCTTGGACATTTGGATGGCTCAAATCTGGGCTAGACTGGGAATTCCCTGAGCATCACAGAAGACCTTTGAAACTGTTAAGACTTGGATCTGAACCAACTGACTTGGTTTATTTTTCACCATAGGGGGAGGCCGGCCTCTTCTCTCAAGACCCAAGTAAACTCTCAGAGGCAGTGTCAAGACTCCACATAGTCTGAGAACTGAGTGGTTTAGGCAGAATGAGTATTTGCTCCTCTGAAATTATTGATCTGTGATGAACCTACTTACGATTTTCCGTTTTATGACAAAGGTGGATTTGCATGACTCACTGAAATCAAAGACTTGATGTAATTTTGCCCTTACCATTTGTACCCAGACTTGTGTATACAAAAGACCATTCGATATTTTTAAGGTTCATGAAAATATAAGCCTAAGAGATTGATAATTCTGACTGAATTGGAATTCAGTTCAAACATTTACACTATTTTTATTTCACTGAAGTGTTCGGTTTGAGTTAAAAACAAAGTAAACATTTTGATTGAACAGGATCCAACCTTGTCTTTAACGTTTTGAGTGGTTAATTCAGTTATTTCACATAGAAACCCTTCAGTGACTCTGGAAAGGAATGGAGTGTAATTTTGCTGCAACTCATTTTTATGATACGATTGAAATTTCTGGTGTCAGTTTTTCCTTGAAATATAGATGTCCCCGCTCTCACGGCTTCAGATGTTAATACTTATTTCCCTGTTAGGAAGTCTACTATGATGCCTCAAAGGGATCGCTCACATTTTCCTGCGATGACCTCATGAATCATTGGGAACTAATTTGTAACTAGACAATACAAATACATCTCGCTCACGTTTTGCCTTAGTAAGTCCAAACAGGAACCGGAATTGTATACAGAAATTACAAAAAGGCTACTGAAATGGTATTTCTCCTTTTAGTTAATGACATCCCTAATGAGATTAATATTAATCTGAGAAATATATTAGTATGTGTATTTCTACAGATGTCATTAGTACATTTTGTTTGGGATAAATCAATCCCTAAGGTATATATGCCTGTGGATGTATTTAAATCAACTTTGTTTCCATGAAACCTATAATGGAATATGCACATTTTCTCATTTTGAAGCTCTCAAAAAATAATCTCTTCTGGATGAGTTGCAATTATGTATATCTTGAATTACAGTTAATTGCAACTTGGCATTCGATTATAGGGAAAGACACACAGCACATGTTGAATTGAAGTTTCCATAGGGACTTCCCTGTTTGCTTACAGACTTCAAGTCTGTCGGTTTGAACATTCAGACAATTCAGCTCTGAAGGCCTTTTGGACCCTTACGGTATTTGTCTTTGGACAAAATCTAGCACACTGCCGTGCATACTGATGGGTGGGAAATACGGAAGTGCATTCTCCCGTCGGGCCATGAGGCTTCTCTCCAGCTGTCACCGTGTGGCATGTCTGACAATCACTGTCTGCCTGAAGTGACAACTCATGTCTGCTTTATCTCCAATCCATCTCAGTATAAATGGATGTTTGCAAGGCCTTGAGACCATCCGAGCCACCTCAGGCGGAATAATAATTGTTCTTGTAGCAGTGGCTAGCCTATTTCATGGACATATTGGGTTGGCAGAAAAGTGAATCAATTTTAAAAGGAGTGTAGCATTAGATAAAGCTCAAGTCCCCACGGTCTTATCTGATGGATTAGTTTGTTTTTTAAAAAGTGAGGTGCCCAGAGGTATTGGTGCCCTATTTTAAGCAGACGGAGAGTTTAACAGGAAGGTGCTGACAAGCAGTGAAAGGTCATCAGTAGACACTACTGTGCATCTAACTAAATCGAAAGTTTGCACCGTACAACTGTGTCTGCTATAAATAGGTTTTTGTTGTTGTTATTGTTTCAGAGGATTTCAGAACAGAACGCCAGCCTTGTCTCCCAGAGGTTAAGCATTTATTATAATCAAGGAGTTGACAGTTATCTAAATCTTTCTTATTTTGCGTTTTCTCTTTTGAGTATGAATATAGCTCTTGGAATTGAGCTTTAAGTCAAGAACACACAGCACAAACCAGAAGAAAGGAGAGACGGTGATGCTCTGGAGCAGTATTATGGCAGTGGTGAGCAGCGGGGGGAGCTGAGGATTACAAATCAAACAGAAAACGTACGATGGATTTTGTTTCCGGATACCTTCCTGGGGGTCAGGTGAACCAAATAAGCCTAGTCAGAGAAAGATGTTCAAAAGCCCAAGGAGAGTCCTGTCAAGGATTATCAATGGAAGTTGCAGGAGAAACTTTTTCCAGTTCTGTAAAAAGAAACTGAACCAGGGGAAATAGAAACAGGAAAAAAAAACTTTTAAGAAGAATGGTGGAACTTGATCTCTTAATTGGTCTCTCTGCTCCAGTTCCTCCTCCTTAATATTCCCAAAGTTGGCTTCCTGAAACACAGAGCTGAACATATTAACTATTTTGTTTAAAAATGTTTAGTGACTCCCCCTTGTCTATAAAATTTCATATTTTGGAATTCAGAGGCCTCCATTATCTGTCTCCAATCTATTATGCCAACCTCATCTCTCACTCTGCCCCCAGTAGAACCAGTCTTTCCAGCTCTCCCTTATACATCTGCAATCCCTGCTCAAATCCTTCCTCCCTCAAAAGCCCCCTCTGCCTCTGCTCGGGATGGTGAGATTCAAGATGGCAGAGCATGTTTCCAATCTGGACTATGACTGTGAGCCTTCCTGGGTCCAAATGCTGTGCTAAGAGATATAATTTCATTGTCTTGTTTCATATTGACAGCAACCCTATGAGGTAGCCCATTTTTCACATGGGAAGACTGCAGTAAAGAGAGTTTAATTAACCTGCCCAAGGTCACACAGCTAATGAATGATGGAGCTAAAGCCAGATTATCTTAGTTCAAGAGCCTGTGTTCTGAATCCCTTCAAGTGAACTGCATTCCATCTATTCTTGTAACCAGCTCCCCTCCCACAGGCACAATTTTAGGCACAGTGGGTCAAGTAATGGTCTATAAGATGTGGTTAAACCAAAGTCTCACTAGGTAATATAAAGAGAGGAATACAGTGAGTTAAAGAGAAAGAAAATATTTATTATCAAGAAACTGAATGAAATACTGACTTTGGAGAAAAGAAATGTAACAAAAAGGGAAATCTGGTCTCCTCACCCAATCCTGGTTGTTGTACAACAGATCCTGTCCTGAGGGTCAGGAAAGATACCAGAAGGAGAGAAAACTTACCACTGCTGCACTGAAGACTGAAAACACTGGCTCTGGAAGAATCTGGGAAGGCTGGAGTGAGGCTTCAGACTCACCAGCAGAGGAAATCAACTTCCAATGCCAGGCTTCAACTGTTTATTCAACCTGCCCTCAGCTGGGTCTCGAGGGAGTGCAGTAGATCTAAGACTCGTCAGGGAAGGGTGGCTAAGCTGAAGACTTACTGTGTAAAGTAAAATCAAAGATGAGTATGACAAGAAATCAAAACAGTGGCGATACCAAGACAAAGTCCAAGTGACAATACAAGGCAATTGACATGGGCCAACAGAATTGAGAGAAAAGCGTGGAGCTCTGGCCAGGGAGGTGAGGGCGGGCTGCTGGAGATAGGACCAGATTTGAGCTGAACAGAATGCAGAGAATTTGAGTAGGTAGAGAGAAGTGAAAGGAATTTCTCCATCAAATGTTAAAGAGTATGAGTCAGATCTCATGGGGATATGTCTGTCACAATATTTCCTAAACGGTATGCCAGAAAGCATGAATCCAGCCAGATGTTCTATGGAAAAAGGGTTAGTGACTTACGTCTCGGACGGGGTGAACTCTACAGAATTCTTCTACAAACTCACGGCACTCACTAGCACGTCGGGGGCTCTGAGAAGCCCCACAGTAGCAGCAGGACTAGTACTAGTAGCAGCAGCAACTTACATTGATCGTGTTCTTACTCAGTGCCAGCCACTGTGCTAAGACTTTACGTGGACTCCCTACATGTATCAGTCCTGATGTGGTATGTGTGTCACTACCCCCATTTGATGACTAAGGACACTAAGGCTTAGGTAACAGACTGACCACCCAGTGTCATGCAGCTAGAAAAGTGGTCGGACTTAGACTCTAAATCAAGCCCTCCAGCCACAGAATATATGCCTTTAGATGCCAAATTATGATTGCATCTCATTGAACATTCCTATTTAACATTTTTTAATGCAAACCTGTTGAACTATAATATATCCACCTTGTTTCTCAGTTCCTGTGACTTCTCTTTGATCCAATAAACCTCCCATTCAAGTTGGCTTTTTACACGAAAACTTTGCAGGGTGAGGTGTCCTGGCCAGGTGCCGTGTTTGGCTGTGACTTTGGTCTTGTTCTCTTCTTAGACTAAAAACAAAAAACAAAAAACTACCACCCTGATTTACTCACTAAGCAACAATTTGAGACATATGGTTGAGAAGGACCTGATTTTCACACACACAGCAGATCAGCAGAGTCAAAATTATATCTACCGCTGGACACTTTTCACCAAATTCAACCTCCACTGACCGCCCTTGGTTGGTACATCTATGACGATTCTATTTCATCTTCCTGGCAGAGAGTTTCCTGAATTAAAACTTATCTGGGAGGAGAGAACCCAGGTTTCTCAGCCCTTCTTATTTTATTTATCATTTATTTTTATTTTTAACACCTTTATTGTGGTATGGTTCCTGTACAGATGTACACTTTGATGAATTTTAAGAGATGTATATACACCAATGAAACCACTACCACAATCAAGGTATCTAACATTTCCATCACTCCCCAAGAGGTGTAATTTTCGAACTCCCAATTTATCCTTTCCCATCCCATTTAGCCCCTGGTAACCATAAGTTTGTTCTTTATGTCTGTGAGTATCGTTTATATGTGGAATCTACAAAGAAAAGTACGCAAACGAACTTATCTACAAAACAGAAACAGACTCCCAGCCCTTCTCGTCTGCTCGCAGTCCCTCTTCCCTTTATCCTTATACCCTGTGCTCTTTTAGCTAAAACCCAAGGCATCTGCCACTCCCCCAACTCTATCTACTTGGGTGATTTAAAAAACAAACAGCTCAATCAGCCTCATAATTGATTCCAATTGATGGAAGGCTCTGCCTTTCTGCACTTGCCCATCCTGTCACTGACAAATCAGGCGGTGAATTTCCCCAGGCCTGCCAAAAGCACGATGAATTTGGTAAACCCTCTGAGTTTCTCTTTCCTGTTGACAGCTGGTTTTCTTAAACAAGTTAGTACCTGCTGAGATGGGTTGGATATTATCGGATCCACCGGGGCGGCTGTCTTTAAAAGCGCACCTAACAGCCTCACACTCTGATTATTTGTAAGCCACCACCATGTAGTTAAATACGCGCTGGATGAGTAAATACAGGAAGGCATTGCCGCTCTGTGCAGGAAGCATGAGATACAACTTGCTAAGTTGCAGTCTGTTTTTCCCCAGCAAGACACACAGTGTAATCTTTTTTTTCCTTTTGATTACATGATGTCAGCGCATACTCCATTGCCCCCTGTATAAACTGACACTTGACAGGCCCATTTCAGTGGATTCCAAGCCTGCACCAGCACAGTTATTGTTTGCAAGCTTCTAAAGAGCAGTGGCAAGAATGGGAGTGAGTCTGGTTTGATTACCAGCTGGGAAAGCTTTGAGGGAGCCCAGAACTGCTCCTTTTACAAAAGCCTTCAAATCAAAAGCCTCCACTTAATTGTCTTTAGAAATGCCCCACCTTTGGGGGAAGTAACCACAAGGTTCTTAATGATTTCACAAAAGATCCCGAGCATAGCAGATACATGCTGGTCTCAACAGATCACATTTCTAAATACAAAATTGGTGGAGATTCATCTGCGAGAAAGAGAACTCCCTTCCTGCCCAAGGGTTTGAGGAGGCTTTTGAGAAACTTAAGCATCAGAATGCTAATATAGTCTAGTTAACTTCTTATTACTACTGTGAGGCATGTGTGTGTGTGTGTGTGTGTGTGTGTGTGTGTGTGTCCCCGGGTGTGTGTGACAGTAGGAGGAGGTGGGGAATAGCACAGGAGAAAAAGGCACAGAGATGATAGAGGAGAATTTCTCTATGAAAGAGCCAAGTCCTGAGTTAGAATCTTTTGTCTCTCAGCAATCCTTCTCTCCAGGCAGTCCCCACATCTGATAAGGCCCAAGACTAATCATTATTACTCAGAGAATCTAAACTTGTTTGAAAACTCTACAAAATGGACTCTATATATAAACAGCATCCGAATGAGGGTATACGCTCAAATACATCCCTGCAAGAAAGTGACAGCGACCCCTTCACAGTTATTTACTCTTTGCGGGAGAATAGGTTCTTGTCTCGCACAGGAAAGAATTCAAGAGCAAACCATAGTTAAGTGAAAGTAGATTCATTCAGGGAGATTCACACTCCACAGACAGGGCGCGGTCTGTCTCACTCAGAAGGGAGAGACACACACTCCATAAGCAGAACGCAGGCCGTCATAAAGGCAAGGAGAGAGGCCGCGAGAAGTGGGGTTGTTAGTTTTTATGGCCAGATAATTTCATATGCTAACAAGTGGGATAATTATTCCAACTATGTTGGGGAAGGGGCAGGGAGTTCCAGGAATTGGGCCCCGCCAACTTTTTGGCCTTTTTAGGTCAGCCTGGGGACTGTCATGGTGTCTGTGGAGGTATAATGAGGCTCAAGATCCACTGGAAGTTGAATCTTCCGCCATCTTGGTTCTAACCAGTTTGTCCTCCATTCCTTCAATGGCTGTGCCCTGCCGCTTTCCTTCCTATCTCGTTACTATCCCCAGGAATGCAACATTTTTTCTTGTTAAGTTGACATCTTTCCAGGTCAAGACTTGGGTAAGCCCAAAGCAGAGGAAGTATTTTTTATTTCAGTGACCAGCTGTCACACAAGAAAGGAGGGCTCAACCTTCCATGGTGGATGTGAGTCTGGGTCATCTTCCCAAAGGGGGGTGTCACTTTGGCTGGCTGAACAGCTTGCCAGTGAGATCACACAGAGAGCTCAAACCACCGACAGAAACTCCCACAGGCTACGGCCCCTCAGCACTAAGGGGCGGGGGTGAGCACAGCGTGGACTTCAGGGTTGGGCATATCCAAGCTTAACTCCACATTCCCTCACTGACTCTGTGATGTTGATTAGGTCAACAGCTACAAAATGAGATTGAAAATACTCCTTGGGCAGCTGTGAGAATTGCACGATCTAACCTATGACAGTCTGAAACATCGGAGCTCCAATGCATAATCATCCCCAGCTAGGAAACTTGCACCTAGGAACAATCATGTTTACAAAACAGAGTTTGCATTATCAGTGGGAGTTCTTGATGGGACAAGACCTTAAAATTACTGGTAACAACTCGAGTTGTCAGCAGACAGTAATCTTCTGCTCTACTGTCTCCAGTTCTAGAGAAGACCTTATTACCTCCCTCTGAAAGGCAGCCCCACCAGCACAAATGGCAGCTTTTTTATGGACTATTGGGGCTACCCATGAGAGTCATCATTTCTTCCCTTCCCATTATATCAGCACAACCAGAGGTGGATTTACCATGAAGTTAATAGAGCTTACCCTTCAGGGCCCTTTAATTGTAATGGCCCGCTCCAATGCCTTATACCCAACTTAGAACGTATAACATTTATATTCCTTTTCTTAAAGGGGCCTCTCAAATTGTTTCATTTCTGAACTCTCAAAAATATAGACCTGTTCATGGGCTCACTATAAGGATAGAGTCTTCATTATTTTACAGCTAAAGAAATGAGATGATCGAGAGTGAGGCCTGAGCTTCTTTGTCTCAGCCTCCAGCTTAAGCTTCTACTGAAGTTCCCTGCCTTCCACAAACACCATCTACACCCGGAGTCACATCTCCCTCCCTGCCCACTCCCCAGACCTCGCAAGCTAATTAGGAAAGAGCAAAGTGGGGATTCTGTCACCCAACGTCTGACCAATATCTACAAATAAGAAGCTCATATGTTGTCAGTATAAGTAACAACAAGGAGATAATTTTCATTTAATATAAATATAAGATTTTGTCCCAGACTAAAGCAAACCCTGATAATGATACAGTTGTAAATTATTGTGTTAACCAAAAAGAAAAAAAAAAGGTCTAAATTATCTCGTTCCAACATTTAATGAATTCAGCTGCTTAATGAATTCCCCAAATGCACTGCCTTCCCCCGTCCCACGTTCCCACTGCAATAGTGGAATCGTGTGGCTGTTAGAAAGAAGAGGGATTCTCATGCCATCCTTCCAGAATACTATTTATTTGCCAAAAAGAAAGACTGAAAAAAAAAAGAGGCTAAATGGTCTTTGATCAGTGGGAATTAGTTGCAAATGCTCAATAAAAATAAAAGCTGGGTTTGACTCAGTATGTTTAGGACCTTAATGATGCAATCACCCAAATGTAGAATTTATAAGGTTGCTTTATTCAGTTCCTCTAGCTCCGTTCCCGTGTAAATGTTTGCTCTCAGGGCAAAAGCATGCGGCATCTGGATGGAATCTATTCTGGCTTCAGGAAGACAAAATGCCAGCCCTGCCGAAAAACTGTCCATCTTCAAATTAAATTCAAATCTACGCAGCTTGCACCCAAACCAAAATCTGTTTCTCTACATCTTTATAAAGGACATGATTTAAATCATCTGCATGGGGATTCTTTTCTCCCTGATTCCTCACAGTCTTTTGGAGTGAATGTGGTGCTCGTTCACATAAGGAATTGATAGTTTATTGTCATTTTCCATGGTCTTGACATTTGGGAACATTTTTAATCAATAAAAGCAGACACAAGGAAACAAATTTGATAACTGCTTTTATGGAATAAAGATAGAATATTAAAAGAGGATGCAAAAGAAGTGGCCTTACCCCAAATCTAATAAATCTGGAGCTTGAAATTTTTCATTAACTGTTAAGTCATCCAACCTCCTTCTGCGTTTTGAGGGGCTTCTCAGCCATGTTTGCCCTCATTCCACACACAATACCATCCTGTTACCGAACAAAAGTTTGTGTGCCCAATGCACAGTGAGGCCAAGCAAACCAAAACATCAGAGTTTGGAGCAGAGAAAGGTTTATTGCTGGGTCGAGCAAAGAGAAAGGACATCTTGTGCTCAAAAAACCCAAACTCCTTCATAGTTTCCAGGAAAAGGTTTTATAGACAGAATTTGGAGTAGGGGCTGCAACCATCCTCCACCTGGGTGGGGGCCTTAGTTTCTGCAGAAGAACTCAAAGATATTGTTATGGATATTCCTTGAAGAGGAACCAGGACCCTGCCCCAAGGCTGTGCTATTGTTTCTTGACTGTTCCTCCCTTGCTTTGCAGTTCCTCCCTTCCCTGATTAGCAACTGTTTCAATCTGCCCTTTGGAACTCAGGGAAGGTCAAGGAGGCTGAATGAAGCCTATGACCTACAAAAGAGAAATGGGGGACACAGAAAGGATTTGTACAGGGATGTTGACTGAAATAAATGTGCAGCCTGAAAGTTGAGAGTTATGCTTTATTTGGCAGGAGGACTTGAGCCAGGATGACAGCCTCTCGGATCGCTCTGAGGTACTGCTCCGAAGAAGTAGGGGAGGAGCTAGGACATAGAGGAGCTTTACAACAAAGACCAGGAGTTGGAACAATAAAAGATTACTTGTTCTCTAAAGAAAAGTAGGCATCTCAAGTTAAAGAATTTAGCGCTTTTCTTTGTATGGGAGGAAGCAGACATTTGTGCTCATTGAATTAATTCCTTTGACAAGCACCTAGCTATCTAGGGCCAGTATCCTGTCCTTTCTTATTCCGAGTCCCCTCAGGGTGCACCATTGTGAGTGGCTGCAGAGGCCAGGCTGCAGGCTTGTCTTCACGGGGGGGGGGGGGGGGGGGGGGGTGCAGCAGCTGTTGACTTGATGGCTTCAGCATTCTTTGTTTACTGATACGGTTTGCAGTATTTTTTGTTCACAGGGAGGACCCCACAGGGTCCTGCTCTGTTTCACTACTATTCAGGGATCAGTAACAAATGAGTTTACGAATGTCCATTAATTTCACTTGGTATTTGGAAATCCCAGCCAGCCAGTCCTGGGCAAAATCATAACACAGAGCCTGGACTACGTGACTCCATCTTCCTTTTCCTTATGGCATTCGTCTTTCACTTCTTTACTGGTAAAAATGCCCAGCTCTTCCTTTGCCATATGGTTACACAAGATGGCCCATCAGAGCTGCAGAATCTGCCGCACTGTCTGAGCTGTTTCCTCCTGCCTCTCTCCACATCAGCATCTCTGCATCCACAGGCTGACTGTGCAAGGTCATAACCTAAAAGGGCTTCTCACTTATACTCCGCTTTGCTGGTAGGATTGGTTTTCCCAGTTCTGTATCGTCATGGAAAAAAAAATCCCCATTCCGTATTTAATGATGGATTCCAGTGAAATATGGTGGTTCTTTTAAACAAAATTTTGTGGGTTTTGTTTTGTTTTGTTTTCTAACTGGGACCCATCATAGTAATAGTGCCTTAAGCCGAAGAAGTGACTCCAATATGGGAGTGCCAAATAGAGATGGGAAGAAGGATGCCTAGCAGGGTCCCAAAAGGCAGAAAATCACTGGCATTTCTCAAATCACACCTTCCAGGAGGCTCCTGCTCTCTAAACTTTTCACATAATGAAGCTATTAGGACTACAAACGTATGATACTATTACTTACTAGGGCAGCATTTTCCAAACCGTTTTCCAGGGTATCAGTGGTTCCACAGTGCTCAAGAATCTTGAGTCACAGCATCAGAAACCACCTGGGAAGAGGAAGAAGATGGGGAGTTGCGAAGTCGGGCTCTGAGCACCCCACTCTAGCATCCCTCTAGAAGGTCCACGTCTACTTTATTTATAAGTTGAGACTTAGTCATATTTCATCTATAAATAAATATCCTGATAAACCACCTGGATTACATTACTAGCGAAATTCATGAAGAGTAAGGGGAAAATCTAACCCGCCTCTCTCTCTCTCTTTGGTCAGCACAGTTCCTCTGTCTAGTTTGCACTGGTTCTGATAGTGATCTTAGCCTACAGAGCAGCCTTCTTTCTCAAAGGAAAGAAGACGGGGTTTTAGAAGTCCTTTGTATGTAAGGCATTTCTGTTCCCCTCTGGAAAGCTACACGGACTGTGGCTCCAGATATAGGTGTGTATAACCATCCTTTTTGGCTAGGGATAGAAAAATCAGACACACAGACAAATTAGAGCATCTAATGCCAAAATTTAATCATGAGAGACATAGAATCACCCTGCTTATCACAGGATATAAGCAAATCTCAAGAAGGCAGAAGTATCATTTTAAAGTCAGTTTTTAAAAATAGTCTTGGCAGAGTTCCTGTGAGATCTCTGTTTCCCGCCATGAAATCCAGAAAGGTGAAGCAGCTTCCGCACCGCATCCGCGGAGTCCATGTGGAATTACCTAGATGGTCATTTACTATATTTATCCCCGGCTTACTTATGATGGGTGCTAAATATAAAGACCAAAGAAGGAGGGGAGTCATTCAACCATATTGCTATCTGAGGTCTCTGGGCCAGATGTCATCATTGAATTTAAAAATAACCTGGCTCTCCATGAACCGTGTGATAAAGACTACAAATCCAATTTTCTCAGTCTTGGAACTTTGAAGCATGGAGGTGGAGCACATCAAGATAAAACCACGCGAGCTGCTTCTGTGGTAGAGCTGCGTTTATGCCCCTCCCATTTGTGTGGGTGAAACATACTCTGGAACGTGTTTTTTAGCACATTCCGCCTACTCCCCATCCTTGCCTCCTTCTTTAGGAAACAGACTCTTCTAGTGGTCCCTCATGTGATAAAAATGCAGGCGCGGGGATGTGCATTATTTCCTAGGATTAGACAACAAATGAAGAAAAATGTAGAAAATGCTTTAAAGAAGCTGTAGCATCTCCAAACAGAAAATAAGATGCAGTAAATTACCATTTAGCTGGCTTGGAAACAATTATAAAAACAGAAACCAAAGGCATTTTGCATGTTTTACATTCTTTTTTTGAGAAAGAGACAAATGACAAGCAAGCAAGCTGTCATCAGGGATGTATTCAAAGTCCAGAGATGGCAACTGGGCCCCGTCTTCCAAGTCTTCTGGGTTCTTTATTATTCTGGGATGAGTCTGTGTTCAGAGTCCTGGACCTCAGGTTCAGGTAGACCTCAGATTCAATATATGCAGAACAATTTTAGGGTTTATATTTCTGTCTTTGGAATCTGAAAGTCCACATTGATAAGCACAGGTAAGTATAACCTTCTGATATGTGTATGCTGCACTCTCTCATGGATGACATTGTCCACCAAATATCTAAGGGCTGCTTTCTCCTCTCCTGCAGAAGGAGCTGATGCTGGGAGTATTGGGAGGTAGATGCTGGGAACCTCTCTCCTTCCTGGAACAAACACGCAGTGGCAGAGGAGTAATTACCCATAAAGAAACTTAGGAGCTAGGGGGAGGGGACAGGTGCTGACCCAGCTCTGGGCACCTTGGGACCACAATGTACCATCCAAGCCCAGGGTCTCTCCTGCTCCAGAGTTTACTCCTGGAGAGTAAGGTACTTGAATAGTTATTCAACTTTTATTTTTGATGAGGAGAGCTGGTTTTCCATTCTTCAAAATTATATCCTTTCTTCGTGATCAAATGAAAGTATTTTCCTGAAAGTAGCATATCATTTTAAACTTATTTAAAATTACATTTCATGTCACAGTTTTTCCTTCACTTCACCAGTTTTTCCTTTATCTGGGTGGGATTCGTCACTCACACTCACTTAGGATAGAGGTAACTAACACGGGATACTTCCAAAGGCTTCTTCCAAACACATTTAAGAGTTCCTTTTACTAGCCATCATAGGCTGGGTTCCCTGGGAAACAGACTCTGAGGTTTGCATGCAGAAGGTTTATTGCGGACCAGGCTGATGAAAATAGCACTGGTGAGGGGTGTGGGAAGCAGAGGGAAGAGTTGAAATGTGATCTGGCTGCAGGGGCCACTTCCACCAAGCTTATGAGGAGGTGGACTGGCCCATCAGACTTGGTCCACCTGCGGCCAAGGTCCTGGGTTTTGTAGACCCCACATCAACCAGTCTATGGGTGTGAGCTGCCTCCATTAGAGGGGGTGTACTCTTAGACACCATAACTTCAAACTACCTACTGTATCCATGCCAAGTATCCATCCATCCATCCAAAGGTAAATAGCTCCCTGGTTTTGGACTCAGAAGACCTGCGAGCCAAAAGACCTGAGCCAAAATGCCCCTTATTACTTGGTCCCCATATGTCCCCACCCTATCCTGTCAACCCAGATCCTATGTCCAAAAGTCTTTCAAATGTCTTGATATTCTTCTATTCTCATTAAGTGAGGATTTGAGGAAGTGATCATAGTTGCCTTGCAGGAAGCATAGACGTAATCACCACTGAACATAACTGCTATTGTTTCACGGGGTCTTTTCTTGCAAGGACTCAACATCTCCCTCTTTTCAATGGGTCCTGGCTCTGAGAACTGCTCAGTTTTGGAAACTGGTCGAGAGAGAATTATTTTGATTGAAGCAATTGGCTGCTGTCTGCTGAGCATCCATCCTTGTTTTCTTTTGTTGTACAGACTGAGCAATACCCTGGTTGATCGACAGTTTATTCTGTTCCAGGGGATACCAAGCTTTCTTCACCATCATTTTAGGCCGGGCCCTCTGGTTCCACTTGGACCTTGCCCCTCATTGTAATATATGTACACATTTCGCTTCTGCCAGTTCAGCACCATCTGCTGGCATCTATTTTTACAGAATCATATCATCTACGTTGCTGTCAGGGAGCCCAGTTGCACCATAGCATTTCTGTAAATCAGTGCCAACCTACAAAGGGCAGCCCCCTTTGTTCTTCTTAAGAATGTTGGTGCCCTTCTTCTTAGTACATTGCTTATTGTTTTGATAAGTGAAGTATCCTCAGGCCCTCCCATTCAACATGGGTGAGTTTTCTGGCCATATGCAGTAAATCCATTATAGCAGGCCCAATTCCCTGAGGCTTTTGATCTCTTCCTCTACACAAAAGTTCTGGCATTTCTATTTCATTTAATGTGGTCCAACACTTTTGGACCTTAACCTGTGGAGTCTACACCAACTCCAGATAGGTAATGTCAGAATTGAGTTAAATTTGTAAGACAGTCAGTGTCCATTGAGAAGTGGAGAATTGCTTGGCATGGGGAAAAAACCCATACATCTGGCATCAGAAGTGTTGAGAGTAGAGGAGAAACATTTCCCTTACACCTGCCTTCTCCTCCAATCCAGTGCTCTGCATTCTCTCCTGATCCTGCCAGTGTATGTTGACTGTCTCTTACAGCTTTTTCAGGTCTAGACCCTTTCCTCCTTTGGCAGTTTCAGCACATTCCCAGCTGGCTTATGTAGTTATTGAACAAATAGCCAGAAGAGTTGGTGACCGTAGAATGAGGAGTTCCTTGCTGTCTTGCATGCAAAATCCTCTGTAACACATTCAAGCAAGAGGGAAGAACCAGCCTTTACCAAGGTGGAGTGGTCCACACCTACGGGCCCACAGTGTCCTAGGAATCCAAGGATTTTTGAGTACATTTCAACTTAGATGTATTCACTTCAAGTCACAGGTTCCCCACTCTTTCAAAGCAGAGCCCTGATGCTGACACAAGGTATCAGCCATGGCTGAGAACCCAACATTCTTTGGAGTTTTGCTACTCTTATAATGAAGTTCTAGACTGATCTTCAGTTTTTTATTCCCTTGGCTACAGATAAGATGAGAATGTCTTTACGTGCTGCCAAAGAGATGACTGTGGGCTGAACTGTGTCCTCTCAAAATTCATGTGATGACGTCCTAACCCCTACTACCTCAGAATGTGGTTGTATTCAGAGATAGAATCTTTAGAGTGATAACTAAGTTTAAATGGCCATAATTAGAGTGGGCTAATTCAATATGATTGATACTCTTGTAAGAAGAGGAAATGTGGACACAGACACATACAGAGGGAGAGTGCCATGTGAGCATGAAGATGACCACCTACACGTCAAGGAGAGAGACCTGGAACAGATACTTCCCTTGCAGAAGGAACCAACCTAGCTGAAACCTGGATCATGGACCTCTAGAACTATGAGAAAATAAACTTCTGTTGTTTAAACCACCCAGTCTGTGCTTTGTTATAGTAGACCCAGTAAACTGATAGAGGCCCCCTGGTTTTCACACTTCACCATCTCTTTGCAATTAATCATTTCTGGTGTTTTAGCATCCTTTTCCAGTGCATCAGTGCCCACCCCCCGAAAAATAGTCACCCAATACCGTACTCCCTATAATTATTATTTCCCCTAAACCTCACAAATGCAATTGTTCCTGCTGGTAAGTGACCAAGCTCCAAAATCCCATTTTACAGTCTTCCTAGACTCACTTCTGTTGTTTGTCAACTGCTGTAAGTCAAGTTCAACAGGAAAAAGATTATGAAACCCTAAGATCTGCATGTAGGCAGTTTACTGAGAAGTGAACTTGGGAACCACACCTGTGAGGGATGCGGAAAGAAACAGGGCAGAGGAGGAAGCTGAACTGTGACGCAGTCACAGCACGAGGTTCTAGAACTGAAGAGTTGCTCTAACTGTGACAAAGGAGCCGGTCATACGCCCATGTTGATAAGTTATCAGATGCAGGCTGCCCCCAAAGAGAAGTGTAACCTTGAGAGAAGCAGCTTTGCTTAGTCAGGGTGATTCCTGGAGGGTGAATCAACTGTGACCAGTCAGCAAACTGGGTCCTGGTGTGGGGGTGAGGACTCTGGGTGGTGCCTTCGTGGGGCTTCATTGTATCTGTCTGTCTACCTTATGGGCCAATCCACTTTTCTTATCCTGCTTCCAAACAAAGATATCCATTCCACTGTTCTTCCCCATTACAGAACCTTATGCCTCCCAGGAAATGTTTGTTCCTAGGCATTAGCATCCCCAAAGCCTATGTGTTCTTCTAGGAAAAGGAAGGCTAATAACTTCTACTCTTCCCTAAGGAGTCACACTGCCAACTCTAGACCCCAAAGACGGTCATGGGAATCTTGCTACAGAAGAAAGAAGGAGAGAGAGGTAATTTAAGCTTCTTGTTGGTCACACCACTATCTCTGTATAGATTATCATGAAGAAATATGGTACCATATTTCTGATCTCCTTACAATAATACTGTAGTGTGACTAGGAGATTGGTGCCTTCGGCAGCTGCCTTGGTGACCCACCCCTAAACTGGATCTGAAACCTCCCCACACCATGGGTGGTTGTTCTGCTGAGTTTGGCTTCTGATGTCTCACATTACCTAGTGTGGCTTATTTATCCTTTTCCACAGGCCTCAAGGAAGCAACCAATAGAAGTGAGCAAAATCAAAGCTTGTTTCCACGTTCAGGAAGTAAGAGGTATCAGAGTTTCTTTGAACCACTCAACATTTTCCCATCATTTCCAAGACAAGACACAGCTCCCTTAACGCTTCCTAGAATTAGCAGACCGCCCACCCGCCCCCTCAAAAGACCATTCTTTAAGGTTGTTTCAGGGTAAAGGCTTGGCAATATCTTAAATTGTTCATATTCCACACCTTCATTGGACATACAGGAATATGTGAAAAATTGAAATCCAGTAATGGTCTTGGAATCCCAAGTTCTTCAACCATTTGGCCCAGTTCCATTAATTTTGACTCATTCAGTTTCACTGTAGGAGGCAGAATGTTAAGTCTGTCTCAATATCTCAGTTCTTCTGAAGAATTATAATTTATTTTATTGTAGATATTTCATCAGGAAAAAAATATGCTACAAACACTTGCAGTAAATTATTAGACCCTCAAAGCAGGGTGAGTTTTTGTAATTTAGGTAGGAACAATAAGAAGTACATGATTTTGTTTTAATATGCTTAAAAGATAATCAATTCTAACATCTAATATAATGAAATCATGTCACTATCTTTTTGTGCTCCTAATAGCATACACTTAATAGAAAAATGCTTCGTTCCAGCCCTTTCAGAGTCTGTGGCAAGGTACAAAATGTTTCTTACAAGTATTTGTGAAACGATTTGCTCTACAAATTGTCAAGCAGAATATCTTATCATGTCTATTGGTGTTGGAAGCAGAGATTTTTTTTAAGTTATTGAAAATGTGATTCTTCTTGACAAACAGTACAAATATAAATATGATATAAAACTGCATTGAGTGCACAGAATACATCAAGCTACTTGTTTCTTCATCAAACACTTCATAACCAACAACACTGTGCTGGGCGCTGAGTGGACCTAAGACATAAAAAGATGCCAGTGACTCATTTGCTGACTTCCAGAAGCTCACCATCTGGTGCAGAGAAAAGGTGCATTTGATTATAAAGGGGGGTAATGTTTTAGTTATGAACCTCTTGATAAGGACTGGAACAGGTATCTCTGAAATTCTCTCATTTAAGTTTCCATCCGATCCTCACTATAACCCCATGAAATAGACTTTATTATTTTTATTTTTATCTGACACCATATAGCCAGGAAGTGGCTTAAACCTAACTCTATCTCCAAAGTCTCTGCTCTTGTGCAATGCCAGGAGTTGGCAAACTGTCACCCATAGGCCAAATATGGTCCACTGGTTTTATAAATAAAGTTTTATTGGCACACAGCCACACCCATTCATTTACATATCCTCTGTTGCTGTTTTCACTCTATAACAGCAGAGTCAAACAGCCATGACAGAAACAGTATCACCCACCAAGCTGAAAATATTTACTGTCTTGTCCTTGACAGAAAACATTTGCCTGCTTCTGAACTGTATTTTACCATAATAGTTCTCAATCAGGAACAATTTTGCCCCACAGGAAACATTTGGCAAAGTTTGGAGACATTGTAGCTGTTTCAACTTGGGGGTGCTCCTGGCATCTTAGTAGGTGGAGGCCACAGATGCTGCTAAACATCCTATAATGCACGGAACAATCCTCCACAACAAAGAATTAATTATTCAGCTCAAAATGTCAGTACTGCTGAGACTGAGAAACATTACCACTGCAAATCCTCTATCTACTGAAATTTGCATGGTCCCATTACCTACCCTCATGAAATGTACAATTTTAATGGCATTTTTAATATATGTTATCATATCAATGAGCTGAGAATTGACTAGAATTTTCAAAATATTTGTTTCTTCCAAAAAAGTAAATTTGTGGGCACTATGTTTAATATTATTGCATTATGCCAAAAAAATTCATAAAATAGACCGTTTAAAGACTTCTGTGTAAAGATGGCTGATTGAACACAATCATCTATTTTAACAGACTCTCAAAAGCTAACTAAAATGACAGTAAAAAGATCTTTTTGTAATCATAACCCTACAAGAATAAGAACGATGTCAGAGGAGAGCATGGCAAAGCTTTTGGAAGCTGGTGAGCAAAAGGAACAGTGGTAAATGGTAACAGACTGAAGAAACCAAAACCTAAAATGGCAGTGAGAAAACAGAACTAACCAGATTTCCACCAAAGAATTCTGCAAAGTTTGGGAAATTGGCAACACAAGCTCCTCTGGAAGGAGAGCTGAAGTTAATGCTGAAATACAGAGGATTGGTTGAACTCTGTTAAAGGGACAATCAGAGGCTCAGATCCCCTCCCTCACTTGGTGCAAATGGTCACTGTTTCATTCCCACCTTGCAAAGAGGTAAAAGCAAAGGGTTTCTGGAGGGGGACACATCACACCATTATCAGGTGGGAAATTCTGAACTGAGAACAGAGGCATTAAGGGAACAGATGCAGATAAGATGCAGAGGTCTTACCAGAATTCTATACCACAATCCTACTCAACTCCCAGAATGCTAGCAAAGGTAGGAAGAAATATTGCAGACATTAACAAGAACCGAGACTTTTTTTTTTTAATTCAAGGGGAAAAAATGTTCTGAGAAATTTCAAATTTGAGAGCAGAAATGAAAAACTCAACAGAAGATTTAAAAGGTAAAGTTGAAGAATTCTCCCAACATACAGAACAAAGGAAAAAGACAGATAAGTCATAAGCAAATTCCAAGACAAGTTTAGAATATTCAGTATCTGAATAGTAAGATTTCCAGAGAAAGAACACAAAGAAAACAGAATTGGAAAATATCAGCAATAAAATGATCTAAGAGTACTGAATTCCCAGCACAATGAAAGCAGGCCCACCAAAGCACAGAGACATGCATTTCAGATTGAGATAAAGAGATAATCCACAAAGCCTCCAGAAAATGTCAATATAAAAATCAAGTTATACAGGAGGTTCCAAAATGGATTTTAGATTTCTCAATAGCTGGAAGCCAGAAGGTAGAACCATGTCTTCAGGATTCCAAAGCAAAACTGTTTCCAACCTTGAGTCCCATACAAAGGCAAATTCTCATCAATTGCTGTCAAAATATTTTCAGACATCAAGGTCACAAAATTCACTCCCCATGGACCCTTTCTTAGGAAGTACCTTTCCTCCAACAACAACAACAAAAAAATAGAAAGCCAAGAAAATAGAAGACATGGTACCTTGTCAAGTTTGGCCAGAAAACCAAACCTGGGGCAAACAGTGTTTCATTAGGAAGTATGATCCTAGGAGCAGGAGTGAGGGGTGTGGGGAATAAATTAGGGAAAGAGGTAAAGATATTTTTCTGAAGATCCATCCTAGGAAGAAGTGGTGAAGCGCTGGTCATTTAGTTCCTGTCCAGTGTTGGTCAGAGTTTCTCCTGAGGGTGCCAACCCCTTAGCCCTTTCAGGGGCACACACACGAGCACCAAGTAGCCCCAGGTGTAAAAGATGCTCAGAGCCAGAAACAAGAAGCACCAGTGCGGGTCCAAGCTGAGTTACTCTGTGTTGCTTCATCCTGAAGCTGCTCGTAGTACTCACAGAAGACTGTCCCACTGTGGCTGGATTAAGAAAGATGATTATCAGATAGTCAGAATCCAAAGCGGTACCAAAGAGAGGTGGGAACATTAAGCTACATTTGTACTTCAGATTATCTTCTTCTTCCACATCCTTGCGAGTAGCATGACCAGGTGACTTGATGTGGTCAGTGAAATATGAGCATGAGATACGAGCACACTTCTAGACAGGAGCATGTGAGAGTTGGAGCACGTGAGAGTTGGCACACAAAACTCCATGCTCTCATCCCACCCCCTGCCTCTGCCATCATGGGAACACATGGCAACGTGGTGGCCCCACAACAGCAAAGTCTAACAAAGAAGACAGGTGTCCTGGAAAGTCCTCCAGACTCACAGAGAACTTTGTATAAGAGATAAATAACTTTTGTCATGTGAAACTACTCCTATTTTGGTTCTAGATTAAAATGATACAGAGGGGGAAAAATCCACCATAGGAGAGATGATTTCAATTCCCAGGATAAGAGTCAAGGATATCTTGGGATGATAGTTTGGTGACATGATCTTGTTCCCACAGGAGCAAGTCAGAAGGCTCCAGGAAAGACATTTTCAGAAAGAGGAAACTGAGTGTGTTTCTAATGAGTCTGAATTCTTGAGAAGCGAGTTAGACAATCGGCAAAGATTTTGAAGTTAAATTCCTGATCAATACAGAGAAAACTAGCATATATTAAAGCAAGATAATTCTTAACTACCAGAAAGGAGTTTTACAGTGAAGAAGAGTTATAACCATCCATTGTGAGGCTCTGTCACGAACAACATTTACTTAGTTATATATATGTAATCCTGCATAGTGATCTAAGGAAGTACACTATTTTAGGGAAATGGTAGAATGAGAAGTGTGTGCACGGGAGAAAGGGACAGTGAAAGAATATTTTTTTTAATTAATGAACTTGCAGAGTAGGAAGTAAATAAAATGACTAAAATTGAAAAGAAGTTTAAAAACATCAATTCAGTAATGCTATTTGGAAACATGAAGGTAAATACCAAAATAATCAACCAAAAGTGTTTGAAAGTGGTTACCTCCGAAGTAGGGAAATTGTGAAGAAATAAGTAAGATTGTGCTGTTTTCCATAACACATTTTATACTATTTGTCTGTAAACTATTTGCGCATTTAACTTAAAATAATACAGTGAATAACAACAATCACCACACTTTCTTTTAGCTATAATTCTGCTAGTTCAGCATTCACCTCCCTATGCACTGTTGGGTTTAGGGAATGACTCTTATGTTTAGTGTAATTACATCTATGTTTGTATTACGTAGTTTCAAATGAGTCTCATAACAGTAAATGACAGGGTATTATTATTATTCCAAGGTCTCAGGGTTACCAATTGTCTGGCCAAATTGTAAGCCCCACTCTCTTCCGTCACAACACATTGCCTTCAACATGTTGTGGATTTATGGAAAGTTGAAGTGGTCAAGGAGTGAAAAATGAAGATTTGAGTTAAAGTCCTGATATCAGGCAAACTGAAATGGCTTTGACTAGATTTGAACATTATGGCCTCATAATTAATTAAAGGCTCTTAAAAGAAAAATCAGGGCTATATTAATTTACAATCAGGATAGTGAACAGTCATTGAAAGAACATGGATAGGAAGGTCTAGGCAAAGTAAATGGAATTTTCTGTCACTACCTCAAAAGTGTGTTCATTCCCAAAGCCTTTTAAGTACCTACTAAGCCCCAGGCAACATGCAAGACACTGGGGTCAATGTCAACACGCTGGAGTCTTCGGCCTTAATGCTACCTCTCCCTCTGCAGCTCTTATCATAATTATAATTTTGCATTTATTGATATGGTACTTTGTTTGTTGCCAAGAATTGCATCTGTTTTTACTCAGTGTTCTATCTTCTGCATCTAGCAAGACACTTGAAATATAGAAGTGTTCAATTCGTATTTGTTTAATGAATGAACAGATGAATGGATAAATAAACAAGAGGACACGTGGTCAGCAATGAACTTGGGTCAGATGGACAATGTGTAGGATTGGGACAGTGCCAATCAAACTACTTTCCGTACTTCCCACATCCAGCTCTTTCCTGCAGTGGTTTTCTACTTGTTCTGAAAAGTCACTGTATGTCCTCTGTGGCTAAATGATGAACTCTGGAGAGTAGTGACCATGTGTCAACCTTCTGGATCCCTCAGAGTACACATCATAAGACTGGACATAGACCACATACAGAACTGAACACATACTACAGGATGAGTACAGCCAGTCCAGCAGCCCTTGTAGTCACACCCTCACCACTGTGCACGAAAGTTAATCCACAGCACAAGGCTGAATATGCAAGACAGGAAAGGCTGTTCACGATTCTCTTCTTATCTAAACCCTCTGACCACACATGAAAACCCTGAACAGAGGGAGGTTCCAAAAATAATTCTGCCACACTTATTTAGAAAGGATATAGGATGTGAAAAACTCTTTTAAATGTATTAATTTATTCATTTGTCTTCGCTGACTCATTAAATATCTATTGAGTATCTACAGCTGTCTCTAACCCAGGACTGGAGTCGTATATTCTCACAATATTATAATAAAGCATACAGTCAACATTGTACTTAAAAGGACAGCTATTAAAATGAGAGAATTTATCAAGAATGAATCTTCTCGCCTACTTACTTTTCCCCAAAAAAATGTTATCTATCTGTCTGTCTGTCTGTCTATCTATATAATCATATAGTATCATGTTACCAATATAAAGATCTATAGAGAAAGGTCATCATTTGCAGCTTCTTCTTTTGCCTTTTAAGATTATCTAACAATAAACAACTGGTATATCTTGCATGTGACTTTGAATTCATGTGCAACCCGAGCAAATTTGTTGAAAAAGGAAAAACCATCCATCTTCTTTTCTTCAGTTACACAAAAGCAGTAAATAATCACTGGAAAGAATTTTGTTTCTGCTGTGATCGGCCCTCATGAAGTCTTCATGACCCAACAGAGAACCAGATGTTTCCCTAGCAATAGATATGGACTGCAAGAAATAGTTCTGCCATTTGTAATATTCTATCTGTAATATTCCAACAAGCATTTGTTGAGCAACTACCATGAATCAAACATTACACTAGATATTGGAGAGGCAGAAAATGAAAAAATAAAATACCCCACTCCTTTTAGGAGCTGACTTTCTAGGAGTCAGGACTGACAGGTAAGCAATTATCATGAAAGGTTATCAGACATAATAAATGTGGGGTTAAGTTCTACGTGGAAGTGTCTACTCTGGCCAGAAGTGGTCTTTAAAATGGGCCTGGAAGGATAAGTAGGACTTAACAGGGGAAGAAAAAATTGAGATGGAAAGGGCATTTCAGGCAGCAAAAACAGCACATGCAAAGTCCAAAGTTCAACTGAGAACCTTGAATATTACCAAATATGTTTAAGGAGAGTAAAAATGGAGTGAATAATGCTGGGAAAGGAAGTTAGAGCCAAATAGGAAAAAACCTTCTTTTCCCATAAAAAGAATCTGGGACTTATGTAAATGGGCTGCACAGTGAAACTTACAGTAAATTTCTTTGGTTAAAAACAAAAAGCAAAATGTGAATTCCACATCTCAAGCAATTACTATGTCCTGATGCTACTGTATTTCTTAATATTGTCCTAAAAGAACAATTCTAGAGCAAATTACTTGCTTTGTCTCTCATAACTGCCTCAAAAGCCAAAATGACTTAAATCCTGAGACACAAGTAAAACTATCTGTGGTTTTACTTCAGATGATTATATTGGAGTTGAATTATTAGGAAAAAAAAAAATCCCATGAGAGGGCATAAAATTAACTGCCACTTATATATTTTCCATTTGGGAAATTATATATTTGTCATGTTGAGCTTCAAATGTAAGTTTTTAACAAAACCTTCTGTTCTTCCATGTATTTAAAAATACAAGTAGGTTTCTGAAGCAGACCAACAGGAACAAGTATGGATAGCAAATGGATAGCCACTTTTTCTCAGAGCCCTCAAAACCAGGAGATTCCTTTAAGGAAGTGTTATTATAATCCAATAATGACACTGGAAATCATATCACATCTAATGAAAATTTTTATAATTCTGGTCTTCAAAAGACAAAATCAAAATACAAGCCACAAACTGTGAGAGTATGGCTGCAAAAGACACATCTGATAAAGGACTATTATCCAAAATACACACACACACACAAAAAACTGTTAAAATTCAACAGTAAGAAAACAAACAACCTAATTTAAAAATGGGGCAAAAATCTGAACAGACATCTCATCTGCAGATGACAAATAAGCAAGTGAAAAGGTGCACAACATTATATACCATTAAGGAACTGCAAATTAAAACAATAAGATGCCACTACACACCTATGAGAATGGCCCAAATTGAAAAACTGTGACAATATCAAATGCTGACAAGGATGTGGAGAAACCGGAACTCTTTTATTGCCAGTGGGAATGCAAAATGGTACAGTCACTTTGGAAGAAAGTTGGCAGGTTCTCACAAAGTTAAAATAGTCTTCTATGATCCAGCTATCAAATTCCTAGATATCTGCCCATCTGAATTGAAGATCTATGTCCACAGAGAAACTTCCATGCAAATGATTATAGCAGCTTTGTTCATAATTACCTAAAACTCGAGACAACCAAGATGTCCTTCAGTAGACAAATGGATAAACAAACCATAGTACATCCTTACAGTGGAATATTATTCAGTAATAAAAAGAAAGAGCTATTAAGCCATAAAGAACCATGGAAGAATCTTAAATGCTCATTGTTAAGTGAATGAAGCCAGTCTGACAGGCTATACATTATGTGATTCTAACCATGTGATGTTGTGGGAAAAGGTAAAACTATAGAGACAGTAAAAATATCAGTGGTTGTCATGGATTTTGTTGGGGGTCGTGGGGAGGAGGAGGGATGAACAGGTGGAGCAAAGGATGTTTATGGTGGTGAACCTACTCTCTATGGTACTGTAAAGGTGGATATGTCATGCTTTAGTTACTAAATACTTAATAATAATACGTCAGTGTTGACTCATTGATGGTAACATATGTACCACTTTAATACAAGATGTTAACACTAGAGGAAACCAGGCGGAGGAGTGGTTATGGGATTATTCCATACTACCTTCTCAATTCTTCTATAGATCTGAAACTATTCCCAAAAAATTTTTATTAAGTTTTTTTTTAAAAGGTAATAGGAACTGAAAGAATAATCTTATTAAGGAACAATTATTTTTTAATCTCTAACACAACTCCAAGCTGACTGCTTACTGAAAAGTGGAATTTGGCCCCCAAATAGTTTGAACCAGTTCATGCAAGCCCACTTGAAAGGCCCCCAAAATAACTAATAGGACAAGGCAAAGAAGGTCTTAGACTGCTGGACCCATTGCCAAATGGGAGCCCCATATATATGTATGTGCTGGTAATGGTACTACATTAATTTTCTATGATTGTGTAATGAATTACCACTACCTTAGTGACTGAAAACTGCTCACTTTTATTGGGTTACAGTTTTTTGTGAGCCAGGAATCCAGACACGGCTTGGGGGTAGTCCTCTGCTCAGGGTCTCTCAGCTGTTGAATGGGCTGCTTTTCATCTGGAGGCTCAACAGGGCAAGAATCTGCTTCCAAACTTGTTCAGATTGTTGGCAGAGGTTACTGTGGTGTGTGACTGAGGGCCCTGGCTTCCTGCTGGCTGTTTGCTGGAGGCTGCCTTCAGGTCCTAGAGGGAGGCCCACCCACCCCTCCTTGCTGCGGGGCCTCCTCAACACGTCTGCTTCCTCCATCAGGCCAGCCAAGGAACTCTGCAGTCTGCTCAGGAGTCATACAGCACAACGGAATCACAGAAGTGACAGTCCATCACCTCTGCCATGTTCTGTTGGTTAGAAACAAGACACACATCCCACACATGCTCACGAAGGGGGAACTGCAAAAAAGCGTGGACTGTAGGAGGTGGCAGCCCACCGGAAATCCCTTAGGGTCTGTCCTCCACATATGCCAACTGGAGGACTGCAAAAACAGGAGGTAAAAACCAGAGACACTGGAGCTTGCAGCCTTGTGGAGAAGCTTCAGATCTGTGTTCAGCCCACTGGATAAAGTTTTGACTGAATGGATGGGATTATCTGTCAGTGTGTACCCTCAGGCTTTACTGAAACAATGAATATGCAAAATACGCAGGTGTTTGCACTTCTAAGCTGAACCGCAGGCTCGTTTTGTTTATTCTTTTCATTGAAGGATAATAGTAACATCAAACACGTTCTGTATCACCTATTCTGTGTGAGATACTGTACTATGTCTCAATGAATCACTGTTTTCAAAAAAAGTTACAAAAATGAACGGAAACAGAGAACTGCTTCAGGGCTAGTAAGCAACAGAGCCAAGATTCAAACCAGGGAGGCTGCCCTGTCTCTTGATTATTTCTAGCTGATGTGAAATGGTGACATGAAGGATGGGCGAAACGCTCTGCAAGGTCATGAAATTTGAAAAGAAAGAAAAAAAACAAAACAAAGTTATCAGGAAAATTATTGTCCTATCACGTCTAAAGCCCACTTTCCCCAGCACAACTCTTTACCATCTGGTTCATTCACAGATTTTAATGAATGCTACTAGATCAAATTTTAGAGTGCGATAGTCCATCTGCTATAACTGGGGCTGTGGAAGTAATAATTTTTACATGCTGCTAGTCAATAACCAAGACTTATTGCTCAATTCCTATCTCTAATCTACGAGCCATAATCATTGAGGTCCCCATGACAACAAACCTAATTTTTAAAAGTGCGGTATTGGTAATACATATACAGGTATGTAGGTAGTAAATTTCTGACATGTGAATTTGCTAAGTATGTGGCGCTGCAAGGTTTTGGTTTTTTTTTTTCTAGATATAGATGTGATGGAGGGAATAAAAATGAATATGGATTCTTTCTGCCCCCAAGGAGTTTATAATCCAGTTGGAGAGGCAGGCTTATAATGACTATCATAAAAGACAGAAGGAAATAAGCACTACTAATAGAGGAATAAGCAAGATGGTTTGGGAGCACAGAGGAAGTAGGGATGGGTGTTTCAGAACGAGTCAGATGTCAAACTTGCTCCCAGTCCTTACCTTACTGCCACCTTCTCTGTGATCTGAAAACATCAACTTTTAAAAGTTCTACTGTCAATTCAGAGAACAAAGGAGGAAGTACTAAAGAGGCCACGAAAACCATTAGCAATTGCTGGAGCCACAGGGAGGAGGATCAGACACTGTACCTCCTTCCACTGCATTTGCTTGTTACTTATCAGTAAGGAAGGTTCTTTGAAAGACTGACACCAAGAGACCGCCTTCTTCGTGTTGAAAACTGGAGGAAAAAAGAGACTAGAATTTCAAGGGGAGAGAATGAGCCAGAGTTCACAAAGTTCTCAATTTAATATAATAACTGTAACAGGTTTGGACCTCTGGGATAAGTTTTATGCTGTGCTCCAACAGTAAGATCACTGTATTTATCTAAATTCAAAGAATCAATTTCCAAATACTCTCGGTCGCTCAAAACTGCGGCAGGCATTTAGAGCATGCTTAACGTGTATAAGAAACACATGGAAATCTTGTTGTAATGCCGATTGTGATTCAATAGATCTGGGGTTAGGAGATTATGAATTTCAAACAAGTTCCCAGGAGGCGCTGATACTGCTGATTCATGGACCATACTTTGAGCAGCAAAGACAAAGAAAAACCTTCAGTATCTTCTAAGTGCACAGCCTGTTCCCTCTAGATGTGCAGTTGTAGCTCAGTTGGTTTACAGACTGAATGACTTCAGAATGGATTAGGAAGAAGAGAAGAATTTTGAAAGTAGGTCTTTTAACTGGTGTCTTACCATGAAGAAGACTATATTCTGTTTCACTGCATGACACAAAATAGTCTTATAAGATATGATTCTTCAAGAAATATGTACACATCTGTGCTGTTTTTCAGCATATTTCAGAGAATTATTTAGTTTTAATTCTATCTTTGCTCATATGAAACTTTACCATCCTCTAATATATATTAAAAAATAAATTCTACTTCTTGATTTTAATTAGAGCATATCCAGATTTTAAGGAATGTGAATCTTATAAAAAACTTGGAAAACTCTAAGAAAAATACTATTAAATTATAAATAGAAAATTAGGTATGAAAGTGAATATATATTTAGTTTTTTTTGGGGGGGGTGGTAATTAGGTTTATTTATTTAATTTTTTTTCTTTTAAGTGGAGGTACTAAGGATTGAACCCAGGACCTCATGCATGCTAAGCATGTGCTCTACCACCTGATCTATACCCTCCCCCAATATATATTTAGAAAAAAGGCTCAGGGCCACCCCAGACTCACAGGCCATGAGAAGGCATGTCATGGAGTAGGTGCTGGAGTGGACAGACAGTGGCCTTAACCAGCTGTGGTTAAATATCCTTCTTGTAATTTACTCTCCCAGGGCCTTGGATGAGGCTTCAAAGCTTAAGTTTTCATTGCTTCACAGTAAATGTGTCTCTGGTTCATTCAACTTTTGATTAGTTGAGCTGGAGTATGTCTAGTAATGTTCTTTCAAAATAGGCAAATTGGTAGTATAACCATAAATATTTAAGTACTTTCATAAATATTTTAGTAAAACTATTTCAGTCATTAAAAAATGAAAATGATATTTTTCCAAAAATATACACAGAAATATAAAGAAAATATATCAAAATAATAATTTGCATTATCTTTTTTAAAGGTATTACTTTGCCAGTCACAGGCAGTCTCTGATTTAGAAATGTTCTCTGGAAAGGCAACTCTTCAGAACTCAGAGCAGCACAAAGGTTTCATATTTACTTAGGGCAGCTCTCAAGAAGTCTGTTTATTCCACAATATGTATTCTATAATCATGTAGGATGCAAAATCTACATTAACAACTTTCTAATATCATATTCCTCTGCCCTGGGATGTCTAGAACGTTTCTAACAGGATCTGGGGCTTCTAGAGACCTCCAGCCCTTCCTGTTCATTGCAAAGGGGGGACTGCAACTTCTCCAGCCCCGGGTCAATGGCAGCAGCAACTGTACGCTACAGCAGGGAAGAAAACAGGAGAGAGGGTAAGGGGGTGAGTGAGGACTTCTCACACCTCCCTCAGAATAGCCTCAGTCCAAGCCCAACTCTCCACGCATCCTTCTTTTCCTGAAGAAAGTCCCAGAAGGCAGTCTCCTCCTCCCTTTGTCACGTACTACTTCCAGCAAGGCTTCTCCTCCTTCTTTGACCAGTGGGAGACATGATATTTTATCCCAGCCTCTTCCTTTTCCTCCCATTCCCAGCATGATAGCAGTCTTTGGACTTTTTAAACATGGCTGTGACAGCACTTGCAGAAGAAAAGGATCAGAACGGGAAGGTTCTTTTATATGCACAGAGGTCCACGGTAGGGTATGAAAGAAAAGAGTGAAGTCTTTCTCATTGTATGAAGGAAAAAATGCAATCTCAGACTTAGCTATTCCAGGTATATCATCATAGAAGTCAAAGCCAGACGCTAGGAGGGGCGTGGAATGGGGCCTAGAATATTAGGAATGCACTGATGAGTTGGGTCCAGGAAAGCTGCTGAGGGTACTAAGCTTGGGGGCAGGGTAGTGACATGGGGGGCCCCCTTCCCCTCACTCTTCACCTCCAACCACGTCTACCACCCAGACACTTCCGTAGATCCTTGTGGACCAGCATAGGGAGAAGCACGGGGGAGTGGAGGACAAGAGCACGGTGCCAACAGTAGAGACTAGAAAATGAGAACAGCCAAAGCAGGAGCAGTGGAGAACAGGTCTTTGCAACCACCTGCTTAAGGAGGCAGGCTCTCACCAGCGGCAAGTCCAACGTCAGGGATGAAGATGGCAATTGTGTAGAAAGTCACATTAGACAGGGCTGGAGCAAGAAAGTTGGGGGGGACTGACTCCTGCTCCTTGAGATTCAGAATGCCTCCATAAAGATTTCTTTTTTCCCAGTGAAGTATGCTACCTTTGAAATCTTCATCTTCTTTCCTGACACTATCCCTTTGTGCTTGGAACCAAAACATTACCGACTTCCACAAACACAGTTACCCAGCTAAATAAAGTCCTGGACTCTGGATCAGCCTCGAATCTAAAGAAAAGTTTTGCCCAGAGTGGGGAGTGTCCGGACAACCTTTGCCTATCAAGCAAGGCTTGTTTGTTCTCTCAAGAGCCCCTAGGTGGAAGCCCCGGGGACAGGCAGTGCTGACGGGCCCTAGAATTCACACCCCACCCCCAGGATCCAACACTTCCGTTTAATTTCCTATGCACTCTCTCCCCACTCACTTTAATTAAGGGAAAGCAATTTCTCAACTCTTATTTAGAGAGAAATTTGATGGATTCCCCAGAACTATGGTTAAATTCTCATTCATTGCAGGCCACTTGTTTGTGTGGCCCATAAGTCACATAATTGAGGACCCATGATAGAGACTCCCTGGGGCCTCAAGGGACCAGAATCAACCAACATTCACAAATCAGCCACAGTCTCTTTATGAAGAGCAGCAGTGATTTACAGCCTTGCCCTTGGACACTGTCATCATCTTTGGCTGCCACCATGTTTCCAACACACCACACATAGGCTCGTAACACAGGCACAAGTTTCCAAGGCCCAAGACCCTTTGGGCTCCGTGGGGGGGGGACCATTATTTCTTATTGTGTGGCCTTTCCACCTCCACACACAGAACCTACACAACCAGGTAAATTGATGGTCTGGCTTGTTATCCCCAGGACATCTGTCTCTGAACATAATCAAGTACAATCTTTATATTCTCAGGCCACACCAGCCTGGGTGTAAAAATGAGGTCAGTATTTATCTATCTCTGCTTTGACCTGTTCAAAAAGGCCCTCCAGTCTCTTCATCCCACCAAACTTTTCTGAGAGTCCTTGGAAGATCTATAATGTGTGACATCAAACACAGCCCACTCTGCTGGAACACGGAATCTACCCTTTTCCTCCTCCAGAGGAAATATCTGCCAACAGAGTCTCCGGACCCATCGTGCACAAGGAAATTGCTCTTCGCTCCAGGAGTCCTGGGAAGGACCACAGTGCCCATGTCATGCCTTAGCATCACATGACCTGTGCCAGTGCTGTCTTGACATGGTTTTGCAGCAACAATGGGATTTAATCTGACAGGCTAGGGCTTTCCTAAGAGGCTGACATCGCTGCCCTTGCTGCTGGTACCAGCACGGTGGTCCTGGGTTCCTTCAGTGCCAAAGTCAGCAGTACCCCAGGTGCCACAGAAACCATGGCATTCAAGAGGCTAGCTGTGTCCTCTAACCTCTTCCTCTATCTTGGCATCAGTCACGGGTACATCAGAGGACTCCAAGCAGCACTTCCCTAGGCTCCCCAGGTCTCAAGTCCCTTCTGCTTTTATCGCATTTATCTCTCTTTGCAGGCCTTGAGCACAGAAACATGGCAAGAAGCAGCCTGCAGACAGTGTGAACTAGAGACACAATGATAAATTAGGACTGTGGGATTAACAGATACAAACTATTGTACATAAAATAGATAAGCATAACACAGGGAACAGTATTCAATATCTTGTAATAACCTATAATGGAAAATAACCTGAAAAAATATATATTTATATATTAACAGAATCACTTTGCTGTACACCTGAAACTAACAATGTTGTAAGTCAACTATACTTCAATAAAAAAAATTTTTTTAAGTCACAATGCTTTAAGCATTCATCCATTTGTTCATCTGACACTTGTTAAGAGCCTGTTGTCTGCCTGGCCCAGTCCCAGGGCTGGATTCACAGCAGTGCCTAGTATAAACCTTTGCATCCAGAGTTTGTAATCTAGGGGGAACTCGGGTAAACAGTGAAGGCACTGTGAAGAAGGTTAGGATCAGGGGGTACCAGATTCATGGGAGAGCCCAGCACAGTGGCTAAGGGCAGGGTTCTGCAGGCAGACTAGGAGTTAACTCTGGCCCCAGCACTCACTAGCAATATGACCCAAGTAACTTATTTAATCTTGCAATACTCTGTTGTCCTCGTCTAAAAAATTCTATCAACATTTGGGGGCTATTGGAAGTACTGAATACAGTAAACATGCATAGGAAGTAATCCTGAGTTTTTAACTTTGTTAAGTGACTTCAGCTAATCTGGGTTACTTAGAAATGTGTACAGTTTTAATTGCCACTTTCAACATATTGACAAGTTATTAGCATTAGGGTATAATTTGCAACATTTGTCTGATTATCTTTAGTTTCTGGAAATTAGGAAAACAAAGTATTATAAAATAAGAATTAAAAACCATGATCTGATTTGAGAAGTGAACATAAATTCAGAAAAGTTATTATTTAAAAAAAAAAAAGATAATGCCTTTCAGGAAAGTTTAATGCAAAGAGAATCCAACCTCAGCCTGCTGTAATTTCTAGGACAAAAAGGGACCTGATAGGTTTGAGATGGTGGGTGGAGAATAATTCAACCATATCTTTGGGTTGTTTTGTGTATATTAACACAATTGTTTGATTGTCTGCTTTTCTGACCGTTCAGACGGCTGTGGTGGTATTGAGTCAGCCTAAGTGTTCTATGATGACCAAGTAGTTACAACTCCTACGACTGTAGAAATCTATGTTTTTTACAGCAACTCGTTTACTCTGCACTGATGATTTATTGCATTTGTGCACACAGAAGTTTGCCCTGACAAGATGATGCTTACTAATTAACTTGCCAACATAGTTTTACGTAATGTAATCCAGCCATACTAAACACCCCACATTTAATGAAAAGAAAGTGCTTAAACAGAGCTCCGTTCTGCAAAGCCATTTGGTGTGATGGTGAAACATCAGGAAACTGAAGCAGAAATGTGAAGCAGGAAGCCGAAATCTAAAACAGTGCTCCAGATCCCAGAGAGGCAGCCCGTTTGAGCTGTGAAGATGTCCCACCCCAAACTGTAGTGTCCATGCATTACATAAAACTCAGCGGTCTCCTGGGAACCCGGAGGGAAAGAAATGAACAAAATTTCGTATTCTTTCAGATGGCCTGCAAATTCATACATGAAATGTTAGAGGAGATCGCTGGGGTGGGAGACATTTGACGTTCTGGGAGTGTTTCTATTTTGAGCCTCAGTTCTCAGAAGTGACATCACTGCTGGTATAACCTACCTGTACACGGGGAGCCGGGAGTTAGTGTCTCAGCTCATGAGTGAAATTGTTTCTGTTTTGTTTGTTTTGTTTGGAAAGAAAAATTGATTCACTTCTTGTCTTTCAAAATAATATTAGTGATATGCTCTCTTGAGGGGAACATTGCAGAACAGATCGTTTTTCTCCCTTTAATTAATTGCTGCTGAATTTTTTATTACTTAGTTAAGTTCCTTTATTTTTTCTAATGACATTTGAGATTGAAGATAATCAAAGCACTGTCAGTACAAGGAACAAACAGTTGCGGTTCTGGCAGTCTAAAATAGTTCTGCCTGAAAATCTTCTTGTGGCTAAAAGACCTCCAGATAAAGACAAATTCTCCCCTTTTTTCCCCATGCCTGCACGCCCCATTCCCCGCGAACATCATCCCACCCTCCATGTACCTGTCCACCTTCCACAAGAAACAGCAGCATGGGTGGAAGATGATCTGCTGTCCCTTCCATTATTTAACTCCTGTTTCACAAGGATTGGCCAGAGGTTAATGGCTTATGCAAATTAGTTTGAGAAAAGGCAACAGATTCCATCTTCCTGTTAATGTCACTGCATGTCTCCTTGAGAAGTTTTTCATGACTTGTGTCTCTCCCCTGACTTCTCTTGTCTTCTGCTGATTTCCATTCCTTCACATGTTGATCTGAAAATATGTTTTCTCTATTCATTGCCTCCAAAGCACTCTGCACACTCTTCAGAAGACCCTGTGTCCAGTAGCCTTTCTATAATGCCAACCAAGACACATCGACTCTTCTATTATATCATAACCACTGTTGAAGAAATTTAAAATCTGGAAAGTGTGTGGTTAATTACATTCAATTCCTTCAAAAATGCTTTGATAATCAGAAAACAGCAAACAGGCAAACGGGTTTACTTCAGGAAATTTGAGACTTAACAAATATTAAGAGAATATCATTTTAAAGATGATGTATTTCCTTCCAGCCCTTATTTCTAAAAGAGGTGAACAGACAAATCACTTTGTCAAGTTCCAACACCAGTCAAATATAGCCCCATGCAATGAGCAAGAATTGCAACAATTCTACACTTACATCTGGAAGAATTTTATATATTTAATATATTCAGTCTTTCCACTTAGAAATATGTGTCTAGGTTTAAAAGGTTTTTCTAGGCATTAAAAAATTTTTTTTTCTTGTGATTGGAATCTGATCTTTCCATTTTCTAAACTAATTATGCCTGGTGCATTGGAAAGCTTTTATGTTTTATATGCTATTAATTTCTTACTAAACTCTATAGTCCTAATAGCTTCCCATCAAGCACATATTTTTGTAAGATGAGAACAAGAATCTCTCATGGAAACCTCCCCTTCCCCCCAAAAAAAGTAAGAGAAGACAGAGACAAAGCAAATATAATGCCAGAGATGACTGGAGAGCCTCCTGGTCTGTGTGTGTATAGGTGGAGAGAAAGAACAGTTAAGTAATGTTTTTGACTCCCTGTTTCTGCATGTCTTCTGATGCCCATTTATATTGTAAGTGTGGGTCATATATTATGTTCTCAATGAACGTTTGTTAAAGGAATAAATACAGACTACAAACTAGAATTTGAATAAATGAGAAAAATTATATTGTATGCATGAAAGTACTAGTTTTACATTTCTACAAAAGAGTGATGAAAAGGAAGACTTCCCCATAAAAGGCAAAGGCACGCTTAATTGATCAAACTAGGGCACTGATCTGTGACTTCTGTCTGGTGTAGTTGACACAATTAGGATTTTAGAAGGTGATATGCATCAATCCAGGACTCAAAAGCAAGACAAATTCATATTTTTGAATCAAGAAGTTCAACTCAAACAAATCTGCTAAAAATGTGTGTTCTGGGAGTAGGGGTTGCTAGGAAACATGGTAAAGCTCTGCCACAGCCACAGCCGCAACGGGGCATTGGGGAGTGTCACTTAGATCACAGCGCAGCCCCTTCTCGCCGGCATAAGGCTAATCAAACCGGCCTTTCTTAGATAGTTAAAACTGGTCATTCATTAACATAAAATAATATTCCTCTGTGTGAGGATTACTACTTAAATGGTGATAGGATCATTTTCAGGTGCTTTAAAATAATAGATAAAGGTAGGTTGAAAAGATGTCATTATTATCATCAATCAGGAATTCATGAAGCCACTCTGTTCTGATTCTTCTGCAGAAGTTGCAGCTCAGTGCAGTGAAGAGCCCTCCTAAAGGACCCTCAGGCCAGGAATCCTTCTAAATATTTAGGACAGTAAAGAGCCATGAGAAAGTGAACACGTCTCAAAATTCAACCACAGCGTTTTGTTTCTTGGGAAAAGTTCTTAATTCTTAGGTTCATTAAGACTGCTCAATTGCGGGCAGTGTGTATGTGTGTGTACAAGCCTAAAGAAAAGTCCCCATGAACTTGTCTCAGATTCATTTGTGCATTAGTCTGTGTGGGAAGCTTTCTTTACTTGGTAACAGAAGGAAGGAAAAAAAAGACATCATACTGACTTAAAAGTTTGGACTAATTTCTCACTGTGCCTGAGGAGTTTCCATGAGGTCTTCCAATCCGCAAAGGATTTGTGACTGTTTTCAGTGTGCCTGAGATTACACAGACAAATTACTTAAGAGCCCAAGGAGATTATCTCTAATTGGCATAAAAAGGATATGGCATTAAAAACAAAACTCTCTGAAACTTTGACAGTGTTTGGTGCCCGAAGGATGAGGCAGTTCCCGATGCAGAAACACCAGGGAAATAAACACATCAACGATGATGGAAGGTGGCCTTTTGAGGTCTTATTTAGATTTGAGGAGGTTTATTTCTCTTGCATTGTTTCCCAGCGCCATGTCATACTTTCTGAATGAGGACAAATGATAGACTCACTTTGGCAGCCCCTCGTCTTGCTGCTTGCCTTGGTTATAGCTAATTAATTCTCATTGTTTTTGAAATACAAATACCTTCACTCATTAAAAGTCAGTATGGAATACTTGCTGTTCGGATAACGCTGAGGCTAGAGACTGAGGACATCTTGGGGAGCGGTGGACGGAGCACAGAGATGAGGTTCACACTTAGCAGATAGGTAGGAATACGTAGCAATACATTTCACCAGCTGTTTAGTTAATCATTATAATCACGAGACACTGGATTTGGTGATGGACAGATAGCAGATTCCCTGCTCTTGATGGGTTTTAAAGCCCATGGCCAAAATAAGATAGATTTATCATAAAACTGAATAAAAAATGACATGGAAAAGGCAATAGAAAAATCCTGGGACCAAAATCAACTTTGTGTAAGAGATTGAAGATCATGCAAATGGAACTTTTTATTTTGTAGTTGAGGAAACTAAGGCCAAGAGGGATTAAGCATCTTGCCTGTGGCAAGTCTTGTCTGGCCCAGAACTCCGATCTTATGTTCTTACCAGGGTATCACATTGGCTTACAGGTCGTATTGTCAAATGATGAAGAAAAAGATTAGTTTGTGAGTTTAGGAGAGAAATGTCTATGTAACCCAGTAGGGTGAAAAAGTTTTACTGAATAAATAAGTTAAAAAAAAAAAAAGCAAGCAAGTAAACAACAACACAAACCAGGCCTTGAGGGAGAGGCACAATTTCAAAGGGCAAAAAGGAAGGGAAGAGCATGAGCACAGGCTAGATGGGGAGACAGAAGCATGATCAGGACACAGTGGGGTCTGAGCTGAAGGAACCTCTTCTCAGGGCAGAAAGATACAGCATTTTCCCTTTAGAATCACCCCAAACAAACTTGGGTTTTGGAATTCTTTCTAGGGCTTAAGACCAAGAATGGCCAATCAATCCAGTCCCCTTGTCAGCCTCTAAACACTCAGGTTCTTCCCTAAGTCCTTGCCTTTACTCATGCTGGTCTTTCCAGGACTCATCCTACCTGACTTTCAAGGTCAGATGGCAAGTCCGCTTCCTTTAGAATGTCCTTGATCCTTGGGATCATGTAAAGCTCCGGATTCTGAATTCTGTTGAGTACTGGCTGAAATACTCATAGAATTAATGTAGATTGTAAACTTTGAACAGAGAGGTATCACGCCTGTGTGCTCACAAAAACAGTAAGAATCTAATGGGCCCTTGATAACTGAGAGCCCAAATAACGAATGGGTGTCATTCTTCCCATGGACTGTGCACCTATCCTCAAGTCCTTGCCACTTAGGCACAGGTCTTCAGCTGAGCCACAAAAATGATGATGGTGATGATGATAATGATGATGAGGAGGATCATGGTGGTGATGTTGATGCTGATGGTGATGGTGGTGATTGATGGTAGTGATGATGGTGGTGGTGGTGATGGTGGTGGTGGTGATGGTGATGATGGTGGTCGTGGTGATGATGATGATAACATTAATGACAATAGCAGCTAACATTTCTTGAGTACTTTCAATATGCCATACACTCTTCAAAGCACCAACATGTGTTACTTATTTAACACCTGACACAATCTTAAGAGTTACATACTGTTAATTATCACCGTTTTACAGGAAAAGAAAATTTGGCACCAAAAGCTGATCATAAAAAGAAAAAAAAAAGCTATCAGAAAGTTTCCTTTCACAACTGTAGCATATAGACTGATCTGTGTTTTAAACAGATTCAGACTTCCATAAGATAACTGTGGTTAAATGTTCCTTTCCTTATTTAAACTGCTATTCCATACTTACATTGTTTCTTCCACATGAAAGTAGGCAGGATACTTAAAAATTTTAACAATCTGTAAGGTCAGGATATCAGCCTTCTGTCAGCCCACAGATGTTTGACTATCATCTCTGTGAGGAAGCTGTTCTATCAGACTATCACTGTCTCATCCCTGACCATCCGCCCCCTGCTCCCAAGTAAGAAGAATGATGTATCTAATTGGATCTGAGCACATGTGGCTTGGTGCCTTCCTCTTCCTTTTCATAACCTCTCGCCTGTAAGTTGCACACGTTTTGCTCAGCTCTCAGCACCTAAGTTTAACATAGTGGTCCCAGCTGATGAGCTGGGGGAAAGCCTGCAGTTGGAGCCCTGCTTATGACTGGGCGGGGAAACCTGTCTAAAATTGAAATTCATTATTAAGTAAGACAATGTTGCCGCATACCCCCAGCAAGATTTCAACAGCTCTATTGACATTTTGGTCCCTACGTGCCTGCCTCCTTGTCTAGCTCTCAATGGTTCTGAAATCACAGCAGACTGGTGCTACTTACTGGGCTTCTCAAAGACTGCAGCATCAACCAAAAGATGTCTCTACGTAGAAGAGAATTTGCGATAAGAATGCAAATCCATAGTTAAGTCCAAAGCTTGAATTCTTTGTTTAACATATATTTTTGCTAAGCCATTTTGTATTTAATCTTTGCATCTCAGGAATGAGACTATCATTGAATCTGTTACATCAAATGCTTTCATAAAAATTATGTCATTGAGGAAATATTTGGGACTCTCAGGCAGCACACGCACACCTGTTTGTAACACTTCTTTCTTTTCCAGAAAGATGCATATACTGCTAAGAAGATTAAACAAAGCAAACACTTTGCAGCAATGTGAAAAGACAAACCTGGCATCAAAAAAAGAAAAACTCTTTCTTCCTTAAGGAATAAATAATACCATTCTTAAGTGTTTCTGTATTACGAAACTTTCAGATTCTTGGTTTCTTTACTAGAATCTATTACAGTATTACATGGCGTAATATTATATTATGTCAACCATACCTAGATAGCCACATTTGGGGGAAGGACTTATTTTATTTTATTTTTTAAAAGAATGCTAATCCCTATTTCTTTCATTTAAGAGAGACATTAGCAAAATGCAATAATGTTATGTTTGGGGATTCTTTTAACATTTTAAGCCCCAGACTGGCAAGAACAAAGAATCACTTTGCTAACTAATGTATTAAATATGTTGTCTATTTGTATAGTAATTGTTTGATGGAAAATTCATCTCTTTTGTTCCTTCTTATCTTTTTTTTCCTCTTGTCCATGCAGTGTATTTATGAATTATGCATGTGAACATAATTAAAAGTAACAATTGGTGAATTGTACTCCATGGACATTGTTCCACATTTCAAATCTTATTTAGACTGAACCAAATTTATGCAAAGAGAAGAGCTCATAATTAAATTCATAGCCATCCTTCCTGGGAAGGTTTCCTTTATGTAAAATGTGTTGTTTGCTAGAGGCTGTTTTTTGGACCAAAAGCTTTGCATAACACCTTTTTAAAAAAATCAGTAGACAATTTAGCAGCAGCCCCCACCCCTCCCTACAAATGAAGATTTCCTATAACTGCTTATCCATCTTCCTTTATCCTCGACAGCTTGGTAAGTCTGCAGATCATGTAGAACTGTTAAGAATCAGCATCTACAGTGGTTCTGTTATTTGCAAACTAGGAACAGATACAATATGGCAAATGATGGAATGAGATCAATTCCTAAAAAGTTCTCTTTGATTATTCTCAGGGGTTCTCCTAGTAATTTTTCATCTTTTGTTTGCTTGTTTTTATGTTTTAAGCACAAGAATCCTGGAAAAAGAAAAAGACAGCTGAAACACTTAGAAAGATATTGCTCTATCCACAGGGATATTCATCCTTGAAGGGGGGGGGGGAAGGATTACTGTAAACACCAGCCCAGCTCCAAACTTCTTTCTTCCCCGTTCACACTTCCCAGAGTATTCTTTCTTTAGGAAAATACTTTTTATTAAATGATTCTATTTTTTAAGCTGTGATCCCGACGCCCCATCTCAGTGTCACGTGCACCCTTACAGAGCACCGTCTGCACTCCATCATCAAGCACTGCTTGGGATATTCTGTCCAGGACCTGTCCCCGTATTTTACTGAATAGTCTTTCTCTTTCCCGACCTGGGTCATTCCTAGCAATCTCTTTCTCTGCACTTATTTTCCTGAAACGAAAAGCCCTTCTGTAAAGATACCTCGTGATGAATTTGTGGTAAAGAATTGACCATTTCCCTCCACTGTCAACAATCATCGCTGATTCTAAGCCAATTTCTCTGCAATGTGACGATACCATGGGACGGAGAGACCCAAAGAAACCTCGGATTTGCTCTCAGACTCGAGACAGAACGTGACGCACAATCACTGCAGCCAGGCCCGCTGTTTAAAATTGCAGTTGGATGGTCCCTCCTCCTCTTCCCTCGACTCTCCTCCCATGATTTGAAAAATGTCATGTTTAAAAGCTTTGGCTGGCCCACCGTGTCACTCACTTGATCCATCATCATCTTCTCAGCTCATCTTTCTCTCTATTAAAAATAAGATATTTATATTTCTAGATGAAACAGGAGAAACCTGGGCCTGATAAATGACTTCCTGTCGTCATCATTGCCGGGCAGTCTATTATCAGATGGAGCTCAGCCACAATCTAGTGTTCTTGCCTTCTGTGATGCTGACTGGAAACAATCACTCATAACCACATCCTGGAAAGTTTATTTTTAAGAATTAAGCTGTTAATTAAAGAGAAGAATAATGAAGACAGGAAGCATACATAGAAAGGTGGTGACAGACGTCACCAGCTGCAGGTGCTAAAGTCTGTGCAGAAGATACATGGATTCCCTTAAATTATCCCACATCTCTGAAGAGTTGAGTGAAGTCAATTATGATAAATCTCAGGGGGAAGACTCAGTTGTTTGAAATAAGCACTGCCCCCCTACTGACTACAGAACATCCTTGGCATGGGGAAGGCGAAACTTGCCGAAGAATTTCTCACCAGAAGGTGGGATGTAGCCACATGGTGACCCTTTGAAATGCACCAACTTTTCAGGAGATGACCTTTGGAGATACCTAGATGTGGTATTAAACACCCTGGCTCTCGTAGTGAGGAAAGTATTATTTTTATTTTTAGTCTTTCTTCCTGTATCCAAGGGTAAGTCTCAGCTGGTTTGAATATTTCTTTAACATCACCCATCGTGCACTCATCTTCCTTTTTTAACAAAGGAAGAGAACACTCTGAACCTTTTAATAGTACCTGGATAGAATTTAGGAATATTGGTTTACACTGTATTTGTTTTTGCAATTACCTTCTATTTGTGGTAAGCAAAGCTGGTATTTCATTTACGATGGTCTTATGAAGTTTCTTTTTAAAAATAAACTAGCTTAAGTTAAAAAAATAAAAGTCAAGACAAGACACAATAAACCTCCTAGAAGAAAACATTGGCAAAACATTATTTCACATACATCTCAGCAATGTTCTCCTAGGGCAGTCTACCCAAGCAATAGAAATAAAAGCAAAAATAAACAAATAGGAGTTATTTAAACTTGCAAGCTTTTGCACAGCAAAGGAAACCATGAGCAAAACAAAACAACAACCTACGGAATGGGAGAAAATATTTGCAAAAGATGAAACTGACAAGGACTTGATTTCCAGAATATATAAACAGTTCATATGACTTAATAAGAAAAAAACAAACAACCCAATCCAAAAATGGGCAGAAGACCTAAATAAGCAATTCTCCAAGGAAGTCATATGAATGACCAATAGGCACATGAAAAAATGCTCAATATCACTAATGATCAGAGAAATGCAAATCAAAACTACAATGACGTATCACCTCACACCAGTCAGAATGACCATCATTCAAAAATCCATAAATGACAAATGCTGCAGAGGCTGTGGAGAAAAGGGAACCCTCCTACACTACTGGTGGGAATGCAGTTTGGTGATGCCATTGTGTAAAACAGTATGGAGAGTCCTCAAAAGACTAAAAATAGACTTACCATATGACCCAACAATCCCACTCCTGGGCATATATCCAGAAAGAACCCTAATTCAAAAAGACACCTGCACCCCAATGCTCATAGCAGCACTATTTACAATAGCTAAGGCATGGCTAAATATCCATCAACAGATGACTGGATAAAGAAGATGTGTATTTATACAATGGAATACTACTCAGCCATAAAAATGACAACATAATGCCATTTATAGCAACATGGATGTCCCTGGAGAATGTCATTCTAAGAGAAGTAAGCCAGAAAGAGAAAGAAAAATATTGCATGATATCACTCATATGTGGAATCTAAAAAAAAAGACAAGTGAACTTATATATAAAACAGAAACAGACTCACAGACATAGAATAAAGACTTGTGGGTGCCATGGGGGAGCAGGGTGGGAGGGGATAAACTGAGAATTCAAGATTTGCAGATACTGACTGGTATATATAAAATAGATACACAAGTTTATATTGTATAGCACAGGGAAATATATTCAATATCTTGTAGTAGCTCACAGTGAAAAAGAATATAAAAATCAATATATGCATATTCATGTATGACTGAAGAATTGTGCTGTACACCAGAAATTGACACAACATTGTAAACTGACTATAACTCAATAAAAAATAAAAATGTGGGAAAAAAAGAAAGTCAATTTAAGTAAAATGTTTTGTAGGTAGTAGCAGACATGATATCCAGATATAACAAAGTAACTGAATAGGAAAAATCGTAGTACAAATATGTGGGGAAAGAATGTTACAATTTTGCACAAATAACTGAAGTTTAGGAAATGCCAGTTTAGCAAGGATTTGTGTCAAAAACCACACAAAGTACCTTAGTGTGTGGTGATAAAGAAATAAGAAAAAAGAGATACATAAATAAAATCAGTATTAAGCCCAAAAGAAAAAATTGCCTGATGTTTCAAAGGCTATTTTTACAGTGTCTTTTAACATTTGTTATTAACTAAACACATTAGTTTCCTTTATCCTAAACAAAAAAAGTGTTCAGCAAAATTAAGTGAAAAAGGAGTTATTTGACTCTTGCCCCGCATACATTCCATTCAAAGTGACTCAGACTGAAACTTACAAAAATAAGTGTATTTTGGCTGGAAATGGAAGGTCAAAAGTCAGAGACTGATTTTAAGCTCTCTGGACACTTGGTGGAGGGCTGTATAAAACTGTCTGATAGAGAAGACTATATCCTCATAGACGTGTGTTCTTTTGCTTTGGATGACTCTGATTTGATAATAGGATTTCCTCTTTCCTTTCGGAGCCGCCTCCAGCACGAGGCTCTCCAGCCTCTGCGACCTCACAGGTCATGTTCGTTGCCATATCTCCAGGGACTAATCCCATGTGTTGCCCATAGCCGGCACTCAGCACTGACTGAGCCAATGAATGAATGAATGAATGAACAAATGAACTTAAGGTCTTCACATAGGAACCAAGCCAGTGAGATCCAGTAAGAGGAAGGAAAAGAGTGCCTCCTCTCCCAGAAAACGGTAACCAAAACACTGAAGTCGACAGTTTGCTTTTCCCCCCCACTGTTAACCTTAAAAGTGAAGGTCACAATCAGTGCAGATCAGCCGTCTGTTTTATACTCCTTGCACGAGTTTTGTTCATCTCTCTGTGAAGCTGAAAAGATTATAATGAAAATGCCTAAAGAAAGAAAGGGAGGGACAATTGTAAATAGTTTTCTCTGACAACTGGTATCAGCATTTTCTCATAGCCTTGCATTTATTCAGACTGAAATGACAAATGTATCACAATGAACAGATGAGCTCTTTCTGTCTGGATATGGCATAAAAATAAAACAATACTGTAGTGATTTTTCTGTCTGAGTATTGTCCTCCTCACACAATTGCTGAACATCGGCTGAGCTGTTAACACCATTGATGGGAAACAAAAGCAAAACTTGGGAGAGATTCTGCAGACCGGGGCTCGTGAATATCTGGGATTTACAGTTTAGCTCGATGCCACTGTCAGAATCTTCTCGCTTCAATATCCTGCCAGCTACTGTGGGGGTTTTTTTTGCTTTATGAAAGTGCACCTTTTCCTCCAGGTCACACATTTACAGTTTCTTAAAGAGATTCCTACAGGTCATGGGACTCTTTTCAGTTGGAGGAGCCTCCAGGGTACTTTGAAGCATGGCTTCTTGAAAGTCTACCCCTAGCCCCCCTGGAATGGCGCTAGAACAGAGAGACCTGGACTGCATCCCACCATGGGGTCCCTTCCACCCGCCTTACACCTTACAGAGCCAAGCAGTCTGCTGCTGAAAAGTTGTCACCAGCTTTCGGGGAAAACACCGACCCTCATCAGAGTTTGATGCATGTTTAAATACATCCTAAGCAGGCAAGAGGCCGGTGAAGTCAAAGCTGTATCATACAGAACTCTGGATAGATAGTAAGCTTGAAATACTCCCTGGCCTGTGTGAGTTTTTAATATAAGCCCAATAACTTCTCCCATTCTGGAAGTGATCGGCAAGGTTTCAATCATCTCCCGCTGCTCCCCAAACCACTGGCAGGAGGGAGCTTCATTTCCTGATGAATCATTCAAACTGACCCTGGAGTGCCTTCCAGGCTGAAGGAGCCAAGGCCAAGTTCTCTCAGCACTCTGCGCCTGTAATCAGCCACATCGCAGAAGAGGAAGTGATGCCCTTGCTCTGTAGATGATTTGAGAACATGCTCAGTCATCTTTCTCTTACGTTTCCTTACTCTCCTGTTTTATACCCTCTGGCCCAGAATGCAAGGAGATTGCAACTTAAGAGCTATGATGCCTTCTCAATAGAACCTGAGCAAGAAAGAGGACTCTCACAGATGCAGTGAATTGAACTGGGGTGAACTGGCTGAAATGCCCACGGAAAACGACCCAGGAAGGCGAGGATCTCAATTTGAGAAGCAGCAAGGTGTCCTGGGAAGAACACAGACGTCGGTGTCAAAGAGATTTGGATTTGAGCCCAAGGTTTCCCACCTTTGCTAAATAACATAATTTGACTGACCCTCTATTTTCTTATTTGCAAGTGGGACGGAGAGGTATGTTCCAGGAGGAAGAGGTATGATGTGCTCAAGTATCTCGTTTCTAAACGCCAGCTATGTTCAAGGTGCTGTATCAGTCTTATCCATGAGAAAAAGTATTTTCTTGAAGAGGTATATTTTCTCCTACTCTGTTTTCAAAATTTATTTTCAATTCTGCCTTTAGAATTTAAGGTGGGGTATAGCTCAGAGTAGAGCACATGCGTAGCATGCACGAGGTCCTGGGTTCAATTCTGAATACCTCTATTAAAAAAAAAAGAATTAAAGGTTCTAGTTGTTTCATTAATCCCACTAGAATTAAATTGCATTTTAATTGTGGTGTTACCACCACTAACACATTACTTAGCATGTGGTGGTAGCTCAATAAATAGTTGTTGGTGGATCCAGTTAATCCTCAACATTTTGAGCAACAGTGAAGACACAAACACTACTTTTTCTTCTAGAATTAGCTCCGTAGTTATACTCTCTTGGAATGTCTCAGGCTCACATTTAAGACTGACTGACCTTTTTAAGGCTCTGTCCGCTATCCCCAATTAGATCACAGTCCCTTGACAGCAAGAATGTCCCATATTTCCTTAGACATCCTGTAGCTCAGCACATCACACAAAGCCAGTGTACGTTAATATTGACCCTGACAATGCTTCTTATGAGAAACTACTGTGGCTTTGGTAGATACCTCCTCCAGGTCTTATTTCTGCCAAAGCACCTGGTTGTTCTTATCTGCCATTCATCAGTCCATACGCTTTCATTCTAATCTCTCCACTTGTTGGTTACGATCATTTATGACATTCCCAAGTCAGTCAATAAGCACACTCCCCCATAAAACAAAAATAGACTTTTCAACTAGGATTCTTTTACAAAAGCATGTAATAAGCCACTCTCTACTCTCTCTTTCATTTTTTAGAGAAACTAGCAGTATTTATATTTTTTTGTGAGGTGTATCAATCACCCTTAACACCCCAGAAGAAACAACGGTGCTTCTGAAAACTTCACTTTGATCCTTCTGACTTCGTTGGGAGGCCAACAAAATGGCTGTTCAAAGTGTCCATTGTCCCATAATTTATCTCTCTCCTAATGTTGCGGAGGAAAGCTGTGATCAATCACTTAGAGATGAATCCACCTTTTTCCCTCCGAGTGAGTATGAGGAATAGCAATGAGCTGGCCTCAAATATTGACTATGGAGATAAGAACTGTGTTCTGTGGAAAAATACTTTTTCAATATTAAGATCATGACATATTTAGGACAGCTATTTTATCATTATTTGGCTGTACAAATCCCTTTCTAAAACATGCTCAGAATATCAAGAAACCATTTTGTGTATTTATCACGTAAGTCTATCTGGATAACCTATTCATGCCCATTTTCCCCATGGCTTTTGAGACAGTCTCTCACGTGGAGAAGCCAGCATTTCGAATATCTTTCTTCCCACAGAGATGAATATAAAGCCAGATGAATCTTGTCAGACTTTCTTCAGCTTTCTTCCCCGCATTTTCCTTCCTACCCTGGCCCCTCTCAACTCTAATTCAGGGGAAAACACAGGCATTCCTCAAGGACACGTGGAGGACACACAGTAAGAACATCACCTTGGATGGAAAATGCTGTTGGATGGAGCAAAGGGGTAATCATTCTTATCTTCCTTAAGAAGTCTTATGTTTCCTCTCCTGTGTCTGAAATAGAAAAACTTCTGCTATATTTCACCTCAGTATAGGGTATGTTCAACTCACAAAAGCCAAGAGGGACAAGAACAGGATAAGAAGTGAGAAGGACCCACTAACATAGGTCTTTGAAGTCAATATCAGGCAACTGGCAAAACTTTCCCAAGAGTCAAAAACTCAGAGTTAATAGTGGTTACATTCAAACAAAATTCTATAGAGAACTTCTGCTTCTAGAAAAAATGAAGTAACAGGGACTAAATGTCTTCCCACCCAAACCAACCAAGAAAACTGGACAAAATATATGAAACAATGTTTTTCAAGACACTGAGTATTAGTCAACAAAGATTGATAATCCCCTAAAAACAGGATACAAACAAGATGGGCCATCTGGTTGCCTCTGATTACTGTCTTAGAGAGTTTCCAGACTGTAGGAGAGAGAAGAATGTAGGTGGAGCCCAGCAGACTCTCTGCATTGAGGACACAGAGCTGAGGGTTTGGGGAGACCAAGGCAGCCAGAATTTACATGTGGAATACTGGGGAGGAGAGAGTTGCAGAGAGAAAACTCTGGAGATCTGCAGAGGATTCCCCTTAAGTATTCAGAAAAGTAATGATCAGTGCATGCATGTGAAAAGCTACCCAAGGCCCCTAGCCTTCCCTAGGGGAAGAACCACTTGAAATAATTAGAAGTAACAGTACCTTGTGTGCTCATTAAGAGCAGGAACAGAATCTGGTCCTGCCAGCTAGACTGTAAACCTCATAATTCACAGACCATTAGGTAGAGAACGCAGAATTTTTTTGCCTCAGTAGTGGGGAATAATTAGCCCTAGACTAAATAATATACTGATAACACCTACCAAGTCTAAAAAGCAAGATTTGAAAGAATCAAACTGCTACCAACTAACTTAACTGTGCCTCATAACAAAGTTCAAAAATAATTATAGGTACACAAAAATATTCAGCACCCAATAGAGTAAAATTCACAATATCATCATCCAATAAAAAAAGACCATACATGCAAAGAAGCAGAAAAATAAGGACCACGATGGGAAAAAAAAAAAAAAAAATCAACCATTAACGTAGATGTTAGAATGACCAGACAAGGGCATTAAAACAGCTGTTATGATAATATGTCTCATGTTCCAAAGAGTAAGTAGAAAAATAAAGATAATTTTTAAAGACTCAAATTCAACTTCTAGAGGTAAAAATTACAATACCTGAGATGAAAAACATACTGGAGGACATTAATTGCTGATTAGACATTGCAGAAGAAGAGATTAGTGAATTTGAAGACTTAACAACAGAAAATGTTTGAATAAAACAAAAAGAAAAACAATTTTAAAAATAAACAGAGATTCAGAGAACTTGGGACAATTTCAAGCCATCTAATATATATAAAACTGGATTTACTGATGGAGAAAACAGAAACATGGGAACAGAAAAAATATTTGAGTGAGTGATGGGCCAAAATTTCCCCAAATATGAAAATAGATAAATTATGCTTACATGAATCAAAGGAAAGGTGGAGTTTCTATGTTAATATCAAAAAAGGAGATCTCAGAATAAAGTATATGACCATGGGTAAAGATGGTCATTTGATAATGATAAAGATCAATTCATTAAGAGGACATACCAACCTCAAAAGTTTATGTAGCTAATAATGAAGCTTTAAAGTACATGAAGCAAAAACTGAGAAAACTGAAATAGATAAATGCATGGGTATAATGGAAAATTTTGATACAATTCTTTCAATAACAAGTACACAGAAATCAGAAAAGATACAGAAGGCTTCAACAAAACTATCGGCCAATTTGACCTCACTGACATTTATAGAATACTTCACCCAACAACAGAATGCATTCTTTTCAAGTACCCATAGGACATTTATCAAGATAGACCATATTCTGGGCCATAAAGCAAAGCTCAATAAGTTTCAAAGGATTTAAGTCATACAAAATATGTTTTATGACCATGATTATATTAAACTTAGGAATTAATAACAGAAAGATATCTGGAAAATCCCTCAAATATTTAGAAACAGAATAACACACTTCTAATAACCTATGGGTCAAAGGAGAAATCAAAAGGGGAGTTAGAAAGTATTCTGAAGTGAATAAAATGGAAACATGATGTATCCAAAATCGTGGGGCTATGCTAAAGTAGTACATGGAGGACATTTTATAGCACAAAACACATATATTAGCAAAAATGAAAGGTCTCAGGTAAACCAAAACTTCAGCCTACCATAAGACACTAGGAAAAAGCCAAAATAAGCAGAAGAGAAAAAATAATAAAGATCAGAAAGGTAATCAATGAAATAGAAAATAAACAAACACAAAACACAAGGGAGAAAAATCAATAAAGCCTAAAGCTGGTGCTTTGAGAAGATGATAAAGTCAAAGAACTTACAGATAAATTAACCACAAAAAAAAATCAGGAATAAGAGAAATGATTATTATGACAGGTTCTATTGACACTGAGGGGATAATAAGGGAATATCATGAACAACGCTATGACAATAAACTTGATACTTAGATAAAATGGACATATTCTTTAAAAGATGCAAATTACCAAAGCTCAAATAAGGAGAAATAGCATGAGCAGCCCTATATATCTTTTTCAAATGAAACACGAAGTTAAAAACCTTTCCAAATACAAAACCTCAGGTTTAAATGGCTTCACTGGTGAGCTCCGTTAAAACTTTAATGAAGAAATAACACCAATTTTACGCATTCTGCCATACAACTACAGCAAAAGCAATTTTTCCCAACTCATTCTGTGAACAACATCACCCTGAAATTAAAACTAGACAAAAGCATTAGCGAGAAGATAACTACAGACCGATATCACTAATAAACATGGACATAAAAATTCTAAGCAAGAGTGTAGCAAATACAGAAATCATATATTAAAAGGATAATACATCATGACCAAGTGAAACTCCCGGGAAAGAAAGGTTGCTTTAGCTCTTAAAATTAAGGTAATGTAATCCACCAGCTTAGTAAGCCAAAACCAACCAAACAGAAGTATGTTATCTACACAGATGCAGAAAGAGCTTTTAAAAATTCAATATTCATACTTAATGGTGAAATATTGACTGTTTTCTCCTTAAGAACAGGAACAAGGCAAGAATGTCTGCTTTCATCGCTTCTTTTCAAAATGCGCTTCACCAGCGTTAGCCAGTCCAATCTGGCAAGAAAAAGAACAGTATCCAGATTGGAAAGGCATAAGTAAAATGATCTTTATTCACAGGTAACACAATAATCTATATAGAAAATCTGATGTAATCCCCCAAAAGAAGCTAGTAGGACTAATAATTGAGTTTTAAAAGGTTACAAGTTATTTGATAAATATAGAAAATCAGTAGTATGCCTTTATGCTAGCAGTGAAAAATCAAAAATTGAAATGAACAAAAAAACCTCATTTACAATACCTTGAAAAATATTAAATATTTAGGAAGAAATCTCACAAAGTTGTGCAAGATCTGTATACTGAAAACTACAAGACATTGTTAAGTAAAAGTAAAGAAAATCTAAATAAATTGAAAAATATCCTATTTCCTTGAGTGGAAAGAGTTAATATAAGATATTGAGTCCCCTCAATTTGATTTATAGATTCAATGCAGTCTCAACATTTCAACAGGCTTTCTGCAGTCTCAACATTTTGATTCTAAAATCCAAATGGAAATGCTAAGGACCTATGATAACAAGAACAAATCTGAAATAGACAAGAAAAGTTAAAAAATTGACACTTTCTAATTTCAAGACTTATTTTAAATCTACAGTAATCAAGATAACATGGCACTGGCATGAAGATAGAGAAATAGCAGAATATAGAAAAACAATAGACGTTTCAAAAATAGACTCACCTGAATATACAGAATTAACTTTCAACAAAGGTACAAAGACAATTCAGTGGAAAAAGAATAGTCTTTTCCACAAATAGGGCTGGAACAGATAAACATGTGCAAAAAAAAATATGTACTTTAATCAGTACCTCATACTATATACAAAAATTAAGTCAAAATGGATTCTGGACTGAATGTGAAGTCTAAAACTGTAAAACTTCTAGAAAAAAAACACAGTAGAAAATCTTTATAATCTTGGCAAAGATGTCTTAGATTCAACATCAAAAGCATGATCCATAAAGAAAAAAATTGATAAATTAAGCTTCATCAACATTAAAAATGTATGCACCTCAAAAAACACTACTAGAAAATAAATATATAAGCCACAAAATTAGAAAAACATTTGAAAATCATATACCTGATAAAGGACTTGTATCCATTAAAAAAAAAAAAACACTTAAAACTAAATAATAGGAAGACAAGCAACCCCCTCCCACTGGAAAAAAAAAAAAAAGAAAGAAAGAAAAGCAGCCAAAAATCTGGATAGTCCCTTTACCAAAGAAAATATACAGATGGCAGATAAACATATGAAAATATGTTCTATATCATATGATATCAAGGAAATGCAAATTAAAATAACAATGAGATACCACTACACACTATTAGAATGGCCTAGATCCAGAACACTGACAACACCAAATGCTGGTGAGGATGCAGAGCAACAGTAACTCTCATCCCTTGCTGATGGGAAAGCAAAATGGTACAGCTACTTTGGAAGACAGTTTGGCAGCTTCTTACAAAACTAAACATACTCTTACCATATGATCCAGCAATCACACTGCTTGGTATTTACCCAAAAGAGTTGAAAACCTATGTCTGCACCAAAACCCACACATGAATATATTAGCAGCTTTATTCATAATTGCCAAAATTTGGAAGCCACCAAGATGTCCTCCAGTAAGTGAACAGATTAATAAACTATGGTACAGCCAGACAATGGGATGCTATTCAGAACTAAAAAGAAATGAGCTCTCAAGCCATGAAAAGACATAGAGGAAACAAATACATGTTTCTAAAGAAGTCAACCTGAAAGGGAATCATACTGTGGGAGTCCAACTATATGACATTTTGGAAGAGACACAACTGTGGAGACAATAAAAGATCAGTATTTGCCAAGGGGTGGGGGTGGGGGGATGAAAACCTGGAGCACAGAGGATTTTTAAGGCAGTGAAACTATTCTGTATGAGACTAGAATGGTGGATATATTTCATAATACATTGTCAAAACCCATGGAATGTATAATACCAAGAGTGAGCCCTAATGTAAATTATGGAATTTTCTAATTGTGACATGTCCATGTAGAGCCCTTGAGTAGAGCCCAATCTGGTGTACGAGATCAATAGTAGGGGAAGCTGTGTATGTGTGGGACTAGGGCTACATGGGAACTCTCTGTATTTCCACCCAAATTTGCTATAAATCTAAAACTGCTCGTATATATGTGTATGTGTGTGTGTGTGTGTGTGTGTGTGTGTGTGTATGGAATTGGTTTACCAATTATAGAGCCTGAAAACTTCCAATATCTGCAGTCAGCAAGCTGGAGACCAAGGAGAGCTAATATTTGGTTTCAGACCAAGTTTAAAGACCTGAGAACCAGAAGAGCCAATGGTATAAATTCAAGTCCAGAAGCTCACAGTTTGACACCAAAAAAGAGCCAGTGTTTCAGTCCAAATCTGAACACTGGAAAAGACCACAGACTCAGGCTGGAGGAGCTCCCTTTTACTCAGCCTTTTTATTCCATTCGGGTCTTCAACTGATTGGCTGAGGCCCACACTCATTAGGGAGGGCAATCTGCTTTACTCAGTCTACTGATTCAAACATTAATCTCATCCAGAAACATTCTCACAGACACACCTAGGATAACGTTTGGCCAAACTTGTGGGCACCACATGGCCCAGTCAAATTGACCCATAAAATTAGCCATCACATTGTCCTTCAGTAATCTCCCTTTCCCGTGGGAAGGCCCTACAAGATCCCTATACATAGAAAATAAGCCTAGGGAAGCGTACACTCTTTATGCCTTTGGGGTCTCAGTTGAGCTCTAAACCCAGTGTTGAGAATCCAGGCAGGAGAATCCTTCTGCCTGGGATTGGAGGCAGGCCTAGGACCAAGGAATAAACAGAATCACTGCTTCTGCCTCTTCCTCAGTAATACCACCTTTCAAAACTTAGTTTTTCATCTCATTACTCCAACCCCCCAGCAGCACTTCTCTCTTTCAATTTGTCCTATTTTTATAGGTTTTATAAATACACAGCAATTGTCAACTGTAGTATTTGTCACTGATCAGTGGGAACTCATTGATACTACTGGATTTACTACAAGGTCAAAACAAAACAAGTTCATTACAAACACATAATAATGTACTCCAGGTGTTATAAATTTGAATAGAGTATGGTCAGGAAAGAGACCACTAAATGTTTATTTTAGATCCCACTCTTCTCTTTGCCTAATTCCTGCTATTTGCTAATGTTTTCTCTCTGAAAGTTGTCCCTTTCTCACCTTCAAAATCCTAGATCTGCAGGGTTAACAGAAGGTACACTACGACTCTGTGACCAAGTCTCCCTGGTGATTGTCTTGACTTTGTCTACAAATTATTCACTCTGCAATCTATACTGCAGAAACCACACAAAAAGCTACTCATGTGTTTAAAGACATTAAGTAAGGGCAATTACGGGAAGAATAAAGTATAAGGAACATTCTCAAACAATTACAATCATGGTGGTTTTACCTACTTGTTACAAATTGTTTATTAACCACATCTCTGATTCTCAGACGAAGTGGATTACAGCCAACTCAAGAATCTTAATGCGCAATCCTTGGCCTAAACCACCTGCATCCCTCTGCCTGGGCTTGCTTTTGTCGTGCTCACTTGCCAGTTCTGGCCGATTCTCCTTCCCAAAGGAAGGCAAGGCACCTAGTCGGGTATGCAGCGCTAACACAGAGATCCAGATTCCTGGTACCCATGCAAACCAATAATGGTCTCTCGCATGTATAACTTCACTCTTGTTTACTTATGGGACACTGCCCATCTCTCCTGTCCTTAGCCAGGCAGACTGCCAACCACCCTGTCACCCCACAGAAACTAATTCTTTCACCAGTAGGCATAATTTTCTCATTTCTATGCCTGGCACTCACCTCTAGCTTAATAGGTCCTAATCACCCCTGGTTCACACCCACCAGCTTACCAATCAAGTTCTGATGTGCCCAGGGACATTCTGTTCCTTCTTTTATGTGTTAAAGTGCATTATTTATGTACAATCACTTTGGAAAACTATTTTGCAGTATATACAAAGCTAAATATTTGCATGCATTAGGACCTAGCCTTTCAACTCCCAGGCATATACCTATCAGAAATACTCACACATGTTCAGCAAAAGAAATAGAAAGACTGTTCATAGTTATGCTCTTAGTAATATTAAAAAAAAAGGGAAACAAACCAAATGTTCCCCTGCAATGGAATGGATTAAACTGAAGTATGTTCATACAATGGAATTATTATATAGCCAAGAGAGTGAACAAACTAAAATTACACACAACGTGGACAAATCTCACAAATAATATTAAGCGAAAGAAGCTGGACATGAAAGAGTACATACAGTTTGATTCCACTTTATTATACGTAAAAGCAGACAGTCCTAATCTACGTTGTTACTCTTGAGGAGAGGGATTTGGTAATTACTAGAAAGGGTGTGGGAGCACTTCTGGGATGCCAGTAAGCTCTATTTCTTAGACTTGGTGCTTGTTACATAAGTATGTTTATTTTGTGAATATTCACTGACCTGTGTTCTTACGATTTGTGCACTTTTCACTATTATTTTTATACATTAATGAACTACTTGAATGAATTTATACAAATTAGTGATATGTTTACATAAATATTTATTGATGGCACTACATCAGGCATATGGATGTCAAAACATATGTAAGTCTCATCAAGGGAAGAAGGTTAAGGGTCAAAGGGGATGAGGCACCTTTTCTTAATGTCACCTATTAATTTGGTTTTACAGAAGGAAGCCCTGGAATCCAGATCCTGGAGAGAATAAAAACTGGCTTTCTCAAGGTTAACAATCTATTTGGCAGCAGAATAGACTAGAAACTAGATACTATGACTCAGGCTGGCATTCTTTGACTACACAACATTCCTTTGCATAAGAAAACATCTTGATGTTCTATATAAGAGTTTAAGCTTTTTAACTTAATTTATCATTCTTCCATATGTATCCAAAAATTCAAAATTTTTTGCATAATGAAAAGTCTCCTGATCATGACACTTCCAGACTGTGAGTGTGCCATGCCCCCAGGCAGGCATCTGGGCCACCTACAGAGACAGGCGATCAATCCTGGTTGAAAATCCAAGGTTTCTACCTGGACACTGCTCCTAACACATACAGCATCCTTCTCTTTCTCTAATTACCGTACACATTACCTGTATCAATCACCTGAATATAATGACACTTTCAATATGGTCATTCAATACAATTAACATCGGTCTACTAGGTACCATGCAACATTTCCATTGTTTTGTTCTAACAATAGTATTGGACTTGCCCCCAAACCATCCAGACTCTCTTATTAAGCTTCCTAATAGCCACAAGATGATTAATTTGCAAGACTGCTGACTGGAACCACTGAAATGATCAGCCTTGTCTCCTATCCCAAGAGTTCATCTATCTATTCAACAGATAAATCTACACTGTTCCAAATATTGGCTCAGAGGCAGACATATCCTGAATGGGGTGGGGGTTGAGGGGTAGAGCAGACAAAGATGAGTAGTCCTAAAATTTAACATTCAACACTCGACATGCCATGATGGTCCTACTGACCTCTCTCTGAAACCTTCTTTCCTGTTTTTTAGCCAAAACATCTTGAACAAATTGCTTAATATCCCTACACCTCAATTTTTTCAGCTGTAGAATGGGAATAATAACTCTACCCCACTTGATTCTTTAAAAAATCTAATGAAAAAACTGTATACAAAACAATTAGACCCATGTTTGGAAAAAAGAATCAGTCAAGATTAGTTATTATTATCAGGATCATTATTATCCTTGTCTTTAGAGCCTTGCTGTCTTGGTTATTGGTTTGTTGGCTGTCTTAGGGTAGGTTCTCCCAGAAGCAGAGTCTGAGCTAAGGTTTTGAGTGCAAGTGCCTTATTAAGGGACTGTTCCCAGAAGAAACCAACACAGGAGTTAGGGGAGCAGGATAAGACAGGGAAAGAAGCCAAGGAATGGTGCAGTCTCAGGTGAAGTCGAGCCTTTGTCTGACCACAGAACGAGTTGTGGGGTGCCAAGTGTACCTCAGAGTCTGTCCCATCTCAGGGCAAAGTCGCTGGGCTTTTTGTACTCTTAAACCTGTTGTCATTGGTTAAGGTATAGGAAGGAATTTGTAACTGCCCCTAGGAGGTGTAACTTCTGAGAAATTTCGGCTCTCCCTTGGGACAAAGCAACTTGAGGAGCCTAGCAGCAATCCTCTGAAGGTTTTAGCAAAAATATATGAGTCTACACAACTGGTAAAGGAGATCTGAGGGACTGTGGCAGGCTGACGACAGTGCCTGCTACAACTTCCTGTGACTGAATCTTTGCAATCTGTTTACTGACTTTCCCTGCTCAGTATCTGCCTATTTGAACCTACAAGATGACCATGTTTTGCTTTATGCCTAGCCCCATTTGTCCTGAAAGCCTGATGTGTCTTGCAGACCCAGACCTCTCCATGCCAGTCCCCATGAGAATGACCCCTTGACTGCTTTCCATTTTGCAAACCCCTGGGTCTACCTAACTTTGACCTTGTACGTGGCTTACCCCAGACAGGTTCCAGCCCTACTGCTCTCCCCACTGATGGGAGGGAAATTGGTCTCACATCTCTCTTAATTTTGAAGTGCAGAATTCTAAGAATTATTCAGAACTTTTCTTAGAGTCAATTTACTTACTTTTATTAGTTACATATTTTATCTCTGTATTTGTATAGATAGCCATTTTTTATTTATTAACTCTACATGTGGTTTAGTTTGAGAACATAAGCAGTCACAAAACTAATAAAAGAATTGAGAACTAAATACCAGTATTTGTAGAACCAGGGGAAAAACCTTGTAAACTAAATAAATGCACTAGGCGAAAATGTGCAATATCAAACTTGGCACAGACAAACAATGAAAAATGAATCAAACCTATATAAAAAATCAATTCTCCTCCCCATAATTTATGTCAGTATTTTACATATAATAAAATCCTGCCTAAGCAAATAACTGATAAAGCAATAAAGCTGTCAGATACAATAAACGGACCGTTTGCCTGGACTGTCTGGAAACACTCCCATTCAGAGGCAGACACCCTGTTATATTAAAGCAACATGAAGAAAACATTCATCTATTGTGTGATAAACCTGACAAGTGCCTAAATCAGCTGCCTGAGAAGACTCTCTGGAAATGCACCTCTACAAAGGCTGATATTTAATTATATCACCCTGAGTGTGAGATATAATTGCTCCTATTATGTGATAGGAGCAGAAGAGGGGGAGTAGAAATTAACTTCCATTGAACAACAAAGTAATTATCCATTATTGAAGATAAGGCAGGGCATCTCCATTGTATTTGAAGACTGGATTCATTCGTCAGTGTTTCTGTTGCTCCCTCTGCATCTACATGACCTAAAAAGAAGGTCAACCCAGCGGGGAGAATATTATCCACAGGAGAAACTTTTTGAGACCTGGAAACATACACTAGCCTGAGCTCCAAATATATTAACCCCAAGTTGTTATCTCTGTCCTCATCCTGGCTGTTCCTCCTGTGTCCACCACCTTCACCTAAACAGTTGCCCAACTAGAATGCTTGGAATTATTCTCAGCTACTGATTCATCCCTTACACCTACAGGCATACCTCGGAGACACTGTGGGTGCAGTTCCAGACCACCACAATAAAGCAAATGTTGTAATAAAATGAGTCACACAATTTTTTTGGCTTCCCAGCACATATAAATTATGTTTATACTATACTGTAGTCTATTAAGTGCAATAGCGATGTCTACAAAAACAATGCCCATACCTTAGTTAAAAACTACTTTATTGCTGAAAAATGCTAACCATCATCTGAGCCTTCAGGGAGTCAGAATCTTTTTACAGTAGTCACATCAAAGATCACTGATCGCGAATCGCTGTAACAAATATAGTAACAATAATGAAGTTTGAAATATTGTGAGAATGACCAAAATGTGGCACAGAGACACAAAGTGAGCAAATGCTGTTGGAAAAATGGCGCCCATAGACTTGCTCGATGCAGGGTTGCCACAAACCTTTAATTTGTAAAAAGTGTAGTATCTGAGAAGCACAATAAAAGGAGGTATGCCTGTATTTGGACATGAATTCTTAACAGATCTGTGTCACAAACTCGTATCAGTTCCGAGCTCTCGTTCCCATTCTGTGTTTCAAATTCTGTCTTATTTTAGGTTCTGGTCATTTCTTGCCAAGCCTGTTGTGTTTACCTCCTGCTGGGTCTTGTGACCCACCCCCCGGGCTTCTCAAGGTACTGACAGAACACTGAAGTCAAGGTAAACTTCTAAAATGTAGACACAGTCATGGCCCTTTCCTGCCTTAGAAATGGCCTAACTTCAATAAGAGTTCAGAAGAGTAAGCCAGACAAGAAAGCCATTCTCAAGGATTCCACTTCCAGAAAGTTAAAAAATAGGTAGAGTCTAGGGAAGCACACCTGGATGGTATTAGCATCCTACTGCTGCTGAAACAAATGGCCAGAAACTCAGTGGCTTAAGACAACACAAGTTTATTATCTTATAGTTCTGGAAGTCAGAAGTCTGAAATTGATCTTCAGGGGTTCAAATTAAGGTGTCAGCAGCGCTGTGTTTCTTCTGGAGACTCAAGGAGAGAAGCTATTTTTTTCCAGCTTTTAGAGACCCCCGATACTCCTTTGACTGTGGCCCCCTTCCGGCCATCAGATAACTCCAACCTCTGCTTCTGTCATCACATCTCAATCTCTGACTCTCCTGCCTCCCTCTTCCACTTATGAGACACCTCTATTTGTGAGTGTGTGGAACACACCTGGATAGTCCAGGATAATCTCTCCATCTCAAGATCCTCACCTTAATCACATATAAAGTCTGTTTTGCCTTGTAATCTCTGCACAGGTTCTGGAGATTAGAACGTGGACATCCAAACTGCAGTGGGACAGTGAGGAGGGCAGCATTCTGCCCACTGCAGGTGGTAGGATCATAAAGAAGCCTAAGGAAGTGATGAGCATGAAAATCAAAACAGAGTCTACCTCTGCCTGGGAGAAAGGGATTGTGGTTGGAAAGAAGTATGCAGAAACAGGCTTCTAGGGGGCCGGAAATTGTCTTTCTCCTGAACTAGTTGGTAGTTATGCGAGTATTCACTTTAAAAGAATATTTTAAGCCTATACATTTACATTTTATGTATTTTAATATATGTGTTTATTTCACATTTTAAAAAAGATTTTAAAAATCTGCTAGAAGTCTCTAATATATTATTCTAGATGTTTTGTCCTCATAATAGGGCCCCAGCTTCTCTTTCCAGCCTCACCTCTAGGCACTCCCTGCCCTTCCCCCAGTCCTCCTCCCCTCCCCCTACTTCACATTCTACCTTCCATCCTCACTGACCATAGGATGTTCTTTTACACCTTTGTGTCTTTGCATATGAAATCCTCTCTGCTTGACCTTTTTTTTTTCAAACCTTTTTTTTTTTTTTTGCTTGGTAACTATTATCAAATTCATTAAAGCTTGAGCCAAATGCCACATCCCATGTTAAGCCCTCTGTGACTCCTCTGATCTGTTCCCTTCCAGAGGTTCAGCTGGTTCATCCTCTGCGCTGCTCCTGCATTTGGTCCATGATCCATCACAGCACTGGCCATGTGTTATTGTGAATTGATATTTATGTCTCCATCTTCTCAGCAAATCTCCAAGCAACTTTAGGGCATCTATTTCTTAGCAAAGTGCTTGGCATACATTCTGTAGTTAATAATGTGCTTTAAAAAATATATATATGATACATTCTACTCTGTGAAAAAGGCTAAAAGATGGGGTGGGGCAGATGAAGGCTGAGAAAATGGAGGGAAGCCAGGTTCACACAATCATACTCTAGGTCTACAAGGTTAGATGTAAGGAATTGTAGTTTTGAAAATAAGCTTAAATCCGAAGTGTACACACTCTTCATACACAGTTGATCACTTGCAGTAGTTATGCTTTCTAAAGTCACCAGGAAGACTGAACCATTGTTCCTAGCAAGAGAGGTCAAGGCCATATTGTGAGGACCAGGTATCCAGAGCAATGTAATAGAGAGCTTCAGGCAGATTTTTAATTTTTTTATGCAAAATAAACACCTATATTAAAAATGCATAAAATAGTACCAAACCATTGCTTCTAGGGGAAATACAGGATTAGGTGCCTGTGAACCTCTAGTAACAATATTTTCATCAAGCAGTCAATATATAGCATTGTTTTAGTTGTGTTTCTGCTTAAAGATACTTTATTTAATACATACTGTTGATTCATTAACCTTAAACTCATGGCCAACAGCTCTATAACTCATGCCTGAACAAAGCTTACCTAACACACATATTTTCTTCATTAGATACATCACAGCTTTTTTGTGCTTAGTTTGAAAATTAATAAACAGAAACCTCATTTGAAATGGAGTCTGGAGGCCAGAAGGGGGAGCTCTCAAGCTCTACCACAGGATGCCAATTTCAGACTCAACAGGAAGAGATGTACCTCTGTATCTCCAACAGGAAGAAAGTTACTATCTGGCAAGAGGAATGAAGAATTTCTCCTTGCCCGACAACAGCCCAGCCAATGAGAGACTGTCATAACTCAGCCAATGAGAAGCCACTACACTTCAAACTCCCAGTTTCCTTCGTTGGACTCTTTGTTTATAACATCCCCTCCCAACTCCCCCTTCTCTATAAAAGAACATTCCTCTTCTCTGTTCTCCAGACTTGCCTGTGGTTTTCCATAGACTGCATGTCCCACATTGCAATTCATTGTTGTTCCCAAATACATCCATTTTGGTGGTAAAATAACTGGCTGCCTTATTTTTTAGGTCAGATTTAAGAACGCTGAGATAGTTCTTCAGCACTATGCTTGGGGCTATTTTAAAAAGCAAAATCATCAACAAAAAGCACAAAAATGAGGAAAATACGGCACTAAATGTGCCCCCAAAGGGTTCTTGTTTGCAGTATGAGAACTGAAACAAGAAGGGAGATTGTCTTCTCATCTCCCTCATCATCAGCTGGGAATACACAGGTCTGGAGACTGAAACTTTGTGCCATGCAGTGAGTGACCGCATCCACAAATGACCACTAACATGCTGCTGAGTATTGGTTTGGGAATTACAAATAAATTTTACCAACTAGGCGAATTTGCTAATACAGAGTCCACAAATAATGTGTCAACTGTACCTTATTTTAATTTCATTATCATCTTCACTTTCCAAGAATGGAAACTAAGACTTTAGAGTATTGACTAGCCTAAGGTCACAAGGCTGATACACTTGAGAGGTAAGATTTAAATTTCTGCAGCTCTGCCTGGGGCCATGGCTTGTGCTCTGCCTCCTACAGGCCAGCTGTTGTCCTGCAAAATTGTTTTTGGAGAGTCTTTCTGGACTACAGGTTTGGGGGCAGTGTTTTTTAAGGGTTCTCTTGTTCAGTCATTGTCTGATCTCAGAGATATTTAGCTTGTCTTGTCTCTTAATGGAATTCTACTGGCATGTTGTCATTGTGGTTACCTTCCTTTGCTCTTGTGTCATTAATAGATTATTTAAAGGAAACATTCTTTCTTACTTACCATAAGATGTTCCAAAAAAATAAATTTAATCTTAAAATATTCACAATCCAGACACATGAGAGTTTATTAATCATTCTTCATTATTAATTAATATAAACTCAGTTAAGATTTACTGTTCTCCTTCAGTATTGTCTGTTGACTTTACTGACCTCGGATCTTTAAAAATTATAATGATATATGCTTTCTTCAAGCTCATCTCCTACTTCCAGGAGTATAAGAACTCCTGAAAAGGGGGAGAGAGCTTGTGCATAGAAACCACTCTGTGTGATCATTAGCCATGGAGTATGAAAAGCTTCCAGGTCCTTCTACATGCATATCTCCAGCTCTGGCCCACTTTCTATTTAGCCACAGATCAATGGGAATTAGGCAATTTCATTATTGATTTATGATGCAAAAAATATTTTCCATAATATATATCCCCATGTAAGTGTCCATCATAAGCAAAATATTCTTAGCTACTCACTTTATGAAATGTAACAGTCTTAAGCCAAGATGACCACAGATCATAACTCCTGCCTAAATAATCATCTGACCAGAAGATCCCGGTTTGGACTCAATTTCCAATAAAAATTAGGCTGTCAGCCTCTCTTTATTAATGTTCTCTTTAATGTGATCATGATTATCATATTCATACAGTCCAATTCTAGAATTACACATAATGGCAACCAAATAATTTTGTAATGACTACTAAGAACAAGGTTGTTCCAAGCTGTTGAAATAAAGCTGAATGTTGATCAAGTCAATCCATCCTCAAACCCCTCCCAGGTTAAATTTTAGTCCCTACTTTCACTTCTCAAGGAATAGAATTGAAAAGGGGAAAAAAATATTTAGCAGCTAGTTAGAGAGGTGTTGTGCTTAAATCCTTTACATTTTTTAAAGTAAATGTTTCCTTATGTTACTATTAAATTATATTGATCATTAGCTATTCCCTACCTGAGGTCCCCCTCAAAAGTCACCCAATGAGACAACAGATCAACATTTTATTTCATTCTTATTATAAAAACCAAATGGCTGAATTTTCAATGCTTGACACTTACCAGTTGAAATTCTCCCCGCCCTCTTTGATTGATTTAAGAATTCCAAAACAACCCTAAATTGTTCCTGTGAGTTAGTACCTGAATTTCCACAATTTGATTATAATTCTAAAAATGACAAACATGCTTTTACGCTGGATGCTATCATAGGTTAAGAAAATATTTATGTAATCAGCAATGAGTACAGAGGATACAAGAAGTCACTAATGACAAGTTATTTTATGTGACGGATTGCCGGAGGGTCAGAAGCAGAGCTTAAGCAAAAGTATTTTCCTGTAACTTTTCTCTAAATGAGCACATTAAAGTCAGAGAAAGAACAATGCTTTCGCCATAATTCATAGTTTTCTGAAAGCTAAATGACCTTTTTAAAAAATTCTTGGCCTCAAGATGTGATAAAAATGAAAGGGATATGAATACCTACAATGCGGTCATGAATTGTAAATGGTTCAGTAATTCACCTCCAGCGCTCACAGATCTTGCCCGAAAAAGCATCTGTTCATACATTCGAACCATCCAACAATAGCTCCTTCTACTGGTATCTGAGTTCCATATCGAATTGAAAAATCATTCCAGTTATTTTTCTTAAAAAGCCTTTCCTAGAATGATCTTCATATGTTTCTTTGTTGTTTACTGTAGCTAATTTAAAATTCATTCTAACATATCAAACTGTATGTTATGGATCAAAATAAATACATTATATTAGTCAGGCTGCTCCATTAACTTTACATTTTGCTGAGAAAAATATCGAACGCTGCCATCTTTTCCCTCTTTCCCAGCAGGAGTGTCTGAGGCTCTCAGATTGTGCTCTGAATGGAGAATCCAGACCCTTCCAGCTCATATGCATATTGTCCGTCACTCATACCTGGGAGCCCGACTCCACAACAGACACATTCAGGTGGTCACATCCATGCTGGAGAGGTGGAACTCGGCGGCAATTCTAGTGCTTGAACTTCAAGCCTCCTGCAAAAAAAAAAAAAAAAAAAGAGAGAGAGTGAGTAGTGTGATAGCAAGAAGCCTTTATAGGCAGCGGTAGTCAGGGGCGCTGATCTTTCATTCTGGGGCCTGTAAGGCTTCAGTTCTTCATCCTTGCCCCTCTCCAGTTATTGCAATAATTAAATGGAATCACCTTAAGATGTTTGCCCAATTAGCTCTGGATTCCCGGAAGCAGGACCTGGGTAGCAGCATTATACAAAGCTCCCAGGTGATCCAGGGTGGAGGACCAGTGTGTTGAAATATCTATCTTGTGGTTTTGCTCTCTTACAGAATTTGACCTACAAAAACACAGCCACAGCAGACCATGCAGGTAGGCAGGAAGCTCTTCCTAAAGTCAGTCACTCAGACACAGTAAATGTGCTTCAGGAACAGTGGGTAAGTCTGTGAAGGAAAGCCTGCGGAACCCACGTGTGAGTGGGTAACACGGGGAGGGGTCGTGTGCCCTGCAGATACCCTTGCGGTCCAGACAAGATGCGGGCTTTGGAGAGGCAGCCTTGCAATTATGAACAAGGCGGGTTAGTCTGCACCCGCATCAGCACTGTCTCCACCGAGCAGCGGCTGAAGCAAGGGTGGGAGAAAACATGGTTCCACCAGCGGGCTGACCACACACTCTTGTTCTTCCTCAGCTTGTCATTTGGGAGTAGATCTGACTCCTTCTGAACTAAGCAAACCCCCTGACGGGCTGAGGCTGGGACATGGAGAGGAAGTGAGAGACCCAAGAGAGAGTCTGGATTTCCTGCTAATTTAGCATTTTTTAATTCACCACTTAATAGATCATCATGTGTTATGTAATCTGAAAGTTATTATGTATAGTTGTACAATATGCAATTTGAAAAAAATATTCTTGGAACACTTGACTCTAGATGCTTCTATCCCTGAAAGATATAAATAACATTGCTGTAGATCTTCATCCATTAGCAAAACATATTTTGGGGCCTTTTGGTTATGAGAAGGAAAGTCCCAGAGCATCAGCTGGATGATAAATGAGTTAGAGTCAGGAAAAAGTCGCTCCATACTGTGTTTCACCTTAGGATTGCATTATGATTTATTTGTTTCCAAATAATGGACATTTTGGCTGTTTCTAACTTTTATTATTATACATAAATACATAACATGTATATTTAAATATAAAATATTTATATATTTGTTACAAGTATACATATATCTTATGCATATGTGCTAGTATTTCAATAGAATAGATTTCGGCAAGTGAAATCTCAGTGTTGTAGGGCAGTGCTTCTAATTCTGTTCGATTTTATTTTTTAATTTTTTTTCCTCTGTAGCACATAAGGGAGCTTTTTTTTTTTTTTTTTCTTAGTGCTTCTAATTTTAATGCATGGGCATACAAACCACTACGGATCTTGTTAAAATGGAGATCCTGATTCAATAGGTCCAAAATGTGACCAAAATTCTACATTGCTACCAAGGTCGCAGGATGCCACTGCTGCCATTTCGTGGACAATGCTTTGAGTAGCAAGTTTATAGGACATATACTTTCTTTGATTTTGATAGTTATCAAAATGAGGGAGAGAGGTAAAGATTACAGGTGAAAACTAGAAGGCAGAAGAACCATGCTGTTTAACCCCAAACACTTATATGTAGTTGGAATGTTTTTTTAATTCACATATTCCTTTAACAATTGAAAAATAAACATTTAACACATGAAGCAATAAGACAATTTTAATAATCAGCTGGTGGATGAAAACATTTTTTCCTCTTCCCAGTAATAACCAGATAGGTTTCTCACATTCTCTCCAATATGAATGAGTTTTCCAATATTACTGTAAAATTTCTAGAGATCCTCATTTTTATGTTTTCCTGACCCTTCTTTAAATTGACCTCATTCATTGTTTTTTCCAGCCATCTGCCTAGTGGCCCCACCCTACCTTCAGCCAGGGCCTTATAAAGCCCCCCACCCCAGCTTCCAACTCTTTGTAAAATGTAAGAATCCCAGAAGACTGCGGGCTCCTCCTTTTTGGGGGTGAATAATGGAATTTCCTGCCTGAGACAATGCAACTACTTTCAGGACATCTGAGTGTCCGGTATGCCATGAAATAACCTCAGGATGGTCAATTCCATTTCTCTCTGGAGAGAGATGGTGGAGAGAAATGAAGTAAAATCCTTCAGTGACCTCGCCTGCAGAACGGGGGTCCAAGCAAATTCCAGATGTTAAATTCATCTTCAGAGATGGAATAAACTTTATTTCATGTTTCCATGTTATCTTTTTTTGTTGTTGTTGAAATCTGTTTTTATGAGTTTTCCAGTGTAGGTTTTGGAAACCAGAGAAGTTTCAGATCGTTGGGGAAAGTCTTACTTGGTGGGTAGGTGAAAAGTAATACCTGATTTTTAGAAAGAAAAGTCCACAAGAAATAAAAGCATCTAAGATGGGATTTAAAATCATTTTGATATTATAGGAAATTCAGGCTTACCTTAATGATCATACCAACAGAAAGAAATATTAGAGTTGTCAACTAATTTGAAAATCTAGTTAAGGCACTGACTGGTGTTAGATGACCAGAGAGTATAATTCCAATTAGGCTTTTTTTTTTTTTTATTGTTGTTTAGGTTCATCATATTGTTCCTGCAAACTTGGAAACCTGCCCCTCAAAATAGTCTTTGGCAACTTACTCATAAGTCATCCAAGTGGCGGATACAGTTGCCACGCGCTCCCGAGGCTCAAGCAAGCAAAGATGGAGATGAAGTTGTCAGCCCACAGCGATGTGAAGCTCTGAGGTTAGCTGTTTCATTTCAAAATTGGTTGGCATATTTTTTTCAGTTGAAACTTGGAAGACTCCAAGGAGAGTTAACATTTTATGGTTTATAAACTATAAACTAGAACATAGGGATTTATTGGAACCATAGATCTCACTTTTGATCTTTTGCAAAGACAGCATCCCAGCATTTCTTTAGGCTGAGAATCAGGATGGGTTCCCTGCTTACAAAGACTGAAGCACTTACTGAAGCAAAAAGCAGGGCAGGTTTGCCATTATAAACAGAGAAGATGGCAAATGCTGAGGGATGTGTGTATGTGTGTGTGCTTTAAGCACTTGAAATAAAACTTGCGGGCGTTTTAAACCTAAAATAATCAGGGAGGAGTTTGCCTATTTTTTCTCTTCAGGCTTTCTAAATAGTGCTGTGCAACACAAGAACCCAGAAGGAGGTGTCCCAGCACTGGTCAGGAAGGGGCCAGTATGATGCACATCACAGATGCACTGAGGGTCACTTCTGATCCAGCGGCCTTGGTTAGACAGTCTTAGGTACTCGTATACCATTGCTACCCTATTTTACTCTTATTACTCTCTCATCACAGACTGCACTCACTCTGGCAGTGTGATCACAGTTGAACAATTATTCCATAAAAGAATTATACACAGCAACCTTTCCAGATTCCCCGGAAGACTTTGAAATTGGGAATTGGGTTTCAACCAAAGATGTTGTATGCTGCAATAAACTGAAACCATTAGGGCTATTTGCAAACAAAGTGGATGCGTCTTTGTTAAAATTTGATGTTTATTTTTAATATGGTTGCCTGCCCTTCTCTATTTGAACAGCTCATTACACCTTAAATATAAACCACATGCGCACTAGAGCATTTATGTAATTTTCTGGGGCAAAGAATTTGGGCTGCGATCCAACACTAAAATATATTACTTTAATATTTATTTGCATCTGTTTGGTATTGTCATGACCTATACAAGACTGAATCATTTTGCTTCAAAAAATATAAAAAGGGAAGAAAACTCTGCTCACAGACTACTTCTCGTCAAGTGGATTTGAAATGCTTCATTTAAGATTCAGTTCCTTTTTTTGCTGATATTAGTATCATAAGCATTGATGAAGAATAATGTAAGGAATGATGGGTTTTGAACAATACGATGGCTGATTTGGTAAGGCTATGTTTTTGGCTTAAACAATAGGATGTTTGATCAAATCAGCCACAGAGAAGGAAATGGTATTGCAAAAGATGAGTTTCTAATTGAGACAGACAATGAACTATGCATTAGAAACAGCTGCAGGGAAACAGATCTCATTGCATTTTTACATGTTAATATGCTGAATTTCCACATTAGACGGTCACAATTTTGAGTCCAAGCACATCCAGGTGTCTTTACATCTGTGTAGTATATTTAGAAAGGAAGAAAAATCAGATGGGAAATATGTTATATTCCTAGTATTCCTTATTTTAGGTTTTTTTTCTTATTAATTTCATTATTGTTAGAAGCTATGCAGATGAGGGCAGCTTTTTTTTTTGGCAATGACATTATTTGTAAGTTTATATGTCATGGCTGACTCTCTTTTCCACGCAAAAGGACATTCACCCTGGTTCCACATTTAACTTTAGGTAGTATATTAAAAGAAGCATTATTTGTCTGTAGAAGGTACTTGCATCAGACAAGGTAATGCTGAGTAACAAATTGACTCCAAATCTCAGTGACTCCACACTGTAAAGGTTTATATGTTGCTGCTATGAATGTTTGTGTTTCCCCCAAATCCAGATGTTGAAGCCCTGATCCCCAATGTGGTGTGAGGTCTTTGGGAGGAAATCAGGTCATGAAGGTGGAGCTCTCATGAACAGGGTTCCTGCCCTTACAGTAAGAGACACAGGAGAGGTGATGTCTCTCTCAACCAGGTGAGGATTCAACAAGAAGATGGTCATCTGCCAACCAAGAATCGGTTCTTCACCAGATACTGAACCTGCTGGAAACCTTGACCTTGAACTTGCCGTCCTCTAGAACTGTGGGAAATAAAGTCTGCGGTGTAAGCCACCAGACTGTGGTGTTTTTTATAGCAGCCCAAGCTAAGATAGTTGCTCGCACTCTGATCCAACTTCAGTCTCCAGGAGACATTGTTCCCAATTGTGGAATTATCGAGGACACTGATTAGATGATACGCCACCATCCTATAACATCACCATGTCAATACATGACATTTGGGACTGGCACAGCAGGGGAAGAGAGCACAGAGAACCCATGGCCACCCTCCATGCCCTAAATCTGAGAGGATCACTTCTACTCACAGGACATTGGCCAGAACTGATCATACGGTGCCACACCAACTAAAAGAAGCAATCACATAATTGGTGAATATTGTTGTCACTACCATAGAGCTTTTCCCCTCTGTGATCAGAGGGCTAAAATGCCCAAATCCATTATCTCCTTTGACAGGATATATTGTGTTGGGAATCAATGTCATCTCTTTACACATTCCCAAATATTGTGTATCTGTTAAACCCAGTTTTTAACTTGCTATGAAACTATTACTATTTATGAGAAACCCTGATGTGAATTTATATATAATTCATAAAAATCAATTATTTTCCTAATAGATACTTCTCTTGGATTTTGTGGGTTTTTTTTCCAAATTCTTTTAAAACATACATCCAGTGAGCTTTTTGGTGCAAAGAGAGACAAATATTAAAATTAGTGAAAGCACTGATAATTCCTATGAATGGCCTCCAACGATTAGCACTTACTATGAACCATCTTCATAATGTGAAATTATACATGCATTGATATCAACTCTCACTTTGGAAATAATTAATTGAACTCATTCTCTTTACAGAGAGCTGAAAGCAAGTTTTAAAGCAGCATTTATCAGTGCACTTGGTGGGAAGGGATTGACAAATCCCAAAGGCAAGTTTACTACACATTGATCTCAGGAAAGACCTGAGCTCCAGGAGAGATTTGAGGAGTTCTAGGCTGAAATGGAGTGAAGTGGGGGAGCATATGGCTGTCTGAAATGTGCCTATGGAAAAGACATGAGAAATAGACCAGTATAACTGGAGGTATTAGCTTGGGCTTAAAGTGTTCCTTAAACAGAAAACATGAAACATGGGATTAATGGGAGAACTGATATTGAAATAGAAAGAACAAAGGGAAGGAAGTAGATGTCGACCTGTCGGACAGAGATACACATGTCACAGCCCAGATAGGAATGGCCACACTCATATCGACACAGGGAAGATGAATTTAGAATCAGGAGTTTGTTTCCATGTCACTTCTTAAGGCAAATGACTAGCTGTTTTAAAGGAAAGGGTTTCCCTGCCTCAGAAATGTTTTAGTGCCATTGAAAAAATGTAAACTGTGTTTGAATCTCCATAACCTCTATATTTTATGGCAAGAACCCAGATCCTATTAACAGTTTTCTGTTTCTACACCTGTTATCAAATGACAACATTTTAGTTAAATTGGCAAATGACTCTGTTTCAGAATGCAAGTGTAAATGAACTCTGATTTAGAATCATTTTGCTAATTATCCTTCCATACTGTGGACATGAATAGCTGCTTAGTGTTCTGATACACCCTAAACACACGGATCCCATCTTTGTGCAGTACATTAGAGTAAGTTGTGTACACTTCTACCTCCGCCACAGGAACGTAAGTTTTTCAAGGACAAGATCAACTGTATTCTTCTCTGAATTAGATCAGCATGTATCTGTGCACCTTGAATAAAGACTGTCCTCAATGAATGCTTATCAAATACATTCTACACACAGTCCAAAGGTGAATAAGGATTTGTGTGGTTGATGTACCATGCTGAGTTCTGGTTCAGAATCTCTTGGTGACGGAGAACATTCAACCATCCATATTTGGAAGGGAAAAGAATGCCTCAAGCCAGAGATCATTAAGCAAATTTCTGAGTTTTGTTGGGACCCATTCCTTAGAGATTTCTCACTAAAATGAATATAAAGCACCTACTTGCCCAGATTAACATGATCATTAAATGTTATTTTAAACATTCATAGCTCAGCGCTTGATTCTCTAATGGCTTTTTCATGATGGAAAAGAATGTATACTAAAGGTGAATATTTTCCTTATCAAAAAGTATAAAAGTCACAAATTAGGAAAATCAGCCACAAAAAGGGTACCTATATGATCACCAAAAGAAAAATATTGTTCAAGTTCTGGAATCTAATTTTCAATAATTCCAAACCATCTAAACAAAAATAAGGAAAGACAAGAGACAGCCATGCCTTGTGCTAACAGATTTAGATGGAAACAGGGACACCAGTTAGGAAACTTTCCAATGATCCACTTGCTTGGACCTCAGTGACCACAGCGCACGATCAGAGGTGGGCGGACATGAGATATACTTGAAGGTAAACCCAAGAATATTTTCTCGTGGCTGGAATGTGGGATGTAAGAGAAGGTAGGGAGATGAGACTTTTGACTGAACGAAGCCACCGTTTACTCAGATGGGAAGACTGTAAGCAGATTGGGAGAGTCGATCAGGAATTCAGTTGGAGTAAGTTCAACGTAAGATTTGAGATGGTCCTTTAAGTAGATATGCACACTAGGTAAGTGGATACACTTTACAAAACTATCACTTTAATCATAGTAACCCTAAAAGAGAATCTAATTTTTCAGGTGAATGAAAGCTCAGAGGAATAACATAACCTGTCCAAAGACAACGCAGCCAGGAAGTGTCAAATATTATACATACATAATGTGCAAATATACTTTATATGTGTGAGTTATACACTTCATTTGAGATTCATTTATCATCCAGTGATATCATGCATGCATGTCTTACACACCCAGATAGATGGCAAGGGTCTCAAGAGCAGGAACAAGTCCTTACTCTAGTCCACATCCCAAAGATGGCTAATACACTGCCTTCTCAACTGTACATGCCCACTAACAACCGATTTAGCTCTGAGCAGCTACGCATTGTAGAAAGACAAATTTGAAGGCTGGAGGAAAATATAAACCCACCCCTCTACCCTTGACCCAGGTAGAATTTTCTTGTCACCAACAAAACGCACATGTATCTTAGAAGCAGAGACAGGGAAAATGAGACACTATCTCTATTGCAAAACCTCTCCCTGACCTCTCCCTTCTGGGACCAAAGGTGCTAGCAGCTTCCTGCTGTTACTTGTAAATAGGTCCTTATGAAATTGTCCTCAAATCACTTGGTTTGAGAGTGCTTAGCATTTCCTGCGGGGCCCTGTCTGATTCAGGGAGGATCACGTGGAGAGGTCGGGCCTACAGGAGTTGGGTCTGCAGAGGCACTCTGGGAGGGGATTGGGAAAATATATGCCCTACTCTCATGCTCCTCCCTTCAATCCAAATTCTGTCAGTGCTCCCCATAAACACAACAAGAAGCCAAGGGCAAGGGAGTCTCTTGATGGAGAAAGGCAAGCAAAGTACCTGAAGGGCAAAAGGGAGATATCTCTTCCACCTAGAACCTCATGCAGAAACAGAAAAGCATCCATTTCTACCCCCCACCATTCACCTTCCTTCTCACTCCTCAGCTGAGGTGGGTGCTAGAGGCTAACACATTAACAGAGAATCAGAAAACTAGGCCCTGATCTCCTCATTAACTGAACTTAATCATAGAACTCCCTCATCTGTATAAACTCAAACTTGGGCCTCAGTGTTCCCATCTGTGGTTCTGCAAAATCTGCCCTTTGAGGCTCCATTGCAGAGCTATGTGGCCCAAAACAGTTCTCGAGCACTTGAAGTGTGGCTGGTGCAACTGTAGAACTATAATTTTACTCTTTTAAATTTTTAATTAATTTAAATTAGGTGGCAAAATGTTAATCTTTAAAAATCTTAATTTAAATCATATGGTTGTCTGAAACTTGTGGCTACCGTATCAGACAGCACAGATACAGACTATTCCCATCACTGCAGAAATTTCCATTGGAAGTGTGGCCCCAGAGACTAGGGGGCCAGAATGTGGGGAACAGCTATTACATCCTGGCCCGCTGACTATGCTGTTTAAGGGAATGGCATTCTCCATTCTCCTTCATTCTGCGCCCCATCGTCCTTCACTTGAAAATACTTGGAGGAAATTTCTTTAAAGAAAAAACACACACACATCCGTCCTGTCAGCCAGCTTAAATGAAATGTACACGTATAACTGAATCTCTATGAACTTTTCTCCAGTCACATTTTTTCTCCCTCCTTTCCAAGAAGTAACCACCATCTTGACTTGGCGTTTATCATTTCCAGTCATGCTTTTAACTTTTACTATATGTGTACTCATGAACAAAGACAGAATTCTTCAAGTGGGCCAAAGCCTATAACGTGCCCTTCAGATGACTGGATTCCTAACTGGGAGAGAGTTTACATCCTTATAAAACATGGATGTTTCTCTAAACCAGATGACTTTGGAGACATGTTTCCAAGTAGCCTATCATGCCAGAGATTGTAAAGTCTGTCTCTGGAGGAAACAGCAAACTTGTACTTATTTAAACTCACATATGAAGATCATTTTGAGGTAGGGCAGAGGAGTGGCAGGGCGTATCTTTAAGCAAGGAACACGACTGTCTTCACAAGCAAAATAAATGCAAAGAACTGAGGAAATCAATAGGCACACGATCAAATGCTCAGTATCACTAATTATCAGAGAAATGCAAATCAAAACTACAATTAGGTATCACCTCACACCAGTCAAAATGGCCATCAGTAAAAAGTCCACAAACGATAAATGCTGGAGAGGCTGTGGAGAAAAGGGGATCCTCCTACACTGCTGGTAATAATGAAGTTTCGTGAAGCCACTGTGGAAAATAGTATGGAGATTCCTCGAAAAACTAAAAATAGGCTTACCACATGATCCAGCAATCCCACTCCTGGGCATATATCCAGAGGGAACTCTCATTTGAAAAGATACATGCACCCCAATATTCGTAGCAGCACTATTTACAATAGCCAAAACATGGAAGCAACATAAATGGCCATCAACAGATGACTGGATAAAGAAATTGTGGTATATTTATACAATGGAATACTACTCGGCCATAAAAAAGAATAAAATAATGCCATTTGCGGCAACATGGATGGACCTGCAGATTGTCATTCTAAGTGAACTAAGCCAGAAAAAGAAAGAAAAATACTATATGATATCATTTATATGTGGAATCTAAAAAAAAAAAAAAAGCAAAAATGAACTTATTTACAAAACAGAAATAGACTCAGAGACATAGAAAACAAACTCACAATTACCAGAGGGGGGAGTGGGTGGGAAGGGGTAAACTGGGAGCTTGATATTTGCAGATACTAACTACTATATATAAAACAGATAAACAACAAGTTTTTACTGTATAGCACAGGGAATTCTATTCAATATCTTATAATAACGTATAATAAAAAAGAATATGAAAAGGAATATATGTATGTATATGTATGACTGAAACATTACAGTGTACACCAGAAATTGACACCATATTGTAAACTGACTACACTTCAATAAATAAAAATAAAATAAAAATAAAAAGAACTGAGGAAGTCATCCAGTAACTTAGATAAAAGTTGTCCAAAGGCAAACCAATGAAGCTGCCCTGTGTTTTCTGTGGCCATCTGGACTCTTAAAAGGGACTTTCCTCACTCTCCCATCCTACTCCCTCCTCCCCCATGGATTCATTCTCAGCCACCTCAAGTCCTGTCCTTGGGACTCCTCAGATTTCTTCCCCATCTCTGAAAAGCCCCAATAAACCATCTACATGTTTCACTGGGTTCCCCAGAAGCTGATGCTGAGATAAGGATGTCAGTGCATCTGTCCTATTAAGGAAGTACTCCCAGAAGAAGCCACTGAAAGCATGAGGAATGCAGGCTGTGGATCAGGAAGAAGTCTGATCCCACGGAGGAATTCTGGAGAGTAAGTGACCCCTCAGAATCATCCCGATCCTATATGAAGCTGGGAGTTGGCCTTCCTAAGTCACAAGCCCAGCCATCATTGGCTAAGTGCCACCTGGGAGTGGGGCGGGAGGTTTGGGCCACTGCAATAAAGACCCATCAAAGCCAGGGGGACAGAAGCACACAGAGGGTCACAGTGACCCCAGGCAGTCAAGGCAGAGCTCGAACCAGACAGACGTGGCAGAACTGACGGACACATCATTGCGTTTCAGTAGCCGTCAAATCCTTGAGCTAATGGGATGACTTTAGAATTTCAGAAATGAGCATTTGGAGTTGAGAGATCTTTTCAAATCTGTATAGCTCCCCAAAGCTCCCCAATTCAGACTACAAAATTGACTTTAAACAGGCACTGAATACATCCAGGCTTAACAGGAAACCACCCTGGGCTAGATAGATAAGAATTGCTTTGTTGGCTCATGTTTTTACTTATAACTGCGTGTGATTTCATTTAATTTATCCAGCCAGTATTTGTCCAATTATATCTTGGCCTAACCTTAGTGTTACACTTGATTTTGTACTTTGAGGCCCTTTCCCAGGGACAAAGCAGTAAACTAACAGCCCCATCTCCATGACTCTGTGGATACACTCGAAAGAGGGCAGCTCCGGTCAGACTGGCTTCAGTATTCTTCAAGTGTTACCATAAACTCAGCTTTACTCATGACATCCAGACCCCAGGAACCTAGTAAAATGCCAACTCAATCTGTGTAGAGGATAAACCCTCCCTATGAAATCCAGCGTGCTAAGGAAGGGACCTCAGAGAATAAAAACGAATCGGCAGAATGAGGTCCTCCCCATGTACCATCCCTACCGAAGTGGGGATGTGTGGGCTGGCAGCCTTGGGCAACTGCAAACAAGGGTGAGGCCAGGTGGGAGGATCACAGCAAGTAAGTTGTAACCAAACCCTCCTGGGAATTGTCTGCATCAATTCCCAAGCTGGTTATGATGGAACGGACATTTTCAACATTCATCAAAAATTGGCCTGTAGTGACGATGCCATCTTATGGAAGTGGGTATACATCTGCCCCCTAAGAAATACTTTGTCAGAGACCCAATAAACATTTCTTGCTATGTCAGAGAAAACAATGCCTCCAGGGACTTGCCACAGAACCTGTTAGTCATAATTCTGTCTACAGTCAGCCCCAGATACTCTCAGCATCATTGGAGCATTGTGTCCTGAGTTGAACTGGGAAGAGACCAGAGGCAAGTGCTTATAAAGCAGCATAAATAACACTGCAGTGGGACGGAGAGGGGAGAAGAGACGGACTAGAAGGTTGAAAAACAAGCTTATCCTCTCCAGGTCCGCTGCCCTATGCTTTATTCTACATTCTTGGAAATATTTTTTGTCTTCATTGTTTTTCATTTTTAACTATGAGTCTTTTCAAACACTGAAAGTGTGCACCCACCATCACTACTAAACCAGTGTCTCTGCTCCTTGTTTCTGGCGTCATTTATTAGAAATACTGGTTAGAATATAATCTTTTTCTCTATGGCCTGTATTTTTTGAATCTTAAGAAATCCTTCCCTATCATAATATTATAAAAATACTTTCCTGTATTTCCTTCTAAATGCTTAACAGTTTTTCTTCTCACATTTTGGTGCTGAATCCATCTGGAATTTATTTCTGTACGTTAGAAAGGGATCTAACTTTATTTTTTCTATATGGGCGGTATCTTTTTTTTTTTTGGAATAGTCTATCCTTCCTCCACTGATTTGTAATGCCACTCGTGTTGTACACCCTGTCTGTTACTGGGGCTTCTTTTTCTGTTCCTGATCTATTTCTGTGTCATTACCACATTTCTCACATTTCTAGACTTTTTTGTGTCAAGTAAGTCAAATTTTCCCCTACTTTTCTTCTTATGATCCTGATGGCTACTGTGGCTCTTTGCTTTTCCAAAGAAACATTTTGTGATGAGTTTGTGAAATCCTATTGTCAATTTGGTTGGCGTTTCATTGTAATTGTGGATCAATGTGACCAAGAATTGCTGTCCTTACAGTATTGACTCTATCTCTAAAGAAACAAGGTATACTTTTTTCTATTTACTCAGTTTTTCTTTCATTTTTTTTCAACTATTAGACTTTAGAATAATAATTTTCTCCATCTTTTGTTAGATTTATTCATAGGCAAATTTTTTTGGATGTTGTTGCTGTTGTTAATGGTACTTTCTTTTCAATTTATGTTTCCTATTTATTCGGTGTTCATACATAGAGCACCATTGTTTTTGTATGTATTGATCATGTAACTGGTATCCTCACTGAGATCTTTTATCAGCTCAAATAGTCTGTAGAAACATTTTGTCTCCTAGACAATAATATAAGAAATTATTCCTTTCCAATATTTATTTTTGACTTTTCATATCTTACCACAGTACCTAGGACCCATTGGTCAATGCAGAATAAAGATAATGATAATAAGCATACTTTTCTTCTCTTGCCTGTAATAGGATATGGCCCAAAATTCTCCATTAACAAGGATATTTGCTAAAGATTAAGATAGGCGCCCTTTATCAAGTTGAGGAATGTCATGTCTACTCATAGTATACAAAGAGGATTTCCTAATAAACACAGGTTGAATTTTATCAAATGCTTTTTTTATTAATTCATTGGGAAAATCATAAAGTTTTTCTCCTTTAGAGTGTTATTGTGTTGTATTATAATGACAGATTTGTTGAGGTTAAAATCTTCTTGTATTCATTGGATAAAACCTTCTTTGTTGTGATGACTAATTTTTGACATACACTGTTGGATTTAATTCATCAGATTTTATTTGTTATTTTTGTGTTTACATTCTTAAGTAAGATTTGGTCTCTATTTTTTCTTGTATTGTTCTTTACTATTTTTGTAATAAAGTAATATTAGCCTCTTGGACGAGTCATGGAGTTTTTCCTCTTTTTCTGTTTTCTGCAAGAGTTTATGTAATTATTAATTTTCTTGATATTTTGGTAAAAATCACCTGAAAACCAGCTGGGCCTAATAGTTTTGGGTCTAGAAACTTTAGTACAAATTTGGTGTCTTTCATATTTACAGATTTATTTAAGCTCCCCATTTTTTCTTTAGTTAATTATGGAAAATTGTATTCTCCATTTGGTTTACATTTTCTAATTTATTATCATAAAGTCATTCTATTTTATTATCTTATGATTTCTTTAATCTCTAATTATATCTTTATTTTTCCTATTAATATCATTTATTAATGTAATATAATGTAGTCTTTGTTCTGTCTCTCATATTGGTTTTGTTTATTGTTATTTTCATCTATCATTAGTCCTTCAAAGAACCAAGTTTTGGTTTTATTGACATTCCTTTACATGCCTTTGCTCTAATGTATTATTTCCTATTCTTAGGTTAAAGTCCCTTCATTCTACTTTCTTTATGTTTATTCTGTTTTTGTTTTTCCCCTAACTCTTTATTTGGGATTGGATCACTAATTTTTTGTCTTTCTTCTTCTCTCATATGGGCACTTAATGCTGCACATTTACCTCTGAGTGTTGCTTTAGCTGCATCCCACTAGCTTTTATGTGCAGGGTTTTCACTGCCATTTAGTTCTCAATATTTCCACATTTTCTGATTTCTAATTTTATCTTTTGCTCACAAATTACTTAGAACTGTGTTGTTTTTCTTTTGTTTCCAAACATAGAGGAAAGAGGATTGATTTTCTTTAGTTCTATTTTTATTTCATGTGAATAGAGTAAATAGGCTATGAAATGACTTTTTGACATTTGTGACCTGGTATGTGATCAATTTTCATAAAAGTTCCATACATACTTCTGAAGAATGTGGATTCTTAAATATAGAATGGCAGTTCCATACATATTGCCCATTACATCAAGCTTGTTAACTGCATTGTCTGAAATTCTCTATCTTGCCTAAAAGGTACTTGCTAAACTTATTAGTCCTAACTCTTTTTTTTTTTAATCTATTGAAATCATATGTGTTATGGTGTATGCCAAATTATACTTGTAATTCTGCTGACTTCCAGTTTATATACCAACCTCAAGCACCGAAATTGGTTCATATACTTAACAATTTATTACTGCTGGCAAGTACATGAAAATTGCCCTTTCTTTCTTGTAAACTCAACTACATATTTTGTAATATTTTAAAATATTTTATCTAACTTTTCTAAGTGTTTCTACCAAAAGGTTTTTCAAGGTTTATTTGCTTAATTGTTGAATTTGCCACACTTCCAGAAGCAGAATATAATTGGAGGGAAAGAAAGAAGGAAGGAAGGGAGGGAGGGATGGGGAGAAAGGAAGGAAAAAAGACAAAGATAAAGATATTCTGAAAGACGGGTAGGTTTCTGCATATTCCTCTGGGTTATCCTTTGTCTAGGTATTTTAAAAATCCCAGTGTCAGCCTACAGGGAGGAGGATGTATCTGTGAGTAAGGTGGCTCCCTGTTCACTTTATGTCACCTTCCCTCTCTGTGCTGGAACAGAGAGCCATCCCCACATAGGAGTGGTGGGGGAACAATTTCTATCACACAATAAGAGCACATCTTGGAGACCATCTCCTGTGACTTCTAACCTAATTAGCTCATGTTTGAGGCTTTCAAGGAAAAAACACTCCTAGGAGGCTTCTGCTGAGTTTTTCTTTCCAGGTGTACTAATTATAATACCAACAATCACATAATCAACCTCTTGGGTTGTGAGGAAAAACAGGGGTGTGAGTGGCTAATTGCAAATGCAAGTGGTCCATCGCTTGTGCAATCAGCAGACCTCCAGCATATTAAACTTGGTGCCCATAGGATAAATATTACAAGTGACAGAGGCTGTCCTTTTAAAATTGACTTCACAAATTCGCTTGCAATTTTCTCAAACTCTTCAACCCTTTGCAACTCTCTTTTATAAAGCACAAACAATAAAAAAAAAAATCACTGTTGTTGGCATACTTAATGATTTCATTCTTTCTACTTTCCAAGCTGTGCCCATTGGGTCCTCCAAACCAGAAGCTTTAAAATGAAAATGAACTGGTAACCAATAAAGTTTGTATCTAGTTGTAATATTTTAATGCTATAATGCAATTCAATTATATCTTTCAAGCAAGTAAGAGCTGTTTTCGGTGTCGTTTGCTAAATTTATTGCACTCAATCTAAAATGGAAAACAGTAGTTAGCTGTAAACACTGAGCTAATGGTGTTCTTTCTATTCTAGATCTAATGAGGCTCAAACTTTCACAATGGGAAATAATTTAACAACAATATTTATATAGATGATGAGTCTGGTTCTCTGACCCATATGGTGATGTATAGCAATGCTGCAAAGTAGATATCATCCAGATGGACACTGAAGCTCCAGCCCCATTCATTCCATTTCTCCATTTGAAACTGACAAACGGAGAAAGCAAGGCTGGTTTATTTTTTAAACTGACCCCAACAGTCCTTAGATTAGTTCATCAGTTTTGACCTCCTCTAAAAGAACCTTCGGAAGATACCTCCAGGATATCATTTTCCAAAAGTCAACTAACATGCCAATGTTTAATTGGGTTCTAAAAATTAGTGAGGTGAGCTAGGATTTGTGATCAGAACATTTGCATATAAGTCTGGGCTCTCCCGTGTGACTTTGACAAAGGACTAAGCTTCATAAAGCCTTCGTTTCTACATCTGTAAAATGAGGAGAGTAATTCAGAGCCTTATTCTCCTGAAAGGATGAGTGCTTTGTAAATTCTAAAGTACCAGAAAGAATAAGTTGCTATTTTTGTTATTTATGGGGATTATTTAGCACTGAAACAAATCACAGATTGCTAGGAGACCATGCTTCAGTTCTGCGATCATGTGTTTACGATGAACTTTTGGCCTATGACTTACTTTGAATCTCTGGCTAATGATTCCAACAGCCACATGTGAAGGGTCCTCTTTGGCGTGGTCTGTGGGTATGTTTTCCTCATATTTTCCGCAGATGTTTCAGCTGAGTGTCAGAGTCAGGCCTCTTAGAGCCAGCCACGTGGGAATAGCTGTCATTTTACATGAGCTCCCAACAACCTGCTTTCTTTTCCTACCCAACTGCAATTTCCAGATAAAATTCAGAGCTTCAGCTAGAGAGAGGTGTCTTGACCAAAGGCAAAAATGCATTAAATAGTCCACTAAGGACCCCGCTCATCTGTCCTGTCTTATCATGGGGCCCAACTTTTATTTTGAACTGAAGGCATCTTTGACTTATACTGTCCCTAGCAGTTTCATGAGATCAAATTTATCAAACATATCCCAGATGATTGGGGCTGACGGTTCAAATGTTAGTTTTAGGAATCAGTGTCTAAAATAACTTCCTTTAACTTCATAAAATTACAATTTATTTATTCAATTTCTGACCTTTTCATCTTTACTACCACACCCGTAAAACCTTTAAGCTCTACTATGAGAAATAAACATCCCTTAATAAACTAAGTCAGGGACTAAGGACTTAACGCCTTTCAGGGGTGGTCACATAAGAGATCAATGCTTAACACCAAAGGGATGAACTGTGAGTGCTTCAGGCTCGGGTAACACAAGAAGCATCTTCCCCCTTACTGCCCCTGGAATCCCACCAGGTAGGATCGGAAGCCTGTTTTTACCGTGCCACCAGGACCTGGGCCCAAGACAAGTCCACCAGCACATCAAATTCTTCCTCTAGTGAAAACGCATGTCATGTGTCAAGATAGCCTTTGGGAAATCACATGATAGAATACAAAAACAATATGATGAATTCATTTTCATATATTCATCCCTATATCCTACTTTTTGTCCAAATATTAGCTTGTAAACATCTCAGAATGATGCTAGTCTGGTTTTATAATTTTTATAAAATAATCTACTAAATCAGTGATCCTGTCCTAGCTCCCAACACAAACCCATGCTCTGATAAACTCAAAAGAGTTTATGGCTGTTAATCCCGTGTCTCCAATTGCCCTTTGATATTTCTGTAGTGATTCTCCATCTACGTCTGGAAAAATCACCCATTTTATTGTGCTCACCGACACCTGATCAATTTACAGAATCACTTACTAACCAAGTACATCCCATTTTAGTTATTTCCTTCAAAGCTCACTTACTTTCAGCATAATAGGATGGTGCATAAGGAGAAAATAGCTTTCTTCTTTTTTCTTTCTTACTTCTTCTGTTGTGAAGCAATAGGCTAGAAATAAAGAGAGATTTACCTTATTGCCCTGTGTGAGAGGCTGGCTGATGTTAATACTTTGAAATGTTTCAAAGAAGGCAGTGACCAAATGTCCAAGTTGTCAATTGCCCAGCACACTCAGTGAGCACTGATCTGGGATTAGAGATGGATCACATACAGTCTACAAAACACAGGGCACAGGAGACGCTTCCTCTTCTCAGGCAGGGACCGGTTCTGAGGGCATGTGGCCAAGCTGAAGTTCAGCACAGACCAGCATCAGTGAGCGAGTGCTCTCGGAAGGTACTTGGGAAGGATACGTTCTCAGAAGCCATGGGCAGAGGCATCTAGCCTGCTAGCATCATCAGATGAAAACCTAGTTGTCAGCAGAGGGCTGAAAGGAACTTCCAGAGTCCAAATTCAGGGAAGATAGGAAACAAATAAGAGAAGACTGGGCTCCTGAGTTTATGAGCTGCGGTTCTAAAGAAAATGACAGAAAAATATCCAGTCACCAGCAGCAGTGTCCATCTCGTCCAGAGGGCATGGGAGAGCTTGCTAATCTCAGGAACAGGTAAAACTGGGGTTTGGTTCAACTATGGCTCCTTTGGAGAGACAGGAAAGAGATCTGCCTTTAAGTTTCCAAAAATTCTTTGAATTCTATGAATTCTCTCTTACTTCCTCCCAAGTGAGAGCTGCCCCAGTGATCTCTCTCCCCAGACTCCCCCGGCTCTCCCTTGATTGTCTCCTTTGCTCTATTTACTTTCACTACGCTTCTTTTCCCCACTGTCAAAGGTGCTCAGATTCCCCAAGCACATCTTCTCCATTGCTTGTCTAGAAAAGTGAGCTTAACTCGGTTAACTCTCTTAACTCACTTCATTACATTCTCATAAAAACAAAGGCTTGTGTGACCTTGACAAAATGAAATACCAACTAGTTGGCCAAAACCTACTGTCTCTCAATTACCCCTTTAGGAACAATTTATTCTGCCATGGTGTACATCTTTTTAAGAAACTTTCTTTCATTTATTCATTCACTCACTGACTCACTCATGGTCTCAAAAATTCATCTGACAAATATTAAGTTTTTATTTGCAGAGGAACTGGGTTAGATGTTGAAAAAAATAAAATGATCAAGACACTGTGCCCATCTTTAGAAGGTCACAGTCCTTTGGGGAAGACAGACATTTAAATAAATTCCAGCTGAGTGCTATGTAAATACATACAGAATTATATGGAAGCATTAAAAAAAAAAAGAGCAATGATTTGCCTGAACAGACAGGGGAGGTTTCAAAACAAAAAGTATATTTGACATGGTTCTTCAGGAGGATAAGTAGAAATTCATTAATCAGACAAAGGAAGAAACAAGCAAAAAATCCCAAGTAACAACTATTGAGCTTGTACGTGCCAGAAATTATGCTGAGCCCTCTCCATGGATCCAGTGCATCATCTTATTTCATCCACATGATAGCCCCAATGAGGTAGATCTTTTTTTCTTTATCTAACAGATGATGAAATGGGCTCAGAAAAGTAAGTTGCCCAAAGGGCACATCAGACGCAGGGAAACACAGGCAAGGCACTGTGTGTGAAAAAGCAGGAAGAATTGGGGAAATGATCAGTAGTTTATAATGTGCTTACAATGCAATAAGGGAGAAATCCTATGGGGGAAAGTAAAACAAATGAGACAAGGACCATATCTGGAAAAGTTTCATCCAGAATTTGAAATAAATCCATTAGACAGCCTGGAATACTTGAAGAATTTCCCCTTTCTTTCCCCGTTACGTGCATGGCACAGAGAAGAGATGGATGCCTCTGCCCAGGTCCTCTCCTGCTTTCTCCTTGCGCAGCTGATTAATTGCCATTGTAGGCCACGAGGGCCAAAGCACAGACGCCCTGCCTCTCCGGGGTAGATGTGCTTGACTTAAGCTATAATAGCTATTCCTTGGGTAACTCAAGGTTTCCCATGGTTGAAATAGCAGGAAATTCTGACAATGAGGAAGAATTATAGTCCCAGGTATGCCTTCAGCCATGGGAAAAGTTCCCCACTCCTTATGTCCTGTTCAGAAAGGACTTCTGTTGAATGGGGATCATGGTATGGTTCTGGTTCTAAGGAATCCTCTCACCTGAAGTCACTTGGGACACTTCCAAGAGAGGAGAAGCCACCCGATATCCAGAAGCTTAGCTCAGCCCTTTCCCCCATACACGGTGGACTCGCAGTCACTCAAGTGCTGAGCAGAAGGGGTGATCCATCTTCCTGGTGTGCCTCGGCTTTGACTTACAAAAGGCTCTCAGTTGGCTCTTGCCCCAAGTCACATATTTAGACGCTCAGATCCTCCAGCAGAAGGAGAAATTTAGGTCTGCCAAGCAAATACCATGGATTATTCATTGTCTATAAAAATATATTTAAAATCTGCAAATAGAAACAACTTTTAGTTAAATTGAGCCTTTTGAAGGCTCTCCTCCAAATCAGTGATGGAACTGAAGTGAATGCCTACTATGATCTGGGTCGTCAGAGGGCAAGAAGGCTGAGATTAAAACAAGAATAAAACGCAAGCAAACAACTGCACCCCCAGGTAGAAGGTGCAGTGTGACAAGGGAGGTGCAATGCAGTCTGAGAATTCAGACAGAGGGGAGAGCCCCTCTCTTTGCTAAATGTCTTTCTCCCAGAACTCTGTAATAATTAGAAAGCTGAGCTCTGTTTGGATACTGCTTCTGCTTCATCTCCACAAATGGAAGGTATAGAGGTGAAGCAAGTAAATGAATCATCCACAACCTGAAAAGCGTGGGACTGACTATATTCCCAGTGAATGTGGACAAATAAATCTGTTGCCACATTCCCATCACAATAGCTCTGTGCTGATGAACAGGTTGCATTTTACTGGTTCATCAGGTAAAACAGTGCTCAGCCCAGAGGGAAGACTTTGGACTGTTAAGCATTTCTGGGAATCCCCATGTGCTGGCAAGTATATGTGTTTTGTTTTGTTTTGTTTTGTTTTTTGCTTTTATTGAAGTACAGTCAATGACAATGTGTCTATCTCTGGTGTACAGCACAATTTTTTAAAAATCCCTGTCAATCATCTTATGCCAGCTATTTTTTCCCTCTTCTGCTCTGCTTCCTCCCCTGAGTGTTCACTCAGAATCATACAGCTAAGAAGTGGTAGAGTCGAGCCTAGCCATGACTCAAATTCAATTCTGTCTGTCTCTACACCTAATACTCCTATCCAGACTGGATTCTCATTTTCTACCTCCAAGAAAGCATGGATGTTGGTCAAATTAGTGTATTTCTAACAGAAATGACCCAGAAGACATTGACTTATCCCTATGAGTTTCAGGCCCTAACTTGAATATTCTACTCTTCAACTAAAAAAAAGAATATGAAAAGCCAACTTGTAACCAAAACACTATTTCATTCACTCATGCATGTATTACATTCATCTATTTATTCATTTAATTTCTTTCATTAATTCCTTCCAATTTTTTATTCATTCAGCATATATTTATTTTACATCTATGAACCAGACATTGCTTCAAGCTGATCATATACTGGGAAACGGGACAGCCTCACCCCCAATATTCTTGGAGCTACAATAGAACAGAAATTAATGTCCTCCAGAAAGCTTCCTTTCCTTAACCCATCCTGCAGATCACTAGACTCACGTTTCCCCACAGCTCCAAAATCATCAGTGATTTTTCAAAGGCAGCACAGTTCTTTTCCTTATCTTTCAAGGGCCCTGGTGTGATCCTAATCTAACTAGCTATCTCTAAGGCTATTACTGAAATAATCATGCCACTTTCAACATGATGCAGTAGAAAGCCCACTAGACAAGGAGAAAAGAAAAAAGGAGATTTGAATCTCATCTCTGCCACTATTAACTCTGGAAACTTAAACAAATAAGTTAATTTCTTTGAGCCCCAGGTACCTCATGTACTAAATTAGAAGAGGGAATAGATTTCAATTCAACATATTCATTGAACACCTAATATGTATCTGAATTTCACTAGGTACCTCCCAATTTACAAAATTTACTTTATTTAAGCCTCACTTTAATAATGAGCAAATTGTAGGCAAATGATGTTGACTTGAATTAAGTTATATACCGACTAATTCCATAGATTTGGTCTGAACAAAGGTGTCCTGATTCTATTTTAAGATCTGACTTGATGACCACAAAGGACCTTTCCAGCTCAAAAGTCTACTCCTGCCACCATTGCAGTTTTATTTCTATTTCTCATCTACTCAGAACCGACTCTAATTTAGCCAAAGTTGATTTCTCACTGATTCCCAACCATTCTCTCCTTTGCTTATGGACGGAGTCTCCTTTTCCTCCTAACACCCTTTGAATTTCCATGTAATTGAGCAAGAGGACCTTCTTTTTTATCCCTTACTATTGGTAGGTATCTACCTTTATTCATGGGATCTAAGATATCTCATATCAACTCAGGTAGCATGTGTGTAAATTAATCATAAATTAATCATTACATATCAAAATAACCTAGGTGTTTTATATCAAGCAATATGCTCAAAGTCCCACTGTATGCAAACATAACAAAGGTCCAAGGGTCTAGAGTAGGGGTAAATTGTAACAGGGAGAGTGCTCAGGTAAATCTGACAAGAACAAGAACACTCCAGAGATTGAAACATTGTAGGATTTACACCTGTCTCCACCTCTGGCATCAGAAATCAGAACATCGAGAATATAAACATTTTGTGCCATCCCAGATGGCTGGACCATCGAAAGGGGATTTCTCTATTGATCCTAGACACATAGTCTGAGACCTAACCATTCTTTTGACAAATAATGACAGGAAGTAAGCCAAGAATCTCAAATTAGCCAGGAAGAGCTCAGTTTCATTGCATCTTATCTCTGATTTTAGTGAAACTTAACACTTGAAAACTTGCAAATTCCTAAGGGTACAGCGGGAAGATAAAGAACAGATAGAAGGGAAGAGTTCTATTATGTTTCCTTGAATGGCTGCTACTTACCCTTAGTGGAACTGGTTTGAAAGCCCACTTGTCACAAATGCATCACTTAAGTGAATCCACATAGGTTGAGAAGGAAACTGGGAACCAAAGATGGTGCTAAGAGTTCCAAGTTTCCTCCTCTTGCACTAGACTTAGCCGAGACCCTTCTGGAACCAGAAGCCTAAAAATCTCTGCTATTTTGTCAAGATCCATCTTAAACACCAGCTGCTCCATGCAGTGTGTCTTGACTACTGAACCTTAAATGGCTCTGATCATTCTTGTCATTCCTTTCCTTCACCACCACCTCTTCCCCTGACATATTATGTCTATCTTTGTCTTTAGTCCTACAGCTCTATTGCTACTTTTATGCCTGAGTATTCAGGGACATAGTGAAGTCCAGATCCTTTGTCCCAAGTGCTCTGCAAGACACTGGCTTCCTCTGACTTGAATTCCATACATGCTCTGCCATGATCTTTTAAGATGCACGACCACCCGTAAAATCGAAATCACCTTGAGACTCGCCCAGGAGCTCTTTGGATATTTTCCACTCTTGAACCTGTGGGCTACTCATATGAATTCAGAGTTAGTCTCTCCACAGTTTCCTCCTTACTCTTGAATGCAGAATGGGATTTGAAATTGCCAACTCAACCCTGTTTCTCTGGGGTGACATTAACTATTTGAAGCTAGAACCACACCAGGGCTTCAAGGCATGCGTGGAACTCAGTTGCCTTGTCCTTTAAATGCAGCTAGTACTGTTCTGCCCATCAATGCCTAGGAGGCTGGTAGAGAGTCTCTTTTCTCTGCAGTTGCACATCTGGCTGAGCTCTGTCCCTAACAGCCAGACTATGCAGGGGCCCAAGGTGTGAACTTTCTGGCACCCACATAGACCAGTTAAAGTGACTCATATATGTAACTCTCCCTATAAAAACAGACTCTTGCCTTGTGGAAAAACCTCCAAAAACTTCAGTCACTTACCAAGGTCAAAATACTATGTGCCTGTCTTAAAGACTCTCATCTGGGTTATAGCACTGAAATGCCAACTATAGAACTATAAAAACTCACCTGGGCTGATATAAACCTCAAATCACCAACGTCAAAACACTGCCTGCACACTAAGTCTATGGCCAAAGCCATACATTGTGCCCCCTCAAAGCCTTGCCACAAGTATAGTTCGCTTCCCCTCGATTTCACTCTTCGACTTTAATTTCTTAGTGCCACTTACCACTGAAAAAATATTGGACGATTTTTAAATTATTACCTGAAAACTTCAGCCTCACTTCTGTCTGCCACTTAGTAGCAGAATACCCTTGTAGGACAATGCAATCCAAAGCAAATGTTCTAGGAAGGGAGGCAGGCTTCTGGGAAGAAGGGCGGAAGCAAGCCAATTATTCTTCCCAAATTTACTAATCAGTAAGCTCCCCACATTCACTGATGGGGAGTGAGTTACAGGGTAGAGAGAAGCCAAGAGATGTACTTGGTCATGGAAAAACCCATCAGGAGTGGGGCAAACCATTCCTCCCTTCCCAGTGTCCTACACGGCACCAGTGGCACCTGGCAAAAATTTTCTCATTTAATGGATGCTCTATAGACATGCAGTTATTGGCATGAAACTGAATTAGAAAGAAACCTAGATGTTTTTTCCTTTTCTGTTTTCCTGTCACCCTAACAGAAAACCTTTACAAATGTCAAAGAAGCAAACCCTCCTGAAATGTACATTAATCCCTAAATCCCCCCAGCACACCATCAAGGCATGAGGTATTTTATTGACTGTAAGAGGTTTAATTAGAGAGTTCTTTAAAATTAAGTTCACAGTCATTTCTCGCTCTGGCTCCAGACATGTGTCTGACCAGCTGTTTTAACTGGTTTTCCCCATGTGGACTAGTAGGAAATACCAAAAGAGGCTTTCGCCCTGGAAACATCACTGTACTTATTTTCCAGGTGGCTGTCCCAAGGCTTAGCCAAGGCCAGGCTTCCCTTATATCTGCTTAACTGCAAAATGTTAAACTGAAAAGGATAACACAAACCATCTAGGATAATGCTCTCATTTTTGCTCAGTTTAAAAAACGGAAGCCTAAAGAAAACCGGTGATATTTTCAGGCCCCTCAACATTAGCAATGGCAAAACCCAGGCTAGAATGCAGGTCATGTGACCCTTTGAAGAAGAATCTCTGCTCTGATGTTTTCTTCATGGCCCTCGGACCAACGGCCACCATTTTGATTGCTCTGCTCTCATGGCTGCAATGTCATACACTAAGAAAAATGGGAACATGAGCTAAAACAACTATGATTCCACCAAAATTGCTTTGCATATTTCTGTTAGGGCCAGGGATGGGGAGGTGCAGACATCCTTCATCTAAAGCTGTTTGACCTCTATGTGATTGAAAGCAACATCTGGTCTCCAGGCTTCCAGCGGTGTTTCTCCTATCGAGAGGTAGCCAATTGCAGACAGATGTGACATTTCCTCAACATGTTGTGCTGACATCACTGACATACACCTTATTTGAACAATGGGCAGCCAAGCTTCTCAACACCTTTAAATCCAAAGCAATTCCAGCCCAAGATGGCGGAAGAGGTATTTTCTGCCTAGAATTTTCCACAGAGCGATGCAGAATGAGTCCAGATCCCAAGAGGACCACCTCCTCTCATATTTTTTTCTGCTCCATATCCTGTCATTTAAGCCCCAGATCATTCCCTTTCAAACAATAAATGTGAATCACAGAACACAGAGCTACAGTCATGAACAGGTATATGGTCTACAAAAAAGAATGGATACATCTTAAATTTCAGCCACCCAAAAAGCCCCCAGATGAAACACTCTCTTTTACAGCTGTCATGTTGTGATGTAATTCTTACTCTAAGCCCCCAGGTTCTCCCCAGTTCTTTCTCTCCTACCTACCTTTCTCCACCCTTGCTACTCTATACTTGATAAGGTTGGCAGGCAAATACTATTACCTCCAATTGCTCAAAGAGAAACCTTTGAGGAATAGGCATCTCTCAAAGTCTTAGAGGCATCATGCAAGGAAGACTCTAGAGAGAAAGGGAATGTGGCTGGCCAGAAGTCACTTAAGTAGTTTGTGGCAAAACTAAGATTACAGCTGGGGACCTGATTCTGATTTCTGCGGTTATTCCAAGAGACCAAAGAGAAAAGTCACACAAACACTCAAGAGTTACTAAGGTACCATGACAATACTGTTATTATTATTATTATCTATATTGTCAGTGTTATTAATAACAGCAGCTAGAATTATCTTCTCGATGGTCTTTTCTCAGAAAAGTTACTTTGTGACTTACATGACATCAAAGGCATTGCTTCAGTTTTCTTCTAGATTGTTTCTCCATCTTAACTTCCCTCATTTCCCACTTTACCTATAAATGGTATCTATTGAAAGATTGCTATATGCCAGGCACTATTTAAAGGGAATTAACTCATTTGATCCTCATAGTAGGTGGAAATTGGTAACATCCTTATTTATAGATGAGGAAAGTCAAGTACAGCTAGTTAGAAATAGAGACAGAATTTAAACCTGGACGAGTACCGGAGCCCATGCTAGGAATCCCCGTGCTGTACTCCCTCAAGACACACACTGAAAACTCTCAAACCTACATGGTCAGGCTCAGCAGCTGTTTAATTGAAAATTTTCACTAAATAAGGAAGTCGTTAAAAAGAGAAATACATACCTACATTTATTCCATGAATTTATTTTAACTTAAAACAGCATTTTTCTAGCAACTCCCTTTTTTTCAATCTTTCAGAACCATTCAACTTTGTTTTCCAAAAACCAAGTCATTTTTTTTTCGTTGGGGGCTCATGATTCACTGGTCCACATACTTACAATAATAAGTATTTTTAACATGCATAAACAGGTTTGGTTTTTTTTTTAAGGAACACAGCTGGCACTTGGAAAACATAGAAATAAACATTGAGCCTTCAGCAGACCACAGGTATCACTGAAAATGTTTGCAAGAAGGAATGGAAAACATTAGTTAGCCCAGTAAGTTGAGTAAATGGGGCTTAGTTAACGCACTTTCTGCCACATCTAATGCCAATATGCTGTTATGCTATTAGATACGCTCTCATGTGGCAGAGCTAAGTGGCACACGATATCGAAATTCTGCTATTTTTAAATGGAAATTAATAAAACAAGGGCTCACATAAGTACCCTATTGGTTTAGATAGAAAGTGTTACAGTAATTCAGCAAAGAGGTAGCTCAAACGAAGAACCTAAGAGGCTAAGGAAATGTCTAATTATAGGAAAAAGAGGAGAGAGGAGACAAAAGCTATTCTGAGTTTTTGTGTTGGGAGAATGAAACACAGAATGAGGTTGAGAACATCTGAAGGTGGGATGGGACTGTCAGACTATGTAATGTTATTAATTTGAAGTTAGCAGAACATCTACAAGTAAATATCAGGGCATTGGCATTGAGTGTTGAATCGTGGGACCAAAGTCAAGGTTGGGGAACCTAGTGAGGCTATGAATCTGGGTAAGCTCTCCAAGGAAAAGAGAGGGGGAAAGTGAGGACAGATTTTTGAAACAACAGCAGAATCATTACCAAACGACAGCAAGTATGAACTAGGGGTCCTGGAGGACAGCAGTAGAGGGGTGGTCCACCACGTCCCCACCTTGGCAGCTGGCACCCCTTCAAGAACCTAAAGTACTAAATGAAGCCACTTTCTTTTAACAGTTCTAATGCCAAGTGAGTCTAGTAATGTCCTTGTTTCTTCTTCTCTAGAGTCTTCCTTGCATGATGTCTCCAAGACTTTGAGGAAAGTCTATTCAATCGAAGGGATCAGTTGTAGGTATTAGGGTTTTGGGAAGAGAATGTAAAACAAAACAAAACAAAACACAACCCAACAACAACAACAACAACAACTGCTTAGTCATTCAAGAAGCCCAATTACCTTTGAACTTCAGAGGGACAGAATTATTAAAAGGTTCATGGTGAGGATTAATCCAGTTTGCCTGACAGTGAAGAAAAGGAGGCAAGACAAATTGATATAGATGGGATTAAAAAGAGACTCGTTGTGGAAGGGTATAGCTCAGTGGTAGAGTAGGCGCTTAGCATGTTCAAGGTCCTGGGTTCAATTCCCAGAACTGCCATTGAAATAAATAAATCTAATTAGAAAGGAAGGAAGGAAGGAAGGAAGGAAGGAAGGAAGGAAGGAAGGAAGGAAGGAAGGAAGAGATAAAGACTGACTCATGCCTGACAAGGAAGATCGGTGCCCTACAGTGCTGCAATTGAACACAGCAGACTGGCCTCCACATGCTGATGAATGATGGGTGTGTTGAAGCATTGTCAGTGAAACCTTCTAGCTAACCCAGCAAGCTGGTCCATCCCTCTCTAAGAAAGGGATGTGTTGATAGTTTGAGGACCACCGCCACTGTCCTGCAGCAGTGTTCTCCTTACCTGTCGGAGAAGAAAGCAATCTCACTTCCCTGCAGTTACACTCCACTGTCAAAGGTCCAATCTTCCCCAGTGCCCAGTATTCCTGGTGTTACTGTGTTTCACTCACATGCTCACACATACATACCCATACTCCTAGCTGGGTCTTTCAGGTACACTGTGTGCCTAAAACACCTCTCCCAACCTCCCCATCCCAGCTCTAGAGCAGATCTAGTTCCCTGCACCTTAGTCTCCAGGGTGAATTCCATTCCTATCTGGGAATGAGAGATTTTTCTTTCAGGCAAAAGACCCCTTCTCAGTTTTGCTATTTCCAGCTGTCTGTGTTTCTGGCTAGAGAAAAACAGATCTAATTCCTTACTGTTTATGTTGAACCTTTCCCACTAAAACATCATTGTGGATTAGCTGCACGCATCAGAACTTTGGATAGATTTTTAAAAAAAGCAACAAAACAAATTAATATTTAACGGTAGACTCATACACTCTATTTTTTTTAACAGATATTTTCCCAGCAAGCTGGTCCACTCCTATTTACTACAGCCCTTTTCAGTCTTACTTTGCACTTTTCAATTTTTGCACTTCTACTAAGTGAGAAGCCTAACAGAGAATTTCAGCACTGGAGGAAAGAAATGACCCATGTTCCCCAGAGGGTGGAGTTTGGGCAGGACTCATTGACCAGCCATAAATTCACTGACAGTCAGTGTCCCTAAGATACCTGCTCAGGGTCACACATATTGGTACCACCATTAAATCAGACATCATACTTGCAGATTTTAAATCTTACTGCCATTTGTCCTCATATGTTCTGCTTTTCTTGCTAGATAGTAACTTAAAGAAAAATGTCAACCCTTATTTCAAAGGAACGTGATTCACTCTACTCATTTAGAAAAATCAGAAAGTGATATTAAAAAATTAAAACCATCCATAGTCTGACGCCTCCTGACGTAATTGTCATCAACATCTGATTATATTTACTTGTCTTTTTTTTCCTGTTTTATATATTTGGCCATTTTTGCACAAACTTGTGACATTGCTATGTTTCAATTATATATCTGAATTATTTGTTGTATATTTTATTGGAAACATTTCCTATCCTAATAAAAATTATTCTGGTGGCTGCATGGTATTCCAGTATGATGAATTGTCATCATTTGTTTAACTCTTCCCTATTGAAAGACACTCAAGTTATTTCTATTCCTTATGTCATATAGATGACTGTAATCACCAGCTTGAGGAACAATGTTCACTCACCTCACCGGCTCCTTGATCTCAGACAAGTTACTTGAACTATCTGTTTCTTCATCTATAAAATGGGAATAATACTAACCCTTCACTCCTAGGGTGGCTTAGAGGATTAAGTTCATACTTGCAAAGTTCTTAGACTAGGGTTTGGAACCTAGTAAGTAAAATAAAAGTTTTGATGAAGAAATAAGTAAATTTTCAGCTCTTATTATTAGCACAGGCCAATCAAACACGAACTCAGCGAGCTCCCCTGTGCTGGGGTTTATGAAGAAGAAAAGAGGAATTTCTACAAGACACTATAAGAAGCTCTTGTCATCCTTCTTGCTTTTTGTGAAGCATTTGGTGACCCTACACAGAGCACACAGCAGGTGATATTTCTGCAACAAACACATGATCATGACTTGATCTCTTTAGAATGAAATGTTCTTTCTACAAATCAATTGCTAAATAAGTGGATGATCAGTGTCTATAATGAGATGATGAAATTGTACCCATTAGATCATCGTAGAAAAATTCTTGTCTGTTCTCAAAACATACCTTTTTTCACTGAAGATTTTATAAACTTTTACTATTTTATTGCATATAAGTTTAAAATTTATGTTACCTATCTTTGTTGACAGAACATGCAGTTTAAACGTGGGTAAGAAAAACCATCTAGAATCTAATTAGGTGTTAACACAAATATCATTTTTGTGACTATCTTTTCAGTGCGTATTCAGACAGATTTTCCATTTGTGCCTAACCAATATAGCTTCTGTTCAATACTACACATATTATTTTGTAACCAGCATTTTTACTTAACACGATACAAGTATCATGCCATATTGCTAAATTCACAGCTATGTTATTTTGTGGAAATCCATTTAGAGTATACCATAACTGGCTTAAATAAACCCCTGTTACTGCACAGTTAAAACATCTCACGGCTGTAAACAAGACTATAATAAACACCTTGAGATAAGTATCTTTATATACTTGTCCAATTCTCTCCCTTAGGATAAATTCCTTAAAACACAATGGCTCATCCAATCATCTGTATATTCCAAGATTTTTGCCAAATTGCCACCCAGAGTATCGACTCCCATCGGCAGAGTATGAGAGTATCTGTTTTCCTACATCTTTGTCAACGCTGTTTTATTCTTGTTATTTTCACAACATGATAACTAAAATGTAGTATTTCATCAAATATATTCACATTTTTTGATTACTAATAAAGTTTAAGCTTTTAAAAGATATTTTTAAAAAGGTACATATATTGTAGACAGCATTGGAGTAAGGGGCTGAAAACTAAATATACTTACAATGTGGTCCTTAAAGTTATTTGGGTTGTCAACCACTCTGGATTTGATGAAAACCACTGGCTGGGGCACAGACACTAACAAGTTGCGTATAATTCCTAAGTCTCCAACAGTTTATCTATGGGCTTAATGATGTCCACAGAGGTGGCTGCCTTAAATTAATGTTAAGTGAGAAATCACAAATGTATCATGCTTCACTGGAACGTATCCAGTCCGTTTTCTGTTTTCCAGTAGCAGCGCACAGAATTAGAACTAATTCTACCAGCAACTCTTCTGGCCATGCTATATTTAAACAAAGTCTCAACATGAGAAAGATAAGCAAACTGGAAAGCTCCGGCTTCGGTAATGGATGATTTGGGTAGATGAGCCATTTTTCTTCAAGGCATTTGAGGCTGTGAGGTACAAGAGGGGAGCCCAGGACAGCCGCAAAGGAGCGCTGAGGTTACGTCATTAATCCTCAGATAAGTCACATACAGCTCCAAGAGCTATTTGGCCTTATGGATTGTATAAAGCTTATGGGGGCGAAATGAGTACCGGTGATCTCCTCTGAGAAAATCTGCTGTAAAATAGCCAATCTCTCTACGAAATACATTAGGGGATAATTATTAACTTTTCTTTCAGATTTTTCATTTGACAATGAGTTTTATTATAGTCTCTTCTAAACAGTACCTAAGAGCATTCAAAAATAATTCCATTTTCAAAAATGTGATTTACCACCCACTTATTGTGTAAAATGTCTTGTTCTCCTGAGACTAAAGATGTTCTATGCCAATAAACTATTTTAATACATCATCTGTGGCTCCTTGGGAGACCACAATGCTTGATAGATAGCAGGAGTAATCCACTGTGTTATTACAGAGGCTGCACTCAGAAAGATAATCAATAGATCGGTGCCAGCCTGAGGAGGAGAAGGGGACCGCCCCTAGTGGATTTCATCTCGACTTTGACTTGATGGTATTGGTATTCCATGCTTCTGCCAGTGATCTGCATGATGGAATAGTTAGTACAACATTAAGCTTTTCAAGTGACACAAATCTAGAGGGGCTGGCATTTTGCATTGGAAGATTAAATGCCCCTGTGGATTTGAAGAGTGTTCGGAAATAAAGAGAACTGAATGTGAAAAGGATGAATGAAGGAGAGCGTCGCTGGAGAGAAACAACGTGGGCAGCCGCCTGAACAAACACAAAGGAGAGAGTACCTACCTGTCTTTAAAAACCACAGCCACCAAAAGGTGACGTAAGAATCAGATTTGAAGATATGATGACCTTGGCCCAACAGCGGTGCTTCAATTTTAAAAAGAAACCATTCATTTATTAATTCAATAATATTTATCAGGCACTCACTCTGAGCCAGCCCCTGTGATGCTGAGATACGTGAATATAAGCACCATTATGCTGTCTTTCCAACAGATCGTTTTTGATAATGGGATATATTTTACTAGGGGCTAAAACCCAGTAAGTTTTTTTCTCAGTTTTGGAGGAAGCATGGAGATTTTGAAAGACTACAGAGGGAGAGGCACCAAACAAACAGGGTTAAGAGGTAAGGCTTCAACTGAAAAGATAAAGTAAGTGGAGGGTTTCAGCCTTAAGAGTGACCTAATGGAGGTAACCAGCTGTTTTCCATTTATTTAGAGTGGAAATTATTTTAAATGGGTCTAAACACTGCACAACAGTGTAAGTAAAGACAATGCTTGGGAGCGTCAACGTTAAGACAGGATTTAAATGGGAATCTCCATTGTAAAACTCTGAAAATTCAATAAGCCCTTTTGGCTAGGGCCCCTGTTACATGAAGGAGATGGTTCCTGGCCTCCCATATCCCTTCTGAGTCTGTCTATAAGGATTCTACTTCCTGAATGTTTTTCAGATGGGAAATTAGCCCATCATGTGGACAAGAGTAAACATTTTTTTGGACTTGCTCAATTCTTGGGCATTTGTCTCCTTATTGAATTATGGTTTATCTCAGCCACAGTCTACATGGCCCTAAAAATTCTGATTGCTATGTGGGAAGGGAGACCCTAAATTGGAGTAGTACAACCATTACATTTTAGAGTTTGTGGCTATTTCTCATTGTACAGACACAGCTCCATTCTGTGGAGATGCTCTTCTTACCCTGTTTTAGCGTTTATTTCCAGTAAGTGTTTTCTAATTGAAAAGGTAATCTGTATTTACTAAGGGTTCGGAAAATTTATTTAGAGAATTTAGAAAACTCAGGTAAGTAAAAATAATAAAAATGTGAACAGTGGGTATCTTTGAGCAATAGGGTTTGGGGCAAGTTTTATTTCATCTGGCTGTGATTTCAGCATTTGTGCTTTCCCTCGGTGACACTTTTACATGAAGGACATTCCCATGGGCTTACTCAGATTTGGACAATCAAACTGTACCATGCAAGAAATAGCTTTTGGTTTATTCACAATTCCCATAATAACTGCATCCATTTCTCAAATTTGAGGCAGGGAAACAATGTGAAATAGTGGGTGGAAACATGGCATAATGGTTATGAGTCCAGGTTAGACTTCCTGTGTTCAAATCTACCCTGTCCCACTGGTGCGACCTTGACCCAGGTAGTCAAACTCTAAGTATGTTTCTTCATCATCAGAGTAACTAATAAGATTGCCTGTCTCATGAACTTATTGTGAAAATTAAATGAATATTTATAAAACACGCCCAATACAATGTCTACCACACAGAAGGGGCTAAGTAGTTTTTTTTTCTATTATTATTATACTCCAAGTGAGAGCCATTGCTCTGTGTGTAGCCTCCTTTTTTGGATGCTAAATATAGTGATCATCTGTATATATTAATAAATATTATTCTAAAATATAACTTTTAAATGTCTGCATAATATTCCATTATTTGCACTTACTACAAGTTCTTTAACAATTCCCTTTATAGGATATTTCAGTTGTTTATAACTTTCCAGTTGTAATAAGTAGTGATAAAGAATTAGAGGATCATGGAGCTGGCAAAAGTTCAAAGCTCTTAAGCCGTGTTGCTGAACTGCTCCAGAAAGTCTGGATCATCTTACAGCCCCACCAGCAGGGTCTAGAAGTCATGCGTTGGTTTTGGGGTCACGCTTTTCACTCCCCAAAGCCCTATTTCCCTTCACTTAAACCTCAGGATGATAATGAAAAATTCAGTTACTCCTCTGCTTATTAGCATCCACCTGGCTGGAATTTCAAACTCAAGCTTCACAAAACTGAGATTAAACTCCTTCTGACTTGCCGTCTCTCAGTGCCAACAACCCCTTTGGCAGTACATGCTTACAATTCACCCGGTCATTTACTCTTGTCATTCTCCTACCTTTTGTATCAAACAAAATGCAAAATCCTGTGACTTCTCCTCCAGAATATCTTTTGGTCCTGCTTTTCCTTCCATACCCTCTGCCATCAACCTAAGGGATGGTGTCTCTTGTCTCTGGCCAGTACCATTTCAATAAGGACCCAGCAAATCTCTTTATATCCCATCTCCCCCTTTGGCAGCTTCTTCCACCTTGCAGCAATACTGATATCTGATCGTGCCGGTCTGTGCTAAAAATCCTCCAGAGGGTCCACACTTACCGTGGAATAAAACCCAGACCTCTCAGTTTGGCACTCAGCATCAATTAGAGTCTGGCCATATTCTGCCTTCCTAGGGCTCTGCTCCTTCTGCTCCTTTAGGAAAAACTTGCCCCCACCACGCTCAAATATATCCAGTATCCACCTCCATATATTTGTCTATATGGCTTCCTTTACCTGTATGATCTCTTGAATTTCCTCTTTCTTCTGTTTTTCAGGATTCAGCTCAACATCATTTTCTCCATGAGCCCCTCCCTAGCTCCTAGCCCAAAATATCTCTCTTTCTTCTAAATTCTCATATTCCCTCATTTGTTTGGGGAGTTGTGTTAGGCAGAATAATACTCCCCGCACAAAGACATCCACTTTCTAATCCCCAGAACCTGGGAATATGTTATGTTATATGGCAAGGAGGAATTAAGGTTGCAGATGAAATTTTGGGTTGCTAATCAGCTGCCCTTAAAATAAGATTATCCTGGATTGCCTGGTGGACCCAGTGTAATCAGAAGAGTCCTTAAATGTAGAAGAAGGAAGAAAAGTCAGTGTCAGAGAAACGTATTATGAGAAAAACCTGATCAGTCATTGCTGGCTTTGAAGCCAGGACGGGACCACTAGCTAAGGACTGCAAGCAGCCTCTGGAAACTGGAAAAGACAAGAAAACAGATTCTGCCCTTGAGCCTCCAAAAAGGAACACACCTTTGTGGACACCTTGATTTTAGCCCAATGAGACCCATTTTGGACTTCTGACCTTCAGAAATATAAAACAATAAATTTGTAGGGGATTAAGAGGTACAAACTACTATGTGTAAAATAAATAAGATACAAGGATATACTATTCACCATGGGGAATATAGCCAATATTTAATAATAGCTATAAATGCAGTGTAACTTTTAAAAATTGTGAATTACTATATTGTACACATACAACTTATTTATTATTATAAACTATACCTCAATTAAAAAAAGGTAAATTTGTGTTTTCTAACACATTGTGTAGTAACTTGTTAAAGCATCAATAAGAAATTAATACAGGGGGAATCATGTGTGGTAGAAAGAGTATATTTGAGGTAAATATATCTGGATTTATATCCCAGATCTGCCACTAACTCACCATGTGATGCTGGACATGTTTTTGGTTCAAGTTTTGATTTTAATATCTTTGTACCTCAGTTTTCTTATCTATAAAATATCAGGAAAGATATTGACATTATAGGGTTGTTGTAAAGATTAAATTATCAGTTTTATGTGTTTAATGACCAAGATAATGTGACTGGCACATAGTAGCACTCACTCAATCTTTACCAACTGGTCCCTCAATTCCTTCATTGCGGCCTTTAACACATTCATTCTTTAGTCATTGCTTTTTAGGAACTTGCTTTATCTTTGCTAATATATTGAGAGTAGTTAATATGGATTTTTTTTATACCAGGTTCTAAACACACAGCCAGCTGGAGGGAAGGAAAGAAGGGAGGGAGGGAGGGAAGGAAGAAAAGAAATTTGAATAAATGTATCAATTTCCAGGTAATATTTTCTATTATATCATCCTAAAATATTCTGCCAATCTGAGTATAAAAGAAAAATGTTTTATTAAATTCTTCCCAAGAGAAGAGAAATAAAAGTAAATATGTTTTGTTGTACTATGTAATTAAATTTCAGCTTTTCATGAATGTTCTCCATCAATCAATGATATTTTAAAATTGTAAATAGCTTATGATAATCAAAACAAACAGCAAAAATAAGCCACAAATTGATACAAATAATTTTCTCTCTAAGGTGTTGATTGAACAAAATGGAACCTCATTGAGATCCAATTAAGAAGAACTCACCAGAAAGCCATAATGACCCAAGACATCTTGTGGGTTTACAAAAATAGCTCACAGAGTGAAAGAGATGTTGTTGTTTTTGCTTCCATGTTTGTTCAAAGTATTGTTTTAGAACATTGTCTTAGAAACCAGTGCATATTAATATGAAAGTTTTACATCATGGTTAAAGGCCAAGAAGAAAGAAGGGGAAAATGAAAATAAAGAAGACTAACATTTGCTCTGCTCTGTCCCAAGCCATGCTGAGTGCTTTCACATGCATCTCATATAATTAAGGAAATTTGAAGTTTTAATTTGTGGGATCCAAGGTAATCCACTGGGTTGTGAGTGAAGGATGTAAGAGAGTGCTGACAACAAACTGGTCTCTCAATGCTGGAATACAGACCTAAGCCCTGAGTTAAGGGAATTCAGCTCTTGTTGAATAAATGCAGTACTTTTAGCCCAGCAGGATCTGTTTTTTTAATTTTGTTATTCTGGAATGAATCAAACTCAATTTCCTAAAGTGTAAACTCCCAGTTTAATTTTCAAGGGAAAAAAAGCTTAACAATACAGTAGCTCCCCCCTTTTGAAAAGGGAACAGACCAACCCTGATCAACCATAACACGTGGTGCACTTTTGAAAGCGGCAGGTGGGACTCCTTTCTCACCACTGATGGCTCACATGCAAAGGGACAACTTGTCTACCACCGTCACCAAGCATCCATTAGGCAGCTAATAGAATGAAGAATTATGCAAAAAGAATTCCACAGACACAGTTCCCTGTCCTCCTCACCTTCTTAACTCATGAAAAATTGGCTCCCTCTGACTACAGATTTTCAGAGGATTCTGCTGGTGCCTGGTACAAGCAGTTTGTTATTCTAAGAAAACAGTGTTCAATCACAAATCGTAAGAATGGGCTTCCAAAACTTTATTTGGGTGGCTCTGGGCTTTATTATTGTTGTTGTTGCTGTTGTTGTTAAGCATTCTGCCTGACCAAGAACTATTTTCTGAAGTGTGAATTTAATATAACTAACTACCAAGATCACCTTTTATCTCTCATTTCATGTTTCATCTATATCTCAGTACAAAAATAAAGAAATTTAATGCAATTACTAGAAATGGGCTTTCAAGAAGAAGAGTTATCAAGTATGTCCCCACAACTTTATAAAAGTGCCCAAATCCTTTTGGGCTAAAAGTGCCAAGATCCCAATATTATTCATTCAGCCCCAGTTGTTCAGTCCTAGCCACTGTGCCATATGGCATCTCATTAAGCACTCACAACACTCCTATCAAGTGATTACTATTATTACTTTTATGGATAAAGGCATTCAGACGGGGAGGCTAAGAAACATGCCCAGATACACGGGAATTAATAGCGGTCATGATTGGAACCCAGTTCTGATTTAAGTTTTTTCCTCTTTCACCATTAACGCTTCCTTACACCTCCACACACTCCTGTAACAAATTCAAAGCTACAACAAATTTTCTCACCTCCATTTCAACTTTTCTCTGCTATTCTTAAACATCTGTTTTATCTGCAAATAAAATGTGCTGATTGTGTGACTGAAACCCTACCTAACTCACTTAGAGCTACTTTGAACAGGATGAGACCAAGCTTATCTCCAAAACATTCATTGGGCAGATTGAAAACTTCAAAGCAGATAGACCCAGTAGTGTGAAAGTTATTAATCTGTCACATCCCCATATGGAGACATGTGCTAATGACTCCCTTTTCTTGCTCAAGTCACTCCAAAAAAGAACAAACCTCAAGTAGAAGAATGCAAAAACCAACCAACTAATGGAAAAGTGATACATGTATACAATTCCTTAGTGAGTTTACATTGGGTAGAGAAATTGCCAATTGTATCTGCACTGGGGAACAGCATGTCACACTGGTTAAGAATATTGTAGGTGTTGGAAATTCTGGCTCCTGCATTTATTAGCTGTGAGAGTTGGGTGAGTCATGTAGTCTCACAAGATCTCAGTTCCCTCCTCTCTAAAATGTTAATAATAATGGTAGTAATAAGAGTTGATAATAGTAAAACTCATATAGTCATTTGAGACATGAATGAAATATCATATATTATAAGGTTAGCACAATGAAGGAGAAATGGGAAGCAGTAAATAAAGTCACATAAAATATTATTTTAGAGTTTTATGTCTCCAGAATGTGACTGAAAGATACTAAACTTGGTCTCCTATCAACTGAATTATTTAATCAGTTGCACCATTTGTTCCCTGATTCTTCTAAGCCATTTTTAAAGCCTTCAAGTTATTCACAAAGAAACACCACCAACTAAAAAATTATGATTAATACTAACCAGTCCCTGTGCTTCCAAGGAATATCAGGGGATAAAGGACCACAATAGTTACATAGTTTCCTAGTGGTCAACTTCAACCATTTTTATGGAAGGTGGGAAATGGAAAATTTGTATGAGTCTGTTTTTCCCCCTAAGGACAAAAAGAAAAAGGAATTTCCATAGAAATGATTTTTCTGGCATCTCCAGAATAATATGAGAAAATTACACCTGAGATGTTTATATTGCAAGATAGGAAATGCTATGATAAATGGAAATTAAAAAGTGAGGATTTATTGGTTCTTACTGTGGAGTCCCCATTGCACAGTACTAGCCACTGTGACATATGGTGTTCCCGTTAGTCTCTCAGTAGTGTTCTCATTGCTTCAGGGCCACAAGAAATAAAGGAGAAATTCAAACACCGCAGGGCCCACCTTTGCCACATCTACTTTAGTACCTGTGAGCAGGCATCGAGGAATAATGAAAAATGCTGAATTCAGGGCTTAGGGGATCATGATTTCCAGGCTCCTACTCAGTAATCTCCCACCCTCAAAATAACACTCTCTTACCACTCCAGCATTAGAAAAGCTAGTTCAAGCAGCTTATTCACAGAGGCAGAGGGTGTGTAAGCCATGTATGCTGGACTCACATGGCTTCACCACAGCCCCAAAAAAGAAACACACCTACAGTCAAAGGAACTAAGTCCAAGAATGGTTTTCCATATTTCCTAAGGGAATCCAGAGGAAGTTTCTTCACAAAACTTATATTATTTTCTCTAAATCCAGGGAAATTTGGCATGTCATCTGATAGGGATTGAAGGTAAGCTACCTAACACCGTGTAAGTTAAAATGCTTTAATTTCCTGGAGGAATGAGTTTCATGTTAATGATTCTAGGAACCCCACTTTGCGGAGTTTCTCTGCTTCTTCTGAGAGAGTCACTCACCAGACCACCAACGAGCAAATACTTCGATGATGCCACAGATCAACAGAACCACCATGCTCTGTAGGACTCCTACTGGGAAGTACATTTTGGAGTAAAAACACCTATCAACAGACCAGGAAGAAAAGACTGAACTTATCTTCATTTAGAACACATCACATCGGCACAGAAGTTATTTCATTAACCAAAATTCCCTGTGCTGTTCTTTTTAAGGTTCTCTAGACCCAGAGGGTCTGCTTTTTCATTCTTGAAGCTTTGCCTAATAATTTCGTATCCAAAGTGCTCTAGATGGTAAAGAATGCATTTTCATATGATCAATTTGGGAATGAATCACATTAGCAAAGTCTTTATTAAACCAGACTATTAAAAAAATCTATTTGGCCCAGAAAAACCATGCTTCCGGAAAGTAAACAATAGCTAAATTCAGTCATAAAGTTCCTACAACGTTGTCATATCTTGGTTGCCAAAAAAATTACTATTTCCACATCATAATCCCAAAGTAAAGAGAGAAAGAATGAGAGACAGGAGAGAGAAAGAGAAAAAAGGAAAAAGAAGGAGGAAGAGAAGGAAGAAAAGGAAGGAAGGATGGAAAGAAGGGAGAGAAGGGGGTTTAAATGCTTAAATGGTGAGCATGAGCGTGTGTTCAAATCTCAGCTCAATCCAACAACTGTGTATACTGTGGTCACGCAATACGTATTTAACTAATGAATGAGTAAATGGATGAAAACCTTTAGATTGTTAACAGGATTATTATTAGTAGTAGTAGTAATAATATTAATAATGAACACTTTTTTAGTGCATGCATTAGCCAGGCACTATTCCAAGCACTTCACATGTGCGTTAACTCATTTAATCTCACAGTAACTCTAGGATGTTGGGTACTATTTTCATCACCATTTTACAAATAAGAAAACTGAGACACAAAGGTTTTAAGTAACTTGCCCAAGACTATATGACCAGTAAGTTGCAGAGACAGGATTTGGACCCAGGCAGCCTGGTACTAGGATCCACACTATAACCACTGTATTTTGTGAAAACTTAACTCCAATTGGCTTAAACGATAAAGAAAAGCATTGGAAGTGCAAAGGTAGAATAAGTTCCAAGGTGGTATAATCAGTGACCAATATTTTTACTTCAAAAAGACCTAAATCGTTTTGATTTACCTGTTCTGCCATATGCATTGTTGATTTTGCCCTAAGACAGATTCCTTTGTGGACACAGGTTGTCCTTGTTTGCATTTGGAAAAGATATGAGAAAGAAAACTTGGCTCTCACCACTCATCACAATATAAATCCCCATTCCAGGCTAATTGGGGCAACTTAGGACACATACCCAACTCTAGACCAAAAACAGCCATGGAATAGTGACATAAACTGAGAGTCATCCGGGATGCAATGATATTTCAAGAGTTAATCAGAGTCCACAATAGTATTTTGGCTTAGAAATGGCTATAGGTGAAGCCTATAGAGAGACCAATTTTTATATTCTGCCTTTGGAATAATCATAAGCTGTAATGATTTCACCATAAACTTTATGAATTAGAACATCTCTAAGTTAACCTCCATTTCTGGTATTCTATGATCTTATATATTCATTCAATTTTTATTAACATTTCTCAGAGGGAAAATGTTCCCAGGGAAATATTTTCATATACCAGAATTTTTCTAATAAAGCACTATTAAGTCTGCATCAGTGGCCATCTTGGTGACTTAGGAGGGAAAATGTGATAGAATAAAGGGGAACCACAAGGTCCTGACTACGCTGCCTTTCACTGTCTTAGGAGGAGACACTTTGCATCATACCCTGGAATCTATCAATTTTTGTCCACATGATAAGTGCAAGAATGAACCTTAGGTAGACCTAATGTGTGGACCTGCTAAGAGACACTATACCTGAGACACTGATCTTTGATTCAATCAGTTTTAGGACACTAAGAAAGGTTCCCAGGTTGTCTTTGTACCATGAGCTAGCACACAGGCAGGCGTAGTCTCCACACCATCAGCAAAGCACACGAGAATACAACTGCAGCTCAGTAATGGGACAGGGGCAGTTCTCATCAACATGAGAACTCCAGCTCCCTGCAGATGGGGTCATCAGCAGCTGTATGTTCCTAGGGACACAGGGAGACCCAGGAAGCCTGCACCTGGGATCACACCTTATTGTCTCCTGGTATTGTAACAATCTTCAATTTCCATACCCTTTGCCATTATAGAAACATTATATGCTATCACTGTGTCCACTGGTCTCTCACCATCAATCACATCACTGTCCCATGGAGACACTCAAGCAGTTACACAGGAAATTGAACAAGAGCAGTTTGAGAGTCAGTCACTTTCTTCAAAGTCTCTATGTATTGAACCTAGAAATGGCTGAAAGACCACTTTTCTGAGGTGTCCTATACGGTTCCGCTGGCATCTGCAAGCACCCTGAAATGATTGAAGAGATCCACTTGTATTAAGCACCCAGTGGGTTGATGAGACTCCATCTTCTTTGGCAGTCAGAGTGACTGTCTGCTGAGTTGAGTTCTTTAGAATCTTGCTGTTCAAAAGAATGGTACACAGACTAGCAGCATCCACTGAAATCTAGTATCTGGTGTCCTGCCCCAGACCCACTGATTAAGAATCTGAATTTTAACAAGATCCTCAAGTGTTCCCTATACACATTAAGTTTGGGTAGCTATTGCTGCTTTAAAGGATGGCCTTCTTTGGCTTACAGAATTGTACTCCCTTCCATTTCTTCATTAAATAGGAAATGCATTTTTAGTCAGTCAAATACCACTTGCAAATACCCACCCTTGGAGCCATATCTTCAGAATCATGTAGTGGATAAGACAGACATACACAAATGATACACTCCTGTAAGTACATATGGTACACCTCTAAGATTCTAGATAGTCTCACCTTATGAACCACTTATAATTATTATGTGAATAACCAATTACCAGAGTTAAGTCTAAAATGTTCTCTTAAAAGACTATGTGAAACACAAAGCAACCCAAATAATTTAACAAAACAGAACTGTTCAGCCCAAAGTAAAGAGACCTGAGAAGGCATCATTGCCAACCCCCAACATGTCAGACTGGTCACAGGACAAGGGACTAACTCTGCAAGGAAAACAAAAGACAAAGATAGTGTAAAAAGGAAGATATGGCCAAGAGGCAGAGTTCAACTTCATTTAAGGAAGAAGTCCCTGATAATTAGAACCAACCATGGTATTAAATATGTGGCTCTGAAAATTATTATCAGAATTGCATTGAGAACAAAATCCATTCTTTGCCTCTGGCCTGGATAATACCAGGCCTCTGCACCTCCACCCAGCCTCCTCTTTGTTCACTGCATCCTCCTGACAGGCTAGCTCTGCTCTCTCTCTGACACATATACCAAGCTCGTTCTGCCGAGGGTTTTCACACCTGCTGCCACCTCAGTGTGAAGGGTCATCTCCAGCCATTTCCCTGAGTGGCCTCCTCACTCCAGGCAGGTTCCTGCTCAAGTGTCCCTTCTTCCCAGAGGACCCTTCAATATAGAATAATCCCCCTCCTTCACTTATTAATGAGTTGTGCTGAGGTAACTCACAACCTCAAATTCTCAGTTCTTACAACAATTAAGGATTTTTCTTGCTCACGTGGTACATACGCTTCTGGTGGGCTGTGGCCCTGGTCCACAGGCTTGTCCATGTGACTGAGGAGAAGAACGAGAGTCTCCACTAAACCATGTGATCTTTCTAAACAGGTCTGCCCTGGACTAGGGAAATCTGAGTAAGAATGCTGGATTTTACCAATGTCAATGTCCTGGTTGTGTAAGATGTTACCACTGGTGGAAACTGGGTATAAGGGCCATGGGATCACTCTGTATTATTTCTTGTAATTGCATGTGAACCTATACCCACCTCAAAATTAAAAGTGTAATTTAAAAAAAAAAAGTATCTGCCTCATCAGATGTGGCATGTATCACATCTCATCACATTCCATTGGCCAACACAAATCACATGGACAGGCAGTGAAACCTATCTGCCCCCAAGGAGGCCCAGCAAACCACATGGCTGTGGATAAGGATGCATATTTTATGTAACAATCAGGATCCCACGTGGAAAATAGAAACCACATTAGGTTTTTTCAGAAAAGACAATTTAATATAGTGAATTGCAGTGTTAAAAGAATTCTTGAAAACTAAAAAGACAGAATGAGAACACGGAGGTAACAAAAGTACTTGCTGCAGCAGCAGCACCACCCTTGGGTTGGGGAACAAAGCAAAGAAGTTGATTAGAATAAATTAGAGACTTGGGAGAGGAGAGACTCAGAAAAGACAGGGCACTACCCCATGCATTTGGAAAATGAGCTACAATCCTCATTTCTGTAATTGATCACAAGGTTATAGCTGGTATTTATTACTTCCTTCTTTGATTAGCCCTTCCCTGTTTGCCCTCAGCCAGCACCTCAGGTGGTTGGGGTTCTTGACTTAGTAGGGTGACCCAAACCCTCATTCCTGAAGGGCCTGAGTCTCAGTGGTCCCACCTTTTTACTGACTGCTGTGATTTCCCTTGGACTTTTATTAGAAGGCATGAGAAGACTAAGAGGTACCCCCCAAAATCCTTTGGATTCCAGTCTGTTGCTCACTGCCTCCATCACATAGCAGCAACCCAACGGGATCAAGTACCCCAGCCAACAGGATAGCCCATCCTTTGCCAAAATGGCCAGTCTCAACTTTCCATTCAGTGAAACCAATGCTATATTCCCTGTGGAAGCATATGTCCCTTGAGAACAAAAGCCATCAAAACTGCAGACCTCAGCACTCTGGGGATAGGAAGTAAAAATTCTGCAAGAAGTTTACCAAAAATAATGGAAGAACCATTCCAGTTTCTATCCTTGATTCTGGGACCCATATATTTTGGCTTTGGGAGAAACAGCACCATAGACCCATCACTGATTTTGCCCTCTGAGATTGAAGCCCAGTGTGTTGTCTCCTACTTTTTACGGAAAAGTAAACTGAATCTTCAGTTGGTCATTATACTATTCTAGCAGGCCAGTTGTTTCTGAGTGGTAGAGTGTGTGATAAGGCTTTGATGGTAGAGCTAATATCCTCAATCTGCCTTCCTACCATAACGGACCTTACTTCACAGGTGACTGGGCTCATGTGACTGAGTACCTCTATTCTAATTATACCTCAGGCATCTGGAGAAATAACCACAAGAGGTTTCATTGACCCACTTGGCCCAATTGTGAGAAAAACATGAGCCAAAATTTCATTTTTCGCTTGAGAACACAAGCCCTCAGTTGACTGACCTACCACGGAATTGTTTTGGGTTCCCCCAGGAGTTAGCATCAATTTAGAGACAGTATTGATTAATCCCCTATTTTATGAATATTTCCCTTTCTCCAGTGTTTCCCTCCTCCCATCTCCTTTCCCAGAGTCACTCTGGTAAGTGGAAGAGTTAAATGAGTGTTTAAAAAGAATAATACAAACTTACCACTTTTCTAGTCTTCTTTATTTTTCTTCATAACACTCATCGCTCCCTGAAATTACATCAAATATTTATTTGTTTATTTAGTTACCTTTTATCTTCTATCTTCCTGATTAACATATAAGCTCCAATGAGGACTGGATGTCTTATTTATTACTGTATCCCTGATACTTAGAAGTTTTTGATCCTTAATCAGCACTTAATAAATGCATGTTGAATGAACGAACATTTCTGGAAGACAGTTTGGCAACGTGTAACAAAAGCTTTAAAAAGTGTGTAAAGCCTACAGCCTAGAAATTTAACTTCTGGAAATTTATCCTTAAAAATACTTTGTTTTGGGTAAAATTTAGTTTTTAAAGAACTGCTTATTTATAGCATAAAATTTGAAAAAAGAAAATAACCTAAACATATCATTGGAAATTATTCATTCATTCAACACACACTTACGAGTGCCCACGAAGCAGCAGAACAGGGCTAGGTGCAAGAAGAGACCATAGTTAACAAGGCCAGTGTGATCTCTCAGGGAGCCCAGATGTCAAGAGACTATTCCACTTTTTAATTTTGTAATGCAGCAAATAACTGAATGTTAGCTTATAGATGCTTCACTAATAATAGCAATAATAACGAGGATACTTTACACTTGCATAGCACTTCTCACTTTCCAAAGTAATTCTCCAGCTATTATATTTCTTAAAATTAGGTCATATTAAACTGCACTTGAACTTCATTATTAGATACTTTCTGAGAAGAGAGTTGAGAGACTGTTGGCCTTTTTACATTAATTATGGATGTGTAAGATGAATTAATCAAATTCTGCTGTATTTGCTATGAGGGTCAACTGTATGGGAAAAAAAAAAAAGCTACTCTCTGCAGGATCTGGAGTAGGATGCAGCAGACAGGATTATGCAAAAACAAAAGTTCTTTAAATGATTTCATTTTTAAATAAACCTAAACCCATTATCTTTATGGGGCATCATTTAGTAGTCTTCAAGAATACCACTATTTTGCAAAAATGAAGTCCATTAGCAGATTTAAAATCAAGTCCATTAGTAGATTTACAGCGAAGCTGCAGGGCCCCTCACTTGCCTGGGCCCCACCCAAGGCACTGGAAGGGGACTCAGTATGGTATTCCGTGGCCACATGGTTCTGTAAAATGACCAAAAAAAATTTTTTGTTTACCTCCATCAGTTTAGACTGGCATTTCACTCCAACAAATTTCCCCTCTTTTACATTCTTCTTTTGTTAGATTGTGTGTGAATGGCCATAGGCAGGGCTACCTATAGGATACACAGGGCCCCAGGAAAATATTTTTGTGGGGCCTCTGTCTATATAAACTATTTTATTAAAAATATGTTATAAAGTCCAAGGGCCTATGTGATATAGAGTCAGAACTGTTAGAACAAGGTCTGGTGAGAGCCAATACATAGATCTCCCTCCACAGCTCAAGCGTAAAGGTTAACAGTGGGCCATCGGTCTCTCAGAGCTCCAAACTCGTCCTGTGCCAGGGGGGAGTGAGGGTCACCCCAAATCAGTCTGTCAGTCCTATGCTGCTGACCCAATATCACAAGATGCCATGAAAGAAATGCCACACTGGCCAATGAATGTAAGCCACTCAACAACACCCTAAACTGGAGTCCCACAGATCTTTGGGACATCTGGTCAACCCCGTACATAAGCTGGACAGTCAGAGAGCATCCCAATGGTTGAAAGGAGGCCCAGGGTCCATACAGGCCCAGGGTCAGTGTTAAGGTGCCCCATCCAGAAGGTGCTGCCAGTCCCAGCCAATCCCAGAGAAACTGGACAATTTTGAGGAAGGCACTCCAAGGGCATGGCCCCCTGAGGTACAGCCACCAGTGTGGCAGCCTGGCTCACTGGGGTCTGAGGGTAATACCAGCCACAGCATTTTTAATATGTAATCAAAGAAATGTTGGGGGAGGGTATAGCTCCAGTGGTGAACACATGCTTAGCATACAGAAGGTCCTGGGTTCAATCCCCAGTACCTCCTCTAAAAATAAATAAACCTAATTACCTCCCCCTGACAAAATAAAATAATTTAATAATATATATATATAAAAAGAAATGTTGATTTACAGGATACATTTAGTTAGGGGTTGCTGAAATATATTTATTTGGTTTGCCATTATTTCCATGTATAATAAAATTATGGCTAAACATCCCAATGCAGAAATGGCTTCCAGGAACACTCCTATTCAAAGGTGGAGGGCCAGAGGTTGTGTAATGATATGACACTTGAGCCAAAAGAATGTAGGTAGTGGCAAGAAGTAGGTTTGAAAGTAGGCAACCAAAAGTTAATCTATAGAAAAATTTTTTCAATCTTAACAGCTTATGTATTAATATAAATATATTAATATGAGACATATGAATATTGATAGAGAAATTTTCCCAAATTTAATCATCTTAATAATTCATGTAAAATTACCAATAAAAAGTACCAAAGAAGCTTCTTAACTATTAATATTAAATTTCTTAAAGAAGAGACTGAGTTACCTTTTTATCTTCTATACAGAAAATGTTACAAACTCATTATCACATAACAAGATGATCAAAGACTACGCAGTCAAAAATGTAAGAAAAAGTATTAGAGAGTTACGTTAGCAAGTCTATTAATACACCTATAATGATTCTGGATTTTGTGATTTTTATGGCAGTCAACTTAAGAAGTTTGTAATACTGTGATTTCATTTCTCAATCTAAATAAACGTTTATTTTCATTTCTAATTTGTATTCTTCTTTTAAAGAAAGTCTTAAAAATTGTATAACCTTCCAGGCTCACAAAACCGAGTTCTATCCCTGTTTATGGGGCTACGTCTTACACACTTCAATATAACTGACTTGTCAATTGAAATTCGTCATTGGCTATGAAAACAGACATGGATTTATGAGTTCCTTTGGGTAGGAACTACAGTATTTTCTCCCCAAAAGGAGTCATTCACACTTAGACTCAAATAAATACATATATTCTTATCAAATGAGACTTTCATCGGATGTAAACCTGCATGCAAATATTCCCTAATCTCTTCATCCTGACTGTTACGAGACTGAATCCTATTGTGCCTTTTGAAGTTCCTGTTCCTGAAAATTCATTTAATTCCTAAGCAAGGTTTACATTAATTTCATCTTTGTTTTCCAACCAGCTCCTACTTTCATGAAATCCTCTTGGGAGGAGTTCCTCAAGTATTGAGGACTGTTTCGGCCAGCTGTACAGGGCTGGGCTAAGGGCCAATGTGTGTAAATATGAGTGGGGTCACCAGGTCAGCAGATACTGGCTGGGTTGGGCTCAGGCTGCATCCTCAGAGGGGCGGTTCTCCACCTCATAGCTGGGGAGACTGACTCCCACAGCCACATATGCTGTATATGACCCAACACACAGCACAGTGGAATTGGAGCACTTGAGTTTAGGGTGGTCACTTCCAATGCGGCAGATGGGAGAAAAGAGCAGGATACCAGTGGGAGATATTAGAAAGCTGGAACACTTTAGAGCTAAATTACCTAATCTGATTTTAAAGCAGTTTCCATGGGCTAAGGCAGGAGTAAGCCAAGGGGCATCCTGTTACAGTCAATATGAAAACAATGAGTTATGACCAGTCACTTACCCTAGATTCAGCTTCCATAATTAAACATGCTCTTATTCCCTGAATTTGTGTTGGCCAGGGCAATTAACATGAAATGTGCTAACAAAACAAAATCAAAGTCTCAGCAATTTAATAGAACATAAATTTATTTCTAACCTGTACGAAGTCCAGTATGGATGCTTGTGGGTCTGTCCTCCAAATGATGACTCAGGAACCCGGGTTGCTTCCATCTGTGGTTCTGCCTTCCTGAAGCCCTGGTGGCATATACCTGGCAGATGGGAGGGTTGAGAAGATGGAAGATCATGTAGGACTTTCTGTAGGCCCCAGGAGTGGAGGTGGAGTGTATCACTTCTGACCACATTGCACAGACCAGCACTCAGTCAGGTGGATTCATTCAGCTGGAGGAGAGGCAGGGAAATACCACTCCACTGGGTGCAAAGAAATGAAAGGAAATGGGTTTGGTGCCACTGTCAACACAAACCAGCTAAATCTTGACTTTCTATGTCAGTTCTCCATATGCCAGAAGACACATTTGCATGCTGATAAAACGTTAAACATCTCCACTTTTTGCCATTGCAAAAACAACTTGTTTGCTTGTTGCAAAATTCATTTATTTGAATTTATGCTTTAAATTAATATAGAAATTTTAGAATCCGATTTGTATGATTCTTCTTGTGTTTAAATAAATTGATCGAATAATCCTGTTCTCTTACTTGGTTCGACGCTGATAAGTGCTACATGGATTAAAGCTGATAGAGTAAATATTTAAAATTCAGAGATGTTGTCTCTTTCATCAATCCACCATCTCTTCCTGGCCTTCCGGTTAGATTGGTGATGCCCTCTGGCCCTTGTCATGTTTTATTTCAGTCCAGTCTCCTTCTAACAGGAGTTTTACAAGGCACCTGCAGTTAATTTGATAAACTAATTTGAACTGAGGAGTTAGGCTGGTTAATTATGACGGCAAATAGTCTCACATCCCTGTTCTGATTTGCACTTTAACCAGCATTTTTCAGTGCTTTCCTCAAAGCTTTTTAATTTTGAGAGAAGCTAAAGGTGTTGGTTGAGGAGTGAGTGGGAAATCCCCCTCTCTTATATGGTTAGGTCTCTTCACGTGGCTAATTCTACAGCTTTTCTTGGAGATTCATAATGTACATAAGACCATCATAGGTCCAGGGAAACCTTCAATAAAGACATCAGTTTCCTTTGTTTATTCCAGTTTTCCCAAACTTTTCCCATCATGGGGGTTTTTCTTAATTGTTTTTTTTTTGGTTTGTAGTTTTATAATTTCTTTTTCTTTCTGTGTAACTCATACACAAATCATGAAATATGTCTAATCCAGGAAATATAAAGTGCAACAGAGGCCCAGTAAGGGCAATCATTGAGGCAGGGGATTCGTACGTGGCCTCATGAACCATCCTCACTCTGCTGGTGGGGACATCACTGGCTTTAGTTTCTCAACCTCTCGTGTCCCAATCCCACGTGTGTTTGCCAAGCTCCTAATTCTGTGTTTTATCCATCGAAATCAGCATATCCCCAGTGACAGATTAAAAAAAATATATGAATCTCAACAATCAGTCACCTCGTGGGAATTCCAACCTCTCTTCCATTTAAATTAAAGAAAATTCACAGTCAGCATTACTGTTTTCTTTAGTCTGCTCCACATAAAAAACATTTAAATCAAATTTCAAATTTTCCCACTTTGGGCTTTACACTTCAAGAGAAAAGAACTCTGTCCTCTCCAAGGGAAGGACTTTTGGAAAAAAATAAACCAAATAAATCCAATGAGCCCCCTGCCAGCAGTCCCCCTTCTTGTCCAGCTTTTACCCGCTGGGGGGAAAAAATAAACTTCCCATTTGACTCTCCCTTGCTGACAGTCTCTTCTAACTGTATCACAAATTAAACTGTAAAATAAATAAATGAATCAAAGCAGCTGCTATAGGATGGGAAATGCAAAGATGTGTGAGAGGGACGTTTATGAGGAAGGAAATCTCGGCATCAAATGATCTGAAAGCATCCAAGTCAGTGTTTTTGATGTGGCCCTACTGTAAATGGGGCAGCCAGGGGGTTTTCAGCAACAGTGAGTGATGTCCACACCAAAATGAAAACTTAAAACTTTGTGTAGATGAGCCACCAAAACTAGACAGTGAAAAGAAGGGCAGGATAACTCTGACCAACTCTCTTCTACTTCCATCTCCTACTAAGAATCCACAAAAATCAATCATTAGGAGAGCAAAAGACAGCACCAACCTGGTTGGTGGAGTTACTGAGATGACCAGAAAGGTCACTTGTGCGCTGAGTGGTGGTTTCTCGCCTACAGGTATTCCCTATTGATCAGAATGACGCCTCCAGCCAGATGAAGCTTGAGCAGGATTCTGAGTGCCGGTCCCCCACGCCTCTCTGTTCACTCAAGGTGTGCATCTACATCTCACCTCTCCAAATGGACTGCAAACTCATTGGCAGCTGGGCACATTTTTCAGATTACTTTATACCCTTCACAATGTTTGGAACACTGCTTTAAGCTTCATGGACATCCAGTGGCAGCAGGGTCATGGATCAGAAGTTATGACTTTCAGGTCCTTGTTTCACTACTTATTAACCATGTAACCTTAAGCAAGCCACAATTTCTCTAAACCCCAGTCTCTTCATCTGTATAGTTGATATAATAAAAAAAATTAGTGCCTCCATCATGGAGTTGTTTAAAGAGTGAGGTGCAGAGCCAGAGCAAAAAGATGGGTGGTATACCACTCAGATAAAAAGAATAAACATTTCCTTCACCCAGAAAGTTTCTTCAATCCACTATTCACTCAACAGCGCCCCTTTCATACACAAAGACTGACCCCAGATAACTGCTGATCTGATTTCTATCATCACTGACCCCTTTCCCTATTCCAGAGGGTCATATAAATGGAATCACATAGTATGTATACTCTTTTTTATCTAGCTTCTTCCTCTCAACATAGTATCTGTGAGACTCAATCATGCTGTTACATACAATTGAAGTTATTCTTTTTCATGGCTGCATAAGTTTCTATCACGAATATGTCACAATCTGCTTGTCCATTCACATGTTGCCAATCTATGGAGCTGTTTCCAGTTTGGATCTACCATGAATAAAGCTGCTATCAATATTTGTATTCACGCCCCTTTGCAGGCATCTGTTTTCTTTTCTATTGGATAAATACTTATGAGAGGAATTGCTAGGTAATCGTGTAAGTGCATGTCTAACTTCACAATACATGTGTCAATCAATTTCCCTAGTGGTTCTACCCTTTTACATTCCAACCAGCTAAGTATGAGAGTTTCAACAGTTCACTAGCACTTGATGGTGTCAGTATTTTAAACTGTAACAATTTTAATGGGTGGGTTCAAAATATCTTGTGGTTTTAATTTGCACTTCCTTGATGTTAAACAACTTATCATATAAGCATTTGTCATTCTAATATCTCTTTTTTGGAGTGTTTATTCAAATTTTTGCCCATTTTTCAATTGGGTGATTTGTCTTTTTATCATTGGTTTGTAAGGATTCTTTATATATTCTGAATAAGAGTCCTTTATTAGCTAGATGTATTGTGAATATCTTCTCCCTGTCTGTGTCTTTTCACTTTTCAATAGTGTCTTTGAAGAGCAGAAAGTTTTAATTTTTGTGAAGTCTCGTTTAAAAAATCTTTGCCTATACAGTATTAAAAGTATTCTCTTCCTTCTTTCAGAAGCTTTACAAATTTAGCTTGCATGTAGGGCTGTCCTGAAAAGTGTGTATTTTCATTTGTTAGTTTATTTGATCTGAAATAAAATGTTTGAGGTTGAGAAATACCACTTGGACAGCTTGATTTAGGACTTAGAATCTTGCAATTAGAGATCAATAAAGAATGTCTAAGTCAAGTCTCATTTTGTTTGTCCATTTAGCAAGTTGTAAAATAATTTGAAGTGGGACACTTCTGACAGTGAAAAGGGGTACCAGTCATAATCATGCCAAGATAAGAGGCAGACACCAGGACTGTTTGTGGCAAACTCTGACATATGGTCACTCTAGATTCAGGTGTCCTGACTCCAGGTTAAGAATCATCCTTGGACATTTTCCATTAATAGTGATGTAATTAATAAATTCTCCTGTAGCATGCCTTTGTTTATTGCAACTACTAAAACACTAATTGAAATGTCAAAAACAGTTGAAGATTGGCATGCATGTACCTTTTCAAATTAGCGTTCCCTCTGGATACACATCCAAGAGTGGGACTGCTGGATCACAGTAAGGAATCTCCATACTGTTTTCCATAATGGCTACCCCAAACTATATTCCCACCAACAGTGTAGGAGGGTTCCATTTTCTATACCTTCTCCAGCATTCATCATTTGTGGACTTTTTACTTATGGCCATTCTGACTGGTATGAGGTGATACCTCATTGCAGTTTTGATTTGCATTTCTCTGATAATTAATGATATTGGGCATTTTTCATGTGCCTATTGGCCATCTGTATGTCTTCACTGAAGAAATGTCTGTTTAGGTCTTCTGCCCATTTTTTGATTGGGCTATTTGTTTTTTGTGGGTTTTTTTGTTGTTATTGAGTTGTATAAGCTGTTTGTATATTCTTGAAATTACTCCATTGTCAATTGCATAGTTTGCAAATATGTTCTCCCAGTCCATAGGTTGTCTTTTCATTTTGTTTATTGTTTCCTTTGCTGTGCAAAAGCTTTTAAGTTTAATGAGGTCCCATTTGTTTATTTTTGCATTTATTTCTATTGCCTTGGTAGAATGACCTAGGAGAATATTGCTACAATTCACATCAGAGAATATTTTGCCTATGTTCTCTTCTAGGAGGTTTATGGCATCTTGGCACCCCAATGTTCACAGCAGCACTATTTACAATAGCCATGGCATGGAAGCAACTCAAATGTCCATCAACAGATGATTGTATAACAAAAGATGTATATGTATACTCAGTAAAACACTCTCAACCTTAAAAAAGAATGAAATAATGCCATGTGCAGCAGTATGGACAGACTTAGTGATTAAGATTAAATGAAATAAGCCAGAAAGAGAAAGAAAAATACCATATGATACCACTTGTGTGAAATCTACAAAAAATGAAAATGACATAAATGAACTTATTTACAGAACAGAAACAGACTCACAGACATAGAAAACAAACTGATGGTTACCAGGCGGGAAAGGGGATGGGGAGGAATAAATTGGGAGTTCAGGATTTACAGTTGTGGTATATACAATGGTGTATTACTCAGTCATAAAAAAGAATAAAATTATCAGATTTGCAGCAACATGGATGGACCTGGAGATTGTCATACTAGGTGAAGTAAGTCAAAGAAAGAAAAAATACCATATACTATCACTTATATGTGGAGTTGATTTTTTTAAAAAAGGCACAAATGAACTTATTTACAAAACAGAAACAGACTCACAAACATAGAAAACAAACTTATGGTTACCAGGGGGTAGGTGGGAGATGGAGGGATAAATTGGGAGTTCAGGATTTGCAGATACTAACTACCACATATAAAATAGATAAACAACAAGGTCCTACTATATAGCACAGGGACCTATAGTCAATATATTGTAATAACCTATATTGAAAAAGAATATAAAAAGGAATATATATATATATAACTGAGTCACCGTGCTGTACACCAGAAACTAACATAACATTGTAAATCAACTATACATCAGTTAAAAAAAACAACAACAGTTGAAGACTGAAATTGTCAGTCTTCTCTCCCAGGTCAGGGACAAGGGGCATCACACATGGTTTAAAAACCAAGACTCGTAACTTTCGCATTCTTCAAGACTGACATTTGAGACTGAACAAAGAATTTTCAACTCCGGTGTTCTGTAACTCCTTCAGGGAGCTCTTCTAAAAAGATATACTGTTACTGCGCCAGTTTGCATCACCATTTGGTTTAATTATTATTCGTAATTGGGAAATAATTAGATAAAATGATGATGTAAACCCCAGTGGAAAATAGACATCTCTTAAGAACTCTAATGTTTTCCGTCACTTAAAAGGAATGGGATATGACTTAGTGGAGGAAAAAAACTAATTAGAAAAGCAGACACATCTTCTCCCTCTCCTCATATTTCAGGCATGCTGGCAAGTACTCAAAATGATCAGAGAGTGGCCTATTTCTCAAGGACCCCAGGAGAGCATGATCATTTAAATCATCATCTCTGGAAAGTGCCTTGAGCACTTGTCTTTGCCTTCTTGTGATCTTTGGTCAGGAGAGAGAACTTGGCTCTCCAGACTGGCATGGCCACGCAAAATACTGGCTGAAGGAAAACCGAGGTCACATACACACCAAAGTGAATCCAGCCAAGTTAGGATTCCTGCCCAGAGAAACACATTCGAGCAGAATGAGGAGCCAGAAATGTTTTATGCTGCCACCACCCCCACCCCCCAGCAAAAGGAAAACAAGACTCCATCCAGGACACAAATCGGCTTTCGGAAAAGTTTGACAACACGAGATGAGAAAGAAGAATTCAGATGTTCAGACGTGGGCTTAGCAACCATGGCTGATCTCAAGCTTCTGAAACGAAGGTTCTAGAGTTGAAAAGAGATGCATAAAATCTACTTTGAGAGTCAGTTCTAGCACACACCACTGCACAATCTGCTAATTTTTCCATCTTTGAAATGGATCTATGTTAGGTCCTATCTTCTTAGGTTCGTACTCTTTGAGCATCGCAATCAACTTGCCTGTGTTCCTATGTGATTTCCTGAGTTTCTCCTGCTCCTCCCAGGAAACATCTGGAAACAAGAAGGGCACATTGACCCCTTCACTCTCTTATTTCACATCTTTACTAGTCACAAGATGAATGGGAAATGGAAGAATAAATCAACTTAAATCTATCTCCTCCTTCTAAAGTAACAAGTAAAAACTTTTGCTTAGCTAAGGGTGGGTTAACATTATTAGGTTCAAAACAGAAAACAGTGTGTTGCCTTTTCTATAATACACTAGATGTGAAAAAAAATGTACTCAAGAAGTCTTTTGGGACATTGTGGAAATCCTTTTATTCGTAAAAATTCTGTTTATAGTTTTTAGTTTATGCTATTCAGTATAGAATATTTGGAAACAAACAGTACAATATTTGGGTTTTCTTTTTCCTCTTCAGTAATTCTTTTGTAATTAGTGTCATGGATTCTTTCAAAATCAAGAGAAAAATATGTTAAGAGTGTTTTTGTTCCTTCTTTGTTGAAACATGGTTGAATGTTTATTATCATAATTTTGATTGCTATTGAACCACCTCATGTGATGTACTTCGAACTTTGTGAGCAATTATTTGGCTTACGCTCATGATTTGTGCATTAATACCATTCAAGGTTATGCAGTAACAATCTGAAATTATGATAATAAACACTGAACCACATTTCAACAAAATATGATAAACTCTTGTGAGGTTTTTTAATCTTTTCATTAACAAAGCATCTCATGCTTCAGTGACACTTTAATTACCAAGAAATTATTCAAGAAAATATGTAGTTATTTCTAGTAATTGACAGTGACTCTATATGTAACACTTCTTTATGTTAAAATAATTGCTAAAATGTGACCTTTTTTCCCCCAGACATGTGGTTTAATTGATTGTATTCTGTTTTTCAAATAAAAAGGTAATAAAAATACCATCACTGAAGTACATAAGTGATTCCAATTCAACTGAAGACTGTTTTAGTGATCTCAAAAACAACTTTTGATAATGACCAGTGTTGATTAAATTATCTTGATAAATTTAGGGTAATTATTTCAATTTATCCATTTATCCAATGTACTATAACATTTTCTTTCCCATAAAGGCTTTGCCAGTCATTCCAAAACCTCATGTATATTGCGAAGAACATTCCCTAAGTGGCTATTCAAAAAATCAGAACCCTTTGCTTATATATGAACATTCATTAAAGAAAAGGGAAAAGCTCTTCTCTCAAAAACTAAAGCTACTCTTGGGATAAAATTATTTTGATCCCTTCTAGTTTTAAAATTTCAATACTATATGATTCTATAAAATCTCTTCCTAACTTAGACACATTATTTAAACAAACAAACAAAAACCAAAAGTCCAAATGTGTCCATCTCCCTGCTTCCTATTTTTTCACCTGACAGTTTGGTCTAGGGAGAGCCTTAACTCAAGGACCAGATATTACACAACTCCTTCCATAAACCTCTGCTTTTTTTTTTTTTTTTCCCCCACTGCTCCTTTCCTTCTCTTAGTCAGGACAAAATAACTACCGGATAAGTCTTTGTCAAAACACACTGTCCCTTTTGAAACTGACCGGCATGGGGGATTTTATTTTAACCAACGGTATACAACCAGGACCCACACAATGGCACAATATCAATGTAGTTTAATTTGAACAAACATCAATACAGATTCCACATAGCAGAGAGGGACTGAACATTTTTTAAAACCATGGACACTGCAGGACACAGACATTCTCTTGTATGTTTCCATCTTCTTTGCAAAATCACTCTCAGGGTCATTCTCCTATGAAAATTTTAGAACGCACACAGGTCTAAAACCAGAGTAATAAAAGCCTGACATGTACGCTCTGTGATCTCTGGGAGGCTATTTGGGGAACTACAGATGCCTAAAGATTTGGTGAAACCACTTGGAGGTGTGGTCGGGAGGAACTGAGGATAAGGTGAGCAGTGGGTCCTTGGCACCTTGGCTGTTATTCAACCAGAGATGCTCTGAATTTATCTATTACACATGTTGGGGTTTTCTGGTTGACTGTAATTTGAAGAAAGCCTTCATTCTCTCTTAGTCTATAGACTAGGAAGCGGCGTTGCTGTGGGTACAACTGATTTGCCCTGAGTCAAACACCAGCCCAATGGCAGTGCCAGGTCCCAAGTACAACACAACTGACTCTCGGTCTAGTGCTCCTTTTCGTAGAAGACGTCTCTATCTTGAGACAGAAAAGTCTTCCAGTGTTTTGATTAATAGTCTATGGACTTTAGAGCTATCCCCATGTTTCCTCAGAGGGATAAACTCCGCCAGGCAGAGATCTAAGGCCACAAGCATTACTCAACAAAAACACTGGCCCTGAATCAGGACTCAGCTTATTGTAATGTGCCGGGGCATGTAATAGAATCCTCTCTCTCTTCATCCAGCATCCAGACAATTAGCCAGCTATGCCCTTGGGAGACTATTACTCCGCATATGTGATGTCTAGATACAGAGCAGGGGTGACTGCTCCTTAGGGAGACGCCGCTATTCACTGGCTGAACGTTTCAGCGCCACCTCTCACAGCTCCAGTGGGTTTAACAAGGACGACAGCCACGTCTCGTGCGTTCTCGTTCAGTTCTCTCTTGTATATACTGGGTGGCTCCTTCCTTCCCATCCCATTCACTGCAGAAATCATCTTCTCCTTCCCCTTTGCTGACGGAGAACGTTTTTTCAGTGGAATGGGAAGCCTGAACGCATAATGCTTTTGGAATAATTTTTTCCAGTGTTTGTTTTTCACTCATCTCAACACGTTTTAAGTTTGACGGCGAGAGAGGGCTTTCTATTTTACTATGCGTTAGCGAGGGTGTCGTCACTCAACGCATCCCGCGAGCTTTTTACATTCTCAGTGCTCTGTCCTTCTTCTGACCTTAAACTTTCTCCCTGCCCGGAAAGAAAGCTTTTCATGAGAACTGACAAACCCCTACAAGCTGAGTTGGACAATGAGACAAGCAGTGAATAGGGCAGATTATTGTCGGAGGAAATGGCAACTTCCTCATCAAAAATCATTTGTTCAACATAAAACCCAGGAGCCTACTGCAAGCTAACAGACTTGCTCCCCGACCGCCAGCAGATCCATAAATTCTTAGGAATATATAATTTCTCAGGAGCACAGAACAAGAGTGGCACTTGCAGGTCTCAAGGACTTTACTTCTCTTTGCATTAGACATATCCTCCCCCTGTGTCCAGCCTGGACACGTCCTCAACTGCTTTCAGACCAAGCTCAGAGAGAGCCCATCAGCTGGAGCAAAACCACTGACCCCTTCTGCTACTTCTGGTTGGAATTCTACTTAAGAGACCCTAAAAGCAGCACACACACAAAGAAAGGAAAACCAGCCCATCCTGAGCACCAGCGGCTGGCAAGCTCCTCCTGAGCCATTGATTGGCTGTAGGGTGCCGTCTGCTGACAATTCACCAAGGGACCCAAGAATGGTGCTTAACTTGCTGAGCAGAGCGCCACACCCTCATCTTTAAAACAGGACCCAAAACTGCACCTCCCTGCATGGAACTGTTGTGACATTTAAGCAAGATAAGGAATATCAAGTGATTGATCCAGCACTGAGCCAAATCTGACATTCAGTAAATGTCACCGATTAATATTATGTGTCCTTTAATCCTCTGAACAACCTTGTGAAGAGAGCATTATTCCCATTTCACAGATGAGCACAATGAGGTACAGACCATAAAGGAGCTTGTACACATAAGCTTTGCTGCTCGTGGCACCCTGTTCTTCTTGTTGGTGGCAGCCTCTCTACAGACATTCAGACTCCTGTGATTTTTTTGATAAATGAGCAGAAGAGTGATGCAGTTACACCTAGGTCTACCCTTGTGCTGTGGGGTCTCACTCCACCCTCGGCATGAGGGGACTGCTCAGCCCTGGCATCAAAGGGAAACTTAAGAGAAGACGAAGTCTTCCCAGGCCACCTACAGCGGGATTTCCCAGCCAAGGGCTTGTGGAGCAAAACCCCTCCAGTGCCCATAAGACTCCAAAACCCCCACCAAGGGGGTCACCAGGCTGTAATTGTTTCTCCTTTAATTGTCCATCTCGTGTGAACAGAGTCCAGGTTTGGGCCGGCGTACTTCAAATAACACCCAAGTTACTGTTCCAGGTATCGTGGTTCAGTTATTTCCAGTGAGCAAGGACAGACTGCAATATTTAAGTCCCAGGTTCACTGTAAACAAAGAAAATCCATCAGAAGCAGGATATCTTAAGAGAAATCCTTTCCAGGTTTTTACTACTGGCTGCAAGGGATAAAAACCTTTCAGTTGCTGATGGCTTGGTGTCCCGGTCGGTACACATTTACAGTGAGGAGACTGATTTGTTCCGGTGAAGGCTTATACAGCCTCTGAAGCAGTCCATTGAAACAGTGGGTGTTAAATGTGTGTGTGGATGTCTGAAGCCCTTCAGTGTCACCCGGCTTAGCCTCTAGATCCAACACAGCGCCAGAGAGACGAGATGTTCTTAGAAGGTCACCCCCAGACGTCTGAGCTCTTGACTACTCAATGGATGTTTATCGAGCAACTGCTTCCATATTAAAAGCCCTGAGTTAGAAGACCAGGGAATTGACTTCCTTCTAATCTTACATATGCAGTATGGGCTCTTGGTTAATGGCCTAACCTCTTTGTGCCTCTCTTTAGCCATCTGTAAAATGGGAACAATGACTGTCCTTATCTTTCAGGACTTATATTTTTCAGGTTTCTTCACAAAAAAATAGAACTAGTAGGATAAGGATTTAGACAGATAGATAGATACACAGACAGACAGATACACACACATATACACACACAAAGAGATTAAGAAATTGGTTCACACAATTGTGGGAACTGGCAAGTTCAAAATCTGTAGGGCAAATCAGTAGTCTAGAAATTCAGGTAAGAGTTGATGTTTCAGTTTTGAGTCCAAATTCCATAGCGCAATGGGCTGGATGTCTATATTGCAGTCTTAAGGCAGAATTACTTCTTTGGGAAGCCTTAATCCAATATACTTGTAAGGCCTTCAACTGATTGGATGAGACCCACCCAGATTTTGGAGAGTAATCTGCTCTACTTAAAAGTCAACTGATTGTAAATTAATCATATCCACAAATATTTTCACAGCAAAATCTAGGTTAGTGTTTGGCCAAACAATTGGGCACCATAATCTGGCCAAGTTACACAGAATTAACCATCACAAGGCCATTTTAAAGTTCGCACCAAGTGAGATCATATACAGGATAGGAATTTCAAATATATAAAGAGCTGAACAAATATTAGTTTTTTTTTTAAATAAACATTGAACCGCTGTGTCGCATGAAGAATGTGAAGATGAATAAATCAAAGGTCTGCCCTCAAATCGCTTACCATCTAATTGAGATGCCAAGATTCACAGGGAGTGAAGTGCTACCAGGCTGCCTGAGGAAACGCTGAAGGAACAGTGTGAAAATAGAGCCATCCATGGGTCAGAGAGGTTGCTAATGGCCACAGGGTCCCAGGGAGCCCCTTTGAAAGAGCCCCTTCCCCAGAAAGGCCCTTCCAGCTGCTCACTTCATCCTCATGCAAATTATCACTCTCTCCCATGACACGTCACTCTTTTTCTCCTTTGTAATATATTGTAACACATGATTATTCATTTGCTTGCACGTCTCACTGTCTAACATTGTTCTCACCCATATTAAAATTCTATGAGAGCAAGGAGGTCCTATTTCTTGTTGTCACCATTATCCCCTCAGCATTTAACACAGTGCTTAACACGTGATGGGTTTACAAATTATAGTCTGTGAATGTTTGAGTAAACATTATACATATCACCAAGTTTTCTCTACAGCAAAATTTTACCAACTTTTAATTATGAAAAAGCCCACACACACAGAAACATTGAAAACTGTACCATACACAGCCATATATGAACTACCTAAATTCAATTGTTAATATTTTTCCAAAACTATGTTGAATTAAAGTGGCATGAGTAAGCATCCTTGTCTTGTTCCTGATCTTAGAGGAAATGCCTCAGCTTTTTACCACTGACTGATGCTAGCTGTGGGTTTGTCATGTGGCCTTTATTATGTTGAGGTACAGTCCCTATGTGCCTGCTTTCTGGAGAGTTTTTATCATAAGTGGATGTTGGATTTTATCAAGAGCTTTTTCTGCATCTATTGAGATGATCATAAGGTTTTTATTTTTCAGTGTGTTAATACGGTGTATCACATTGATTGATTTGCAGATACTAAAATATCCTGATATTTAAAGCTGTTTTATTTTATTAACCAGTATCTAGTCGAGATTCTGGAAACACTTCTAAACACACACACACACACACACAGAGAGACATAAACACACACACACACACACACACACACACATATTACAATTTGTGTTTTTAATATCTGAGGTCTTAAAGAACTAATCCAATTGTTTTGTAGAATGTTCTATATTCTGGACTTGTCTGCTTGTTTCCTTTTGGTTCATTTAACTTGTTCCTCCAGGTCCCTTATAGCCTGAAAACTAGAAGTCAGGCTTTAAAGTTTGATTAGATTAGGTTAAACTTATTTTCTGAGAATAACTGATAGGCGATGCTTCTTAGGTCATATTGCATCTTATCGGGGACACACACATTTTAGCATGTTCACCATTTGGAGTGCCAGGATTAAGCATGTGATCAAGATTATGACTGTCTGATCAGTCTATTATATATTGGTGTGTATTTTCCCCCTTGTATGAGCAGGAACTCATCCAAGCAAATTTTTAAAAATGTATTTATAATTGAAATCCGAGTTAAATTCCTTTCTATGGGATTTACTATTCAAAAAGCTAGTTTATTTGTAGAACTTCTTTATTCCTTTCCTTTTAGAGGGAGGATGACTGCATGGGGTCGGGTGGGAGGGAGTCTTCAATTACCTTTGCAGAAAATGTTGCTTAGCTTAAAATCAAGTCTCCATGAATTTTGAAATAAAAGCATCCCCTCCATATATTTTAAGAGACAGCATTTTGTACAAATCTTTACAGCATTTTTCACTCAGCATTAATTACATATATCAACTTTTCATCCTTCCTGAAAACTGGTATTATTTATGAAACTCACAAGAAAAGACACAATTAATCTTTATGATTCATTGTTTTGCCTGCAAAGAACTAAGGCATATACAGAGTTGAATTTTTTTTTTCCCCTACTGGGGTTGTATAATTGGGTTAAATCAGTGCTACTCAATTCAGTGTAGCGCTGCTGGTAGAGGCAGTGTGCTGGGGGTACTCCATAAACGTGGAGCCTCCTTCTGAAGCATCATTTTTTCTTAATTGTAAGTAATTTAAAACATCTCTATATACCAAAATAAATGCATATATATTACAGAATGAAATGCAGAATTCACATGAATTTAAAGATAGAACATAAAGCCACCTCAAGTAAGCTACCATTACTCCCTGTATTTCCTGTGACTCCCCACGCCCTCCCCACACACCCCCAGCCCACTGATGGACACTCTTCTCTGCTCTTTGAAACCCTAGGTTAATTAAAGCACCTAGCTAACCTGCCAGCAAAAACTTAAAACAACAAAAACAAACTTCTTCTGAAAGATTCACCTAAGATTTCCAACAGCCGCTCTCTCCAACCTCACCCTCTGTCAAATAAACATTCATTATGGGAACTGGAGATTGGGCTTTAGGGGACCCTACCCCTGTTCAATGATACAACGCAGTAGTCACTTACCTTCCTGGGCTCCCACGCCCAGGCAGGACGCCTCTCATGCCTCGTGTCTGCACCTTCCTTTCTCCTACACTCCATCTTTTCCTTAACAAACATTTATAAAGGACTTACTGTGAGCCAGCCACCTTTCCAAGCACTGGATTAGTAATGATCCTCTTCACATCAACCCTGTATAGTAGGTTCTAATGTCATCACCATGTTACCGATGAGGAGGGTAAAGCACAAAAGAGGTGACTTGCCCATCACAGCTAGGGGCCACAGGAGCCGTGGTTTTAAACCAGGCAGCCTGGCATTTTAACTACAGCACCTCGCCCAGGGCTTTGTCCATAGGACCCCAAATAATGTGTCTGATAATTTTGTTAATATAGCAAGAAAATCTGGAGTTATCTTTGATCCCTCCTCCCACCTTATATTCAGGTAATCACCAAGTTCATAAATGCCTTGAATAGTTCTCTTACTTCCTTACCCTCTCACTGCTCCTGCTCCAGGACACGGCCAGGGCTTCTTACTGGGTGTTTTTGGTCTTTACTTCCTCCCTTCCTCCAATCCAGCCTTTGTACCCTTGCTAGAATTGTCCTCCAAAGCACAACTCTGATCACGCCAATCTCTTCCACACAAACCTTTTAGAACTCCTCTTTGCTTACAAAATAAAATCCACACTTTGCTAACGGCATTCAAGACCCTAACCTACCTTTCCAGGTTTATCTTCCTCTACACTACACACCTTACCCTGCACTCAGAATAGATCAGTAATTCTCAGATGTTTCGGTCTCAGGACCCCTTTTAACATGTGAAAACTATCAAAGACCCTCAAGTTTTTGCTTTCCTTTTCAAATCACACTGTTCTCAATATTGTTGACAGTGCTATTTTGAGAAACAGCCGAGCACACCCTCCCCAGAGTTAGTGGTTCAGTGGATTGTGTACTTACCATGTTAAAAATCAAACAGAAAATTTTAAAACACTGTAGCATTAGTGTTTAAATAAAAATGAATTTGCTATATGCTAATATAAATAACACATTACTAAAAAACCTATATTTTCTGAAATAAAAATATATTGAGTGAAAAGAGTGTTTTTGTTTTACACTTTGACAAATCTCTCTAACAGCTAGTTTCATGGAGGACAGGTAGATTCTCATATCTGCTTTTGCACCTAAGCTCTTGAAATACCATACATCATATGGGCTTCCAGAAAACTCCACTGTATCTTCATGAGAGAATGAAAGCAAAAACGGTAAATAACATTTTAGCATTATCATGAGAAGATTGTGGGAACACCCAGGGGTCCCTGGACCACACTATGAGAACCACTGCTTGACGTAAATTACATCTTGCTTTTACACAAGTTCATCCTACCCTTGTGACATTTCTTCTCTTTAGAGTGCTCTTCCCCCTCAATTTCTTCTTATTAAAACTCAACAATGTTCAAAGTGTCACTTTTTAGAGACTCTCCTCCATCTCTAATAAGAATTCCTTCTTTTTCTGTGCTTCTGTAGTACTTTGACTGTACCTTGACTTACACTTAAGATACTCAATCACCTGGGCAACAGTTATTGAGTGTCTGCTATGTTCTAAATGTGGGCAGTGTCCAGCCTTCCTCCACTATCTTTTCCCGATCTATTTCCCCTACATTAACACTTACCTTCAGCCCTGTCCTCCTCATGCCGACAACCAAAGCAATACATCCATAGTAGAATTTTAGGCACGGTATAGCAGTAAGGAGATTTTTTTTTTCAGACTCAGGGACCTTTCCATAGCTCTCAAATTACATCACATAAACTATCCAATTCTGCTATTACTTAAGATCTCTACTATACTTAAACCACACTAAAATAGGTCCAATTCTCTTTAATAAGCAGAAAATTAAGACCAACTTATCTGATAAATATTTATAAGGGTAAATGGAACCAATCTAGCCCTTGTCCAATACACCATGAATGTTCAATTTGACAAATAAGTTATCACATCAATTGTTGAAAAGTTTGAATCCCAGATGAGCGGGATGACCTTTGAGTCCCATGTTTCTATAATGCTAAGTTTCAGATAAGCATTAAGTATCTGAGCAAGGATCCCAAGTCTAGTAGCTATCTGTGTAGTAAGGATGCAACTTTAGACGTGACACTGGACATTTCATGCAGCTTCTTCCTCTAGACTAGAAGCCCCCTGAAACCAGAAACTAGGTCTTTTTGATCTCTGCACACCATGTGGCACATACTAAGCACTCCATCATTTTTCTGTTGAATAAATGGCTCCGTGGCAAAGACTTATGTTAGGTCAACCCCAAAGTCCTTCTCTTAGGAGAGCACCTTGCCCACGGCCTGTGTGTGACTACCATTCACTGCATATTTTCTGTACACATGAATAAATAACTAAACAGTATACATATAATATTATTATTTATTATATGTAACATTATATAAAATATACATAATATAATATTATATATCTATATATTTGATTCTACTATGACTAAGACTTACCCTAGGCACCATGGTGTTGCAGTAATGACTAAGGTATGGTGCTGGCCCTCACAGAACTCAACATTTAACCCAATGTTAGCTGTTAGGACAAACAGCCATGGAGAACACAGCACCTAAATTCATAATTCTTTATCTGACTTGGAACGCCAGGATATTTGAAATTCTACCTCTGGCTAGCAAAATCCCTTTTATTTCTGCTTTTAATAGACACATAACTAAAGGCAAGGGCTAATGGGATGTCAAAGCAGTGTCATCACAGCCCCTTAATTGATTTGAAGGTACTTTGTAACTATTCAAGGCAAAATGATGTTCTTCCTGATGGGAGATATAGAATGTACAATTTGCATCTCATCAGAAAATGAAAAAATTCCTTGGTTTCCTCTGCAAAGCACTAATGTCCTCAGTACTGCTGACTGTGCTGTTTTGAGAACTAGCTAGCGTGCCCTCCACACAGCTAGAGAGTAAGAGGAAATATTGCCTCCCCAGGTGTCAAATTTCCTTTCTGTAATGGAAGGATGTGTGGGACAGCATTTCAAACATAGTCACAGAGGAAAAACGAGGCTGACAAGTAAGATGGATGAATGAGAGGGAAAACATGTGTTGAGAAGGAAGCTGTCAGGAGTACATCCCGTTTGTGCATCAGAAGTGTCCTAATTAAAAATGCCCATCATAAGAGCCTTTTGGGAGGAAAGTAAAAAGGAAAGCCCACTTCTCTGCAGTACAAGAGATCTCAGAGAAAAGGCTGGGCTTGGGGCTCAACTGAACTGCCGTATTCACATCGGTGGCTGTATTCTGGCACCCAGACTATTAACTGCTTTTATAACTCAACCCAGGAAATCTGCATCTTCATCCAGGGTGCCTTTTGCTTATAAAGAGTATCACAAATTCAGCTGAAATACAGAAGTTGGAGACACTGGGGTTTACTATGCAATTCAGGGCTCAGTTTTTCCAACTTCTCATCAATAATGATTTCCTTCTTTCCCATAATTGGTATCTTAAGCTTTCTAATGTTTACAGTGACATTAGTCAATTCCCTAGATGCACTTGGCCAAATTAAATAAACGACTGCAGGGAAATTTATCTGTAGAACATGAATCTTAATGAGACTTCATTCCTATAACTCTTACAGCAGATAAAGACTTGCAGAAACAGAGCCTAATCACCCATGAAGGCTGGGTAGACTTGAGCAGATAAGTGAGCATTCCTCATTCTCTTTTGCTTCTGGTATAACATGAAGGGACTGCGTTAGATAATCACTGAGGTCTCTTCCACTCTGACCTTCAGACTCTTCATTCTTCTCAAATGTGTATCCCCTTTCCTAGGAAGTGGTTTGGGGCCATTGTTAATGTGTGGTGGGTTTGTTATGCGAGAGAAATGGTGGTAGCTAAGAGTATGACTCTCCTATTAATAGTAAGAGCAGTAAGAGTCTCCTATCGCACTGCCCATGTTCAGGCTCACCTCTGCTACTCACTAGCCGTGCGCCTTCGGTCAAGCTACCTAAGCCATCTCTGTCTCAGTTTCTTCGTTTATTACATAGAGATAACAATTGTTCCGATTTCTCATACAGGTACTAAGATTAAATGAAATAACCAACATGAAACACTTGTTATAGTGCCTATGACAGAGTGAACATGCAACCAAGATTTGCTGATATGATGTGAGTTATGCACCTGGTGGTGGGAGAGGCTATTTCCTCTGCAGAATCTACCACACACCCATATGGCCAGAAGCAGACTGGACAAGGTGGAGTGATTTCTGGAGATACAGAGGAGAAGAGAAACTTTGCCTATAAAACAAGTAAATATTACTTCCTAATGTCAAAACTGCTTTTATAGTGTAAAAGGAGGATGATAATACACCAGTTTGCATTCATAGCCCCATAAATAACTTCTACCTACTCATCAATTTATTCAAGATAGACAATTTACAAAGAGTACTTGATGGAAGGAAGGAGAACAAAGGGATAAATAAAGGATAGAGCAAGGGAAAGACAAATGAATAAAAGACCAGCTTCTACTATCTTATACTATTGCTTGGTTTCACTCTCACTTCTATGTTTATTTATGGTTCATATTTAATTTGTACCTATATAAGTACCTTCTTTAATATGGTCCAGAAGGAATGCAACTGGAGACTCAATTTGGGGAGGCTAAATGTAGCTTGTATACATAATTTTGTCATGTCCAAAAATTAGGTCTTATTAAGAGAGGTACCATCCTGAATCCCAGGAAGAGTGTTTCCATCAGTCATAGCCACTCTTGGAGTTTTCCACATAATCCAAGACATTCCAGGTGCTAAATGCAACTGAGTCATTCACAGAGTTTCCCTGAGGGTTTGGCTCCACCAGTGGCCTTGCTATAACCCTGGGAATGCTGGGCCAAAGCCTAAGTCTCAACCCTGACCAGAGTGCTATATCCCACACAGATGTCTTCACAATTTGGCAGCATCAACCCACAGCCACAGATTTCAACCAAACTCAAGCCAGAATATATTCAACAGTTTAGTGAGTTATATGACCACCTGACTTCTGGCTCCTCATTGAAAATAACTTGATAAAATATACCTGACAGGCATGAAGTTCAGCAGAGAAAGGCCAGATAAAGATCATAATTTCATTAAATAAAAAGCACATTGACATTAGTATTTTTCAGTTAGCAAAATTAACTCATCAGTCCCATTGAACTAGAGTATTTATTTATGTATTTTACCAATGTGAAAACATTGTAATACACAACCTAGATTTACATAGCAAATCAAATAAAAGCAAAGGATGAAAGAAAGTAAGAAAGAAAGAAAGAGAGAAAGATGGAAGAAGTAAAGACAGAAGTCTAGTTCTAAAATTAATCCAAACAAAAAGAAAACAATACAAGAAATAGCAAAACCTAACTATAATCTGGGGAGATTGTGTGAGCCTTTGTATGTCAGATTCATTCATATGTCATTGCTTGACTTTTCTGTTGTCTTATTGACTAAATCAGGTCAAGCACACAACCAATCAATTGTTTAAAAATGAGCTGATGACCCCTTTCAGGGATACAGACGACATATTCTGGAAAACAAGTTTTAGTTATGCTGCATGGTACAATATATTTTACAAATATTACAAATATTTTACAAATATTTGTATATATACAAATATACAATATATATTACAAACCATTCAGTAATGATTTGTTGATTGGCTTAGCTACTCTAATAGTGAAAAAAATTATGCTGATAAATAGTCCAATTACCACTTCTTAAATCAAAAGCTGCATGTGAAATCTGCCACCTAAATGAACTTAAGCATCCTTGAGAATGTTTGTTTTAAATAATTAAAAAAAAACCCCATTATTTCAAAGAAAAATTTGCAGCTTTTCTTTTAGTTGATAGTATACACAAGGACAAGAAATGCTAACATAACTAAATAGAATGGCTTTCAAAGGGACTGAGGCTTTGTAAGTTCTATTAAATGACATCCAGGGGCAATGACAAGAGGCGACCTAGCTGCCCTGATGTTAAGTAAATGAGAACCTGCACTGTTTAATTGGTCATTTTTAATTAGTGTTTAATCATTTAGGATAGAGAGAATGTACATCTCCTTTCATTAATATTAAGTGAACAGAAATTTTCTACATCCTGGGAAAGGAGGAGAAAGATATCACTGACATCACTTGATCATTTTCATGATATATATATTTAAGACTTTTGCTGAAATTTAATAGGTGCTACGTGGAAAGCAGAGGTGTTTGTAAAAGAATAAACTCTAAATGGAGGAAAGAGCAGAGCCAAGCATTTCAGGTGTTCCCCTCCCCCTACTTCACAGATTCAAATGGTACTCAGTAGACACCAAAATGCAGTGACTACTAAAAACAAAACAGAGATCAAGAAGTCTCTCAAGCAAATTCCTTCAAACTTTTAAGGAATCCTGCTAGAAAGAGTAAGGACATGGAGGACAATCAATGAGAAAATAAGAAAAATGAAGCAAAGTGAAATGGAAAAGAAAATGAGGATTATTAAAATGGAATTAGATAGAAAATGACAAATTTGGAAGACACGCAAAGATCCAACGTATATATAATTGGTGTTTGAACTGATTAGAAAATCTGAAACTGAAATAATTTTTCCAATGGCTTAGGAGAAGAAAATACTCCTGAAATAAAATAGGACCAAAATCTATAGATGAAAAGGCCACATGATGTTCAGGGAGGGATAATACTAAATGAACAACTCAGACTTGCCCTGATTAAGTTACCAGACTCTTGTGGGCATTGTGTCAAGAACATCAAACCAACTATGAGCACAGAAAATTATCCGGTCGACCTCAGGTTTTCCTAGAGCCACACTCAATGCTAGAAGACAGTGGTAAGCTGTCTACAAAGTTCTGAGAGAAAGGAAGTATGATCCAATAACTTTATACTTGGCCAAGGTATTGTGAAACTAGAAAGGTCAAAGATATACATTCTCATATATTCCAAAATTCAGGTAACACAGGACCCACAGACACTGCTTGGGGGAAATAATGACTTGAAGGTGAGTCCCAGCCAATTAAGACGTAAATGAAGAAACCACAGTGAAAAGACTGAGTCTGAGCATGTAGTAAGTTTAAATATAGAATCAAGGCTAAATAACTTGGAGCAGAGAGTATAAATGTTATAAACTATGGCAATATAGAAATATTATGCCTAAAAAAGTGAGAGGTAAGGAAAGGAGGAGACAGGAAAGAGAGTGTAAACTTGCTGATCTCCTCTTCTTTCAGAGTTGGGGGTCTGAAGACGCAGTTTAAAGCAGATAATACAGGCTTACATATAATATGTTAAAATACAAAATAACCTCTAGGAAAACTAAGAACAATTATATAAACAACAGGAATTGGGTGGTGGAAGGGAAGGAAGAAAGATAGGAAGGATTATCAATATTAATTTTCTCATCTATTATAGATAATAAAAATACTAAAAGATAATAAATGCAAGTTATAAAATATTTTAAATCATAGAAGAAAATCAATATTAAAAATAAAATAAACCAGTACAGACCAAATAATAAGAGATGTAAAAGAAATGAACAAATGAGCATTAAAAATAAAAATACCAGAAGTATAGTTTATAATAGCAGGAGACAAAAGAAATTGGCTGTCAAAAGGGAGCTGCTTAAATTAACTTTTGAAATATCCACATAAAGGAATAGTATACAATTATTTAAACAATGAGATAGAGCTTTTGTTGAAACAAACTCTCAGGTATGTAGTAAAGGAAAAAAATAAGCTGTCAAATAGAGTGCACAGGATTTTTCCACTTACATACATAAAGATGTTCATTGTAAACACACACACTCTCAACGCACACACAAATACTCATTTAGGTAGGGAGAGTTTTGCAGCAGAAAGTGTTAATAGTGACATTTCTTTCTTGGGTGGAAGACTGGTGGTGTAGAGTTGAAGAACACTACCTTTTCTTTTTATTTCCTTTTGTACAATCATTAGCACTTTGACAAAAATAAAATAAAACTAGTTCAAGAAAATGTATATGTATATTCATATATATGTATAATATATACATATAATTACATACATATGCATATATACATATTTCTTAACAGACCCTAACAGACACCTGTGTATAGTTAAGGAAGCAACATGAACCAAAGGAATAATATACTTAGCCAATAAGGTTTGCCAGGAAAAAAGGGGAAAAAGTAAAGTTACATATTACATCTAATATAAAAATAAATTCCAGACAGATGAAAGATAAACATAAAAATTAAAACAAAACTGGAAAAAAACTGTAAAGAATTATTTAATTGATAGTTGGGGAAGGATTTTCTAAATATTATAAAAGCCAAGAAAAATATGAAGAAGCATCTGCAACAATATGATAGTCAAAGGGGTTAATATGCTTAATACTTTAAAAGTCCTTATAAATCTGTCGGGAAAACATATATAATCAAAGAAAAATGGTTAATAGAATAAAAAATAAATAAATATATATATTTTCACTGAGTTCCAACTTAGGGAATTTAAAGGTGAGCTAAGAGCTCTCATGGAGTTTACAGTCTAGTATTGGAAGAACATTCTAGAAATAGGTGGATTCTCATCACATAATTAGTTGGTTAAAATTGACTGACCTCACAATTATAAAAGGATCATGACTGGTTACTTTTTTTAAAAATAAGCATTTAAGGCATGTTCAAGCCAGCTGCTACTCATTACCAATTGGGATATATTTTGTAGTATCAATGGATATACAGTATCAGAGCATCAGTCGGTCTACGCTACATGTTAGCCCATAGAAGTGCCCTGTCTCATTTAGTCCTCCCAACTCCAGGACACTGCAATTATTATTTCTCCCATTTTGCAAACAGGAAAATTGAGGGGCTTCAAGAGATAATGCAATTTACCCAAGCTCACACATTTGGTAAAAAGGCTGAGGCATGATTTAAGTCCTCTCTATCCCCAAAATTCATGCCGGTAAATTCAGGTGACAACACTTGTAAAGAGCAAAACTGCTCAGAAACATACATATGCCCCAAAGACACAGACTAGCTCTCTATGGAACACAAATGGCGGCTTCTGTAGCATAGATAAAATTAATTTACATTTTTTTAACTTTCTATGATATATTTCCACTTTAACAAAAAATGTGTGTGTGTGTGTGTGTGTGTTCATCTTTCTGGGTTTCATTTTGCCTCTGTTAAGTCATTACTGCTGCAGTTTGATTAAATGAAATGATTGCCCTTGAACTCTCTCTCTGTTTCAAGGCAGCAGAGCAGGGAAAAACATATGGCGCCGGTGCCGTAGCAGCACAATTTTAGGCCTCCTCAAGAATTACGTGGCTGTGGTGGTGATTGCTATCAACAATTTTGTGACTCCTAATTTAGTCCAGTGGATTCATGGCCTTAAAATGCAAAACTGTGGGTCTGCCAGGCAGTCTCTCCTGTATTCAGAGTCCAGCTTTTCAGCACACAGCACCTGCGTTCCCCTTCACATGACCACTGCACTCAGGAGAATTTGGACCAACTCAGCATGCAAGGACAACAGGACAGGTGTTTGCTCTGTGAATAGCATGCAGCATGATTACCAGAACAACTGACTTTGTATGAAAAGAAAAGAAGAAGGGGTGTGCGGGTGTGGGGGTGTGTGTGTATGCCTTCTATTCACAAAACAGGAAACTGTTTTATGATCATTTACAAGACCTTGTATCCAATGCTTGACTAAATGATGACTTTTTGCAGTTGCAAATGTGTGAGCTTGAAATATAAAATCTCACTTCAACATCACAGTATTTACACTGGGATTTTGTCTCAGCTAAAATCTGAAGTGCCCACAACTCTTTGTGACTGTGTGTCTGATGTCTCTTTCCAGTTTGCTGAATTTATTTCTTCTGGACAGCTTTGCTGTACATTTTTTATTGTGTGAGGCTAGTCTACATTTTAGCAAATTTGCAGCTGATTATCCTAAGCTCATTCAGGACCAGTTCCCAGAGACACTTTGTGTGACCTTGTGGAAGCAAATATAGGACAATGACTTTTCTTTGCAAACTCACTAAACCTTTTATTATACTTGTATGAGGGTGTGGGGGAATGCTCATTTAGGGATTAAAAACTATGTCCTCTCCGGGAAAAGATACGAGGTTCCTACTTTAGATAATGCTATTAAACACATCAATGGTTCCCTCTTTCTTGGACATACTGCATAGCCCTTGAATCCTGACAGAAAGTGTTACTACACTTATTTTTCATGGTAACATACATGTGTGACTTTGTAGAATGTATTTTGGCTTGAGAAATGGTCCCTTCTCATCAATCCTGCTGTCAATCCTTGGCTGAATTTCATTGCCATAGACAATGGGCACCTTGCTCTCAGGACAAGGTAGGGATTGCCAGGTCGGATGGCATCAACACGACCGAGCTTCCTCCTTCCTCACCCTGCCCCTTAACTGCTCAACTCCCACTCTCACCCGGCGTTATAAGCAAATGCGGTGTGTTCCCACAGTCATGTTCCCATGGGCTAGGGCAAGAAAGCACAAAAGGAAGATGACACACACCCTGTTTTTGAGTAAGGAAAGGAGGGAGTGTCAATACTGAAATTGTTCAAACATCATCGAATGTGACAAAGGGCAGATTGTTGAAGACAGCAATCAGGAAATTCCAAATATTGTCCCTCTTCAACTTAAACTCAGTAGCCCCTGAACGCTGAGGTCATTCTCACAAAACCCCTGTTGAAAGTGCCTTAAAGGCTGTAATAGGGAAGAACAAATCTGACTCCATATTAGATCTGTTCCTCTAGCTCTAACCCTGTGCTCTGTTTCCTGGGCTCAGTCATGCTGGTTCCGCACCTTTTGTAAAAGAACGTTGCCTAATAGCCTCAAATATACAGGACAGCCCATTCTCAAGGCTCTGACCTTTAAGGCTATCACACTTTTCCACTTATATAGAGATGAAAAGTTGCAGAACAGAGAGTAACATTTGTCTTGTTAGAGGTTTACAGGAATATTATGACCTGACCTATCTGGACAGCTGCAAGAACAAAGGATTCTCCAACACCAAGAAGTTGGCAGCAACCAACCACACTCCCTCCCCTTTTAGGATAAAGGAGCCTGAATTCTGACTTGGGGAAGATGATTCTCTAGGACGTCAGTCCCCCATCTTCTTGGTCAGCTGGCTTTCTGAATAAAGTCATTATTTCTTGTCCCCAAATCTCATCTCCCGATTTATTGGCCTGTTGTGCAGTGAGTAGAGTAAGTTTGGCCCCGGTAACAAGGTTCTCTCACCCCAGGATTAAGTGCCAAGGGCTTCATATGGCACATGAGGGCATCTGTGCCCCGGGCTCAGCCCAGTGCTTCTTGTCACTCCTTGACCCTTTGTGCATCAAAGCAAAAGTAAGCTCTTCGGGGACCCCACATACCCCCAAGTTGTTTTCACTCCTGGACCTTGGCTTGGGGACACCCATCTGCCTGGGGCCCCCTTCCCCGCCCTCCCCAGGCTAACATCTAATTCTGAACTACCTGTCCTCCAGAAGACTTCCTCTCCTTCTCTTCGCTCCCGTAATTTCTTGCCTATAGGTCTCTCATTCTAGTTAGGTTGTTACTATCTTCTCCTGTTTATTTATGCCTTTCCCTGAAGCACGGTGAGGTCTTCAAAGTATGAGACTGTGCCTTATTTCTCTATCCACCCTGAAGCCCTGCATAGCCTTCGGCACATACTAGGAGCTTAATAAATATAGGCTGACTAAATGAAGTACCTTGAAAGGCTTATCTTGGAAGAGAGAAACTGAAACATAAAATCAACCTAACTCTCTTTGCTCTGTTACCTTGAGCCAAGTTACTTTTCCATCAACGTCCTAATTTCATCACCTTCACAATGGGAGTAATGTGTGACAATTACATAAGGAAATGCCTAGAAAGTGGCTTAGCCAAGTTCCTGACATATAATCAGAATTAAATGAATGTTAGGTGTTACGATTAACTAAACAATTAAAGTGAAGTCAATTCTTCGACTTCTAATATTTATATTTTTCAAGAGTTGCATTTTCAGAATTACTTGGTGTTTGCTCTTAGCGGGGAGCTTTTTGGCCTCCTTTGGAGGCCTCTGTATGGTGTTGTGTTACTCTTTTCTCTGAATTATGCTGATCTTTTCCTCAATTTTTCTTCTCTCTGTGTGAAAAGAAATGGCCAGTAGTTCAGGTGCCCAGTAATTCAGGGCTGGGTGACTCACACACATGTCGAGTCAGCAGGGACTCCAATTTAAAACCACATCAGCAGACTTCATCCTCTGTAAATATTTCAAAAATTGATGGACATGGCTGTTTTCACTCTTCCAGATTCCTCCATGTGTCCATCACTCAACGCTGTCTCCATTCACAAACAAGCTTCATGATGTTCTTCTTGAAAAAAAGGAACCGTGATTCTCAATTTCTACATCCATCAGTTTCAGTCATTCTCAACTCCCAACAAGCTTCAGCAAGAGAAGGGGAGGTTTACAATTTGGTGACAGGAGTAAATTCTGCATCATCCCATAGGTCAGCAATGCCTTAAAGCACGTTAAAAACTAAAGGTCAAGTCTCCAAAAGTCAAAAGTTCTCTTCCAAGGGCAGAAATCTTATTTGATTTCTGTTAAGCCCACAAACATGCTTACTTCCCTAAAGGTCTTGGAGATTTGCTTGTAGGTAAGTAAACTTGGAAATAATGTTCACTTTAGCACTCTCCTAATTGCAGAGCACCCTGGCGCTCGAGGCAGGGCGGTCTCCTCCTTGCACCACAAATATGCCATGCTCATTTCCATCTTCCTGCTTTGACTCACACTTTCTCCTTCCTCTGTAACAACCCACTGCTCTCTTGCTTCAGACCCTGGCTCTGCTGTTCATTAGCTCAGAAACTTTGAAAAATTTACTTAACTTTCCCTCATCTATAAAATGGGGACATAAATAGTATGCACCTCCAAGAGTTGTTATAATAATTCAATGAGACGATGACTTAATTCTTTGGCCCGATTTCCGGCATTAACATGGCATATACTTCATGACAACTAGACGCTGTTGCTGCTGTTACGCTGTCTGTCCCACCCACCCATCATTAAAGGACCAGTTCACCCTCTGTCTTTCCCGGAGAGTTTCTCCAGTCACTGTTCCATCTTTTGTATGGGGTTCACTCTTCACATGATTGTACTCTGGTCAGCACTCTTCATACCATGATACATGATTGCATATGATCTATATAGCACATTATTAATTATATAACATATACTATCTATAATATACATATATACAAACACCACAGTGTGTTTGTATATAGAGATTATCACATAATATTTAAAATTATAAAATAAATAATAAAACAATAAATTAAATATATACTATATAACAAATATAAAATACATAAATAATATAACAAATATAAAATGAACATCAGTTAGGACTTGGTATAAATATACAGATACACACGCACATTTAGTACTCTTCATACTGAGGTGTATGCCAATACTCAGTTCTCCTTTTAGGCACAGAGGATTACACACACCCCCTCCCTTGCTGTTCCGTACGGGGGGGCCCGCATGAGAAGCTCCGACCAATGAGTCGTGAATGTAAGTGACATACCACTTTCAGGTCATGGCATTTAATCGCTGGTGACAGACCATCTACAGCTCTTCTCCTCAACCCTCGTTGTAGGTCCTGGAAGCATTTGTTGAGATAAGGTCCGATCAACCTAGATCTGAGTGATGTTAACTACAATAAGCAGAATCTGCTGACATCCATACTGTGTCTGTAGTTTCATGAGACATCTTTGCATTTTAAGTTTCTGAGGCTGGGAAGGAAGGCTGTTTGTTACTGCAGATACCCTGACATGTACACATATATATGAACACCCTAGATTTTAGCCCAGAAGTGTAAGTAAACAAGTAAACTGCTCAACAAGAAAACAATTCATTAGCTAAGACTACATGGACCAAATTGACAGAGTTGTATTTATTCTATTTTATTGACTTGTGACTAGCATTTTTGTTCATCTCTAAATATTAGTTTACCAGGTCATACTTGTAAAAACTGAAAGGAAACATCAAAAATGGCTTCGTGATAAATACATATATATAGGTTTTACCTTCTTGTCTAGAATGTAAACTCTATAAGGAGAAGAAGCTAAAGTCTTACCCTTCTCTGTACCCTACAGCACCAGTCACAAAAGACCTGGACCCAGTAAATATCTTCTACTTGACTTGGGGCCAGCCTAGTAGTTTCACTATTACAGCTGAGATAAAAAGAAGAATGCTCCCTAACACTGATTCCTAGTTATTAAAGTGAAAGTGTGTTAAACTAAACAGTCATCCAAAAAACACATACTAGAGTGGGACCCTAAAGCCATTTATCAGTTTCTTTCAAAGTAGACCCTAAGAGTATCTGATGAAAAATCCCAGAAACCAGGGTCAGCAGCTATAAATAAGGCTGCTGTAGATCATGTGACTCAGGGAAGCATAGACTTAAGACCTTGTTGTCAGGAAAGAAGATTCAGGAGTAGTTTTGAGGATAAGACTAGTAAGAATCATAATGTGAAATCAGTTAGTCATCAGGCCATCTGCCCAAGAAGGTGACTATTTGCTTGTTCTTCCAATGACATTTCTGATGCCATTCAGATTCCTACAAGATAAATTTGTGTGGCCCAAAGAGATCATAGCTCTCCTGGAAAAAATCATGTGACAACTTGTAGGAAAATTAGAGTATTTCATATAACCCAGAGAACAAATCCACTTTGTTCTGCTGAATTATGTGCCAATGGTAAGCCTGGAAATGTCCAAATTTATCAAGAACCAATCTTGAATGGGGACAAGAAGTCATGCCAAGACTTAGTGGATGGATATCAGACATTGGCAAACAAGGTAAAAGAGGGTGGACAGACACGTGATTGAGGAGCATCCAAGTATATTTCAAATGAAAAAAACACATAAATCAGGTTCTCATCTAAAGGTCCCCACACTTTGCCAATAATCAGAATCAATAAGCACCTTTGGAAGAATACAGATTACCAGGCAGAATCTCACAGGATAAGGAGGAGGCTGAGAACACATATTATTAACAATATCACCGAGTCGACTTTGATGATTCGTTGGATCTAGGGACCTCAACTCTATTCTGTTTTCCTAGAAAAGAACCATCCCTTCTGTAGCTTGAAATGGTCTGGATCCCAGAGAGAAAATTAAGGTGCTGCCCATCCTACAGAGAAAGGCACCTGGAAACCTGGGACAATGAGGGGAGACTTTGCTTGGAACTCTTCCAACTTTCCCTCCTGCCAATTGAGACTCAAGAGCTAAGAGGAAGTTGGGGCTCCAAGGAAATCCGGGTAGTCCCTCACATAGGTTTTAATTACATAATTCTATTTCCAGGTGTTTCCCTGAGAGACAGAGCCTCCGTGTGGTTACTCACAAACTTCAGAGTCTTTCAGCCTTCTGTGTTGTCATTTTACCTGCATCAAGGGAAACTTCAAGGAAATGTAAATAATGTATATCTTTTCTTAAAAATCGGTGTAAATATTTCATAGCCTGTACAGTAAATAATAAATACATTTGGAAAAAAACAATATAAATATTTTATTATTTATAGAGCAACTGTTAAGCCTGGAATTACATATGAATGTTCAAAAAAAATCTAATAAATCCTACATTACACACAAATGGTTTAAAAGTGACCCCGGTATAGTCATGGGCACAGTTTCTTTTCAATTCTTGGGTTTGTTTCTTAGCCAGGGGAGTGTTAAATCAAGATGTCACAGTCTGTAACAGTCTGCTTGTGAATCATTAGAAATTTTGGTAACTGCCCAGTTCCTGTGCCTTCTGATCCTACTTGGTGTGCATCTGCTGCTGCCTACGAGAGAAATGCAGGAATACCACACCATGCAGCTGCTGCTTTTAATGCAAAGTGTTTCCAATCCTGCAATGGTTGCTCACACAGAAACACTGGATAATAAATATCCAATGCCTCTTGCAAACCGAGCAGGGGAAATTTTCTTCCACCCAACAGTGGGTCAAATCTCTAAGGAGAAAGCTTCAACCAGATAAATGTTTTTTTCAGATTATCAGGGATGCGTTTTCTGTTCATAAAATAATCAATCCATCCTGCCTGCGGACTCCTGGTCTTTAGTCTGTTCCTTTTTGAATCCCTCTGCTCCCTTGGAATGACATGGAACTCGAGTCCCTGTGACCCACACAAGTTTGTCTGCGTTTTCCTCCACTTCTATTATTTGCTGTCATGCATGTCCTTTGAGACTCAGCCCTAGCACTGCTCCCCTGGGAGATCATTCTCACTGAACCCTGCACATGCCTGCATCACAGCATCTGTCCCAGGGAATGAAAAGACTTGTTTGTATTATTTATTCAAGACTGCGTCCCAGAATCTAGAAGAGTGCCTGGCTCATCGTCAACTCTAAAAATACTTGCTGAATTAACAAATGAATACCTGTCTGTCTGTCTCCCCTAGTGACCATGGACACTATTTTTATTCACTGTGTCCTCAGAGCCGGTACAGTCCCTCACAGAGTGTAGGCACTCAGTAAAGAGATGTTGGGCAGATAAATCGACTTTACTAGGCAATGTGTCTGTATGCAGTAAAGAGAAACGTTGTATGTGAGAGAGAGAGAGAGAAGAGAGAAGAAATAGCGGGTGTGACAAACTACAGCTTCATTCTTCGCATTGAAACATGTCCTTGGGGAAGATTAATAAGTACATGCTTTAACAAAGGTTTATGACGGGGATAAAGAGTATATTTTTTCACAAATAAACCCCCATAATATTAAAAAGAAATGTTCCTGGTTACACTCATATGGTATTATAGGGCACATACCTATAAGAAGCTCAAAGCATAACCAAAGTTAGCACATTAAATTTTACCTCAGACTACCCCTACGTGGTTGATGGAGGCCACTTATTCATCTCATTTTCCCCTTGGAGGAAGCAAAGGCAAATTAAAGGAAAGCATCTAATGATTTGCCCAGAGGCACACAAAGATGTAGCTGTGGATCCAGTGTCCTCTCCCCAGCTCTAAGAGCACATGGCTCAGAAGGTTTAGATGGGCAAGTCTGGCATTAAGAGTCACCAGCTCTTGGGAATGCAATTTGGTGCAGCCTTTATGGAAAACAGTATGGAGATTCCTTAAAAAACTGAAAAGAGACTTACCCTATGATCCAGAAATCCCACTCCTGGGCATATATCCAGAGGGAACTCTAATTCAAAAAGATACATGCAACCCAATGTTCATAGCAGCACTATTTACAATAGCCAAGACATGGAGCAACCTAAATACCCATCAATAGACGAATGGATAAAGAAGTTGTGGTATATACAATGGAGTATTACTCAGCCATAAAAAAGAATAAAATTATCAGATTTGCAGCAACATGGATGGAACTGGAGATTGTCATACTAAGTGAAGTAAGTCAGACAAAGAAAGAAAAATACCATATAGTTTCACTTATATGTGGAAAATTAATTTTTTTTTAAAAAAGGCACAAATGAACTTATTTACAAAACAGAAACAGATTCACAGACATAGAAAACAAACTTATGGTTACCAGGGGGTAGGTGGGAGATGGAGGGATAAATTGGGAGTTCAGGATTTGCAGATACTAACTACTATATATAAAATAGGTAAACAACAAGGTCCTACTGTATAGCACAGGGAACTATATTCAATACCCTGTAATAGCTTATAATGAAAAAGAATATGAAAAGGAATATATATATATATATATATATTTGTATAACTGAATCACTATGTTATACACCAGGAATTAATACAATGTTGTAAAGTGACTATACTTCAATTAAAAAAAAAAACTTAAAAAAAATCACCAGCTGTCTATAATCCACCAAGCAACACATGCTCATGGAGTTTGAGCACCATCTAGGACTTGACAGGGAGAGGTATGCAAAGGAAAATAAGGTATGGTCCCTATTTCATGGAAGAATCTACTTGAGGGCATAAGACAAACAATGAGGAAACACTGAAGTCCCAACACAGCATTAAATTGCAGGTGTCACCGAGTGGAAGAAATAATGCAGCATTTAGGAATTTTTTGCTGCACGCAACAGGGACAGAGCAGAAAAGACATACAATGCGAGCACAGGGAGAGTCAGAGGTTGGGAAAGAAAGCTGCACAAGCAGGAAGCCCAAAGCACCTTAGTGAAAGGAGCTTCTTGAAAGCTTAGCCCAACCACCACGGCTGGAATGAATGAACAATTGCCAGCCATTTCTATCTTTCCCTGACTCTGTTTGAAATTCAAAGTCCCAGATGAGGGAGCCCCATTGGCTGAGCTTAGACTAATCCTGTCCCCTTTGCCATACTGAACTAATAATCAGAAGAGTGTGGTAGAAAAAGCCCCTCAGGGTCTCTCAGCCTCTCTTGTAGGAGGGCAGAGTCCTTTGATCATTCTTCTGTGACTCCACCCAGTGAGTCACCCAATGAGTCACCCAATGAGCCTGTCCCAAAAACAGGCACTGAGGTGCTATCAGGAGGGAGGAAGGGCCACCACAGGATGGCAAATGAGCTTTGCCAACAATTCCTATGAAAGGAATTCAGCATAGGGGGAAATCCCTGGACATGAATCCATGAAGAATCATGGAAAAGGTGGGACTTGAGATTGGTCCAGTAGGATTTACAGCACTGAATTAGATGGTGAGTGTGTAAAAGCAAGATGAAACCCAAGACTAAAGCACGAAGAGGTGAGGACAGGAGGGGTGAATATTACTATCCAAAAATTAAACACTGAATTTTTGGAAAAAGTCCATTGAAATTAAATAATTATATATAGATATGTATATACCACAAGTCTATTTAGCTGCAGGCAAGAGAACACCCACCAGTGAAGAAATGCACCAAATTAGCAGAGAGGTTCAAAGTCGGGCAGTTTTAAGCTCTAAAAAAGATGTTAATAGTGGTTATGTTAAACTAGCTCTCTGGGCAGGGCTGCAGGAGTCGGTAGATTGGTGCAGTGTACACAGTTGTTCAAACATGACCTGCTATTTGTGAGTTAAAAAAAAGAGTTTTCAGATAGGTTCAAGAAGGACTGGTATAAGGGAGTCACTCGGGTTCATAGTTCTTCAATGGTTTTAGGTAGCTGTAAAAAAGCACTGTTTTCAATTTTGATATCTCAAGCAAGTAGTAAATCTTCCCCTTAGAGCACCTGGCTACAGGTTAAGTCACATGTTATAGTAATAATGCTGTAATTTACATGTGCATGATACTCTGCTTCTCTATTTTTTTTCACAAATGTTAAATCGAAACTTCTATGCTTAAAGAAAACAAACAAACCTCTATACCAAATCAACAACCTCTGTTTCTATTCTCATTTTACAGAAAAGGACCAAGCTCAGAGAGGGAAATGACTTGTCCAAGATAACAGTCACGGTCATCCTGCTGACTCTATACATTTATTTTTCCAAGTCATGTTTGATAAAAAGGCAGCAAAATATTTGCACCCACGTATAAATGTTAGTAACCCACGTCCTCCTAACATATGGACTGAATCAAATAATAAACATAAGTCATTTTAAGGATAATGATGACAGTCCTCTGATTAAAATAATAATTAATAATAATAATAATAATAATAATAATAACAGCTTTTTTAATAAGATAGAGTCATGAAGAGAATCTTTCCTTAGTTAACAAATATTTACTCAGTACTTTGCTTTGTGTAAACTCTCTCCAACACAAGCCAGGGCCCATGAAGCTGGAAAAAGTCACTGGAATTGCACCAGATGGAGTACAGCAAAGAAGCAGGACTGGCCTGTGACAAAAGTTTTAGGAGCAAAGAATGCAAAGGAATCCAGAGCAAGGCTAAGGCTGGAGACTAGAGGAGAACAGGGTATGGAACCAAAGTTTCAGCCTGAAGAAGGAGAAAGGGCAGGAAGAAACCAGAGAGTAACAAGACAGAAGCCAGAGGCCCCAAGAAGAATGTCAGGGAAGAGGGAGCTGGAGGATGAGGGCTTTCCCTGCAGCTCATGGTAAAGCACCCACAGCCTCCCCTAAGGGTGAGAGAGGGATGTTAAGTAAAGGGGCTCAGCCGGCTCCTAGCTCTGCAGGAAAGGAAGACAAAGGAAGCCCAAGAAATAAGCTCCCTCAAAGAGCTCCTGATTAAGCTGGAAGGATAAACTAGGAACACTTGAAGACACAGTAAATAGCATAGGACAGGAAACCGATACCAAACAAAATAAGTTAATACACGAACAGGAGTTCAGGGAAGGAAGGGACCACTGTAGGCTCGGGCAGCCTCTGAAAATTTCACCAAGGAATGACACAGACCTTGAGATGTGTGCTTGTGGCCCACGGGTCTTACCAATTTGCTTTGAAATGTAATGCAGGCATGTTTTACTTCTCAGTTTATCACTCTCGGGGAGTGTAAACCTCGATCCCTTTATTTATTTTTTCTCTCCCTACACTGGAGGATTTCTCTGAAAGCCAGCCAAAGCATCAGATCAGGATGCCTTCGTTTCATCTAATTTCAACAGACTTACATTGGGTGGCTCACTCTATCCTGGGCACTGGACAAAGTACTGGACTTAAGCGAATAAGGACAGAAATTGATAAGAGACAGGTCTCTGTCCTCAAGAAACTCCATTATTTAGGAAATTCAGACACATGGTGGAAACACTGACAAAAAGAATCAATATAAAAGCTAAGAACACTGAATTCTAGCATTAGGAGGAAAGATCTTTTTTAAATTCATCTATTCAACAAATATTTTGAGTGCTTCCCAAGTGCTAAGTACTGTAAATGAACATTGGGAATCACTGCTTAATGCGCTCAATGTGTCCATTCTTTGGAACAGTTTATATTTTAAGTTGGGAAAGAAGTCCATCTAAGGTGAGAACCAAGAGGAGACATTTTGGTCATCCTGAGACTCTAGCCTCAAAAGAATAACAAGTTGTTGCAGCATGAATCTAATTTGGTATCGTGGTGATGGAAGACTAAGGGTTAGTCTACATCTTTATACATGAGCTGTTCCCACCATCCCTCCCAAACCACATCCAATTGTTTTTCAAACTCAAGGATTTGCCATAAGCAAAAGCAGCAATCCTAAATCAAGAATTCCTGTATTTAAAATTACTCATCAAAAGGAACACTCATTATGGCAAGAAGAGTCTCTGCATGGGCAGAGATGAGACCCAGCCTGAAGGGGTGTCAGCCCCGCCGTACACCACCTGAATGTGTTCTGGGCAGGCAAAGGAGAGCTCAGAGCCGATGCCCCGATGAGAGCCGACGCCCCGATGAGAGCCGACAGAAGGGTCTCCAGCTCCCCTTCCTATAGACTGCTCCAGCTTCTTAGCCTGTGCTAGGCTCACAGAGTTTCTGAAGAACCAAAAACCTGCCACTCAAATCATCTCTGGCCACTGACTATTATGTACCTGTCTTAGTTCATTCTGCTATAAGAAAATGCCACAGGCTGGGTAGCTAATAAACAGTAGACATTTCTCTCTCATAGTCTGGAGGTTGGAAAGTCCAGGATCAAGGTGCAAACATGACTTTGCTCTGGTGAAGTTCCTCTTCTTGGTTCATAGCCAGGGCCTTCTCCCTGTGTCCTTCCAAGGTAGAAGGGGTGAGGGAGCTCTGTGTGTCCCTTTCATAAGGGCACCGATCCCATTCACGTGGGCCCTGCCCTCATGCCCTAATCACCTCCAAGGCCACACCCACTAGTACCTGCACCTCCCCAGATCAGGATTTCAGTATATGAATTTGGGAGAGAACACAGATATTCAGACCACAGCACTATCCCATGAGGTTATTGGGAAGATTCGTGAGTTAATAAATGACAGGGATTGGAACTGCCTGCTACACAGAAAGCATCATGTAAGTACTAGTGGTAGTTGGAGTACCAGTAGTCTCTCCAAAGATATCATGCAATTGCCTTTCAAATTCCTAGAAACAAGGAGAGAATGAGAAAATCAGTTCACTGACTGACCTGAAACACGGAGGAAGTGTGCAATTGACTGTAAAATACCAATATTTAAAAACTCAGTTATAAAAACAATGTGGCCATTTGCAGCAACATGGATGTTCCTGGAGAATGTCATTCTAAGTGAAGTAAGCCAGAAAGAGAAAGAAAAATACCATATAAGATTTTTTAGATTTGTGGAATCTAAAAAACAAAAACAAAAACAAAAACAAAAAACAAAAAAAAGCATAAATACAAAACAGAAATAGACTCATAGACATAGAATACAAACTTGTGGTTGCCAAGGGGGCGGAGGGTGGGAAGGGGTAGACGGGATTTCAAAATTGTAGAATAGATAAACAAGATTATACTGTATAGCACAGGGAAATATACACAAGATCTTATGGTAGCTCACAGAGAAAAAAATGTGACAATGAATATATATATGTTCATGTATAACTAAAAAATTGTGCCCTACACTGGAATTTGACACAACATTGTAAAATGAATATAAATCAATAAAAAATGTTAAAAAAAAATGTGGCCATGCCCTCCTAGTTTTATAGACTGGCATATACCATGTGTGTATGTATTTGAGCATGTGCTTATATGTGTGTGAATGCCAACTTCTTAAAACAGGCCTGTACCAATATCTCTGATGAACACAGATGCAAAAAACTTCTCAGAATATTAGCAATCCAAGTTCAACAAGACATTAAAAGGATGATACACCATGATCAAGTGGGATTAATTCCAGGGATCCAAGGATGGTTTAACATCCACAAATCAATAAATGTGATATGCCACATTAAGAAGATGAAGGATAAAAATCATATGATTATCTCAATAGATGCAGGAAAAGTATCTGACAAAGTTCAGCATCCCTTTAGGATAAAAGCTTTCAACAAAATGGGTATAGAGAGGAAATATCTCAAAATAATAAAGGCTGCATATGACAAGCCCAGACCTAACATCACACTCAGTGGTGAAAAGTTAAAGCTTTTCCTTTAAGATCAAGAAAATGAGAAGGGTGTCCATTCTCACTACTTTCATTCAAGACAGTATTGGAAGTCCTGGCCAGAGCAATTAGGCAAGACAAAGAAATAAAAGGCATACAAATTGAAAAGGAAAAAGTGAAACTGTCACTACTTGTAGATAGTATGATATTATATAGAGAAAACCCTAAAGACCACACACACATACATACACACTCAAAACTGCTACAGCTAATAAAGAAATTCAGTAAAGTTGCAGGATACAAAATCAATATTCTAAAGTCTGTTGTGTTTTTATACACTAATAATGAACTATCAGAAATTGAAATCAAGAAAACAATCCCACCTACAGTTGAATCAAAAAGAATTAAAAAACTAGATAAAAATTAAACCAAGGAGGTCAAAAAACTATACACTGAAAACTATAAGACACTGATGAAAGAAATTGAAGAAGACACAAATAAATGGACAAATATTTCCTGCTCATGGATTGGAAGAATTAATATAGTTAAAATGTCCATACTACCCAAAACAATCTACAGATTCAGTGCAATTCCTATCAAAGCTCCAATTGCATTTTTAACAGAAATAGAACAAACAATGCTAAAATTTGTATGAAATGACAAAAGATCCAAAATAGCCAAAGCAATCCTAAGAAAGAAGAACAAAGCCGGAGTCATCTTGCTCCCTAATTTCAAACTACATTACAAAGCTACAGTAATCAAATGGGCATGGTACTTGTTAAACACAGGCATATAGATCAATGGAACAGAATAGAGAGCCCAGAAATAAACCCACATGGTCAACGAATATAAGACAAAAGAGGCAAGAGTATCCAATGAGGAAAGGACAGCCATATGTAAAAGAATGAAACTACATCAGTATCTTATACCATACACAAAAAAATAACTCAAGACAGATTAAAGACTTGAAGCCATAAAACTCCTAGAAGAAAACATAGGGGGTAAGATCCTTGACATCAGTCTTGGAGATTATTTTTTGGATTTGACACCAAAAGCAAAGGCAAGAAAAGCAAAATAAATAAATAAATAAATAAAGTGAAACTATATCAAACTGAAAAAAAAGAACCAAGCTCATAGATACAGAGAACAGATTGGTGGTTGCCAGAGGCAAAGGGATAAGGAATGGGTGAAAATGGGTAAGAGGGTCAAAAGGTACAAACTTCTAGTTATAAAATAAATAAGTCCTGGGGATGTAATGTAGAGTATGGTGACTATAGCTAATACGACTGTATTGCATACTTGAAAGTTGCTAAGGGAATAAATCTTAAAAGTTCTCATCACAAGAAAAAAATTTAACTATGTATAGTGATGGGTGTTAACTAGATTTATTGTGGTGATCATTTTACAATGTATACAAATAGTGAATCTTTATGTTGTACACTTGAAACAAACACAGTGTTATATGTCAATTATACCTCAGTTTAATAAGATAGATAGATAGATAGATAGACAGACAGATAGATAAACTGGTCCTATAGACAACTATAAAAACAGCCTTTTTAAATATTATAGGCAGTTTTCTGTTTTCTCCAAAATGTATATCATACAATTCATCTGTTCATTTCTTCCATTCATTCTAATCTTTACCTAACTCTTCTATGTTCTCCTCTTATTCTAAAACTCTAAAGCAGGAGTGATATTTTGGACATGTCTTCTGATATATTTGCCTTTTCAATAATCTGACTCCCCTCTCCTTACTCCTAATTGTTCTTGCCTAAAGAAAGAGGAGGGCACAAACCTCCCAGAAAAAGTGAAGGCTACAATGTGGGGACAGCTCTTATCAGAAGAGACGGGAAAATATAGAGCTCTTTCAGTGCTGGTAGAAGATCATGAGAGGAGAGAGAGGAAGGAAGCAAGCAGTCAGACCCAGGTAAGGGGCATTGCTCTTCCCCACACCATGGCGTGGAGAGAAGTGGTGGAAATTCACAGACTGGATCAAGTGATCCCAGGAAGAGGTCTGCTCCTTGTTTTTCACACACTCCAGAAAGACTAGCTTCTCGGAGAAGAAAAGATATGGGCATAAAGCCAAACAGATGAGGTGGGCATCCACGCAGTTGTCAGCGGCTAAGTGGGCATCTGGGAGTGCAGAGATCTCAGCAAGCCCTGGTGGGGACGGTTGCTATGGGGACAGTGGACCAGCATGGGATTACTAAGAGCATCTGTAAACCATGGCATGGACTGGTCTTCAGCAACAAGAGCCAACGTGACACCCCAAAACCAGGTGAGTCCAGTCACACCCAGGAGGCACTAGAGGTGGATACCAACTATCAGAGGGAATGAAGGACCTCTCAGAGGAATGCAGCAAGGACCCAGCAGCACTAAGCACTACTGGGAAGAAGGAGAGGAAGAGGAGATCGCTTACAAGAAAGACAAATACCTCTGATTGGGAGTTTGAATAACTATTTGAAAGAACGATTAGAAATGCCATAGGTTGAGTCATCTTCAAATGATGAGATTAAGTTCCCCATTCCGCCATCAATGAAGCTGAGGATGAAGTTAACTATGAAAAATAAAATCACATTTTGGAACCTCTCTAGCTGAAACACTGCATGTAGATAGCCCAGAGTTATAATGGCAGCGTATCTAGATTTTCAGAGGCAGCCAGTGTTACTTACAAATAGTCTATTCCATTGTCCTCATAATCTTGATTTTCATTTAGAAAATGATGACTATTATCCAGAGAACATGACCATTTCAGAAATGATTAATTTTTTAAAGAAAATAATCATCACATTCCTCGCAACTAAAAGGAAACATTGATAAATATGTAGAAAATATAATGCAGGCTTCCCACAGTAACTGAAATCTCTCTTCCAACAAAAGGTGACTCCCACTTGCTTTGGAGGAAGGCAGGTTTCCTTTTGGCCTCCTTTCAAATAAAAAGAAAATCCGCTTTACTGCATATACACTAGTCCCAGCTTATAAAGGGAAGGCAAAGGCCCAATATAAATATTACAGCCAAAGAAAACCAGAAAGAGAGAAAATTATTCTAGGATCAAAAATTAAAATGCCCTTAAAAGCAAGGAGAAGAGAATAGGTCTTCATATGATAATTCAGGGCACAAAGAAATATATTTGAGGGCCCCATTCCTTTTCAGACAAATATTATACCATCTCTACTTCACACACCTCAAATTTTCCCCCACTTCCAGAGAAGTCTGGCTTTTTTCCAACCTGGGAAGAAGTCTACTAAGTTACTGCCATGCACAAATCTAGAGATAGAGTAATAATAATAATAATAATAATAATAATAATAATAATAATAATAATAATAATAATATAATAATAAAAAAATCTCCTATTTGCCTTAGGTCAGAAAACCGAAAATTAACATTGTAAAAAAAAAATAACAAACACATGAAAAAAGATATTTTCCCTTGTAATGGAAAAAAATACCAAAAAAAGTAAAATGGAGGTGTTACTTTATAGTTTCAAAATTGAGGGGCAAATATTTTTGATGATAATATGCAATTCTGATGAGGTTCCAGGGATGCTAATACACTCTCTGCTGGCAGCCTACAAGGCTTTGGTAAACAACAAGGTGCTACAGAACCAGAGCCACAGAGGTGTCCCCAGTCTCTGAGCAGCAACACTACCATCCAAGTTCTGAGAATTAACCTTAAAAAAAGAATTCAGGAAAAGCAAATAGTTATGTGCACAAACATATTTACATATTGTCTATACCACCAAACCAAACACAAAAAACTCAAAAATTAGAAACAACTACATGTCCAAAATAGGTTTATGATTCATTAACATAATGGAATATTCTGCTTCTTTGAAATTACACATAACACAAACCATCTGAAAATATGGGGTTATGCTAAATGGAAAAATAGGATATCCATTTTTAGTACCTACCCGGTGTGGTAAGTGTTGAAAATGTTTGCTTGCAACATGAAAATAATAAAAATAGCTTCATTCTGATAGTGGGGTTCAGATTTTTCCTTGCTTAAAAATGCCTTGATTTAATTTTTGTGATCCTAATAAGCAAATAAGCTATTGTGTCTCCTCAAATGTGTACTTTTTTAAGAAAATCCTTTCAAGAGTCAAAGTGGCTCTGACGTAAACCCAGATGGTAAAATGACCATGTATTTAAAGAGTTTTCTTTTTGTGTGGACAATTTAGAGATTAAGAAATAAAAGGGAATGACTAGGCTACAGGGAGGAACAGCACCTGGGAGAAGTCTGGCTTACTGATAACCATTTCCACAACAAAGAGAAGGCCACAGGGAATCCAGGGGAGAGAATTTTAAAATTTCATTTCAATTTTCCCTTTATGAAGGTTTCTCTCTGTTAACTATGGAAGGTGAGAGACAGAACAAAACAAAACAATAAAAAGCAAAAAAACCTCTCTTTGGCTAGCTTTTCTAAGGAGCTAACTGCCAAATATTAGCAGAAAAGAAAACAGCAGCTTTGACAAGACTTTGCAACTAAATAAGCTTCTCGCACCTAAGAAACTAATGCCCTCACCAGAAGTACCCTAAGGAGCTTTCAAAATTAAAGCTAAAAGTGACTTGCGGGTAGCCATGCACTGGACAGTGCCCAGCATTTGAAGGTTAAAGTGTTTTCTAAGGAGAGAATGGAAACCAAACTCAATTAAGTAGAGATGGATAGCAAATTGAATTTAGTGCTCAAAGGTGCATTATACTTGGGAGCTGTATTTCTTTAAATGGTCAGCCTGGTAGAGCAGGAAGAGCACTAAACAGGCATGAGAAAACTGGGTGCTAATCGTGGCTCTGCCGTTAACTACCTGATGCCCTTAGAGAGGGAAAATCACAACTTTGCTTGTTCCTGTTTTTTTAAATATGAACATTGAAGGAATTAGGTTAGATTTCCCAGGTCTGCTTATAGGACAGAACCCTCCTGGGGTTGCAGATCATGTCAAGAAGGGCTGCTGTCATTGAATGAATATTTCACAGAGATGGAGTGTCCATTGCCAATGTCCTCCAGCCTGAAACTACCAGAAATACACCTATATCCATCGGGGTGAGGTTTACTGGCTCATGGCAAGGAAGGAGACACCACTGTAAGGAGAAGCATAAGACGGGCATCTCAATGAAGAGGTTTTAGGATGAGCTTGTGTTAGGATTTGAACTTCCAGGTAATGTTAAAGAAGGCTCGAGGATGCATCATTTTGTTTTAAATTGGATGCTGTCAGAAAGTAGAAGCAATTCTATCATTGGGTAGTATCTTAATTTTTTTCTGGTAGACAAGAGGAACAGAGTGAGTCTAAAGCAGCAGCATGTCACTCGTCTCAGCCCAGAATGGGGAATGTTGGCCACGTTGGTTGGGACAGACGTCTCGTTTTTGACTGTGTGCAGACAACTTTACGTGGCGGTTTTGTTTTTGTCTTGCTCCATCCATGATCAGAGAGTGGTATTGTCTGATGCTGATATTCTGTGAAATTGTTTATGTCCAACAGAACTCCACAGTCTAGCTGTTAGAGCCAGACAGCTTCAAGCTGACAGCAGTCAGGGGCGACACTTTTCTTTCTCACCATGAAGAAAATAATTAACTCCAGGGATAAGCAATTAGCTCAGAAGCCAGGAAAGGAGGCCCCCAGGCTGGAAGCTATTGAAAGGCAGAGAGTCAATCCATAAAGTGAAAGCTCTAGGAAAATGAGCCAGAAAACAAGTAAGAGGTATTGACTTGGGGGGGGGGGGGAGACAGACTTACGAGCAGGTGACACAGGATAGCTGTGGAACTAACCCTGGAATGCAGAGCATCCACAAGGCTGCTCCCTTCATGCACAGGCCTTTACAGTTCATTGCTAAGGCAGGTTTTTGAAGAGACTAAGCTGGGCCAGACATAGATCTCAAGTATTTCCCAGCTCTATAATTTTATGAAACCTTCCTCCAAATGGAATTTTTTTTTTCTTAAGCACAAAACTGATTTGTGTTTAAAATAACAAGTTTGGTTTATTTTGTAGTTCACTGTATTAAAAATGGGATTAAGCCATTAGATGATGTATTCTATTCAATTTCTCGATAACCTATGTATGGATCAGGGGAACTACCATTGACGTTTGGAATGCCATCAAAAATATAAAAATAACCTCTAGGAGAAAATAGGTTTATAGAGGGGGGAAGAATATGCATTTCAGATGATATGAAATCTTTCTGGTTTCACAGAGTAAGTCCCATTTCTCAAATAGTGTATCTGCTCATACACAGCATGTACTCTGTTTTGTTTTGTTTTGTTTTAATGTCCCTATATTGAAAAAACTTACCTTTCCCATGCAGGTCTATTTGGTGATGCTAAAATCCACGGTCCATAATGGTTAATTGGTTACACATTCTGGTAAGCATCTGTAAAACAGAAGTTTGGATAATACTAAAGTGTTTAAACAGCACATGTGAAGCATACAGCCTCTTCATCTTACATCTCTGTATTTCTTGGGGTGTATGCTCGGAACTGGATGGGTATTAGATATCACACAGGGCTACCAGTATCCGAGGAGGCCCTCAAACGACTTTTGGAAGTTGCAGCAGTATTCATGGGCTGCAGAATGATAAAATAGTGATTCTGGTGTTAGTTCCAGTAATTGACTTGGCAGCATCAGAGGCAGGGCACCCCCTGCAGAGCACATCAATAACTTGGTTCCTCTAGGGGATGTCTTGCCGGCGCCTGGGTGGATCCATGACCTTTGGCAGATGGAGTAGTATTTGAATATACCCAATCAGGAAAATAAAAACAATAAAAGAAAGGCAATTTACTAAATGAAATCTACATGAGCTGAACTTCCTGCAACAGTTCATCAGAACCCATGAGGATCACACAGGATCCTCATGTGTTCAACCACCTCCACAACTCCAACAGATCCTGAAAAACCCTCTTTTCTTTTAAACTTGCTTCTTAAAATATGCACTATAAGGAGTAAATAGAAATGTACTTGGCCCCCACCCATTTCAGCATTTCAGGTCTTTGTTCCTGGTCTCCACTTTAGGATATGTGTGTGTGAATGTGTGTGTGTGTGTGTGTGTGAGTGTGTGTTTACACATATGTGTTTATAATCTTACACCCATTGTAATATTTGTTAACAAAAAGCAAAAGAATATTTCCCCCTCTCAGGAAAAACCCCCATAAGACCTTCTCTGAACAGAGTTTTAGTGGAAAGAACAAATCATGCAATTATGGACCAGCTAGAATTTCTTAAGATTCAGGTTCCATTACTATTATTTGTACCTCAAAAGGAACCCCAAGATTCATCCTGTCTTCCCAGTTCCCCAGTGATGGGGCTGAACTTTGTGAAAATTGCCAAAGCTCATACAGAGGGTTAACTTGGGGCTCTTGGATGATGGCTGCCTTTACTGCACGATGTGTATCCAAGCGCATATTTCCTTTTAAATTAGGATGTGAGGCCACAGTCACCTGCACTGAGAAGCTCACGTGGGTCACTGTTTCAAGTAGTGGTTCCCACAATTCGCTGCATATCAGAACCACCAGAAGGCTGTTAAAAAATCCTGATGCCAGGCCCCATCCCAGACCATTTAAATCAAAATCTCTGCAGGTGGACCCAGCATCAGTACTTTTTAAAGCTCCACAGTTAACTACAATGTGCCAACAAACTTCAGAACCACTGGTTTTGGGTAAAGGAAGGAACAAACAAACAAACGAAAACTAAAGTCAGTAAACATTTCATTCCTCTACTTGGTCGGAATGGATCCAGACGGATCTCCAGTGGCTTTTTAGAGGTAGCCACTCCCAAGAACTAGGGAGAAGATAAAAGAACCCTCTGCAATCTGAGTAGAGGCCCATTTACTGCTGTAATTTGCTTGTGCACAATGCCATAGTCAGTCTTGTGGGTGGAGTAGGGTTGGGTGAATCCTTCTCACAAAGCCTACAAAAAAGAACATGCTGAGATGCCTCTGGGTCTCTCAGCACCCTAGTAGAAATGATTTCAATCCACTTAGATAGCAACTGATCAAGTCACAAAACCCTCTTTGGGGTCTGAGACAGCGTCTGAGATTAGGACATTCCTCTCCACTTTTTCTGGGTCCTCCCGAGCATCTACCCGCCTTTGCTGACACTGCTGGATGCCTCCCTTGGGTACCAGACACCTGGGAGCAAAGTCCTGGTGGCACACAAGCCTTGACTTCAGAGAAGCAGGTGTGTGGAGGCAGCCAGGAGGCAGACGCGGGCGGCTGCTATTTTCTCTGAAACCCAGAGAAACGTTTTACCACGCACTCTAGCCAGCTGGTAAAATCCAGCTCGGAGCTGTGTATTCTGCTCAATGTTAAACTTATCCATGCCATCAAAGGAAAGTTGCTAACACCTTTGCTTTAATATCTTGCTCTTCAGTGACAATCCCAAAGTTGGTAGAATCTTCTACCACATGACCCTAGTTAACTGCTCCAGACACACTTCTCAGTTTTTGTGGCTCCTCCTTCCTGTTTGGATGACATAAGCAGAGAATGGGTTTTTACAAAGCCATGCCTCCCGTGATGGAGACGCAGATCACCCCCATCACTTGCTACCACAGATAGCAAACAGGAAGTGCCCTTGCATTTATCTCTTGCGATTTTTTGCAAGAGTTTCTAGGGTGTCAAATCAGGAGTGAAACTTCTGAGATGTAAGGCAATCACACGGTTAAGTTTATTAACCACTGACAGTTTACTTTGCAGGAACAGTAGACCAGTTTACACTCTTACCAGTGGTGCCTGAGTAAGAACAGTGCTGTACAGGGTTTGTGACCAAGCAAAAATGAATAACTAAACAGAATTTAGAGTCTCTTATTCTTTAAGTGCCACAGTTCTACCTAACCCCCTATTAGCTCAAGCCAACTTTCTTAAGAATTGTTGTAATTATTTTTATTTTTACTAAAAATAGATTGATTGTGTATTACATTGGCTAGTTAAGACCACATTCCAAATTCCAGTTATGATTTGAAATATGACTCCATTCTGTGTATATCTCATAATATATAAAAGCTACCATGTGTATTTTTGTTTTCTATAGAACAAGAACTCAAAATTAATATGAAAGCTAAAATATACCTATCCCTATGAAGTATGAACAAATCCACCACTTGGCAATAGTGCTTTGCTCGAGGAACTACTTTAAGAAATGTCGCTTCCACTAAAAAGCACCTTGGAGTTTAAGGGCTTCTGGAGACTGGGGTGAAGAAAGCATAGAGAGAAACTATATCCAGCATTCAAACCAGCAAGAATGTGCTGGCCAGATTCAGACTGTTGGCAGGAAAAGATCTTTATAATTTCTTTTCCATAATTTAGCCTAGCTGGATAATTACATTTAAAAAATAAGAAAGTAACCACAGATGTATATGTAATGGACTAAAAAAAAATGTAGATATATCTCTCGTGAAAATAAAACGAGCAATAATGAAAGAAAGCTCTCATTATCAGCTTAAGAACGAAAGTTGTATTCACTCCAACCAAAAGAACAATTAAATTCAGCCAGAAAGGCATAGAATGCCAATCTTATCCACGTGTCACTTCAGCAAGCTAGCTTGACAGTTGTGCACCCACTCTCGTTGACAATTAAAACACATCTCGAAGGAACAGATCAAACTCGACAGGTGTGGGTAGCAAAGCTTTTCTATCCAAACCAGTTTCACGCAACCCGGAGTTCAAAGCTTTGTCTGAAGCAGGAGCTTTGGCTCAAAAACCATTCTTGGTTCTCCATAAGTAGTTGAAACGGTCTGGGAAGGCAGTATGCTGAAAATAAAAAGAACACAGGCGTTGGGGCCATCTGGGTGACAGTTGCATGAAGTTACAAGATCCTGGGACAGAGTTACTTAACTTCCTGGAGGTTCCAAAGGAGCATCTGTTTCCTTGGCTTTTCTGGCTACTTGAGGCCGCTGTATTCCCTGGCTTATGGAATCACATCACTCTGACCTCTGCTACTGTAACTTCTTCTCTTACCCTGCCGCTCCTGCCTCCTTTTACTTATGAGGACTTCTGTGATTACATTAAGCCCACCCAGGTATCCAGGACAGTCTCCTCATCTCGAGTCTTAATCTAATCATATCTGCCATATCCTCTTTGCCATATATTCACAGGTCCGAGGGATTAGGACCTGGGCATCTTTGGAGGCCACTATTCTGTCAGCTGCATTACTTATATGACATTTGGCAAGGTGCAATCTTGATAGACCTCAGTTTCCTTATCTGTCAAGTGGGAATCTTTAGTTATCTTGAGGATTAAATCAAATAATGACTACGGAGTACTCAGCCAAGGGCCCGCACACAGAGCAAGTGTTCCACAATTGCCACTCACAATAGTATTAAGAACAGACACAAAACACCAATAGCAGAGAACGATGCGAGGGGCCTAAGGGTTTTATCATTGAAATTGTTTTAATTTGTCCATTGCCTATGCATGAAAGACATCTTTATGATCATATTGAAACAATATGCCAGTTGATTTTTTTAAAGCTATGATCAGAACAGAAGTTTATGTCATAAGACAGAAGGATTACTTACAGCATTAGTAATAGGTTAAAAGAGTGCCTAATAAAAGAGATTGAGTGAATCATACCTTTCAGAAGAAAGATCAAAATTATGTAATAGGCAGTAGATATAAAAAGCCTTAAAACTGCATTGATCACATGACCCAGATAGCAAACACCCAGGAGTACACCTGAAGGATACGCGCCAAGACTCAGCTATGTGGGTGCTTATAATGGCATTGTTGATAAAAGGAAAAAAAATGTGAAAATCAAATTGTTTTACTGTAGGAAACTCTTCAAATAAACCAAACCTATATTTGTTGGTAAAAAAAATAAAAAAAGGAAGACAACGAAAAGAGAGAAGAAACATAACAAAATGTTAACAGTGTTGAATTATGGTAAATTATGGGTAATTGTTTTTTCCATTTGCTTAGCCTTATATTCTAAATGTTCTGCAGTTTTCTACTTTGTAATAAGCCAAATCCAGTCTTGTTTGTTTACCTATAGCGATTGTGGGTTTGACATTGCAACACGGAATGAGCAAGTTCATTCAGGACACTGCCTGGCCAGGCCTGCCCTCAGGTGAGCCAGCTGGTTCTTGAACCTGAAGGGTCAGGAAGGAGGCAAAGCTTTCCTGTTCTCAGGCGTCCAAGAACTACTTTTAAGCCAGACATACAAGCAAGCAGGAGCCAGAGAAAAGCTTGGAGAGGTTCTGGATAATCAAAAAGGCTAAAAAATATTTTTTAAATACTGAGTTGGGTGCAGATAGAACTTGAGTGTTGGACAGAGGTGTCTAAAATAAAGGGGTCTCTGAATAAAAGCCTTGATACTTACTCTGTGTCATGCCATTGTTGATATTAGCATTCATTCTCCCCATCTGCACTTACATGTAGAAACCGTACCTTCAGTTGCATCAAAAGCATTGACCTAAGATTATATCAGGGACATGATAAGCAGGGGCCCAGGGGATAAAGGGGAAAGATTTTCCTGATGCTGTAGTCCAACAAAAGTCCTGCAAATAACATGATCCTCAAGTAAGGACACCTGTGCCCTAGACCTGCTATTCCATTAATTAACTATGTGACCTTGAGCAGATCAGTTATCCTCTCAGAATTTATTTTCAGAGAAGATCAGACTAGAATTAATGGTTCTTTAACTATTATTCTTGGAAACAGCAGGGGTTTGAAGCAAGGGATAAATGGAAAAAATCCTCATTCTTCCACTCTTGCTCAAAACCAGGGCAATTATAATTTTTATCTCTTTTATTCATTTACATTTCCTCATAAGATTTCATTTAAAGAAAGGTTTCCACTGTCTTTAAAAAGTCATTTGAAAGTTCCTTGACTAGATGACTTCTCACTCATGTCCACATTATAACCATCCACCTAGAAGGACTTCAGGTGGTAGCCAAAAAGTCAGGAAACCCAGCATTCAAGGACCAGATGCCTGCAGCTTGAGGACAAAGGCACTGGCCATGAAACACAGGACAAATGCAACTGAGCACACATTAGGAAGCTGGAAGCCAGGGAATCTGGTTCTGCATCCTGTCTTTCCACTTCTCCAGGTAAACTCCTACTGCCCATGATTCTCAAGCACTGGGTTTGCTTTACTGTGGTTTTATAGGCCAGGTCAAATGGGGCAAATACTGGAGTGTAGTTTTACTCTACTCTCTAAGCTTGACATGGACAGAAAAAGACTAGAGCACATACATATTTCCATCTCACTGTCACTTCTCACTTAGGTAATAACCAAGAGTGAGGGGAAGAAAGTGCCAAAGAAGGGCAGGAAAGAGTCTTTATTTACTTAGATATACTGATGAGAATAAAAGCCAGCACTGGTCCTTATTGCCCTTCTTCCCCACCCTCTGAAAACCTGTGCAGGTGGCCCCACCTTACCCCTCACCATGTTAACAATAATGGCTTCCACTTCTTTAGCGCCACCTATGGGCCAAGTGTAGTACTAGATGCTCTCCATACATAAATTCATTTGATTCTCACCATAGGCCTACGAGGAATTATTAACCCATCTCAAAGATGATGAAAACAAGACTCAAGAAATGTAACTAACTTGCTCAGGGTCTCAGAACTAGCCATGGAACACAGAACTCAAACCTTGACATAATGTGGATAGACCTTAGAGTTTATTGCAAGAGCCACGAAGTGTGTAAAACCAGGGAATCCACACAGTAGTAAAATAACTACTAATCTGCTCCCTCTTGCTAATTATTCTCTGCAACAAACACATTTTGAGTAATAACAGAACACATAATTTCATTCTTCAAAATGTCCTCTGAAGGTCACAACTTTTAGCAGAAGTAACTATTTTCTATTTTGGTCTGGCTTTAATTTGGGTAATGGTCTGATTGAACATAGATATTCATGACATTTATTAAAAGCTTTTATTACTAATTTTGCCCAGAAAAAAATTCTAATGGAGATGTATTGGAGAATTTCCATAAAATTAATGTCCAGACTTAATGGATGTCTAAGGTATCATTATTAACGAGAATGTTCCATATACTAGGATCTTTGATTAGGGATTACATACAGTTAGATCAGAACTTATTTAAAACTGGACACATGCCAAAGTATCCAGAAATTCAATTTAAACACATTCTAGAGGCTAATGCTTTATTTAGGTTGTGTCTTTATGATGTCAAATGAAAAGCTGCAGTTACAGAAAAATCAATTGATTTGGTCAGTTGCTGGATAATCAAAAGACCGCATCGTGCTCAGTTAGACTCCTGCTGATGCCTCCATGAAACCAATCAGTTCAATCAACACGGACTTTCCATCTGTAGAAATTGATCACCAACCATCCAGAGGGACATTCTTACTGGACCAGTGGCCCAGGTCTCACTCAACCCCTGACTGGCCCAGGCTGGACTGATGGACTGAGTGAGATTGTCTTTCCGAAGACCTCAAACTCACAACTGTGATTCTCGGCAATGTAAGGAAATCCCACGGCTCCTGCTTCCAGTCTGCAAAGGACATATCAAAACCCCCTAGACACATCTTCATGCTATGCCTTCTACTGAGACTGAAATTCTGAGAACTCATCCCCCTTCCCAGATTCAGAATCCCCCATTTAGAGTTAGCTTTAATGGCCATGAAAAGTGTCACGTTGGGTACATTTTAGCTTCCTGTCCTTCTAAGGAGTCCCAAGCCATACTCAACACTCTTAAGCAACTAAAAAAAGCAAAATAAAATAAAACCGAGAAGGGACACAAAGAAAAAGAAAAACGAAAACAGCTTGGATGTAGCTGCAGTTATCAAAGGGAGGACCGTGGTATTTCTGACCCAATTCAGAACAGGATTCAATTTGAGTCCTCTGACAACCTGCAGGCAATGTTCTGGGTTGGTGGTCATCCTAGAATCCTTTATAAGCAACACAGAGGACAAGCCACAACATCCCGGGGTCAGTAAGTGATTCTGGTTTTGTGAAAACTTGTCCTGAAGACTCTTGTTTTTCAGATCCTGGTTTCTTCTCATCTTCCTAGACCCAAACCAGAAGCAGCAAACCAGTGGCCCACAGATGTACTTTGTTTGCTTCACAAAACAGTGGCCCAAACAATATTTAAAACTAATTAACAACAAATAAAATTGAATTAATTGCTAATTTTCAAAAATGATGAGGATTCATAGAAAGTGTGGATTCCCAGCTTTTCTGGAAAATTCAGAATAGACAATATCGCGGAGGCATATTCCCCAAGGCTGCATTCAGCAGAAGTGCTCCGTTTACTGCCTCTAGTCATCTCCATTGCTTCCAGATGCTATGAGGTTGGATCAGATACATTTACTTAGCTTGTTCTATTACCTGCTGTCCCCTGTAAGCATTTGACTTTGCAACTCCACCTCAAACTGAAGAAGCTAGATGCAATCTCAGAGACCATCTTTTTCAACAACATCCTTCTATAAATAAGAATTGAAGATCCAGAGTAGGGAAGTGACTTGCCCCAAACTACACATCTTGCTAGTGGCAGAGCTGGGAATAGACTCCAGATCTTCCCTTAATCCATCGATTTCATCTCCAAGTAAAATCAACCCCAACTGACACTCGGGCCATTAACATGAAAAACCGCTCAGATGTACTGAGCCCTTACTATAAACCTGGCTGGCACTATGCTAATCTCCTTTTATATGTGATCTCAGTTCATTCTCATAACCATGCTATGCATTAGGTGTTCACGTTAACCCTGTTTTATACATAAGGACACCGAGGCTTGGAGAGATTAAGACACCAGCCCAGTGTCACCCAGTGAGGAGCAGACCCATGATGGAATATCCTAAGCCCAGCATATACTGCTTCTCCTTCCTCCACGCTCTGATTCACTCATTCATTCAACAAATGGGCAACCCCGTATTATAAGCCCTGCACTGTTCTGGGAGCTGGGGATACAGCAGTGAAGATCCAAAGTGGCTGCCCTCAGAGAGCTTGCAGGCTATGACAGTTGTCACTGACTGCACGTTATCAAGATCAATCATTTCCAAGACACATGCACCCCAATGTTCACAGCAGTACTGTTGACAATAGCTAAGACATGGAAGCAACCTAAATGTCCATCAACAGATGAATGGCTAAAAAAGTTTTATGGTATATATATACACAATGGAACACTATTTGGCCATAAAAAAGAATGAAATAATGCCATTTGCAGTAACATGGGTGGACCTAGAGATTATTGTATTAAACTGAGGTAAGTCAAATAGAGAAAGACAAACATCACATGATATCACTTATGTGTGGAATCTAGAAAAAAATAATCCAAATGAACCTATTTACAAACTAGAAATAGACTCACAGGCCCAGAAAACAAACTATGGTTACCAAAGGGGAAAGAGGTGGGGAGAAGGTGAGAGGGATAAATTAGGAGTTTGGGATTAACATATACACACTACTGTATAGAAAATAGATAAGCAATAAGGACCTACTGTGAAGCACATGGAACTATATTCATTATCTCGTAATAACCTATAATGGAAAAAAATATGAAAAAATATATGTATAACTGAATGACTTTGCTGTGCACCTGAAACTAACACAACATTGTAAATCAACCATACATCAGTTTAAAAAATATCAATCATTTCCACTTTTGCCAGCTTATATTACCATGAGTTTTGTTGGTGTCTCTTCTTTCTGACCAAGGCAGTTCTGCAATTTGCAGCAAGGTGCTCACTGAAGTTAGGTTTCCACCCTCCCACGGAAATTGGGAGACTGGAGTGTCATCAACTTTGTAGATTACATTTCAAAGTGATGGCAGTGATTTCCCAGGTCCTTGAGAAAGACATGCCAAAGCTATAAAACTGGCAAGAGGTTTTTTAAAATATTTACATGTCAAGGGGCAGAGAAAGGATTTATAATTGCAAGTTTTCTAGCAAATCCTGTAAGAAAAGGTTGATTAGGGCCCTAGAGTCAAGAAGAACCCTGACCAAAATTTAGTCACGCTGAGGGAAAAATTAAGGCCATCTTGGTCAAACGCAGTGGGGATGTTAGAACTGGAGGCTGCAGGGGGTAAGTGTTTTCCCTTCTTCTTGGCTAGGTTATTTGGCTGGTCTAATAGTTCAATTGACATAATTCAGATGCCATACATGTCTAAAATTTTATGCATGTAAGATTTTTCTGCCTATACATTCCACTAAGTTCATGAATTTTTCTTCTCTTGTATTGCCCACAACATTATCCAGCTCAGGGACTGGCCACTTGTAGGTGTCGTGTACACATCACTGATCTGAACACAAATGGGCACAGAGCAGAAAGGACAGCACAGGAAGCCGGCGGAGCTTCCGTCCCTCCAGGGATTTGGCTGGAAGGCCAGGACGCACACCTGTGGTTCCTGCCTGTGCCTCCGCAAACAAGAACTTGCCCATCTGACCTACAATACTTGCTCAGATACCTACGATGTTCACCGGCCTCCCTCCCGACCTCTCTAGCCAACCCTCCCCATTGCTGCAGAATCCAATCATTTGGTCTGTGAAGTAAAAATGAAAACTGTCTCTTTGCTGCAGAGAAGCCAAGTCTGCTCTCTTCAGTGGGAAATGCAGGCCCCTTGCCTTGGGCCTGCATCCAGTCACTATGCTGACGGGTGCAGAGACACCAGCTCAGTAACTGGAAGCAGCCATGCACGGTCTGATTAGAAGAGGGTGCCTGATTACATCCTAGCCAGGAGAGAGCTCTTCTGTGCCCAGGAAGTAGACAAAGTTCCGATGCCCTCCTTATGATGAGACCATCTGATCACTGGTAGAGAGGAGCCCCCTGGGCCCTCAGCTGACAGCTGCTGTCAGCCCCCAAGGCAATTTCTGAGCCTGCAGACTGCAGGTGCCCTGACCATTAGCATGCTTGGTTGGAGTGGGAGCCAAAACAAGACACACAGAAAAGAAAGAGCAAAATGTTTCCTCAGTCAATCACAGTCACTGACACTAAACCACAAATTTCCTTACCCAACTGAAATATCTCTGCAGTACCGGTTGCACAAACATGCAAAGTGTGTCACAAAAAGAAGCCACCTGACTAGTTGTCTGGCTCCAAAAACTCCAAGATACAGTGTATCTTCTAAATCACTGATTTATTAATTAATTCATCAATCATCTATTCAAAAGCAAACAAGGAGTGAGTACCCAGTGTGCTCCAGGCACATGTAAATCCCCTAAACACCTCAGGTTCTTTAATAAATCTGCATGGATCTGTTATCCTTTAAGTTAATATTTTTTAACTTTTGAAAAATGTTTCCCTGGGTGGAAAGAGCTTAGGCCTTGGGATTACATAGACTTAGAATTTTATTTCAATTTTTTTTTTCATTTTAAGCACTGTTTTGTTTTCAGCCATTCTCCAACCCTATGACATTTATTCACTGCCAGCCTCTATAAGGTTCAGTTTCCTTAAGCAACCCTGTGAGCTGGCAGAATTATCACTTTACATCTTAGCATTGAGATTAAGTTAGATCGTATGTGAAAAGCCTACATAATACTTTATACCCAGGAAAGTACTCAATTAATGGAGGCTTTTATTTTATTTTATTTTTTAAAGTTTTTAAATTGAAGTACAGTCAGTTACAATGTATCAATTTCTGCTGTGCAGCACAATGTCCCAGGCATGTATGTGTATGTGTACACATTCATTTTCATATTCAAAGGTTATTACAAGATATTGAATATAGTTCCCTGTGCTATACAGAAGAAATTTGGTTTTTTTAAATCTATTTTTATACATAGTGGCTAACATTTGAAAATCTCAAAAATCCCAAATTTATCCCTTCCTAGCCCCTTTTCCCGGTAACCATGATTGTTGACCATGTCTGCGAGTCTGTTGAGACTTTGATTTTAATCCATTACATTACTAAATATTATTTTTAAAATTGGCTCCCCTCATCACAAAGGAAGAATCAGTCAGATTTTCTTTAAATGTGTATGTTAATAAAGTATTGGAATCCATCTGTTTCACTGAAAGCAGAGTATTTGTGAAGTTTCAACAGAAGCTGTGTAAAACGGGCATGTAGAGCAGAGATGTTTGATTCTACTTTCTATTTTATGATTGTTAGCATTTACATATTAGAGAAAATAATACAATGTAACATAAAGAAGCACTTGACACTGAGAAAAAATACTTAAAAGCAAGAGTAATGGGTAAATAACTTAAAGATTTCAAGAGAATATCACTGAAAATGTGGAAGCAATAAAGACTATATACATACACACATTTTTAAGGTACAGGAATTAAAAGTTGCAATAAAGATTCATGAAATCTAGCAGAATTACAACCTAAAGAGAACACGATATAGACAATCAAGAACCATATTAGTGAAGTATAAAGATTGTTTTTTAAAAAAAAAAAAGTGTCTTTCATTTTCACTATTAGAAAAAGCCCAAAACAAAAAAACACCAAGGGTCAGAAATAAAAATCTAATCCAAAAATCACCACTTGAGTCCTCTCAAGGAGAACTTAAAATAAATTTTCAAGGAAAAACATATACTTTTTAAAAACGTTTCTTGAACAACAAATCACACACTGATTTCAGATTTGATGTGATGGTATAACAGTGCATGAGATGAGACGAGATCCTTCTTCTAATCCTCTATTTCTCCAGCTTTCAAATTCCTGTGCAAAATTAAATTCAGCTATCGATTTCTCCCACTTGTTCAGCTCTCCGTGGGATGGCTGGCATACATGTGTAAAATGCAAATGAAAGCAGCTTCAGTGTCTTTAAATTTTTCAGACACAGATGTATTTTCTGTTATTCAAAGCAATTTCCTGTTGCCTTTTCTATCACATGTAGATTTCAATGTGGTATTCAGAGTGTCTTCACTATGAATTAAAAACCCGTATCTGCCTTTTTCCATACAAAAAGCAGGTGCTGATATGAAAACATATCTGATAAGGAGTGTCCTGGGATAAAGTCCCTGAAATGGCCCTCTGTGAGGTATAAACATGATAGATGGTCTTTAAAGCATGTATTAGTTGATATTTTTGCTTTCCTTTTTAGGTTATTTTGGTTGCAACTAACAGAAAGTGAATGTTTTTAAAAGATTAAGTAATGATCTTAAAAATTTCAAGGAAGAGGTGAACAAACAAGACTAAGAAAAGCTGGGAAATAGTGCTATTGTAGGGACCATCTAGAAGAGTTAAGGAGTTTCCTCTCTGAAAAATATATTCCAATATGGATGAAGGTTGATTCCTGGAGTGGGTCGAAACCAAAAAATCTTATTCTTTTATATATAAAGTACAGTTATACATAAAATATTTGCACAGATATACAGTTTACTTGTGGTATTAAAATTTCACAGGGGTGGGAGTCATTGGGGGAAATGTCTAAAAAAGCCCCTTAAAAGGTGGAGAAACATTCATCGCTCTAGTACATCTATCAGTATGGAGGGTCAACTCAAGCATTTCCACTTCCTGTGATTCTCAGTTTTCCATTCTGAGTCTAATCGACCCTAGACAGAGGGTCAGGGTCATGTATTAGACCTCATTGTTGGGGACCCATTCCTCTGTTCCAAAGGCAATTTGAGAAGAAAACAGAATTGGGGGAGCTGAGCAGGCACTCCAAGAGGTGTCTAATGGCAAATTTGGGTCCTCCATACTCTTCCCTGCATCCTTCTCCAGGATGCTACCTCTAATGATCATGTCTTCCCCTCCTTCCTTTTAACTAAGGTTTACCTCCCATTAGAGTTTGAAATGTTTGTGTCCCTCCAAAGTCTTTATGTTGAAATCTAACCCCCAATGTGATAGTGTTTGGAGGTGGACCCTTTCGATGGCAATTAGGAAACTGAAGGTGGAGCCCTCATGAATGGCATGAGTGCCCTTATAAGGGACTGGAGAGACCTGAATTTTCCCCTTTCATCATGTGAGGACACAGACAGAAGCTGGCCATGTATGAACCAAGAAGCAAGATCTCCCAGACACTAAATCTGCAGGCACCTTGATCTTGGACGTCCCAGTCTCCAGAGCCGTGAGTCATACATTTGTGTTGTTTATAAGCCACCCAGTCTGTGGTGTTTTTGTTACAGCAGTCCAAACTGACTGTGACAGAAATTGGTACTGAGAAGTAGGGGTGCTGCTGCAACAAGCACCTAGAAATGCGGTAGTGGTTTTGGAATTGGGTAGTGGGTAGGGGCTGCAAGAGTTTTGAGATGCAGGCTAGAAAGTGTCTACGTGAATGGACTAAGACACCTGCCCTTCAGGTCCCTGGCCAAGGTCCCTCTCCTTTACAAAGTCTTCTCTAGCCCACAGTGAGCTTTTCTCAGATTCCCTGAGACTCACCATTGGGGTCACACACTTGTCCATTGGAATACACAAGCCTTCATTGTCATTTACTTTTGCAAAGGATATGACCCCAGTGAACTAACAGTGGTGAACGTGTATTGTAAACCTCATCCAAGAAGATTCACTCCAAGTTAAGATCCCTTGGTCTACAGTTTAGGTTTCCATAGGAGACTGTAGCAGTCACTGTAAACTTTGTCTTTACACCTGAAGAATTAAATTTTTTTTCTAGCTAACTCAGATATTGACACGCAGCATATCCAGAGAACACTTTAACTCAGGACTTCGAAAGGGAAAAACAAAACAAACTTTCAGGAGTTTTTCAATTTCACTAGTATAGTCAAAGAACCCATTTTTGGTTTGTTGATTCTATTGTGGGTTTTTTTTTTTTTTTGTATTTCATTAATTTCTGATCTTATCTGTATTATTTCCTTCCTTCTACTGTCTTTCCTTTTAATTTGCTTGTCTTTTTTTTCTTTAGTTTCCTGAGATGTAAGATAAGATCTTTGATTATCAGCCTTTCCTCTTTTCAGACATTTTCAATTAAGGCCATATATTTTCCTCAAAGCACTTCTTTAGTTTTATTTTACAAATTTTATTATGTTGTATTTTCATTAGCATTCAGTGAAAAAATGTTTTTAATTTTTATTGTGATTTCTTCTTTGACCCATGGGTTATTTTAAAAAATGTATTGCTTAATTTATAAACATTTGAGGAGTTCCTAGTTATGTTTTTGCATTTATTTCTAGCTCAATTCCACTATGGTAGGAGAATATACTACACATAGTTTCAATCTTTTGAAATTTTTGAGACTTGTTTTATGACCTGGCATATGGGTCTACATTGATAAACAAATGTTGTGGGTATACTTGAAAGGAATTTATTTATACAGTTGTTGAGTGTAGAGTTTTATACATTTTAATTAGGTCAAGTTGGTAGATAAAATTACTCTTCTATATTCTCAAATTTTTAAAATTAAAGTGTAGTCAGTTTACAATGTTAAGTCAATTTCTGGTGTACAGCATAATGTTTCAGTCATATGTATATATTCCTTTTCATATTTTTTTTCATTATAGCTTACTACAAGATATTTAATATAGTTCTCTGTGCTGTACAGAAGAAACTTGTTGTTTATCTGTTTTACACATACTATTTGCAAATCTCAAACTCCCAATTTATCCCTTTCCACACCCTTTCCCCTCATAACCATAAAATTGTTTACTATGCCTATGAGTCTGTTTCTGTTCTGTAGATAAATTCATTAGTGTCTTCTTTTTCCTTTTTTTAGATTCCACATATTCTCGCATATTTTTTGTCCGCAGATTCTAACAGTTTTGTTAGAGTAAGTTGTATTAGAATAACTGCTTCTTCTAACAGTTTTGGCTGCTTATTATAACAAACACAATTAATTGTAGCTCTGGCAATATCTCCTTCTCCTTCAGCTATATTTTGCTTTATATTTTGCAAGTTTAAGTTACTTGGTTATTATTATGCATCTATTGAATTACCCCCTTAAACATTACTGAATGTTCCCATTTGTCTCTTGTAATACTTCTTCCCTTAACATCTATTTTGTCTGAGTCCATATAGATATACCAGCTTACTTTTGGTTAGTGTTAGTGTGGTATATCTTCTTCCAATATTTTACCTTCAACCTTTCAATGTCCTTATACTAGTTTAAGTATGACCCTTGTGAACAGCATATAATGCAGCCTGGTAGGATGGATGCCAGGAGTTAAAACTAAGTCAATTTAAAGAAAGATTTTAAAGAGGTAGATTTCCTGCACACCTGAACTTATGAGAAAAGATCCATATTCACTGCACCTACACATAGGTGTTGTGGGGTGGGGGGAGGTCTGTGTGTGTGTGGTGAGTACCTGGCCCCAAAACAAGGAACTTGGGACTAATTATAACAGCAAAGTGGTTAAGAACACAGACTACCTCCTGGCCCTTCTAGCTTCTTGCCTGCCATGGTCAGGACAGCTGCTTCACAACCTACTTGTTAAGACCAGAGAAAGCTGTAGCCCTGAGTACAGGGATGGGGGAAAAAGGAAGATAGATGTCTCCAAAACTAGAGAAACCCATTTGCCTAAAACAATGTGCACACAGGAGTAAAGAAATATAGAGAGAAGGAACAAGAGGCCCTGATGCCAGTTTCTTAATAAGAAAAAATTGCTTATACTCCCAGAGCGCAGAATCTTTCCTTTATAAATCTCCCATTGGACTCTCACGTTAGATTTTAAACTCAAGGGGATTCCATTCACAGTTATTACAATGTGCATAGTGCAACCTGGAATCAAACTCTGCACTTCTCTTTCATTTTCCATGCCATCTCTAGGGTGACCAAACCTCTTGAAATAAATGTTACAACAATGTTCAGAAAAATCCTTCTTCCTCAAGATGTGACTTGATGTAGAAACCACTAGAAAGTGAAAATGGTTTAGTTACATCCCACTTAGTTCAAATAACCTAGAGAGGCCATGAAGCTAAACAGTGGCAGGCCACAGGCCACAGTCTTTTTTTTTTTTTTTTTTTGTATGATAACAAAAAAGACCAGACCTATCCATATAGAGAGTTGATTTGTCAAAACATTACACCAAAAAATACTTGAAGGCAATAAGTATGTCAATGCAGCTGTATGGTTAAATGTTATAACCTCTGAAGTCAAGAAATTCAAATTTATAGTTGCCACATTAAGAATAGATGTTAAAGCATTAAAGTTAACACCATATACAGTAATATAAAATATTGCATGTGCAAAGGGTCTGAGTTACGTTCATACTGGGAACCATAATTTAGAATTTCCTGACTTCTGAACATGTAACACATCATAGTAATTGGTCTAGCTCCTTGGAGCTAATATAAAATATCTTGTTAACATGTTTTCTATCCAATTCTTTCATCATTTAGCTTTTGGCTCTTGGAGAAACAATTCATCATGCTCAAATCTTTTCCCACACCTGCACCAAGCTAATATAGCAATGGAAAAGCCAACGTACCCAGGATTGAGTGAAAAGATTTGTAAATCTTGTAGGAAGATTGTTAGTGTGGACATTTAGTCTGGATCATGCAAGATGACACTCTGACTTGGCATTCAGAGTTTTGTTTGCTTTGTCTTGTCACAGTGACAACCTCACATTCTGATGGATACTGTGGGGTACAGGATATCAAGGTAGCTTATGCATGCAGAATAGCTATAGACTGTTAGTTCATGAAGCTGATGTAGAAGAGAAAGGTAGGAGGGCCTGCTCTGTGATGGAACACGACATGTTAGTTTCCTGGCATGGCAAGAGAATCACACAAAAATGGACTGAATGTTTGTGTCCCCCTGAAATCCAAATGTTGAAATCCTAACCCCTGATGTCATGGTATTAAGAAGTGAAGCCTTTGGGAGGTACTTAGGTCATGAGGGTGGAGCTCTCCTAAATGGGATTAGTGCCCTTATAAAAGGGACCCCAGACAGCCCTCTGGCCCTCCTTCTGCATGTGAGGATACAGAGAGAGGGCAGCAGTCTGCCACCTGGAAGAGGCTCCCTCATCAGAACCTGACAATGCTGGCACCCTGATCTCAGACTTCCAGACTCCAGAACTGTGAGAAAAAAAATTCTGTTGTTCATAAATCAGCCAATCTATGATACTTTGTTATAGCAGCCTGAACGTACTAAGACACACAATCTCTAAGGCAATTCTCTGCCAAGGGCTGGGGCTCTGTGTACTTCCCCTTCAACCAAGCCCCTAACTTTATTTTCATTTGACTGAGTCTCAGACTCACTATATTCTAACCCTCTTCTCAGTACTTTGCTCCTGCAGCCTTGCTCCAGACCAAGTGAAGAAAACCAGTAGCCAACAATTCCAAACATATTACCATATTCCAGGTGCTGCTTAAAGCACCTTAGAAACATTGACTCATTGAACCTGGTAGAGAAGACACTGGTAAACCCTGGCCCGTGGGCCAAATCCAGACTGCCACCTCTTTTGATAAACACATCCGTTTAAATGTTATCTCTGGCTGCTTTCACACAATAATAGTAAAGTTGGATAGTTGCAGCATTGATGGCTAGCAAAGTCGGAAATACGTACTACCTGGTGTTTATAGAAAGTTTGCCCACCTTGCAGTGGAGAATTTCCCTCTATGTGATCAGCAAACCTCATTCTCCGAGTCACACATGAGAAAGTTAGAATCATTATTAATGGAATTCTTGGTTTGGGGAAGTGGGGTGGGGGGAGTTTAAATAAGAGCTCAGTTATCCACACCTCATATTTATGCACTAAGACATGCTATTCATCATTGTATAGTCAGGACTGGGAATCCTTTCCAGGACAAGTCCTAGTCACCTACTTTCATCTTTTGACATGTTTTTGTCACTCATTTGACCTTGCCATGAATTTACTCCTTGCCATTTTCAACCACAAATTCAGTAGTGGCTGCTAGCAGACCGAACAGAGGAGGAGGACAAAGACATACTAGCAGGCAGGCTTGTTTAACGTAGTCTGTTTGCAACTAAAGGGAAGGGTTTGTATGTATCTCATAAATCTCCATGGACGAAAGGCTCACGTACCCTCCTTCCAAAAAGGAACATGTGCTTTCCTGGAACGAAGAGAAGGGAGCTTCCCTTGGCCCCTCCCAGCATCTCCCCCTTTGTCCAGAAGCTACTCCCTGGGACAGCCACAGGGCCATCCCACAAGCACTGATGGGCCAGGTCGTCACATTGCCAAAACATCTGGAATGAAAAATGCATTTAATCATTCCGATTATTTTCCCCTGAAGCCATGCCAAACATCTGTCTAACTAGAAACAGCTGTGTATCACTTTGGGGCTGCCATGCAAACACCCTAGACTGGGGGTCTTAAACAACAGAAACGTGTTATCTCAGAGCTCTGAAGGCTGGAGTCCTAGATCAGGGTGCCAGCATGGTCGGGTCCAGGTGAGAACTACCTTCCTGGCTTGCAGATAGCAGCTTTCTTGCTGTATCTTCATGTGGCAGGGAAGGAGAGAGAGAGAGAAAGAAAGAAAGAGAGAAAGCATGCCGTGCTGTCTCTACTTATACGAGCACTCATCCTATTATGAGGATCCTACCTTCATGAGCTCACCTGAACCTGATTACTCTCCAAAGTCCCCAGCTCCAGTCACACAAAGAATTAGGGCTTCAACAGATGAATTTTGAGGGGACCCAATTCAGTCCATAGCAAGATTTACCTCTAGCATTAAGTAGGTCAGATCTTGGGTGTCCATGGGGGATGCCCTGGGCAAAGGTTCAGTGAATCACAGCACCAGAAACTCCATGCCCCTGGTCGTTCCTAGTGCCCACTGCCGCACAACTCATCTTCCAATGACGCCCTCTGAGGGGGCCACACTGGGGCAGTTCCCATGTTGGTGCCATAGGCTTTGGCATTTGAGAGCTTGCTCTGGGCTCAGCACAAATCCAGACTGGCTGAGTCAGGATGGAAACATTCCAGATACTTCCTGGCATTCAGGTGGTAGAGACTTGGGAAACACGCAGCTGGGAATTCCAGAGCAAAACAGAGTCACATGACTAAATAGAAACCAGCACAGCTGTATCATTACTGTTGAGTAACAAACCACTCCCAAAACTTGTTGGCTGAAAACTGAGCATTTAGCATTGCCCAGTCAGGCAACTGAACTGACCTGGGGCAGACGTAGCTGACTTCCTCTGGGCTGGTTCATAGGTCTCCAGCCAGGTGGCAGGTGGGGAGATGGCCACAGTCTAGGATAGCCTCAGTCACAGGTCTGACAGTTGCCTAGTCATCATCTGGGGTGACTGCATCTTCCACAGCTAGCCCGGGGCAATTTTCAAGATGTCTGCAAGAAAGACCGGAAGCACCTAAGCCTCGGAGGCTTAAGTTTGGTCCTGGCCCACTGATACTTAGGCCACCTCTATTAGCCAAAACCAGCCCCAGGGCCAGTTCAAATTACAGCAGTGTGGAAGTGAACTCCACATCTCACTGGGAGGAGCAGTGAAGTTGCATAGGAAATCATATAGCTACAGGAAGGGGTGAAGAAGTGTGGCCGTTTCTGGGATCTACCATCAGAGCAGAATCTGGGGAAGACTGGTCACTCAATAATGAATGTGTTCCAGATAATTATTCACTTCTTTTCCTCTATTTGCTGCCTTTTCCTAGCTAGGAAATGAACATGAAATGGAACACAGAGTAGAAAAGAAAACAGGAGCCTAGGAGACCATGAGCTGGAAGGGTTGAGTCTTGCCTGTTATCCTGACATCAATAAATTGTGTCACATTGAGTCAATCACTTTCCTCCTTTGAATCACTGACTTCTCATCCAGAAAAGATGTATCTTTTTTTTTTTAACATTTTTTATTGATTTATAATCATTTTACAATGTTGTGTCAAATTCCAGTGTTCAGCACAATTTTTCAGTTATTCATGGACATATACACACTCATTGTCACATTTTTTTCTCTGTGAGTTATCATAACATTTTGTGTATATTTCCCTGTGCTATACAGTGTAGTCTATTCTACAATTTTGAAATCCCTGTCTATCCCTTCCCACCCTCCACCCCCCTGGTAACCACAAGTCTGTATTCTCTGTCTGTGAGTCTATTTCTGTCCTTTATTTATGCTTTGTTTTTGTTTGTTTTTGTTTTTGTTTTTTAGATTCCACATATGAGCGATCTCATACGGTATTTTTCTTTCTCTTTCTGGCTTACTTCACTTAGAATGACATTCTCCAGGAGCATCCATGTTGCTGCAAATGGCATTATGTTGTCGGTTTTTATGGCTGAGTAGTATTCCATTGTATAAATATACCACAGCTTCTTTATCCAGTCACCTGTTGATGGACATTTAGGCTGTTTCCATGTTTTGGCTATTGTAAATAGTGCTGCTATGAACACTGGGGTGCAGGTGTCATCCTGAAGTAGATTTCCTTCTGGATACAAGCCCAGGAGTGGGATTCCTGGGTCATATGGTAAGTCTATTCCTGGTCTTTTGAGGAATCTCCACACTGTTTTCCATAGTGGCTGCACCAAACTGCATTCCCACCAGCAGTGTAGGAGGGTTCCCCTTTCTCCACAGCCTCTCCAGCATTTGTCATTTGTGGATTTTTGAATGACGGCCATTCTGACTGGTGTGAGGTGATACCTCATTGTAGTTTTGATTTGCATTTCTCTGATAATTAGTGATATTGAGCATTTTTTCATGTGCTTTTTGATCATTTGTATGTCTTCCTTGGAGAATTGCTTGTTTAGGTCTTCTGCCCATTTTTGGATTGGGTTGTTTATTTTTTTCTTATTGAGTCGTATGAGCTGCTTATATATTCTGGAGATCAAGCCTTTGTCAGTTTCACTTGCAAAAATTTTCTCCCATTCCGTAGGTTTTCTTCTTGTTTTATTTCTGATTTCCTTTGCTGTGCAGAAGCTTGTAAGTTTCATTAGGTCCCATTTGTTTATTCTTGCTTTTATTTCTTCTAGGAGAAAATTATTTAAATGTATGTCAGATAATGTTTTGCCTATGTTTTCCTCTAGGAGGTTTATTGTATCTTGTCTTATGTTTAAGTCTTTAATCCATTTTGAGTTGATTTTTGTATATGGTGTAAGGGAGTGTTCTAGCTTCATTGTTTTACATGCTGCTGTCCAGTTTTCCCAACACCATTTGCTGAAGAGACTGTCTTTATTCCAATGTATATTCTTGCCTCCTTTGTCAAAGATGAGTTGACCAGAAAAGATGTATCTTATCTTAATCTTAAAGCATCTTATCACCTGGAGGTCCTTTATTCAAATCAGATCCTTCCCAGTAGACCTTCCTAATTGGTCACTTACTTAAAGTGTGTGTCTTTACAGAACAGGTGTCTTCTCTAGTACCTGGAATCGTGCCTTATTCAGACAGACACTGAAAAATAATTGATTGAGTTATGCTAGGTCTGCTTCTACCGCTGAGTCCATGTGACTGAAACAATCAGAATTCTTACAGACAACCCTGACCGGGAGATTTGGTGAATATGACTTTCTTCTGTATCTCTTCCACCTGCGTCCACACCAGCAGGACAAGAGTCTATTCATTCAGCCCAGAGGATGAAGGATGAGGTTCTGGGAAGGGAGAGTGTACCCTGTACCCTGTCTCACCCTCTTCTCAGGACTTAGGCAGACCCCTCTGCATCTCCATTTTCTCTCTTCTGACTTGTGAAAAACATCTTGGTAGACAAGGGACATATTGTCCAGAGTGTAATTATTATACTAAATTTCCAAACTAAAGAAGTGTGTGAGAAGTACAACCTCCTCCCTTGAAAGTGTGAGTATTTGCTATAAGACATTTGCCCAAACGGACAATACGCATATTTATCTTACCCTTCCTAAAAGTATAAACTTCTTCAGATCGGCTCCCAAACTTCCTAAAGCCTTACATTCTCTTAACCCCCACTGCTGTACCTGGCACATAATACTTGCTCATTAAAAACTTTATGAATTTAAGTCTATTTAGGGGCTGGGAGGATAAATTTACTTACTACATTAAGATTGTGTTTGCATGTTGCCAAAATATCTCATTGAAAAATGAAAACTCCGATCATTTCGATGCCAAATTATGCCACACATTCAGACATCTGGGAAGCATTTGGAGCGTTTTTCTTTCCCTCTGAATGTTTTGGTGTCCTATAGAGGCAAGCCTCAGGAAGTGGCTGTGGGTGTTTGTGGTGAGGGGAGTGTACAATGTGGGAGGTAGTATTTTCAAAGTGGGTCTGGGAGAGGTTGCTGGTAGACTCAGACTGGAAATTGGTTCACTCCTCTGTGCTGATTGCCATGTCAATTTGTGCTAGCTTTTTTTTTTTAAGTCACAATAAGGCCATCAATAGCAAAAGCCATCACAATGTCCACTTCCTTTGAGTCAACAATCACACTAATAATTCAACAGGACATCAAATTTAAGAAAATCATCCTACAGCAACTCAGTGGAAGAGTAATCATCTATTAAAAATAAAACACAAGGACTTTGAGGCCATATGGGAAGATAGTTAAGTGGTTAACTAGAAAAAAATCAGAAGATAAAGCATCATCCTATACATTAATAATACAGATAGGCAAAATGCAAGTGACTAATGGGTGTCATCCTAGAGGAATACACCTGGTTCAGTTCTCCCCTGCATTGCTCATAGGTACTGACCTCTCTCCACTAGCACTGTAACTTCATTTGTGGGCAGTTTCATATGGTTCTTGTGTCTTTCCTTTAAATCCAAGTTGTTTATTAATTCATTTATTCAATATTGATTGTGAGCTTGCTCCGAGCCATGCACTAGCTCATAACGCCTCTTTGAAGGGCTTTCACAGCCTAGTGGGGCCAGGAGACATGCCAATAAATAATTCTTAGATGTAAATTTAGTATTTTTGTCAAATTATTTTTGGATTTTTTTTTTTTATTTGACAAAAATGTTACAGATCTTTTCACACTCCTGGATGGCCTGCCACTTGTGTAGTGCCAGCTCTAATCTCCCTAGAAAGAGCAAGACAGAGGGGAACATCTGAAACGAGAGGGCAGCAAAGGACTGTAGAGACCAGAGTCTTTTCCCAAGGGACAGTCCTTTTGGCTACACACTTCCTGAAAATGATTCCCTGCCACTCAGAACCATCAAAGCAAGAAAGATACCTTCAAACCATGTATCTGTTGACATACGTATTTTTTCAAATTATAAATCCAAAAAGCTAATTTCACTGTCCCCCGAAAATCATATCTGAGCCATTTGGATTCTTTCAGCACCCTATCCCAACCAAACAATTCTTGTTTTTTTTCTCCATTTTGTAGTTTATATAAGAAAACTGGATTGGTGTGCTTGTTCCTTTTCCAAATTAAATTGGATGTATTTCCTAACTTAACTTTTATAATACAAAAATCATTAGGACACACTTCCCCACCCTATCATCCTGTCTTTCCTAAACAATTAGAAGTTCTAGAGAACTCAGAGACCCCAGATTTATACTTAGGGAGATGACAGCCTGCTATGTCTGGAGACTGCAAAATCCCCATGGCTGGAGACGGCAGGGGATTAATGAGAATTGGCTCTCAAGGGGGCTGACAGGTCTATAAGCTGACCATAGGCATTCGAGTCACATCTTCCCCTAGTTCCCCAGATGTCACTGATAACTGAGCACATCCCAAGTTGACTTGGATGGTCCCATTTTAGTCCATGATGGAAAAATTACGTAACAAGAGTGTTGCCATTTGAGGAATGGAAAAGTCATTTAAGGACAAAAAAAGAGGTTAAAAGAACTTGTGAGTAATCAATATATCACGGGCGAGAAAAAAATTGGCACATTTCAACGTGGAAAACAAAACAGTATTGAAGAAAACTAGAATTTTCCGTAACTTCAATGGCACTTCATTTTCCAAATGTGTGCTCTTTTAAATGATTAAGTTTTTTTCACAATTCAGAATAAAAGAAGCAAAGAGTAAAAGAAAATAAATCTTTCCATATTCAAAATTTGCAATGTTGAAACCAGCCAACAAAAACACAGGATCACTTGGAACCAGCTCTTGGCCATAATTAAATTAGAATGTGTTTAAATTCTTAATGGCATGGTATTTTACACTGAGTTTGAAATATACACCTAAACACTCCAGCCATCATGAGTTATTAATATAAAGTGCCCAATAACTGGAGAAGTATTGCAGCATATTATCACTCCTCCCTGGCTAATGAAACCAATCATCCTCTCTCACATTTTAGCCACACAAACCAGAATCACTCTCCTTGTAGCTTGAAAGGTTTCAGAAAGCATTGGAGCAGCTAAAAGGCAGCCTTTTTCACCGGATGAAACGACCCTGAAATAAATGTTGGGTTGTTTTACTGAAGTGTGTGTGTCTGTTTTCTTCATAAGCTTTTTACCTGTCCGCTTCTCTGCATGGAAAATCAGATCCCACAAAACAAAACATTAACAGCATGACCACAGTTGACTAATTGTTATTGGGAAGCCTCTGTAGGAGAAGTTCACAGTTCAGAAAGCTAAACCTGCCTGTTTAGTTATTGAGCTTATTTTGGTAAGAATTGGCTGAAGTGTATATATATAATAGTCCATAGCAATAGGATATGGAAGTCTGTTGAATTCTGGTAAAAAAGAGCGGAGGCATCACGCAACTGTATGACCAAACTTTTAATTAAAATTAGGGCTGGCAAAACCCTTAAGTAGCGGGATTCATGGGCCAGCAGTGGGACTCAGGGTTTTGGCAAGAACTGTGGTCTCTCCTCTCTAGACGTTCTGGCACAGACCCAGAGCAGCTCTGCCAAATGTGTTTGAATGTGCTCTACCCATTGGACTAATGACCCTCCCCATAATTAGGCTGAGCCCTGTAAAGCAACCTTCATAAAAATAGGGGCCAGAGAGTGAGAGTCAGAATGGACAAAATATTGCCAATACTATAAGAATAGGAGATTGCTGGCAGCCTTCTCACCATGGTGGAAAGGTGAATTAACTTGAGGATCCTCTTACAAGCCAAGTAAACTAGTAGAGAAGATGAGACATTATCTATGGAGCAGATTTCAGGATGCAAGATAGAATTTCATGACAAACAGACGTTTTGTGATAATAAATAAGAAGGCAATTTGATTGATCAAAGAATTCCTGATGACCAAATCCAGACCACGGTAGATTTTGTCCAAGGCCCCCTTGGGAATCTCAGAGCCCAACAGAAGCCAGGGAAAAGCAGAGACCTGGGAGGTGGCACAGGGGAGGCAGAAGATGGGGTGAGCCATGTTCAGTTTCCAAGTTAAAAAGCACGGTCAGCAGGCCATGAGTCTTAGGGATGTGCACAGAGTTGGGTGAGCAAGGTCAAACGGAGGAATCAGAATCCAGATGACAAGGACCAGAGCAGAGATGGAGGAGCAAAATGGAGGATGAAAATGGTAAGTCCATGGCAACTGCCGACGTTGGAGCTGTGAGTTAAAGGCTCATTTTTATTGGATGTCACCTGCTCAGGCTGGGTCAAGTCAGGCTCCTTTGAAAGTATAGGGATGGGTGGAAGATTTATGTTAAGTTTTGATGGGTTCTTGTAACAATAAAAATAATGAAAATAACAACCATTACTACCACTTACTGAACATTACTTTATGCTAGATGTTATCTTGGGGGATTTTTACACTCTATTAGAATCAGTATTAATAATAATAATAACCATTAATTGAGCACTTACATGTGCCCAGAACTGTAAGTGCTCTAAACATACTCTTTTTACTTAGTTCAGTACTTCTTCAATGTTGTCATTTATTTATTGTTTTTATTTTACAGATGAGAAAACTGAGGCTCAGAGAAGGTAAGGAATTTTTCCAAGTTCACACAGCTTACAAATTCATACAGTAGTAGCAGAGTTTGAATAGTTTTTGTCTGTATACAAAAACTGAGCTCTTCCCAAGGGTTAAGTGACAGTACAGACAATAGGGACAGAAGACTGATAGGTATAACACGGAATGTGTCAATGACAATCACCTAAGCTCAACAGTTTGGAGGTTATGAAAGCAGTTACCGTTATGAAACATTCATTGTTCCAAGTGACCCAGTAACAGAAAAACCACTCGGACACTTATGATCGCAAATCATGATCATGATCAAGAAAAACCAAGAGGAGGAGGAGGAGACGATGGTGAGGATGGTAATGATGATGAGGATGATGATAAAAATTATAATGATGCCAGGATTATAGCAGCCCAAACCATCCCCGTGTTAAGGCACAGCTGTATGGTCACCCATGGGGCGTACTTTGGATGGTATTACCAATGCCTCACCACCTACTTCCACTTAATAATACTTAAAACCCCTTTAAGAGGTCATAGACCTTTCCATGGTTAGAAACAAAGTTTAAAGAAGCCCTAAGACAGTAGCAGCGTCCTAAGTTTACTTGAAGCTACATTAAAATATCAAAAACCATCCCTAAGAAATGCTTCTGATACAGACATGGTAATAAAGAGGATCAGGAAGTGGGGCAGAGGAAGGCTGATCTGAGGTAAGGAAGGAAACAGTAATTCAGTCCACAAGGATTGATCAAGCTCTTCTATGACCCAAGCCATCTGAGAGTTATTATTCCTATTTTCAAGTGTGAAAACTAAGGCTCAGAGAGTTCACACAACTCATAGTGGTCCTGCCAACGTCTGAGTCCAAAGCCAGCTTTCTTTCTGCTTAGCCTAGAGTGACGGAAGCCAAAGGCCCCAAGGACTTTCTAAGGAACCAGATGAAATTCTCTGATGAAAAGGCAAGGCCATTTCATCTCGTCATCTTCCCAAAACCACAGGTCCTGGTCCAACACCAAGATCCAAAAAGAACTCTCTGGATTCAGAACTCGATTCCTGAAGCTTCCAGTAGTCATTCCCGGTTCTGATCGTGGTAATTCAGACAGAGGACAGAGAGATTTTTCATAGGTTGGGACTCGATGTTACACACAAAGTGGTAAACATTCATGTACCTTGTTAGTCTCAAAGCTTTGTAACCAGCTCATGCAAAATCTGCCTGAGGCACTTTAATATCAAAACGCCAACTGAATTCTATATAGCAATAAATCTCTCTCCCTAGCAAAGAAAAGTTCAAACTGCTACCTATGAGTGATCATGTAGCCATGGGGCCAGAGAGTGCCCACAGGGAGACTACTGGGGTTTCCCCATCCTTTACCAACCTCACCCACCCCTCACATTGACTGTCTTTTCCTCACAATTTCATCTTTCCCTGAGCTCAAGCTGTGTCCAGGGAGAGCGGTGCTAATCCCTTTTGAACAGCTTGTGGCTTGGTCCCTGGTCCCTTCAGCCAAGGAAGCGGTGCCTCCAAACACCACAGCTACGAATGTGCGTGGAAATCGACTCCCACAGCTAGATTTCACACAGAAAGTGGGGAAAGCACAAAATTGCCAAATGCAGAGGATCAACAATAGCTCATGTTTGTTCTTACTGCATTTTTTCCTCAAAATGTACCTAGGTGAAGAGAAGTTAAAATATTACTCTTAAAGAAAGAGCACAAATCACATAAATATTAATGAGAGGTAAGCCGGTGGTATAACTGAGGCTTAGTGAATGTGCTAAACCATCCTTTGAGGAGGTATTTAAGTCATCACAGTTGGCACCAATTATAAAAGGAAACCACGTCTTTTTCTTTCAGACTTAGCAGAAACACAGCCATTTCAGCACATGCCAGAAATAAGCTAACTAGATCCTGGTTTTCATTACCATGCCTGATTGCCCAAATTTCGTCCTAGACTCTGTTACGGGCTCAATTGTGTCTCCATCCAAAATTTATATGTTGAAGTCCCAACCTGCAGTACCTCAAAATATAACTGTATTTGGAGACAGGGTCTTTAAAGAGGTAAATTAATAAAAATGAGGTCATTAGGGTGGACATAATCCCATATAACTGGTCTCCTCATACGGAGAGATTCGGACTCAGACACAAGCAGAGGGAAGACCATGCGAAGACAACGGGAGAAGGCAGCCAACTGCAAGGGAAGGAGCGAGGCCTCAGATAGAAACTACCCTGCTGACATTCTGATCTCAGATTTACAGCTTCCAGATTTGGGAGAAAATAAGTTTCTGTCGTTTAAGTACCAGTCTGTGGTACTTTGCGATGGTAGCCTTAACACATTAACACAGAATCTACAACTGTAGATGTTCGATATGGATAACTCTAAGGCAATTCAGCTGAAATAAACCCGCAGTACAATCACTTGCTTGCCACGATCATTTCCATTCAACTCTCGGAACCACTGAAATAAAGAGCACTGCTATCCTAAGAACGGGGTGAAATCCCATCTCCTCCCCTGAGCCCCTCCGACGGACGAGACGAAGTTAGGTAGGTGAAGAGCTTATGTGTCTGCTCTAGTCTCCACAAATTCCACTGGTCGTCATTACACAAAGATTCTTTCTCCCCTCATTAATCCAACAGCCTCCTTAGTGGTTTCCCCACCTCCGTTCTTACCCCATACAATCCATTCTCAGGAAAGTGATCTTCTCCACATTTGGAAATTCTCTGGTTTAAAAGCCTCCAGTGGTTTCACACTGCACTCAGAATAAAATCCGAACTCCTTAGTGTGGCTTAGAGAGCCCTCCGGGATCCAGCCCCACGCTGTCTCTCCATTCTGAGCTCGTGGCACTTTCTGTCTTGGGGACACACCCCCCAGCTGGTTCTGCTCTTTGATCTTACTAAATCCTTTCCTGCTGCAGGAACTCCCAGTGTGCCCTGACTGTGACTGCCTCAGAGATGTTCTCCAACCTCCCTCCTAATAGACCTGTCATCCCCCCACCACACCTGTCATTCTCCATCCTGCCCTATACTTCATTCTTCCACAGCAAGTTTGCTAACTTGTACATATTTCATTTACTCTTCTGTGTACTTGTGTTTTCTCCAACCCTGAGGTCAAGGACTCCATCCTCCAGTTCCATGATTGAATGAATGAATGGGTAAACGATTCAGTGAGTGAAAGCACTTTGTAAACCCAAAGGTGTTATATAAATGCAAAGTATAATTATTAGATATGAAGTCTGATTAAAGCAGAAGCCATGTCTTCTTTTCTTCCCATAACTCATTTCCTCAGTAAAAGGTACCTGAACTGATTAATATATTCATGATTGGAAAGTACTGTTATGAAGGAACAGTCAAATGGAATAATTTATGATCTGTAGCCATGTATGGGTTGTAAAACAATTTCATACATCTTCTCTCATGTTAATCTTCACATGAGTAGGCACTGTGAGTAGGCATTCTTATTCCCATTTTACAGAGTGGGAAACTGAGGCTAAGGAACTCAGTAAACTGTGCAAGTCTATACAGATAATAAGTGAGAGAGCCAAGTTTTTCCTGTTACCCAACTGCTGCCATCTCAGTCAAACTGCCTAGTAAATACCCCTCCTGGGCCAGCGGTGACAAATAACAGACAACAGTGGAAGAACTCATGTCATGCAAACGGAAATTGTCCTGTAGGTTTGTTTAGCAAAAAGGAAGAAGATTTTCTTGGAATGGGGCTTTTTGAGCCACTAAAGCAGGATTTTCCTTTCTACTCAAATTACTTCCTCTTATATATCAACTTTAGAATCTAAGAATATTTTGCTATTACTGTCTAAAGTAGTTCTAAAGTACTGTCTAAAGTACAGAACTACTTTATCTCATTCTATTTTGAGATATATTTCTCCAGACATTATTTTGCTGTTTATAATATAGTGCTATACTTCTGGCAGGTGAAAAATTATATTGTTATGTCTTCTAGAGTGAGCTCTCCCATATATTGAACTCAGTATTTTTTCCAGAGGATAATTTAGTTCTGTGACTATTATTTCATGCATTAAACATATTTATTTAATACTGTTATTAGCAGGCCAACATTCATAACAGATTATATTCTTTCTTGAGATGACATTTACAAAATAATTTTGCTAGGAAAATGGATTCTGTGGTCAAAGTTGAAAGGCAAATGACAGAATACGCAAAAAGTATTTGTAACACCTATAATGATCTGGGTTAATATCTCTGCACAAAAATTCCTACAAATGAATAATAAAAAAAAATCAATATAAAAATGGCCAAAAAAATATGAACAAGAATTCACACAACACATGAAATTGTATAGCTAATAAGCAAATAAAAAATAGGGCACAACTTCATTAATAAATTCATGCACATTAAAGCAGTATTTTCCAAAAATATTGGTAGAAGTGATACAAACTGAAGACATCCATATAAGCAAAACATTTTGAGGTGTAAATTATTAAAATCATTTTTGAGGGTAATTTTATAATATCCGTTTAATTTTAAAATGTATACTTATGGCTTCCATTTCTAGGACTATATCTTCTTGAAATACTGGCATAATTATATCTTAGCATAATAGAGTATAATTATACTTAAGTAATTTTACTGTCAGTTCCACAGATAAATGCCATTAGCATCTGTGTATTCGACTGACATTAGGGATGTGGCCATACTGGATGTAAGTGTTCACTTGGAAAATGTACTCAATAAGGATTGAGCAGAGGCCCAGTAATAAACTCTCAATGAGTGGGACTGAAAAGATAATTCAACTGACAAAACCATGAGAACCAGTAGGAGCCATAATCGTGTTCCTTGAGTTGTCTTCTCCTTTAAAAAAGGTACAATGGGAAAAAAAATAGTCAGTTTGGAATCCATCATATGTGAATTCTAATTATTGTTCTGACACTTGCTAGCCATGTGACTTTACCTTTCTAAGTCTGTTTCCCTTTTTATTTTAGTTTGTTTTATGCTTTGTATTTTCTTCCTTTTTTTTTTTCTTTTAATGGAGGTACTGAGTATTGAATCCAGGACCTTGTGCATGCTAAGCATGTGCTCTACTACTGAGCTATTCCCACCCCCCAAAACTGGTATCTTTTTTAAAAAAACCCTCAGATCTCAGTTGGCTGTTGGTTGGAATAAACAACAGTTGTATATCACCCAGCAAAATTCATGGCATGTACAATGTGCTTAACAAACATTAAGCCCCTCTGCATTTGCCCTCCTACTGTCTGTAGGTCAAGGAGCTGTGCAGAGAGGAAGGGAAAGTTGGGAACAGACAACCCTTTATTGCTCTAGGATTCATTTGTAATTCATTTTCTTATATTCGCTTAGCACCTGTTGTAGAGATATGGGGCTGGTTCTCTAGGTGCAAATACACAACACACATATCCTGTCATTCAAATTCAGACAAAGGAATTCCTCATAAACACCTATAGAGAAGAAAAATAGCCCTCTTTCTAGCAAGGATAATAACTGAAAATAGCTTTATTAATAAGAACAATAATAATGAGAGTGTAATATGTGTCAGGCACAGTTCTATTCACCTTATGTTGATTATCCCACTTAATCCTTTCAACTCTCTGATGTAGGTTTTAATATTATAGGTCTTAATAGTCAATGAGAAAGAAACTTGCCATTCTAGGGCACCAAACTGTCCCAAGTTTTAGATGTGACTGACACAGACAAAGCCCCAGTTCAGAACAAGCAACTTTAAAATATATTTACCAGGTTCCCTAACTGTAAGATTAAAAATCAGTGTGATTCAGGAGAAAGGCTTGCTCAAGAAGAATAGAAACTATCACTCTAGTCAAAGCCCCTAGTTGGTACAGTTCACCATAAAATGGATGGCCCCTGACTTGGATCAGAGCCTGCCCAACAGAGCAGCCAATCAAAAGCTCTATGGAAGAGACACCCGAGTCTCATGAGCTAATTCATATCCTGATCCAGAACCCATCACCTATTCAAGTAACAAATCTTTGTGAGCAACTCTTACGTGCAAGGCACTGTCCTGGACACTGAGATTACAACAGTGAACAAAAAAGGCAAAAAAAAAAAAAAGATCTGCATGGATGTAGAGACACACAAAGTACAAACGCACAAGAACAAGTACATAAGTACAATACGCATATCCATTGATGAAAAGTGCTATGTAGGAAAATAAAACAGGGGTTGGGAATTAGGAGCTCTGACTTGGGGAGGGAACAGGGGAGCAAAAGAAAAAATGTCAACCTTTATCTATAACCTCATTAGGTCAGGGAACATCACTCTGAAGCTCCAGGTAAGTAAATGCACCAAATCATTCTGCCAAGGAAAAAAATAAACAGAATAAGAATAAAGATACGAATAAACAAATAGGTGTACTACCATATTTATACCAGGTTTTGGTGTAAGGGTCCTGATAACTACTGCAAACATGTTAATACTGTCTGAGTGTTGTCTGCCTTCCAAAGTATTTAAAACATTCAGAAGTACATGATAAATTAGACTTACCATTTTAATTAAATATTTAGACACCTTAGATTTAATCAGTAATCACTGTTTACATGTTTTCAAAAATGTCATTTGTTAAATTCATGAATTTTTATTTATTCGTTATAGAAATAGAATATAAAGAGAGAAATGGTTAAGCTTTTATATATCTTTAAGTACTCATTGATTAATAAATTCATGAGATCAATAAATGGGGCACTAAAAAAGTGTAAAAAGAACTGAGTGGTTCTCTCCATGAAGAAGAGCCCCTCAAACATATGAGAAAACTGAGACCCAGTGAAGTTAAGAAACTTACCCTGTTCTGATTCCATGGCCTGTAAGTGGCAAAGCCTCCAAGGATTTGAACATGATCTTACATTAATAGTCTCACAACCATGACATTAAATGTTTAAAGGGTGTACTACAGAACCTGGCACAGAGTGGGCACTTAATATCTCTCTCACCCTGACCTTAGCCTAGCTCAAACTGCAGTGGTAATCAGAGTAATCCTAAAAAAAATGTGACAACTGAACTTATTTACAAAACAGAAACAGACTCACAGACATAGAAAACCAACTTATGGTTACCAGGCAGGGAAGGGCCAGGGGTAGGGATAAACTGGGAGTTCAGGGTTTGCAGATACTAACTACCATATATATAAATAAACAGCATGGTCCTACTGACTAGCACGGGAAACTATAGTCAATACCTTGTAATAGCCTATAATGAAAAAGAATATGAAAAGCAATATACACACGTATGACTGAATCACTATGCTATACTCCAGAAACTAACACAGCATTGTAAATCAACTATACTTCAATAAAAAATTTAATTATTGGACATACCAAAAAAAATCCCACCAAAATACCACCCAAACACACACACACACACCCACAATTCAAACTGTGAGATAGTCCTAACAAAGAGCAACCATCTGCTCCCTTCCTCCTCGCTCTTACCAACTCAAATCCTTCAGAATACGAACACTCATCATTTCACCCATTAAACTATCTGAGTAGGCAAACTCATCGACAGCTTAGTGTTGGTGGTAGACAGCCCGCAAAGATGGCCCCTGAATAAACCACACCTATTGACGACCCTGGGTAATCACCTCCCATTGAAACTGGACTGTCCCTGACTCACTCATAACCCACAGAATGAGGCAGCAGCTGACCCTGCAGGACTTCAAAAGATAAATTAGAAAAAGCCTTGGAAACTCTGCTTTGGTCTGGTGGGGGGTGGCGGAGGGGGCAGTTAGGATCAGCTTCCATGTAAGAAATCTGACTATCCTGAGACCACCACGCCTTGAGGAAGCCTGGGCTAGCCACGTGTTGAGGCTGCTGGGAGAGAGATGTCCAACCAGCCTGAGGGCGTTCCAGCCTCAGAGCCAGACATGTGAGTGATGAGGCCTTCAGATGCCCCTAGCCTCAGCCTCCATCTGACTGCAACATGAAGGACCCCAATGAGCAAAAATTGCTTGGCTGAGCCCATCAACCTCCACAGCTGTGACAGATTCTGATAAATCACTGTCGTAAACCACTACGTTTTGGACCGGTTTTCACACTGCAATAGATAAACAGTGATCATGCAAGCACTTCATTTGGCTTTCTCTCAATGTGTTTTCTAGTTAATAAAGACTGTGTTTCCCTAGATATTAACTATCCACTCCTAAATGTGCAGTCAGCATGCTCTTTTTCTCCTCTATCCACACTGAGAATAGTAATAACATATACTTTATCTAATATTTCAAAATTACCACCTATCATGATACCCAGACAAAAATATTTTCTTTCTCCTTTTCCAGAAAATGGTTGAAAACGAACTTAATAATGAACATTTTTCCAAGCAACGTTCTCTTCCAGAACTCATGGGAGTTATAAAAATCACCCAAAAGTAAGAAGGTGAAATGGCTCACCCTTTAAATTTTTTATATCTTGAGGTCTTTGATTTCAATCATTATTTTTTTTTAAAAATCAGATCACACAGTGCTCTTAATAAAGCATTATTATTTCAGGGAAAGGGATAAAACTTTCCAAATGCAAATGTTTAGCTGGAGTAGAATTTTAAAAGATTCCAAGACATTAGTCAGGAGATGGATTGCTTTGCAATTGCGAGTCTGGGTTACAGTATCACTGGAACCAAATTCCTGTCAGATTAGTCCTTACTCAAAATGAATGTTTGTAATTACGAAATGAAATAAGTTTTAATTTGAATTGCCTAAAAAGGGGAAACCAAATATTGTGTAATTACAGGAGAAGAAATTTGAGATGGAAAACAAGATAGTGTTATTTACAAGTAAAAAGGCTTTTATGGGATTATGGGGCTTTAATGTGCATATTTGTAGGATTTGGGGTGGCAGAATTTGGAACTAAAATATTTTTCATCAGCGTTTATTTACAATGTGCATGCAAGAAATGGAATCCCAGACACATCTGATATTGGACTTATTTAAGCCTTTTATATCCCTACTAAATCTGAAAAGACTCAAATGTTAGCCACACATAATGGAAGTAATCGTGGAGTGTGATAAAATAAGTATTTGAAAACCACATGCAACTTTTAGGCTCAAATCCAGAACTATAAAATCCACCTAGAGACATAATGAGGCTGACTGGCCTCCCTGGAGGAGGAAAAAGCAGTGAGGGGGGAAGTAGGTCCTTATTCTCCGGCCACAGCTCACAGCACCTGAGTGGAGCCCCCAGATGGCTTATAAGTGCTTTACTGCAAAGGCCGCCCACAAGCGCCATGTTGCCTCTCTGTAGGGCAGCCATGTCTTGGCTTCCACCAAACTGTGATTTCACAGACCTTTTGTCTCTGACACTTCTCCTCTCCTAAAGCCTCTCACGCCCAGGTGTCTAGGACCCCAGGCCCAGAGGTCAGTCCCAGTTAGGCTTCCCACGGCATGCACCACTCAGCTTTATAGCTCTGACTTTTCTCCCCCACCTTTCCTGGGATAAAGCCTTCCTATTGAGGTAGGGACAATGTTCCTGATTTACACGAAACTGCCCTTCCCAGAGATATTGGCTCCTTACAAGGTATCACAGACAGTCCATGGTTCACCAAATGTCTGTTCCTCTTCCTTACTGCCCCCTTATTACGGGAAAGTGGTTGGCCAGCCAGTCACTCCATTTCCCAGACTCCCAGACACACTTTGGTCAGGTGTGGTCATGTGACTGAGTTCTGGCCCATGAAATAGAGATAGAAGTGTTAAGTGTTACCTGAAATCTGCCCCATGAACCCCTCCCCTACAGCTCTTCACCATGAACTTTTCTTCACTCAGCTTCCTGGAAGGGAGACAATCTCCAGGGTGATCTGACAAACCTCCATTAAGCTGAGTTCCTGAATGACCTCATGGAACTGGGCCACCCCATGTACACAGACATCCTGCCAATGCGGTTAAATATGCATGTTTGGGTCTCTCTCTCTTTTTTTTTTTAACTGCAGTCATAGTACTCTAAACATTACTTAATCCAAAGGAATCATCCCCTACTGACTGATTTTGGAGGGTGGAAGAAATTTCCCAATTCCCTGCAAATCACCTAGTTTAGAAGTTACCTACATAAAAAAAACACTTTGACAGACCTCCAGCAAGGGTCTGCCATCAGTCTGTCACTTATGTGCAGGTGCCTACGTGGGTCAGCTAGACACTCTGCTCTCTGACTGCCTTCCTGCCCAAGGATCTTCTTCAGTCTCATTTGTCACTATTTACTCTCAGTAGTCACTTCTGGGACTCTGATTTTTTTCAATGAGTTTTCCCAGCATTTCAATTTAGAAATTCACTGATCAATAAAAATCTCCTGTGTCATTGATCTCATCATTTATACATTTGTCATTCATTCATTCAGACATATATCCAACACCCCACATATCAAGTATTGTGCTAGGCATTTACTGAACATAAGACAACTGCTGTCCAGGACGCCAGCAAGTCAGGGACAGGGTTGTAAAACAGTAATCTAGGTAACAGGACAACTGTCATCACAGATGAATTTATTGAGCACATGCAAGATGCTCTGCTCAGAACTTGGGATTCCTTATTTAATCTTACGGTGCTTAATTAAGCATCCTATCCTCATATTACAGATACAGAAATCAAGGCTTAGAAGCATTAGGCACCATGCTGAAATTGCACAAATAACTACTACCAGGGTCGAGGTTGAGACAAGCCAAGTTCTGTCTGATTCCAAAGTCATTTACTAACTGGGTGCCTTTGGGCAAATTAGTTAAATATCACAACTCTCCATTTCCAACCTAAAATGCCATCTCAGTCACAAAGAAGTAATTTCTGTAAAGAGTTAAGTGGCAGGGCACAGATGTTGATGCTCTCATTGCCCATAGCATACTTTACGAATACTATGGGTAAAAGTCCAGACTTCTGAACAATTTTCTTGCTTCTGAGATGGCAGTGGAGGCTGGAGGAAGGTTATGTAAATATTTACAATATTCATATCATGAGAGAATTTTCCAGATGGTGTGTCTTGAAATGGTGATTGTCTTCATACCAACTGAGACCCCCAGTGAAGGCACCTCAGACCGCAGCTTAAAGCAGTTGTGATGAGGTGATCACCAATTATCACAAGACACTGGAGACTTCTGTTCCAGGCATCTACGGAGGCATGACTGTGGGCTCTGGAAGCACCCAGAGGAGAGGGCCTCCTGCTGAAGTTTCTGGGCTGTAAGAGGTACCAAGCCTTGAGTCCACTCGGAGCCTGGATTTGCTGCTCATTGCGCACTTGACCAAATCCCCGCATGCCAGGTACTTATCCAAGGCTCAGCCACTGGGTGATAGCTGAGCATCCCCTGGAGAAATACACAATTGGTAGAGACTTGGAGACTATAAAAGGAACACAGAGAAAGGCCACCTCTGTGCCTGCAGAATGATGTCTAAGGTGCACCTGGGGTCTTCATTTCCCACAGGGCAGCTTCAGCTCCCATATATGGATGCAGTGAGCAGAGAAGGAGTATCACCAAAACGACATTTGTCAAATGAACCTACAACACCCACTGCTCTCTAAGCAAAGCAGAATTTGTTCATGAAAAGGACTTCATTTTTTTTCAGCTGAGTTAGGTTGGAAAGTAGCTAAGATGAAGCCTTCTAGAGTCAGACACTTAAATTTAGTTTCCTTTACTACTTTTTAGCTGTGTGATGCTAAGCAAGTTTCTAATCTTCTCTAAACCTCAGTGTCCTTGACTGTAAATGTGAACAATACTTATACCTACCTCCCAGAGTTAACAATAATTAAGCCCCAAGTAAAATACTTAACAAAGTGCCTGGAATTTGGTCAATGCTTAAGCAATTTCACATATTCATACAGCAGATTTGGGATAGGAACCAAAGAGACAAGTTGCTCTAAAACAGTAGTTCTCAAAAGTTTTGGTCCCAGAACTTCCTCATACTCTTAAAAATTATTGAGAACCTCAAAGAGCCTTTGTTTATGCAGATTATATCTGTCAACATTTGCCATAGCTGCAATTAAAAACTTGAAAACGGTCAAATACTTATAAACTCACTTAAACGTAGTAATAAAACCAGTTTATGTTTGAATAACATATTTTTATGAAAAATAACTATATTTTCCAAACATAATTTAGTATGAGTGACATTGTTTTACATTTTCACAAAGCTCTTTATTATCTGCCTTAATAGAATCAGCTGGATTCTCATATCAGCTTCTATGTTTGATCAGTTGTGTTATGTCGTTTTCATTAAAGTATATGAAGAAAATCCAGCCTCATATAGATGTGTGGTTGGGGGAGGGGCAACTTTACTAGTCTTTTCAGATAATTGTGGACAGTCTTCTTTGATGCAGCCCCAAAGCTCTACAAATGGTAGTCTTTTAAAGGCAAGTTGCAATGATGAATCTAAAACTGTATAAATAAACATACTGGTTGAAGTCTCTTGCACTTTGAATGGTTCTTTCATTTAGGCATGATTTTGTAACATCATGCATTGGTCATTTGGAAAACACTGGTTCAAATGAATGTTGACATATTTCATTATAAAATGTCATCACACATCATGTAACTCCTGGGATACTCCACTGTAGGCTTGTGAGAAAAAAAGAGAATGAAAAAAGCAAGCAGTCACTCAGTATTACTATGGTCTGACCTCGCAGACCCCACGAAAGGATCTTAAGGACTAGGGTATCTCTAAGACCACACTTTGAGAATTGCAACCTTAAAGCAACAAAAGAAAAATAATCTGTATGAGAGAGAAACCTGGAGGACAGTCAAGACTAACAATTTGGAGGAGGTCCTAAAAGAAAATAAACCCGTCCACCCCCACCCCTGCCCCCACCCCCACCCCCAGCAAGTGGTAGAAAAGCTGAGGGAGTTTGGGGAAGAGATATACCTAACTGACATTTTTAAGTTGTTTTTGGTAGAATTTGTAATATAAACCATTCCTTTGTCTGCCCTGAGAAAGCTTCAGAAACTAATATTGTTATACAAGTGAACCCTTTGGCAGGAAATCAAAAAAGATGCTAACTTTTGAGACCTGGTCTGTGCTTCCTGGAGAAAGCCCACATGGACATTGGACCCCAGAGGAAAGATGAAGGATCTGAAGATGTGCAGAAATCCAGGATGGGGTAGGGGGCAGATCTTTGTGTGGGAAGAGGATTTCACCTGTCCAGGGAAATAAGAGTTTGAGGGGATCCTATCTGGTTGTCAAAATCTGAGTGCCCCTAGTTGACCAGTAGAGCAGTGGGCATTAAGAGTTCACCTTGTCCTCCAGCCTAGGATAGGCTGCTGTGTGCTCGGCCGGCGCCCTCTGCCCATTCAGGGGAGTGACTACAGCAGGTAAATTGAGGCCCAAGTGGATTTTGTCTGCGGCCAGGTGGGGGCAGTGGAAGAGAATCTCCATGTAGAGAGTAGAAGCCAATAAGCACTTGATCCCAGGGACCTGGGTCCAGTCTGGCCTTGACCAAGAGAGAATAAAATCAGCAGGTCTGAGGAAGACCTAAGGCATGCATTCTCAACTGGGACCAGTTTTGCAACGAGGGACTGTCCAGCAATGTCTAGAGACATTCTTGGTTGTCACAACCTGGTGGGGAGGAATATTACTGGCTTCTAGGAAATAGAGGTGAAGGATGTTGCTAAACATCCCACAATGCACAAGACAGCACCACAGTAATTCTCCAGCCCCAGATGTCAATAGCACCAAAGCTGAGAAACCCCGGCCTATGCCAATCACTCCCTGGGATGCTCTGGGCCCAGCAGTCCTGAGCCACGTTTCCTCTACACGTTGTAGGGGACCACAGAGAAAGAATTAGGGAGGACAAGATGGAGAAAGGATCATATACATTGAAGATGCTAAGGAGCCTGGCTTTAGGCAAACCGTCTTCTGTAGCCTCAATCCCCTTCCCCCTTTTTATAGTTACCCCTTTCCCCACCACCCTGACACTCCAGGTTCCCATAGCCTGTGGTCTTTCTTCCTTGCAAACCTTTTCCTGGGAAATGACCAATGTTGGTTCTTCCAAATGTAGGATGGAAGTAACTTATGGTTCATCTCTCAGGGACATTGACATTTTAAGTCACATTGTCAACTGTGTAATGTGAGTCTTTTGGAGGGGGAGCATAGTTAACTTATATAATAAAGTATGAGTCAACAGCAGGTAGGTAGGGGAAGGTCTAGGGTTTAGGGCTAGAATATAGCAGAGGATTCCTTATTGGTAGCCCTGAAATCACACCATGGAAAGCGGCATGGTAATGAGGGTAATACTAGCCACCTATATTCACTGGACACTTGCTATGGACACACACTGTCCTTACGGCTCTACCTGTATCAATTCGTTTCATCTTCATGAGTCATTGAGGTAGTTACTATCATTATCCTCATTTTATAAGTGAGGAAACTGAGACACAGAGAGACCAAAAAACTCACTCAAAGTCCATTAGGAACTGAAGAAGTAGGAGTTAAACCCAAACAGCCTGACTGCAGACAAGAGCATGGGCTCTTAACCTTCCCTGCTCTGCTGCTTCTCATGCTATAAAAAGAACTCCGACTGGGAGGAACGGGCCTCACACTGCACTAGAAATGTGTTTGGGCAAGCCAAACCCCACTAGGGATTATAGTTTCCTTCTTTATGAAGTGATAGGATTGGACCAAGCCATCACTCATTTCCCTGCAGCCAATGTTTAATGATTCTTATGGTCCAGATATTAAATTTCAGAATGAGTTGACTTCATCTTATCTTTGGTGCCATTTCTCCTGAACAACATGGTTGGGTTCGGGTCATACACAGCATCCTTTAAGGAAGCTCTAGCTAGCAGAACTCCACCCTACAGGAATCCCCACTGCCTTCCCCTAAAGGCAGCCCCTTGCTCTAGGATCGGCCTGGCCACCAGAACCAAATCCCCATTCCCTTCTTTGGTGGCTCTCTTTTGGGTAAGAGAAAGGAAAGCAGAGTAAATTATTCACATCAAGGTGTGAGAGGCTGATGAGTTCCAGAAACTTTTCTTGTTCTTGTCCTATAATGTAAAGTGAAAAACTGTCAAAGCAATGGAGGAAAGACAGATATTTGGGGGTATGACAGACTTTGGTAACAGCCCTAAAATCAGCAGCTCTCATTCCTCTCTGAGACTAAAGTGGGTTCCACTGAACTGCTCTCATATTTCTCTTATACGTCATTATATTTAACTGAGAGCTAGACTCAAATCAGTGCTCAAAGAAGTACTTTTTGGTTGACTAAGAAGATAATGACTCTGTGTGCCTCAAGTTTTTTTTTTTTTTTTTTTTATTAAATTAATCCCTGTTGGAATAAAGTTGGAATTTGAGTTTAGCTCAAGTCAGAGATTTACCAGAATGTTCCTACATGCTCTGACCTGCCATCCTCCTGGAGAGAGAACTAATGACACATACCCACTATTTTGCTTCTTCAAATACCAAAGGGCTTCTTAGGAATGAAAATCTCTGGCCCCATCCCAGACCTTCTGAAACAGAATCTACATTTTGACAAGACTCTCAGATGATTTGTTTGTATGTTAAAGTGTGAGAATCATGGAAGGGGTTATTATATTATATTGGGGAGAAGTTGGAGAACCTGTATTTTGATACTTAAGGTCACCTGCAGAATTTTCTAGTTAAATCCTGAAGGTTACTTTGCATTTTTAGAGTCAATTTATGCCTGGAGGTAAGAATCTTTATCTCTCTCTCTCTCTCTCTCTCTCTCTCTCTCTCTCTCTCTCTCACACACACACACACACACACAAACACACACACAGGCATTATCTCTTCCCTGCAGGATTTTACAGTTAGTGAAGGACAGATACGTAAAAAAAGCAACCACCATCCATTGTGATGGTACAATAATGGTGGCAGATTCGGTTAGGGAGGGAAGGACAGAAAAAATTAATTGGTTTACCTGGGAAATTCAGAGACAGTTTGGCAATGGAGACAGAATAGTCAAGATTCTTTCAGTTTCAAGGCAGAAAACTATTTCAAAGAGTGACAAGCAAGTGACCAGGAGCAGAATTCCAAACACTTCTGTCCACTGCATCTTGGAATCAAAATCACCAGGAAAACACAACTCAGTTAGGCACTGGATGGGACAATGCTTTACTCACATCGAAGGGAAAGTGCAAGGTCAGCTCCAAGGGTGGGCATTGGTCCCCCATGGCTAGCAGGCCCCTCTCGGCAGAAGATGCAGGGCAGTTGGCCCATGCATCCTTCTTGTGCTGCAGTAAAAGGACTCAGTCCCCACCCTGAATAGGACAGATATGATAGTAGGGTTGGCCAGGTGCCACTATGCACATGCTGAAGCAGAACAAAGGAGCACACATGGGATCTGAAACAGGGAAAGGTATTCCCACACAAGGTGATAAGCCCGGCACAGACTGAGAGGACTCTATCTGTTGGCAAGGGAATGTTCCAAGCTCAAGGCCCATTCTTACACAGCCAGGTGGGAGCCAAGAGACTGCCTGCTTGAGCACCTGAGACTACCTTCCCCAACAAAATGGCTTAAACCACAAAAAGGAATCTATTGTTTCATGTAACTAAACATTCTAGGGGTAGTTGGCTTCAGGCATAGCTATACCCAGGTGCTGAAATCCTGTCCTCAGAGATCCAATTTTCTCCATTTCTTGTGTTTTCCTCTGCTCTAACTTCATCCTTAGACAAGTTCCCTTTAGGAGTTTATCACAGAATGTTGAGGTTTACATTAACTTTTCAGGATTCTGAAATTATTTTTAAAAATTTCCATCAGCCTGGCTTGGATCACATGACCACCTCTGATCAACCTCTATGGTTGACAGATTTAGACTTGAATCCCCACTCTGCTGTCACTAGCTGGCTTTGCCAAGGTGAGCCTGAGTGGTCTCTGTAACGTGGCAGATAGAGATGCCCAGTTGGCACTAGTATGGTCAGTGAATGCTCACGGTGGGGGGTGGGTAACCCTGGTTATCAGCATCATCATTATGGATCTGTATTCCAAAAGGAATTGACTTAATTGTTCAATAAAGGAAACTTCTAGTTGTGTTTTCTAAGGACTCTTCCTCAGTTAGACATATGTGGAACTCAACATATACACACCCATATCTGCTTAACACAAGTCCTGGGAAAGAAGGGTGGCTATCACACCAGCTGGCCCAGTGTGGGTGATAGGAGCCCCTGGAAGAACACCAAGCAAGGCAGATTTGATTTTAGACAAATTTGGATTTTAGATAACAACTTTTAAAAAAGAAGAAAAATTTGAAACCCTCTGGGCCACACAGATTTAAAACATCATTTGTGTGTGACTTCTATACATGCTTCCGATTCTGATTTGAATGCTGACCCTGCTTCATGGGAGAAGGTTGGCCGAGAATTTTTTCTGCTTTGAGGTCAGGATCCTGATTTCTCTGACTCCTTCCATCTCTATTGCTCCTTTCATCTTGTTTTCACTTTTCCAGGGGGGACCTGGTAACGTCACACCCTTGACACCATCTCCACATGGGGCTGTCACTGGATGAGCATGACCGAAAAAGCCCTCCCTGGACTCTACTGATAGAGGTCTGAGTAGAAGAGAGCCTATAAACTGATGTGTCTTGGTCAGCTGGAGGATCAAAAAGGTGGACACAGTCCTTATGAATATAAATCAGTTCAGATCGCATCCCACGGAAACAAAGTAGGAAAAGTGTCCAGGGGCATGACTGGCCGTAGGCTCGTATCAACCCGGGTAGGCCAGGATTCAAGCCAGGGCCTCCACACACAAAGAATCTGATGGCCAACCATCTTCTCCGGCTTCTCTTGCCAACAGTAATCTTCCAGGCAGACGAATTTAACCTCATCTCCACTTTTTCAGTGAGAAATAGCTGTCAAGGAATGATGTGTTTGAATTTAACCTATCATTTCTGAGCAACTGACAGGGTCTCAACTAATACTTTCAGGGACAGATCAAGGAAAAACATCTTACTTACGCTAACAAAAGGTTAGCCACAGAATACATACAAATACTTTGCTAAGAAAACAGAAATGCTAGATGACAAATACAGCCAGCCTGCTGGAGATACAAATCCACTCGCAAAAAACAGCTAAGAGGAAAGAAGAGGGTGAGGGGAGAAAGAGAGAGGGAGAGAGACTGCTCCCATTAGCAAAATCACCCACTGTTTGAATCACTGGAAACTCTTCCTCCTCCCGGGTTCCATCTTTCCACTTTAAAGGAAAGCGCCTGCCATAGGATTAGGCTGACTTTCCTACTTAATAGAAGCAAAAAGGAAAAACAAAGGAGAAACACCAAATGCATAACAACGATGACCTTCAAACTGCTGAGCTTAGCGCTCTGGCCTTTGCTCTGTGCTTGTAGCAATCTCTCAATAACTGATTAAAGGATTAACCACCCAATTTGTTCAAAAGAACACAAGATTTATATACTTATAAGGTCCGGGAAGACATACACCTGAATTTGCATAACAATAACCTAGACCAGAGGAGTCAGACAGAAAAGTAATTCACATTTATAGTCTGAATTTTAAAACCAACTATAAAGTAGAAAATAGAGTCTACCTCACCACTAGCTCGCACAGCACGAGCACCAGTTGGTCTTATCTGTCATTCTCGAACAAATAGGTCTAATTAGAAATGACAATGGTGCATCAACTGCATGCAGGTTAATGACTGACAGATCTACACATGTTTTATCTGGGGGTCTTAAGAGATTCCAACTGATTCTAACTGGCATGAAAAGAGGTGAATTCCCAGCTGCAACAGAGCAGAGAGGATGTTCAGTGTTACCCGGTCCCCCAGAGAAGGTGGGCCAGACTGGACTGGAAGGGTGTCATTAAGAGCTGTGAGCTCACCCCAGGGAGGCAGGTGCAAGAGAAACAACCTAATCCGGGCTTTTGTTTTTCATCTGTTCCCACCCTCTACTGTGCAGAACTGTTTACTCAAAAGGACAAGAAGCACATTCCCCATGTCTGTACAAGGGAAACACACCCTCTCAGGGAGGGTTGGATGACTGGGATCCGGTATGGGAACTGGTGATCTGTCCCAGAGGACGTCTTCTGGAGCAAGTCACTGCAGGCAGATGTGTCCCTGGGAACTGGCAGTTGGCTTCAGGCTAATCTGTCTGCCAAAGTCTGAGTCCTCACACTGAGATCAAAGGGCCCGGGGAACCCACTGCCACAACTCCTGACCTGCCACTAATTCCACCTTGTGAGGACCAACCTCTGGGTGCAGGTTCTAATCCTGAAGCACGGTTTAGTAAAGGACATGAGGAAAGAAAAGAGGAATTAGGATGTTAGTGTTGGAGATGCTAAAAAGCACACCCAGAAGCAAGCAAAGGGCAAGAACTAACATGAATCCAATTTTAGCAGGTGTGCCTGACTTTCCTCTGGGCTAGGAGATATTTTACCTATCTTCCCTTCTCTCCCTCCATCTTATCAGCCAAGAGAGTCATTTAGCCGATCCTTAACTTGATCTTAAATTTTGGCTCCTCAGGAATGTCTCCTTCATAGGATTTCATCATCTTCCTCTGCCCTTCCTGAATGCCCTCACCTTCAGAATTCAAGATCACATTCTCCACCGAGCTACTCCAAGCCGATCAGTCCTGAACCTTCCCCCACAGCTCTGCCACAGAGCCTTCCTCTTCCAAAGCCCACCTAGGGCTCACCTCAACAGAGAAACCTTTCCAGAAATTCCTACCGGACTCTACTACAGTAACCTTAACCAACTCCCCTGAGCAGCTGCCCATTCGTCTGACCCTGGGTTGGGTGAGGCTGTTTTACTGTGTCTTTATAAGTATGATGTGTCTCATCTCAGGGTGTCCCCTACACACACCCACCACCCACCAAGGGCTCCTCCCTGTGTGCTTAACTCCCTCAGCCTCCAGCACCGAGCACTGCGGTGCTGTAAACCCACAGCATCCGCCGGTCCATCTGGGCCTAAGTGGGGAGACCACAGACACCCAGAGACAAGTGAATCCAGTTCATCACAAGCTCAACACACCCTCAAGTTCATCATCTAATTCCAGCTACAAATCCACACAGGTGGAGTGAACCCAACCAATGGAGTTTGTCCTGCTGTTGTTCTTGGTTTGGTTCTCATGGGGAGATGTAAACCATGTCATTATACCACACCATGTCTTGACTTTTTTTAACTCCACTTGAATCGTCTTTCTGTGCTATGAAGACATAGGCCTATAATGAGAGGAATCCCAATCTCAACTAGAATGCAGTGGCTCAGCTGGACAAGGGAATTTTTCCTATTTGACACGAGAAGCATCCCAATGATGTAAAGTTAAGTCCTCTTTATCTTCAAACAAATCATCTATCATCTCTCTATAGACGAGAATAAAAATTATATTAATTTGAGAATTTAGGAAAATCAAGAACATGTGGTCACCACAGGTAGAGCAAAGAAATCCTGTTTAATTCCAGTAATGCTTTCAGCACTAGAAGGCATGTTCATCGAGAAAATGAGCCCAGTAGATGGGAAACAGGATTCTGAGATCAGCAAATGAGGCGCTCAGAGATTTGTTTATTCTGGGTCTCTGACCCAACCCCTTCGCTGCAGAAGAAAAATATGAAAGTGTGTGAGTCTGCGAATGAATTCTTGGTATCCCGTCAAAACTAACCCAACTGCCAAGGAGGCTTGAGACTGTCTGACTGTCCGAGAGTGGACCAGAGCCAGCTCAGGGGACAGCGAGAAACAAGTTCAGAGCTTCAATGAATGAGGAATAAGCAAGGTGGGGGGGGGGCACATTTCAGAGATGGGGGCAAAAAGATGCCAAGGATAGTTCAGACAGAGGTTGTGCCCAGCTATCAGCTCTCCTCCTCACAGAGGCCAGAACACCACTGGAAGCTTTACAATACAAAAATAGCCAAAGTGGAGCCCTTTTTTGTACCGATCAATGTGATTTCCCAATAGGACTGCTAACCCTGTTGTCGCAAAAGTGAAAAAGGTTTTCAAACCCACCTCTTCCTCATGCTCCCCAGCCAAGGTCATACATTCCCAAACAGGCTACTCACACAGCAACCTCCGTCTCAAAAGGTAACTTTATGGAAGTACTTGTTTTTTAACATTTGTCTCAGACACAAATAGATTTAGACCATTTGGTTTTTATAAGGCAGTGGAGGAGGGGTTCCAAGGAAATATATTTATGATTTACAACATGAAACCATTTTTCTGATCATTTTCCACTAAAGGGAGGAAAGAGATTAACTGGCATGAAGCAATTTCCAAGGCCCGCTCAGTGGCTTTTCACTGATGGACAAACCATATTCCTGGCATCAGAGAATTTTAAAGCTAGACGGGGCATTGGAAATCATCTTACCAATTTCCACATTTTCCAGATGAGGAATTAAAATCAGAGATAATCAGCAATTTTCACATGGTGACATAATGTTATTGCCAAAGCCAGAATTTAAATAAAGATCTCTAGACAACATGTATATTCAGCTATATCTGGTCACCTTCTTTCTATTAGCTGAGAAGCCACCCTGGCACATCATCTCTAGGGAAAATACTATGGCCATTGTCTTGAAGAATACATGCTACTTTGGTCTTACAAAAGTCCCACCCACCTCAATCTTCCCAGTTAGATTAGCAGTTTGACTGCTTCTATTCATGAAGGCACAAGTGTCTTTAATACCTGATGTTGTTCATTTCTGCAACAGACATAAGCAGATTCATTATTTTTCCAAGCATTATTAATATTATGAAAGAACCCACCTACGGACCTCCCCCCCCTCCAAAAACCCTCACAAAGTTCTAGAGAGCCATCAGCTTACACCAAGAGTCTTCTTGACAAAGGAACTACCTAGAAAATGCATACCTACTAAATTAGGTATTCAAAATCAATTTTTTACAAACATTGATCAACTCAGACAAAATACACCTTCAAAATCATCTGAGGAATTCTGACTCTGGGTGCAGCATTCCTAAGATAATTTTTCAATGTTTAGTTAATTCAGTTGATTATAAAAGGACAACTTCATTAATTCAGTAAAAAAAAAAAAAGGAAAGAAACTCTTAAGAAGTATAGCTATAAGACTTTTGGGCTCTTTGATTCCTTGAATGTTCCAGCTTTTCTTTGCTCACCGGTGCTGCCCTGCCCCTCACACACATTTCCTGAGCCAGAATGAGGAACAGCTGCCACTTAACCCTGTGTTAAACGTTGGTGGCAAACGCTGAAATTCCAGGGCTCTCCCTTTTATGTTGTTATTTGAGCAAAAAGACAGCTGCTCACTGTTACACTCAAGACACCCATCATCTCTGGCTCCGTGTGGTTCCCTCCAGCGCACACTAGCACTTGTCCCGCCTTGGTGAGAGAGAGCTAAAATTCCACTCAGTGAACCATGGTCATGAGGGTCAACAGCCCGTCCTTTTCATGCTTTTCATGGTCTCTGGTTTCCTCCTTCCAGCCCCATTTCCCTGTAGCGCCATCTTCCCCTCTGTTTTTATTTCTAGAAAAAGGAGTAACGAAAGGAAAGGCTATGAAGGACAACAGAGGGTACGTGGGTATAGTGAGCATGCTGTTCAAGCCCTCTGTAATGCCCATTGGATGGGGTTTATGTTGACTAGATCATTTAAAGGTGTTGGTGTATGTGTCCGTGTGTGTGTGTGTGTTGGACATTCTTTGACGATCTCAAAGACCTGATACACAGAATGTATTGAGTGAAGATTTATTCAATTGAATGGAATGTGGTGAGATTTGCATTAAATACTTTGGGCTAAGGTAACCAGATACATCATTTCCAGTTTATATTAATACCTTGCTGGACTTTTGGTAACTATCCTAAGAAATTATTTCCTGGTTGTTCACATTCTGTAAATCCAGATTATAATAGGATAGAGGGATAAGGGGTAAGAAAGTCTGAGAAAAAGGAATAGAACTAGAGGAAATAAAAGTAGGAAGAAACCAGACAAATAATAGGAAAAGAACGGACCAGAATTCAAGTAACTTTTTTTTTTTTTAAAATAACCTGTTTTTAATACGAGATGCAACTAAATCTTTGAGACTCATTCATTTTCCTTATCTCTAAAAATGGAGAACATGGCATCTGACTAATAATGTTGCTGTGGAGGACAAATGGTGTGGTCTATCCAAAAGTGTTTTCAATATCATAAAATACTAACAAATGCAAGGAATGACTGTTATACGGGCAGAATGGCTAAGAGTATGGTCAAACTGCCTGAGTTCCCTAATCCTAGCTTTATTTTGTTAGCTGTATGTCTTTGGATAAATATGTTAATCTATCTGCATCCAAGTATCTTCATCTGTAAAATGGGAATAATTATAGTAGTCATTTCTCATAGGTTTTTTTTTTTAACAACAAAATGATACAATCTACGCCATAAACCTAATGCAGTGCTTAGAAATACTTACTCAAGTAAGTATTCAAAACTGTTGGCTGTTTTTATCATCATTATTATTGAAATAGCTTAATAATAATAATAACAAACATTACGATGTGCCTGGTTCTCGACAGTGTTAACTGAAAGAGATGCACAACCTAGAAGTTGAGAATTATGTTTTATTCGGCGGACTTTCTGAGGACTTCAAGCCCAAGAGACAGCCTCTCAGATGGCTCTGAGGGACTGCTTGGAAGAGGTAAGGGAGGAACTAGGATATACAGGAGTTTTGAAACAAAGACCAGGTAGTTGGAACATCAAAAGGTTACTGTTAATTAAAGAAAACCAGGTATCTCCAGTTAATGAATGTAGTTTTTTTCTATGCGTGGGAAGATGCAAGAGTCTGGACTCGTTGAAATCACTTCTTTGACATACATCTTAGCCATCTAGGGTCATTATCCTGTTCTTCCTATCCTGAGTTCCCTCAGGCTCACTGTCCGGGAGGGGTGGGATGCAGTAGTGGTTGATGGCTTGGTGGCTCCAGCATCCACTGTTTGCTGATATCGCAGGCAACGTTTTCCATTCACAATAGTGGATATATGTACTTATATATATAATTCAGTCTATTTAGTTTATTACTTAATGGCAGAAAACAAGGATAATTGTCTCTTGGGTATGGAATTATGGCATGGAGCTCTCTCCACCCTAGAACTGCCGGTCCTAACTCAGTGTTACCACGCTGATTCATGGCTTCATGTGAGATATGTGTTTTTCTATCACAAAATTTCCCCTCTGCCCTACATTCATCAAAATTACATTCCTCCCTTTCCAGGCTAGGGAGAAGGCAGGGACTGGGGGAGGAGGTGTGGCAGTGGAAGCTCTCTGCACTATCCAGGTGATAACCACCAACAATTTTGCAATGTTTTCTGACACCAACGACTAATCCTCTGATTCTCCAGACATCAACCAGCTGTCTTACAACTTAATTCAACTCTGACACTATCTTCCTAGGGTGAACATCAGATCCTACAAGGTAAAGAGGCTCAGTTCCATAAGACTGCCCCCACTTCAGATGCCAGGCACAATCCTGGACTACCTGTACTTCAGACCAATTGCTATAAATCGAGGGTTCCAGCCCCTCTTCAGATTTGATAATTTTCTGGAACAGCTTAGAAAACTCAGAAAAATACTGTACTTATGTTTGTTGGCATCTTATAAAGGGTTACAAGTCAGGAATGGAAGAGTTGAACAGAGCAAGGTATGGGAGTGGGAGTGGTGTAGAGCTTCCATGCCCTTTCCTGGTGTGCCACCCTCCAGCACCTTGAGGTGTTCACCAACCCAGAAGCTAAAATGATAACCAGACATAACACCAAGTACCAATGGGAGAGACCTGAGCAGCATTACCCAAAATGTGTTCCCACAGAATACCATCCTATGGGAAGCTCCCCCAAAAAGAGATTCTGTAGAATCGAGAAATACCGCACACTGTATTGGCCTCACAGATATTCACATTAACACATTAAAGGCTTTGAGGAGTAAAGAAATTTATATAACTTACCAAAGGATTTCCAGGCTCGGTTGACTGTGGAATGCTTATTTCTGCATTAATGTCTCTCAAGAGAACACAGATGGGAAAACGTTAAACTGGAGGACTTCTCTGCCCCTCCAGGTAACACACACTCTTTTCTAAAAGTCTTTATGTACATTATTAAACATAAAAGAGTCTAACTGATGGCTATTTCTGGACCAGACTGAGACATGACATAGTCACAGTAGCCAGATAAAGAAACTATCTCAGGAGCACACAGCCCTGCAGAAACTTACACCACAAGGTGGTCACGATTGTTATTCACCAGATACTTCAAGCACATAGTAGGATTTCACTTCTTTTAACATTAGGTTTAGTCTTATGACTTGCTCTCTGGCCAACTAAATATGAGGGGAAATACCTTGTGACTCTTCCAGAAAGAAGTTTTAAAAACTAGTGTGTAAGCCACCACATTCTTTTCTCATTAGTGAGGTGACTGTTGAAGCCTGTGTTGAGATGTAGCCTCCGTCAGCCTAGTCCTCATGAACTATGATGGGTAAAGTCCCTTTTATGATCCTTGACAGACAGGCAGCCAGAAAGAGAAATGAATCTTTGTTGTTGTCAGCCAGTTAGATTTAGGTATTATTTGTTATCACAGACTAACCGATTCTAATACATACCATCGATCCGAATACTCTACTCCATTTCTACCTGGCCCACACCCCCTGCCTATCTCTCTCCAATCCCACTCTTAGCCTGAGAGACCACCACTATCCATGGACTGAGTTCACCCTAAACAAAACTGCTTTTTATAAGATTGTTCACAGAGAATCTTTCAATACTCAGAAACTCCCCACCCTCCATTCAAGGCTTCTCCCACAGTGTAAAGAGAATTAGCCTCAATAGTTTAGAAAGATTCATGCCTAATTTTATTGAAAAGGGAAATCAGTGCATTCCCTTTGTAGACGGTGGCTGAATAATTCATTGAAAGCTTCATTATCTATAATTGTGATAACACACACTTTCAAATAAAGTATTGCACATATCAAATATCCCTGATACATTTCCGAGCAAATATGTGCACATGTGTAATCAGCTGTGGTAATCAACTGCACATCAACAAAGAATCGGAGTGTTTTAGGGGCGTAAAGATGCTCTTACAGTGAACAATCATTTGGCAGTGTGGCTTATTTTAATAGACACATCACTTTAAAATAAGTCTTCACCATCTGCTGCAGCCTCTAATTACAAATGCAACAAGAACATAATTCACAATTGCATCATTAAAAAGTAAGACATAAGGGATTTAATGCATGACTATGTCCTTTTTTAATGCAGGAGACGTCTGTTCATCTTTTCTTGTGTTCCAGGGGCAAAACTAGCGCGAAAACTTTCCTCCATCCTGAAATAGCCCAAGATCAGTGTTTCAAGAGACAACAGGAAATCCAAATAAGGGTGCTTAGTTGTCAGAAATATTCAGAGGCCATAATCCTATCAGTATTAGGTTGACTTAATATTGTTTTCCATATGCAAAAAAACCCTATCTGCAAACAATTTATGTATGATGATAAGAAAAAAGTCTATTCAGCAAGAAGTACAGATAAGGCAATTTAATCTGACCAATATAAATAGCTTGGAAATTCACCTTTCATTTACGTGTTCATAAGAAACTAACCTTGCAGCAGCCCACTTTCCAACTGTGCAAAACAAGCTGGATGTGCCAGGCCTCTGCTAGATGCATAATTAGAAGAATATATAGTACTAAAGCATCTTGTTAAGGTCAATTCTCTATTTTTTTCCTCAAGATCAAACACTAATTATTTAAAGGCTACTGAAGAAAAGAGATGCCATGGCATAAACTGTCAATTCAGAAGTCTGAATGTGCAATGCTGATACTTTGCCTGAAATAAGGGTCTCACCACCAGATGGATAAGGTCCTGGTTATGATCTCAAGGTCTAAATAGCCCTTTTATCAAATAAGAAATCTAATATATTCAATTTTGTCTTTAAGAATAAAATAATCATTATTGCCATCCTCTATTTTTAAAAACAGAAAAATAAATACTCAACTTCATTACCAATTATTGTATGAAACTCAATAGAACCATGTGGAAACAAAAAAATTACATATATGTGTGTGTGTGTGTGTGTGTGTGTTTCACGTATTTCATTCTCTTCCTGGCATTTGAAACACAAGACGAGCACCGCTACCACAAAGTGACAGTGAAGAAGCACTTTACAGCACTTGCACCCAACCCTAGGCCAAGAGATGCCCAGTAGTAGCTTAGAACCTCTGGTGCTTCAGTCTAAAAAATCCATTAACATCACCCACAACCATGATGGTTTATTACTACTTTTCCAAGAGGTTTGCTTAGGGTGCACTCACTGATATATTCAGTCTCTTTGCACTTCCCAGGATTTCAATGAGCTCAGCGGTTTGGAAAGAACCTGAATTCCCTTTCAAGTCCTCTTTAATTTACAGCTTCCTTCTACTTACTAGATATTTTGCTTCTTTCTTCTTGGATGCCATGGTCCCTTCCTTACTTACAGTTACTGCGTCTCACATGATGCACACACATTAGGAGCAGAGAAGTCAGAGTAGCTCCCCCATTCATCAAGGGCTGGCAACCTCAACCTATTGTTGACAGCTGCCATCTTGTTTCCATTCACACTACTGACTTTTCCTGTCCTGATGAGAGCCACTTCCAGGCCTCTGGGGTGCTCCCATTCCACTCAGTCTCCCACTCCATCTTCATGGTACAACCCTTCATTACAGACTGGTAGCCCTAGCAATCAGTATGAAAACAAGTCATATAATTTTCATTTTTCTTTTATTCCATATAAGGCTCACATCAAAGAGTCTTCACCTACATGGCCTACATGTTTGCTCTCATAAAACCAATAGTTACATTTTTACTATCACAATGGATGATTTTTACTTCCATAATCCTTAGATTCCTTTCCCTTTGGAGCAAAACTTCTATTACTCCAAATTTAAACCAATAATTCTGAGCAATCATCAAAATGACCGTTTTATTCACAGAATTCCACATACCTAAAACTAATTCCTAAAAGATAGTAGAGCTACAAACCTAGGTCATAAGAACACAATGATTTCTAAAACATTTAAACAAAATTAAAAGTTTAATATTGAGATATAAAGTGACTTCTCAACAAGGCCTTATCATTCCATTTCCCAAATAGCATAATTTCACTTTCTTACCAAAGAGCAAAATAAAATTTTTGGAAGTCATAGAATCATGGTTACCAAGGAGAAAGGGGGTAGGGAGGGATAAACTGGGAGTTCAGGATTTGCAGATACTAACTACTGTATATAAACAACACGGTCCTACTATATAGCACAGGGAACTATATTCAATACCTTGTAATGGCCTATAATGAATCCTATGCTATACACTAGAAATTAACTCAACATTGTAAATCAACTATACTTCAATAAAAAAGTCACAGAATCGTAGAAATATGGGCTTTAAGGAATATTCCAAAGAGCAATAACTCCTAATTCATCTTCAGTCATAAAGGAATGTACTTAAACCATCTCAGAATGATAGCTCTCTACTGCACCTTCTTCCAGAAACTTCAGAGAGGGCTCCCCAACACACACACATACACACTCTACCCTGCCAGCCCCCTCTCCCTCACTAACCTGCCTTCCCAGTAATGCATTCCAGGGCCTTCCGGGCCACTGGGCAGGAAGTTCTCTCTAAGCTCCATGCTGCATTCTGAGACCTTTCTTTCATATCAGCAGAAAAGGAGAACAGCTGTCCATTCTTCAGTACAATAAATCACCTTTCCTGTACTTTAAGATTTATTGAGTTCTCCCTGCCATATCTTCCCTTGATTAAATAATATAAATGCTTTTATCTTGTCATTGTTTTTATTTTACTGACATTATTGGGTCAGCATCAATCTTTTTCCTTAGAAATTTTATAAAAATACTTTTTAAATCAGGGTTTTGTTTTTTTTAGCCATATCCAATTTTAACAGTTGTAGCTTCTGCCATTTTGAGTTTTCTTTATTTCCACGAAGTTCAATTTTCCCAGATCAAATTTTGTACATCTAAATTTTGTCAAGAAGATTTAATTTTGCCATCAATTTTTTCAGCCAAGAACAAATTCTACCATGCTTCGTTGTCAGTTCTGCTTTGTTGCCATCAGTTCTACTAGTAATAGACATTATGAATTTGATAAAGATAGCTTGTGTTTCTTTCTTAGCTAACCCATGAGAAAACTGTCGGCAGTTTTTGTGGGACCAAGATGAAGGCAAAAAGCAGGATATAAAAAAGAGGGAGACAGAAGACAAGAGGAGAGACTCACAGGAAGGTAGAAACAAAGATCCACAGCGAGTGAAATCAAGAGAGATGCCACAGCACTTACACTGCATTAACAGCTCAGCTCCCAAATGCATGGTGTTGTCAAAATATTCTGTGTCCAGAGTGATGGAATCTCTATCCACAGCTTTGGTACAGTTTTTCAGTTTCTGTCCAGTTTCATAAAATAATATTTTAAATTATAAGGACTGAACAAGAATATCATACTCTCCTAATGATCTGATCAGCGCTCTGTAGAAAGGAAAGGTTTGGCCACGGTTTGTTCATTCATTCATTCACTAAATAAGTACAAAATGCTCAGCCCACAACCTACCATGGATGGTGCCAAATACTGAAGACATGGACGTGTGCGGGACAACCCCAGCCCCTGCCTGGGTTCTCAAGGGCAAGGAGACCATATACGTGCAGCAGAAAAACAAGATACGTGCCAACTGTGACAAATGCTTTGGAAGAGCAGATAGGGTGATGGGGCAGAGTCAAAGGGAAGGAAAGCCTCCAAGAAGAAGTGAAATTGGAATTGAAACCAAAAGGGTAATACATACAAGCCCAGAATGAGCATCATAGGCAGACGGGATAGACAGCAAGCATCCTAAGACAGGGAAGGGCTTGGACGTTTGAGGAACAGGAAGGAGGTGGGTATATTTGGAGGTTGGTGAGCAAGTGAAATATTCCAAAATAAGATATCATCCTCTGATGAGTGTAAATTGGTAAATCTAAATGTTGGAGATAAATATTGGAATACTGAGGCCAGAAACATTAATTCTACTACTCAGTTTTCCACCAAACTGATTTTCAATTCACCTTAAGTACTCTAAACCAAATTACACACACATATACACACACATACACACACACACACACACACACACACATATTCAAGTCATATTTCTTATTAACAAATCTAAGATTACATTTTTTAATCTGCTTGAGAAATAATTGGAGGTCTGCTCTTGCTCAGAGTTCCTGAAACATAATTTTCCCTCTTGGGTTAACCCAGTATGCAAAGCCCTGAGGAATATTTCAGCAACAAAGACTTTCCCCCATCAAACACAGGAAGAAAACTAACTTCATTTCCTCCTGTTCCTTCCTGCCACAAATCTACCTTCGTATCAGCAGATAAACTGACCCCAAACACAGGTGTAATTCAATATTCTATTTCAAATGCCATCGGATTTGAAACCCAAGTAATTAACAGCTCACTAGGGACCCTACTGAAATAAAACCAACTTTGATCCTATACCCAAGTCCCTCGCCAAATGGATGGGTAGCTAGAACCCCTCTGCTTTTGCGTTAATTGAAATAAATAACTATATCAGAAGAATGCTGTGTGCAGGAGCGTGGGCTACAAGGAGGGGGTGTTTTTCAACTTGATTGTTAGATGGAGTATCAGGATGGGATAAATACTGACATGTGCAATTGTTCTCCATCCTGCACTAAGCCAGCAACTTGGTTCTCTGGCATCTTGGAAGAACAGATGTACATGAGATGTGATGCATCTTAACTTCAAGGAGCAAAACTAGGTCTCTTATCACAGCCCAGAGAAGGCCTATATTTTATTCCTAACATTTTAATATAAAGAGAATGGTCTTCTGGCCCAGTGAGTGATGATATACAAAGCAAGCATATACAACAGGCTAGTTTTCAGTAATTTGTTCTCTTGTTCCAATGCTTTGATTATTCATAGTGGTTTACATGGTGTAATCCAAACAGTAGAACAGCTTTATTTACAGATGTCACTTGGATGAGGTCAATGAGTCCCTGATGGATCACTCTGAGATAGATAAACTTGGAGACATAATTACTGGTCATAAGTACCTACAATAAAGTGATAGTGGCCACCTGTTGAACACTACTTTCTACCAGGGACTATGCTACTGACACCAGACTGTCTTCCTCCCAGCTCTCCTCTTTACCACCAATTCAAGGGACCCCCAGCCCAAATTACAGCACGAGGATGAGAGTCAGGGACCCAGTTTTTGGTCCCAGCTCTGTCACTTTCTCGTCTGTGATCTCATACATGTCACAGTGCCCTCTCTGAGCCTTACTTTCTTCTGCTACAAAATGGAGATATTAAATTTACTCCAAAAAACCATTGTGAGGGTGAATTAAAAATTTTTTAAATATAAAATATTTTTAAACAATAAAGTTATACATGAGTGTGGTACATAATTCTTAAAAATTATGGTTTATTAAATACCTACAAATTGCCAAGCAGTGAGCTAGACCCTTTACAAACACTTTCTCCAATCCCCACACAACATGAAAGTATTATTAGCCCCACTTTCCAGAGTAAGAAAGGGGTGTGTAGAGACGAGAAATATCTTGCCTGAGGTTTAGCTGGAATACAAATCCATGTCAATAACGGCAAAATATTCTCAAAGATAATACCAGCAAAAGATAAATTCAGTAGTAGAAATACTATGGTCTTCCACATTTTTTTAAAGCTCCTGAAAATAATCTGCAAACATTGCATATATGGGCTCACAATGTGTATATACAAAACAAATGCACATCTGTAATAAATACATGAAGCTGCCAATCACACACAAAGTAAAACTGGTGCACAGGGAGTGAAAGGTCAGTAAGTAAACTAGCATCTCCCTGTTCAGGTATTCCTTGTTTTATTGTGCTTCACAGACAGTGTGTTTTTTACAATTTGAAGGTTTGTGGCAACCCTGCTCCCAGCAAGTCTGTCTGTATCAGTTTTTCAACAGCATTTGGCTCACTTCATGTCTCTGTGTCACATTTGGTAATTCTCACAATATTTCAAACTTTCTCATTATTATTGTATTTGTTACTGTGACCCGTGATCAGTGATTCCTGATGTCACTATTGCAAAACAAATCCCAACTCACTGAAGACTCAAGTGATGGTTAGAATTTTTTAGCAATCAAATATTTTCAACTAAGGCATGTACATATGCACATCGTTTTATTAGGACATAATAGCACACTTAAAAGACTATAGTATAGTCTAAACGTAACTTTGATATGCACTGGAGAACCAAAAAAAAAACATGTGATTTGTTTTTTATTATGAGATTTGCTTTATTGCGGTGGTCTGGAACCAAACCGGCAGTATCTCCGAGATCTGCCTGTTCTTCTTAGAGCCTGTAAAGCCCAATTAAGTAAAATTAGCATGTGCCAAGGTGGAGGAGGTGAGCCACTGAGGTTGTAAATTTCCTTAAGGTGTCAAAAGGACAGTAACTTCTGAGTGAGATATGGTACCTTCGCATCTGTTGGAGATATTTATTACTTTCCAAATGGCCTTAGTCCTTTCTAGGCTGGGTAACAGCACAATTGAATTGGGTGATAACTTCTGCCCAATTGTTTCCATGTCCCCTATAGAGTTTAAACCACTTCCTACGCTTTCTCCTTCAGAATCCTCAAGGTCTAAGAGAGGTTATATCAAGAAAGAAAATGGAAGGTGCGAATAAACTGAATCAAACTAGAAGATGCTTTTGTAGACAGCTAGACTCTCCATGCAGATCCCATGAGTTACTGACCATCGTTCTTAGTCAAGAATGATTAGCCTGTGTTGGGGAAACAAACAAACCTGAAGCCTCAGTGGCAGAACACAGCAAAAGTTTATTTCCGGCTTATGCAAAGTTCTCTTCCAGTTGGAGCAACTCTCCAGAACAGCTGTCCTGTTTCCTTCTTGAGGCTCTGCCATCTCAGCATGAAGCCTCCACAGTGAGCAAAGAGGAGAAAAAGACAAGACGTTTCCATTGCCTCAGCCTAAAAGTTATCCTTGTCACTTTCATTCATTTCATTGGCAGGACCTAGTCACATGGCCCTGCCTACTTACCTGTTTTAAGCTACCCCAGGAGGAAGAGAAGCCAGAAAGAGCACTGCGCATGTCATCCCCTGTGCAAAGGCACTGTGCTGGGTGCTGGGATTCAAGGATAAATTAGACCCAGCATCTGCCCTTGAAGGGCTCACCTCCTTGTAGAGGAGACAGGAATGACAGAGTTTATCTTAGAGTACAAGCACACTGTGACTTGTACTCTAATCCAGCAATAAATACGAGGCTTTGGGAGTGCAGATAAGGGAGCAATTCATTACAACAGGGGGTGTAAGAGAGAAACTAATTTATACATGTCACTAATATGTATGCCTGTATATTAGGGTGATAGCTGAGAAAAGAAAGGCAGCATGGGGTGCCGCTGAGCCCCCCAAACTCTTCCCCAGGATGGTCCCCAACAGCAGAGGGAGTGAGGAGGCACTAGAAGAAAATCCTGAAGCTACCTACCCCCACCTCTCCCCTGCAGTGAATGTCATGTCTATAACACAAATGTGTGCACAAAACATAGCTCTTTTTTAATACAAATAATACCCTGTCTTCTGTAATCTCCAAGTAAAAATAATACTAAGTTGTCATCAAATTTCCATGATTTCTTGTACTCTAAGCATTTCCCGGTGCGCTCCCGGCGGGTCCATGGACCCTCATGTGCAAAGCATTGAACTGGGCATAACCTAGAACCAAGAGGCCAGCATTATTGCCCTGACTCTGCCAGGAATGAGCTGTGGGACTTTTAGAGGAGTCACTTTACTTCTCTGCATCTCCGTTTGTCCACCTATGAAGTGAGATAGTTATATATACCCTTGTCAATGTCTCTTCCTATAATATATATCTCTGTAATGAGAGTGTTAATTTAAAATACATGCAGCGGATGATAAAAGCCCATCAGCAGTTGAGGTGGATGCTATGAATTCGTTCCCTAGACCTCTATGCACCATCTTTGCAGCAAGAGGGGATGAGTACTGATAATTATGTTCCCAGATTCCCCTGCAGTGAGGATTCTGCAAGAAGCACAGATGCAGTTCTACAAGGTCTCAAAGTATCTGCTCCTCTGCAGGGCAGGGCAGGAGAGAGGGAAGGAGAACACAGCACGGAAGATGCAGCGGGAAACTAAGACAGACCCCTGTCCACATGCTAGTGACAGTGAGTGATCTGGGGTGACATCCAAAAGACTGCAATTCTAGTCTCCATGCGTAATCTTCTGAGGACATATTGTGATGGCTTCCATAAAGTAACTTCTTTCTCTAGCTCTGATTCCCCAGGACCCTTTAAAAGAGATCAGTAGAAAGCGTTCTTCCTTATCCAACTAAAGTCATGGTTCTGCCTGGAAAAGCCACCACTGAAACAAAGGAGAACACTGATCAGGCCAGGCTGAGAAGGAACCGTGGCTCTTTGTCCAGCTGGCAGCCACACTGTTGCTGCCTGTGGTCCTTGAGCAGCTCTAGAAGCTTTGTGCTTCTTGGGGCGCATCTGAGAGCCTGCAGATGAAGACTCAAAAGGCTCCTTCCACCCTGTGCCTGGACGTTTGAATACCGTGGGGGCTCAAGATGGCCGCAGCTGCTCCAAGTTCCTCCAGGCTTAATTTCCAGCCTTTGATTAGGCTCCTTTCCAGTTTTTCCATCTCTTCATGGAACTTTCCTCCAGGTTCCTAGTTATGTGACTCCTAGGAACCTTCCTACTCCCACAGGCACAGAACCAGCTGCCCAGCTCTGCAGTCCCTCTAAACTCTCTAGAGCTCCCCTCTGCAGCCACCTGCCTGTGGACACCACCAGTGACCTCAATACCTACCTTGAGGCTGGACCTTAACTCTCTGGGTTCACATAGAAGTTGGCTCAACTCATTTTCCCAAATCCCTTAGGAAACTGTTGCTCACAGTTGTCCACTCAGAGAGCACTAAGTGGTTCAAAGTGGACAACCCATGTGAGAGCCAACCCGAACATCACAGTGGAGCAGAGACAGGGTGCAGGGCGAGCAGCACAAAGTGTGGAGTGTGAAGCACCTGAGCATCACCGCGGAGCAGACGATGGGACGGCAGAGGGAACCCTCGGCAAAGGAGTCTGGAGACCTGGGCCAGGTCTGGGCTTGGGCAGGTCCCTTGGCTTCTCAGGACCTCAGCTGCTGAGCTCTAAAGTCAGTTAGGATCACGTAAGAACGGAAGTCTATTTCTGATTCCTGATATCCCGTGATAAGAATACAAAAGAGTGGATAAGACAGTTTCCATGTTTCCTGTGAGCAGTTTACAGGAGACTATTTATGGGTCTAAAAGTCAGATAATCACATCAGATGAAACATGCCCTGGATTAAACCTGGTGAAAGCGGAAGTACCACATCTTCCTTACAAAACAGAAACAAGTCACTTGCATTCTGAAGCACTGTCCTCTTTGAAAGCACTTTTGAGTACCTGTCACTTAGTCAACCTTATTCTATGAGATGGATGAGGGAATTGACTGGAGCCTGGACTTGAGGCTCTCCAACTACAGGGCACTTCACAGCGAGAAGATCTTCATGATAAAAATTGTACATTTGCATCTATGGGGCTCAGACCTATAATCTGGCGCTCTGCTTTGTCCTACTCACAGAAAACATTCCAAAGGGTCTCATCCGAGACAGGCTCGACTCAGCACGAAACACTGCCCTTCAGAGTCTCCCCATCTTCATCATCAGAAAGGGGGAATTCCTCCTGAACAATGGCTTCCTGAGGAGGCACAAGGCAGGTATGGAGGGAGGTTTCCATGTTCCCACCTAAGGCCTGGGCTTCCCTCAGTAGCTTAAGAGGGAGATGGATACCCTGGCAGGAAACATGCTAAACACTCATTGGGATGTCAAATTCCCAACAATCCCAGCCCCCGAAGAGAATGTCTTGCATTCCTTGGGGGACCCTCCCCTGAGGCGCCCCCTCCTCAGACTCATGCATCTCCCTCTCACTCCCTCTCCCGCCTTCTCCTCAGTGTCCCCTTCACCTTTTCCCCTTCCCTTCTTTCTTCCTCACCTTCTACTGAGCTGTCTCTAGGTCCTTCTTCCTCTTGCTCCTTCCTTCTTCCCTTTTCCCCTCCAAGGAGCAGATAAACCTGGGTTTTGAGTCGAGGTGACATTAATCAGAATTAAATGCTTAGAAAACAAAATGTCTTGCAACAGGAGCATTTGCCCTCCATGGACGTGTCTTGTTGATTGCTTCTTAACCAGATTCAGCTAGTGGATTGTGCATTTGTTCTGCTGTTTTCCTTTCTTGGGGAAGTACTTCAGGGATCGCAAAATGCTGTGCACAGTTAATTATCTGTTGTCACTTACCCTGTATTTGTCTGTTTATTTCTGACAAATAACTCCACAGAATTCTCTGGAATTGGTTAGTTAAAATTCATCTGCATTAATGAATATCCCAGGCCTCTCTATGTTGATAGAATCATCACTGACACATGTGAAAAAAATGGGTGAACTCTATTTCGAAAGTGTCTCCTGCCTTCCCCTTATAACATGCTCTCAGTTATCTCTTGGTTTTTGGCTTATCTGGAAAGGACCCTGAGTAAAAAGGACATTATTTTGGTTTTCAGAACTCTTTTGGTATGAAGAATTTTTTTTTTAATTAACTGTTCTGGGGCTATTTTTCGAAAACATCCATGAAAAATGGCAGAGAATCCTAGTGTATCACAGTGGTCATTTCATCACGTGTCCGTGACGCCTGAGCAGTTCTGTGGTAGGTTTAGTAGGACTGTGAGTGACAGCACATCTTTGTCCCATGAAGTTTTGAACCTGAACATGGCAATACATTCTGCACCTCATCATCCCTGGGGGTTTGGATATGTCTAGTTATACACTCCCAGCAGGCAATGTAATCTGACCTAATGGCTGAGGGCAACGGCAATTTTCACAGTACAGGAAAAGTCACACTCCAGGGCATGCTAATTCTGAGATGATTCATAATGACCCTAATTCATATCACAGGAGCATCAGTACTCCAGTCCTCTGTCAAGCGTATGTGGGAATGTGTGCATGTGTATGTGGGGACAGGTGTGTGCTGCAAAGGTCCACATGTTGCAAAGAAGAAAACCGATATCCCAAATGTCTTCCTAGAGAAAACTTAACAATGGCCATAATAACAAATAGACCTGCAAGTGTCTACATGTCAACCCTGAGTTCTCTGAAATTATACAACCTGACTCAATAATTCAGAAGGTATCAGACTAGTAAATGCACATTGACAAATTTTAAGCAGAGTGATTGCTTCTCACGGAGAATGCATGGGCTAGCCCAACCTACGGTTTTCACCTGTCCCACTCGTATAGACATAGTTTTTCATTTCAAAACTACGCAAAGATTTTGAATGCAGCATTTTCCACTTCCTCAAACTGCTGTTTCCTAGCAAGAAAAGAAAATTATTTTTCCAAATAAGCATCTTCTACCAAGCAGAGTTGATTTTGATTCTGTGCTGCACTCCGAGAAGGTGCTATTTCTAAAGTACAGCATCTTAATAATAACAGGGCCTTGTAGTTGAGCCACGCATTTCTACCCACAGACTACTTTCATATGTATCACCTCATTTTTATTGCAATTCACACAATAACTCCATGAAGCTGGTACTGTCATCTCCTTCATTATAAAAATGCTTAATTCACGAGCTAGAAACTGTAAGGAACATGTTCAGGGCTTCAGAGCTAATGACAGCAAAGCTGATGTCCTGTCCTCATCTCTCTGACTTGGAGTCCAGCTGTCCTTCCTCCCCCCGAATAAATGTTATGATGAAACTGTGCTTCTGGCATCAAGGGTGATAAGTGGGGGACCTCGGGCTTCAAATCACCTTGAAGGGCTCTCTCCTCTGCATTCCTTCCCACTAGCTATCAAAACTGGCCACGTAATCAAGAAATGAGCCAGCACACAACACGGCAGGACCTTGAACCACCTGAAAGATGATGATAGTGTTTGCGGAGGTGGACTTAAGAGACACTCCCCGCCTCCTCACCCCCTGAGTCCTCCCAGGCATGATTCACGTTTCCAAGGCCACATTACAAGCCCAAGGTCAGAACTGGAGGCTTCTGCAGAGAAGGCAGCTCCTCTTTCCAAAGCATAGTTATAAATCTGTAGAAGCCAGAGATCAGGGGCAAAAACAAAGATTTTGATCACTAATTATCAAATGATTGTGGCTGACTCGCTCCCCACCTTCCTAGAGACTTAGGGGAAATATGTATTTTCCCTGCTCTTTACCCAGTATCTCAAAAGTTATAATCTACATGACTTGATGGTAATTACCATTCGTGCATATATCTCTCAAAATACGGGACACAGAAATAAGAGACACGAGCAAGAACATAAAGAAGCAACTGTTGACAGCTGCACATGAAAAGAAAAGAAATAAAAAGGAATTGCGGGAAAGAAAAGTCATGTCCTAAAAGATTGAGGGGATGACAGAAGAATATCAGGGTGTCAGCCAAGATGACAAGTTACCTGTGTCTAAGGTTGAGGTGTAAATGCAACTTCCTGCCTCACTGTCTGCTTCAGAGCTGCCTGGAATTCTCTGCAAGCAGGCTAAACCCCAGAGTCATTCTATTTGCCCTGGCTCTCCCAAGTATCCAGGACTTTATGGCACTCCACGGGCAAGTAAAGCAGTGATCGGTGCTTAATATCGAGTGTTACCTGTTAGTCTGAACCTGTCTGGTTGCAAGTGACAGAAACGAACTTCAAGCCATATGAAATGTAATGAGCACACAAAGCAAGGGGAGACCAGAGGAGGAGCTGGCTTCAAGGAATGACAGACTATGGGCACTTAACTCATTTTCATTAGCTCATTCTCACATCGTCCTCTCTGTCCATCTGTCTCTCTGTCTCTCTCCCATCCCACCCCTTCTTCTCATCGTGATTGCCCTCATTCTTTCCTTACAGTACATCTTCTCCCTGAGTGAAGAGGGGCCCAGAGAGTTCTGGGGAAGACAGTTAGACAACTCCAGGCTTATATCATCTCAACTAGCAACCTGAGAGGGGACAAAGAGTGTGTTGGTGGAGAAAATCCTATGCAAAAATTCTCATTCACTTGATTTGAGTCTCAAACGCAATCCCTGGACCAATTACCATAACCAAGGGGGTGGCGTGCTGTGATTAATCAGATCTAGGTCACATGACCACCTCTATGCACTGGTGTCAGTGCAGTGGTCTCCCCAACCAGAATCAAATAAAACAGTGTAAGGGAAACTCCCTCGTGCCCTCCCATTAAAAGAGGAAATAATGACACCAGAATTAGGGTTGGATGAAGGAGTTCGGAAACATTAAGTATCCTCTACAAGACACAATTAAAACATGGGTCATCCAGATTTTCCAGTATGATCATGCTTGCCGACGGAAAATCAAGGATTGAAAAACTCCTGTGGCTTGAGCCTCCACCGGATTCTACATGATCCATTTTTCTCACTGCCCATTAAAGAAAATCCAAGATATTGTCCAATTAGGCTTCTGCTGAGAACTGAGAGTTAGCAAATTTTGATAAATCCGTGTAAAACAGATTAGTCTTTCATCTACAACTCTAATAAACATCGTAAGTGGATGCACAAGGAAAGGTGAACCCTGAATCTACCGCTTATGATGCGTCTCTTTGTTTAGATAATGCAAATGAGCCCTGATAACCAAGAAAGTGTTCTCATTCCCCCAGTGCAGTACAAACCGAGCCCGAGGTAAAGCCAGGGGTCGGGGGGAGCAGAGAGCAAGGGGGAGAGCAGTTGCTTTCTTTGATCACATTCTCCGTAAGCTCCTCTTTGAAGCAATTTTAAAGGTAATGAATGAATTACAAGACTACAATAAAAATAAAGTCAAAGAGTTAAAGCAAGACCCTAAGACACAGAAAGAAAGTACTCAAAGGATGACATCAAGCTTGTACCCTGGTTCTCCAGGGAACTCACAGCTCAGGGCTCCTGTCCCAGGCCTCACACGCTGCCTCTCTAAGAAGCTGTTTATTTCCTCTGAACCGAGCCTAATCTGGTGCCAGAAAAGTGAAATGGAGCATTAAGACCATTATCTGGATATGGGAGGAGGAACACACACAGGAAAGAAAATCGAGGAAAAGTTCAGTTCATGCGAATTCATTGAGATGAGCATTTATTTTTTGTTTAAATTGACCTTGTAATTGTTTCTAGTTTTTTCCCTCATGAGGTATGCAGAGACATCACCTCCAGGGCCAGTCCATTTACAGCAAGAAAGAACTCAGCGCAGCTCAGACGCCCTGTATCATTCACCCATGCAGGTCATACCATTGATTCTCTTGCAGACACAGCCATATGGATTGATTTAGCAGCATTTCACTGGCTGCCTAGAGACACGGCTTGAGTCATCCTGTATAAATTACTTAACTCTCCACCACAAAGAGGGAAAAAAAATGTTTTCTTGCACAGCAGTAGCAATTAATGTTCAACATGTTTATGGACTTTAATAATATACGGCCCAGCACCGATCTCCCTATGCAATACCATTATCGTGAGAGAGGGACTTAGGTGGTGTCATCAGCCTACCAGACACAGATGATTGATCCATCAATAACTGAGCCTGGCCTTATTACAGCAAACAAATTAGACACCATGGAATATATTGCCATATAGACAGGACTTCCTTCTCTTCAAATATATGTCATAATTGATAGTGGTGACCTTTTGGCAACACTGGAAAACAGTTTGCAATTAGCAGGCTCCCTCTTCTTTGAGTGCCGGCACACACAAGTGGTCATTCAAGGCTTGGTCCAGCTCAGCGGAGTGCAGCAAGGTCTAGACAGCACTTTCCCAGGAAAGCACGTGCCAGGAGGGTCAATCTCTCCATCTTTCTCATATTTCATATATTTCATTCCAGAGTGATGCAAAAAGGAATGTGGTGAGTCGCCAACAAATATTTATTGAGCCACTTCAGTGTGCCAGGCACTGTTCTAGGCACCGAGGGTAACAGAGCAAAGAATGAAACAGAAGGACCACCCCAGCACCACGCCTCACCGCTGGGGGTAGAGAATGATAATAAGCATGCCAGCAAATCAATACATCCTTTTAAAGTTCTGATGTGGAGCGTGCTGAAGACAAAATAGAGTGCTCTTGAACTGATGCATTTTTAAATGGCAAACAGAGATTTTTAACAATAGGAGATATTTCATGTATTCAGCATCCACACGACTGAAGAAGCACCAACGTAAGCAAGACTCTGCTTACTTTTACACTTTCTCTTCCCCGAATTTGAAAAGCATAGTGCCAGTTCTCATGAGGGGTGGGTATCATTTGTAATTTGATTATTTAAAGATTTAACTCCTTTAATATAATGATTGTAGAGTTCCATAATAGCCCAGATTAATGAAAACAAGGTGGATTTCCTGATGCAAAAAATAAAAATAAAAAACCAGGGATCATTCTATATACTTTTAAAAAACTACTTGTAATGTGAAATGAATAGTGCAAAGACATATCAGAATCACGGGACTAACATACTGTATCTGTGTAGGTTGAACTATTCATGGAAAGTAAGGTCTGCACACATCTTGTCCTCTTGAAACCTTTTGTCTCCATAGTACAGTAGAGACGATGCCTATACAGACAAGTTGAAATTCATACTGAAGGTGACTGTCCATAAAAAATAGCCCTTAAAGCTGAAATACATAAATAGTTGAAGTGAGGTGGGAAGCCCCATGAAAAAGACGGCAGGACCCCCAGGCAGGGCCACTACTCTCCTGCCAGCACCATCTGGTTCCCTGGCCTGGAGGCATTATCTCGCTTTTTGCCTCTGAAAAGGCTTACTTCTAGGAAAGTGGAACTTACCCCTAAGATTCTATTTGTTCCCTGCGCTAACTCCTGATTGGTCCATTTCCCTCACTCCTGATTGGTCCATTTCTACAAAGCTTGTTTCTAATTAGTCACCTTTGTTATATCTTATTTGCATATGATCTTGCAAAATGTTGCAAAGTATAGACTTGCAGCCTATAAAAGCCTATGCATACCTACAGACGGAGTCCAGAGCTTGGAGTGTTAACTCCTCTGGGCCCGCTGGCGTAATAAACCTGAGTTCTCCAATCTTTCGAGTGCTGCTTGGTCTCTCACCTGGATCCAGGTTGATGTCACAACTGAGCTGTAACACTGAGCTGCAACACACTTTGCTGCAACAGAAGCAAAAGTCCTTCTCACATGGATTCTCTGGAATCCTCCAATTTTCCACTCTAATTTTAGAATCAGCTTGCTTCATTTATATAGGAATTCAGAATATTCTAACCATGCCTGTGGTTCTCCATCCCTTTGTGGCAGGAAACTGGGACAGCTGGGTTGGTGATGAAATGTGTCTCTATCACAGGTGATTTATCTGTACTGATTTACTCTTTTCCATCTTCCATAACAATAGCACTCTCACTGCTGTGAATCCCAATGTCCTTCTCGAGTCACAGGAAAGGAGAAAATGTACGCACTGGCAATGGCTAATAACCCTGGGCACATCCGTGACACTCACATGGGGATGTGATTTGCAAGTCACCATCATCTCGTATGTGTGTCACAGCCAAAAAACAGTCATAGACATCTACACCAAGTAGATACTGATCAAAGGAATAAATGATTACACACATGGGACTTCAGGTAGTTTTTCTTTCTATTTCTTTCCAGAGTGAGCTGCTCCCACAGGCCTGTTCACCCTCAGACCCTGTCTTCACTCTTCCCTACTCTGTTCTGTATCACCAGGAGGCTGCCCATGGGTCACATTACTAGGCTGACTCCCAGCTGGATGCAGCCAATGAGAGTAAGTGACAAGAACAAAGGGCAGAGGGCAGGGAGAAACCACGGCATTCCTCTCCCTGTCTCTGCTTTGGCATCATCTTCGGCACTAGGTTTCCAGCTCTCTCTAGGTAGATCCTCCTTGGTTCCAGTTTCTACCTGGTGACCCCAATCCTATAATCCTGGCAACTCCACCTACTCCTAGGGGGCTGTTGGTACTCTCTGATTTGCCTCATTGTTCTCTGTTCAGCTTGTCAGCTTTTTTGTCATCTGTGCAATAAATTCCTTGTATTAGAATTCTTCTGTTTTCAATAATCAGAGTAGTTTCTGCTGCATTTGGTTGTACGCTAACCAATACAGAGAGTTTGTAAGAAGAATTCAGTTTATACTGAGGACCTCCTGGACCAAGTATCATGTTACACACCAGGGAGACTCTGATGCTGTGGAAGACACATCTGCCTCCGAGGAGGCCTGTTATACCGCATAGAACATTTCACAATTATGTGGCAAGGATTACAGCAGGGCTGAGGCACTGGGGTACTAGAAACACTGAGTCTAGTTTCTTAGCTGGATCTGGGGCTTGGCAAGGCTTCCTAGAGGAGATGATAGTTGAGCTGAACCTTGAGAGATGAGAGTTAGCCAGGTGAAAGACGCAGAAGGAGCTTTCAGACAGAGGGAATAGCACAAGTAACCAAAGCATTACAAAGCATTACACTGAATGCCCTGTGTGTCTCGGGTTGGTGTCAGGGTGGGGGAAGATGGGGCAGGTAGCGACTGGAAGTAAGAAAGTATCACTAGACTTTAGGTCTGAGGCCAGAGGATAGGAAAGGCAAACATATGCAGCCAAGAGGCCTGAAGTCCCTTCAATGTGCAATTAGGAGTAATTGATTATTTGTAAGTCATGGAACAGCATGGTCACATTTACAATTTACAATTTAGATGGACCACTTGGGCCATATTTTTGTTGTAAATGTAGCTCCCCAAAAGATAAGCCAGGGGAAAGAAAAAGAAAACATTACTTGAGACAGATGGTACTAGTAATTCAACTCAACCTACCAACATTAAGTCTCTGGGTGGCAGCCTCGTGCTGGGAGCAAGAAGGGTATGAACGTGTGAGGACACATTGTAAAGATCTCTCATATTTGTGTGGCCCTTCAAAGTTTACAGAGTCATTTTAAACATACCTCATGATTCTCATAAAAATGCCATAAGTTAGGTATCAGAACTCCCATTTTTCAGATGAGAAAATTAAGCCTTAGAAGGCAACAGAATATTCCGACTTCCGGGATAAATGAAGCAAGCTGATTCTAAAATTAGAGTGGAAAATTGAAGGAGGATTCCAAGGCCAAATAATGAGCAAGAATTGAACCCAGCAATTTTCCGACTGCTGAACTTAATAACTTTCTACTCCGCATTATGTGATAGGTAAATTGATTTATCAGAAAGTTGTGGTTTCAGTGGCTAGAGGAACAATGTGGGGGCTCCCATATACACATGCGTTGGATCATTTCATAACTAATGCATACCCTATAACAGGCATGAGCTTGTTGGTTTGGGTTTGATTTTTTTTTATCTACTCAAGGCAGATTCCATTTCCTTAGGAAGTTGAAAATAATCATAGGTTATTGACTCAACTTCTCTGGATTGGGATTGGCAGAAGACAATAGGTTGTAGGCAGTAGAATTTCAAGCAAGATTTGAATTCACTTTCAATCCTTCCCCCAACATTAAGAGGGGTGAGAAGATAGAAGATATCACCCTGAAGAAAGTAATTGTACCAGTTGTTGATAAAGAATATACATGGAGTCTAGAGGATGGCAGAAAACCATTACTTTTCCTATTGAGTGACCTTTCAGTCCATCCACCAGAGGACTATTGGTCCAGATCATGAAAACTCGGTCCTGTCTCCACCATGGGAGGGTGATAACGGATTCTTCACCACTAGCAGCAGCTCTGCCTTTCAGAGGAGAAGACTGAGGACTTTTTAGTTTTCCAGATCATTAAATCTTCTTGCTAATACTGATCCCTCCTCATGACAAATACTAGTCAAGCATTGTGATGCTAGTTCTCCGTTCTCAGCAGGGGTTAAAAGAGAAAGGAACAATTGGATTGAAAGGAGATAGAAAACCCAAACCCTCCACAACTACAGTTCCCTTTAGAAAACCTGCCTCTCAATTCACTCCTTCCTCTTTCAAGAATAGCCACTCCCAAACCAGGAACAAAGATCTTTGCACACTCAGCACCTCCTGAGGTTGGAGCCAGTGATTTACAGACGTATTTCCACCCCAACAACTCCCATCAGTATCAGTGATTCATTCAAGCAGCCACGATTCTGCCCACATTTGAGAATCACTTTTTGACTATAATGTGCACACATTCAGGCTCCACATCTTTGTCATAAATAAACTCCCTATCATCACAGAAGAAGTGGAAGCCAGACAATTGTGAACAGTATCTCTTGCTTTTGGACCACATAAGTCATGAGGATGCTTGTGCAATAATAGTCCAATCCCCTGTAAGCTCTGTAAGTACAGGGATCTTTTCTATTTTGTCTGCTATTGTAATCCCAGAATCCAGTGCATCCACTGGCACAGAAGAGACACTCAATAAATAATAATAGCTAATATTTATCGAATGTGTACTCTGTGCCAAGGCACTGTTCTAAGAGTTTGACACACACACAAAGTCACTTAATCCTCAAAGCAACCTTATGAGTTAGGTAGGATTGTCTGCGTTATAATACATAGAACCTATAATACAGAACAGTTACTTAATTTGCTTATGACTTGCAGATCGTTAAGTAAAGACCTTGAGATTTAAACCCAGGCAGTCTGGTCAAAGAGCTAGCGCTCATGACCGTGACTCGACACTGGCTTCCACTGATTTAGTGACTGAGCATCCGGGTCTCTAAGAGGAGATTGTGCTTTCTTTCTCCCTTCTAGCCTGCCCTTAACATGAGTCAAATACTGCACTCCATCCAGGTGTCAGCCCATCTTCAAAGGAATTTTACTCTCATGCTTCGCCAGTGGTTCTCTACCCTGGGAGTAAAAAGACTTCCGTAGCCCAGGCAACTTCACATTCTCTTGCATAAACCTGCAGTCTGCAAGTCCCTTGACTATACACAGTGCTCAGAAGTTTTCAGAAATAAAACAAGGATGCTGGGTGGCAATTTGTCACTTTTAGCAAAGCCAGCATCTTCTTTCAAGGTGGCCATGCATTTCACAAGTCTCTTGGTGATAATGTTTGAGCTGGATTCTGATTTTTTTTTAAAAATCATGTTGGATATAAAATCCCATCCTCCCCTCTTCAAATATCCATTCTTATTTCTCATCAGGAAAACCAGTGAGGGAGGGAAATAAATGTTCTCAGCTTAGGCTGAATTTACACTTAAAGTTTCATATCTCAGTAGTGCTGTGGTCTTTAAATGAGCGTCTCTCTTCTATAATGGTTACCCAGGTGATTTTAGTCTCTCCAGAACATTCACCTTCTGATCCAGTTTTAAAAGAGATGATACCACTAAAAAGGTGCTTTAAACTTGAAAGCAGACCCCCAACACTCAGAGGAAATGCTTATGAGGAAGAAAGATGATTTTGACCTATATAGGAACATCTTGGACTAAAATGGTTATTACTCTTCAAGAGCCCTGCAAATAGCCAACTTTTCCAGAATTGAAGAGAAAATTCAAGAGACAGCCTTACTGAATCCTGGACACTTCCCTTTTTCCCTCTGGCAAAGTAAATATTACATCAATTATCAAGCATATAACTGTTGACTGGTCCCATAAGTTCCCCATGCCATGAGCCAGCCAGCTAGACCCCAAATAACCCAACTGGATATGTCCGTAGACTACTCAGCTGTAGATAGATGTATAGAACAGGACAGGACCATGCAAGGAAAACCACACCTGCTCCACCTTTAAGAGTTCCATTTCCTCCACCATTCCTAGCCATGGCCCCAGCAAATCTTGACAGCTCTACTACCAAAACACAGAGGTCCCAAATCTACTCACTTCTTTCCATCTCCATAATGACCCTCCAATCCAAGCCATTGTCACCTCTCTCCTGGACTATTTTAGAAAGTTCTAACTGTGGTTTCTCTGGTTCTATTCTTTTTCTCTTTAACACCTTTGTCAAGATTTAGTTTACGTTCCATGAAATTCACCTATTTAAAGTGTAAAACTTGGTGGTCTTTAGAAAATGTACAGAGGTCTGCAACCATCACCACAATGTAATTGCAGAACGTTTTCATCACCTTAAAAAGAAACCTATGCTCATTAGAAGTCACTTCCCTATTTTATTCCCACCTTCCCAGTCCCAAGTAACCCCCAATTTACCTTCAGCCTTTGCCAACATGTAGAATCCTACAATATGTGTTATTTTATGACTGGATTCTTAAACACAGCACGATGTTTTTGAGGTTCATCCAAGTTGCAATTGACGCCAGAATTTCATTCCTTCCTATCGTCCAATGGTATTTGATTATATGTATGTACCACATATTCTTTATCAGTTCAAAAGGTGATGGACATTTGGGTTATTTCCACTTTTTGGCTATTATGAACAAAGCTGCTTTAAACATCTGAATACAAGATTTTGTGTAAACATTTGCTTTCATTTCTCTTGGGTAGATACCTCCAAGTGGAAATGCTAGATCACATGGAAATGCTGTGTTTAACATTTTGAAAAACTGCCAACTTTTTCCAAATTGGCTGCACCATTTTGCTTTCCCAAATGGCAATGTACAAAGGGTTCCAGTTTCTCCACATTCTCACTGACATGTGCTATTCTCTGTCATTTTGATTAGAGCCATCCTAGTGTGAAGTGGTACCTTACTGTGATTTTTGATGTACATTTTCCTCATGGCCAGTGATGTGGAGCATCTTTTCATGTGCTTATTGGTCATTTATTTACATTCTTTGGAGAAACAGCTACTCAAATCTTTTGGCCATTTTTTAATCAGGTTGTTTGTCTTTTTGATATTGAGTTGTTAAGAGTTCTTCCTATATACGGATGCTCATCCCTTATCAGGTAGGTGATTTGCAAATATCTCCTTTCATTCTGCAGGTTGCCTTTTCACTTTCTTAATGGCATCATTTGTAGCATAAACATTTTTAATTTTGAAGAAATCTGATTTATCTATTTTTTTTTCCTTTTGTCATTTGTGCTTTTGGTGTCATATCTAAGAAATCACTACCTCATTAGAAGTCACAAAGATTTATTTACTCCTATGCATCCTTCTAACAGTTTTAAAGTTTTATCTCTTCTGTTTAGGTCTATGATCCACCTTCAGTTAGTTTTTGTGTACGGTGTGAGGAAGGGATCCACCTTTTTTTTTTTTTTTTTTCCAACATATGGCTGTGCAGTGGTCCCAGCAATGTTTGTTAAAATGGCTGTTCTTTCACCATTGGATTATTTTGGCACCCTTGTTGAAAAATCAGTTGTCAACAAACATAAGGGTTTATTTCTAGACTGTAAATTCTATTCATTAATCTCTATGTTTAGTCTTGTTCCAGAACAACACTGTCTTCCCTATTGTAGCCTTGTGGTAAGTTTTGAAGTTACAAATGCGAATCTTCCAACTTTGTTTTTCTGTTTTGTACATCTAATTCTGCTACACCATAGAAATGGTTACATCCACCCTAGAACTTGTTATTTAATGTATTAGTAAAACACATGTATTTTTATATAACAACTTCGAGATATATTTGATAATTGTATTCTAATATTTTTATCTTTTGTAATTCCACTGATGCCTAGAATTTTATGGGAATTTTTGCATTTAAAAATACCTTTCCTCAAAAACAAAAACAAAAACTTTCTACTCCACAGCCTTAATCATATTACTCCCTGCTGAAACCCTCCAATTGCTTCCATTCACACAGAGTAAAATCCACACCCCTGCCCTGACCCAGTTACTTCACTAACTCCATCTACGTCCACTTTTCCCACACCCTCTGCTTCTAATCTCTAGGGCTTCTTTCTGTTTTTAAAAATTCCCAGGTCCTTTCCCCCCAAGGGCCTTTGCTTCAGCTCCTCCCTCAGCCTGGAATCTTCTTCCTTCTGATCTTTGAGGGGTGAGTCTGCTTATCAGCCAGGTCTCAGCTCCAGTCCAGACTCCCTCACGTGGTTTGTGGCATCTATCCCTTTAGCCATCTAGTAAAGTCTATGGACACCTTCTTAGAAGAATGTTTTTAAATATTTAAAATAAAATTACAAAGAAAACCAATATTAGAATGCAGTTATGAAAACTAATAACAAAATAAACAAGTGATAGAATAATACATAAGTGTCTTTTTCACTATATTAAGTAATAAGATCTAATTGCTGGTCTCACAACTATTATGATTTTGAAGTAGTAAGGGGCATAAAAGACATTTCAAGATACCCACAAACATGGTAATATGATATGAAAACATCTGTGATTTCCACTGGTGACAAGTCACAGGCATTGTTAATACTACGGTTGGTTGCCTATCATCATAATTAGATAAAATGCTATCTTTCTATTAGAGATTAGATTTTTTTTTTTAACCATCAAGCTAAAAGGTACCCTGAATTCTTTCCCAGCTTAAAACTTCAGTAAGTATGGGGTGGAGCCAGGAATGTGCCTATTCAATAAGTTCCCAGTTGATTTTACCCCGTAGTACTATGGTCAACACTGAGAGAAACAGTGACTTAGGGGTGTCACATGAGGAATAGTAAGAAGCCATTTTCCTTGGGCTAAGTTCTTCCTCATCTCTTCAAGGTGTCTGGAATGCTATCACGGACTTGGGTTCAGGGACTTTTCAAGAGAGCGGTGTTAAAAAGCCGCACTCTCTGTGCATCTTCTGCTAAAACCTGGGAGGAAAAACTGAGCCATAGAAAAGTTGGAGGGAGGCATGGACCATCCATCCAGAAACCCTACAGACATCAGAGATACCATGGGCCTCTTTACTGAGGTGGGTCCATCCTTATAAGTCAGCCAAGGCACATGCTTCGGGTCTAAGAGAATGTCAAGGACAAATTAAAGAGTTGGGGCGCTGAAGAAAATAAACACATTGGTTCCAAACTGCAAAAAGAAAGCTACAAAATCTAAGATTAATGTATGGTTCATTTAAAAGTCTACAAATGAAAAATGCAACTGCAACTCAAAATAAATTAATTAAATTCAATGTAAAATGATACCTCCAAAGTGAATGTGTTCAGGGATAACAAGGTCTTAAAATGTCTCTAGTACCAGAACCATTCCCCTACCCAGCTCTGCCCCCACTGCAGCCCTGGAAGCAGCGTGCAAGCAAGGCTCAGGGCTGTCACTGCATGAAACCGCCAAGTTCAAATACTCAGAAAGATCTGGGAAGCCACACCCTTCCTACCACTCCAGTGACAGTGGATGCTGCCTCTCTCAACCCTTGGGATGTAGTCCAGTCTCCTCTAATCTCTCTAAAATGCCAGTTTGTGCACAGCCAGAGGTCACAAGCTCAAATACTTATAGGGTTTCGGAGGCCCCTTTGATTCTTGAAGCAATTCAGGCACTGTCTCAGGCCGACGCACTTTTAAAGGGCCTATGATGATGTCTGAAAACTTGGGGCAGGGTATATAACATTATTATTATATACTTATTTATATTATTATATTATCTATTTAGTATATGCATATACATATTATACATATATGTACATATTGCATATGTATACATATAAATTATATATTTTATATCTATATCTAAATATAGATACACATTCCAAAGTATGAAAATGGAAAAATTGAAATTATTTTTGAAAGAGAAATGATAGAATCCTTACCAAATCCTTTTTGCCCCCCAAAAAATCTCTATTTATTGTGGCACATGGATTAATTATATTTAATATGATATGAAATGGAACTTCTAAAAGTAAGAATGCTTAGCACCCATGAAATTATTAAAACCCTTAGGACTGGGTAGGAAATAAAATGAATGGAGACAGGTATAGAATGACATCAGTAGCTTATGGCTGGACCCCACGTTGGCTATGGGGCTGTGGCAGGTACAGGCTCTTTCTGAAAGGGGAACTCGTGATCTGGCCCTAGCTAATTGGAATCTCTTAGAAAAGGGGGTTCAGCTCTGCCAGAGTGTCCAGTCTCTAGGAAAAGTCCGGAATGCTGACTCTTACGGAAAATCCCCCATTTCCAAATGTTGACAATTAATTCAAGGTTTTAACAAACACTTTCTGGGCCATAAGCAAAACTGGCCACACTGGGTTTGGAAACATGAATTCAGAAGGCTAATTCAAAACAAAATAAACTTTTTTCAAAACCAAAGAAATTTCCCTCCCAGGTAGTTGGGGCATGCGCGGTCCCCAACGCTGAGGGGGGCGGGAGGGGGCGCAGGAGTGAGCAGGACAGCACAGGGTCAATGACTTAAGTCTGTATTTATAGGTCCGGAACTGGGTTCAGCGTGAATATTATAAAATTATTTGAAGAATAATTAGTTCGATAATGAGTCTGCAGGTGAGAAGCAGCTGTTCTGCTCCTGGGCTTGGGGTCACTGTCTCTGCTGTGTGAAAAGTCAGCAGTAATTAGAAGAACCCGCTGTGCCAAACTAAATTAAAATTTTTCAAATCGTTACTCACTGTATGATATAATTTTGTTTCATGTTCCCAGGATGAGGAAACTCGAATTAAGTCTCTATTCATTACAAAAATAGGCTAACTTATTTAAGGCTATGAACTATCTGTTTGTCAATGGTATTGAACGGTTTCTATACACTGTAACCGATCATTCCGCACTAAAATAAATGGCAGTTGATTATCTGCCAATGGTTTCTTTAACAGCACTCAATTGTACTGAACTCTGAAAATGTAATGGGTCTCGGTGGACCCTCCTGCCTGCAATTTTTCTGAAAATAAAATATTGATGTAATTGGATTTCCCACCCACATTGATCCTCAAGCACACAGATGGGATCAGTTTAAGCAAAAATTGGGAAATGAAGAAATTGTGATAATCTCTGAATAAAGTTATTTCTTTCAGGACACTCGGGGTGCACTTTATTAAGCTGCCCTGAAATCCTGGGAAAACTTTGGATGGTGTTCTCATAAGCCATAGGGATTGTTGTAGAAGTCCAAGAAAAGGCCAGGAATAAAAAAAAAAAAAAAAAATCTGCAAATGAACGTTTTGAAGGAAATAGAAGAAACCTTCAAGAAGATTTCATGGGCCATATCCCTGTGATACCAGACCAAGTAGTTGGTTCTGTCGGTGTAATGAGAAAAATGCTACAAAACCAGTTGTTCAGCATCTTTTAGGGGAAAAAAAAAAATTTTATTATTGAATCTTTCACTTTTCAACTTGCTATTTTGCTATGTATAGACATAGCTTTAATCACACCCTGCAAGCAGCCAATTTCACTGATGTGACCATGTAAGTAAGACCACAAGGTTGAGCTTTTAATAAGATGGGCTTACTCTAATGAAAGTTCTTTTGGTCTTTCCTTTTAGGCTTTCTTTGTTTTCTTTAGTCACCAACCCTTGGACTAATCCTGTTAATAGAATGATTTTGCCTGATTTTTTAAATGTCTTCTCTGATCCAAGCCAACTTGAGCAACTAAAATGCTTTCTTTCATCAGCATTCAAAAGGTAGCATTAGTAACAGCAACAATAAAAGACACAAACCCTCACTGAATTTTCCCGTCATTCCTAAAACAAGATAAATAACTCTTGAAGTTCTCAGCATCTGAGCAATGAAATATGTTACGTCTTGAACGGTGACCACGCCCTCACAAGAGGGGGATTAGTCAAATGGCGCCACCCAAAGGTTATTTAGAGACCTGCCAGTGTTTCCCCATTAAAGAAAACAAAAATGGCTTCCCTTCCCATCCTCAGCCCCTCTGTATGAAGACATATCCGTGCTGGAGTTGTTTCTCTTAAAGTAGTATGAACAGTAACTTGTAAATTCAATCAGATTTTAAGTACACTGGAGATAATTGTTAATTCAAAGAACTTTGTTGCTAATCTTTTTGTAAAGTGAATTTTCTGTGAATTTTCAATAGGAAATTTTCTTTAAGAGAAATCATCATTAAAAAGCATGTTTTTACCTCCTCCCAAAAGAAAAAAAAATGTAATCAAGAAAGGAAGGTCTATAGTTAAAAGAACTGTGTCTTAGTCCAGCTCTTTTTATGACCTGCCAGGTAAACTTGAGAACCTTAAGAAACTTTGCTGAACCTCTCTGGACCTTGGTTTCCTCAGTAATGAAGGGAGGACGATGATCATTTTTATTTTCCAGAGTCTTCAAGGAATTAAATAAGATCCTTTTCAAATGTGAGGGGGTTTCATAGACTATTACAGACAGTTACCGCTCTACAGCATAGTTGTTAGTAATAGTAATTATGGTCAGAGTGTTAGAGAGCATAGTGTTTGGTGGTCTGCAAAGCAAGCACAGGAGATTCACATTGCCAGCCTGATCCTTCAGGCTCACTGGGAATGCTATCCCTGGTTTGAAGAGACCTGTGAAGGTCACTCCCCTGATCTCTGATATGCCCTTAAAATGTCTTATCAAAACCCAGTTCAGCTGGAGACTCTCTCTGAAAATGCAACGAGTCTCTGGATAGGCACATTGACACAGACCCCTGGCATATTATTAAATTAGCACAGGAAGAAGTCCCCGGTGTTTCCAGGGGCAAATTAAGGAAAATCTAGCTTCATGTTTATAACACTTCAGTCATTCGTTTCTTTTTCTCTGGGGATTCTTAGGCACATTTTCGACAGTAAAGTGGTCATTGGTAAATTTTTAGGATTTTTATTTTTCCCTCTTGATCCACAGAGGACTGTGAGTGTGGTGGGCAGGTAGGCATCCTAATGGCAATGCAGATAGATGAGGGAGTTCATACAAATTAGTTCGCCAAGGGCCTAATATGAGTATTAACAGGCAAGCCAAATTTATTCCCCCAATTGTATTCTTAAAAAAATGTACCAGCACCTTATAAATGTTTGAATCAAGCCTGTGTAAGGGTATTTTTTGATGCCACTTAACGGGAGAACAATGACTAGTAAAAATTTCTAAAATTAGTTTCCTAAACCAGGCCTCCCCAAGAAGTGGTAAAACAGAGCACATGGGAGGTCTCACCCTGCTCGCTCTCCTCCACAACCCTGAAACATTATGTAACCTGTGGGGAGCTAGTTAACCTGTGTTTGTCTCTTTTCTCCATCACCAAAAACAGGGATTGTGCTTTAATTCTCAAGCTTAAAAAAAAAAAAAAATGCAAAAGATGAGTTGCATGCTTCAGTCCAAAATTAAGCTATAGGTAAAATACATTAATTAGCTCACAGGATGAAAGTGATCACAGAATCAAAGGATCTCAGCCCATTCCTGCTGGAGGTTAAGGGATTTTTGAATAAGTCATTTTTGGTCTGGTTACATCAGTCTGTTTAGAATTTGAGTATCGTGAGTCAGTCTCCCAGGGGCTGATCATTTCTGAACTCAATGACAAAACTCAATCTGAAGACCCCCAAATCTGAGGATTCCAAATTTCCAAATATCAGCGAGGATTCAACCTCATCAAGGTCCTGTTATCGGTGAAGACCCTGCTCTTGCAGCCACATGGCTGCGGCACCATCCACCACCACCCTTCACTCCCTCGGTCCCTCACTCCTCTCTTAGCCACAAGAAACAAAGCCTTGCATTTGTAAAATGTACCTACATATACATTATCACCCAGGGCAGGCAGGGATTATTCATAATTTTCAGAGGATGAAACCATTTCTAAGGAGTCAAGTAACAGGCTCATGGTTTCCATTACAAGTAAGTGGTAGAACCTAGTCTAGAATCATTCTAGAGAGGGATTCTAAGAACTGGTTAGACCACAGGGTCTTTTTAGGTCTCTGAAATTAGGGGATTCCATTACTTCTGCTGAATACTCCAAAATGGGTCCCACATAATGTCTACCATAATCTGGAGCAAATAATACCCATTCAGTTGATACCCTCTGAATGACTTGGACTATTCCCCAGAGTCTTCACACACCCAACAAGTAAACACTTCACCCCATCCACGCTCTTCCCTGCGATAAGTCAGCTTCTCACTTGGTAGAGACCAAAGACTTCCTCTACAAACAGCTCCATTCAGGGACTGAACCAGTCATCTCCCCACACAAGACCAAGACAGCAGATGCCCTATTTAGAAGATGTATGGCTATGTTACCATGGCTTAGAGAATTTATCCAGCCCCTTAACCTCCCCTCACCACAGCTTTGAACCCCTGCTGTTGCCTGCCTTTCCTGTTTCTAATCTGCTGCACAAATCCTCCCATTCTGCCTTGGCCCTTGGCTTTGCCAACACAGTATGCTCATTGATTGATTTTGGTCTTCACTCTTGTTGTTCCTGATGCACCAAAGCCTCAGCACCCTATGTGGCTAGAAGGAGATAGAGAAAAAGCAGGGCTTCCCCTCCTGACATCAACCACAGTATCACTGTGTTCTTATTTCAAGAGCCAAGCCCACATACCTCCCAAAGCTTAAGGACACATTCCAGCTGCGCCAAAAATGGATGCTCCCATTGAGCCTACTGTGGGTGCAAGAGTTAAGCCAGGCAACTCGGTAGACACCTAAGGGATGATGGGTTCACGAGCACGCAGGTCACACCCAGCGCCTGTAAGTTTTGACTTGGGCCTGGGGCCCTAGAGCCTAAAGAACTGGGTAGGCAGAATTTGGCACAGCTTTAATTTGTAAAGTTCTCCCCAAAATTCTGGATTTCCAAATTAATGTCAGTTGGATTTTTCAGTACCTGGAGCATCATTCTCCCACATCTGTACATGCCTGACTTCGCATTGCTCTGGTTTCCACTCAAATGTCAAGTCCTCGGAGAGGACTCCTCTACCCACTCCGAGCAACCGCTGAAGAGCAAGCCCCACTTCCACCTCCACGGCTCCCCAACCCGGCCCCGTGATTTTTTGCTTCCCAGCACAGAGAACTCACTGCAGTTTTGTTTCCCTCTTTACTGTCTACCTCCCTTGAGAAGAATAGGAGACCCACGTGGGCAAAACCTTTGTCTATCTTATCAACAGCTACTCGAAAAGCTCCTGGCATAGAGGAGGCCTTCAATAAATGTTTGTTTTGATAAATGAATAAATGGATGGGTGGATGGATGAATTGGCTATGAATGAATGAATCTACCACTAATGGCACTCTTATATGTGCCAAGCACTGTACTAAGCACTTTTTCATACCTTATCACAATGATTTTCAGAAATCTCATTTATTGTTCAGGCAAAACCTGATAGGAAGCCCTATATATATGATCCAGACAACAAAATATAAATTAAAAAGCCAAAAGAAACAGTGGTAGGTGCCCAGCCACTTCCTCCTCCTCAGAGTCTCACATCACATTTATCTTACCAATGTTGTCAGATGTGAATTATCATCAGTCCCATTTTATAGGTTAGAAAACTGAGGCTCAGGAAAACTAAGTCCGAGGTCATTTGTCCAAGGTTATATAAGCTAGTGAGTCATAGGACAAGGTTATAAACCAATTGTGTCTGGCGCTATCCATGTCTAACTTTCTAAAACGTGATTCTAAAGAGCCTGCACATTTTCTGAAACCCCAGGGAACTCTTTCCAGAGTAAGTTAACATTAGGTTGGTATTTTCAGACCTTATTTGAATAAGATTGGAATAGCTTATTGCAGTGTTTAATAATTAATTGCTATAGGTATATAAAGAATGACTTTTTCTTAATGAAAAATTTCAGGATGATATTATAATGTTAATATTCTCAGAAAGTAGTCTCATGTGACACAGATCTCCTTTTTAATGGGAGAAAGTATACTCATTTTTTTTCCCCCACAGATAATTCTTGAAAGCCTAAGTATTTAAGAATCTTCATTGAGGCAAAATTCGATTATACAAGAAGTAGCTGCTCGGCAATTTCTAAGAATTTAATATATTTCTCCAGGAAAATGTTGGTTTCAAGAGAAAATTTCAAACAGGGCCCCAGAATACTCTCTGTTTTCTTGTATTTGCATGACAAACAAAGAACCTTTGGGCTGGCTGTGAGAAGCCAGAGAAAACAAAAATGTTCATTTTGCATTATTTGGTGGGCGGTATTATGTTACCATTTTTTTTCCTTTGAATATGAGAAGCCCACAGGTTTCATGGTGCAGATTCGCAGCTACAGAACACTCCTCAAGAGGTCTGTGGAATTTCACTTTCACCAAGACGCACTATCTCGGAGTCGTCTGGTTTTCAGATGACTTCGCTGAGAAAGATGACTGCCAATCCTAGGTCCAGGAAGTGCAGGGCCTTACACTCTCCTGGCTTTTACTTTTACTTTAGGGGATGCGGTCCACATTCTGTGTGTGTGTGTGTGTGTGTGTGTGTGTGTGTGTGTGTGCGTGTGTGAAAATACATATAACAAAATTTCCCATTTAAAGCATTTTTAGGTGCACATTTCCATGGCATTAAGTACATTCACGTCGCTGTGCCTCCTTCACCACTATCCATCTCCAGAACGTATTCAGCATTCCAAACTGAAACTCTGTCCCTATTAAAAATAACTCCCCAAAACCTCTCCCCACAAGTCCCTGGTAACCACTGTTCTTTTTGTCTCAATAAATTTAACTACTAAAAAAATTTTTTCTGACTACTCTCGTGCCTCATATACGTGAACTCATCCAATGTTTATCCTTTTGTCATCCCACATTCTTGCTGCACCTGACTTTTATTTCCTTCACAATGAGGACGATTCTCCAGTGCCCGCAGTGAGGTGACAGTCCTGTGGCATGTCCCACTGGTGACACTTTGAAAAGGTTATTATTTTTTTAACACCTGGTTTCCACACTCAGTAGTAACTGTGCTAATGAATCTGCAATGTTTGGTCAAAAAAATTACCAAGATAATATCATTTGGTCTTTCAAAAGTGAGAGCTGAATTCGTAAACTCCACTCTCAGGGATGAAAGGTTAACAATGGGCCCAAGTCATCTTATAGAACCGCTGAGAAAATCAGGAAGTGCCGTCACAGAGTCACAGCAGGAAGGGACCAAAAGGAATAAGAATTCTTAGCCCTACAGCTTTTTGTCACTTTTTAGAACTTTGTTTATGAGTTTTATCCTTGTAGCCTTGTCTCTCCCCAGGGATGGAACAATACAGAGAAAGAGAAACTTCCTGCATGTGGGGTAAAGGGAAGACTTGAAGGGAAAGCTCGGAAACCAGCAAGAGAGGAGGAAGCCCGGTGCGTCCATCCCTCTGCAGCTGTACTGGGGAAATGAGAACCCAGAAGGACAAGTGCAAGTTGGCAGCTGCGGAGAAGAGAGGTAAGCAGGCGGCCTCCAGATTCCTAAGGAGAAAGGGTGCATCCATGAGGACATGAACCAGGACTGAAGACAAGGCTCCCTGGGGTGGCCTGGCAGGTGCCTCTGCCAGTCCCTGGTCAATCTGGGGATGGCTGTGGTGCTTCGATCAGTGCAGCCGTGGGCTCTTCTGGGAGGGGTCAGAGCACTAGAGCTTCCCTCGGTGCTGCAAAGGATGCATATTTAGGAACCAAGAGATGACCTTGGTCCAGAGTCCTCCCAGAATATCTGCATCAGGACACTGATGGTCTTACAGAATTCAGCCAGCAGGGGTGTGTGAGTGTGTGTGCGCGCGTGTGTGTGCATGCGTGTGTGTGTGTGTGTGTGTGTGTGTGAAAGAGAGAGAGAGAAAGGAGGGAGGGAGAAATGGTAGGAAGAGGTAGTGTTTAAAAGACAAAGATCCTACTTAAATACTTTCCAACTTACCACTGCCCCCAATACTTCTAAATGTGTGGTGCCCAGTCAGCTTCGATCCCTGCCTTTGCTTCCTCAGCTGGACAACAAGGCTGGATTCTGTGGATTTCTCTGGGGCTGTGTGGACTCCTCCGGTCTTCAAGCTGAGTTCTAGGAACATCCTATTGTGCTTCTGGACTCAAACACTGAGCTCTCTGCCTCTGTCCTTTGCCATATGGAGAACATAAGGGGATAAGGGCAAGGACTTAATGAGGGGAAATGGAGCTGATTTATACAATCAGCTGCTACACCGGGCTGCTCCTAGTCATACTCTGAGAAAAGGAATGCTTCGCTCACCCAAGATTCACTACATGGGCACAGGAAAGACGGGTCATCCTCAGATTTTGGACTGTTAATGTAGACAAGAGCTGCTTGCTCCTCACTCCTCTCCCCATTTCCCACTTCTGTCAGGGGTCCCAACTTGCCACCCTCTGGGGAACTGGGCCGATCAGACCAGAACAGTAGGAAACACACAAGACCTGCATTAATTTCCTAGGGCTGCCATAATGGGTACCGTAACCTGGTTGGCTTAAAACAACAGAAATTTATTCTTTCACAGTTCTGGAAGCCAGAAATCCACACTCAAGGTATGAGGGGAGCCACACTCCCTCTGTGACTCTGCACTGACGACTTCTATTCCTCCTCCTAGCTTCCAGTGATGGCCGTCCACCCTTGGCATCCTTTCACTTGCCGCTGCATCATCCCAACACCCACTTCTGTGCTCATATGGAGTTGATGTGGCATTTTCCTGTTCTTATACGGACACCAGTCTTACAGGATTAGGATGCACCCGAATGACCTCATCTTAATTTAATTACACCTGCAAACACTCCATTTCCAAATAAGGTCACATTCACAGGTTCTAGGGGTTAGGATCTCAGCATAGCTTTTTGAGGACACAATTCAGCCCATGATAAGACTTTAACCTCAAACTCTTCCTTTCTCAAAGGTCCAGCCTCCTTGCCTTGATTTTGACTTGCTGGTTCCTAAACCCCTCCCCAAGACTCCAATGCTCTGTTACTAGCCCCTCCTTTCCATGTTGCAGTTCTTGGCTGACAGATCTGACATCTAGTCACTGTCCTCCGCTTGAAAAACCTATTGAGCCTGTGGCATTTGTCTGACTACCCAGACTTGGAGGTTCAGACGTATGGTTTCAGGAACTAACCCAGACCTGTCCCCAGCGCCAGGTCCCTAGCTCTGTGCTAGTCACCATGTCTAAACCCACCCCCAGGTCCAGCCCCTCCCTGACCCACCACCTCTGGAGGCCTCCTTAGATTTCTTTTTACTAGATGTAAACTGGCTTCCATCACTTGCGAGATCTGGCACAATCCAACTAGAACATTCCTTTTCCAAAAGCAAAATTTTCTAGTTTGCTTTTTACACATTTCAAATGAGGATTATGTTGAAAATGATGGCCCCCCCCCGCCTCTCTTCTTCATTCAATTCTCATACAGCTTTAGGCATCTGTATATTTACCACAGTCTCTCAAACTCTTGAGAAGCAGGAAAAAATAGCTAATTTTATAGCAGGACCGTAAATAAAATAATTTAGACCAGTTGAGGGGCCAATTGTGAGAAAAAATTGTATAATCTCTTCAAAGATCAAATAATTAAATTAAACTAAATAATTAAATCAACTAAATAAACAAAAACATAAATGAAAAGCTGTAGTAATTTTTTAAATTTTGGATCTTAAAATGAGTCTTAACCACAAAGTATTTGAAGGCAGTTTTTTTTTAAACTTTAATTATTAGATTAATTGTATTAATTATCCATTTACTGTGGTGGTAGAGATCTTGTCTAAAGCCAGATCCACACACAAGAGCAGACACAGCTAATCCATTTGTTCACCTCCCTCTTTCTAAACAATAGCGCCTGGTTAGTTTGGAAAGATTTGATTCTCTCTCAAGTCTGTAAAAAGTCAGGCACTTTCTAAAGAGCCACAATCTTCACTCCTTCAACACAGAGAGAAGGCCAATGATAGAATTAAACACTGAAGTTGCCAAGAGCCATGTCATCTTCTAGCTGTAAACCTCCTGCTGCTTACAGTTTATAAAAAGATTACCAGTTTGGCCAGGCTTATGGTCCACAAACACAAACTTAATGACATCATTTGACTCTTCCAATTGGCCACAAACATGAACTCAAAGAGAAAATCAACAATCTTCCCACTCCTGGCTATTCTGGTTACAGATACGTGTGTGTGTGCATTTCTCTAGTTTGCCTGGTCTTCCCTTGTGAAGTTTTAAATAAATCATTCTTTTTTGGTGGCTGATCAGCACACCTTGCTGCCATCCAACCCAGCCAACTCTCTTGCCACTCTTTCTGCTCACAGGGCCACCAGAGTCTAAGTGGAACATTTCCATCCATTGCCAAGTACACGTGCCAGTATTTACTAGTAATTACGCAAAATAATTTTCCAGAATTACTTTTCAAGAGCCGAAGGCTCAACTGACTTATAAAAGTCTAAAATGGAATACTAGGAAAGAAATAGTCCCAGATGCACAAGTTATCAATTTTATGCACAGGATGAGTAAGTCTTACATATTTCAACTAAGCTGGAATTACAGCAACCCCGTGTCTCTCAAGAGAAATGGCGGTTGCTGCTAAAATGAAGATGTGCTTTGTTTTACTTGCCTAACAGGAAGTATTCTTGGCTGGATTCAAATGATTGGCATGAAAGCTTGAAGATGTTGCTTCACCAACTGATTTGTCACCAGTTCTAAGCCATGCCTCCATGAGCTTCATGGGCTGAATGATGTAAGATGACCTTTGTATTCATTCATTCATATAATCATTCATTCAACCAATATTTAGTGAGCACCTGCCATGTGCAAAGCGTTGACCTAGGACCTCTGAACTCAAATATCAAGAAGAAAATGTTCCTTCCGACCAGGGACTCACAATCTAGTAAAGACACTTCTCTAAGCTCATACGTGTTGCCTTTGCATCAGTCAAGATTCTTGAGTTGTAAGCAATAGAAAGCTTCTTTAGCTTGCTTACAAATATGGAAATCTTAGAAGGGATGAGGAGAAGTCCATCTATTCTAGAGACAAGGCCAAAAACAGGCCTCAGAAAGGACAGGAACCAGACCCTGCACAGGTTTCAGATAGTAAGAAAAATCTGGCAAGCTTTCAGGTTCCTGCACTGGAAGTGAATGTTCTCTATTTTCTGTCTTGGTTATGTCACTTTGGCTTTTAACTAGCTTCTATTGTGGCACATATTCACTCCTTTACTGGGTAAAGGTGGGGTACGTTGAGTGACAGACTCACCAAGATGGTCTCCAATAAAGGAGAAGCACTCTTCCCAAAGCAAACCCAGGTGCTCTTTCTAAAACAAAAAATGGACTCTGGGCAAGTAGAATAGGCCTGCTTGAGCCTTTATTCCTCCCAGATTCCAAAGTGTACTTTTTCCATTGCTAAAGCCATTTAATCCCCGACCTGAAAGCTAACTTTGCCCTCAGCTTTGAAAGAAGCCCAGTGGAACAGCTCAGAAAATCAGTATTAATTCATCCTACATTAATTCATCATACAAGTCCCACTCAGCCTTTGTACCCAACCCTGATAACCAGGCTCCGCACTGGTGCTGAATACCTGAGCCTTAGGGACCACACATCCATCATCCTGGCATCCCAGGTGCCCTGCACAGGACCTGCTGCAGAGGTGCTCAGGAGCCGCCTCACGGTTGATGCATTTTCCGCACAGGGCCCTGTCTCCTTTTTCTGTGTTGCCCCTGCCCTAATGATCTGTTCAAATATTCTAATCCCTATCAAACCAGAGCCTTGCCTCCCAGGCCTGACCTCCCTCCTTATTTACAGCAAAAAACTGGAATTCTGCACTTGAATCTGGGCAGCAAAATGAGGTGTTTAAGAAGCAACACTTCTGAGTCAGAAAAGGCTGGGTTAAACCCAGATTCTTTCACTTACTATGTGATCTTGAATAAACTGCACCTTGCTAAACTGCAGCTGCTTAAAATGGATACAATAATATTTCCATCCTTAGGTTGTTACAGGGATTAAATGAGATTAGGTATTTAAAAATTACTTAGCACGGTGCCTGGCCGACAGTAAAATGTTTAATAAATCACCCCTGATCCTCCAATCAAACGTTTCAGAATTCTACTTATTAATGTCACATTGTCGCTATTTGACTCTGGAATCCAAAGCCCTGTTTGTATTCACCTCCAAGTCTTGACTGCTCTCATGTTTCAACTCTCCACTCCCCATGCTATGAACTGGCCTCAGCAAGTGGTACCCAGACTCTTCACCGCTGGCTGTGGTGTGCTTCCAGTACTGAAGCCCCATGGCCAAGCTCAGCCCCTTGAAGCAACCAAGTTCCTTTCTGGGCAGTTTCACGGGCTCAGGCTCAAACCTCTCTCAGCCTTCCCCCTCCTCACAGCCTGACAGGCATGACCAAGGGACTTGGCCCTTCAGATTTACTCATCCTCATTGCAACTGTTGTGAAAACAGTTGGTCTGCTTCCCGAGAACCAACTCTCCCAGGGCTGCTCGATACATACCAGATTGCTAAGCAATTTCTGATTTTACTTTTGCTATGATTATTTGGATAAATCCTTAGTCACTTAAGTCTAGGGAAGGCTTTTTGCCCTCTTCAGCAAATAGTTTATCTAAACACATTGATCAATTTCTGTATGGCAAGCTCCAGAGGTAGAGACGCATAAGACACAGTGCCCTTCTGACTAAGAGATGACACCAATCCAGAAGAATCACAGAGATGCCACTGCTCCTCATCTCCTCCCATTGTAACTAGCAAGCAATGATGACACCAGTATCCTAAAAAATAACTCTCAAAAGTAGGTAATAAAGATACCACTTTGGTTGGTTTTAGAATGCTCTTTGGCAATGACATTTGCAGAGAACTACAACAATCATAAAATTCAACGAATTTTCACAGCCAGCACCCAGATCAGGAAGTTGAACACTGTCAGAACACCAGCTCCCTCTCTCCCATGCTCCCTCTCAACCACTCTCCACCACTGGGAACCACTGACCTGACTTTGAACAGATTCATACAGTAGGCATTCTTGATTGGCTTCTTCCTTCATCATTAGAATTGTGAGATTCATCCACATGGCTGCATGTAGCTTCCGTTTGTTCATTCTCATTTCTGAATAGTACTGCTTTGCATGAATATTTTACACTTTATTTATCCATTCTCCCACACGAACATCTCCTTTGTTCCCAGTTTGCAGTATTATGAGTAAGGTCACTATAAACGTCCGAGCACATGTCTTTTTGTTCACCTGTACACTCTTCTCTGTTGAGTTTATACCCAGGGTGGAATTGCTAGGTCATATACATATATTCAACTTTAATAGACATCTCTAAATGGCTTTTCTCTTCTGTGTGTATTTTTAAAGATGTGGCTACTTTAGAGAAACAGCAGTTCCTTTATGGAGGCCTCACTCTGTGGGATCTAAGAAGCTGATTCTAGGACCTGTACTCATAGCTCCCTTCCCTTTGTTTGCTCTTTGTGCTCAGGGGAGACCATTTTTATTACCTGCTGGGCAAGTGCACAAAGCCAGCATCAAACCAAGAGCCCATGCACTGCCCCACCGCCCCCCTCCAGAAGGCTGGTAGGAGTCCTCAGAGCTGAGAGTACAGTTTACCCTGGGCTTCAGGAGCCTCCTGGAGACAAGTGAGTGAGAATTTGATCAGAGAAAAGGAATGGGAGAGGTGGAATAAAAAGACTCACATCAGGATACCTGGACACAAAATCCAGGAACGTGACTTTGAGGCATGGGAACAGCCTGGTACCAAAGAACAAATTGAGAATGAGCAAGTAGAGGGAACACGATGACCAGTGGGAAGGCAGTTGGGTATACACCTGAGTCCAGGGCAGTCATCCACCAACAGCTGCCTCGCCTCTGTTTTCTGCAGTGTGGTAGTAGGTGGGGGAGCTGCCAACAAGGAAAGGGATGCAGCGGACAGTCCTCTAATTTCCATGCTCACCACTTTCTCAAGGTGATTGCTTAAAAGACCAGACCTGGTGGCTGAGCTGCCAAAACCCTTCTCTACATTGTCAAACCTATAAAACATCCACGTCTACTGGTACAATCCATTTGGAAAGCAACATAGCAATAGATAATGATCCATAAGACACTTACATCTTTTAATGCAGTAATCCACTTCTGAGAATTTATTATAAGGCTATCATTCAATATAGAAAAAAGAAAATCAAATGTAGTGATCTGTGCATCGTAGGTATATCTACAGTGCTTTTTGAAAAAAAATGGTCGGGGGGCAACCTAAATGTCCAATAGTAGTGGACAGTGTAGCAGTCTGATTGACACTTACAAAATCATTAAAACTAATTAAAATTAAGCTTGTGTGCAAACTTGTTTAAATTAAAGTCTCAGGAGACAAGACTGTGCAGACATTAAGATTACAATGAAATAAAACTTGCATCTGGAAGTGAACACAAACCTAAAAGGAAGAAGGAGATTAGCTAACACTGCATGCTCACTAGCACTGCTGAGAGTTTTATACAAATGAATGCAACCTCACAACAATCCTAGGAGGTAAGGAGTATTACGGACTCCATTTTACAGCTAAGGAAACCAAGTCACAAACAGCTAAAGTAAACCGTCCAATTAGTCAGTGACAGAGCTCAAGTATTTTGATCTCCTAGTTCTTAGTACTTAAGCCATTACTGTAAAAATATGAGTCATATGCGGAAATGGGACTATTAGATTTTCCCATCTTTGTATGGGAAATCTTTTCATATCTGTATAACTGGATCTGGTATGATAAACATTTGCTAGGACATTAGATAAGGCATCTGTCATGTCTGGTGCAGAGCTGAAGTCTTCCACAGGCATCATTTCACTAGATGTTTGTGAGAATCTTTATGCCATTGGGACTATCACTGTTCATTTTAGAGATCTAAAAATAACAGTTCTATAAGCTAATTAATTATAAAAACTCTAATGACAAACAAAAGAAAGCAAACTCTACAATCTTCCATAAATCCACACAGGAAGTAAAAAGGCCACAGAGAAATTCATCTCAGACAGCAACCGAGTCAAGGACCTCCTCCCATGAGAAAAACCCACCTGTGGGAAGTAGGGACTCGACAATATTACAAAGAATGCCAACCATCAGCTAGAATTTGTCCAAATTATAGGGGGAAAAAGCATAGCACTTAAAACTAAGTAATATCAATAAATGATTTCAAGGACATAAAATGGCCATGTAGAGGGAAAAAGCAATGAATGATTAATTGGGAATTTGGAGGTTTTCTTGTAGTCATTGTGAATCAGTGTATAATAATTCCACTTTAAACTGTTAGCCCAACACCAAAGGCTCCCTGATTGCTGAAAACGCGAGCTCCCTGAGGACAGGAACTATGGAAAGATTCTTTGAGGATATAAATGAAAAAAAACCTTTGGTCCTGAAATCAATCTGAGATTGAAGAAACTGCCTTAGTGCTGCCTCAGCTAGATTTTTCCAGACTTGGAATCTGGGCATTATGTATTAGTCCTGGGGGACATGCTTCAGTGAGTCAAAATCATTGAGATATATTTACATGTACATATACACATTGAGGTAAACACCATGGACACACACATGTATATATATACACACACACACAGTAGACCCTTAAACAACACAGGTTTGAGCTTACACATGGAATGTTTTCAACAGTAAATACTACCATGCTACACCACCAGCGGCTGGCTGAACTTGCAGACACAGAGGAACCGAGGACATGGAGGAACCAAGGACACGACACAGAGTTACCTGTGGATTTTTGACTGCACAGAGGGTCAGCACCCCTAACCCCCCGCACAGTTCAAAGGTCAACTGTATATGTGTACACATATATACATACATAAATAGATAGAGATATAAATAGTTTGTGGATGTTACAGTAGCTGGAGTTAATGAAACACAAATAGCACCTCCTTCACATAGATCGCAGGACCGCCAAGGCTCAGACACTTGTCCATATAACATGAGAGACTTGGGACGTGTCATCACCAGCCTGTGTCTTTGTTTCATTTATAGCACTCCAAAAGGAAATGAAAAAAAAAAAAAAGGAATGTTAAACCAAGTCTAAGGCAAAGTTTCTTTTCGCCCGTTCTTGAAACCAAACGTGCCTCCAGCTTCTGCTGTGACACGAGTCTGTCTCTTTCCTGATCACCATCGTGTCCCCAGCACATAGCACAGTGCCTGGCCACAGGAGGTGCTCCAGGTTGAATAAACTACTGTCAGGTGAAAATAAGGGAAGCCATTGTCCCATCTGCAAGGGACTCACAGGTACATCAGGAAATGAGAACCGAAGTTAAGAAAGGAGACCTGTGCCCAAGTGCTTAGGATGGACATCTCATTAACTGGGGGTCTAGCAGAGGGAAGGGTTGTGGAGGAGGCGGCCGGCCCTGGATTGGAGGCAGGGTGAGAGGGTGAAGAGCTCTGGACTGTAGAGGTGCTGGCACCCCCACACTGTTTCCAACCAGCTCTGGATACGGCAACTCTCCTGACTTTCTTGAAACACTCAACTGGCATCACCGTGTCAGAGCAGAGACTGGAGGACACTTACCATCCAAGTGTGTGAGAGCTGAAAAAGAGATTATTTCATCCAACTCTCTTATTTTGCAAGAAGAAAACTGAGACTCTGGGAGTTAAAGTGTTTCTCCCAAGATCATTGGCTATTTCTCCAGGATTCAGAACTAGGAACACTTTCTCGGGAGCACAGCGAGCATTTTTACTACATCTGAGAGAGAAGAGCTGCACATGTGTCAGGTAAAGATGTCGAGGCACGGCAGAGTCGATGCAACAGACTTGTTACGAGACAGGGAAAGAAAAATGGCAGTCGATCTGGTTACTTGGTGTCGACATAGCCCAGAGGCAGTCAGAATATAAAATCCTACAGGCAGACCTGGAAAGTATAAATCAGAACAACCAGGTATAATAATTCGGCTATCAACTGCTAGCCCAAAAGAAAGACATTTCCTTGGGAGGAGGGGAATTGAAAGAAAGCTTTGTTATATGTTGCACTCCAACCTGCTGAAAACATCAAAATAATCTCATTAAAGAGCAACACACTTACTCAAGACAGACAAAAGGAGAGCCCAGCAGTCTTAAAAATCTACTTAAGGAATTTCACTTAATTCTCCCCTCAGTAGACTTGGTTTTAAGCTTTTTCGTTTTTTTTTGTTTTTTTTCAAATTTGCCTGGAGGTTTATACTTACATCACTGTATTTAGAGTAAGGGCCTATCCTTGCAAACACTGATTTAAATAAATGCTTCTTCTACAACCTAAAGGGACCAGTTGGTGTCGAATCACACCTTTTTAATTCATCTAGTGACAAACTTTTCTGAAAACCTCTTAAGGCAGAGGTGACCTGTCTTCTTGTTTTTCCACAAGCAGTAGTTTCTTTTAGACTCGGAGGTGATAAACAAGGTCACTTTTAACACCATAGGAACATTTACATAAACCAACAGCATCCAGGGTATGCAATTTTAAAAAATGAATGGTTAATGAGCCTGCCCAATTATACGCACCCCTTCCCAGAGCAAGTCTTAGTAAATGATAAGTGATAGAGTTTTCCATGATTGAATCTCTTTTTTTAATTGAGTAAATAACTGAAGGTAAGAATTAAAACACAAAATCAAAGCATAAAAGTGAAGACAGTATGTGGGAGAATGGAGGATGGAGGTGTTCAGGAAAGGAGTAGGAAGATTTATTTGTTTGATTTTTTAAATGTTTGTATCTCCTTTTTATTTAACCTTGCTTGTGTGTATATGTGTGTGTGTGCGCGTTGCACACAAAAGAAGGTGTAGTTCAGGACTTGGCGTCATGTCTCTTTTGCCTATGTCCTTGCCCGACACCCTCCATATTTATTTCTTAACATTCTACCAAGAAAAAAAAACGAACTTCTGTTTGGGACTCTCTTGTCCACTAGCCATGGTAAGTTGCATTACGAGCCCAATTCTTCACTCCTCCTTGTACCCATGATTTGTGTTCAACTATGTGATTAGTTGGCCAATGGAGTGAAACAGACATGACTGTGTGCCAGTTCCAAGCCTAAACTGTAAGATGTCTTGCAAGTTTCTGCTTGCCTTCCTGTACCTGGGCTGCCACCACGCAGAAGAACTTGCCCAGGCCAGCCTGCTTGTCCAAGAGGAGGATGAGGGTTACATGCAGCAGACAAATCTGGCCAAGCCCATCTTAGAGCAACCAAGGGAGGCAGCCAGTATCAGCAGAGCTGCCCAGCCAAGCCCAGCCAAGACAAGCTGACCCATACCTGATCCACAGGGCCCTGAATAATAATAATAACACTCTAGTAATAAGAACTATTATGTTATGTACTGCAGCTATAATAATAACATAATAATAGCTTTTAGTTTTATCCCCTGAGTTTTAGGATGGCTTATTACACAGCGATAACCAGAGGATACACTAGATTTGCTCAGAAAGTCAACAAGCAAAAGATTTCATCCTAACACATTCAGAGTGATAGGGGAGACATTTCTCTGTCAATGTGAATAAAAGCTAGTACTAGCTGTACCTTCTTCCAGGCATTTTAAGGATCAAATGTCCATAAATTTCTTACTCTAGGAGACCCACACAGCTGAACACAAAGAATTATGCTATGATACCTTGAAAAATGAAAGTAAGGAAGAAAGAAAAAGAGAAAGAAAGAAAGAAAAAAAGAAAGAAAGAAAGAAAAGAAGAAAGAAAGAAAGAAAAGAAAAGAAAAGAAAAAAAAGAGGAGGGAGGGAGGAAGAGAAGGAGAGAGGAAGGGAAAGAGGGATGAAGGCTGGAGAGAAAATGCTCCTCTCTAGAGGGCACTGTATGACTTAAAAGGACACAGGTTAAAGCAGTGACTAAATATACATATTCAGGCAGAAAACTGAGACATTTGTTAAAATTGATGGAAGTGACGTATTTTAAATCCAGACAATTCATTTGCATGAGAAGATACAAGTTAAAGAAGTACCTGAACGCCCCCAGTGAAGTGGTATCTTAGAAACTAGGACAGTGACATCTGCTAAATGAAGCCCAATTTATTCTTTTCTTCCAGCCTTTCATGGAAGTCTGCTTAAAGGAACAACAGCTGAGAAACCTCTCATAGGATTCTTCCCCCAGAATCTGAGTAACAACAGACTGAATCCAGCGAATTACTCAGGCTATGACGCCCTCCTTGCTCAGGTGTGACAGGTCCTCCAGGGACTCTCACACTTTACATTACGCAAATGCAGTCAGGCTGAATCGTTGACTAATTACTAACCTGCCCTGCCCTCCACCTAAGGCCTTACCACCCAAATTGCTGATGAGATAACTGTTGGCCAGGTTCACGCTACTTCTGCTAAGCGTCTGTCACCTGAACACTTAATTGCCTAGGGAAAGCTCCATCAGGAAGAGTTGTGTGTGCCCCATTTGACAGATGCAAGCACGGGCAGAGACAAGGTCGGACGTGTCTTTATCAATCAGAAATTGGCACCAAGACATCAAGATAGTCCTTGGGAGAGGTGAGAAGTTTGAAGTTGTGTGTGGCCAGGGGCATCCGGAGCCTAGGATGCAGCCCATGCACACAGACATGCACAGAGCACAATTTATTCCTTTCTGGCTGCCACATAGAAGGTATCTTTAATATTCTGCCCAGCCTGGAACTGATTAAAGAAAAAACAAACAAACAAACAGGCTATCCTTCAATCAGACACTCTATCCATATGCAAACAGAGCTAGGGTACCAGATCCACTTCACATTGTCAACATCTTTTCCCCTCCTCCCATCAAGCATTCTCTATGCAACAATCCAGCAACTAAGAGAAACTAGTTGCCACTAATAGCACCCAGATTCCCAGATAGAAAACACAAGCCATAATCCCAGGATGTTTCTCTAGTCTGGCTTGATGGAAATGTACCGCACGTTGGAGCTGAAAGGAGAGGCAGTGTGTTGTTGACATTGCTGGAGAAAGGGCCTCAGTTCCCCAGGTATTCTCAAGCCATTCGTGGAGGGAGGCTGGCTTCATCCTAGGCAACATCTCTGTTGCTCTTGGATCTACAGGATTCACTCCTTTTAGTGAACTAACTCTTCTTTTACAAAGTAAATCCTCTAACCTCAGGAGAGTAGATAGTGTAGTAGTCATACATGACTTAATGTGAGTGTGATTAGATGATTTCTGTCCAACAGAAAAAGGTTGTTGATGAAAGAATGACCATCCAGTAGGGCTGGGGGAAAGGTCAGTTTGGAGATCTAGCCAGTGCTAGGGGTAGGAAGGGACTTCCCAGTACAGACTCCAGACTTCCAGAGGCAACCATGAGGTTGAGCCTGAATGGACGTATATGCTGAAGGTACAAAGGATGGGACTGGGAGACGAGAGGACAACAAAGTCTGAGAAGGAAGCATGGAATGGGTGGTGCTGGGGGAGCCACTCACAATGCCTCCAGGTCTCCTCCCAAATGGGAAATGCTGGAATGGTCACGAATGTGCGCAGCTGGGCAGGTGGGGCCGGAAACACCCTGAGCCCTTGCAGCTGCCTTCATTTAACCTACCTCTGCCATCCAAATATTATTTTCTATGTGTGCCATGCTGTGAAAAAGGGTAGGAAGCCCTGCTACAGCCAAATGGTGTGACAGAGTGAGTGGTCCTTTACAAAATCTCAACTTTTTTTCACCAGAGTTAACCACTTCCGGGTGTTTCCTGAAAATCTGATTAGTTATCCTAGTTCTTGACACTTCCGTTTTTACCCCCACATTCTCATCTATAAAATTAGAGGACCTTATCTGATGGTCTTGAAGATTTTCTCTGGCTCAAGATCTCCACTTACTTCCTGACCATCACATTCTACCTAACTTCCGCCCACCGTTCATGAACTTGATCCATCCTAGCACTCAGCTGAAATGCCACTCTCAGTGAGGCCATCAGAGGTGAACTAGTTTAAACCCTTCTGCTATATTGTTCTTCCCCTTTGAAAGGTCTCATCATATTTGCAATTACTTCATTCATTTGTTCATTCAGGCAGTGTTTACTGAAGGAAGGTCTACCCTGTTGGAAGCATGGGTTTAGGAGTTAGACTGATAGATTTAAATCCCAGTGCCACTGCTTAACTCTCTGTGTGACCTTGAACAACTTACTTAGCCTCCCTGTGCCTCACTTCCCTCAGTGATCAAGCAAAATTAATAATCATGTCCACATCTCAGGGCTGTTATAAAGGCTAAGGGAGTTAATGTTTGTAAAGCACAGTGTTTGCCATAAAGTAAGCACTCAATAAATTAGCAGTGATGATTTTCATGATGATTTCTTTACATCGTGCAGTACAATGCATCTATCCAACGTCATTCTCCTGTTAGGCTGTAACTCACCATAGCCTCTTTACCACCTGAATCTCCAGTGCCTCGCACGTAGCTCAGCATGTAATCACATAACCGGGGTGCAGAATATTGCTCGAGTGAATTAACGAACACAAGGAGTTTGCTTTGCTTTCAGTCCCAGCAATTGCTCTCAGTGCTAATTTTCACAGCTAAAATTTTCTGCCTCTTCAGCTTAAACTGAAGCTTGCTTTGTTCTCAATCTTTGGGGACAGCAAGAACAAATGCACATCTCAGTGTTCACAAGAGAAATATTACCATTTGGGGAAGCCACATGAATACGTTTCCCCAAACTTCCCTCTCCCAGCTTCCCAGACTAATTGCCACTTAAAGAATAACAGTTTGGGTAGCCAAACATCAATCCCAACAAAAGGGGAAAACTCAAAAATTTATGTATGAGATTTCCAGACGTGGACAACTCTTTTTTTGTTGTTGTTGTTTTGGGTTTTTTGTTGTTGTTGTTGTTGTTTTGCCTAAATGGTGTTGAGAATTACTGGAAAATCATTTGATTTTTGTCTTTGGAAAATCATTTGATTTTTGTCTTTGGAAAATCATTTGATAATGATCCAACTATCTACAACCTCTTTATTTTATGCCTGCTAAAAGAAAAGAAAGTTATTACCCAGGAACATTTCCAGACTGCCATAAAAAGAAAAGCGTTTGCTGCCAAGAACCATCTGCCATAAAACCTCCCCTAACAGCTTCTTACCTTTATGTATCTGTAAAGCACCCTTTTTAAAAATGAGGAAAGGCCATCAATCATTTCTTTTAAGTCTAACTGCAAATGTTCAGTACGAAATTAAATATCACAAACTAGGAAATATGGTGTGCGGCACTCGAGAATTAAACACGGGGCATCTCCGGGAGAGGACAGTAGAGGCAGAGCCAGCGGTGCCCGGTCACCTGGCCCCTCAGTATCCACTTCGCCTACAGAAGGGGACGGCGGCAGTGCCACTGGCTCTAAAGGGCTTTTATGAGAATCAGATGAGATAAGCGTAGAAAGAACACTTTGAAAAACTAAATGTGGTATGAAAATAAAAGATGCAACCTTTTTTAATGAGAGGAAACAAAATAAAAGCTGCGTGAGTAATGCTGTGTAGATGTGGCATTCAGCGTTGTCGTAATGATGATGCAATAAAGGAAGGGGATTGGACTCCAAGTCAGTGGTTCCCAAACTGAACCCCTGGGGATCCCTAGTTAATAAAACAGAGGTCCAAATCCCACCATAGACCTACTAAATCAGAATTGCCTATAGGCCTACAGAATTAGAATCTGCACACTGGGTCTAAGAATCTGTATGTATCATGTTTCCCAGGAGAGGCTACCAGAGGGGGAGACTGGGGAAACACTGGGCTGGACGATGTCTAAGCTCCTGTGCAGCAGAGAAAACCCATTATCTTCTTCATTATCATCTGCTGCCAGAACTAATGATTCCCGTGTCAAATTCTACTCTGTATGTTGCTCTCCTGACCCCTACCAGTGCCCATCAATCAGAGGGACGGATTACAGGTTGCCACTGGCACCAAGCATCACCTCCCTTCACCCACAGCAGGGATAAAGGGAAAGGTACCAGAGGAAACAGGGAAATATGCGTGCCCCTTCCCGGGCTCTGCCTGTACCCATGGAGTGGCCAATGCTGGTTCCAACCTGACTGCGAGTACCCTGGAAAAGGGGCACTGTCTGTTCTGTTCACTATTTGAAAGATTCAAACGGAAACTGGACTTTATCCATAATAACTAGGCTCTTGGGTTTCCCACCCACGTTCCCTCCTCTCCTTTACTGTTCATCTGGGAGGTACTCACTGTGTGCCAGGCCCTGTGCTAAATACTAGGAGTGCCATGCCAAGGTGCAGCTCGCGGTCTCTGAGGACGTCCACGATGATGGTCACCCTGAAATGATGCTATGAAGGAAGTGAACTCAGCTATAGAGCCCATAACAGAGGACTCTGACCCCATCTGGAAAACTGACCCACAAGACATAAAGACGAGGCAGAGGAAACAACTTATACAGAAGTCCTGCTGGACGAAGGCCAAGGTGGCCATCCCAGGGAAGGAGGGACAATTGGGTGACATGAGGTGACACCAAAGGGGCAGATTGATGCCTGTGGGTCACCCATCTTAACATTTCGGACTTGATCACATGACCAATGGGAAGGCATTAAAGGGTCAGAAGACATGCAGAGAGGGGAGCCGACCAGAGCACTCCGTCTGCAAGGTGGGGACAAGCAGAGCTCAGGAAATAATTAGGAGACTGTTGAGGGAGCCCGCATAGCTTGGCCATGGTGGTGGCTGTGGAGTTAGGGAGAAGTGGACATTTCAATGGATAAAATTAACAAGGGATGCATTAAATGTTTACTGAGAAACAAAAAAAACATGATCATTTATCTGCTACAGGAGATACATTCCAAGAACCCCAGTGACTGCCTGATACCTCAGATAGTACTGAACCCTATATATACTGTTTTTTTTTCCTATACACACATACCTATGATAAAATTTAATTCATAAATTAGACACAGTAAGATATCCACAATAATAACTGATAGCAAAGAACAATTATAGCGTCTACTGTAATAAAAGTTATTTGAATTTGGCCTTGGTCTTGCTCTTGCAAAATACTGTGTTGTACAAATCTCATGCCTTTTTCATCTTAACTAAGCACTTATCACGCATTGGGGCTGTTACTTTTGCAGTTTGAGGTGTAACAGCAAAATTAGCACAAATTTCTTTTCCCTTCTTCACAATGTCATGCGTGGAAGATTCGTTCTTACCCTAGACCTTTGCAAACTTGGCATATGACTTTTTTTTCTTTCCTTACGAAGTCAGGAACTTTCACCTTTTCACTAAAAGGAAGCATTTGGAGGCTTCTCTTTGGCGTATCTGAATTGCCAGCATCACGACTCTTGTGCTTGGAGACATGAGTAGGTAAATTAAGGATGACTTGAGCACAAGCACTGCGGTACCGAGACAGTCGATCTGACCATTGAGACAGCTACTAAGCGACTAAAGAGGGAGGATGCGCTGGACAAAAAGGATGACACATCCTGGGCAGGACCGAGCAGAGAGGCATGGGATTTCATCACACTACTCAGAACGGCACACAATTTAAAACAAGAGTTGTTTAATTCTGGAATTTTTCATTTAATATTTTGGGACAGTGGTTGACCACAGTTAACTGCAACCTCAGAAAGTGAAACCGTGGATAAGGGGTGACTACTGTATTCAGTTTGGCAGGAGAACAGGGCCATGGGTGGGAGGAATAATCAAACATATCTTTGCAGAAAGAAGTTTGCAAAATTGTGATCTAGCCAACTTCTTATATAAATGAGGAAGCTCTGACCCCGAGATGTTAAGCAACTTGTTTAAGGACACATACTGGTTTGATGACAGGGAGAAGGCTAGAATATTCTCTGCCTCAGGGTCAGCATGGGTGATAATCAAGGTGGAGAAATTCAACCAGCTGAGGCCAGGTTCACAGTTAAGCCAAAACCAAGGTCTGCAAAGCTGTTGGAAAGAAAGGAAGTATGTTCAATGGCCCTCAGGCTCTAGGCTGCCCTGGACCTGATAAAGCTTCGTGCTACAGTGCACCTTGAGAAGAACAAAGATCGTGCAAAGAAGGGAGCCAAGAGCACGCTCTCAAGATATCAGGACTACAGCATTCCTCCTTCCCTCCAGCCACAGAGCTGAACAGCATCATGTCCCAGACAAATGCAAGTCAACTAGACGTCCTCCCACTCGCCCAGATCACACACTGCACCTCGGGCCTTCCTATCCACTCACAGGGGCCCCTCACACCTACTTCCCCAGATGTGTTAGCTGGGCTGATGGAGCACAGCTGGATGCTCTAAGACCCCACCAGTTACAAGTCTTGGAGACTTTGCAGACAATTACACAAATGGAGGCAAGAGGCTTCCCCTGGTGTGAATTACACATACCCTCAGCCAAAAAAGATGAGCACAGCCAAAGATGTTAGAGATGCCACGTGGGACATGAAACAATTTGCCCCTCATAGGGATTGATATAGCAGCTGCCCCAAGATTAATTGTATTTTTCCTGGAACAAAGCTGGAAATCACTCAAAGGGCAAAAAATGCTGAAATCTGTCTATGCTCTGCCAAAATTTCAAACAAAAAGCCAATAAGACAATTTTTATCCTACGGGCTTGAATGGATTTTTTTTTTAAAACAGATCCATGTTAAATGCAATGAACTAGACCAGTCCAGGAGCTCAGAAGAGACTGCTCATTTCAAGGAGGTGAGTGAATTCTCCTGGGTCAATTGTACCTGAGACCATACCAGATATGCCACACAAAGGAGTCCACTGCCTGCATTTCCTTGTTAAACTCCACACAGAGATAATGGGCTGCCAAGGGTCTGGACAAGACAAAGCTGTTCCTAAGGTCACTTCTTCTTGGACGAGAGAATGGGAAGTTTATGGTGGCTAAGCAAAGGAAACTGCTAGCCCAGATACTTCTGGGTTTTCAAACATTTCAAAGATTAATATTGCAAAACCTGGGCCTGGCACCAGACCAAAGCCTTTCAGGACTCCCTCAGGGTTAAATAGGTGGTGATAATAACCTGGTGGTGATAATAATTTAATATGTGTAAAGCAATTTATAGGTCATAAAGAATTTTCATACATTATCACATTTATCCTCTCAACGTACTCTGTGAGTTGGGTATTATTATGATTATTAATCACACTTCACAGGTGAGGAAACTAAGGATCAGAAATTTTAAACTGGCAGAAATTTGCTAGAAAGAATGATCAGACGCATATATAAAGACAGCTACCAGGTACAACTGTGTTTACAGCACATAAAAATGTTACATCAGCTAGGGTTCTAGTAGGAATTACATAGAAAACTTAAAATAGAATCATTTTAAAAGTTTTATAAGGGATTATTTACAAAAGTGAGAGACAGGTGTAGAAAGTACACAAAGGACAGGTTAGCACCCCGGGAGTAGTAAGGGTGGGGCTGTTACCTTCCTAGGATGAAGGGGCTTGGAGAAGAGGCAGAACCTGGGGAAGAATGCAGCTTGAGAGGAGCTGTGACCTTCAGTCCGAGCAGGGAGTGAGTTAAGGAAGTAGATAATCCGACTGCCTGGGTCCCCATGTTGGCCAAAACCAAGTGGAAGTCAGAGGGTAAAAGGGCAGCTGGGTTAACCATACACATGAGCCTCCCAGAGCAGAAAGCAAGTTGGGAGAGGTTAAGGAGAGGGTCAAAAGGAAGATGTCTTCAAAGCCTTGTTTGTAATTCAAAACCAACCTCTACACTCAACACTTGGACAACAGTTAAATATACATAGTTTTTATAGCAATAGAATATTTGTACAGCCATTAAAAATCATTTCACTCCCAAAGAGTAATGACAACAGAGAGGATGCTCGTGATATAACAAAAACTCAAAGAAGCCAGATATAAAAAAAAAAAAGAAGAAGCAGTAGAACCGCACACAGCACGATTCTGAATAAGCCTGAAACAAAGAAAGGCTGGAAGGAAAGACAGAAGCGGCGGCATCTCTGGGTGCTACTTCTGGGTTGTAGAATTAGTGTGTTGTTGTTTCCATTTTCTTCATCATATGTTTCTCTGTTTTACCAAATGTCCTATAATGAACACATATTATCATTATAACCTGGAAAACATGTATATTGACTTAAAGCAGATTATCTAAAGACCTTAGAAATTTGGAAGAACAAAATGTTAGAAATCCTTGGCTCTGGTTAACACTCTATATAAGAAAAAATAAGAAGGAAAAAATCATCCATTCTTGTATTGATATCAGATAAGATGTCGCATATTCTCAGGATAGCTCACAGTTAGGTTTGTTTGTCTTACAATCTGTCTCCATACCAATCCTGTGGCAAAAGAGCCACCACCTCCTTCTATAGGGAGATAGAGACCTAGACTCATCAGGTCACACTGCTGCTAAGTGACAGAGCTAGGACTTGAGCCAAATGGTCTGACTGCAAAGTCAACGCTATTCCAAGGAGTGGGATCATGACCCTAATAGGGGCTGCTGTATGCCCAGGAGCCCCGTCCTACACAACAGTCCCTTCTTAACCATCACGGTTCTAAGGAACTGTACTCCTGAAGACATTTCTCAAGCATCGCTTGGGCATCCTGAGCTAACTGTAAAGACTGAGAAGTTCCAGGCAGCGCAAAAGAACTAGTCCTGGTCCGGTGTTTCGGTCAACAAATCCTCATCTATACAACGAGGAGTTTGCTGATCTCAGTGTCTGCTCAAAGATTCCCCATTACGAATAATAAAGATTATACAGAAAAAGACTCACTGAGCACTAACTACAGACCAAGCACTGAGCAGCATGTTTTTACACTGATTCCATCCTTACAACAAACTTCAGGGGCAAGTCTATTACTACCTTGTCTCAGATAGGAAGACACTGAGCCCCAGAGAACTTAAGTAGCCTGCCCAAGATCAAATAGCTAAGCAAGTGGAAGACTGGGATGTGGATGCAGACCTGTCCAGCCACAAAACCCAGCCTTTCAGAGCTCATTAATTAGACAGGGAGATAGGCCAGGCTCATTTGAGAAAGTCACAGAATCATAAATCAGCAGGACTTATTTATTAGTCCTTAATAATAACGTCTCCCACTGGGCTTTGATGCTGCTCAAAATCCTACCACGAGAATATCATCCTGTTGTATAGCTCCCTTCCATGGTGTGAGGCATCGCTCCTCAGTGCTGGAAAAACAGGTCTGCCTTTGTGCCCAAGAAGAGGAGGAACACAGGTATCAGTGACCCTTAGCTGCTTCTAACACAGACAGAAAAGTGGCTCTTCCTCTGAGCCGTCAGTCCCAGAGCTCATCCCTGGGTGGCAGAAGGAGCAGGCAGAATGGTTCAGTGGTGGACCAATTTTAGCCTCTGTTTACTTCCCTTACCCTGTTCCTGGCACCATTACAAAATAGCCCCACAAAGATGCTGGTCTCCAGTTGCCAGGGGCAGCATGTTCCTAAACATTAAAACTTCTCAAAGAGCCCCGACCACAAAATCCTGTTTTGTCTCCCATAGTTTCAGTTCACCATAATTAACCAGTGGGTATCCTGGTCACAACCTCAATATGTCTACATCCCCCGGAACCCCAGCAACAACGTCCACTCAACCCAGCTCCCGTTCCTGCCTCTCGTGCTCACCCCCAACCCCGACTCCATAGCCAGAGTTTCCTTTTCTCCCCACAAGGGCCTCTGTACATTAAGATTCCACTTCACAGTGGGGTGAAAGGATAAGATGTGTCTTCATTTACCTGGTGTCCTGCCTACCTCGCTTACTCAGATTTTCAGCCTGCTGAGAAGGAACTGCACCGAGCCTCATGATCAGTTCCGCACTTAACCTGTTGCTGACACTTGAATGTGTTCTAACCTTGGTTAAAATTCAGGGGGCAGCATTTAGGCCGGCAGCCTGGGGGTTGGAGACACTCACTGGCCCTCCATCATTAGTGAATTTTCTGCCCAAGAAAATAGGAGTTGCAATGAGATTAAGTCCGAACTTCAAAAATATCATTCCTTGAATCCCAACTACTGGTTTGAAGGCTTTTTGGCATGGGTGAGGCCCCATATTTCTAGCCTGACATCCAAGCTTTGCGATTCCTACAGATTCCTGGGGCTTGGTGGTTCTCTGCTGCCTGCCTTGTACAAATTATTAGAAATTAATTTGACTTGGTTCAGCATTATCTGACAATTGCACTGACTCCCCCCCCCTCCGTGAACCTTTCTGGCTAATTTACATCCCCGTCATGCGGCTTAATGTCTCCAAGGCCGGTGCACATTATTTTAAGCTCACGCCAATTATAATTTTTTAATACAGTCTGAAAATCATGCTGTTACTTAGCAACAAAGGTCACTCCAATAAATAATAATATTTGGTGAGTCTATTGATGCCCTTGATTCTTTTTCATGGGGTTGAGAGTTAGCGGTGAGACCTCTCGCAGTCAACTATTGATGGGGGTCCACCACCCGCAGCCCCTCCGCTAGACGCAAGCTCAGCCCCAGCCCCCATACTTTAAGTCCTCCTTCTCCTCACCCTCATCTCTTTTAGACAGTGATGGGGCGAGCCTGGATGAGCTCCTCTCCTCCCATCCCTACTCCCCAGTCTCCCTCATACCTGGGGTCCCAATGGGAAAACCACGGCATTCACATCCAAAGGGTAGCTGGATTCAGAAACATCGAGCTAAGGTCCCAAGAACCTTTTCTATCAGAAGCCAAGGGTTGAACATGGCCACTGATATGGGAGACCTCAACTTTTTTTCTCCTTTTTTTCCTTTTGTTAAAATGATAACAGGCAGGAAGAGTCCTGCCACGCCCTCTGCCCCTTCCCCTCTCCCCACAGCAAACTGCCCAACGTTCGCCATCCTAGAGGTCAGGCTCAGACAAAAGACCACTGACTCCTGGCTCATTCCTCCCCATCAGGAGCCAGCTAGGACCTTCGTCTTAGAGTTTGACCTACTGGGGGCCTCAGAGGTGCCTCGACAAAAGTGGTCTCATGCGACCAGTCCTCATTTTCTGTTCCACAGAAAGCAAGCCCAGTTTTACTAGTTAGTATCTATTCATCACCCAGTACTGTGCCAGACACTTCCTGTACATTAACTATTTCATCCAAAGACGCAGCGGCAAATACTCTCCCCTTGACCAAACTTTACTCAGCTCTCTTCTTGGCCAGGAGTCAGCCTTGGGTTTCTACGTCCAGCTTTGCTGAGTCCAGTCTTGGCATAACTCCTGCTAAATCAGCTTAGAGCGGATTCCCCACCCTTGGTATCTAACCACCCTTGATATCTGATCAAATTCTTCATCTCCCATCCTTGATACCTGATCACCCTGGCTTGCCTTCAACCTGAATTCTGTTCAGTTGGTTTAGCAAGGTCCTCCTACCCTTAATGTCTCCTCTTAGTAATATTCCATCCACTGCCCACCAAATAGCCACCACTATTTGGCTATAAATCCCCAGCTGTCTTTGCTGTATTCAGAGTTGAGCCCCATCTCTCTCCCCTATTGTAATACCCTTCTTGTAATAGTCCTGAATAATTGTTCTCATTTTTAACGAGAGTCAGAATAACTTTTCTCTTGAGCAATAGGTACCACTATTACTCCCATGCAGCAAACAAGGATCAAAAGCGCAGAAGAGAACTCAGCATGTATCAGAGACACTGAAAGCAGGCAATCTGACTCCAAAAATCCATGCACCTAATCATTTCCCTTGGCTGCCAATTTGCTACAAAGTCACTCTCATCCCCTTGCTAGTGATAACATTTAATTTGAGAGCCACCAAATCACACCAGACTGGAAAATCCTGGGTGGTCCCCGCTTCCACACACAAAGCTATAAAACAAAATTATAAGAGACCCTGCCCTTTCAGTCTTGTTATCCCAGATGAATCCCAGCAAACCAAACCAGCTGAACTCCTCATCCTTGGCCAGTACTGTAGTTGGAAAGGTCTGGCTTTAGTAGCATAATTCACTGAATACTGTCCATTGGCAAGGTGCTGTACTAGGCACCAGAAGAAATATAGACATATACCATATAAACCTACATGTTACAGTGATGAAACATCCTAGCAGGGTAAAGAATCTAACTGAGCAGGATATTAGCATCATTTAACTTTATCTTCCTTGTAATTATCACTCCACTACATTCCCAGGGCCTGGAGGAAAATGCAGCTATCAAGCAAGCTGGTTTCTCCCCAGACTAGCACTTTTCATATCCATATAGAAGGTCAGGGGCCCACAGAGAGAGGGTCCAGGTTGTATCATTTCAATAAGCTATAGTAGGCCCTTCTGCTCACCCTCAGCCCCAAGCCACCAGCCTCTATTTGTCTGATAACCCAGGTGTGTGTGGAGATCTAAAGGCATTGATGTCAGGCCAGAATGTTCTATTGTGCTGGGGAATTTTCCTCCATCATTTCATTTGAATTAAAAATCATTTGAGATTCTGTTCCTAAGCCAGTGTAGCCTGGGGCCTCTAAAAAGACAGCTGTAGGAAACTGCTTGCCATCCTGGGGCTTCGATGGCACGTCACTCAGAATGAGGGTACAGCCCTGCGTGCCTCCAGCTCACCCTCTGGCAGGAAATTGCTTCCTACAGTCATCCATGGGACCAAAGCCAGCCACACCATCAGGAACCATCAAGAGGCCAAAGGCAAGCAGCCATCCTCTCAGATCAATTTCATTTCAGCATCTCTGCTTCCCAGCGCTGTGCTTTCTCCCTGCCCTGTTACATACCCAAGTCCTAGTCACCTTGATTTTTGGAATGTGTTTGTTTCATCAGGCCTTCATGTTTCCATGTCTTTTTAAATGTTAGCTTATTCTTGACCACTGGTATGTGACAGCCACCTGAAAACATGGTCTCCCTGTTCTCGGCTTGTCCATTCGTTCATTCATTCATTCATTCATTCACTCACCAAATATTTATAGGGACCTATTAGGTGTAAGACTGTGTAAGATGTCCAAGATACAAATGAATAAGATGCCAGCCTCGTACCTGAGGAAGTCAGGGTCAAGTCAAGGAGACACATAAATCCATCATCGTAATGCATGCAGTGAGTTTGTTCAAAGCTCAGAAAGAGCCAGGAGGAAAGTGAAATTGAGAGGAACAGACACATCCACATAGAGGTGGAGGAGAAGAGGGTCAACATGGTAGATCCTAAGGACCAGAGGGCCAGAGAAGCGAGGGCCAGAGGCTCCAGAAAGAGGGACTGTACAATCAAAGCCAAAATGACACGAGAGAGCCAGCTGGGTTCGGGAAATCGAAGTACGTTCTCCACTGTCAAAGGGTGATCTGTGAGGTGGGAAGCACAAAAAAAGGTGAGGGCATACAAGTTGCAGGGGCCAGGTTTTGGAAGGCCTTCTGTGATCCCCCTGGGGACATTACTTAGCAATATTCATAGCCAACAAGTTTTTAAGGTTTGCAACAGGCCAAGCCCTGCACAATACACTTCACATGCGCTACTTTATCTGATCCTTATCAGATCCTCATGAGGTAGGTATTAGGTTGAACCATAAGAAATTTACCAGTACTCCACCATTTTGACCTGTGGACATGGAAATCTCATGATTCAACCTAATACCGCTACAGTTATCACCACTTAAGAGATGGGGAAATCAAGGCATCTTACGTGATTGCCGAGGGTCACACAGCTACTAGGCGGAGGGGCAAAGGTTCAAGCTGACAGTCTAAGTGGTGTCAGAGGAGGGGTAAAATTTTACATAAGGGACTAGAAGATCTCAAGCTATGTGGTTATCTAGGGCAGAGCACTCTGGGAAGAGGGTACCATAAGCACAAATTCCCTGGAGCAAAAGTGTGCCTGGTATGTTCCAGAAATCCAAGGAGGCCAGTGTGGTGGAGTAAAGAGAATGGCGAGAAGAGCACAGGAGATGAAGTCTGAGAGGGAACACGGAGCAAGAGCACGCCGTGCTTATAGTCCAATAAGGACTTTGGCTTTCACTCTGGAAGGGATGGAAAACCAAGTGACATGTTCTAATAAGATCATCTAGGCTGCCGGGTTGAGAATAGACTGCAGAAGGCAGGCCAGTTAGGAGACAAAAGATGATGGAGGTTTGGACCAAGGTGATGGCAGTGGAGGGGAAGGAGCCATCGGGGGGTTGATGGTCTGGATGAAAGGTGTGCAAGAAAAAGAGAGTCGAGGATACTGCCAAGATTTTAGAAGAATGAGGTTGCATTAACACAAGATGATGAAGTTGCCAGTAGAGCTGGTTACAGGATATTACTAGAAGCTCAGGTTTAGAAATATCAAGTCTGAGATGCTCATTGGACCAAATGGAGTTATCAAGTAGGCAGTTGGATATGTGGCTGTGTAGTTCAGGCAAGAGGCCCAGGCTGGAGGATACATTTGGAAGCCATCATCAGACAGAATTAAAGCTTGTGACTGGATATGATGGTCTAGAGAGTGGATTTGGATGGAAAAGAGAAATGGTCCAGGGACGATCCACAGGGTTCCCCAGTATTGAGAGATCAGAAACCTGAGACAGAATCAAGGAAAAAGATTGAGAAGGAGGAACCAGAAAAGTGAGAGCCAGAAGAAGGTGCTGATTTTAGCATCATGAGGTCCCGGAGGAGGAGGAGGAGGACTACTCTCACTTTCCAGAACACCACCTGCTCTCACAGCCCCAGTTTCCCATCTACCCAGTGCAGCCAGTCAAGGCGCAGCCTCAGTACAGCTCTAACTGTCTGAACTACCAGGGCACTTCATTACCAGTGGTCACCAAATTATTCCAATATCAGATTTTTTATTGAGTTAATAAGAAAGCTTCATTGCCTGACATATATAATTGCACACTCTCTGTAACCAGAGAATTCCCTAAGAGTAAGTATAATTTTATTTATTTTTAATACCAGGGCAGTTATCATGAAAATCATTAAATTTCTGAATCATTAAATTTCTGGTACTTTTTTCTGTCATTTCCTAAAATTATCTACTGAGAATTATCTGTAAGAGAATTCTTTTTTTTTTTTTCTCTGCTAGGAGCAATAGAGGAACTGGTAATTGTGCCTCCCTAAACCAAACCTACCCTCTTTGATTACATCTACAAGCCAGTGAATTCACAAGAATGGTAGTTCCTAAGCACACATGAAACTCCCCTAGTAAACACTGATATGAAAGCAAACATTCATCAACAGGACATCAAATGGCAAAGAACATCCTATAATCACCAGTGAAATCCCATTTCTTAAGTTCACTTCTTGCCTTCCAGTTTCTATTCGAAGTTTTCTATCCCCCACAAAAACTGCTTCCTTGATACAGAGATCACTTTTGTGATCCTCCCTTCGCTCACACACACTTTCATTTCCTTTCCCATTTATAATGTTCTGCTCTACACAGCATTTTCCCTTCCGAATCTGCTGTAAAAGAGATTATGACATTTCACTGAACACAGAGTCAAACATCTATACGAACACACAGATACGTGTAATACCAGCATGAATGAGTTCCATATGTTTTTTGAAAAACTAAGTTTCTACTAGAGCAAGGGGGCATCCGATATTAATCCTACACACATGAAACTTACTCAATAGTCTTGCCAGTGGCTTTGATTTCTGAGAAAATTAACATTTCAGTCTATGTAAATAAGCCCTGCCTTTGAAGGGAAAATGATGTTTTTCCTTTCCTGCAATGGAACTTCCTCCTTCTGGTTTGTCTGCATCAGCTTAAGTCAAGGGACAATCTTCTCCTGCCTTCCCACACTCACCTCCCTTGACCTTGATTTAATATCTGGACCGGCTGACAAACCAAGCTTCGGCCATCCAAGTCTTACTCCATCCCTAAAGGCAATCAGAGAGGATTTCTGTACAAAGCGTCGTGCCTTGTGCGTTCATCCCAAGCAGACACACAGCGGAAACTTCCACAAAGTGGTTCTTTCCCTGCCAACCCCCAGAAAAATACCGACATGCTGAGCTTTTATTTGGTCTTCCAGAAGCTTTAATGCACCCTTATGTGATCTCATTGCCTCTTACACGTGTTAACATATGTGTTATGCTTTCAAATATGAGCACTTCTGCAAATCCACTCCTATCCCCCAAGACAAGGGGGTAAAAAGACTTTGACGGTTCTCTGGAGCCGCCGTAATGTGGCACGAGCACCCCCACTGCGATCTTCAGGGAAGTGGGAGACCAAGGAACTAAGCTCTGCTCGTCCTTCGACCTTAGGAAACAGATGCTGGGACAGAATCAAACTCACTTCCTGCTGAGAAATCATGGATGCTTGTAATACATCATTTCAGGAAGAAAACTTCTGAAGTATTTTTTTTAAAATAAAGCTATGTCTGTGTCTCTGGCAGCTGTTTGGTTAGAAGCCTTCTGATGTGTGATCTTAACACCAATCAGTATTGCCAAAGGGATCATTTCAGCCAACTTCCAGCAGAGCAGCTCCAGCCACAGCCTTCCTCAGTCCCACGCAGCAATGGACGTGGTAGGAGAAACCCTGACACCCGGCCCTGAACTCCTGCACCTGAGATGGGGTGTGTGAGCCCAGAAAGTCCCTGACCCCCTAGCAAGCTGCCTTCCTCTCATTCAAAAATGGGATTATTAGTCCAGGTAAGACAACCTAAACTTTCAAAAACAGGGGAAAGATTAAGTGAGCCATGGCCCATGCCATACAGGGAATATTCTGGAGTCAGGATAAAGAATGAGGGAGAGCTATTGGAGCTGACATGGAAAGATTTCTAAGACACAGACATACTGGAAAAAGAAAAAGAGCAAGTCATAGAGCCAAAACCTACTAGACAGTCCCATTTTATAGACAAAGCATACTACTCCCTGTGGAAAAATAAACTCATCACATGTTTAGATCTAAATGTATGCAAATACATGAACACGTGTGTGTTGGTATATACACATATCTATACACACAGGTGTGTGTGTGACACACCAGTCCATGCTTGGAGATGTGTCCAAAAGGATGCTCATCATACTGATAACAGTATTTATCACCAGGGAGGGGAGTATAGTTGTGGTGAATTAGAGAAGGGGATTTTCTCTCTATCCTGTGTTCTTTGCACTCTGGCTTGTCTATCTTTTACAATAAGAATGCATTTACATATTACTTATATAACTTCAAAATAAATAAGCTTAAGTTTATTCATTTATTTGTTGATTTAATTATTCACCAAAGATTCAACAAGTGCTCTGGCAGAAAGTTAGTTGCTTCTCCACTATCCATTGCCCCCTTACTCCTTGCTAACATGACCCTGGTGTTCAGGGATGTGATGTCCCAAGCTGAACATTTTTTTTACCCATCTTTTTAGCAGCTCCAAATAGCCGGGAGATACATTCTGGCCAATGAGACATGAATGGAAGTGCTGTAGGGGGAGGGAGGAGGTGGTACTTCTTCCCCCTGCCTTGAAGGGACAGGATGTCTGGAGCTGCAGCAGCCATCTTGCCAACATGAGGTGTCAAGTATGAGAGGCCAGGCCAGATGTTGCTGAGTCACTAAACCAATGCAGCAGTTGCCAACCTCCTGAATTCTCATTTTATTAAGGAATATAAACCCTACCAGTTTAAGCCATAAGTTGAGTTTTTTGTTACTAATAGCTAAGTGTATTTCTGATCAACACAAGTGCCTGTGAGGCACTGAACAGAGTCAAGCTAGAGAAACTGACTTTATAAGAGAGAGGAGGAATTGTCAGCAGCATAAAATGCCTGAGATTATGAGGATGAGATCCAAAACATAAATAATGAGGGATAAAATAGGAGTGTCCCAATTTCTTTATACGGGTATTGAGTCAATTAGATAAGATTCCATGTATGAAAGTAGTTTGTAAATGGAGTAACAACATGCAAATATAAGAGCTGACTTTTGTGCTTATGTTTTTAGGGTGTGCTATGAGCAGAGGTTACAATTTCAAACTCTGAAGTCAGACCACAGGGTTTGAAATCCCAGCACACCACACATACAAGCTTTGAGCATTGACAAAGTTATTTAACTTCTCTGCACCTCTATTTCCTAATATGTAAAACTGGAATCATAATAATAATTATCCCCGTGGGATTATTGTAAGGATTAACTAAAATAACGTATTAAGAGGGTTAGCGCAGAGTCTGGTATGGGTGGCCTGAAGGATGAGTCAGTCACTGTTATTATAGGACAACTTAAAGGGCATTCAAAGGCCCCCAGGTGCCAAAACGTAACCCCCACCATGGTCTTCCCACCGGTCAGAGAAAGTCTCGGAGTAGTTACTGCCTGGCTCAAGGCCTCAGAGATCACAGTTATAGAAGAGATGTAGGGCTCACTTGAGGAAGGTTAAACCTTGCTATTCCAGAACTATCTACAGGGCAGCTACAACAAGCAAGGCAAAGCACTGAAGGGAATAAAAAACGAACGCCGAAGATCCGCTCTGCGCTCTCAGGGAACTCGAAGAGATAAGATGTAAATGCGAGAAAAGTGAAAGAATATACAAGAGATAAATAACAGCTTGATGTTGTACAAGAAATGTCACGAGCCAGTGCGGGATCAATTGCCAAACAGCGATGCAGAAAGAGATCAGAGCCACCCAAGGGCCAGAGAGACGGCGGTGGGGGAAACGATCCAGGACTGCTTCAGGGAGAAAAGGGAGCCTGCGCTGAGGATGCAATGGCTTTTGACAGGAAGGGAGGAGTCGAGGGGCACACCAGGAAGAGTGGAACAGGCTTCGAGTCACAGAAACAAGAAACCCCTGAGTATACTGGGGGACATGTAGGGGTGGAGCCCACGAGTGCGGGAGGGGGGCCGAGCAAGAGGCATGCCATCTTGCGAGGGAGAGGGAAGCAGGGGCAGCTGGGAAACTGAATCAGAAAGACTTGAGGTTGATGGAAAAGCTTGAAACACAGCCTGTAGACAGTGGAGGGTCACAGAGATTCCAGACGAGCAACGCTGATCAGAACCTTCAGCTGACACTCGTCAGGAAGCAAGGCATAGGATTCCAGGGCTGAGAGAGTGAGCAAAGGGAGAGAACCCACTGAGACCTGCTGTCGTGACACAGACAGGAGGGCAGGGTGAGAGCCTGAACCAGGACGGCCAGAGGGGAACACAAAAACACTAAGCCAATTAGCGGCAGGTGATCCGTCAAACAGAGGGTAATCCTTTCTGGTTCTGTTTCTATTGATGTCCACCTCCACTCACACTAGTTCACCAGATTAGTTCCTGTAGGACCATGAGGGGGAAAAGCCCAGGACAGGTAAGTATGGGGGAAGCAAAGGAGAAAAGAAAACTTAGGAGCCAGGTGCACAGCCTCAGAAGGTAGGCAGAGAACTGTGTGCCATCCAGCAAATGTACGGGGGGCTGGCTCCTGGGATGCTAGACGGAGGAGATGGAAGGAAGAGACGGTGGAAGAGAAAAGATCCATGAAGAGAGATTTGACCCATCTTGACCAATGGATAGTCTGAGCTTCAGCTGAACTCAAGTGGTTCAGTCTCCCAGATGCTGAGACAGCTGCTTTTGTGTGCATAGCACCCCATGCTCACAGAGGTTAGTCTGCCAGCAGTTCTCAGGACTGTGCTCAGATACGTGCAATGCACAGCCAGGAAATCACTGCTCTAGAGAGCAAGCGAGTGCTTTGTGAGCTTAGCCAAAGAAAGAGCTTCCCCTGGACGGGCTGGAGAAGGCGGCTTGCATCAGGTGAGGTGGGAGGCAGGAGGGAGACGCTGGATGATCTTTGGAAATTAAGTGGGTCTTGCAGAAGGGAGAAGAGCTCTAGAGAGAAAACTTCACAAACCTAGTCCCAGTTGCAGAGAAGACTTGTGCTGGCCTGCAAACACACATCCTGTGGGTCAGAGCACTGCCATCTGAGTAAAGAGAGGGAAGGAATTGACGGCGGTTATCCTGCAGACAAGCCACCACACAGGGCTTGCCCGTGAGGCGAGGATTAGGCTGGGAGGGCTGTGTCAGGCTCATGGCTGCATACCGGCACTGCCTGCTACACTGCGGGACACACACCCACGTGCAATAAATATGTATTAAATGAATTAGTAAGACAGAACACAGATGCTGTTCCCACTGACTTCACATCAATCCTGACCAGGCTCCTGCTCCCCAGTCCCTGTCTGCAATACCCTGCTGAGATGGACAGGGTCGTACAGAGACCTCAGGGCTCCCTTCATCCCTCCCACCCCTCAGATCTAGTCAGAACCAGCCATAAGCAGACAGAAACATGCCTCCTTATCCTGGGCTTGCTCAGCCTTCTAAGAGCCAAAGGTGCCTCTCAAGCAGAAGACCCCAGACCCCCTTTGAGCCCTTAGAATAGGGAGTGCACACTTCCTGTTTCAGAAAGGAGTCAGAACATCAAAGAAAAGCAAACGTCCAGCATCCCACCAGAGATATTCCCCCTCTGTCTTCACGGGATAACCTCACTCAGACCCAGAAGTTGGGGGAATGGTCTGAGCTGCCTTGTCATGTCTTTGGCATGTAGATGATGCTGTTAATTCCTATTAAAATCTCTTAAAAAATAATAAAGCCAACATTTATTGAATACTCAATATGGGTTGAACATGGTGCAAATCTCTGTACACAAATGATCTTTTTGAAGTGCCGAATTTGTCTCCATTTTACAGATGGGAAAACTGAGGTTTAAAGGAATAAAGAAAACCACTCCACTCACAGAGCTGGTGGACGACAGAGGTGACAATCGAACACAGGCAACCTGAATTCAGAGTGTATCTGTTTAACCACACGATACTGCCCCTTCCTTCCCCGGAGCAGGTGAGTATTGAGCCGGCTGATGGCTGAGACATGCTCACGGGCCAACTGGGCACTTGGATTTGGGCTAATATTCAGGATGCAGAGCTAATAATGAATCAAGCTGCCTGGCCCATGAGACCCTCAGAAGCCCCTGAGCTTTTCTGGCTTTCCCTGTGGTCGGCCAACCCTCTCAGAGCAGATACACAATGCTGTTTAGCTGAGCAGATACACAATGCCGTTCCTTAATGCTCCTATGGAAGAGCCTGTCCTCCGTCAAAGTTGACCTCTGCATGAGAAGGGAAAATTCAGCTCCCTGCCAAAAAGTCTGCCCTAGCTTCTTTCTCATCACTGTATCTGAACAAATCCACCGTAGGCTTTTTCTTTCTACCTTGTCAGGAAGCCAAGAGTGGCATTTCAAAGGACACACTTACCCCCTAGCAATTTCTCTCTTCCGCCACCATGTGCCTTCTTCTCATAAAATCAGGCCAGACAACGAAGCTGGAAACCCAGCTGGTAAGATTGATGCCCTGCTTCTCCCACCCGCCTCCGGTGGGCACGGCTCAGGAGCTGTGCGCTGTGAACAATAAACATTCAAATGAAAATGCTTCAAGATAAAGACAATCACAACTGAACATCAACAACCACAAGTCAAAGGCTTTCACTGACAGAGCAGAAGGGTGAATGTGGGAGGACATATGGCATACAAATAATGAACTGGACAGCGCTGCAAGGAAGAAGCCTGACCTCAGGTTTCTGGAAAGCTCTACCTTATTGCTCACCGACATCTGGAGCACATACACCACGAATGGACCATCCCTGCGAAATGTAACCAAACAAATCAACTGCTCTGCTCCTTCTTTCAGACACTTTCATTTTTACAATGAATGGGGAATCTATGGCCATCACTGTTATACCATTTAGGATTTTAAAAATCAGCAGATAGACAGACTACAGAAAATAAAACCAAGGTTCATATACTCTGCAACCTCATCGTCCCCACCAAAAATGAGCTGCTGAAATAAATCCCAGGAGCTTTATATTTTTGTCTGCGACCTTTTGTTTTCTTATCCCAACACAGGACTACAAGGATAGAGCTTCACTGGGACTTGACACAAGCTGACTTTGCCAGACTCGAGATGCAGCGATTTGATGAGAAATTAAAAGCCATTTGTGGGTTTCTCACTCCCTCTATTTTCTGTGACAATTGGCAGGTGAATTTTTCCACTCCCTAAACTCTGAAGGTGAAAAAATACAACGTTGATACGTGTGTTAGTCATCAAAACAAAGGCACAAAAATTGCAACACATCTAGTGGCGGAGGGCCACCTGCCAAGCAAAGAAGGACCTAGGGGCTGCTTAAGATGCAAAACAAACACCTCCCATTTTAATTGTCTTCCTTCAATTTCCCCGAAGAACTTAGACACACACCTCTGTTTTCAGGGGGTAAGTTTCATTCTTCCTTATCCATAAAATATAAGAGTTGGATCAGGTGATCTCCCAGCTGCCTTCCCCATTCAGACGAATTCTATCATTTTAAATATACATGTACAGATATATACACAATATATATTCAAAATACATTTGTGTGTATACATATGTGTATATGTATATATAAGTGATGCTAATATGTCAAGATAACTTTAAAATAAAAATATATTGTCCCTGGCATCTGACATGCATTTTGCCTCTCTCTGTCTCAGTCTCTGAATCTTAAAAAAAAGAAAAAGGAAAGACTTGGAATCATGGGTGGAAAATGGGTTTCAACTTGCTTGCCAAATCTCATCCTTTGCCAGGATCATTATGTTGAAAAGCATCAGTGAAGCTATGCCTGGGCTCAGCATAAAAGAGTGCTTATATTTATAATGAGTACTTATAATGAGTATTTATGTATAGCGAGCATTTATAATGAGTAATTATAATAAGTTATAACATGAGGCAGATCATACATGATATTTCTATGGCTTTCAATAAGCCTATTAAAGTCTAAGTCCTATTCCCTTTGTGGGAGAGTCATTGTAAGGACAAAAGAGAAGTTTGGAGTCTACCCATTGAGATTTCACAGCCGAAGAAACAGAGGTCCAAAGAGATGAAAGTATTTACCTGTAGTTAAAGCTTGAACCTCAGTATTCTGAGTATAGTTCCATCATACCACACCACATCACCTTCCTTAAATTCTAGCAAGCTCTATGCAAAGCAGCCTGTGGTCAGTGAATCATTCAGGATGCAGCCAGGAAATTGGAACCTCTCTCCTCTCTAGGTATTTTAAACAGAGTACATTTAATCAGGGAATTAGTTTACACATGTAACTAAGGAGCTAAGAAGCAAAACAGATGAAGCACCCAGGGATTAGTAACAACAAAAAGTTGTTATCATCCTTGAACTGAAAGAACACAAGAAGGAAGTAATGTTCCCTGAACCATTTTAGAGGCTACCTGGCAATAGCTGGAACTACAGAAGGAGAAACTGTGGGAAACTACAACCATGGAGGAGATGCAACCAGTGATGAAGCATGAAGGCAGAGAGAGGGAGGAATACCCCAGTTTCTCCCCATCCTCCTGCCTCTAGTTTTCTGTAGTGCCTTCGCTGACCAAACCTACTCAGAAGCCAGTCAGCAAGAGAGCCTGGGAAACATACCTGCAGAACTGACGGCAATGACAAGCACAGACAAAAGAATATATAGACAGTTAAGAGATAGACATAGATATGATTTCAGGACATGAAGTAAAACTAAAAGGCTATATCCATATCTTAAGGATGTGCCAAAATTTTTCTACCTAATCCATTAATGCATTCCTATTAATATACAAAAATATCTCTCCTCTCTAAAGTATACAGGAGATCTTTTCTTCATCTGAGTCTCTTGACTCTAGACTCATGGTCAAGGGGCAGAGGTTAGTATACAGAAGTCTTGATGGAATTTTTCACTGAAGCCAAACTAAAAACAATCTCCTATCCAGATCACTCCAACTCTTGTGTGAAGGTTTAAGGCCTTGAGAGGAAAAGAAAATTACCTGGGAAGGAGGCCCAGGAAAATCAGCTTTCCGCAGAGTCCCAGAAGTTAAACAAAGATGACTTTAAAGTGATAGACTGGAGATAGTTCTATAGCTAGAGGACCCCTGACTTTAGAATCTGAGACATGGCTCCCAAACTACAGTCCTAGTGGTCTACCTCAGGACCACCCTGAGACTCTTATTAAAGATCTAAACTCAAGACCCTACACACTAGACCCATAGAAGCAGTAAATCTAGAGATAGAACTTGAGCATTTGGGGTGAAATCTCCAAGACATTTGGGGAATAAGAGTTCCTGGATAAGGAAATCCTTGGCATCAACAAGAAATTCAAGGTATGGCCATCAGTCCTCCTTCCCAGTGAGCTAGTGATACATTTTAATGATGCAAGTCATCTGCAGCTGCCAAAGGTGTATTGCTCTGTCTGACAATCCGCAGGAAGGTCTGTCCGCTGCCCAGACCTGTTCGCCAGGATCTGTTCCATCTCTGGACTATGCAGTTCAAGTTCTCTTTCCTCTTTTCCCTTTCCCTGGGGAAAAGCTTGCTTCCCTTCTCCACTGCAGTCCTCCCCAATTCCCTCTCACGTTTGCCTCACACCAATCTCCCCTGGAGCTGGGGGCCCCCAAGCTGCCCTGTCCTGTTGTTTCCTATGTCACTCTGAAATGGCAGAGGAAGTGGCTGTCATAGATACAGCTGCCCTGGCTGTGGGCCCAGGAGGCCTGCCCATCACAGATGCTGGGGGCTCTGTCCTCTCTGCCGTTGACTGCGGCTGAAGGACCCTGAGGGCGGGTGCCATGTTGCACCTGCTCCAGGGGAAGGCAGATATTCTCCCAGGTCCCCCCACAGGTAATAAAGCCTGCAGGATGCCACTCCACAGATTCACAGCCCCCCCCCCATAGGGGAGGGGTCTGGCTGCAGCACTGTTACTTGTGCTTCACGTAATGGTGTTTCTTTTCCTTCAAACAATCTACGGGGGCCACCTTCCCGGAGATGAAAGATGAAAAGACAGTGAGATTACCTGCCAGGACCACTTAGGCTTTAATGATCTTCAGGGGAGCACTCCCAGAGACACCAAGCAGCCACCAAGTCATAGGACGCAGTTCTAATAAAATTAGAATTCCTAAAATAAACTGCCGGGCATCTGGAAAGCACGAAAAACACAATGTATTATGTAAACTGACATCCAAATATTGTACACCTGCATGGGCCTGAGTTACAACAAAGCCATGATGCACACTGAAGCTTTGTTTCTAAACTTTAATTTCCTTGTAAGTGGATTTTAATCACTAGGTAGCCAAACCATATTCAATACCAGTTTCCTTTATGTTGTCCAGTGGTTTACAGTTTCTTTGTGCCAAATTCTCAAATTCACATCTACATACATTCCAGAGCTGCAAATACAAAACAAGAACTATTCAAATGAAAAGGAAAGGGTTTTACAAATATTCAAATAATAAATTCGCCTCCTCCTTCGTTTTGCATCCAGCTGTGTTGGAGTCCATTAACAACAGACTTACGAGAGGACTGAAGGAACACTAGGTGACTGGATGAAAGTCAAGCTCTGTATATCAGTCTTTAAAAAATGAATATGAAACCCCAAATGACATTCAGTCTGATCATGAATATTGATAATATAATATTTATTTAAAATATAATGTATTCATCGGTACTCAACCAAAAGTAAAATTAAACTCATCAGGAGCAGAGTAACTGTTTGGTTTTGCAAAAGTCAAGGACCCTTGTTGGGTGGCTTAATGACTTCTTGTTTGTGTTCTGTTTGCATAAATTATCCATCAAGTGCAGCCATTACACCGGATGCAGCATGGCGCTTGCGGAGGAATGAGAGGACCCTCATTAAAGGGAAATGTGATTGGAATGGAGTCATCACTCCGTGTCTGGCAATGATCTGCTGTCTCCACTCTCCATCCCTCCTCACCAATTCCATTTGAAGTCGGAACTGGGCTCGCAGACCTGGATTTTTAAAGGCAACGGATGCAATCAAACAATAGACGGAGTAAATGACAGTCACTATGCCTGTAGCCAAATGTAATAAAGAAAGGGAAGAAAAACAATATAATGAGCTTCAAGGCAATCAGATGAGTCTCTGAGAATGCAGGTGCGGATAACGCTCTCTCCATTCATCCAGCCGTTTATGGACCACAAAAAAATCCCTTTTCTCAATATCTACAGACATTCTTTCCACCTCATGGTGTTACTCTCCAATAAACCAGATATGGATAGGACTCAAGCCATGCTGTGTGTAATACTAATTAAGTAAGACAGGCAAAAATAATGGCAATCCTGCTCCACATAGTACAATCATCGTGTTCCAGCCTGGACACATCCCACAGCTATTCCAATGTAATTGTATTACTTAGTGCAGGAAAACCTCTGAGAATGTTGTTTTCTAGTAAGAGAGGATGCAAAATGAAGCTGTAGAGCACCAGAGAAGCCACATAATAGGAAGAGAGAAACTTCCCAACAGAGTGATAAGATGTTGTGTCTCGGCGATGTGCAGAGCTGAGCATATGTTGTATTGGAATAAAAAATGCAGGTGAATCCAAGGGAACTGAGAGAACACAACCACTTCTTGCTGCAATCTTAAATAAAACTGCCTGTGTACCTAGCGACAGTTCTGGTTCGCTTCACAGACGTGGCTCTGAAATAAGAAATTGAAGAATACTATCAAAGGATGATCATCACCATAAACTAGCCACGGCTAAACCCGCCCTCCAGGCTGGGACACTATTACCAGCAGCTTAAGCTTGTCACAAACGTTACATGCAAAACAGCACAACCGTGCAGGGTCCACACAGCTGGGGCTTGGAGTCAGGCTACAACTGGCTGAGACTGGTCCTTAATTCTCTGAATGGATGCCAAAAACGGCTGAGGTGTGATGTGTTTACAAAGCACATCCTCAGGCCTGATAATAGCTCATAATACAGCCTTCCAGACAGGTTCAAGTCCATGAAAGGACACTGGACACACAGGTGACAGGAAACAGCTGCGCTCCAGCTACACGGAGGACAGGAAGAGAGGGAGCGAAGTTTAAATTACAACAGGCAGGTGCGACAAGTATCAAAAGACAGAAATGAGGACAAGTAGGTTATTGATGAAGGGAAATATTATTAGGAGGTGCAAGGGGACTGCAAAAGAAATGGACATTAATGTGTTGAATGTCAACAGACACATACGTGGGACAGGGACATGTTGAGAGCAATCAGCCTGTACACAAACTTTTTCACAAAATACTATCTTGAACACTATGAAATTGTCATTTTGGTAGGACACAAATGGTCAAATGCCAGCAACTTCAAATGATTCAACCTAGAATTTCTGCCTTAATTCAGAACCTTGAATAGCACCAAATGCATGCTAGGCAATCCACAAATATTCACTCATAGGATGGGTGAACGAGTAAATCAGTTTTCAAATATTTAGGATGAGAATGTTTAACCAAATGAGCAAGAGTTTTCTGGCTGGTTTCGCATGTGTAGCAATCTTTTTGTGGAAGTTTCTTTCTCTACTTTTCTTTCATCTACATTCATTACTTCTCTTTTTAGTCCATCACTGAAGTTATGCTCACTAGAGTCAGGGACTTTGAGAATTTGCAGACATTGTTAAAAACCATCTTCTTTTTAGATTACTGGTAAAGATGGTTAATAAAAATAACCAATTCTATGTTCTTTTCTAAACTTTTTGGATATTAGAAAAATAGATACCAGAGGATCCAATCACCACTGTTCGCTATTGAGTCTTTGTGCTGGTTTAAAAATGCTAAAGGAAAAATGTTCATCTTCATTGAAGAAGTTTGAACCAGTTTTGCACATCAAGCTTGTCGAGGCACATGTCCATTCCTTAACACTGTCACATCAGCCAGCTCCATCCTTTCAGCTGCACAAGCCAAAACCCCTGCAGTGATCCTTAATTTTGTTTTTTATTTTGCTCACATCCCGTAGCCAATCAACAAATCTTGAAGCACTATCTGCAAAGTAGATCCAGAATGCAGCCACCCCTCACCCCATCTCCTGCTAGTCACCCTCACACACCCCCAATCCCCTCCAAGGCCAAGCCAGGATCCTCTCTCATCCAGATTATTGTCAGAGCTTCTAACTCTTCTCCCTGTCTCTGTCCTTGCCTTCCTCCACCCCACTCTCCATAGAACAGAAAAATTATCACCCTTGAAAACTTTCATTAACCCCTCATTTCACTCAAAGTGAAAGCCAAAGTCTTAACTTTGTCTAAAAGCCCTCCCCATCTGCCCACTACACCCCACTGCCTCCCCAGTTCTGTCTCCTGCTGCTCCCCATCCTGCACATGCTGCCCCGCTGCACCACCACCCAACCCCCGGCCCCCTCCAGACATTTACTCAAGTCTTACATCCTCCGTGAACCTACCCCCAGCTATCCCACCCGAAATGACCACCCCCTCCACCAGCACTCCATAGCTCCCTTCTTGACTTTTTTTTTTCCTTTAGCCTTTGTAGTGGTTTTAAAATAATGTTCACAAATTATTTGATATTCCTCCCTTCAAAAGTGGAGCCTAATTCCTCTCGAGTCTGGGCTTTTCTTAGTGATATTTCTGACAATTAGAACATGGCAGAAGGGACAGGATATTGCTCCCAGGAGTAGGTCATGAAAAGGCGTGTGGCTTTCTCCCTGCATACTCTCTCACTCTCAGTTCCCTCCATCCCTGGGTTTGGAAGTCAGCTGCCACATTGTGAGGACCCCCAACCCACTCTATGGAGAGGAACTAAGGCCTCCTGCCTGCAGCCTGAGGACTGACCCATTATGGAAGTGGATTCTCTGACCCCAGTCAAGCCTTCAACTTACTACAGCCCCAGCCAGTAACTGACTGCACTATCATGAGATATCCTTAGCCAGAAACAATCAGCAAAGCCGCGTCCAGATTCCCGATTAACAAAAAATCTGTGATAAAATAAATTTTGTTGTTTCAAGCCTCTAGGTTTGAGGGCAATTTGTTATGCAGCCACAGATAGCTAATACAGCTCTTATCTAAATGTATTTTATATAGGGCATTTTATTATCCTGTTTATTGACTGTCTCCCCCAAGGAATGTAATTTCTGTGAAGGCAGAAATCTTTGTCTATGTGAAATGAATTAACCTTTTACTTTTAATAATTAATAAGTGGGGTATCCAAGACTCCCACACATTAGTAGATCAGCAAAAAGGCAACACACAGATACACATTTACAGCAGTAGCAAGAGTTTATATCACTTGGGAAAAGGATGATTACACTTGGTCATAAAGTAGACACCTACCACAGATGTGTTGCAGGAATAATGACTACAGAGAGTCTCCTGTTTTCCTACTGAATACTAAAGATGTGTTCTCACAGAAAAACAAATCACCCAGTAGATAATTTGTGAGTTGTTGGTTCTTTATTCAAACAGACAAAAGAATCATCATCAGACCTCCCTACAACCACAAATGCCCAGACTCCACATCCCAAGATTGTGATTCAGGAAGTCTGGAGTAAGGCCTTGTCACCTGCTATAGACTGAATGTTTGTGTCCCCAGAAAAGTCATATATGGAAACCTAATCCCCAGTGTGATAGTATTTGGAGGTGGGGCCTTTCGGAGGTGATCAAGTCATGAAGATAGAACCTTCATGAATGGGATTCACACCTTATAAAAGAGATCCCAGAGAATTTCCTCACCTCTTCCATCATGTGAGGATACAGTGAGAACAGGGCCATTTATGAATAGGGAGGGAGGCTCTCCCCAGACACTGAATCTGCCAGCACCTTGATCTTGGACTTCCCGCCTCCAGAACTGTGAGAAATAACTGTCTGTGTTTATAAGCCATCCAGTCTATGGTATTTTTGTTATAGCAGCCCAAATAGACTGAGACAGTATCTTCAGCTGCACAAAAAAAAAAAAAAAAAATCTTCTAGATTATTCTTGGTTATATAACTAACAATGAGAACTCCTTCACTAGGTGGTAAATAATTAGAAGGTAAGCAAATTTCTAGTCTGCTAGCACTGGAAGCTCTCCCATTGATTCAGCAACACTGAATTCTCCTTCTGAGTTCCCTCATTCACTTATTTAGTATCTACAAAGTTGTTGTGCACTGGGGACGGAAAGAGTCTGGAGGAGCTCAGGGTCTGGTGAGGGAGATCAGACCCTCACCCAATGAGACATCCAACCCAGAAAGCCCCGTCCCTGCCTCTCCCAGCAGAGCGTGGGCTCATCCCACACACATGCCTCGGGCTGGAGATAGACTGATCACATATCATCAAAGAGACATGGACTGGGTAGCAACTGACTACAGGCGAGGGGCTGGAGACTAAACAGCAGGTTCCCTAAAGCTAAGAGGAAAGCCTGAGAGCATCAAGTTCTTAAGTCAAAGACACGGCATCCTCAAGCAAGAGGAGTGGATGAGCCTCACATCTCACGGCTGAGATCTGTAAATAGTCTGCAGAATTTCAACCAAACAAAGGATACTTCTTTCCTAGTACTTCAAATAATCTATTTAATCTTCGACTAGTGGGGATGGTGCACAGCTAAGAATTTGTGAGACCATGGTTCCCATACTGGTCTGCTACTAACTAATTCAGGAGTCTCAGAAAATAATTTAATTTGGAAGGGTCTCCATTTCCTCATCTATTAAGCAGCAGTGTAGGAATAAGTAATTTTTAAAGTCGTTTCACAGCCCTAACACTCTATTAAAAATTATACATGTGAATACGTGTGTAGGCGTAACAATCCATCACCCAATACTGTTCTCCGAGAAATGGAAAGCGCTGTGTATAAGAGAGAGATTGTAACTTGACTTTACTGGTAAGGGAAGTAAACACCGGCTGGCTTATGTTAATTTCCGGAGTAGTAGTTGACAGGGTTATCCTTCATTCGGAAAGTATTTCAATAACAATCGAATGAGTTATAACAAATATCCCCAGGCATTTTAGCAGTACCAGAAAACTGTCAGAGCCCCAGAACTGGGTCCGGGATTTCATTTGGGTTACGCAGTGCCCTGAGCTTCTAGACAACAGACAACACGGAGCGTTTCCCCTCCCACCCAGTAGTTCACCAGCTCATCTTGGTTCAGGGAGGGCGTCTGAAGACTGCAGACCCACACCTACAGTCCAGCACCGTGGCCCCTCACCTCCAAGCCCGGTGTAGGCAGGAGTGTGACTGATGCTGCAACAGATGGTGAGCTGGAGGCTGTGGGAGGTTGTAACTCCTTGTTCCTTCTGCCAGTTAATTCCCAAGGAGGAATTATTTCGAAGAGAGATTTCCATCTCTCACCCCACTCCTTCTGGGGGAAAAGAATTAGAGATTCAGAAAAACAAGGGCAAGATGGGGACCAGGGACAATCATTCCCAGATCACTCTCAAGCAAAGTTTCTCTGCCCTAATTAGCATCACTGACACTGGCGGCTGGATAAGCCTCTATTGTGGGGCTGCCTTGGGCATTGCGGGATGTTTAGCAGCATCCCTAGCCTCTACCCACAAGATGCCGGTTGCCCCCCTCCAGAGCTGTGATGACCAAAACTGCCTCCACACATTCCCAAACGTCCTCCGGACTGCTCCCATTTAAAACCACTCACAGAACAGTCTGCCCACAAAAGGTCTCAGACAAACTAGGCTGGCTGAAGGGAACACGCCCACTCTGCACAGTGATGCTTCCATCCACACCCCCCCCACTATGTTACCCTGTTTACTCAATTTAAATACTAACAGGACCTCTACAGACATTCTGCTTCATTCTCAAATCCTGCATCTAAACATTGAAAGCTCTGGCTGAGAGCCTAGATTTGGGTGAACCCAAGTTTGGCGCAAGGTCAACCTTATGTTCCCAGCCTCTGCTCCTGATTCCATCCACTCTGGCTGGAACCTTCCAAGGGCCTCCCAAGAACAGGCTGTATGTGGGAGTAGTTCTCATAAAAGAGAAAGAACAGAAGAGGCCAGTAATCAGAATCCGCAGCCTGGAGCTCCGCCTTCCTCGTTCACGGGCTGTGTGGCCTGGAGCGCATCACTTAAGCTTTCTGAGGCTGCTTCCTCAAGTGCAAAGTGAGAGTAAAGCTCCCTGCCTTGCCTTTCTCAGTGCATCATTTCAAAGCTCAAATACAAGGCATGAGACGTCTGTAGAGGACCAAATGCTTGCCGTTACCTCCAGCGTTATTACAGCAGCCCATCTCTGTGTTAACAACCCTCCACTGCAGGAGTTTAAGGAAAGGCTCAAAGACCACTTTTCTTTCATGTTAGTACTAACTTGGTCAGAAGTTCCTCTGCTTAATTTCACCAAAAATGTGAGACATTGCCAAGCAATTTCTTTGAAAAAGATTACCAATCAGGTCCAACAAATGGCAATCAGTATTTATCTAAACCTACTAGGTACCCTTGGGACGCATCCGTGAACAACACAGACCAGGATTCCCGCTCTCAAAAGGCCTATCTTTTAAATGGGGTGGGGGCAGGGGGACAATAAACAAACAAAAAATAATAAAAAGTAAATTGCATAGTATGTTAGAAGCTGATAAATGCTGTAGAAGAAAAGGCAAGTAAAGGATCTGGTGTCGATGTGAGGGTGGGGTGGGGGTCAATTTGCTGTTTACAAGGGGCAGCCTGGTTGAGAAGGGGGGATGTGGGCAGCTGCGGGGAAGAGCATTCCAGGCACAGGGAATGGCCGATGCAGAGGTCCGCAGGCTGGAGTATGAGGTCAGACTTCCACAAGCAGGAGACCGTGGTGAGCAGGCTGAGAAGCAGAAAAGGGGTAAGAAATTGGAACTGGGTGTGAGGGTGGTTGGAGGGCAGAGCCAGGGCATGTGAGAAACATGGCGGGAGCCCTACTCTGAGCCAGCCACTGTGCTGGGCACTGGGGAGCCACAGCGAGCAACTCGCTCCCTGCTGCCAGGAGCTGGCTACCCGCCAGGGACAAGGGGGTTCTGAGAGACCTTGACAAAATTCTTGGCCTTATTAAGGACAAGTCTGGAAGGAACGAGGGGGTCAGCGGTCCCTGACTGAGTTCTTCTTTCACAGACAGATTGTGTGGGCATCAGAGCCTCTCTGTGCCAACGCCCACCCCGCAACACCACCACCAGAAAACGGTGAATCCTCCTGCACAAGGGACCCCTGGTGACCCACTAACAAAGGAGAATGTTCACCTCAGGTCTCTCCCCCGTTCTTTGGTAGATGCTCAGCCTGGTGAAATCCGAACGCCAAAGTGTGTGGCTCAAGGAAAACAAGAGGCCGTCACTACAGCAAGTTCACCTTCCCGCTGCCTGTCCCCTCGCTGCCACCCATCCCCCAGCCAGGATCTCAAGGGCCTGTGCTTCTCACGAATGAGGTGCCAGGAGCTTACGCCCCAGGGCCCTCATCTCTCCCCGCTCTCCTAGACCCCCAACCAAGGGTCGCTGACTGTTGCTTCCACACTGGGTGCAGCTAGCTCAACCTTGCCCCATCTTTCCCAAGTCGTTTGCAAATGAGGCAGCTGCAGGAGCACACACAGTTGGCTCTGTGCCCCAGGGAGGTGCTTCTAAAGCAGCAGGGGATGTGCCGCTTCCAATCAAAATTAATGGAACAAAAGCCCCCTGGGTGCTGCACGAGCTACGTCTCCCAGGGAGCCTGCATCTCCGCCGTTCTCTCCCCAAGCCCACCTCCTGGGCTCTCCTGTCCCTTGGGTGTCTTTGGCAGAGGTCTCGGGCCCATCAGGAGTCGGTCAGATGGGGGTTCACACACATACATTTGGCACACACGTGCACACTCCTACTCATGCACACACAAACATTTCGCATACGCATGCACCTTTCTTGGTTTCTCTTTTTAACAAGTGAAATCATTAGCAATCTCATGGGGAGTTGGGGGGGGGGGAATTACACCATGAGGGCGGCACAAAGGAACTATATAATAAAACAGCCCCTGCAGGGTTTGCAAAAAAAGTTAAGAGCCTCTGGTTTCCTCTTCATTTTTGTTTTGTTTGTTTTGCTTTGTTTTCATATACAAGCACTTTGCGTGCACATTTTTGTTGTGAAAGATTCAGGACAGTATGTTAAGTACAGAGCATGGCATCCACGTAACCTCTGACCTCCGAGCCCCTGTCTCCTTCCTCAGAGGTAAACACAATTGTGCTGGAATATTCTGCTGTCCATTTGGCTGGTCCAGGAACCCCTAATCCCAGAATCCCCCCTTCCCGGCATGACTGTGGGTTAGAGTCAGTCAAAAAGGAGGTTGGTGAGATCCGGGAGGCAAAAGTGAAGCAGGAGCCGTGTGTTCTGGAGGGCGTGTGGGTCACAGGTGACAAGAGACAGCACTGAGGCGCTGGCCCGTCCAGTCTAGCACTGTTCTTTCCTCCTCCATCTCCAGCTCACCTTCTCCCCAACCCCCTGCCAGCCTACCAAGAGGCAGTGACTCCAAGGAACATCCAGACATTTCACTGCAAACTCAGAGACAGCAGCGAGCACAGCCAACAAACTGCCACGTGCTCCTGCTGCAGTCCCACCCCAGCTGCTGGCTTCCAGATCCTTCACCCCCGACTCCACCTTTACAGACCCTTTCCTACGCAGCTGCCTCCACAGCTTTGTAAGAACTAAGTCCTACAGTAAACGCCTTATTCCAAGACTCTTCCTGTTCTTGCTTCCCAGATTAACTGGCTGACATGGCTGCCAGCAGCGTACTGTGCTTCAGTCCTTTTTCTATACAAAGGTACCAACCCACACAGAGCTCTGCCTTTTTCCCTCCTTTTTTCCTTAAATGTAATCATCTTGGTGAGATTTCTGTGGTTAACACATACAAACTAACCTCATTCTTTTTCATGGCTACATAGTATTCCATTGTGGGTGCAATATCTTTAAGCATTCCCATATTGGTGAACATTTAAGTCGTATCTAGTTGTCCACCCTGATAAAAATGCTGCAGTGGCATTTTAGAGCTATCTCTTTATGAATAGTATGCCAATCTTCTTTAGGGCAGGTTCCTAGAGCTGAAATAATCAGGGGAATTATTTCTAATTTCTATCATATTTACCAAATGGCCTTCCAAAAGGCTTCTTTCTCTAAAATGCTGTTGCCCTGCCAGCAGCTTTGTCCTTGTTTGCTAAACAGGGCTTTGCACTCTGGGTTCCCTGGAAATGCTAACATGCTTTGCCTGGAGCGGGCATTTTGAAGCAGAGACGCAGACATTGGAAAAGCAAGAGAGAAGGTCATGGAGAGCATTGTGCTTAGAAGAAATATACAAGTAGCTGAATAAAGACTAAAAGAAGACAAACCATGGGAGCTGGTATCCACATGAAATGGGCAGAATGGGATTACCCTTAAGAGAAGGAGACTTATTGTGTGATTTCAGAGATTTACAACTTCCTCCAAATTACTGCCCATGCATGCATCCATGGACATACATGTACACACACATATACACACACACACTCTTCAGCTTCTGTTGCTGAAGCTTAAAATTCCTTTAAATATTTTCTTCCCCAAAATAGAGCTAAGGTCCAAATAAAAATAATCCATATGAATAAGCAGTAGTTATATGTGAAGAACTTTGCTAAATATTTACATGCCTTATGTCACTGGAGGTAGGTCTTATTCCCACTTTACAGATGAGAAAAGTAAAGTTCAGAAAATCAAAGCTAGACAACAAATGAGTTGCAGAATAAGGATATGAACTCAGCTCTATGGACCGAACAAACTTTAGCCATGGTGCTGCCTGCCCAGGGGAAGGCAACAATACCCCTTCACTTTGCGGTAGGGAGTGGACTGCTTCTGCTGGCCTCATTCCTGAGAGCAGCTTTGCCTAGAGCAGAGGACACCGGGTGTTGGAAAAGGCCAGTGAGAGAGAGGAGGAAAGGTCAAGAAACAAGATGCTGAAAGGAGTCACCTACTTCCTGAGCCAGTGAAAAGGAGGCTGGGCTAGATTGGCCCCGAGGAGAACCTGGAGGAGGACCAGAGGAAGAGGAAGGTCAGCTCTCCCGGTCGGGGCAGCTCCTCCGGACTGTGGTGCTGAGAGCCTAGAAGACACTGGAAGCGCTGGGAAGGCCACTCCCGAGTTTCCTCTTGCCCTAGCAAAAAGGCGCCTCCCCCTGACAGGCGACCCCCTACCGTAAAGTAACTTTACCCCCACACAATTAGATGACCTCAGGGACTAAGGACCTTGCAATAAGGATGCAGGGAAGGAGCAAGGGGATGTGGGTGATGAGGTGCCAGCTTGGGATCTGGGTTGTGGGATTGTCGGCGAGGCCAGCGCTGGGAAAGCAACAACGTGGAAAAGAGGCCTCGCAGGAAGGACAAACGATGTGGTCACAAGTCCCTGGGAAAACACAGCACCAACGAAGGACAGTGTTCTGGGGGCAGGTGGGGGGTGCACAGCAAGGCTCCGGTGGCGGAAGAACCTCAGGTCCGCAGGGGCCCCAGGCTCCAAACACAGACCTTGTGACAAGCCAAGTCTACCTTTGCAGCTAGGCCTGGAAAACACATCGCTTCAGCAGGCCCTGGTGAAGTCCTGCCTGCCTACAAGTAAAAAGGAAACAAGCCTCTGGGAATCAGTGATGACGGGAAACAGGGAAACAGAAGGTAAACAGAGCCACATGGCAGGCTTGTCTGGAAGGACCCAAAAGGAGCACCAGTGCGCTGTGGGGCCGGGATCGGGGGCAGGGGGTGCTGGGGGTGCTGCGCACTCTTAGGGAGGTGGGATGGAAGTGGCCATCTCCCCAGACCCCACCAGAGGCCTGATGAGGGTGTGCTGCTGTCCTGAAGGTCCCCTCTCCCTGAACAGCCTGTCACCACAGGAAGATGAGCCGCTCCAGCCACCACTAAGCTCCGAGTCAGAGGCGGCAGTGGGGGCCAGGCCCGAGACAGGAGAGCAAATATTCAGGACAGACTATTTTTTACACTGAAGCCTCAGAAGCATGTGTCTCTCAGTAGCGGTACAGCACAGGATGGACACTACACGTCCATCTGGCATGACAGTCATGAAGACTAAGCAGCGATACGGAAAGTCAGCGTAACGTGCGACATCACTGACGATGACAGGTGGGCCCTTTTCTCAGGCGGAGACGCGCCAGGAGAGGCGGTCTCAGAACAGCAGCAGTCGTGGCCAGGGGGCTGTGGGGTTAGGGCTGATTTCCCCTCCACTTTCTACGTTTTCTGTCGGAGGGTCTGTATGCTGCTTTTCCCACAATGTGGAGAGGTGAGGAGGGAAAGGTCTGGACGGGAGCTGAGGTGTCTGTGACGACCCTGGGTGACTGCACAGTGTTTGTCCACAGTGAGTGTGAGAACCAGACCCCACACACACCACACAACACGCACACGATACACACACACCGTGCACACACAACACACACATACTATGAACACAACACACACCTCACACACATACACCATACACAACACACACAACACGCACACACTGCACGATGCACACGCCATGCACACAAAGCATACACCCAGAGGCACGCTCATGTGCCTTTATTCCCACATGGATTTCAGTGAGTATCCGCTGAGGAAAGACTTTGCCCTCCGGGATCCCAGGGGGCGGGCGAGCAGGGTAGCTCTCTCTTTGTTCCTCACAGGAGACTCAAGTTTGCTCCCCAAGCAGAGCACTCATGAGCCATATGGGAGCTGGAAACCCACCCCCAGGCCACAGACACTCTGTTCACTTGAGAGCAGCACCCTGCACCTGTCAAGGGATCAGATGCTGGGTAGAATCCCGATGGACACCTCCAGGAAAGACACCTTCCGGGAAAGAGCAGCCCTCACCTGTGCCACGTAGAGCATTCCCTCCTGCTTCCCTCGCACAGACCAGCTCTCACAGCTTTCTCTGCTCCAGGAAGGTGTGAGGACACACATGCCCATCACCGGAACCTCTCATTTACTATGCTGGAATCAGCCTTGCTGGAGTCTTCTCCAGTGTTCAACATTAGGCACGGTACATAGCTTGTATATAAATCAAATTAACATACACTGTCACTGCCTGGTTGAGCAGCTGTGTTCTCTGTGTTTAATTTCATAGTCAAAATGAAACACTTTTCCATTACTAGACTGCAGCTCCACTGGGTGACTGCAATGGTTACCTGCCAGAAGAAAGCCTGGCGATGCCTGCCCCATCTGAAAATGGCAAACGCAAACTGGACTTACGGAGGGACTGAAGAGTGGCAAACTGCCACCAAATTAAAACATTGATGTTGATTCACCTCTTGGAATCAAAAGTTTGTTATCAACCCAGCATCGTCGGTAAGCCTAGGCCTGGCATAGACGGTCAGAGCAGAGTGCTGTTAAGGCCAAGAGTCAAGGTCAATGCATGTCCGAATTAATTTGCTCAGCGCGCTATCAAGAAGGCTCCGCTTTCTGGCGCATGTGTGCCGTGCTGACGTGTTGCCTACCTACTCCAGGCCGTACACCTCACAGATATTCAAATGTGCCAGTTTCCAAAAATGTCTTGCTTGGTATTGTGAGCCCCAAGATCACAGGAGGAAATTGAGACCAGACTCAGACAGACTGTGACCTAGGGACACAACTAATAGACAACATGACCAGGATTCAAACCAGGATCCGAATGAACCCCAAGTCTCTGCTCCTTCATCTTCATCGAGCGAGAGTGGCTGGCACAGTGCAATCTACACCTGCTAGAACAAGCAAAACCACTCAGAGCACACGCTTTGCTGCTGATGGAGTAACAGTGGTGTCTCCCTGCACAACATACATCATGGTTACTTTTAGCACACGGAGTGCCCGCCCTCAGGACCCCAGACGTCCTTCTCTCTGTCATGTGGGGTAGAGACAGTCCAAGTTCAAGGTTACAAAGAGGCAAAGCTCCCACTCTGCAGCTCTGCCAGGCCCCCGACATTGGGAACATCCACTGTCAGGACCCACCAGCAACGTCCCCTTCCATTTTTGGTGGGCTTCAGGTGGGCTCCCAGGCCTGTGCAGACAGCCCCCACCCCGCCCCGCCCATACCAGTCAGAACTGGCTCTCCTCTCTGTTCTGTAAGTGCTACGCTTTCTGTCTCCTAACTGGGCCTGCCTGCTCCACCTGCAGCGGCTCACAGCTCCTTGAACCCGAGCCTCTGCTCACTGGCAACCTGTCTGGAATTCTGTCCTGTTCAAGAGTGTTGACACAGTGAAAGACAGGCAAGGCAATCAGATGGACGCCAAGCCTGCAGAGCACAGAACTCTCTTCCCATGAGGACAGCACACTCCTCAGCTCCCAGGGCCAAGGATCATAAATCTCTCTATATGCGTGCAGGGCATGTGCAACCACGGAGAAACCACGACGGCTCATGACGCCTCAGATTGGATGGCCCGAGCTAGAGAGATCACCCAAATATTTTGGTAGGCCACAGAGTAAAAGAATTACAACCTTTGGACCAGAGATTCTTTTCTCTGCCAAACAGGCGTTTTCCTGCAGGATGATAGCGCATACTTTCCACTCCAGATAGATCAATGTTGCAATTAAGACGTTGAGCGGAGCTGGCCATTCAGGGGCGGCCTCGATGGGCGTCTACACCTTGAGGGGGAGGAGGTGTTGTATAAGAAGGCTCAGGGTCCAACCCTCAGCACGATGAGTTTACAGGGTCATCAGGCTCTGAATGCTGACTCTGAATGAGGCTGTTCGTGGAACTTGATCGATAAGCCCAATGGAAGTTTTTAGCTCAGAAAAAGCGCCCAGCTTGGGGAGTCGAGCAGTCTGGGCTAATCCATCCTTAGTTACACCGTTTGGGGCAAGACACTTCACTGGAGAGGTTAACCTCCCTGAGTTCTAGGCAGTGTGGGGTGGCAGCAAAGACCACCAACCCTGGAGCCCAAGTGTGCCCAGATCTACCATTACTGTCTGTCTGACCATACGTGAGGTACACAACGTCTCTGCCTGAGTTTCTTCATCTGTAAAATGGATTTAAAAGTTGTGTTTCCTTTTGAGGTGATGAAAAGGTTTTAGAACTAGACAGAGGTGATGGTTGCATGACATTGTGAATATACTAAATGCTATTAAATTGTTCCTTTTAAAATGATCAATTTGGGGGGTGTGTGTAGCTCAGTGGCAGACCTCGTGCTTAGCATGCACAAGGTCCTGGGTTGAATCCCCAGTTCACATACACACAAAAAAACTTTGTTTTTAAATGGGGGTGGGTATAGCTCAGTGGTAGAGTGCATGTTTAGCATTCACAAGGGCCTGGGTTCAATTCCCAGTACCTCTGAGGCTTGGTTCCCCTCCACAGGAGCCTCTCTGTGGGGTCTCTCGGGAGGGCTTCCTCACATCTTGGTGGCTGGGCTCCCAGGGCCAGGTCCCCAGGGGAGAACCCTCAGAGGTCACACTGTATCACTTCCACCATGTCGGAGTCACAGAGGCCATCCCAAAGCCTTACCCAGATTCAAGAGGAGGGAAAACAGACTCCACTCCTTCACAGGTGATGACAAGATTCTAGAAGAGAATGTGGGACCAGAAATATTGTTGTAGCTCTTATTTCCAATGCAGCTGGCCACAGCACCTTGCCAAGCCCACCTGTGCTGTCGGAGATGGAGCTTTGGACTCCAGACTTTCACTCCAGAGCCCAGTTCTTATCCACCGGGGGACTTAGTTGCAACGTTTTCATCTGTCGAACAGAGATCATGAAATCTTCTACTCCAGAAGGTTACAAAGGTAAGTTAACATATTGGGGCCTTAGTTTCTTAATCTTTAAAATGGGGTTAATAGAAGCTCCCACCTCTGGGTTGTTACGAGGCTTGACTTATTGTTAATAAGTCAAAGTGATAAGCAGACTGGAATATTCACGTCAATGGGTCAGTCCATTCTCTTCCCTATAGAAAAGTCTACCTGGGAAACCAAATTAAGACCAGAAGTTTCTTTGCTTAGGATGACCTGTAACAACTGTGCCTGCCCACCCAGATGTGACCAGCCAAGAGGAACAGAGCTTCATCTTTGCCCCATCCAGGACATTGACAAATAGATACTCTCTCAACCCCTTCTTCTCTTTCAACCATGTTGTTGCAACATCACCTCATGCAGCAATTAATTAGATTTCTGCTTATCTTATATTAATTACTGTGCAATAGAATCTCCCCAGTGAGGTTTTCAGAAATAACCCTAGTCAGCCGCAAATTTTTAAAACTTCTCTTAGGGAAGATTCATTTTTAGGAACGTCACATACAGCGAACCCTTCCCAGAGGTTAACTCTTGTTAGTTTCCCTTCCAGCCAGAAAGGCTTCCCAATCTTGCTTCTTAATTCTGGAGGGTGCATTTCCTTGGGGTCCTGCAGCTCCTGGGCAGGCGACATTCCACTTGAGTCAGATCACTAAGTGAAGCAATTGAGTCACTGCCACCCGTAGTAATAACACATTCTGACAAAAACATGAAAGATAGCCTATCTCTGCCTTAACTCATGTGGCCATCAGTAGAGGGGAAGAAAGTAAATTCTTTTAAAATACAGACAGAATCTTTTATCAATGAAAAACTGTCATCCGGTCTTTCTTATCTCTTTGTGCAATGACAGCAGGATTTATCTTTCTTAGAAGCAAGCCTCCAAATGAATATCATGCCTGTTTTGCCAAGGTAAGTAGTTTGTCATCGTTGGGCAAGCAGACATGTTTTACAGAGATGTTGTGGTGCACACACGCCATCTGTCATCCATCCCTGTGCCCTCCAAGGTGTCCTGCAGCCCCGGGCATTAGCCTGTTTCTCTTACAAACCAGAGAGTCCCACGTGCTCAAAGCCTGCTCTGCAGACCCCAGGCGGGCAAAAATCCCACCATGCGATCTCTGCATCCAAGCATGCTAGCTGTGTTGTAGCTGCTTCCCTAACAGCAGAGGGAGAGCTGGGCTAGGAGCTTCTCCTCTGTTGGCTGGGACAGTCCAATTCGGAGTCAGTGTTAGGCAGAAATCCTTCCTCCAGCAAAGAGGTCTCTGCCATCAGCACGTCTCTCTAGGCACCAGCAAGTAGCACTTCCTTCTTTCCATTTTTTGGTTTTTAAAGAGGCTTTTCTTTTTCTGTAAAACTAGCTTTAGGATTTCTCCTGTGAGTTTGCTCCCTTGGTAACAACGGAAGAGTGATCAGTATCAGGATGATAACAATTACAGCTAATACTTTGTGCCAAGCCCCATTCTAAGCATGTTATGTGTCTTAGCTCATTAATCTTTATAACAGCCTATAAAGTAGCATTACAAGTGTCCCTATTTTACAGACGGGGAAACTGAAGCACAGGGACCTCCCAGGTCACATGGATAGTAAGCAACAGAGCCAGTATGTGAAGCCAGGTAAACGAGTTCCAGAACCTGCCAACTCAACAACTTCTTTGTCCCGTCGGTCAGGAAGCTCCAAGATGGCGCCCACATCATCACGTGACCCTTCTCAATGTGCCTGATGCTAAGAACTTGCCCCAGAAATCTCTGCTGTTTTCTCCTCTCTTTGGTGCAGAGTGGGAGACATCGTTCCTTTGGCCCAAAGTGAAACCAAACTCAGGGTCACAGGGAAAACTACACCCACCCAGGCCAAGTCACGAGGTCCTCAGAGTAGTCTTTCTGGCTGAGGAAGCTTGGACGTTCTATCAGTTGGGATTTGAAATTAACTTAAATCCAAAGGGGCATTTATTAGAAAAATATGGAGAGACTTTTCAGAACTGAAGGAAGATGGAGCCCCAGGCCACAGGGAGAAAGGGAGTTCAGAGACGGTCTCTTTGGGGCAGATCCATGGGGATCACCAGATTCTCACTGCAGTCCACCCTCACACAGCTCCTGAACCTGTGTAAACCGCAGTTCAGGGCATCCTGGTGGCTTACCTTGAGTCATGTGCTCAAGTTTGCAGTCTGTTAGGGAAGCCTCGTGGTGAATTCTGACGCAGGGGATGGATGGCCTGCACTTTGAAAGACACGACAGCTCACTTTGTTACCTTGAAATGCATGTTTTAAATTATGAAGCAATTCTTACAAAGGTGAGCTACCACTGGAAGCTTCAGAGGACCATAGAAGGGATGCAGGACCAGCATCGTTTCCAACCTACAGACCAAGACTCTGAGACAAGGAAGGCTAAGTGATGTCCAGGGGACACTCTGGTTAGAGTTGTACTCAGGTCTTAACTCCTGGATGCTGCTCTCCCACCCCACGCTGTCCCCTAGAGGACTGAGTGCGGTTCCAGGGTGGTTTCTCTCTCTCTGTGGTTTAGCATCTCGAGTCTTTACTTCTCTTTCTTCCTCCTCTCACCCAGCGTACAGAGACACGCTGGCAAACATGCTCATTCACTAGCCCATACACTTCCAGGAAAAGGGCCAAGCTACACAGCGCAAGGACCCCCCTCGTAGGGAAAGGAGAAGGGGATGCAAACATGGAACATGCGTACTAGAGCTCTGCCAGTGGTGCCGGACCCCAGGCTGCAGAGATACCAGGAACGCGATCGCCAGCATCTTCCGCCCTCCCAGCTCACGGCCCTCTCTGTTTTCCTAGAGCAGGACTGGGGGAGGGAGAGGTTTTATTAGATGCAGCAGGGAGCGTGGCTCAAGAAACACCTGAGTGGCTCTCAGTCAGGCATGAACTAGTGTGCAGCTGAAGGTTCTGGGGTGGTGGGGGGAGGGCGGGAGGCAGGACTCTCTCCCTTTCCCATCTGGGAGAGCACCTGGCCGCACCCTCCAAAAGGCAATGCCAGAGGGAGTCTGGGCGCTGATGAGGACCCGGTCGGAGTTAACAAAGCAACATTCACTTATGCTAATGGGCACCAAGGGTTACTTCATCACTAGTGGAGCGGATTGGCTTGAGACAAGCCGGAGTCATAAAACATCCCTAAAATCTCTCTGTCTTGAAATAGGCAAGGGAAGAGAATTTATTATTATTGTTCTTCAGTCACACAAAAAGGGAGAGAGTCAAAATGAATGAAGGTCACCGTTCCCTTTACAGCTGATCGACTTACCTTTCCCTTTGTTCCCGTGCCTCCACGGTAAATTGCAGTTGGAAACAAGAGGAGCATACTAGATGATTTTCTGTTGTTACTTTCATTTTCCCCAAGAGGAGAAGGGACAGTCCATTTAAAACAACTGAGCTATTATATCACAGTGCTTCTTGTTGAAAATTCAAACGTCACTGGAAACCGCTCCAGCAGAACTAAACGTTAACATGGGATGCAAGAACCACATTATTTCAAAAATCATAATCCCAAATACACATGCAGACCAGTGCTCTTCCAAATTGATATATATAAGATTTTAACATATATACATAAATATTACATACATGTATATAATACCTAAGTATATATACATATTATGAATATATTATATAATATACATGTATACTATATATTATATACTATATATATATTACATGTATGTAAAATACTTGACCTGCTCATAAATTCTGGGAGGCAAGTGGATGAAACTGTGGTTCAGTTCAAGTGACTTGTCCCAAGACTTACAGCTAGAAGTGCCAGAGTCATTAAACTTGGTTTTCTGACTTCATGACCAATGCTTTCTCCTCCATGATCCTTCACTTTTTCAGGTACTAACGTAAAATATACTAAAAGTCTCAAAAAATTATCGTGCAGCTCAACCTGGTACATAAAAGCCCGGGTAGCACTCATTCCGTGGTGTCATCAGACAGCCCACAACCAAACATCTACAAGGAAGACAGCAGCAAATAAACTCCACGTTGGGCTAGATCCCCCGGAAGCAGGAAGTTCAGGGTCACTAGCTCTGGAAACATGGATAAATCTTTAAAACAACAGAGGAATTTCCCTGTGGGGAGCTGCTTCATTAGTGTCCAGAGCTTCATGCCAGGAGTGACCTTGGGAAGCAGCCGCCTGGTTCGGAGGCGAGAGGAGGTGTATGTGCATGGAGGGAGGGTTCTTCCTGTGGGCCCCTCACCCTTCCCAGGTCCTCCCACCAGCTACGCCATGGTCTACCCCTCATTCTGAAGAAGCAGGGGTCCCACAGCCCCTCTCCACAGGGAGTGCAGTGCAAACGTCCTCCCTGGTATATTAAGGTCCCATGAGGAGAGCTCTGAGCCTACATCTGTTCTCTGAGTCCACACCTGTATTTCAGGGGGGCTGTGGGGAGACCCCCTGTGCTCCTGGACATGTCTGTAGAGTTTCTTTCCCTCCAGCTCCCCCGGCCGGGCTCAGACCTCTGCCTGTGGTCCAGCACACTCACTGACGTCCTGCTGGGCTCAACCACTTCCCGGAGGGGCTACCTGATGCCCACTTGGGGACCCTCAGTACCAAAACTACATGGAGACCTGTGAAGAGTTAGTAGAAAGGAGCCATGTCCCCAATTCTGTGTCACCTGGGCCCTAAACTGACCCCTTGTGTGCCCACAGTCTCACAAGGTCTTCAGGAACCCAGCTCTTCCAGCCCTAAATTCAAGCTAGGCAGAGAGCCAGCCAGTCTTATCTCTCAGGGGACTCCCTCTCATGAGAAAATCCTTCCTTTCCCTTTCAGCCCACCCCCTGCCCACCCCAATGGTAACTCACATCAGTGGACACTTGCAAAGGTTCACTGAGTCACCAGATCTACAACCAGAAGTGGGTCACGTGAGGCTATCTCCTCCTGTCATGCATGCTCTGAGAAGTGGGAGAAAGCCAAGCTAGGGAGGCCTGGAGGATTCCTGGAGGGCTTCCTGGTGAAGGCAGTACTTTTGATTCTTAAAGAAGTAAGACTCAGACGAAAAGATAAGATAGAAGTTCTCAGGCCCAAGAATCACTTGATCCAGATTTGTTCACAGGAGATCAATGAAAACCATACCCTAAAGCCACCTCACGTGTAAGAGGGAAGAACCAGACCATCTAGTTCAGAAGAAAAACGAAACAAAACCTAACTCCCGAACCCTTTCCATGCTGACCAGCTTTCTCCCCCCCTCACTCAGGGTATTTTCCTTCCCTAAGTACAATGCATTTTCTACTCATATTTGTTGAATCCATTTTCTGACTAGGCACGGCCTCTCCTCTCAGAAAGCACCAAAGAAAACACTAAATCTGAGAGAACGCACTCCCGTTCCCCTTGTGGTCCCCCATTTCCCTGCTTTTATACCAACTTTGACCGGTAGAGTCGAGGTGGAGGCAAGAGGCCTTGGAATATAAAACTCTCAGAAGCCTAATCGCCAGAGAGATGAATTTCTGCCCCCAAACTCCTCCAAAAGTTGTCCGTATCAGCCTACCGGGTATCACCCATCTAGTGAGATCAGAGATAAGGCAGAATCCCTGCACTTTAACTGCAATGTGCATCCACACTCTGGAGCCTGAGGTTTCAAAAGAGGCTCTTTCTCTGGGCCCCAAACCCACATTCTTACATGCTAAAGCTTCCAGTGACTCTAATGTGAGCTCCATGCATGTAAGGCCTGCAGGATTGGCCCCTGTGGGAGTGTACAGTGACAACATAATAGAGAAAAATCACTTTAGCAGGCAACAGTGACAGCTGGGCAGGCGTTCGAAAAAAGGGAAAAGGCCTCGGTTTAGACAAATTACTGAATAAAATGATCACATGAAAAGCCCTTTTTACAGCTGCCACTAAGAAATCCAGCAAATATAAAACACGTGAAAAAGTAAATAAAGGAATTTCTGAACCTTTTTTCCTCCCTACCCAAGGTGTGGTAAATGGTTAAAATGTTCGAAAAAGGTCTCCAGTGTTCTGAGTCATGGGCCCAAATGGAAAAACGTGACTATTTGCGTTTTTCACATCAATTACTATACAACCAATAAAACATAAACAATGAAAGGGCTCCCCAAACCCTGGAAAATTCCAAAGCCTATTTCAGAGTCTCCACAATTATACTCAGATCCTCTTATTTCCATGACTTTTGACATCTCATTACCCCGCATTGCACTTTTACAGACTCATTTTCCAGCACATATAAAAATGACAATGCATCCTCAAAGCCATCTCAATGATCTAACTGATGAGTTCTATCAGCCACTTAAAAATAAAACAGGTACTTCCTTAATAAAAATCCTTGCGGTAAGAAGGGCATGGAAGGAAGCCCATGTTGGCAGAAATAAATATTTTTTAACATACATTTTAATATACACATATGTATATGTATATACGTGTGTGTGTGTGTGTATATATACATATATATATATATATATATATGTATATATACAGCAGGATGGAGCAGGGGGGGACAACCAAGTGGGAGTTAAGAGATCTGGTTTCAGGTACTAATTCTGCCACTAATTTGCTGTGTGATTTGGGGCTACTATTAACCCCTCTGGGCCTTGCTTGCCAGATCTCTAAAATGAAGGCATTTGAAAGGACACTCCCAAGGCCCCTGCTTGTGCTGACAGGCTCTGATTTTGGAAGCTTCCTCAGGGGATCCCCTTCTAGAACATGGGCTCACAACCTAGTCATTTTCAAATTTAGAAACAAAAACAATTTTAACTTCTCCCTGTTTCTTTGTCTATATACTCAGTTACAGAATTAAGAGGGGTTAAAAGAGGGCCAAATAATATAGTGATATTCTCTTGGGCAGAACCCAATTTTAGAAATTGGTCCTGTTTCTCAGGACCTGTCTCTCAGGACCATCTCAGATTAAGTCCAAAGATATTTTCAGAGAACTTCTAAGAGCCCTGGAAGAGGATGTGAGGAATTTCTTAGTTTGCAGGATGGAGGATCTAAATCCAAAGGCCCCTGCAGCTTCCAAGAATCAGACTAGAGCTAGCTGAGAAATGTCCCAGCTAGCCTATGTCTAGTAGCCAGAAACATACACTTTTGGAAAAGAAGACATTGTAACAAGTTATCGATGTATGCATAGTGACACTGTGATAAAAAAAAAAAAGATACACAAGAAATACATAATTCAACAGTGGGGGCATCTTTAAAGTTTTTTTCAGTAATCCCTGAGCTTGGAGAGATGGTGGAGGAAGAGGAAGAGGAAAGGACATGGTCAGATACAGACACTCTTGGTTCATTAATCTTCCATTTCCCCACAGCCTAGCCCAGTGATTCTCAACTTGGGCTGCACATTGGAATCACACGGGGAGCTTTAAAAAAAATAATGATGGCTGAAGCTCACCCTCAGAGATTTTGGTCTAATTGTTATGGGGAATGCTACCTGGGCACTGGGATTCCTAGAAGCCAGCCCCCCTCAAGATATTTCAACAGAGCAGCCAACTTTGAGAATCACTGCTCTGGTCCCTCTAATGCGGCGGTTCTTAAACTTGACCACGCGTTAGAACTACCTGGAAGACAGGAGAACATGACAGCTGGATCTCACCCCCAGAGCTTCCAACTCAGTAGCCATGGGGAGAAGCCCCAAACTGTATTCCTAATACGTTCCACGGTGATGCGGATGCCGGTGGTCTGGGGCCCACACTTTAAGAATCACAGTTCTAATCTGTGTGTTTAGTTCCTAAAAATGTGAGCACTTCCCACACAATTCATCTTCTCTACCCTTGATCCTCTCCCAAACCCTCAACTGTGGCCAAGGCAGGCCTGTTGCTACGGGCAGCTTTCAGGATTCAAGACCCTGGGACCAGCAGAGAATCTTTGCGTTGGGCTCTGTTAACTGCCTTCCCACTTGTGGGTGAGCCTAAGGAAAGAGCTTCCCCTCCAGAGAACACCATACTCAGGGAACAACGCAAATGCAATAAATAGGGAAAGCAGGAGGAAAGTCTGTTTGTAAAGTTAGAAAAGGTAACCCTGGTGAGCCTGTTCAGCCTCAGAAAACTAAGTCAGACACCTGAGAAAGGGACTAGCCAGCTTATGTCCCAACCAGGGACATAATTAGAAAGAAAGGAAACAGTAACAACCCATAAACACACTGGAGGTTCCTTAAGGAGTTAATACAAGAAGGACAAAGGGAATCAATATCTCCCCAGTCCTTGCCACGCCCAGTGTCAGTACTGACGGTCTTCAGCCTGAGCCAGTGATCGGGTGGATTCTAGTGCTCCTGCATTCCAAAGTGACAGTTCGCAAGTCAGGAGATAGCTTGAGAAGAAATCCTGGTGCTGGAGGCATGGCCCTTGGCAGCGGACGAGGGGCCCTTGGTCAACTGGAGGACTGAGACCTCTCATTGTGAAGTCTTCGCCTGCATGACCGTAAACGAAGTTTATGTATGTCTAATCTCTACCACTGGAGATTGACTGGCCCTGTTTTCTCCCATGACCTTTATTACCCTCTGTGCTAATGACTAAGACTAGTCCAGCTGTTGGACATGTGTCCTCTTCCTAATCATTTGAGGTCCAGCTCACCCCATTGTGTGATCCTTTCTCCTACAGTTGACCGAGCATCTGCCCCACTCAAGCCAGGACTCAACATCCATCTGGGTCCGAGCGAGCTCAGCGGTACCCAGGGAAAGCCTTTGGCTCTAACAGGCACCTCAAAGAAGCCCTGGAGATGGTGGTGGGAGCTGCAGAGCCAATCTTCTCCCCACTGCCCCCTCTCCATGTGCTCCTTCATCCACTTGGCAACCGGGCCCAGAGAAGCAAGCAGCCACCAGCAGAGGAGTGTCCCCTGAGAGGGTGTATCCCTACCAGGGAGAGTCACACTCACTGGATGAGTCATTATCCAGAAGAGCTGGGCTGGGAAGAGGATTCCAGGTACAAGCTGGCAGGGTGGACCTGGGGTTTGGAGAAGAACATGAGAGGCCAGCTTTCACATCTTTCTCTGAGCTAATGAGGGTACCATTCCTGGGAGCTGATCCTCCAGGTGAGGATGTGGGAAGAGGTGTCAAAGATGCAGTCTGGTCTAGGCAGTAGCTGGACTTCTCCTGAGACTTGTTCACAAAGGATGTATCTCGACTCTAGCACAAATGGATTCATTCTCTCTTTTACTTTCTGTTTTGAGCTATTTGAGAAATCTCCTCTCAAGCAGATATACTTGGCTGGCAACCAGGAACCCAGGATGGGAAGGGGAAAAGCAAACATACGTTGGTTGGTGGTAGAGGGCATATGGATTTTTATATCTGTCTTTGCTCTACCACTAGGGACTGGACTCAGGACAAAGAAGCCAGGAGGGAGTGACAGCACAAAGCACACATGCTGGTGAATCTGGTGGAAGGGGCAGGATGGGGAGGCACCATGACTCTCTCCGAGGCACTGACTCTCTCCAAGGGCCAGAAATACTCAAGGCACTGAGCTTCTAGCCAGAGGAAGGAAGAGGAAGAAGAGGAAGAGAAATGGAAGGAAGAGGAAGAAAGGGAGAGAAAAGATTTACGAAAATAAAGTATGTGCCAGAAAACCCCAAGTGTTTTACATTCAGATGCATTTACTGAGGGGAAATCTACAAGAGTGTAATATGACCACTACACAGTGAGAACAAACAGCAAAACCATCCACTAGACTTCTAGATAGCCCACTTGAGCCAAAGACCAAAGCCCAACAGCATCTCCACGTCCAACTCTCATCACCAGCTCTGGTAGCAATATAAGCATGCTGACATGATTACTGTCCAGTAAAGGCCATGGTGGAAGCGATATTTCAGCTTGATGGAATTGCTTTGTCTACAAAGACATAGAAAGTACATTTCCTTGCTCAGTTCCTCTGTACATATGGTGAAGACAAGTTCACACACACGGCTGAGCCTATAATGTGGTGAAACCCACTCAGTCCTGATGTTTTCTCCCTACCCTTCCCCTCTAGTCAGCCCAGTCATAGGAGGAATAACCTCCTCAGTTCTGATGTCAGCGTGGTTCCCCACCACGCGCTCATGAGGGAGAGCCTGAGATACCGGCTCTCACACAGGCAGTGTATTTTCAGAAGTGAACCCAGGGAACAGGAGAAAGAGACTGAAGAGTGAAACCAGGAAGGAAAGAAGGGGAGTGGGGGGAGTGGGAGGGGGGAAGGAGGGATGGAGGACAGACAATACACAAGGGAACTGGGTGAAGGCTGCAAGCAGATTTGTATTTTAGAAACCTCAACTTTGCAATACTGATGATGAACTTGAACTCGGAGGAGAGAGAAAGTAGGCCAGTGAGGAAGTTACTGGGATGTGGGGACAATTCAGGTTGGGGAGGGCGGAGCGGTACTGAACCAGAACAATGGCTGGGTAAACAGAGCAGGTAGAATGCCTTTGACACTGTTAAATGCTGGTTAGATTTCACAGTACAGTTAGACAACTTGGACAACTTATCGAGAATATTATGGGTTAACCAGTGTTTTGCAGTGCAGGTTAGAGACCTAACACACAGTAACCCTGTGTCCACGCGAAAGTACACAGCCTTGTAAACAACTCCCTTACAAATGGACATCTAGACCAAGCCTATTCTCAGAGAAGGGACTGTTTGCAGACACCAAGTTACTGTCCTCTACACCAGCAAAACACAAACACATTTCTTTCAACAGATGCTTTTGTTTATTGGAATCATGACTGGCACGTCTTAATGTTGTGAAACATGGCTGGATTTTCAAAGTTGGGGTTTTTTTAGCAAATATAACTTTATTAATCTATTTACTTCTGACTGATCTAGTTTTAAAAAACAAAAACAAAAACTAAATAAAATCTTTCCCAATCGCCTTTGACAGACTGCAAACCATGAGAAGTGACCAGAAGAGGAGAAGGTCATAAGGTCATGGTGGGAAAGGGTTTCCCTACTGGGAAACAGGGAGAAGATGGGAGTCGGCCATCTCTCCCATTACTGCTAAACTTTTCAGAGAGGACAGGGAGGAAACAGGACCACCTAAGATGTAACACAAAAGGGGAAATACTCAGAGCATAAGCTCTATGACGGTAAAGACAGTGCTTACTGGTGTACCCCCCAGTGCTTAGCACATTGTAGGTACTCAAGGAATACTGGCTGGGAGGGAGGGAGGAAAGAGAAGGGAAGAGGGAAGGAGGGAAGAAGGAAGGAAGGGCGAGAGGGGGAAAGGAAGAAGAGCTCACTGCTGTCTAGGAGAGCAGGTGGGAACTCAGTGACTCTGCCCCCTGGCAGATGGCCTCTGTCCACTCGTCCCCCTGCCCCAGATCAGGGAGGAGAACGAGGCACAGGAAGGGAGACAAAGGACTGAAGAAGCAGAAAGGGCATCCGAGTGCCCTTACTCAGTCCCACCTATGTGGTTCACCAACCACACGGTGGGTTCTGCAGTTCTGCTTCAGGACAGGAAAGTATCTCGCAAGCATCACACTGCAAAATTCCGCGCAGCCTGGAATTATCTCCCCCCAGGTCACACCTCAAAACTGACCCCCTTAGAACAACTTTGACCAAACCCCTATGTACAGCAGACTTCCAGGCACCACGACTTCTCCCTATTTTACTCTTTTTACAGAGCTGATCATTCCCCCAAATTATCTTGTTCATTTATGTGTTCACTTGTTTATCGTCTGTTGCCTCCCAGGAGAATGTAGGTGCCAAGAAGGTAAAAGTCTTGTTTGCAGACTTCATCACTGTATCTTCCAGCCAACAATAGTTCCTGGCACATAATATGTTCTCAAGGAATATTTTGCTGAGTGAATATCAAATTAAAGAGATGAGGACAGAGAGTAATAGGGATGGATGTGAAAAGTATAATGTTTGGTGAAACAAAAGCACAAGAAACAGAATGAGATCTATGACAAAATTCCACTTATGTAGATTAGGAATACAGACGCTCAAGGCATTTAACACATTTTGTACAGCATTAAAATCATTCACTGAGTTGAGAAAGGCAAGTGACTGAGGTGTTGAAGTAAAAGGAACTACATTCATACAAGCAAGCAAACAAGAAAGACACCACCATGCACCAATTATAATTATATCCGTCAACTAAGATAGAGAGAAAAAGAAGAGGGGAAATGAGAGGTACCTACTACCAGATCCACACTGGGTTATTATTTTTCTTTGACACATAGAAATATGGATAAAGACAGATATAAAATAGATAATCTAGCTAAGAATAGATCATATAACTGTCTAGTAAACTGTATATTCCCTCACATAGATTCAGTTCTTCTCCACTGACCTTTTGGTTGTTATGATAAAGTTCCCTCCTTGGCTACTGCAAAGGAGAGAGATACAAAATGCTTGGACCTGTTGGGCACTGAAGTCAAGATGCTGGTGCCCAGGGAAACCACCCTCCTTCCTGGATGAGCGGAGTCCTTCCTGCATGGTTACACACACACTGGAGTTCCCACCCTTGGCTTCAAGCCTTAGGAACTTCTTCAAATAAACCTTCCTTTCTTTACTTATCAAACTATTTCAATTGGTATGTTTATAAGACCCCCAAACCCAGCATTTTAGGAGCATGAAACCAAACTGGTGCCACAGATCTCCCCATGACACAATTTAGGAGCAGATGAGAGCTGACGATTAGACAAGGTGGACAAGTCCCTAGAAGCCACAGCTGGCTGCGTGGTGTAGACACAAATAACCCCTGACACCCAAAGAATGTGAGCACCAGATGACACGTATAGCAATTGAGGCAGACCCTGCTCCCCTCCTGGGCACACAGTCCAGAGGAGGCTTGTGTCCACCTGAGCAAACAACGGAGCCAGGTTAGGACTCTGCTCTCCTGACTTCCTTTCCAGTGCTCGTTCCAGGGTCTGAGGTCAGCACTGTGTCTCCGCTCAGTCCAACTGCCAATGTGCATGAGGAGGACCAGCTCCTCAAGATACGGAACCGGGTTTGCCTCAATGGCCCCCAAAACTGGAAGATGTATGCTACACCTTTGCAAGGTATTCACTTATATCACTGCAAAACCCCTGGTTTTTTCATCTGTTCTCTAAAGTTCTGAACATGCAATATTCTTCCTAGTAATAAGCACTGGCTTATGTCCAATGACTCTCAAAATACATTTCTCAGTTCTATGCTTTTATTCTGACAGTACTGACAAGAGGTAAATATATATACACATACATATATAAATGCATGCATATTCACATTTCCACATGTATAAACAGTGCAATCAGAACTCCTTTTTACAGTAATCATTGCCCCATGCTCTCAATCATCCTTATTACTTCTGATGCAGAAAAAAAAGAAGAAGGAAAAAAAAAAAAAAAAACGGAAACTCTGCTCTTAAGATAACTTACAGTGACCCCTGGTAAATGACAGCCAAGCAAAACTTCAAGGAACTTGTTACTTAGAGCTTGAATTTCAAGCAAACATCTTCCTGCATTTCTAATGAAAAACGGATCCTTTCCCCTGCTTTTGAAGTGCTCTTTGGGAATTGTTTGAGTGTTCTTTGCAATCTTTTATACCCAGCCTAAGGACTCTGACAAACGCTCTCTTTCCCTTCAAAGGCTGGTTAACTATGTGATGAATACACCTGTCACTTCCAATTCTAACCTGACTTTCTGTTGTGATGGCTGCAGAAGCTGGTATCTATGGTAACTTTTCAGTGGCTCAACATCGATTAAAAAATGATTGGCTTATCAGGGTTGCTTGGCTGATTGATGGAAATAATCAGTTGCTCAAAATAATCATGACAGATGAAGTCTCTTAATTAGCTAGTATTTGCAAGATCCAGAAATTTTAGATTTCATTACTTTTTTATTATTATTATTTCCATGCAAAAGTAACTGAAATTTAATTCTCCTGAAATAGTTACAAGTTAATTTGGACTGTCTCGATGAAGGAAACTTGATTCAATCCACACATTATGCACAAGCCAAATGGCACATTTTGTCTGTTCTAGAAAAATCTACTCCTTGATTTTTTAATATCTCAAGGTTAGACTAATTTGTGTTTTTCTTAAAGTCAAGTTCAGTACTAAGAAACTTTTTAGAGCATTTGCAAATTACACAGCCTTACATTCAAATGTTTCTGCAAGGATGTAAAAGCAGGAAAGACAATATTGTAGGGGGAGAAACATTAACTGGAGCCTGACTGTCCCACTGAAATTTAAATCCTTATTTTTTAATAGAACATTTTAAATCACTGTGTTCAAGAGTATAGCAATGGGTGAGGGGAGGGTATAACTCAGTGCTAGAGTGCATGCTTAGCATACATGATATCCTGGGTTCAATCCCCAGTGCCTCCGGTAACAAATGAATAAACAAATAAACCTAATTACCTACTCCCTCCAAAAAAGTACAGCAATGTAGCAACAATTATATACAAGATAATTTTAGGTAGCCCACAAACTTTTCTTAATAGTCAGGTATTTATTTAATGTAAAGTTGCTGTTTCTCAACCATTTTGTACATACAAAATACAAAGGTGGCAATTTCATATGGTTTAAGACATTATCTTATTTAAAAAAAAAAAAAAACTGTATTCATTTCCTCGGACCACCGGAGCAAAATACCATAAACTGGCTGGCTTAATATGACAAAAGTGTATTGTCTCACAGATCTGGATGCTAGATATTTGAAATGGCATCAGCAGGCCATGTTCCCCCGAAATCCGCAGGGGAAGCCTTTGCTGCTTCCCAGCTTCTGGCCATCTTCCTCATCCGTTGGCTCTCAGTAGCTTTTGACGTCCCATGGTATTTTCTCAGTGTCTCTGTCCTCACATGGCCATCTTGTTATGAGGACAAAAGTCATACTGGGTTAGTAGCCCATCCCACCCCTGTATGACCTCATCCTAACTTACCTAATTACATCTACAGTGACCCTATTTCTAAATAAGGTCATAGTCTGAGGGACTGGGGGTTAGAACTTTAACATGTGAATTTTGGAGAGACTCAATTCAATCCGTAACAATAACCAACACACTAAGTCTGCGACTTCAAGGAACAGATTGCTAAAGGGGTTGGCTAAAATCGGTATTTTGTTTAAGTTGGAGTTGATTTAAAGAAAATTAACACGGATGGTATGTGAACATGGCAAAGTTGTCAGCATTGCACAGCAAATGACTGAAACTGGAAAGAAGGTTGATTGTAAGACTGGCCACAAATTCTTTCTCTCCCTGTTGCCACGTCCCTAGATAGTTTGTCCTTACAGCAACTCCAATCAAGAAGGAGTCTCTTTCTCTGCTCCTTGGTTCTGGCCGGCCTTGGAGTTGGCTTTAGCCAATGGGACATTAGCCAGTATGGCATAAGCAGAAGCTTGAAAAGCACATGCTCACTGAGGCTCGCAGCTTGCCTGGGTTCCCTGCTGAAAGATGAGAGACCCCAGGAGGCAGAGCAAGACAACCGGCTGACGGTCGGCCAGCCCCTAAGCTGACTGGCTGCCGACAGCAGGCCCATGACTTGAGCCCCAGACCAGGGTAGCCAGTCCCTGCGCCTAGATCAGCAGAACCACCGAACTGGGCCCAGCCCAAATTGTCAAAATGAAGAACTGTGAATTAGAAAAAAAATGGCTGCTATTTAAAACTGCCAATTAAACCTTCTCATCGACTTTCTGTTTATTTTGACTGGTAATTACAACAGTTTCCCAAATTTTCTGAAGTTTTTTTTTTTTACATCAGAGTTGGTTCAGGGCTGAAAGAAACACTATGATCATTTGGAATAGGGTGGGAGGGCTGGCTGGGGAAAGTATCTTGCAGCATTCCAGCTTGAAGTTCACTTTCTTTCCTCTCCTTCTCTCACTGGCCTGTGAATTCAACCAAAAATAACCTTTGCAGCAGAGAGAAAGGGGCCAGACCTAACAAGAGCACAGCAGATGAATCACATCCCCACCAATGTCCCCTGTCTCCCTGCAGGACATTTTCTGGTCAGCTGGTTTCTGAGAATCAAAGAAGAGATTTCCATAAACTTTAACAACTATTATTTGTGACCTGACTATGGGGCTTTACAACCATTCTTTCCAGAATCCACCATGGATGGAATGCTGTTTGAGACCAACTCTGAACAGCATCATGGAAAGAGAATTATACTATACATCACGACTCCTGGGATTTTTTTTCCCCAAAGAAACTCTCATCTACTTGTATCTCCCCCATTCAGTTTTTCTCATTGCAGCCAGATGAATCTTCCCAAAACCCAAAGCTGATCCCTGTTTAAAAACTTCCACTGCTTTTCACTGCTCTTGGAGTAACAACCAGATTCCTAAATATGGCCTCTATGGCTGTATCAGTCTGCTTGGGACGCCATAAGAATACACTATGGATGGGGTAACAAACAAATTTATTTTCTCACAGTTCTGGAGGCTGGATGTCCAAGATCAAGATGCCAACAAGGTTAATTTCACCTTGGCGTGCAGACAGCTGACTCCTCCATGCCTCCTCGCGTGGCCTTTCCTCTGTGAATGCGCATTCCTGCTGTCTCTCTCTCTTCTTATAAGGACACCAGTACTCTTGGATTAGGGCCCCACCTTTATGACCTCAGTTAATCTTAGTTATCTGCTCAAAGGCCCTATCTCCAAATACTGTCACATTGGGGTAGAGGGCTTCAAATATAAATTCAGGGGGAACACAGTTGAGTCCACAACAATGGTCTTGCTTGACCTGTTCTCTGCTCACCTCTCCAGACCCTTCACATGCCACCAAACTAGTTCCTCACATCTGCCTTCCAGCCATTCTGCTCTTCTCCCTCACTGGACTGCACCAGTCTTTTAGCAGCTGTGGTTTTATTTTTATCCAGATGATGCCTTGCCCTCCTAAGAAATGAAGCTCCAAGAGAGCAGGAAAGTGCCTGGTTCTGCTCAGCACCTGGCATAAAGTAGACATTCAGTAAGTCTACAGAATGAATGAAAAGTTCAGCAAGGGCCCCAAGACTCATGGTAACCGCACAGGTCAATGTGACTTGCAGATATGAGTCCCACCTATTCATGTAGTCATGCAATAGACACTTATTAAGCACCTACTGTGTGCAAGATCCTGAGAACACGAACATAAATAAGAGAGGCAGGTGTCAAACCAATCCCTCTGCAGGCAGAGTTCCCTAACTGAACCATATTCCCTGTTCCCACTGTACTCACTCTCCAATCCACTTTGGCCCAGGTAGGAACAGCCATTGAGATTTTTCCAACAACGTGATACTTTTTTAACATCGTTATTTACAGTCCTTGCACATACATTATTTGAAAATCGTAATGTCAGAAATAAAAATCATTCTACATCATTAAAAGTTTAAAAGGTGATTGTCAGTGCTTTCAGAAATGTATCCTGATTATGGTCCCAGGAAAACGACTCTCAATAAATTCTTTTATGGTTTTATGGGTAGCTAAAGAGAGAAATTTCAGGTAAGGATTTTAAGATATATAAATAATTGAAAGATACATACTAATTTTAAAAATCATTCCCCGGGACTAATGTAACTATTGGATGAATCACACACTTTTTTTCTTAATGTTGTAATATAAACCAAATTAAGAGGAAGAAGAAATAAAGCACGTATATCATGTATATACCAGTGCTTCTAAAAGTCTTGGAAAACCTAGTAAATTTAGTAAGGGCAGAATTTAGGAGGTTTTACTGGTCCCAAAACTTGACTTTGTAAGTTCCTTTAAATCTGAAAATTATAGCTACCATTTGATGTTTGCCCGAGCTCTGCCAGCCTCTCTGTCAGGTGTTTGACAAATCTTCCCAATCATCAGACAGAGTAGACATCATCATTCCCGTTTTACAGGAGGGAACATTTCAGACCAGAAAGCTTCAAACACAATTAATAAGCAGCAAATTTGGGGCTCAGACTCCAGCCAGTCTGATCTCAGAGGCCATGTCCCTTGTCCATGTCATGTTGTCCCACACTGCCTCAAAGGTGCCAAGAACAGTTCTGGCTGACTGCTCTAGGATGTAAATAAGTAAATTAAATGAATTAAAGTAGGTTTTGGTCTCCATCTGGGGACTGGGAATGTGATTCCTAAATGCCTTCTGGAGCTCAGGAGAAAGAAAAGAAAAGCCCTAAGGCCTTTTATTCACCTACATGAAGCAACTAATTTCCCCTGTAAGAGCATTTTTAGCTTAAACAGGGAGTGATACAGAGTCACAGGCAAGGCCAGACGTCTTCCCCTAGGAGTGTTGGGACTGAGTCCTCTCTGATGTGATGTCAGGAAAATCTTTCCCCAGCCTGCAGTCTCCCCCACAGGAGGGCCCTTCCCTGTGGTCAAGCTGTTTCCCCTAGGAATCCTCTTTTAAAATGCATCGGACCCTTGTAGGATAATTAGATCATTAATATCTTGGTTTATGTGGTTTACTCAAGAGCAGTTAGGCAATCACCTCCCAGTCCTGAAAGGAAGTAAACCCAGACAAGCAAGTTCAGGGTGTGGAGCCCCTTCCCAGAGATGGGAGCTGAGAGTAGCTGGCCTTCCCTCCCTCCTTTTACCAAGTTGTCAGGGCCAACTCTGGCTACGACAGCAAGTAAATGGGCCTCACTTGGCTCCTAGGAAGAGCTCCGTGTTTTGATGTTTCCATCTGTAAAATGGGGATAAAGATAATGACTACCTCATAGGGTTGCTCTGGGGTGAAATGACTCAAGCAAGCACCAGACTGTTCTGAGCATTCAGCAGAGCGCTGAACACTGTGCCTGGCACACTGCAGACCTCAAGTTTTCTCATTTGTGAATGAACAGTGACAATGCCCTGCATTACAAGTTCCTGGCTTTCCTCAATCTCATCCACAAATATTTCCTGAGCGCCAACTCAGTGACAGGCACGAGGATACAAGGATGACGATAATGTACCCATTTCTGACCTTCACTGAGCTTACACTTTAGAGGGAGAGATTTATCAACAGTCATCAAGAATCTGTGACAATCACTACACCAGCATTCAGTTACCATCGTTGCAAGTGCTTTGAAGGGAAAGGACAGGACTGGTGGGATCTCAGGAAGGTCTTTCTGGGGAAGTGACATTCAAATTGACTTAAAGATGAGCCGTTGGGCAGAGGAGTTGGGGAAAGTGTGCTCTAGGCAGAGGGACCGCGGTGGGTGAAGCAGATACTAGATAAGCCTCAGGATAGCTATGGCACTGATGCTTCTGAGACCACATATGTGGTGGCCTCTGCCATGGACAGAGGCAACTGTGGCCAACTCATGGGGGCGTGCAGTCTTGGGTCACTCCCTAGCCATGCAGCAAGAGGCCACATAGCTGGTGGATGGAGCAGAAATGAGTTTGCCAAATGTCTTTGGGAAAATCCATTCTTGATGGCCTTCATCCAGCCCCTGCACACTCCCAGAAAGAGTATGAGCACCTCTGGCAAAGATCCTCTCATCCTCCCTCCCCTTTCCTACTCTGACCCTCTGCTCTTTCCTATTCTTTCTTTAGGTTCTTCTCTTACCATAGCAGTTAAATGTGAAGAGCAAATTTTTAAAAATTATTTTGTCAGCTTGGCAGAAGTTTAAAAGACTAATGCCGTCAAGCGCTGGAGGGGATGCCAGGAAGTGCAGCATCCTCGTTCATTTAGGGGACGTGTAACTTCGTGATGCATTTTTGAAAAACAACTTGGCAGCATCTATGAACATTTTAAGTGCACATGCCTTTTGACTGAGCAATTCTACTTCTAGGAATCATGCCTTTAAAAATACTTGCTCATATGTACAAAAGGAAGATGTTAAAAGTTGTATATAGCTATTTATCACAGGTGATGGTGAAAAACTGAAAATAACTTAAATGTCCACCAGTCGAGGAGCAATACAAATTATGATAGAGCCATATTACAGAACAATATGAAGACAGTAAAAGAAAGAACTAAACCCTAGTGATTTCCATGACATGTTGTTAGATGAAAACAGCAAGGTGTGTACCCACTGATGTTTTTTAAGAAAAGTATGTGTGGAGGTGTGTAAGCATGGACAAAGGAAACAGAAGGAAGCATCATACTACTGACAGAGGACACCTCTAGGGAGAGAAGTGGTGATTATGCAGGGGTGAAAGGCAAGCATTCATGGTCTCCTAGAAGGTCAAGTTCATGGTCTTCTTCTATGAGGAGAATGTACTTAATGCCACTGAACTGTATACTTAAAAACGGTTAAATTGGCCAGGCTTACATTGGGTATATTTTTTCACAATTTCAAAAAATTGATTGCTACAAATAATTCCATCGGGATTCATTTCCAGGGCGGGACATCTGAAGATAAGGGAAGACTCGTGTTTGTAGGAATGGCGGATAATGCCAGGAAGGCACTGCGGGAGTAACATATGGACCTCCTACCCACCAGACTCTGTAATGGAAATGTTAACAAGGTATTTATAGGCTGAGCTTTGGTCCAAGCTCCCAACCTCAAGACCCTTTGAAATGGTCTTCTTAAACGACCCAGCCTTCTAAACTCCTGACGTCAAATGGTGTGACTGAGGGACAGACTCATAACTGTCATTTAAGAAAAGAAACAACAACAAAAAAAAAGGGGTTGGGAGGAGAGAGGCCACAATGACTTAGGTCAGTTCTTACATGCTCCTACTCAGAACCCATTGTTTAGTGAGGCCTCCAGCCTTTTTATAGTGTGTATGCACATTTACAGCGCGCTGAGCAGCGGCTGGCTCCGTCTGACCTGGCTTCTTGGAGACAAAGGCCCCAGTGTCATCAAGTCATGAGGTGCAAATAAGACTAGAATTAAACTTCCTCATGCCCAAACATGTCACATTTGGCATCTGCACACCATTACTAGAAGCCCATCGAACAAAGTAGAAGGACAACATTGATTCCATCCAGCCAGACCACTTCGCAGAGGAACCAAATAAACACAAACAAACCCAAATCTTGTAATGTTTCACTGAGCTTCTACCGGCATCTGTCAGAATAAAAGAGAGGAGATGTTTATGCTGGGACAGGAAGTCCGGGTCAAAGGTGGAGGGAGAAAGGCTCCAGTACTTAAGAAGAGCCCAGGGCAGGAAGGCAAATGTCATGGATAGAAAGTCCATCATTGCCACAGGTAACCAAATATTCTCAGTCTTTGATTTTTACAGGCGGGTGATTTATGAATCATGACAAAACAGAAGGGACTTACCTTGAGTTAATGCCCATTTAGATGAGGGGATAAAACCCTCGTGTTTACTCTTGGTGCTGTTAATATCGCAAATGAATACTAATCAGGGATGTTTATTGAAAACGAGAATGAGGCCATTTTCCACTGTATCCCATGTCATCTGAACGACCTTGCACTTGAGAACTGCAAGGCAGGAATTTATTCAGTCTCCAGGAAATTGTGAAAGTCTAAATTAGCAAATTTGAGCTACCCAAGAGCCCCTCAAAAAACAGAGCACAAAAGGCTGAGAAAGAAGTAAAAACTAACATTTGGCTGGAAAGGGGGACACAGGCTAACCTCCTGAAAGGCCTGGTATTACTTTACCAATACCAAAGAGCAGAATGAAAACTGCATTTTCTAGTGAAAATACAGGTTGACGTTGACTATGGGGCTGACTTCCCCTCAGAACCAGTCGAAGGAGACAGCAGAATCAGAGTACTTAAGAGTTGGAGGAGCCTTAGTGTGACACCTCCCTGCCTCCCAGTCACTGCAAGATAGCCCTCAACCCTGCCTGAGCCCCAGAGCTCACTCACATAGAGAGCTGAGATGAAACCGCCCTCGGAAGAGACGCTGCCACTGCCCCAGTCCTGCACGCTGCAGGGAACCAGGACCAAAGTCTCCTCCCTTGTCCCGCTACTGCTTCCAAAACCACTCTCACTGTTCTTTCTCAAACTCTGCTCCAGGTAAAACATCATCAGGCCCTTGGGTGAAGCAACTTTTCTAAGCACTAGACCTCTGCCTCTGATATCCTGGTCAACATTTCCATTCCTTTTTTAGCCCAAGAGTTTCTTTGAAGCACAAACTTAAAAAGGCAAATGCCTCCCACAGCCCCTTTAATACCACTCTAAGCTGTTAATGATCAATTGCCCTTGGTACGTAGGAAAGCAAAGCCCCTACCGCAGACTTTGAAGAGAAAGGTTAAAGCTAAGAGAGAGAGTAAAACGGCATCGGGCCAGTAGGGAGAAGCAGTGAGAACAAACACAAAGAAAAGGAGAGGGAGGAAGGATGAGAACTATCTTAGCCTCAATCACAATTTTACCCACGGTGGATACAGTCCTTGCACATGCACGCACACGCACACACACACAAGTACAGACCCCAGACTCATTAAGTAGCCCAGACAAGCAGCCAAATAGCTCAGTGCACCACCTGATATCATCCTTCTGACCATTAATGGATCCTGCATTTTCTCCACTTTAACAGCTTAATCACTTACCCGTCATCTTCTCTCCATATGGACTTAGAGACAGTGTTTGGTTAAAGAGCTTCAATCTCTTTACAAGCTGTCCAATAAAGATAAGTGGAAGTATCAAAATTCTCTGTGAACTAAAACCTCAGACTGCAGAGATTCCTCACACATGATACTTTCTGATGGTGATAAGGAGCCAGATGGAATAAAAGTTAAAAAATAACCCAATAAAAGTTAAAACCAGGGGCAGGCAGAGCTATAATGCACATGGTCAAGGGAGCCATTCTGATATGGAAATTTCCGGTGCAGAACTGAATAGGTTCTCTAGGCATTTTCCAGACTTGAATTTCTCTAGTTGATTTTTCAATTCCAACTCCATCATTACCCCACTCCCAAACCCCAAATCTGTCCTATAAACCATGAAATCAGGTGATTTTTTCAAGTCTTTTGTATTAAGGTTATTAGGAAAAAGCAAAGCCCTCTTTGGACTACAAATGTCAAAATTCAGTCATTTATTTACCTTTGTCTAATGTAATTAAAATAGGAACCGTTTTTTCCTTGCATGCTGCTAAGTCCTCTGAAGAGCACAGCATTTCAACTGCTTTTCTTATATTGCACTGAGAAGCACAATGCCCCCTCCTCAAGCAAGTGGAGATAAAGAAAATGAAGGGGGGGGGATGTTGAAAAGGGTAGAAGAAGGAAGTGAGATATCTTACTCAGTCACCTCTTTTGGTAAGAAAAATCATGGATTTTTTGACCCAACAACCTTGAGTCTCACACACGCTACAGAGCAAATAGGGAAGAGGTCATCGTCCACTTTTCACACACAAGGAAATTGAGGATCAGAGAAGTCAAGGAATTTGTCTTATGTCATGATGAATCACAGACCCAAACATATAGTCGAGGCTGCATTTGGGTCCCACCAGTCACTCTTTTGAGAAGATGAGTCCAGCTCTGGCTTTCTTGCAAAACTGGAGATCCTGAGCAATTCCAGGAACTCTGGCTGTGCCCCTCTTCTACCTTTACATCCCCGCCCCTGGTGTCAGCACCAACACCATGAATACCTTACAAAAGTACCTGATCGTGCTCTCTCACACCCCTCTTCAGCCAGCCCTCATCCGCAAACAAATCTGATCGATCAACTCCCGCTAAAGCATTCTCAGTGGAACCCAAGGAGATCAAGCACCTTGCCAAACTCCAGTTAGTTAGTGGCAGCACAGGATTTGAACCTAAAACAGGGTATAATTCCAGGTCTTATCATAGGCATGGTGAGGTAAACATTCCCAGAAGCCCCTGATGACCCCACTTGAGAAGTTACACTCTCTGCATACATCATATTAGAGTCGAAAACCAGCAGCAGCAAGGAGACTCATGAACTTTATAACTGTGCCAAGCACGGGTGTCAGGAGGCAAGCCTTTAAAGATTCCCCAGAGGGAAACAGCTTCGCACTTGGAGCGGTCCCTGCCACAGGTGATGAGGACATTCTTTCCGATTGCCAACAGGTTCCACAGAGACTTCCAGGTTCTGTCTTTGCCCAAAACAGATCTCAGAACCTCAGTGGGAACCAAATGATTGACCCCTCTCTTCCCACACCTAATCCCTTGCCTCTCAGATGATGTATTAAAGCTGAAGCCTTCCCAGCAGGGACAGTGTTGGCCTACTCCCCGGACCCTATTTCTGCCCAAATCCTTAAAAACTACACATCTAAGGGAAACTAACCTCCACCTGATATATCTAACTATACCCTACAAAATAGAGGGAATATTCTAGATTCTTCTATGAAAGTCTCTGATTCAGGTTAACATTTTGTTAAGCACAGACACATGTCAAGCCCTGGTGCCCAGCTTGTTGGTGCTGATGATGCTACGGGTCGCCACTTACTGAGCTTTGACTCCAGGCTCCTGTGGCCATCCCCTTACTGACATTATCTCATTTAGTCCTCATTAACCCAGAGGTATATGCAATTATCATTCCCATGGCAGGTGAGAAAACCGGAGCCCACAGTGATTAAGAAATTTGCCCACAAATTTCTTTAAATTCTTTAAATAGGGGTCCAGCCAGGATTCAACTCTTGTTTGCCTGATTCAAAGTCCTCAACTCTCAGCAGCAGTATTACTGAAAGAGGGCTGGGCAATGAGAAGAACTCAAATGCTTGAGATTGGCTGGAACAAGATGCACCTATGCAAGTGTTTATTCCAAATGATGCTGGATCCTGGCAAACAGACACTGCAAACAAGCTCCTTCTCAAAGTACTATTTTCTGTGTGGGGGCCAACTCTACACACCATCTAACCAGACTTTCTCTGTGTGTTATTGGAACTTTCTCAGGTATATCAGGAATGAAAGCACTCATCCGCCGCAGGGGGAGATGGAGATGAAGTGTGGAAGAAACGCTTAGCAAGCAGAGCTGGTGGAGGGGCCCCTCCTCCCCTGTTTTGGGTGGAGGAGAACCATCTCGTCTGAGTTGGTCATTTCCCTGGGGTCCTTCCCTAGCTCTTTGGTCCAGCCTTCCTGAATCCTCCTCTTTCTGTCTTCCTTCCCCCATGCTCTTTTCCCTCTGACAGCCATAACTGGTAGACTGGAAGGGGACCCACACAGGAGCACACCCAGAGGAGGGAGAATAGCACGCATTACGCCGCATCTCATTCCTTTGCTCCAGCGAAAGACTCTACTAATCACGTAACAAGGCAGTGGGGGGAGGGGGCAGAAAATCCACTGGTCTAGGAATCAGCAGCTCTGGCTTCTCATCCTGACCAACTAGGTATGTGACCTCAAGCCTCTGTTTCTTTGACTACAACATGGGAGACCACAGAACCATCTTTCAAGTTCAAGTTTTTGAACCCTAGAATTTCTGTAGCAGGAAATAGTACCTCAAAACTATTAGTATTACAAAACAATATTACAAAGAAATAATAATAATAATATTACTAAATAATTGGCCCACTCTCTGATAAGGTGACTCCTCGGTGAGACCCAAAGATGCTTCGTTACTCTCCTCCAACTAATTACTGATCTGGTTACTGTTTAAAACTGATCATTGTAAAATCAGCCTAGATAATCTAGGACCTTCCAAAGTGGATCTTTTGTTCTCAACAGCCCACTTGAACGAATCCAGTAAGTGCCTAATGTGTGCTCTGAGCAGTAGGGACGCATCTAAAGATGATGATACTTTCTAATTTGAGAAGGGTTTCCAAGCAACAAGCGGGGATAATCTTCTCCAGTCAGTGAGCTTTGGCTTTACATTATTTCCACACTAATGTTGACTTTGTCAGACTTCTCAGGCAAAGAGACGCACGAAGACAAGTAAGAATAAAGTTTAAACACTAGGCGTTTATTTTCTTTTCAATCCGTCTTCAAGGTGACCGCGTCCCTTCACAGGGAAGAGCGGTCTTCTGGATTTTAGGAGCTTATCACTAGTCCGGGGGCAAAGTTTCAGTCTGTTAACAAAGAACTATTGTAATCAAAAGAATCTAACAGAAAGGTTTCTATTGCCACTTGCCTGGGAAAGAAAAGTTTTTCTTTCCCTAACTAGTTATTAAAGTACTTACGTTTAAATCGGGATATTTCAGTGACATCAGAATCCAGACCCACCCTGAGCCTTTGTGCAAACTCAAATTACTGCTTGAAAACGTTCTGTTAACTTCCAATTTTCTTGTATTTTATTTTTTTCATACCTTGCTACATTTCCTAGTGGCTTCTCTTGATTCAGTTAGCCAAAGGAGCGTTGTTTTTTGTTTTTTTTTTTTTGAAGACAGAACATTAGAACAATGATATTCTTTGAACTTCGTTGAAGGTAGCTATTTAGAATTTGCTAAATTAAATGGACTTAGCATTTCAGTTCTGTTGAGCATGCTCATCTGATAAGTCTTTGATGCATATCTCTATCGGCTTGTGGTCAGGGCAAAAATTAAAGGCAGGTGGGGAAAGCAAGCAAGAGGCAAATCTAGAACATGTTATACCATTGTTATCATTGGCTGGGGTCAGGGCTCTGCATCCTTCCCGTGCATCAGGAGTTGAGGTTTGTTTGGCGACGCAGAGGGAGGCCCCTTATTGGATTCATATTGGGCTGGAAGTGGGAGGAAAAAAACAGCTGGAGCTGCTGCAAAGCAGGGAAAGAGTGGATCCTGGTGGCCGGACAGGAGAAGTGGCAAAGGGAGGAGGGTGTGGCTCACGGCTTCCAAAGGTGGTAACTCTCTGGTTTACCTGCACGTGTTAACAACTTGGACCTTCAGCAAAAGTCATCATCCTTGGTATTTAAATTAACATCCCACTTTGGAAGTCAGAGTAACTGTTTCCTTAGGCTTTGGGAGATATTCATAAAGTTGGATTCTAAGACTTGAAGGTGACTTTAGAAATTCCAAATGTGATAAAAGCCAGAGGTCTATATGAAAATGGCAACTCCTGGCTCTTCTCTTATGTTTGTTCCCATCCTCCTTATCCTTTCTTAAAACTGAGCAGTTGGAGAAAAGAGATAAAAGATGCAAAGAAAGGGCGGGTAGGCAGGTTTAGAGAGCCTGCCTTCCTCCCCTCAGTCACCAATGACAAGAGGCCTCGGCAGCTGGACTGGCTACCTTGAATTTTCTATCCTCTGTGTATTAAATTCCTCTCATTTTACTCTGTGAATTTTTCCATATTTCCTTGTCAGCAGATTTACTGCTCCAACAAAACCTTGCAAGAGCTCAAACAGACTCAATTCAGGCTCTGAGACTCAGAGACACTTTGGGGAGAAAGGTTTGCGTTCTCTGACGAAAGTACCGGACTTTTGCAAACAGTAAAAGGACAAGGGGAATTTGTTCTCACACACCTCATGCCTGAACTATTTGTGCACAAACTTTTGGTAGGCACTTGAAAAAAAAAGAACGAAACAAAACAGAGAGTATGTGTCAAAACTCCTGATCAAGTTATCCACTATTTCCAAGGGGCAAATAACCTCTTATTTGCTGAGTCATTCCTATAAAACCGTTTCTAGGAGGCATCAGCCAAAACCCCCGGGGTGCTGTAGGCTGCCCGAGGGATGGTATGCTGAGCACAACCCAGGACACAGTTATGGCAGACCTGGGCTTGATGGGGCACTTGGCTGTGAGTTCCGTGATGTCACTGAGGACCCTCTAAAGCCCAGACACTTGATATTGAGTTATCTCTGTGGTGTGAATGCCAAGCTGAGAGCCACTGCGTGGAAGCCTGGAGATAGCTCCAGCTCTCTTCTGCTCAGGGCTTTGGGCTTCAGACTCCATCTTCACATCACCCTTGGTTATTGCCACCACTCAGGGTATGAGGCAGACACAAAAGTTTGCCCAGGACAGGATGAGATGCTACATATGCACGTCTCTTCCTTGAAAGAACTCCACCTCTCTCCCTGGTCACAAGCTCCGCTTTCACAACGCCTCCCACATCCTGCCCTTCTGGCCCTTTTCCTTTTGTTTTCTCCCAACTCCCACCATACTAATAACAGCTAACCTTCATTGAATGCTTACCTTGTACCAGGGGCTTTATATGGGTTAACTCAATTAACCCTGTTGTGATCCCCATTTTAATGAGGAAGAAATTGAGACTGGAGGGTTAGCAACCCGCCCAAGATCACAAAGCTAGAAAATAAGGATTTGAAGGCAGACTTTGAATTGCCTGAACTTATGCCCTTATACCATTACATGATCCTTCCCTTGTTGTTGAGATATTGATCACATCAGGGTTGTCCTTGATACTCATTTAAAGGCTGCATAACAATGAGGGAGGTAGGGGGAAGTGTAGGTTCACACCACAGGGCTAAGGAGATTGCTGTGTACATCGGTACCTTCTCTTAGCACAAGACTTCTGGATGGGTGGTCTGCAGACCATCAGAATCAAAATCACCTGGGAAGCTTGTTAAAGATTCTTACTCCTGGGCCCTAATCCACATTTGCTCAATCAGATTGCTGAGGCTGGGGCCCTAATACACTAATATTTAAGAACCACAAACTTCAGAGAACCACAAAACTGCTCTCAAATGATCTGTGGACCATCTATTGGCACTAATTTGGGCAGGGCAGGGGGAAGTTGAGGGGGAACTGGAGAGATATTTTTCCATATTGGTCCCATAAAGTATACAGTGGCAAAAAATACATTTAAATAGAATCAGTCATCTGTTCCCTGACAAAAGTATTTTTAGGAAAAGAAAAGAAACACACCCATCCCCCTCAAAAGTTGAAACTGGAGGGAAATTCAGTTGTTAACTATAAGGCTATTTTGGTTTGTTTTCATTCATTTTTGGTTTGGTTTGGTTTGGTTTGATTTATTTTCCTCTTGAAAGATTTTGAAGTTTTAGCCTGCAACACTCACATTCCTTAAAATGTTCTTGCTGGGGGTGGAGAATAGCTCAGTGGTAGAGCACATGCTTAGCATGCATGAGGTCTTAGGTTCAATCCCCAATACCTCCATTAAAAAAAAAAAAGTTCTTGCCCTGCAATTTCCAAGGAAATCTGAAGTTAGTGGTCTCACAGGAATGATGCCAGAGTTTGTGGCAGGGAGCGGCCCACAAGCTCCTAGCACCCACAGGAGACAGAGTGGTGCTGTGAGCACTAGTGAATCACCCAGCCTGATAGGTCTCCTGGGGAAAAGAACTATATTTAGAAATACTGTCATAGAAACACAGAATTTCTGACCTGGAAAGAACTTTAAGGATTATCCAGTGGCGTTGCAATAGAGAAGAACAAATCTGACTCCATATTGGATCTGTTTCTTTAACTTTTGTATTCTATTGCTTTTGCTACAAGTTAATCATTAAAGGGATGTTGCCTATAAGTTTGAAATATACATAATGGCCCATCTCTAAGAGCCCTGCCTCCCAGGTGATGAGAATTAAGCTAAAATGCCTTTAGCTCACAGGAAACATCCTGACCAGGCCCACCTGGGAATGACTGCAGGAAGGAAGAAATTGACACATCCCCTCGGAGGCTGACTGGAATCAGGAAAGGTTTGACTTTACTCCCTCCCCTTTTAGCATAAAAGAAGCAGAAGCTCTAACTCAGGCAAGATGGTTCTTTGGGACACTAGTCTGCTATCTTCTTGGTCTGCTCGCTTTCTGAATAAAGTCACTATTCCTTCTCCCAGCAACTCGGCCCTCCATTTACTGGCCTGCCAGTGGCGAGCAGTATGACCTTGGACTTGGCTGGAGAGTCCTCAACAGTTACAGACTAGAGGTGTGAGGAGATCTGCCAGCACTGAGAACCCAGACTGGGGCTCCTTCCTCCTAGTCCAGGTTCTAACAACACACCAGTGTTCCCTGAAGGTCATTTATTGGTATAACCCTTTGCAATTTTATCTCCTTTTTCATCTGTGCTATTATGAACATTTCTCTCTAAATCAATTCATGTTTTTACTCAAATTTATTCAAGAAGCAAAGTTTGAGCCAGTATTGTAAATGGCAGATAAACGTCAGTTGCAAGAAGAAGATCCCAACCCTCCTTGTTTGAACTCACTGAAACTCATGGACCAGGTGGATTTAGGTAAGGAGGGGCGCTCTTCTAAATTCCAGCCTTCCTGAGGCTCTAAGGTTGGAGCCTGCTCTCTCTTTGTCAAAAGGAGGGTTTGGCCAGGGTCAGAGGACTGTTACAGCCAGCCCTCTGTTCAACTGACACTCAACTTAATGCAACTGAGGATTAAAAGGAGAACTGAAAAGGGGGTGTAATTTTAAAAATAATTTAAAATCAACCCTACCTACCACTATCTCTGGCCCACCAGTGGGGCCAGTCTTTGGCTAAGGATGCCTACACTTTGGTTAAGGCTATGCTTCACTGCCTGCCCTGCTGCCCCGGGCCAGGTTCTCACTCTTCCATTTCTCCCCCTCGACTGCTTCTGTCTGTGCCGTGCAGAGACACTAGACCCTGTCACAGGGGAACTGGCAATGGTCGCCCCTTTCCAGCTAAAAGCATGAATGAAGAGGCAGTTTGCTCTTTTCCTTTCTTTCCCTGATGGTGGCTACGATGCTTTAAAGCAATGAAATGTACACAGGTGAGAGGTCTTAAATTATCCCTCTGCTCAAGCATCTAACATGTCTCCTGCTACCTATAAAACAAAGTACATATCCCTTCGTCCAGCATTTAAGGCCCTCTGCCACTTGATCCCAGCGTGCTTTTCACAGAATCAAAGTCCTGGAGAGTTAGGAAGGGTTTAAGACTCCTTCCATCCCCATAGAGTCTCTAGCCAGCCCTCCAGGACTTTAGACTCCACCACAGATCATGGCCCTCAGCCTCGCTGCCCATTAGAATTGCCTGAGGAACTCTGAAAACTCCCCAAATCTGGCTGCACCCAAGACCCACTGAATGTTGGGTGAGTCTTCTGTAGGTAGAACCAAACCAAACCACCAGTTTTAAAAACTCAGGTGATTCCCGTGTGCAGCTAAGTGAACCACTCCTTTTGGGCCACATCTCATATCTACAGAAGCATGATCTCCTGGGGTGGGATCCGGGAATCCATATTTTAGACACACAGGGCAATGTAATGTGAAACCAGGTTTGAGAACCAGACATAGTCCAACTTCCACAGTCTATAGATTAACAAACAGAAGCCCCAAGTTGTTAAATCACAGAGCCTACATCAAAAACTAGTTAGTGGCAGAACGGAAAGCAGAATCCATGTCCAAAGCTCCTCCCATGATGCTCTGATGCTTTCTAAACTTTTCTCACTCCAGCTTTTATATACACCTTCTCCTCCTGCCGGGCCCATCTGTCCACTGACCCCTAAATTCATTCTGATTTTTGTCACGGTGGTGCCACCACTCCCACCGGGAACAGCCATGTCATTTCTGCCAATTTACCTAAGTCCCAGCGTGGTTTCCTTTTAAGCTGTTTCTACTTCCTGCATAAGCTTTCTCAGCCTCTGCTCTAGTATGCCACCTCTCCTTTCTCTCCACCCCTGTGGCACTGATAGTCACAGTTTAGCACTGAGCTATTCTGTAATAATGTGAGATAGAAACTCCCAGAGGACAGAGACTACAGCTGTGTTCTTCTCACATCTGCCCAGTGCACTCAGAGTAAGCACTCAACAAATGCTCTTCCATTCCCAGACAGCAAGCCTCGGGACTCTTTCAAGCATACCTTGTTGAAAATCACCTTTGGGCCCCTTTCAAAAATCTGTTGCAAGAGGAAAGGGAAAAAAAAAGAATTACTTTCTGCATTTCTCTCTTTTTTTTTTTTTCGTATTTCATTTTTTTTTTTTAAGTCTTGAGGTTTATGTCACTTAGAATCAAGTGGCAGTGAACTTGATGCCCGGAGTACCCAACTTATCAAGAGACCAGCATGACACATGCATAGATGTTAAGCATGTCTTCTTTCATGTGCTGTCTCTCAGCAAATGTCAATGGCTTTTCAGAATACGAGACAATCCTGGGCTATTGCAGCACCTGCACGTGTGTTAGGAGAACCACTCAGTCTTAGAAGTAAGCATAAAACCCCCCTAATGCCTCAGGGAATAAACGGAAATGTGAATATGGCAGTTCTCATCCCTCACCTCTTCAGCGCTTGACTCAATTGATGTCTTCAAATCCAAAAGCGCCGAAGCTTCCAAACCCTGAGTTCGGCTTTAAGATTTCTCATTAAGAAAACTCTCTGGTTTCTAATTGGTTTTACTAGAGCTTTACCACATTGGATAGATTTTTTGTGTGTGCAAATAAGTGATCAAGGTATAAATTATCTTGCTATGGTTAACACTGAGGATTTCATGCTGGTAGAAACGTAAAAAGTGCATCACTTTGGTAACTAGTCTAGCAGCTCCTCAAAAGGTTAACCATAGAGTTACCACAGGATCCAGCAACTCCCCTCCTAGGTATATCACACACCAACACAAAAACTCATACATAAATATTCATAGCAGCATTACTGACAATAGCTGAAAAGTGGAAACAACCCAAATGTCCACCAACTGATGAATCAATCAATAAAATATGGTATACCCATACAAGGGAACATTATTCAGCCACGAAAAGGAATGAAGTACTAACACATGCTTCAGCATAGATGAACCTTGAAAACATGCTAAGTGAAAGATGCCAGTCACAAAAAAAACTACATGGTATAGGATCCTATTCATATGAAATATAAAAAATCTATAGAGACAGAAAGTAGATTAGAAACTGCCAAAGGCTGTGGGAGAAAAGGGTTGGGGAGAACTAGGAAGTGACTGCTAAAGGGAATAGGGTTTCTTTGCCGAGAGATGGAAATGTTCTAAAGTAGATTACAGTGATGGTTGTACAACTGAATAAACTAAAAACCACTGAATAATACACCTTACATGGGTGAATCATAAGGTATGTGAATTATATCTCAATAAAGCTGTTACTTTTTTTAAAGTTTAAAAAGAGAAGATCACCAGTTCCAATCCCTCTGTATACCTCTTACTATCTGTGTAATCTTGAGCAGCTTGTTTAACCTAAGCCTCAGTTTCCTTATCTGTAAAACAGACCTGCATTATTGTAAAGATTAAATAAAATAACCCATCTGGAGGGTTTAAACTTGCAGTAAGTTGTCAATAAATATTAGATATGGATATTATCATCTCCTACCTCCTAGAGGAAGACTGTAAATTTGGAAGCCTCCTGCCATAAAGCCAACTGAATTTTATGTAAGTGGCAGAAATACATCAAAAAAGGGACTCAGAAATAAGAGGAACTCTTCTAGGGAAGATTTTCGCTCCAGCCAGAGCCCACTTCCTGCCTCCAACCCGCCACCACCAAAGTGAAAAGGGATTTAAAGGTATTTTTCATCAACCAAAGTGAAAAGACAACCTACGGAATTGGAAAAAAAATTTGCAAGCCATATATCTGATAAAGGATCAAGCTCCAAAATATATAGAAGAACTTATACAATTCATTAGCAAAATGACAAGTAACCCAATAAAAAAAATGGTCAAAGGACCTGAATAGAAATTTCTCCAAAGAAAATATACAAACAGCAAATAAGTACATGTAAAGATGAGCTACATCACTAATCATCAGGGAAATGCAAATTAAAACCACAATGAGATATCATCTCACACCTGTTAAAATGGCCGTCCTCCAAATGCTGGCATGGATGTGGAGAAAAGGGAGCCCTTGTGCACTGTTGATGGGATTGTAAATTGGTACAGCCACTAAGGTATAATATATGGAGGAGCCTCAAAAAATTAAAAATAGAACCACCATATGACCCAGCAATTCCACTTCTGGGACTACATCCAAAGGAAAGGAAAACACTAACTTCTTGAAAATATATCTGCACTTCCATGTTCATAGCAGCATTGTTTACAATAGCCAAGACATGGAAACAATTTAAGTGTCCACAGATGGATGAATGGATAAAGAAATTGTGGTATATATATCAGAATATTATTCTGCCATAAAAAGCAAGGAACCCCCCCCAATTTGTAACAATATGGGTGGACCTCGAAGGTATTTTGCAAAGTGAAAAAAGTCAGAGAAAGACAAATACTGTATGATCTCACTAATATGTATAATCTAAGAAAACAAACAAACAAACAAATTCACAGAAAGAGATCAAACTTGTGGTTGGCAGAGGTTGGGGAGAAGAGGAATTGGTGGAAGGCGATAAAAAGGTACAAACTTCCGATTACAAGAGAAATAAGCACTAGGGATGTCACATGCAACGTGACGATTACAGCTCACACTACAGCTACGATATTTAAGAAAGTTTTAAGAGACTTAATCCTAAGAGTTCTCCTCGCAAGGAAAACAAAATTTTCTTTTTTTTCTCTTTTCTTTTTATTGTATCTATATGAAAAGATGGCTGTTAGCTGAACCTCTTGTGGTCATCATTTTACAATACATGTAAATCAAACCATCACGCTGTACGCCTTTAACTTATACAGTGATGTATGTTAATTATCTCTCAATAAAACCGAGGTAGGGCAAGAGATTTTTCCCCTCTCTGCAAAATTTCCATTCAGTGAGCTGCCATTTCGGCTGCTGCAGTGACATTCCAGAACTTCTGGAGGCTTCGAAGAGCTAACCAAGAGAAGAACAGTGTATTTAATTAAAGCAATGGGTGGAAGGCAAACGGAAGAATGCTTACCTGCTTGGTGCACCTCACAATCTTCATAGGCTCAGAAAAATTCCATTCTGAAGGGCACTGAAGCTATTACTATCTGGAGCAGCCAGCCAGTGAGAAATTATGCTATGGGTTTCAGCTCAGCCAGCTTTCATTACTGCTGAGAAATATCACCATATAATTCAACCCAGCTCAAGTCTTAACCTCCTCTCTCAAGACTTTCTGACAATCCCAGTCCCCAGCAATTACTCCCACCATTGAATTCCTCTAGGATTAATGCGATAACGTGAAATCACCCAAGGACCAAGGCCGGCACGTTAGCGACTGCTCAAAAACCATCTCCCAACCATCCTGGAGCACTGATTCCCAGCACTGGCCCTGTGGCTCCCAGCAAATTCTACCCTATGTTGTCACTTCTTTTTTTATCTAGCCATTTCCCACCTCCCCAGCTCATCTGGAAGCCCAGGGAGGACAGGGGCCCCATCACATAGTTCCCATTTCCCAGCATCATGAGTTCCTCTGTAATCAGGTACTTGATAAATATTTATTTGTGATGATAATCCCTGTCCCCACTTTCTTCCGCAGAATAATGTCAATGAATATGTCGGGGAAAGTAGTAACGGAAGTAGTAATCAATGTAAAGATCTGTTTCGCCATTTTGAATTCCAACCAAAGCTGCATGAATAGATGGGAAAACTGATTTTTAAAACAACAGGAGCAGAACAAAGCTGTGCTTCACAAAGGGCAAAATGTACTCAAGGAAAGTTTATTGCGAACCTAGTTGATTCAACCAACCCCAACCTCCGTCAGGTTGCCATGAGTTCAGTGCTGATTCTCTAAGGGGTCAGGGTAGGAAGTATCCCAGAGATAGGTGATGAAATCTGAAAAAAGGAGGTTTGCATCTCAGTCCTACTTGCTCTAGTTGGACACGTTACAGAACAGCTCTGAGCCTTGATTACCTGGCCTGGCATCTGTGAGACAATAAAATCTGTATCTTAGTATCATTGTGACGTGAAAGGCTCAATAGAGGGCAGTTATTATGACTGTAGTGCTGTAATCAGGAACTTTTGGAGGTGCCAGGATACCCTGCACCCCCAAATCCTCTCTTAGCCACTCACTGAGTTATCTGGGATAAGTCAAAGCTGCCTTTCCTGTAAAATGGGAATAATCATGTCTACCATTTAGTGCCTGTGACAAAGATCACTAGCTATTCATCAGATGTTCCATTTCCTCTTCTGCCTGGGAACTTATCTAGGCTACATTTGCCAGCCACCCTGGTAGTCAAGGATGTCCCTGAGACTCAGCCTTAAGTCAATGAAATGGATACAGGGATGATGAGTAACTTCTGAGCGGCATCATAAAAGCACCCCCCTCAACTCTTCTTCATGCTCTCCTCACTCCCTCCCTCTGGATTACTGGCATTAAAGGAAGACTTGGGAGCTCCGTGTTGTAAAAGTCAGAGTTTCTATCTGCCTGGGTCCCCACGTCTCTGTGTGGAACAGAGGTCCCACCTCTGCGATTCACCCCCATCCTTGATACCACTGTCCTGGAACCAAACTGGACTATTCTTGTAAAGGAAAAATAATCTATTGTGTTAAGACACTTAAATGGGGGGGGAGGAGTGCTATAGCAGTTTAACACTGATTCTAATACTTGTCCATATACACAGGCTTTTGAGAAAGAATTAAACAAATTAATAGATAAAAAAACTCCTGAGTCATAATAGCTCAATAATGGTTAATTCTTTTCCATTCCAGAGTCTGCTACACACCCACAAGAGTTTTCCAGGAATAATTAAACACACAGACTGGAGCTAACCCTTAAGCTTACTATCACGTAACACTTTGGGGAAAATTCTGACCATTTACATCTTTAAATCATTCTGATCTAGGATGTGGCACTTGCTTTGAAACCTAACTTGAAGCTGAGAGAGGCAGAGATCCTGGCACACAGACACCCCCATCACTCAGTGGACAGCAGGCCCTTTCAAGTTTTCCAAAGCAGATCAAACTTACTTGTAATTTAGTAGGGGTTCCGTAGTCACATATAATACATCTTTTTTTTCTTACTGTGACCAATTTGGGACTATTTCTTTTTTGTTTCTTTTCCAATGGAAATGTTTGTTCAGGGTTGATATAAAATTCCGTAGGGCTCAATAGCCACATAGAAAAACATTTACAACTATCACTTTTACTCTAGCAACTTCTTCTCAAAGTCTGGATCTAGTTCTTTTAAAGTGTAACCCTGATTAAAGTCGGCCAGCCAAGCTCCATCCCACAGCCGAGTCCATGATAACGCACAGGTGGGGCACAGAAGGAAGTTGTTGATCGCGGTACAGTGAGAGTGATGGAGGAGGGACAGACAGGGAGGGCCGGCCTGGAGGATGAGAGGATGGAGGTAACAGAGATAGATGAGATGGTAAGGCCAGCATCATGATCACAGAACACATCTATGGAAAGCAGGAAATTATGGTCAGAAACAACAAAAGAGATTTGGAGAAAATGCTATTAGTCATTACTGTTTCATGGGAAAATAATTTTCAATAGACTGGATTGATGTATCTGGGAGGTGGGGGCTAGGGCCAAGAGTTCATTCTGGACATAACCAAGAAAAGCTCCCCTGCCATGTCTCCTGCTCTGACACACATGGGCTGCTGTGGCCTGTGACAGGCAGTGGGAGAGAAGCAAGTGAACACATTGAATGGCCATAGCCAGATATGTGGGCCCACCAGGCACCCAACTGTCTGGAGTCACTTCAGACTGATACTCTTTAAGTTTACTATCTATTTAGTGGGGCAGAGGAGGCATTTATTCTCCAAGTTCCATTGAGGGGCGCTGTCTACTTCCCTGGTCCCTTGTAATGACCTGAATTATCTATGACGCTACTTTCAATTTTTTTGGTGATGTCTTTTAACACTGAGCTATCACTCAGCAGGCCTGCCCTTTAACTGGACTCTTCTGAGTCATCTTCTGTTTTGCAGTAATGCCAGGGAGCAAATGCAAACCAGGCACACCGCCTCTTTTTAACCCATCCCTCTTCTTTCCCACCCGGAAACGCATCTGCTTTTAGGATAAAGAGCCCTTCCAAGCACATCATGACTGACCCTTCAACACAACCCAGTGTGGAATCACACCCTACATTGCTAAGGACTCACTTTGGGAAAGGAGGCATGAGAAGGCAGAGAGGAAGCAAATCTGCACAATTAGGGGAGAAATATTTCCAACCAAATTGTCTATTAAATTAACATACACTTTTATGAGAACAGTGGAGCAATTCAACACTGAACTGAGGAAATGACAAGAGAGCGTCTCACGGATGAGACAACCTGCCTCAGGGAGCTTCCTTCAGCTTGCCTGTTGTTTTTATCTCACTTCTACTCTGCAGCCTTCCTGCTGGAATTTTTTCTCTCTGATACCATGTGTGTGCACGTGTGTGTATATATGTGTGTGTGGGAGTCTTTGCAGTCTGCAAAACTGAACCTCAACTAGGCTATTTCAGTTTTTCACGTTCCTGGATTGTGTAAACCATGAATGCATATAAGAGGGTTTCCAAATTATGTAAGAGGATGAAAAAAACTATACATATTTCGTAGTTGTTTATATCTGATCATAAATGCTGAAATTAAAGAAAATCACGGTAAAGGAAAGTCTTTTTGTGACAGATTCCAAAGACCCAGGACACAGAAAGAAACAACTTAAATTTCAAAAACTCACAAGGTCTAGACCTCTCCTGTAATTTATAATAATTTGAGTCACTCCATAAAGTTTTTCAGTATTGCAAAACTAAACGGGACTGAAAATATACATATAATTAATAAAATTTAATTCTTTACCCTTTCTCTCTCTCAAAAAAATAAATTACCTGACCTTCAAAACATGTCTGTGTCTAACTTTGTTAAGGGTCGTTTTTGTGTTTTCTTTTGGTGGAAGACTGATGGTTTAGTCCAAGCTGTCACTCCAAGTCTACGGGTTAAAAGGTCTCCATTTATTTATCTTGGGTGCTCATATCGACCAGTTAAATGGTTGAATAGCCATCAATGACTGAGAAAAACAGATATTTGAGAAGGAAAACATTTGGTCCTTGAAAAATTACAGAAGTTCTTTGGTTAAGTTTATTATTCACTAATTATTGACTAAGCATAAGAAGCTGTATATTTTCCTAGCTTTGAAAATAATAAATCATTCGAAGAGCCACACATTCTCAGTGGTGGGTAGAAATGGCTCTGCAGACCTATCGCAAACAGAGGCTGCAAGGAGCTTTTCTTTTCTAAGTACCAACATCCCAGAGATGTGGGGCTCTGACACAGGACCCACCTCCCCTCCCACACACACCACGTGATCGTGAAGCCACGTGTAAAGCTGGCCTGGATGGTGGTCAGTCACGGCAGCTCTACAGATGAGGGAGGAGTGTCCTACACTTGCGTGAGGCCCAGGATCCACTCTAAAAGCAAACTCTCCAGCTGCCTTCCCAGCATGGGTTACCCTCCCAGCTCCCTCACATCTGTCAGTGCCACCACCGGTCTCCATCAGTCATCACCAACCCCTCTCTGACCTTCAGCCCCAGATGCAGTCTGTGACCAACCCCCATTGTCTTCACTCAGAGCCTCCCAGCTCAGCCCTTCTCTTCCTCAGGGAAGAATTTTTTCAAGTCTCAATAACTATAAGGCAATGCTGTTGTCAGGACGTCTTGCCCAGTGTCACAGCCCTACTCCCAGCCTTCGCTTCCTCCAACACGCTTCTGTTCTGCCCTTGAGACACTGGCTACTGCAACAGGATCTGCTCTAGGGGCAGGTGTGGGGAGCACAAACCTTGTGGATTTTTGACTCCTGGCATCCAGAATTGAGAGAGTAGATTTCAGTTGTTCTGCGCCACTCAGGTCGTGGTGCTCTGTTACAGCAGCCACGAGAAACTAACACAAGGGCAGAGAATCACCCAGATCATCAAAAGCTTGCCTAAAACGGGTAACTGAGGCCACCATTAGCTTGAAAGCCTAAATGATCTCCCTGTCTGCCTTGCTTCTCCCCTTTGCTTTGGATGTGTACGGGGATAGGTGATAGCCCCCGTGCAATTAATGATAATGACGATCATTACTTTTATCATGTTACCCACCATTTATTAGGTGCCAAGCTCTGGGTACTTCCACAGGTTGTCTGTTCTGTTTCCTATCAGGCAGACCAGTCCCCACCTTTGGAAAACAACCACCCATAACAAAGGGAGCCTGAAAATAAATTCAGTTTATCCCTCTAGACATTTAAAGAGCCCTTTCCACTGGCAGCATCCACCCTAGACAAATTGCACTTTTCTGTTCATTTATTTGTCACACCAGTACAACTGGGGGCTCCAGTCAGTCTCTTAATCTGCATTTTTCTGTTGGAGTTTCTGCTCTTGCCTTTGGTCCCCACTGAGGAAACACGGGCCCCTCCTCTGAGGACAGCCCCGCCCCAGGAGCACAGGCTATTCGGGCCCCTCATTCCTAACAGAGTTTCAGTGCTTGGCCCTGAGCGATCGCCCCCTTTCCTACAACCCCTCTGCAAAAACTATCAGAGGACACATCTGACAAAGAAAGCCCACCCTATCCTTGCCTGCTCCGTGGCCATTTCTGCAAATGGCACTGTTGTGACAGGAAATTTCAAACAGATGCCCCTCGACCCTCAGTGCCCCCAAGGTGACTGAACATAAGTCAGCACGTGGCCTCTTCATCTGGTCAGAGCCAAAGCGCGGGCTTTTTCATTGGTGGTGCCAGCTGTTACAGCTGCAATCAATTAGGGACAAATTCTTTTCAAAGAAAGCCTTCCTTTTGTTATTGTTTTTGTTGCTCTTATCTTGCCTGGAGACATGCAGGGGGAAATGCAAATTTATTTAAAAGGCCAGGTAAGCAAACAAAATATATTGTATGATTCATTGACAATAAGAGACAGCATTTATGTCTAAAAAGAATAAGACATCCTGGGAACCTCCAGAAAGAAGTTTAGGTAGAAATTTCTAGGACCTTTAATGGCTGACTTCAAAACCGAGTTTCTCACTCTCTTTTCCCTCCCAATTTTTGCTAAAAGAAATACCACGCAGACAGCACTACACTTTCTTTTTTTTCCATTTCAGTTTGTCTTTGGGTGAGAGACACACCTGGATTAGGAACAAGACAAACCTGTAAGGAACCAGGTCTGGTTTACTACAAACATAACAGAACTGGTACCACTGAGTTTGCTACCTTCCAAGAAGTTATGCTGGGAGATGAAACACTTATTCCAGCAGTGCCAGAACTGTATTCCAAATATCTTGGTGTTTCTCTTTGGAAAATGCCTTCAGAGTCAGTTTCTGAACCAACCACACGAAAAGCAGCGACTTGCATCACATTCAACCTCAATTTGGGGCCAAAACTGGCACTGTCACCTTGGTCATTCATTGTACTCACCAGATCAGGGGTTCTCAACTGGGGGTGATTTTGCTCCCCTGGAGACATTAGCCAATGTCTGGAGACACATTTGATGGTTACAATTGGGTGGGAGAGGGTGCTCTTGGCATCCTGTGGGTAGAGGCTGGGGATGCTGTTAAACACCCTACGATGCTCAGAGAAGCCCTCACGACAAATAACCATCCCAGAAATGTCAACAGTGCCGCTGTTGAGAAACCCTGCCTCTGACTAAGCCTCAAGTGACTACAGGATGCCAAAACCTCCTTCAGAAGATTGAGGTGTTTGGGGAAGAATATCCTGAGCCTTTTGATAGTAATGTTAACAGTTAACAGCATTTTGAACAGAAGCAACATCATAAGAAAAAGATCTGGTATAAGAGAAATGCAAATCAAAACTACAATGAGGTATCACCTCACACCAGTCACAATGGCCATCAATCAAAAGCCCACAAATGACAAATGCTGGAGAGGTTGTGGAGAAAAGGGAACCCTCCTATACTGCTGGTGGGAATGCAGTTTGGTGCAGCCACTGTGGGAGACAGTATGCAGATTCATAGTCAAAAGACTAGGAATAGACTTACGATATGACACAGTCATCCCGCTCCTGGGCATATATCCAGAAGGAACCCTACTTCAAAATGACACCTGCACCCCAATGTTCATAGCAGCACTATTTACAATAGCCAAGACATGGAAACAGCCTAAATGTCCGTCAACGATGACTGGATAAAGAAGTTGTAGTATATTTATACAATGGAATACTACTCAGCCATAAAAAATGACAACATAATGCCATTTGCAGCAACGTGGATGTTCCTGGAGAATGTCATTCTAAGTGAAATAAGCTAGAAAAAGAAAGAAAAATACCATGTGAGATTGCTCATTATATGGAATGTAAAAAAAAAAAGAACATAAATACAAAATAGAAACAGACTCATAGACATAGAATACAAACGTGTGGTTATCAAGGGGGAGGGGGATGGAGTGGGAGTTCAAAATTTGTAGATACTGACAGGTGTATGTAGAATAGATAAACAAGATTATACTGTATAGCACAGGGAAATATATACAAGATCTTGTGGTAGCTCACAGTGAAAAAAAATGTGACAATGAATATATGTATGTTCATGTATAACTGAAAAATTGTGCTCTACACTGGAATTTGACACAACACTGTAAAATGACTATAACTCAATAAAAAGAAGTTTAAAATAAATTAATTAATTAATAAAATAAAATAAAATAAAAGCCTGTAAGAGAAAAAAAAAAAAGATTTAGTTTCCCCAAAGGAGAATTTTGAAGAGGAACCACCCATTTGATCTCATTGCTCACCTTCTTGGTTACCAAAAAAGTCGCACATGCTCAGAGATGTCCTCCTGTGATGCTTCAACTACTGTCTCCCAGGCTGGATGTCTGCAGTTTCCTTTCTTTTTGAAGCTGCTAAACCTTTTCTCAAAATGAAATTTCAGTTATGTAGAGCCCAATACAAAAAAAAAAAAAAAAATGCAGAGCTAATCTGCTTGCAGAAAAGGAAGAAAGGAGGGGTTGAAAACTTTCTTGTAAAGGGCCTGCCTATCCATCACCACCTCTCCCTAACCCACCCTCCTCCCACACACATGTTACTTTGAAAACCACTGTCTAGTACGTGAGCTGCGGAAAGTCAGCACTGCATGGACCAGGAGACCTTGCATGTTCTGTGCTCCCTTCATGACAACAAGATCTGACCCTTCAACCCCAAAATATATTCCCTTGGAAATGTTTCCTTCAGGTCAATTTATCTACTAAGTTCTGAGAACAACAGCATTGATGGTCTTTCCTTGACGACTTCTATTCTAATTAAGTACAAAGTCACTTACGTGAATAATACATAAGTATAATTTACAAGCAGTAGAAGTAACCACAAAGCAGGTAATTTTATATAAAAAATAATCTATCATTTCAGCATGCCTTAGGCACTTCTCTGCCCTCCTGACACCCACCTTCAATGAGCTGAAAATAATGCCATGCTTATAAAGCAAAAATTAGAAAGTTTTATTCTAATTTGCCATTTGGAGCCCATGAAATATGATGGCTTACGGCCAAGACTGCATTCTCCACTCCTAATTGTATGGGATGCTCATCTTTCTTCCAAATGGTCAAAAGCTACATCAACTGAAACGATGTATCCAAAATTATAAAAAAGTGTTTGGATTAAAATTCCAAAACATCAATAAAGAAATGCATAGAGAAAATCATTCCCAAATACACCAGGGGTCAGCTGAACTGAGCACCATCCAGCTAGAAAGTTCTTAAGAATGCTATTTTCCATTAAAGCAAATTGGCAGAAAAGCTCCAGTTCTGCCTGTGGCAGTCAGCCTCCAAGATGGCTCCCAGTGACCCCCGACCCCTAATATTCATACCCTTATGTGGTCCCCTCCCACATTCTACTAGGACTGGGTCTGTACGACCAATAGCATATGGCAGAAGTGTTGATTTGTCATTTCTGAGGAAGTTAGCTGCAATGTTATGAGCTGCCCTATGGAGGGGCCCACATGGCAGGGGACTGAGGGAGGCCTCCAGCCAACAGCCATGAGGAAATGAGAATCTCGGCTGAGGCGTCTGCAAAGAACTGAGGCTTTCCAACAACCACGTGAATGAACTCAAAGAGGACTTCCCCTCAGTCCAGCTTTCAGCTGAGACTACAGTCCAACCAATAGCTTGACAGCTCATGAGATACCCTGAGCCAAAACCACACAACTAAGCCACTTCTGGATTCATAACTCTCAGAAACTGTGAAAGAATAAATTTTTGTTATTTTCAGCTGCTAAGTTTGGGGGTAATTTGCTATGCAGTGATAATTTGCCTCGACTATATCCACAGACCAAAGAGAGGCTCAATCATAAAAAAATAAAGTTCATAATATGTCTGAAGATGAGGTTAAAGGAATTAAAAGATTTGGGGAGCTCCAATTCTGAGTATAAATCAGAAGGTAAAAGTCTAGCTGAGACCCCTATTACCATCACAGAAAGGGAGGCAGAGGGCAGAAGGAGAAAGCCACTGTAAGAAGTCCATAAGCTTCCAGAACCAGCTCATTATTTTTGTTATCGCCTATTTCCGGGAAGTGAGCAATACATAAAACAAAAAGGGCCTGTGGACTTTCACTGAGGCAACAAAAAGGACTGAACTGAGAAAATGAACTTCTACTCCTTAGCCAAATTTTGAGGGGTCGAAGAATCCGAAGACAAGGAAGCAGGCTGAGGTTCTGAGACCTCACACATGAAAGAAAAGGAGAAAATGTGGAAGTGATAGGGGCCTGAAATGGGGGCTGAGAGCTTCATTCACCGCATAACTCATTTTGAAAAGAACATTAAATGGGCATTTACCATATTCTAGACAATGTGTTAGGGATGGTAATAACTGCAGAATAGTGATGGATACAGGCATGCAGTGGATGCCAGGAGAACCTAAGAAGAGACATTTAAATCATAATGGAGGAGGGAGATCAGGAAAGACTTTCCAGAGTACCTGGGATCTGATGTGAGTTTTGATGAACCAGGAGAAAAGCATCCATGGCAAACATAACAAGTACAAAGGCATGAAAATGTTCAACATTGTGATATCCTCGGAGAACTGCAGAGAATGTAGCATAGTTGGAGGGAAGAACACACCCAGGAGGGCTGTGTAAGGGAGGGATAGATAACTGGGGCAAAATCATGAAGGAATTCACGAATTAAAGTATTAACTTTTAACCTGGAAACTAAAATCCGTCGTTAACCACTAAAAAGTTATAAACATGGACACATGCGTTCATTCAACAAACATCACTGTAACATCTATTCTGGGCCAGGCATTGTGCTGGGACAGTGCTAGGGATACATCACTGGACAAGATTAATGTAGTCCCTGCCCTTGTTGCACGGATGACTCAGAAGAAAAACAGCTGCGTTAATGAGTTAAGTGTTTTAGGGAGATCCCTTCAGCAGTGGTGTGGGTGATGGCTAGGCACGGGACGGGGAAGGAAAATAGTTTCCCAAATGCATTTACAAAGACATCCTCATATTCCAGCCCCTGCCCCCCCCCCCACATTAGTCTTACCCTGCCTTCATATTTGCCAAACACACTTATAAAAATTCCATTTCTAGGATAACAGTTGTGTATGCCCCAAGCAAGGATTTGCCAAACCTATCTTTAAGCTCCTTTTGGAGAAAAGGCAAGAAGGACTTAATGTCAGAATTGAGAAAGACCCCGAAGATCATCCACTCCCCTCACTGCGTGCTACCAACACGGAAACTGAGGCCCGGAGACGGGAGGGAGCCCCTCCAAGATCTCAAGGCTGGCTGAGTCTCCCAGGTTCCCTTCCAGTGCTTTTTCCACCGCATCTCACTAATGCCATCACCCTTCGACTGCTATGCTTCAGCAGCCTGCAAGAGCAGCATGCAAAAAGAAAAGCCCAGAGCGTGACAGAGGTTTTAGCCTCGCTGAATGGTGATGGCTTCATTCGGCAGCTGTCCAGCTCCCTGCTAAGGCTGTTTTCCTCTACTCAATTAGACAGAGCACTGGGGGGTGATCAGGCTGAGAAATTCTCTGGGGTCCCATCTGTTAATTGAAGCCACTGTCAGATTTTCCACCGTATGACGAATGATCAAAGATCTCTTCTCCCTTTCTTTATCGCTCTCTTATTTCAAGGCAACATTAGGCCAAATTACAAGTAAGAAATGGTACAATCTATTTTAAAATGGAAATAAAACAGTCAAAAAGGAACGGAGAGGCCTAATCACTTAGACAGTTTCAAAGTTTGATGCCAAGAAGCATCTATCTTTCAAAGGGGACGAGGACCTCATTTCGGATAATTCCAGCAACCTATGCGAGCTCCGTGTTGGCCTCGTCCCTTTCAGTCGTGCTGCAGTCACCTGCTGTTTAACAGACATGCAGTGGCTTAGGTCCTCTGGGCACTGGATGCATCAGTGGCCAGCAAATTAACAGCCTGTGTCTATATTGACATCCGTGTTCTCAACTTAATGGTTAATTTATTTAATGAACAGCTTCTGTCCTCATTAAGAGGGTTAAAAGTGGATTGGACAGGGTAATGTGATAAATAGGTGGTGGGGTTTTTTCCCATTCCCAGGGTTAATTGTTTGTATTTCATTCATTTCTTAAATATTTATTCTTCAGTATGTGAGTGCCTGACTCCAGGCTTGGTCTAAAGCCACTGGCCAAAAGGCTCATCCTCTACCCAAAAAAAGCTCAAGCTCAGTGGGTAAGTCATATAAGCCAGCTCACAGTTACCCAACAATGAGATGAGTGCCCTGAGACTCTCTGAGTTGAATGAAGACAGATGAATTAAGTGGTGGCCACTAGGTTGAAAACAGAAACATCAACCCATGCATATGTCTATGCATTTTCTGGTTGCTGCTAGACATTAGCCCCAAACAGCAGAAGCAAAAAAGAAAGTCTATCCAACAAGGAAAGAACCAAGAATTGCCTGTTCCAAATAAGAAGGGCAAAAAAAGTTCCACTTAACACAGAAGCAATCAGTATGTCCAGGCGGGATTTCCAATCACTAAAATCAGGACATGTTGCCTCCTCTTTTGCTTCCTCCTTTGTGCTGACAGAGTATTCTCTCAGCTTCTTATAGCGCTGGTTGCTCTCTGCCTTTCGCCATAGTTATCTGCAGATACGTCTGTCCCTCTACTCCATAGCAAGTTCTAGAGAATTCTGAGTCCCTGCTGCCTACTGGTTATGTTGATTTCCCAATCACTGATAGTTGGATGGAAATAAAATTCCAAAATGGGGGATGTGTCTCCTGTAAGGTACTCCCTCCCCACTTCACTTGAGGCCATAAAAGTATAGAGAAGTGGTTAAAAGTACAGATCCTGGAGCCCAACTGTCTGTGTTTGTATCCTGGCTGACACATACTATGTAACCTTGGGATAAGTTGCTAATCCATGCTGCTCACCAGTTTTCTCATCTATAAAATGAGGACAGAAATAATACTTTCCAGCACTGCTGTGACATCTAAATGTATTCATATATAGAAAAGAATTTAGGGGGAAAAAGAACAGAAATTCTGCTAAATTTGTCCTCCCCAGGGGCAAAAATGTCCCAGGAAAACTGCTTCCTATTATAAGTGGATTTATCATTTCCAGAACGTTGCCCACTCTGGGATCTGAACCACACGGTAGCTGAGTCTCAGTCCCATGCTTTAAATGTTTTTCCCTTCATTTCTTTGTATTAAAGAGAAATTCTAACAAAGACTAAACAGTTATTATACAGCTCAGTGATTCATACCTTTAAAAAATGAAAATTAAAGGAAAATTGGTGGCCTCAATAGTATTTTGAATCTCTCATTAGACTAGACTCTATACTTTTTAAAAAGTACAGCATGAAGGACACTGTGGAAGTACAGTGTCCATGTCTTTTTTATCTTTGACATCACATCACCTAATACGGTATCAGAGACGTAGTAGTAGGTGCTCAATAAATGTTTCATGAATGAACAGCTCACTTTATTTTGGCTCATATTTTTAATAGATTTCTTTGACATAAGCAAAGCTATGACTTACACTGGCACATATATACACATATGCATTCATGTGTGCGTAATTTTCATTCCATTTTACGTAAGTCTGTATAAAAATAAACAAGAAGACTCAAAAGGGACCATAAACAAATTGTGGACAGAGCTATAGGCCCAAATCCATCATGAAAAGGAAGCAACTTTCCAGGGATGTTTTTGCCCTTGGGTAGGACAAAGATTTGCACATTTTATTTTCTCATTTCCTGCAATGATTTCAGAACCCAAACTTATGAATTGTGCACCTAACATTTACAACTATTTCTAGTCCAACTGACATTGGTAATTCCAAATAGAATGTATCATGGAGGAAATGCTCCAGTCTCACGTACAATGATGTAACAGCCACAAGATAGAGACCAAGTGACATCATTATACCAGACTTATGCTCCCTTATAACCAAGATAGCTTCTGCCTTCTCCACATCTTTGCCTGGAGACATGGAAAATTCCTCTCCCATTCTCTCCTGTAGCCCCTGTTAGTGGGAAAGAGAAAATCACCTGAGATCATTAATCCAAATATTGTTCTCTTTGTTTCAACTTTCTTTTCTTCCTTCTGGGTGTTACCTTGGTAACCCAGGTATTAAACAAGGCTGTTAATTAAGTTTTAAAAAAAAAAACTATCATATGCATATTAGGTCATGTAGACTCTCAAGCTGTGTTAACTTAGGAGGGAAAATTTTGGAAAGAATTCTAAGTGGCAAAAAACCATATGTAGTTTAACCTGTGATGAACACAAGATTTTAACAGGCTTAAAGAGCTACCACTTACAATTTCTTCCCTCTTCCTAAATTTGTAGGAGTAAGAAAGGATTTTAGCAAGAAGCTAAAGAGAAAAGTTTAACTATAGGCTCTTCTAGTTGACCAGAAAGGCTACTCTTTGTCTTGATTATGAGAGAAAGAGAACTACCTTCTAAAAAAAAGCAATTAAGCGGAAGGGGTGTTCATAATAGTGGGTCTATGAGCAATAGAATATGGGAAATAAAGCCTTTTGCAGGTTTAATATCAAAAATCATGTTTTAGCTTTGTTATGCTAAATAACACATGAAATGTATATGAATTTGTTTGTATTTGCTATGAAGTAATTTGAGTTTGTATTGCATTTTTTAAATAAGTAGACATATTTTGTCCAAAGTTTTAGCTCAGGAACTCATGCTGATGTCATCAGTGAAAGTCCTGGTTCACCAGGCTGCTCAGGACATATTACAACTCTACTGCCACCTGATGTCAACATATGGAAATTACAGGGGCAGATCTTTCAACCCAAAATTCCTCTAAAGGTCTAAGACTTTAAATTTGCATAACAAAGGCAATTTTGTAATTTCACAGAGAATACAGCTCTGACTAACACTAATACAAATGAGAAAATATAACTACTAAAAGAATTAATAAAATTGGTTTAGACAATTGCACTGGTCAAGTGGCTGGTACAAATGCTATAAGAAAAAGATCCAAAATAATAATGACTCATACAAAATAGAATTTTTTTTTTTAAGTTCTTAAAATTTTTTTAGAGGAATGAGGGGAATGGGGTAACATACAGATAGCCAAGGTCTGGTATGGTTGCTTCATAATTATCAGGAATACCTTGCTGATGAGTCTCATGGTTCAAGAGATCCCTCCTGCTGTCACCATCACATCTTTATCCCACATTGCAAAGTAAATAAATAAAAAGACACATTCCTTCCCTTTAAGGGTTTGATCTAGAAGTTGTACACATTACTTCCACTCACTTCCTATTGCCCAAGACTTTAGTTCACAGGGTCACAACTAGGTGTGGTCTGGGAAATGTAGTCTTTAAGTGGGTGATCACGCATCCAGCTAAAAATTCTATGACTATGTAATTCCATTATAATGATTAAAGGAAAATTGGCAGGCTCCACGATATTTTGATTCTCTCCTTTAATCTACTCAAGATACTTTTAAATATGAATTGCTTTGAAGAAAGACTAGGAAACAGTTCCAAAGCAAAGGGAGCTAAGGAGACATGACAATGGAAGGCAACACATGCTTTGGGATTCTATTCTGCTCTAAAGGACATTCTTAGGACAGCTGGCAAAATCTGAATGAGGTTTACAGATCAAATAATGGTACTGAGTTCATATGACTTTTCTGATTTTGCTAACTGTACTGTGGATATGGGAGGGAATTTCCTTATTTTTAGAAACACACAAGGAAGAATTTATAGGCAAATAGGCATCATGTCTGCTACTTTTTCTTAAATAATCAAAAAGTGAGAGAGAGAGAGAGAGAGAGAGGGAGAAAACAAAACTGGTAAAATGTTAATATTCGAGGAATCTAGATGAAAAGTACCTGTGAAGGCTTTGTACTATTCTTGTAATTTTGCTATAAGCCTGAAATTACATTAAAAAATAAAAAGTTTAAAACAGTACTACTTTAGTTCTGACTCAGATTAATTCATTAGATTTTTTTAATGTGGTTCATTTACAGTTTAATTATGTAACACCTTGGTCAAACTCAAATTGCAGAAAATTTAGTGCACTTAATTTTCTACATTTGGTTTCATTTAAGCTTTAACCCCCTCCAAATGCACACACTTCAGAAAAACAGAGCTAAGAGGAAGAAATTATTTGTAGCATTACAAATGGTGAAAAGAGGCCACATTCATGAAAGGCTATAGCTTTCCATACTATGTAAGCAGGGATCCAGAGATGCGGCAAGGAGGCTTCCTGCCCCAGGAGCAGGTGCAGACACTCTGTCCTTGCTTCTCCCTTTGCCAGAGTTGGGAGAGAACACAAATTCCTGCCCATTTAAGCTCAGGCTTACAGCATCGTGATGCTACCAATCTGTGAGTTTCCACTTGGGGAATGCCCAGGAAACTCAAGTCCTCCCAGATCTTAGACCAAATGCACCGTCAGCCAAGGCCTTCTGCCTCATCCTCAGAGCAAAGCCATTCTAGTGCCCAGTTGTGCCTGAACAATACTCCAGCAGCCAGTGTTACAGAAAGCCAATCTCTCTCCATGTGGGCACTTCTCCAAATAGCAATAACTCCAGGACATTCTGCCCCACAACCGTCCTGGAGAAACATCCCTCACAATGGCTCTAACACAGCCTACCCTGCCGACTCTTCCTCTTCACCTGATGGAGACGTCCACCTTCAGGCTGGGGCAGGGAACTTTATTCAAACAGAAACATAGTCAACTCTGAGTTGACTTGTGGCCCTAGTCTATGGTCACTTCTGGTTCCATTTCTTTTTAAGCACCAAGCTGCCACATAGATGTTTAGATGGTCTCATGACCCTCCACGCCCCCACCCTCGCCCAGTGGTTGTAACAGCTCTTATTAGCACTTCCCAAAGGAGACACTTCAAAGGAAGAGCCAGGGGCTATGAGTGAATGGAGACCCAGCGCCGTCCAGCTGTGTTCTGTCATGCTGACTTGAAAGCAACAGAGCAGACCCCCGCCCCAGCAGCCCATTAGGCCTGGGCAGCAAGGAGCACCTCCTCTGCTGAAGTTACTCATAAACAGTACCATGGGGACAGCCCCCTCCCCCTTTATGCCAAGCTGTACTCAAAGGGGAAAGTAAACGTATTAAATGTTTTTCATATTTACAGCTAATAACAGTGCCCTGGATTTGCCAGATAATATTCACACCTTCTACTCCCTTTGGATTTAAAAAACAAGTACAGCCGGCCCTCTATTCATGGGTTCCCCCTCCTCAGGTTCAACCAACCTGGGATCAGAAATAGTCAGGAGAAAAAGTTCCAGAAAATCCCAAAAAACAAAACTTGAATTTGCCGGCAAATATTTACAAAGCATTTACATTGTATTTACAGCTATTTCCATAGCATTTACATTGTATTAGGTATTATAAGTCATCTAGAGATGATTTAACGTATGTGGGAGGATGTGCACAGTTTACGTGCAAATACTGCACCACGTTATGTGAGGGACTTCGCCTCCGCAGATTTTGGTGTCTGTTGGGTACAGGGGGAGACCCCCGTGGAGACTGAGGGGCAATTGCATTTCCAAACACATGCTCCCACAAATTGGGATTTTGCTGATAGAGAGGTTCAGAGTCTTTAAATGTCGATTTATTGGGTTGTTTGCTTGCTTGATTGGTCTTCAATTGGGAAATGCTTCACAGGGATGAATAAGAGTATTTCCTCAACTGTCTCCTAAAAGGGTCAAGGGCAGCTCGACGGGTTCAAACAATATTCAGCATCACCCCAGACTTGTAATCCATGAAACGGCAAGTCAACTTGGGGGAACAGGGAAACTCTCGCATGCCCTTACCCTGCAGGTAGATTATTTCTACTCATTTTAAATCCTGTTGTTCTGCTTTAACTGAATTCACGATTCCTGTGATGGCTTAGAGCAGCTGCAGCAGAAGCAAAGGCATCAAGTCTGCTTCCTCAAGCCAGGCACTGAGGAGCCAGCACTCCAAGGCAGGCCCCTGTTTTAACTAAACAGACTATTTCAAGCTGCTCTGATCCTCAGTTACAACACATGGGAGACTATGGCTGTTTCCCCGTCACTATACTTGCCTCCGGACCTATCAATGGCCCTTTTCCCTGCATGACTGCTAATCTGATGAGAAAAAAAAATTGCCTTGGCAAAAAGCATGTGTTCCATTTCCTGACCTTGGCAGCTCTAAGCTCGGCAGGACTCTCTGGGAGCCACCATCGAGCAAATCTCTTCCCTCCGCTGTGAATTTGTTGAAAAGGAGAAGGAAAAGTTGCAGAAACACTTGTAAGTAAACAGCCTCCGAAATCAATGAAGACAGAGAATTACTCTTGTTCCTAATCCCCTTTTCCTCCCTCACAGCAAGCTGCCAATAACCCTGGCCTGACTCTAACACCTATCGTGACTAATGCTCCCTCTGCCTTTGAAGGGGCATAATACTGTATATACCCAGAACCAAGCAGTGAAGGAGGGCTTGAAAATGCACCCTTCCGTTAAGCCTGGCATATTCTAGTTCGTGCGGAGAACCACTCACTGGTGAGGCTGTGGTTTGCACACTCTTCAGCGAAGTGGTTTTCACAGTCACACAGGAAACTGACATACTGTGTCTGGAATGGCCTGTCTGCACACAGTCACCCTCTGCGGCTGACTCTGCACTTGGGCACACAAGTCTCACCTCGAGCAACAACATGCCTAGCAAGCAGCGAAGGCATTAGAGGGGCCAAGTAATCAACCCTTTCTGGCATCATTTAATATTTACTCGACATTTACTTGTGTAGCCTGGTAATCAATCCCAAGGACTCTGTTTCGAATTCCAACCCTGACATTTACTAGCTCTCTGACCTTGAGCAAGACACTTCACTTCTATGCACATCAATTTTCTCAGCTGTAAAAGGAAACTACTTTAGAGAGTTGTGAGATTTCCACGTGTTAATACCTCTAGAGCATTTAGAACAGTGCCTGGCACTTAGTAAATAAATGCTCAACAAATGTTATCATAAGCTAATTTTAATAACTAAGAGCTCAATAAATGTTAGCTTTGCCATTATCAGCTATTCTTAATACCTATTAGCTGTTTTTATTCATTCTGGCTGTGTCCACCAAGACCTAGAAGAACCTAAATGGAGTTTCACTCACTTGGGCTCCTACTCCGGGCCATCCCAAACGGAGCAGGAAATAGGTGAATACAGACCTGGGAAAGGGGTAATTCTAAATGCCAGCTCTGAAGCTCTGACACCAGTTACCTCCCACCCCGCACTCCACAAGCCCTTAAGGCACTGGCTGGTGGCACCACCCCCACCCCCACCTTGGGGTCCTCTTCCTTTACTTCTGTGTCCTAGGTCACTTTCTCCATTCTTATTCTTCTAAATTCTTACTGTCTTTGCACTCTTCTTTTAATACCTACACCGACCATAGGGCTCAGGGCTTCGTTAGCAGCCTTGCCCAATATCATGGGCTGAGATTTCTTTTCCATGGACAGTGGGCACACCAGTTCGTTCAGAGCGGTGCTGTTCACTGCTCAAGTGTTCGTTGGCTTCCCCTCATTGCTGCAGAGATTGTGCAGCGTCAGTGCAAATATGCCAAAGGGAAATTCTTCAGACATTTTCTGATTATTTTGAAAAAATATTTACAAGGTACATTTAAAGTTGCTTTTGAATTTTTGAAACAAATCCCTATTATCTCACCCCATATTTTCCCATATCACAGAGCAACGCAAGAGCAGTAGGCCAGGACGGGAGAGACCGGCCTCCAGCAGCACTGCTGACTCTTACTCATCATGTGACCTTGAACAAGGGAATTTCAGGATTCTCATCCAGCAAAAACACAGAGAAAAATGCCTGAGTCTACTTTTTTTTTTTTAATTGAAGTATAATTGATTTACAATGTTGTGTTTGTTTCTGGTGTACAGCATAGTGATTCAGTTATACATACATACATATAGATTCTTTTTCATATATTCTTTTTCATTATAGATTATGACAAGATATTGAATGTAATTCCCTGTGCTATACAGTAGGACCTTGTTGTTTATCTATTTTATATACAGCAGTTTAATCCAAAATTCCTAATTTATCCCTGCCCATTCCAATTCCCCTTTGGTAAACATGTTTGTTTTCTATGAACCGTAAGTTTGTTTTTCATGTTGCCTGAGTCTATCTTTTTGGGTGTTATAAGGATCCAGTGAGATGACATATATGGAAGTGTTTTGAAAATTATAAAATGCTTTACTAACATAAAACAATATATTATGACACACCTTATTATGAGTCCTGGAAAGCTGAGAACAGAGAAAGAATTTAACAAGAAGTCAAAGGCTGGAATTCAAGTTTCAAATCTGTCACAAATCAGCCCTGTAAGTTTGGACAAATAAGCTCCCCTCTCTGGTCTTCAGCTTTCTCATCTGTAAATGAGACAGTTGGATTGGAAGATCTCTAGGGTCCCTCTCATGTCAACAGTCTATGAGTCCAAGCAAAACAAAGAGAAGAAAACTAATGTAAAATGGATATGTGTAAAAAAAATTTTAGACTAAACTTTAAAATAACAATAATAAAGAAAATGCAAAAACTCAGAAGTGACTGTAAAGGGTTGGTGAGGGCAGACATGGTTTATTGATCATGATACCCTTTCCCAAAACCCAGACATGCCTTCATAGCCTGCTTTGCCATTAACAACGAATAGTTTTTGCAATGCATTGCCTTAAGAAGATTTTAAGACAAATCGTTTACAAAGATTTCTCGTTGCAAGTAGAATAATTATAGAATTTTGCCTAGTCTCATGCCAGCAAGTGTCTATGGGCAAGCAAGTACATGCACATACACACACACACACTCACACACACACACACTCTCACACACACACACACATACACACACACTTCATTGATACTTAGGCCAACTCCAAGAAACAGCCTGGCTGCTTTGCTGTGTGGGAGTCAATGCCTCTACAAATATTCATTCCATAAAATTCTAAAACCTCTTTTGATAGTTGAGGAAACTGAGATACTAAGAGAGTAAAATGAATTGTCAAAAGTCAACAGCTATTTTATTTGCAGCAACATGGATGGACCTGGAGATCATAATTCTACGTGAAGCAAGCCAGAAAGAGGAAGAAAAATACTGTATGATACCACTTATATGTGGAATCTAAAATAAGATACAAACGAACTTATTTACAAAACAGAAACAGACTCACAGACATAGAAAACAAAGTTAGGTTACCAGTGGGGGAAAGGGATGGGAAGGGATAAATTTAGAGTTCAAGATGTGCAGGTACTAACTACTATATAGAAAATAGATAAACAACAAGTTTCTACTGTATAGCACAGGGAACTCTATTCAGTATCTTGTAGTAACTGATAATGAAAAAGTATGAAAATGAATATACGTATGTATATGTATGACCGAAACATTATGCTGTACATCAGAAATTGATGTAACATTGTAAACTGACCATACTTCAATAAAAAATGGAAAAAAATAAGTCAATGGCATTGAGTGACCAAGAAGGCAAGTCACCTGATCTGGTTATAGCCTTTGTTCTACGTTGATACTTTCTTGACCCTGACGTTAAAATCTATCATAAGGTTCCAAAATCTTATCCACTGGTGTCCTTCCAAACTGGGCTGTTCTCACAGTTTTGTTTTTCTTCAAAGAAACCTAAGATCACTCTGCACAAAGTCTCTTTGTGTCAAAATCTTTCTTGTACCATACTGATTGGTGAGGTTGCTAGCTGTTAACTTCTACACGTATAAACACACTCTTTGTCTCCTACATACCAGTCACTGGCTCACCATTCTATGTTTAAATTCTTTCTTAATTGAACTATAGACATAAATTCAACCCTCAGCTTGTTATTGTAATACTAATTGTAACAATTAACCCATAACTATTTTCATCACTAACATAATTATTAAATAATAACTTCTGTGTTCATTAACATAATAAGTCTCATTAATTGCATGCCATCTCACAATGAAATTAACCTACAAAGATCAGGCAGAAAACAGGATGTAAGCAGAATCAGAGATTCTCTCTGGAGCTGCCTGGGCAAATTTTCAAAAAATTAGACTTCAGAAGGTGGAGGCAGAGATTTAGGGGCAGGGGAGCTGCAGCATCATAATTGTAGCAACATCAATTAGAGCAATGAACATACAAAAAAAAGGTTCATGAAGGACTGGGAAAAACAAGATGTTAGAGAAATAATACTAAAAAGGAGTTTAGGAATGATCGTAAAACCAAGGCTTTGATCTTCAGAAGGAAGAGAATGAATGAGAGAAAATTCTCTCCCCTCCCAGCCACTTAAGTTCCCAGATTCACAAAGCAGTGGTTTACTGGTAACTCCCTTGTGCTGATACCAGTTTAGGTTCAGTCAGTGACCACTTACCTTTCTATGTATTCCCCCTTAATTACTTTCCCTCCCACCTTCACCCATTATTAACTTACCTCCCTAATCACCCTGCCACAACCCCCATTTGCCTACAAAACCTCTCTACAATCTTAGCCCACTGCATCTCTCTCTTGGGTTTTTGCTCTTCCTTTTCCCACCTCTCCGTGGCCATGCTTGCATACATCAGTTTGCTCTTTTGTCCCTTTGATGATAGGCTAGACTTGCCACTTGGCCCCCCAGGGCCCCTTATTTTCACCCTGAAGCTCAGTTGCAATACCTAAGGTTCCTGAGTACACATACCTGCGTGCTCTGAAAGATGGTAGTCTTCGGGTTAAATATGATGCGACCCTGAATGCCCCCCAGGACCACTGTCACCACCCCTGCTCAAAAAATGTCAATGGTTCCTCATGGCACCCAGAATAAGTTCCAAACTCTTCAGCCTGTCTGTCAGAGCTCTCTACAGCTCATTCCAAAACAATCTGACCTCCATCTACACCACCCACCTTGAGTGGTCAAGTTTCTCCTGAAAGGTAGGACAGGGGATTAAATTGACATTGTACACTCTTTTAATTATCATGTTTTTTTTTTAATTTCTAGAAGTTCTACTTCCTTCTGCTCCTAATCGGTTGGTCATTTTGAATGGTCTCTTGCTCCTTACTCATACTTCTAATTTACTCTTTTGTTTTTTTAAAATGATAAAGCATGGCTACTTTCTATTCTGTATCCAGTAGTTCCTTTATCCGAAGTCTTTCTGGGACAGCTTCTGCTATTTGTTGTTTGTTCTGACTCTCACTCATGGTGCCTTAGTCCCTCGTGTGTTTTCTTATTTGTTTACCTATTACTGTGTGAGTTCATGTCCTTTGACTTTAAATGTGTTGAGTGTTCTTCTTTCAGAGAGTATAAAGATTTGCTGCTGCCAGGTACTTGGGGTACTACCAACTTGAAACTACTTGAAACTAAATTCTTACAGTCTCCGTACCTTGCACATTGTGTGAATCTAGACCCCAAATCTGCAAGTGAGCTAGATTAGTGTTAGGACTCCTCGGGGGAGATTATTTTTCCTTAACCCGGAATCAAAGACTGAGACAGCAAGTGTCTTTGTTGTCTCCCTTTGTGTGCCTTGTTTTTCTATGTCACCCTCTCAGTAAGGATGTTGTCCTCAAGAGTCCCAGTTTTGCAGGGGTGTGAGGGACGGTATAATTCAACACTCAACACTCTCCTTTGCATTGGCCCAAGGCTTTGTATCCCGTTCCCCTCAGTGGTCACCAGAGAGTAAAAGATTCCTTAGGACATCTGCCAGCTTCAGGGCACTCTTAGCTACCTGGGTTTATTTTTCTTCTTTGTTTGATGTATCTGAAAATTACCCTTACTTTCTTTCCAGTTCAGCCATGCATTTAGAGTGGTTTATTTCTATTCCATGCAGCAATTTTGGCTATTTTGTAGCAGGATTTCAGGATGTCCAATTCACCTTATTGCAAAAAATGGAAAATCTACAATCTGTAATCTCTTTCAGCACTGATTCTTGCCTTTAGAACTTCGATATAATCATAGTAATTTTGCTTCTGAAATGAACAACTAAACATTCTGGGACAACACTTCACTAATATCCTAGAACCAAGGAACTCTGAGTCTCATTTCAGTACTCTAGGCCAGAGGCCACGAACTTTTCCTGTAACATTCCAGGTGGTAAACATGTTTGGCTGTGTGGGCCCTATAGTGTGTCATAATTACTCAACTCTGCCATTGTAGCAGGAAAACAGCCATAAACAATACATAAACCCATGAGCATGGGTGGATTCCAATACAACTTCATTTCTGGACACTGGAATTTGAATTGCATATTGAATTTCATATCCATTCAGGCCATGAAACGTTATTCTTTAAAAAAATTTTTTTTCAATCATTTAAAAATGTAAACGGTTGGCTCAAGGGCCATGAGAAAACAGGTAGCCTGTTGGACCTGGCATGTGGTCCGGTTTACTGATCCCTGCTCCAGACCATGGTTCTCAATCAGGGTACACATCAGAATCACCTGTGCAACTCTTTAAAACCAGAGGTGCTCAGGCATCTCCTCAAACCTACAGAATAAAAATTTCTGGCGGCAGAGTCCAAGATTATAATTTTTTTTAAGTTCCAGAGATGATTCTGATAAGCACCACTAATTCAGACAGCGTGCTCTAGATTTTGCTCTTTCTAGATCTTCCTGGGGCTCTCCACATCCTTCAGGCTACTGTCCACAATTACCCCCATTTCTTTTACTCCAAAGCAAGTGGCATAATTGTCTAGTCAAAATAAACTCGCACAATGCAAAAATAAATACACAAATAAAAGTGACTGATCCCAATGGTTTTTGATATATTTCTTATGAAAAATACCTAAAACCTGCAATTTAAGAATTTTGATATATAATCAACAAGACATCACAAATCAGAAGAGAGGAATTCAGTCAACAAAATAGATTTGCAATTTGGAAACAAGAAGAATTCACATCCATTTGTCACCCCACACACCAAAACATATGCCAGGTGCACTAAAGAGTAAAATATAAAAGGACTAAGCCACAGAAAGAAACAAAAAGGCAATCAAACTGCGTATCTGTCAAACTTCTGGAGCAAAGAGGAATTTCTAAGCTTAAAAGCTTAGAAAAAGCCAAAAAGACAAACTATGTAGATTTAACTGCATAAAAATCTTAAGCTTCTGTATATAGCAAGATAAAATAACCGAAATAAAGAGGTAAACTGAGAAATAAATATGCATAATTAAGGAAGTACAACTAGTTGACAAAATATGGAAAAAAAGAGCCTGAGTCATAATCAAAAGAAATGCAAGGTAATCCAAAATCCCATTTGCTATCTTCAAATTAACCAACGGTTTTCAAATATGAAGCAAGACTCATGGTGGCTGGAGTGTATGAAACACACGCACACACTGCAAATCTGCAGTCTGGAATGGCAGAAAAACACACATTTAGATAAGAGTTTCAAGCCAGATTCCTCCTCTGGCTAGCTGCATAACCTCTCCAAAAACCTGGAGTCAACTGATAGGTCTAAAAGAGAGAACTGGTTCAGCAAACTATATGTTCACTTAATAACAGATTATGAGGCCATTAAACATTATGTTTACAAATACCATAAAATAACATGGATAAAGGTTACGATATATTAGGTGGAAAAGGCAGGATATAAAATTGCATAAATACTGTAGTTACAATGACATAAATCTTAAATAAACCAATTAAGAACAGGGAAAAGGTTAAAAGAAACCCACAAAGACTGTAACAATGTTTGTGTGGGTGGTGTATGTTGGTGATTTTTTTTTTCAGATTCTGTTTAATAAGACTGCATTATATTTACAGTGAGAAATAACCTTTTAAAAAGAGAAATTGTTGTTTGAAAACTGCAGTGTGGCAGACTGGTCGACAGGAAATGGTAACGTTTCGGAACCATATTCTGAAATTTTACTATAAAAACCTCGATTAACACACGTGAATAGTTCACATGGCAAAATCCCAGAGCACAAAGCTGAGAATTAAGTTTTAACTCTGCCCTGTGTTTTCTTTACACTTGTTATATCATTAAGACTATAAAGTAAATAGCTACTGTTCTCACTGATAACTAAGTGAAGCCTAATTGTGTGGTTTTAGTCTCAATTAAAATTGCTGAAAATGTGAAAGCCTTTCCAACAGTCTCACAGATAAATGACACTTTAAATTCACAGCCTTCGATTGGGAACTCTTTAAGATTTCCTTAGCTTTCTGGAAATCTCTGCATAGAGATCTTACAAGCTTCAGATGTTTTTGTGACATTTAAATTTACCCTTCTGCTTTGTCTGACCTTGATACAATCTCCCTAACTGTTAAAGGACATTTGAATTTCAAGACAATATGCAGTTCTTTAAATGACAATGGCACGTAATTTAAGCATTCAACCCTCATCTGCCACATGCCTTTTGTCTTCCATCAAGTTCCTAAGAGTGTGTTTCAATTCACAGTGATTTCTATGAGGAATCAGCAAATCACAAACAAGATCTCCCCCAAAATGCTCCATGGACTCCCATGTTCTCCCCACCTTACTTTCTTTGTGCTTTTGAAACTGTTTGCTAGAATACAGGAGAAGCAACTGTCCATAAGTGAAAAACAGCGTTTTTTTAAATTGAAGTATAGTTGATTTATAATGTTTCAAGTGTATAGCAAAATGATTCAGCTATACATATATAAATAGGTATTCTTTTTCATATTCTTTTCCATTATAGGTTATTACAAGATATTGAATATAGTTTCCTGTGCTATACAGTAGGTCCTTTTTGTTTCTTTATTTTATATACAGTAGTATGTATTTGTTAATCCCAAATTCCAAATTCATCCCTCTCCCACCCCCTTTTCCCTTTTGGTTAATCATAAGCTTATTTTCTGTGTCTGTGAGTCTATTTCTGTTTTGTAAATAAATTCATTTGTGTCATTTTTTTAAGATTCCACATGTAAGTGATATCATACAATATTTTTTAACAGAAACATGCGCCATCCGCTTTCCTTGCTCCTGCTGCCAACGCCAGGACACAGCCTCCTCGTAATATCTGCCTTCGAGGAGCTTTCTTTTCTCCAGGTGGCCAAGATGGAAACTGCCTTCAGTGCAGACCCATGGAACAGTGTGACAAACCTCATCTCAAGTCACAGCCAGCTCTTCCCGGAGACCAGGTTTTAGGGTTTTGCAAAGTGGAGGACCGTCCATTACAGCTGAGCATTTATGCCTTCAAAATGCTCATTTCTTCTTATGAGACAATAAAATACTTCCTGCAGCAACAGCAGGTGAGCACAGAAAGCGTCTTAAATATCTGACCTGAAGTGCTAAAGATGCTTAATAATCTTTAGTTACCAACAATACTGTTTCCTCCCGTTACCAGGATGTTGTAAAATGCCCTAATTAGTCTTTATGATAATGCCGACACCTCCACAGCACATAAAAAGGACTTTTAATTTTTAAAAGGACAACTCTGGTTGGTTTGATTTTTATCTCTAATTGGCCTATAATGTCTATTCCTCTGGCACTCCAGACAGGCAAACATTAATTTAACAAGCAACCCATACGCCATGGGAGACCAGAGAATCAAGTGTGGAAAAGAAGGTTCCAGGATTCTGGACGCGTAATTGGCTTCATTCTCTTTTACCTCCTAGAAGGTGCTAAACAAGCATGTCTGCTGCTCAAGGGTGGGGGGAGGAGCCTCCAAGGCAGCTGCTTCCTGAGGACTCCCTGCCCTCCGCCAGTCCCTGCTGTGACACAACCAGGACCCAACAAATCCCAAGGACCCATCCCAGCCAGCCCTCTAGGAAAAGCCCCACAGGAGACCCAGCAGGTGTGGTGTGGTGGGCCAGCCAAGAAGCCAAGGCCAAGTGTCCCCAGTTCTGCACCAAAGGCCCTGTGGTCTTAGACTGGTCATCTATCCACCCGGGCCTGCTTCTTTGACTTTAAATGAAAAGAAGGATCTCAAATAATCTCCATAGTCCTTTTCAGCTTTCCCATCCCAAGATTTGCTAGTGGGCACAGCTCTGCCAATAGCAGTGATGATCATTTCCACTCCCCAGCCAGCTGGTAATGCAGTGACTGGCTCTGACCACTGGGAGCCATCAGCTCTTCTACAACATCCAGTCCTGCACCAAACACCCTGACCCAGCCCAGCTCCCAACCACATTGCCCAGGACACTCTAGACAGGTGCAGAACAGAAGCCAGTGGAGGTGGGGTGCACTACAGGGTTGGGGACTGTACCTCCCAGTCAATGCCTAAGGAAATATATTTTAGCTCTTGGGAGACTGAGCTGAATGAGTCAGATGATCTCACTTCCAACGTGGGAAGCTATACCCGTGAGTTCTCCTAAACCAGAGAAACATCACCTTTGCACTAAAGGAGAGTCAAGACCTTTTTTCTGCATTGAAAATTGGCTTTTCAAGTCATCCCTCTGGATTTTTCTAAGGGTTTGATATGTGTCTGGGGGCCTCAAGTATACGTGTTGCAATGGAGACATGGCGGGGCATTGGGGGCGGGGAGAGGAGCACATATTGACCCCAGATGATTCCAGCTGCTGACTAATGAAACTCCACTGGAGGCAACACTCCCACCCACCCCCTTTCACATCCCATTCTCCTCAATGAGCTGCTGGCAAAGACAGCAGGAGCTGAACTGAATAACATTGCTGTTGAAAAGCTTTTTTCCTCCAAAACCAAGAAAGCCATGACAATCTTTTATTTATATTTCCAATACTTCAATTTAGAGCCATACGTGTAATGGTGCTGCTGGTTCCACAGCCACCCTCCCTCGCCATGGCGCCACTGCCAGGCATCAGACACAGCTCATCAGCAACCCCGGGGCTGGGGGGGGGGGGTGCCCAGCAAGGCCACGGAAGCTGCGGTTTTACTCACAACACTGGCTACTAGAAATGAAACTCACTCCTCAAGTGTGACGCTGGTTGGGCTATTTAGAGAGTGGTCCTCTGGTTGGTCCCACTGAGTATCTGTTAAATCAATCATGCTGTTAAACACATTAACACCACACACAAACATTTTTTTTTAATTCCAGTTCCATGAAGTCTGAAACAAAACACAAATACTGTAAAGAAACTTCAAGCCAAATTTTCACACAAACCTCAACAAGGCCTCCACTCAACTTTTCATCTGTTCTGCTCCGTTGATACCTTCCCCTACCCCCTCATTCTCTTAGCCCAAACCCTAATTAATTACAGGGTGGGAGGAAGAGAGAAATCTACATGAGACTAGTGATCGAGACTAAAATTTTGGTTTGTACAACTTTGGATGGCACTCCAGCTCAACTTTCTCCTGCTGAAAGTTACTTGTTTTTTTCCTTTTCAGGCCATATGGTACCCATCAATCCTAACTCTAAATTCACTTCCTTTTGTTCTGTACAAGGTCGGATCTAATCACTGCTTTAAAATAGAATTTAGGATATGTTGATTTGACTTCCCCTCAGTCACAAGGCTTGAAAAGAAATCATTTCTGTATTTCTCATATAGAAATGTCGACTTGAAGTAACAGAATTAGAAAAGTCTTCCTTGAAAATAAATTGAAGTATTTTGAGCCATTTGTGGGGTTTTGTGGGAATCCTTAAATTGTGAAAGATCAATTTACATAATCATCATTCACTATCCTTTAAGGCAACTTGGAGGGGGACTGCAAAGAATCAAATGCTCATTTTGCCTCATGGTTTAGGAGGGGTGGCGTGGTGCACTGGGTAGATTGGGGCTTTGGAGAATCACAGATCTGGGTTCACTTCCCACCTCTACCGTTCACTGTGTGACCTTAGTCAAGTCTCTGAGCCTGAATTTCCTCACTCATAAAATGGGAAGAATAATATCTGATAGGGTTTTTGTGCAGGTTAAAAAGATGTAGTTATATATGGATATATAAAATATACTACACACAGAATAGAAGAAAATCAACAAATGATACTATTACTGTTATTACCAAAAGTGAAAGAAGATTCGTGTAAGAGAACAATGATGTTTAGAACTTACGGAAGTGCTGGGTTGGGGTAGAAACAAACCCCATAAGAAAACCTCACATTAAACTGCTGTGAAATCTGCCCAAACAGAGCAATCGTCGAGAATAAGAAAGTGAACTAAGGTACAAACCCTTCTACTATCGTTAGGAGGCAGACAAAAAATGTACAGCCTCCACCGGTATGCCTCTTCAAAGACCTACAGAGCCTGTGTCTAAACACCCACCACAAGACACAGCCCTGCTGGTCATTCCCAGAAAACCTTAAATTCAGCCACGTTTCTCTTTAGTGCCACCTTATTAACACTCATCTGGCTCCTCCACTCCCTTGTGTGTGGCATCTTCGACTGGCTGGCCCAAGGTTGGTCATGGATCCCCACAACCATGCCCTGAACTCTGACCCTCTCCCTGGCACCCTCCACCCCATGGCCTGTAATACCACCATCATACTTTATTTTCATCAATAATTGGTTAGGAATATGATTCTGTGTCTTAGAATACAAGCACATCTAAAAATTTCACTGGGACCTTGCTTAGGGGCTGCTAGAGTTTGTCTGCAGTTATTCCTGCTGCATTAAAATCTGAGAATCACCTGACAGTTCTTGGGGCACAAAATCCTCAGAACATGCCCTATGAATGGCCACCTCCTCTGCCAGCCCGTGGATGAATTTCACTGTCCACTTTGTTTTCTTGAGAAGTTTCATGAGCAGGGCCTGATAACAAGGTGTGACAAGGCTAGCTCAACAACAGCAGGTCCTGGAAAGAGGTCTGCCTTAAAGACAGAAACAAAACGAGGTAAAGTGGGAACACGACCCCACCCAGAATGACATATGCGAGGCAGAGGGGTCTCAGGGCCTTTCCCAATAAGTTAATAAGTGGACAATTTATGGAGTAACTGTGATTGGAAGTAAGGAAAAGAGATGCTTTGAAGTTCCACTGACATCATCTTCAATGAGGCCAATTAGCCACAAGCAGACAGAAATCAAGCTGGGGGCAGGGAGTCCTGGGGCAGAGGTGACCCTTTTTAAGTGGAAGCAGGTCACCTGTGCTGCAGAAGTATCACAGACCCAAATCAAGGGACCGGAACACCAACAGAAGCTGAGAAGCCTACAGGGCCGCCCCGCCCCCGTGATGCCTGCCTCACTTCCCAGCTGCAGAATGGAAGTAGCAGCACCAGACGGAAAGGTGCTTTACCTCTCAGGTGCTACTGCAGCAGGGATCCTTCTAGCAAACTGTTTCTGAAAAGTATAACATTAGTTCTCCACCTAAACAACAGTAAGCAGTAAAGGCAGTGATTTTTATGGATCAAGCTTTCATATAAGCCACATTTAAGTACATACAATAAAGAGTAAATAATAGTTATTTTATCAATCATAGCTTTTTAAAAACTTAGCCTTATTCTTGGAACTTGTTTAGGATTTTTTCCCAAATCACCCAGATTCACAATTATTCCGAGCCAAAGCCTCCTTCAGATTGATTTGGACTTTAAGCCAACTTAGAATCAAAAACCTATATTGCTTTCCTAACTGCCAGTAGTGGTTGTTTCAGCCTAGGAAATTGTGATTTTCCTCTTTCACAACTTAATTTTGAAATAACTTCTCATGACTTTCAAGCATGTTTTCTCAGAGTGCTACTTTCCTTCTGCATAGTTTAAGTGGAAAGGAAACAGGACAGTTATGCCTTAAGTCTCTACCAAGCTTTCTGTTTCCCTTGCTGTTTCTACCACATCTGCAGGTACTCTCTCCACTGAAGTCTTGAATCCCTCAAAGTCAGCCGCGAGGATGGGGATCAACTTCTTCCAAACTCCTGATAATGCTGACACTTTTACTTTTTCCCACGAATCATGAACATTCTTAACGGCATGTAGAATGGTGAATCCCTTCCAGAAGGTTTTCAACTGGCTCTGCCCAGACACATCAGAAGAATCACTATCTATGGCAGCTACAGACAGCCTTACAAAATGTATTATTGAAAGTCGAAATTAGTCCTTGATCCATAGGCTACAGAAGGGATGCTGTGTCAGCAGGCATGGAAACAACATGCATCTCATTGGATGTCTCCACCAAAGCTCTTGGCTGACCAGGCACATTGTCAATAAGCAGTAATATTTTGAAAGGAATCTTTTTTCTAAGCAGTAGCTCTCAACAGTGGGCTCCAGGCTTTGTTGTTCCATTGATAGAGCACAGACAGGGTAGATTTAGCGTAATTCTTAAGGGCCCTAGGATTTCTGGAATGGTAAATGAGCATTGCATTCAACTTAAAGTCACCAGCCATATTAGCCTCTAACAAGAGAGCCAGCCTGTCCTTGGAAGCTTTGAAGCCAGGCGCTGACTTCTCTCCAGCTACGGAAGTCCTATGAGGCATCTTCTACCAACATAAGGCTATTGTGTCTACATTAAAACTCTGTAGTTCAGTGTAGCATCTTCATTAATGATCTGAGCTAGATCTTCTACAGCACTTGCTGCTTCACTCTACACTTTTTTATTATGGAGATAGCTTCTTTCCTTAAACCTCATGAACCAACCTCTGCTCGCATCAAATTTCTCTTCTGCAGGTTCTTCACCTCTCTCAGCCTCACAGAATGAAGACAGTCAGGACCTTCCTCTGGATTAGGCTCTGGCTTAAGGGAACGTTGTGGCTGTTTTTTTGCTCTATCCAGACCATTAACACATTCTCCACATCAATAAGGCTGTTTCGCTTTCTTATCATTCATGTGTCACTGGAATAGCACTTCTACTTTCCTTCAAGAATGTTTCCTTTGCACTCACTACTTGGCTAACTATTTTGCACGAAAAGCCTAGCTTTCAGCCTGTCTTGGCTTTCAACATGCCTTCCTCCCTAAGCGTCATCATTTCTAGCTCTTAATTCAAAGTGAGAGACGTGTGACTCTTCCTTTCACTTGAACAGAGAAAGACGGGGCAATGGCCTGTCGGAGCGGTCAGAGCACGCACAGTTTATTGATAAAGCTTGCCGTCTTACATGGGTGCAGTTTGTGGCACCCCCAAAACAATTACAACAGTAACACCAAAGATCACAGATCACCATAACAAATGTAATAAGAATGAAAATGTTTGAAGTATTGCAAAAGTCACCAAAATGTGACACAGAGACACAAAGTGAGCAATATGTTGGAAAAGTGGCACTGATGAGACTTGCTTGATGCAAGGTTGCCACAAACCTTCAACTTGTGAAAAAAAATGCAGTATCTGAAGTGCAGTAAAGCAAAGTACAATAAAACAACGTCTGTCTGCATACTCAACGTTTGATGGCTTCAGTGGAGTATTCCATAAAACTGGCCTGTTGTAGAATTAGGAGTGAATCTTGTGTGTGTGTGTGTGTGTGTGTGTGTGTCTGTGTGTGTGTGTCTGTGTGTGTGTGTCTGCGTGTGTGTGTGTGTTTTATTTTGTTTTTTAGCAAAATTGGTATGGCTTGAAGTCCCAAAGGCTGAAAACTCCCTGAGAGATAAACCTAGAAGCTACAGTAACAATTTCCAAGGGAGGCAGACCATGGAACAGAAGTCCTCCTTGTTCAATGTCAGTAGGTTAGAGGGAATAACTACATAAAAATCATAGAATGTAGGAGAAAAAAAAAAAAAGAATGCATGGGCTACAAGGCTCATGGAAAAATACTCGACAGAACCAGGAACTGGATTCAACAACAGCCATGTTTCCTAGAGTTACATATATTTCTGTCCGTGACTCGTATCTGATGCTTTCCACAAAGCCACCTGAATTCTGCTAAGCTCATGCACTACCTCCCTACACATTCCCACTAATAATAATTAGCATCTGTGTAGAATTTATGGTTCTCTAAACACTTTCACTTTCATAATCTCTCTTGATCTTTTCCATATCCCTATAAGGTAAAAATTATTACTTTAATTTCATTGATGAGTAAGCAGAGAAGTAAATTGCCCAAGGTCATATAGCCAGTAAAACAAAACAACAACAACATAAAAGCTAAGAATGAAGGTCTTCTAACTTCAAGTTCAAAATTTCCATTTTACTCTGGCCCTCCCCTCCTCCCCACCCCTGCAGGCTGCAACAAATTTGAAGTTATGCTACTGATCAGCAGCAATTGGTTTGAAATAAGAAATCTTTGTATTTAAATATAAACATGAATATTTGAAAATTGCTAATTCGGGCCAAATGTTGGGCTAAAAATGATTGCCAGCCTCTTTTGAGTGCTCCAACCCCCTTAAACCATTTGTTCTCATATAACATTTCGCTTAAGATGTAATACACAATACACATATAGTGTTTCCCATGTACAATCTTTTCCAGCTTCTAAGTCACTTTAGGCCATCAAAAGAAAACATAAAATAACTCCGGAGCTCTAGACTTTGGCAATCACCTTGTGCAGAGGGAAAGGGAAGAGTGGGAAGAGTTTTTACAACGGAGGAAATCCAGATTTCTCATTAGTCATGGTCTAAAAATGACAACCCCCTGCTGTCCAGCAGGCCTCCCTCCACTCCACCCCACAACCTGCAAGCTGAAGGTGGCACAGCCTGCTGCGGACCACATTTTTTCTGCCTGGCAACCCATCTACAGACCTGAGCAGGGAACCCATTTCTGCCCAACTTGGAGTGGTCCTCATGGCTTTAGGGGCAGAGTACCACCCAGGAGGTTTGGATTGAGGCACCCGAGAGGACCAAGCTGCAGTTCCAGCCCCAGGCCATGGCATCTGGCCACCCAGAGCCCATCAAGAAGTAGAGCCAACACCAAGGCTCCTCCTCATGCACAAGCCTCCTTCCCCACCCAAGAGCTCACAAGTGAGTTTAATAAGCTTGCCCTGAGTACTCCCCCAGGCCTCCCACCCCCAGAGGCCTTTGTTTTTCCAACCTGACCACAGTCAGGAGAGTCTTGTGAATAAGGTGAGAATGGTTACCCTCCCTCCCATCAGAGCTGGCAGAAAGCAGAGTAATCACACCTTACAGCTCAGAAGGAAAGGAGTGTGTAATTTATGAAAATCAGGAAGGGGTCCTGGCCCCAGATGTATTTCTCCAACAACTCTTCAGCCATCTGAATACATAGGGTTAAACCTAGGTTTTTATCGTTAAATAAAAGGTTTTATTTATTTAAAGATAAAACCTAAAAGAAAGGCAGTACCAGGTATCTTTGGCAGGGAACCCCTCTTCCTCTTCCTCCCTCTCTTTTACTCTGAGTTCCTTACACCACAGCCCCCACATTACAAGCTGTCCATACTTCCCTTTACAAGTAGGCACAGTCCATGTTCTCTCAGCATTTCCCAGCTCTACCTCCCTTGTTCCCCAAACCAACACATTTTCCCTTAGGCATAGAATTATGATTTGCTCGTGAATTTAAACCCCTGACAGAGCCCTGTGCTCCAGATGCAAATATGGTTAAAAACTGTTTATACCCTTTTCCCAGGAGGACAGATACATTCCATCCAGTCATGGTTCTAGGCCTTGGCTACATGTACAGGCACCAAAGAACTGGCTTGAGTTTGTTTTTCCACTTCGATGGTGTCTTAAATTGAGATCTTGGGAAACAGATTCTAAGATGGAAAGCTGCCTGCTGACGGTTTACTGGGGACTTCTCTCGGGATACAGGGAACAGAAGAAAGCAGGATGGGGCAGAGGGAGAAACTAACCAACAACGTGGTTGCAACAGAGACTTCAGGCAATCCAATGGGAAGCTCTAAAACTGGGGTGGCTTATAGGAGTTGTCCCAAACTGAGAAAAGAGGCCAGGCCTTTCAATCCCTTATCAGCCAGTCTCTGGCCTCAGGTTGCCTCTAGGAGGGGGTACATACCTTGGGTGAGGCAGTTCTCTGTGGCCGAGAGCAATTCCTAAGTGACAAAGCTGTGAGCCATTAGCGGCCAATATTCCCAGGAGCTGGGATGCATCACTTCCAAGGAGGAATCTGGATGAAGCATTATAGCCCATGATAGCCCCCCTGATGCACTTGTTTTTTATAGTAAGTCCACCCCATCAAAGGAATAGTTTTTCCATGATTCCGGTTGACTTTGTTTCCAGGATAAACTTACAAGACAAAGACTTATGCAAAGAACACTCCTTGCTGCTACAGTTGATCTCAAGGCTGAGACTGATAATCACTATTGTCTCTTCGCCCACATTTGTTCTAGATCCCCTTCACTCTTGGCTAGAATCTTTGCTGGTCTAAATGGCTTATCTGGTGCGGTGACCCAGACTTTCACCTCTGAGGGCTCTGAGCTCCTGACTCCTGTGTCAGGTTCAGGCAGTGGCTGTTGTGCTTTCCTATTTTCTACTAAAACTGGGCAGGGAGTCCCAGTGGATCACCTAGAAGTCGAACATCTTCTTCCTTGCTCTCTTTGAGTAGCAGGAGTCCTACATCTTCCTAATAACGAGGTCCATTACTCGTAACAGCATGTAACTCCTTTCCTTGTCTGCTGGTCTCCTGACACAAGAAACCCAAAGTGACCCAGGTGGCAGCCCTTACTGTGTCCCCTCGTGGAGGCATTCTTCCTCTGGGAACGAGATGCACAGACCCCAGAGCTGTGGGAAAGGGAAGTAGCAATTCCCCAAGCAGGCCACTGAGAATGATAGTATGGGGCCACTCCAACTTCTACCTCTTTGGTTTCCAGAGGTATTCCACCTATGAAAGAACACCACAGGATGGTTATTGATTTAAGGCTCATACCTTAAATGAAGGATGGTGTCCCAGCTTTACAGGACATCATTTTCAAGCTGGCATTTAAGCAACTTTTTAATAGACAATTCTACCACTCTATCATTCTTGTGGCTTCTGGGTAGTGCAGTAAATGATAAGACCAATGGATCCCCTGGCCATGTGCCCACTGCCACATGTCCTTTTGCTATAAAGTGGGTCCCTTGGTCCAAAGCAATGCTATGTAAGGTCTCATGTCAGTAGATTAAATGTTCTGTAGGTTATGAGGGAGTAGTGCTTGCTGAGGGCCTGCGAGCAACAAGGCAAACTCACAGGTGGAGTATGCATCAACTCCAGTCCAGATGAACTGGTGCCTGTTTCAAGGTAGAAGGTGTCCAATGTAGTCAAGTGTCTGGTTGGTCTCCTCAATAGATGGAGCCATATAAAAGGCTCAGCACTGGCCTCTGTTGCTGCCAGTTGGATATTTGGCAATGGATGTAGTTAGATCAGCCTTGGTGAACAGCCCTGACCCTGACACCATGACTGTTCTTTGCTTTTACTCTTTGTGCCAGCACTAGGACGGTCCATGCCAGACCGGCTGATGTCACCTGGCTAAGTCACTTTACAACTTTGTTGTTTTGTGCCTCTTTTTGATAGCTACTGTCTTGTGATCCTTCATGTGCAATACAAAATTCATGCCCGTGCCCATAGGTCCACCTGGACCTCCTTGTCCCTGATCTTCCAGTCTTTCTCCTTCTAAGACTCTAATGAAGCAGCAAGGCCATGAGTCTACATATATTCCTACATAGGGCCACTTCACTCTCCACAGAGTGGATGACCCAGTGCACCTCCTGGAACTCTGCCCCTGGAGGACTTCCCCTCACTGGGGTCTTTCAGAGACTCCCCAAGTGGGTCTAGTATGCAGTCACTCAGTGTCTTTGGCTTGTATCCACAAACCTAGCTGATCAATCCATGAACCTGACTCAGGCATTTTCCTTCTCTGTCGGCCCGTTGGTTACGAGGGACCGTGGATTGGCCACAGATGTGCGTGTAGGAGCAGTGCTGGTACAACAGTGGCAGCTGTTGTGGGGTCTGCAGCATCTGCTCCTGCAGCCTCCCTGTGGTCCTGTGGGCGCCTCTTCATGAGTGGACCACTCCCCTCTTACAGTGGAGCGCTGCTGAGTCCACCGTGCCTTGCGAGTTGGAGGACCTGACACCACCCGCTCGTGCGGGGCAGGTCTGGCTGCGTGGCCACTTGATGTCCTGTGGTCAAATGCTCAGTCTCTACCAGGGCCCAGAGGTGTGGCAGATGCTGCTTTCTCACTGGTGTCTACGTCTTTGCTTCTCTCTCTCTCCAGGGCCTAGTTCTAGAACCCTCGGAGCCCACGTTGAGATTTCCCGTTGGTGCTTCCTGTGAATGATACTGAGTGCATTTTTCTACCACCAATGCCTTAAGCGCCACAGGGGTGCCAGGCCAGGTGACCCTAACAGCAGAGCTGCCTCCATCACAGCCTGGGCCTGCCGCAGAGCCTTGCCCTTCTTTGGGCCTGCCTCACAGCAAACAGCCTTCCGGTCCTCCAGTTGACGGGCAGGAGCAGCATTCCAAAGGACAACACATGCTGCCTCCGGAATCTGAAGCATCGTGCTTCCTTCTTGGCAATGGGAGATGAAGGTGGCAGTAAGTTTTCCTTTACTTAGAGATCTCCCAACATGGTCCAGGCCATCTGACTCTAAAAAATGTCACGAATGCAACAGGCCCCTGAATCTTCCTAGGGTTTATTTCCTGCTGTCTGGAGTATGTGTGCCTTACCAAGACCTCCAACATACCTGCCATCTCTTGTTATCTGGTCTGATTAATACAGCATCATCACCATAATGGACCACTGTGGTGTTCTAAGGAATGTCCAGATGGTTCTTGTCCCTTTGGTCTAGAATATGATACAGGGCAATGGGTAGAGTTAGTATGGCTGTGAGACAAAGTGAAAAATGGTTACTCTTTGTCTGTTACATTGAATGTAAATTGTTTCTCACCATCCTTTCTAATAAAGGTAAAAAAGAACATATTTACAAGATTAATGCCAGATACCATAACCCAAGGCTGTGTTCATCTGCTCCAAACAAAGAAACTCATGTCTGGCTTAGAGCTACAGTTGGGGCAGCTACTTGGTAAAGTGTCTGGTTTTTAAGGTTTATATTAGAGAATGAAATGGGGGTCTGATGGGGACTACCATCCTTGCTTCCTTAAGTCTTTGATGTCTGGCATGCAGCATTGATTTTGATTCACTCTCTTGGCTGGCAGAGGGGGCTGGCAGTGTCAGAGGTTTCCACCTGGGTTTCCCCACAATGATAGCTCTTACCCTTCAGGCAGGAGGGCTCTGGCAAGTCCCAAGTAGGTTCATTCCAATTATACATTTGGGGATTGGAGAAATGACCATCAGGTGGGTCTGGATCAATGACCGCCAAGAGTGTCTTCAGGATTCAGCCTCTTCAGGTATAAAATGAAAGTTAACGTGGATGTGGCAGAAAGAGTCTTAGACGGGGACTGAGCATGACCCTGGCTCTGCCAAATTTCCTATGTGATCTTACACAAGTACTTCACATCCTGGGCCTCAGCTTACAATCTATAAATGAAGGACTAGATATGACATCCAGTCAGGTTTCTTTCAGTTCAAATAGTCAATATTCTTTGTGTGTCTGTCACCAGTCCTAAAGCAGATAGGCTCAACCCTTCCTAAAAACAAAGTCCATTTTTATGCCAACTTTCTTATGGAAAGTTTCAGGTGTGAAGAGAAACAGCTTGTGAAACAGATGACTGAGCATTTCTCAGAATAAACATTTGCCAATGCTAAGTTAGACAGGGAATTGCCTGGAGTTATGAGCTTCAAATGCAGCATTAAAACTCTTAATAGACCTAGAGATTCATTTGGCGATTTAGTATTTATTAATATCCCCACTGATTTTATGTTCACCTCCAAATTCAATGCAAATGCTATTTTTACCAGCATCTTTATTACATTCATTGAATGGCATGAAGGCATCTTGTAGAATTACATAGACATGTCCTGAAGCTTCTTTTAGAAATTGCTATTTTTATTCCATAGAGTTAATTGAACCTGCTGCTATATATCTAATTTATGTAAAGTACAAAGACAGCAAGTTGTTAAACAAAAGTGTTTTGGGTGCATAATATTAGGAATCACTCCCTTTAATGTTAAGGAATACAGGCTATCAAAATGATCTTTCTCTCCTAAATGTAATAGCTGAATTTTATTTATGGTTGCATATTATATGTATTAAGATCTGTGTAATCCAATAAATATGGTGGAATGCAACAATTTTCCCTACTAGTATTGGCAGATAAAGTTGCTTAAGTCAATATTTTGGTAATTTAAGCTTTGATAACCAGCTCTTGAATATATTAATGATGATCCATTTCACTACACATCATGATCTGGATCAATCTGTCTATCCCCTCTTTAAATAGATCTAACTGGCTCAACTTCCGCTCACAGATGTAAAGTACCATCAGTACACATTACTTTTTAGTACTGCTTCCCTCCAATATTGATTTTTAATTTTTCTGTCAAACAGAACATGTGCTCTCATTCTGTAACGAGGATACACACACACACACACACACACACACACACACACCCCACCAGCTGAGTCATCACACTATATGTAATTTCCCTAATAATGTAGGAACTGTCATGCATGAACATCAATATTGTTTAAGTTATTTTTGTTCCAAGAAACAGAAGCTGACTTTGACTTGCTTAAATAGAGGAGGGGAGAAGAGACATTTATTGGAAGGATCCCAGGCTATCACCTAGAATCAAAAGGAGAGTTGACCAGACTCAGACAGCAAAGGAGCCCAGGGATTCCCCGGTCCTCAACAGGAGGTAAGTAACTGATATATGTCGAATATTTACTGTGTATCTGTCACTGTTCTATGTATTTTAAAGGTGTTCTCCCATTTCATCCTCAAAACGGTATCATGAGGTAAATACCACCATCTCCATTTTAAAGATAAGGAAGCTGGGGAAACGGAAGTTAAGGAATTTGCCGAAAGTCACAGAGCTAATGAGAAGTAGAGGCAAGGCTCCACGTGGCGCACCCATGCTGTTTCCTTTCCAGAGCACAGCCACCAGGTGGCCCAGCACCACCAGCCGCCACTCTCCACGTGTCACTGTTTCAGGTCCCACAGGCCTGGGAGACTCTCCCTCCAACTCTCCTGGTCAGAGAGGCAGGCCCTTGCCACACAGCCATGGCGCACAGGGACAGCGCCCACAGGTCCCAAGCTGGCTCCTGAGAAAGAAAACCTTGTAAGCCTGGAAGTCCAGCCAAGGAGCTTCTATTACGTTGTTGCAGCGGGTAAACCACTGAGCTTGGTCTCACAAGACCTGGGTTCTAGTCCCTGTTCTGGTGCTAATTATATGAACTTGGTGAAGCTTAATCAACTTGAGCTTCAGTTACTTCACTTATAAAATTAAGCAGCTGGATTACACTTACCCTAATCTTTCCACCCTTAAGACTCCTTTATAGTTAATAAAAACATAGGTCACCCTCGCAGGCGGCACCTCCTTCAGCTGCCATGGGCTCGAGAACTCTGACTAAGCTCTACAGTGCCTTGCCTCCAAAAGTCTTTATGAAATCAGTCACAGGAATCTTTCACCTTTGGGGACGTTCCCATGCCTTCTTCAGTGAGGCATCATGGAGGCCAGAAGAGGAGTACCTGGATTCCATAGTGCTAGGGGCTCCTCTGAGAAAACCGCCATATGCTTATCATTCCCCATGTGTCACTTGGCCTCCTCCCCAGAGGATGAGCTATCTAAGCAGGATTCTGACCTGACACCAATAAAATACATATTTTATTGTCTATTTGTCTACCTGGTTGCCTCAAGCAACCATCTTGAAATTAATCTTCTATCGTTCCTTTTTCTCTATCTTTCTGACAAGGAATCTCAAAGTTCAAGGAGGCAGAGACTTAAAGGCACCTGGGGGGTTTATTGAGTTGTACAGGTGCTACAGACTGAATGTTTTTGTCCCTTAAAATCTCATGTTGAAGCCCTAATCCCTAAGGTGATGGTATTTGGAGGTAGGGCCTTTGGTGGGTGATTAGGTTTAGATGAGGTCATGAGGGAGGAGCCCCCATGACGGGATTAGTGTCCTTACAAGAAGATGAAGAGACCAGCACACTTGCTCTCTCGCACCACACCCCTCCCCACACCATGTAAGGACACAACAGAAAGGTGCTTGTCTACTCTCACCAGGAGCCGAATCAGCTGGCATCCTGATCTTGGACTTCACAGCCTACGGAACTGGAGAAATTGATTCCTGCTGTTTGAGCCATCCATCTATGGTATTTTGCTCTAGCAGCCTGAGCTGACTAAGACAGCAGGTGAGCTGCTGAAGGATGTGAATTTTAGACTTGAGTACATAAATCCAAGTGTTAGCCCTAAACCCCAATCTTTCTTGTCCCACATAACCAATTAAATTACCAAATATGAAGTTACTCCAAATATACAACAATTCACTATTTTTCCAAAAACAAGATTTTTTTAAAACCTCTTAATCAACATGAATACATACATTTGCAGGAATTGTGGACAGAGTAGGCAGAACAGTGGTCACCAAAGATGCCAGGTCCTACTCCCCCACAACTGTGAATATAAACATTACATGGTGAAGATTCTGCGGATATGATTAAGTTAAGGGTCTTGACTTGGGGGTGATTATCTGGATTATCTAAGTGGGCCTTAAATGCCTTCAGAAGTGTTCACATGAGAGAGGGGCAGAGGGACATCTGACTCACATACAGAGGAGAAGGTAGTGTGATGAAGGAGCAGAGAGAGATTTGAAGATGCTGCCCTTGAAGACTGCAGTGATGTGGCTACAAGCCAAGGAATGCCAGCAGCCACCAGAAGCTGGAAGAGGCAGCAATGGGTTCTCCCCAAAAACTCTGGAGAGAGCACAGCCCTATCAGAACCTATCAGTGATACTGACTTGGAACTTCTGGCCTCCAAAACCGTGACAGTATGAGTTTCTGTTGTTTTAAATCATCAAGTTTGTGGTCGTTTACAACAGCAGCCCCAGGAAACTAATTCAGCATCTACTCATTTCCTCCCTTTCACTTCAACAAGAAGGGAATACATCGCTGCCCACTGATGCAGGACTCGGCCATGAGACCGGCTGGCACCTTGGGGTGAATGGAAAGGACATTTCTGCCCCTTGACTTTGGACTCAATTATGATGGGAAACATGTGAAACAAATTTATCAGAATTCCTGGATCTACTGGGGAAAACCCATAGCAGTACCATAAACTGAGTACATCATCTGGTAACAGCTCAATTACAAGTGAAACTTGCTAGCGGTTTACTCAGATCTGACAGTCACCCTGAATGTAAATGACACTACCAAGAACAAATTATGAAGTTCAAAGGAACTCTTTTAAACTATTTACATATTTTTAAATGCCAACAAACTGAATTATCATTGTATTGTCATTATGGAAAATGATTTTATAAAATCATTGTCATATGAAGACACATGGGGTTTTTTCTCTGCAGTTTGTAGTGCTTGCGGTATTTATCGGCTTTTTAAAAATAGATGATTTCTTCTCTCTTAAATAACTATTCAGCTTTGAGCAAATTTTGTATTCTTTTTCTTAAAGTGAGTCCCTGCAAATTGATTCCTCAAAGGTTTATTAAATGCAGAGTGATCATCATAATGGGGTTTGAGTCTGGTTTAGTGAATGCAGCCCTCTGCACCAACCCACCCTTGGTGCTCTTGGCAGGACCACTTGGTACTGCCTGAATCACAGACATGCTCCATCCTCCAGCTCTGTGTTCTTTTTTGGTTACTCATAAGCATCACAGACCCAGCTGCCTTACAGTGGGACTGTCTAAAGCAGAGGCAGAAGAAAAGGAGGAAGGCAGAATTTAGTAAGCTGCTACTGCCACAGTTCAAATCTTGGCTCCTCAATTTCCTGGCTGTGTCATCCTGGGTAAATTACTTAACCTCTGGGAATAATTACAGCCCCTCTCTCATGAAGCCACTGTATTAAATGAGTTAATTTATACGGAATGTTTAGATCAATACCTAGCACATGGTGATAAACTCTCCATAGAGATGCACTCTTGTTACATTCTTGTACTTGTTATGCCCACCTGCCAAGCTGTGTTGATTGCTAGCTCCTCAATGAGTTCTGATAACCAGCCTTATCATTTCCTTGCAAAAGGAAAAAGTAGATTTAATAGAGCTTCAAAATTTGCTCAAAATCTTATCACATAGCTAGTATGAATGACAGAGGGAAAATTCAAATCCATGAATAACTGACCCACTCGACTTCTTTTCATTATACCACGAACCTCAAAAATTGATTTTGTTCTCACTTCACACAAATGAAAAAGATTGATTAGATCAGAGCTTTTAAAAACAAAAAAACCGCTGCTGTGAGTAAATTGCCGTGAGTAAAATAATAATTGATGGTTGGGTTGTGAAAGGGTTTGTTTACTTGTTTGTTTATACGTTTGTTTTAAGTAAACAAAGTCAAAACTGCTGAAGAAAATTTACATGTTATGCAATTCTTGTTATTCTGTACCCCTTACAAGTCTAGAATCATCTGATTTAGAAACATAAGACACATTTTATATGAACTGGTTTGCTCTTGAAATTTGTCTGTTACATTAAATTCAAAGCACTTTTATTCAGCCAACACTGACAAATTTTCTGATTGTGCTACTTTTGAGTAGTTTTTCATTTCTGTTACAAATGGAGCTACACGCTGCTGAACTTTAAGGAATCCAGCATCCTTTTTTTTTTTTTTTTTTTTGCCAATTTATAAGGAGGCAAACTGTTGAGAACACAGGAACACAACCACACTATAATAAAACAAAGAGCTATTGTGTTGTCTGGAGTGGTTTTCTTTACAGTGAGGGGTAGAGACAAAAAAAATGCTCATTTTCAGAAAAGGAATTAAAAGGAAGAAAGGAAAAGCCCTCATTTCTTCTCCCAGGCTTCCCAGTGGATTGAACACAATGTCTGCCAGGTAGAACACAATTACCTAGTAGGTATCTAGGAATTTGTGCTTTTTGCGATTTTTTTAAAAGAATTTTTTATCATATACTCAGGATTCTAACATCCTTCCTAAGTCTTTAAATCCTTACTATTATTAAATCTTGAGTACATTATCACCACAGTCATACATTGCCCCCCCCCATACAGAGCTTTGTCCACGTACAAGCCTGGACCAGAGGCTGTCCCATAGGCAGCATCCTGCCTCCAGGGAGATTATCTCCAGTCCACAAAGGGTATTAAAAATTTCTTCAGTGTACTGCCAATACTAAAACTGAGAGGAGGGAGAGGGTACAGCTCAGTGGTAGAGCGTACGCCTAGCATGCACAAGATCCTGGGTTCAATCCCCAGTAATTACCCCCACACACACCAAAAACAAAAAGAAGAACTTAATCAATTAAAGCTGAAAAAATTTTAAAAAATAGAAATAAGATTGAGAGATCTCACATTGATGTGTGGGATTCTGGCTTTTCTTTAAAAACCAGAACATCTGGCAATTCTGGACCTGCCTTTCCCTCAAAGCTACAATCAGCAGGCACTGAAGAACAGCCGCCCTGCTAGACTGAGCAGGCCTTCTGCAGGCTGCACCCTCCCCGACGGCAAAGCCAAGCTTTTGACACCACTTATCATCATCCTTAAGCTCTTGGCCTTCTAATAGTAGAGCTCCTGAGTATTTGGTCTTGCAACCTTTCCACACTCTTAAAAATTATTAAGCACTCAAAGAGTTATTGTTTTTGTATGTTAGATCTATAAATATTTACTGTATTAAAAACTAAAACTGAGAAAGTGTTCAATGTGAAGATATTTCCTATTAACATCAATAACATTTTTATGAAAAATTATTTTTCCAAAACAAAAAAGTTATGAGAAGAAATAAACTGTTTTTATATTTTTGAAATACTCTTTAATATCTGGCTTAATAGAATCAGCCAGATTCTCACATCTGTTTATGCAGTAAATCTATTGTGATATATTGTTTTGGCTAAAGCAAATGAAGAAAACCAGCCTCACACAATTGCGTAAAGTAGTTGTAAAATGGACAAGTGTTTTCATAGCCTTTTCATATAATTGTGAACATGATTCTTTGATACTACACTAAAACTCAGCAAGCGGTAACCTCTTAAAGGTGAGTTGCAATGTGGAATCTGAAACCATACCAAGAAACTCATACTCTGTTACATTAAAATCCACTGATGGCTTACACTTCAAAAGTATCTTCTACCCATGTAAGATTTCATAATATCATACACTGGTCATTTGGAAAATATTGGTTCAATGAGTTATGCAGATCTTCCAAATGTTCACACATTCCTTTATATAACATCAAAAAATCACATTTCTTTTTAATATTATCTGGTTACAAAAAGTCTTTAAAGTATTAGCTTGCTATCAAGCTCACAACTGTGGATACAAGTTTTCCCAAATATTAATGTCTCACAAAAGCTTCAACTTCACCATTGGCAACAAATTCAGAGAGCTGTTTTCCTTGAAATGACAAGTTAACTTCATTCATTTTTAAATGAATGCCAGATGCCCGAGTCTGAATAAACATAGTTTGAAAAATGGTGCTCCATGGGGGGAAAAAAAGTGGCTAGTTCAGCTTGCAACTCAAACAACTGCACAACTGTTTTTCCTGGAGATGGCCAGCATACTGCACTGTGCAGAAGTGCTTTAGCTATACTTCCAACATTGTCACAGAATATGAAAACAGATGTGTACTCAGCAAGGGTTGAGATTTAATAAAATTAATAATTTTTACTACATCATCAAGGACATTTTTAAGTGAAATTGGCATTTTTGTTAAATGCAGGTGCATGGCAGTGAAGAACACAGTAACTACTAGAATGGTCTGGTGCCACTGCCCTGACTCCTGCTGAGTCACTATTGCTTCTGCACCATAAAAGCAAACATCAATACAGTGAAAAAGGCAAGTAATGCCTTGTATTTTATAAAAACAGTTTGGACCTTTTGGACCTCCTGAAATTCTCTCAGGCACCCTCAGAGGTCCACAGATCACACTTGAGAACTGCTGTAGAAGACAAATATTTCTCCATATCCATTTCTAAGTCAAAATCAGGAAAATAAAAGATGATCTCAGAGGGTAACATGTTTTAAGAAACTGGAAGTGAACATCCAGCCTACATCAGTGGTTTGAGTTTCCTGTGTGGTCCCTGTAGCCATCTGAGTCTGCAGTAATGGCCTAAACACATGTAACAATGACCACCACCACCTCGTCCACCCTACTTTCCCATCCCCAAGTGACCACACTTCAAGTTGTCACCAGCCCTTCACACCTGGTGTGTATAAGCAATGGGACTTACACTCCGACGACCCAAAGGAGACACAGTTTGGAAGACAAGAGAGTTTCTGGGGGCACCAAACACAGATTTAGCCTAGTTTCTACATTTTACCTAGAAGAGAATAAGAAGGAGTATGACTACTCATTTTTATTAAGTCACCATTTATTTAGTTAGTCAGTTAGTTAGTTATATTAAGGCACTACTATGTACTTAATTCTCCCTACTGCCCTGTAAGTTACTTTGTATTAACCTCATTTCACTTAGTCTGGAAGAGTTTACACACTGCCAGATCATGAAAGGAGGAGGCATTTTAGCTCAGGGTTCACTGACACCCAAGTCCCTCAGCATTACAGTCTGAATATCCTGAGATTCGCAACTGGGATTCAAAATGGCAATGCGTTCTTTTTAATGATGTGTAGCTTGTTTCTAGTGATGGTAGTCGTAGAAAAGGAAGAGACTGAAAACAACAGGAAATGGTGGTGATAATGGAAATTAACATCTCAGTTACCATATGTGTCATGTTAAAAATAATAATAATTTTCATTTTTTTTTTCAATGGTATTTCTGTATCAGACACAGTCTTAGCTTTGGTGGACAGGCAGTGATGAGAAGCCCTGGGTCTCCATGCATCAGTCACTAGTCAAAGGTTTTTTTTTTTTCTTTAACGCATTTCATATAGTTTACTTCAACAACTCTGTGAGGTAGGTGGTATTATCACTTTAATTATTACGAAGGAATGAAAGCTCAGAGAAGTTAATTCTTTTGCCCAAGATCACATCACTTAATAGGACAGGAGTCAGAATTCAATCCCAGGCCTGTCTACCTTCAAAACTCCCTCGTTATGTCAATTCAAGCTCTTTTTCAACTGAACACCCACATCATGCACATGGAAGCCCTGTGGTGCAAAACCTCGTGCTCTGTAGATGAGGAGGGTGAGTGCTGTTAGACTCAGCCAGGCATGAGCAACTCTGAGTCCACGTCTTCCTATCTGGGGGACTAACCAATTGCAGGGGAGGTGAGCGTGTAACACAGGGGAAGAATTAACTCACGTTCAAAGTCAGGATATTAAGGGAGAATGGCTCCAGAATGTTCTCTCTGGAGTGCCAGTTCAGCTGGTAAGCTCCTGTTTCTAACACAAATTCCCCTGGGAGTGTTAAGCCTTAGTTTTCTTTTTTGTGAGTCATAAATCAGAATAATGCCTAGCTCAAGGAGCTGCACCAAAGAAATGCAAGTGTTCTGATCAGAGCAAGAAAAGGGGGAGGAATGAAAATCAAGAAGGAAAACAATGGCAAAGCTACGTGTTTTATGGCCTCTCTTGTTTATCCATCTCAACACTCAGCGAGGCAGGTTTCATTAACCTTCTTTTATAAATGAGGATGCTGACGATGAGAGAGAATAAGTAACCCCGCCCCCGCCCCCCACACACACAAGTCTACAAGTTACAAAGCCCATTATCCTCTCTCCTCTAGACCAGGGGCTGGCAAACTACAGGGCCACACCTCACCCACTGCCTACCTTTGTAAATAAAGTATTATTGAAACACAGCCATGCCCATTTCTACATGTATCACCTGTGGCTGTTTTCAAGCTGCAACAGCCTTGTTAAGTAACTGCAACAGAGACCATGGAGTCTGCAAAGCAGATTAAAAATATGTAATGTCTGGCCCTTTGCAGAAAAAGTCTGCCAACCTCCACTCTAGAGTAGTGTTGTCAACAGTCGCGCTGTTTCCTCAGATTAAATCTTACGAGGATCCCCAGCATACATACCAAACAGATAAAGAGCCAAATGCTGTTGGTACTGCATTTTGTAAATTCAAATTTATATAATGTTTACTTACTGGAAATTCAGTCGATAAGATTTCTGAAAGTTTTGCGTAACACAAAATTTTAAAGTAAGAAGTTTTTAGAGCTTAGTTGCAGACTCATACCAGCACTGGTGTATGGTTTCTACTTCTATTTAGCTTTTTTCAAGGATATCATAAACTGACCCAGAAGCTCAAAAACGAGCAAGAGGAAGCATTTCCTTTCCAAGTTAAATCTCCAACAATATCATCATTTCTACCCACGCCATACAGTTTGGACACAAAGTGAACAAGTGATAAATATTAAGTGAACAGATGAAAGAATTTTCACCATGTGGCACAGATACACTTTCATTTATTATACAATATAACTTTAATTCAATAAGCATCACTGCTTAGCTCACAATATGCTTGGTACTGGCTGGGCTCTGTGCATACCACGTGAATAGGAGTCACACGCCCGTGTCTTCAGGGAGTTTATAATCTAGTAAGAGAGGCAGACATGCCAGAGGCTTGCCTGGATCTAACGGAGCAAGAGCAGACATCATGTACCTACAATCATGTACCTGCTTCTGCAACTTTATGTAAACAAAAATGTAAACCTGGACCCTCACGAGATGGAAGCAAGAAAGAAGGAGAAAGAGAAATGGTGGATAAAAGGACATCAAAGATGAGAAAGAAGAGAGATGGGAAGATACCAGATGCATGCTTTTCACTTTGCATTTTTTTCCCCTTTGGTCTGAAAAGGAAAGAATATCAACAGCAAATGTCAACTCTGTAGTACACTCTTCTAGATTATTCTTATGCATTACCTCATTTAATCCCCATAACAACCCTCTGAAGCAGGAATTCGTTTCACCATTTTATAAATGAGAAAAGTGAAACTCAGGTCACTAATAAAGTGAGGGGCCAGGATTCAAAGCACATCTTTTTTTTACTATACAACCTAGGTTTTCCCCATTAACGTGTACGGTGTGGCTGACAGGGCCTTGGATGCATGGACTTGAGTTAGGTAACAGAAGCAGTTTGCAAAGTTACACACCTCCACCAGAACTAATTTTGATAAGTCACATGGAAAAACTTAATCCAGTCACGCCCAATTCAGTCTTGACTCACCAGTAAATGAGGGTCAACTTAAACCCCCGCCCCACAGGGGAATAAAGGACAGAAAGAGGACAAAGGAGAGAGAGGCTTTTTTCTTGCATTTGCCCAGACATAACTGGCATGTGTAATCGTGGTAATATTTTAACATTTTTAATGGTTTTTCTTCTCTTCCTCTCTGAGTACATTACCTTTGCCCTTTGCTACCACCTGCAAGGAGGGAGATTAGAATCTGTCCATGAAACGATGCAAAGATATGCAAAATAATGCAAAATAATATATGCAAAATAATTTACAACTTCTGCCATTGAAACATAATATTACACAGTTAGCTAATGTCTTGGATGATACCCTCGTATTTGCCTCTAACATAGCAAGGGTTAATTCAGGAGGACCCAACTCACTGAGGTCCCTCATAGTACAGAGACATCATTTTTGGTTTTGCATGTTATGCCCTGCACACAGGTGACACATCTGATTGGCCTTCACACTGTGGATCTCACAGCCTCATTTGTCTAGTATAAGATGTCTGATATTAGTAATCGAGTGTCTTGTCACAGCAGAATCACAATATGGCAACTTTCTGGCAAAGGGGAAATAAAGTATCCTGACAGAGGGCCACCTTTTTCTAATTTTCACAAAGGTGCTATATGAATAGCAGCATCACAACATAAAGAAAATTCCCTTTCTTTTTATGCTTCTTGAGCTTTGTATTAGCTAGGCACAGTTGCAAAGATGCTACATAACAAATAATTCCAAAATTTTCAATGACTAAAAACAATGAAACTGTTATTGTCAATTACACAGAGGAAGAAAAAGAAAAAGAAAAACATTTATTTGTGTTTTACAGGTCTGCAAAGTTTGCTGGGTTCCACTGGACTCAGCTGGGTTTGGACCAGCTTACCATCAAGTCTGCAGGTCAGGTTTAGTTCTGCTCTACTTATCACTCACTCTGTGACCCAGGAAAATCAGGTCCAGCTACCTGGAGAATGTTTTTGTCGTGGCAGACAGCAGGGGCTCAAGAAGTTGAGCCAAACCACACGTGTGCATTTAAAACCTCTGACCATGTCACATTCACTCATCTTCCATTGACCAAAGCAAATCTCATAGCCAAGTACATCAATGGGGTAGAGAAGTATACCCCTTTCCCTGAGGTGTGGAAGAGAGAGTGAATTTTTGCTAAACAGTAACATAACCTGCCACAGACCCATTCTCTGGCACTCAACAACAGTGGGAGGATATGGAGTAGAGAAAGCCCACCACTATACAGCTCAGGGAATATTAGAAACTATTTCCATATTGAGACAAAGCATTTTCCACACACCACTGGTTTCTGCACACTGGGTTTTAAAAGAGATCATTTCTGCTCATCTTTCACCCTTTTTGCTAGTGTAATAGATCATGGGCAAGCAAACCAAACACTTCCTATAAAGGATCTGAGAGTAAATCTTTTCTGGCTTTGTAGGCTGTATGATCTCTGTTGCAACTACTCAGCTCTGCCACTGAAGTGCAAGACAGACAGACAGAGCTCTGTTCTGATAAAAGTGTATTTAGAAAAATAGGCCATGGGCCAGATTTGGTCCATAAGTCATAATCTGTTAACTTCTGTAATAAATAAAACTATAAAGGATGTCTCCTGTCTTGGTTCCCTAGGACTGTACAACATGCCATCTCAAATCTTAGTGTCTTAAAACAGCAATTATTTTGTTATCTCTAAAGATTCTGTGCATTAATTGGGCTCTGATGGGTGGTTCTTCTACTCCATATGATACTGCCTGCGTCTGCAGGCATCTGGGTTAGCAAGTGGACTGGAGCATTCAAGATGGCTCACTCACCTGTCTGGAACATTGGCAGGGTTGACCAGAGCAAAGCTGGAGTCAGCTGGGCCCTATAAAGGGTCCTAAATCCCATGTGCCTCCCACATTACATGGCAATACAGGACTTCCAAAGCACACGGAGAAACAGCCTTGCCTTTTTAAAGCTTAGGCCCAGCCCTGTCATTTCTGCCACATTCTACTGGCAAAGCCCCTCATCCCTCACCTGTCATCCATGACCATGTCATCTGTGCCCCATGTCCACCTGTGTTAGAAAGTCAACTTTCTTATTTCTGGACCTTCAGATGAGATGGAATTATTTTTAATGCTTCACATTCAAACTGTTAAGCAAATTTCTCATTCTACAAGGCAAAAGTAAAACCTCATGCTCCAAGAACTTCTGTGCCCAGAAAAAGATGCCCCAGTCCAGCCACAGGTGGAATTAGTAAAGGCAATTCAGTGTGAGAGGCAGAGGTGGCTTATGCTCAGTAATGTCTGGCATGGCCTGAGACATTCTGGGCATCCCCTAGATAAACTGAGCATAAGTGGGTCTCTTCTACCAAAAGACCCAGCTCTTCCCAAACACCTGGCTTCATATGCCATGGGGGAAACCTGGACTCACCGTAAGTCACGCAAGCGGCCACTTTTGCCTCAGGGCTTGGGATTGGCAAGGGGTGGAAGTGAAACGGAGCAGGACCCTGTGGGGTCCTCCCTGGTACAAATGCTTTCTGTGTCCTCCATTTCTTATTAGTAGGGCATAGGCTCCATTCAAGCCTCCTTGACCTTCCCTGAGTTCTGAAGGGCAGATTCAAATAGTAACTAATCCGAGAAGGGAAGAGAACGCGGAAGAAGGGAGGAATAGTCAAGAAACAGTAGCAGAGCCTTGGGGCAGGGTCCTGGTCCCTCCTCAAGGAATATTCATAACGATATCTTTGAGTTCTTCTGCAGGGATAAGGCCCCCACCCAAGGGGAGGATGGCAACTTCAGGCTGAGCACAAGCTTCCTGTAACACCGTCCTGTTACATGACCACCAACCAATCAGAAGAAAGTCACACACCCTGCAGTCCCAAATTTTGTCTATAAAACTTTTCGCCAGAAACTATCAGGGAGCTCGTGTTTTTCCGAGCATGAGCTGCCCATTCTCCTTGCTCGGCCCTGCAATAAACCTTTCTCTGCTCCAAACTCTGACGTTTCAGTTTGTTTGGCCTCACTGTGCATCGGGCACATGAACTTTTGTTCAGTAACAGGAGGAGTGAGCAGAAGCAGAGAGTTCCCTGAGATCCATGCACAATGCAGAATCCAGCCCAGTTCTCAGCAATATAACACCCACTAGGGATAAGCTCCTTCCTTCTCAGTCCTGAAAACTCCTTGGAAAAACAGAATTTTTGATTTATAATGGAGCTACCACCCTTCTGAGGCCATAATGGGATTCGGAGAATAACAGGTACACTCACCAAAAAGACAAACTTCTACACCGGACCCTGCCCACTTCCATCAGTCCACTCATCCCCTCCTCTCCATCTTTACCACCCACCCCTCCCCAAAACCCACAGGCACTTCTTAGACTCACCCCCAGTCATGCAAGTGACCATGCTGACCTTTGCCCTGGGCTTCACCATCTCTGCACGGTCACCTTATCTCCCACCACCCCTGCTCGCCTGACCCGTCTGCACCCGTGCTTCCCCCACACTTCCTCATCCTGGCCCTCAGCCCAAGGTAGGAAGCCAGGGAAGGCAATTCAAGAAACACCAGATTATCACAGACACCTTTTCCAGCTCCAATACCTAGAACCATGTGAAGGAGATGACCCAGAGAAGTCAAAGGAGTCGGGATTTCAGTGTGAACATCCCAGAATGTCTCTCTGCTCTCTCCTTGAGTGAAACAGGGGCTGCCCTCTTCCAACCCATCCTGCATGGAAGGCCTTTGGGATGGTGGATGGCGGACAGACCTCCTCCAGATCCTGTACCTTTAATCCAACCAGAAACAACTATACGCAGTGTACCTTCAGGACTGTAAATCTGAGCTGTCAACACCCCGAAATAGAGCTCATGGCAGTCATCCTGGAACCGACTCACCCTAATCCCTTTCTAATCTGCTATTTGTCTGGTGATTGACTCTTGGTTCTATCTCCCATTTATAGCCCTGTTGGCTTGACAGATGTGCATATTCTCCTAGTCTCTCAACTCCCAGTCAAAGGCACTGGCTTGTCCTCACTCTCCAGCTCTTGGGTCTTCTACTTTCAGTAACAAAATCCCCCAAAGTGCCTGTGAGGACCCCACCCAGCTCAGTCACTGAGGCCTTTATGGGCTGGGGTGGGCAGGGATCCACAAAGGTCAGGCTCTCTTATCCTCAGTACATGGCCCATATCAGGGACTCAGGAATGATTGTTGAGTGACTGAGTGATGCATACAGACCACTGACCTCATAGGCAATTGTCCCATCAAACCCAGACAGCTGGCCCACAGTGAGCTATTTCTGAATGAATGTGTGTAAAGTGCTGGTGAAAAGTGATACCCAGTAGAAGACTAGCCAGACTGAACTACTTAAGGAAACAAAGCATCTTTGAGAAATGAAATTAATTAACTGCTTCCAAAGGGAGCATAAAGTAGGAGATTGGGAGGGATGGGAAATTTTATATAAATTTCCAAAAGACAAGGGACTCAAAAGTAAACTAAGGGAATTTCAAGCTCTAAATTAAAAAAAAAAAAACAAAAAAACCTTCCAACATCATGGCTTAGGGGCATGCAATAGGCAGTCAGCTTTAGGATTTGGTTATGTACAAAGGAAAGCTCTGGAAGACAAAAACCAATAAATTAAATGCATAAATCGAGAGGACTGGGGCTTTTTAGAAGTTACTGCACAATATTCTCTGAGGGTGATTTTAGACTAGACCTTGACAGGGTGAGATTGTGAATATAAAAGTGAGCTTTTGTCAATCAGAAGGCACTTCTGCAGAAATAAGTTCCTAGAGAATAACCGGAGGGAATTTCAAAGATCTAGTTTACATTCTCTGTGTCTTCGGGCCCATTTCCTTGGGATTTAAGAAACCATAAGGATTTTGAGATCTTGAAACAGCCATAAAAAACACTGCTTAGTATGAGTCTCACGGTACTTGGTGCCCCCAGTCACGGACATTATATTTCAGTCTGTTCTCCTACCGAATTTCATTGCTCACCATCCCCCATCCCGCCAGTCCTTGCAGGGTTTGCCACCTTCCTAAACTCGAGCGAATAACACTTATGTTTTGTCTGTCTGCCTTGAATCTCAGGGGCACAACAGAGGGAAGTGGGGAAGACGTCAATGGATGAAGAAGAGGCTGTGAAACCAGGATGCTCTCATCCCTGGAAGGAAAACATCTCTGAGAGGTCACATAAAAGTGGTCCTCCAACCAGGAAAGAGTATCTGGGCTAAAAGAAGTTTCCATTAAAATCAATAATTTCTATGTATCAAGCACTCTGTGAAGAACATTATATACCTGATTTTAATTCTGCAATTTTTGATCATAAAGATAAGCTCACCTGCACTGTTTGAGCCTAACAGTTTCCCGATCCCACCATATCCAACAATTGGGCAATCAACACACCAGAACAGCTGTCATCTCCTTAGTTGTGGCGTGTGTGTGTTTGTGTGTGTGTTTATCTTCTCTCTGATGCTCTTGCTTTGTGGCTGTCCATGTGTGTGTGCGTGCACACGTGTGCATACCTGAACATTTGTTCTGTGTTGCTGGCTCTCTCCCTGTCTGTGTGTAATGTGTTTTCCTCTTTCTGTGTTTCTCTGTCTCCCTCTCTCTTTGTGTGACTGCCTCTGTAAATCCCCTCAGTTCTCTACATCTGTATCTTTGTCTCCATATTTTTCTTTGTGTTTGTGTGTCTGTTCCTCTGTTTCTCTGCTTCCTCTTTCTCTCTGCCTTCCACTCTGTCTCCTTTTCTTATCCCTTTTTCCTTTTCCTTTCTGTTTCTCCCTGAATCAGATCCAAGTGAAAATGATTTCATTAAAAATAGAAAAATATCTAAAAGTATTTCCCGTGCTAGTTTGAATATTAATCAAGAAATTAAACTGAATTAATGGGACTGCTTAAGAAAAATACATTTTCAACAAAAAACAATTATCATTGGTACAATTCTATTAAAAGTCTTACATTCGCCATGTCCTCGGAATAAAATGGCAAGGTCAAATATTCTGTCCCCAAAACCATGAGGTCACAGGCACCTGCAGCCTGCTTAGTCCCTGCCAGCAGCTCCCTGGACTGGGAGTGGCCCCAGGCACGGGGAAAGCAGACTTCTTGGAGGACAAAGGTCACTGCAGAATACCAAGCATCGAGAATCAACCCCACCATGCCCCTCTCTGACTGGCCTCGGGAGACCGCAAGCCCCAACACTGGGCTCCGCTGAAAGCAGCCCTCAGAGCTCTTGATGGTGGTGCCCAGGCAACGACAGCAACCCTGCAGGCAGTTGGTTGCGTCCAGTCTTCCTTCTTGCGTTGAAAGCCAACAAAGAAAGAGAATCAGTCTTGAGGACACTTGGACCCCCCACCTTTGCTCCCCGTTTCTTCAGGTTCCCCTCTCCCAGCAACTCAGTTCCACACTTGCTCACACACACGCACAGACACACACACACCCTGGGCTGGGCTTCTTCTCACCTTTCTGTCTTTCCGTGGTGGGGAACAACTGTGGACACGTATTAAAAGCTAACTCTGTGCCAAGCACTATTTTGAACACTTTCCACGGTTTATTTCATTTACTTCTCATAACATCTTATGAGAAAGCTAATATTATACCTAATGTCCCAGATGAAGAAACTGAAGCACAGACAAGCAACTGACCAAATCAGCAAGGGGAAAAGCCAAGATTGAAACTCCCCATAAACTACCACCCTATACTGCCTGAACCTGAGTGTTGATCATCAGATATTAAGTCAGGAAAGCTACCCGTCCTCTTCATTCTCTGATGAGCTCCCAGAACCCAATATATAACTAGCTTCTCCTGAGATCAAACAGTTTTAGTATGCTAATCAGCACAGAAAAGTTGGGGTCATTTTGAAGGCGGAATAACTTCTTTGAGTATTGGGGGGGGAAAAAATCACATTTCCCCTGACTTTTTATTTAAAGAATAATGAAGAAAATGTTTCCCCTTTCTCTCCCGCGGAATACAATTTATCTTTATCAAACCAGAAAAGAATGTAGCTCCAGCTGGAAGTTTCTCACAAAGCCTTGGGAGATGAAAGGTACAGTAATAGATACACGAAGCACTTGCTTTTTATCTGTGAAGAGCTGGTTTCATATGATCCTTTCATAAAAGTGAAAAATAAGACATTGTGTTTATGTGGAGCATACATTTGTCTGCGTCACAAAAAAAAAAAAAAAAAAAAGACTATGACCGTCTACAGGGACGGCCTAAATCCTCACAGTCTGCTTTTGGTCTGGCCCAGGTTCTCCATAATGGCAGAAAACCTGCCTTTGAAGCATCTGAAGTATAAACCAAGTGGCCAATTTAGGCTCAAAGCAACTGCATTTGTTATCTGTCCTAAGCAGGAACCCAATCCATACTTTTTACTCAGCTAAAGAAAGGGAACACTGAAAATTTAGTAAACAGGACAATTGATGGTACCTGGCTTTGTGTCAAGCAAAATCCAGCCTCTGCGTTGAAGAGTCCTGACCTTGAAAAGCTGGTTAAAATGGATGATGTGTGGGCTGCCGGCTAGAGAACCAGCCGGGAAGTAGGTCACCGAAGTTAAAGGCTGGCTTCTGTCACTCCCAGCCAGAGCCTGTGCAGCTCAGAAGGGGAAAAAAATGTTCTCAGACAGAATCCGACACTGTGTGTGGGACCAGGCAGCCTGCTGTATTGACAAAACCATCACCACCAAGTGAAATCGTAGGGGGGAAGCTGTCAGCCCCTGCCACATCTGGGAGGCTATTTTCTGCTCGTTTAACTAATTAGGGGTTGTCTTGTTTGGGGTGGGGTTTTCTTCCCCAAACACAAAAACAAATTTTGTTGCCGTCCACTCTTCCCTGGACCTCACTGCACTGTTGCCTGTAACAGGCTGCCCGCCTGCAAGCACTTAATGGCCCTGGCTGGGCTGGCGGTCCAGAGGGGCCAATGAGAAAGGCCAGATCTCAAAGGAACTTTGGGTGGTGAGGAAGAAGCTCCCTGTGATGGAAGTCACACTCCAGACCTTTCCCCATCCACCCACAGGCCTCCCCTGTCTGAAGAGGCACTAGAACACATTGCTCAAGGGCACAGACTGCCTGGTTTTTCATCCTCTGGGCTCGCTTATTAGCTGTGTGACCTTGGACGCATGTCCTACCCTTTCAGTTTCTCCATGTCCTCATCTGAAAGATGGGGGTAACAACTGTACACGCTTCACGGGGTGGTTGTGCCGTGCCCCCGTCAGAACCCCGGGAGGAAACAGTGCCCTCAAACTGGGATAATCCAAGGAGGTTTAATAAAAGATCGACCTACACAGGAGTGTGGAAAATGTAGCAAAATCACAAGATGGGGTTACAGTGCCCCAAGAGTAGCAACAGTGGATGCCTGGAGGGCCACCAGGACAAACATGGCCAACTGCACCCAAAGAAAGGGAGATCTCTGTGAAGAGAGTGCCTGATGGGGGTCAGGATCTTCCACGCAGGGATGCAGCCAGGCAGTCGCATCCCCACGGCAAGCAGCTGTGTGACTAACTGCGCTGACCTCACTCTCCTCCCTCCACTCTTCCCACTGGCTGATCCCAAAAGAAACCAGCAGCCAAAGGAGCCACTTAATACATTCCACACGGTGCAATGAGCAGGGTGGAGAAGAGAGGAGAGCGAATCTGCACAGGCAAGCGGAAACTATGGAGCATTAAGAATTCGAGGAGGCCACAGAGCCTGGAACACATGTTCGATATATGTTAACAGCTTACTACGTGTTACTGGTTATATTTGTTTTGGACAAAACATGAATCGTGTGACTTGGAAACATGGTGCAGATCATAGGTGCCCTGTAAACAAGGTTAGATGCCTGAGGAAGCCGTCCACTCCTTTCTCATCTTGTCCCCAGGACTCTCCCAGGTTCCTACCGGTCACACAGCTTCACATCCATTTTGTCCTAAGAGGAAGCAAAATCCTCAAGTCGGGGGAAGCTGGCCTGAGCTTCTCCAGTGCTCCACAGCCATTGATGACCCCCATCCATTCTCCACAGCCACCCAACCAGTTTCAAAAAAAATCTTTCCAGAAAGATACTCTCAATAACACTTTATACACACATCCAGCCCATAGGAATAGCTACGGTCAGGGAGTGCGAGCTCAAGAAGGGCCAGCCTCCCCACGCTGGCCTCTGAGCCTGCACGCCAAGGTCTCTGGAGATCACTGAAGGCCCCTGACTTGCAGCATCCCTCAGTTGTCCCTCACTGTGGTCTCTGTCCCCCTCCTGGGTCTCCCTCTCCTGTGTGCTGAACCAGAGGTCCTCAACACGTCAGTTACTACCTACAAGGAGATTTCAGAGCCTAGGCAACAGTGATGGAGCCTTCCCATTGCAGAGCACACCACTGATTCTGAAGCCCTCTCATACACATTGTAGTATTCCATCCCCACAACAAGCTTGCGCTTCCCCAAGTTTACACCAAAGTGAGCAGCATAGTCAGGCCTGGAACTCTTTTTTTTTTTTTTTTTTTTTTTTTTAGTCCAAGACCACAATTCCCACACCAACAGTTACCCAGAGACCACAAGCTAGAGACCAGTAGATTTCGTTGGGTAGTCCTAAATGATTTTTTTAAATTATTGTTATTTTTATTCATTGCCAACCTCTTATTTTCTTCTTAACACTATCTAAAATCTTTGTCTCTATTGGCTTGTGTGAGGTCCGCCTCAACACCTAGAAAACTGGGCCAGCTCCCCAAGAGGAAGTCATGCTTTTGTCTCCCGTGTGGCGGTCTCCCTGATGCCCAGCCCAATGTCCAGTACTCAAAGTGCACACAGGACTTACCTGCTGAAATAAAGAATGAATCTCTCAGTCCATTCTTTTAGGTCATTTACACTAACTAGGTTTCAAGGCTCCCAACACTAAAAATAACCAAGTTTTGACTCAGCAGCTGGCGAATGTCCAGGTTTATTTTCAGCATCTAAGGTTAGGGAGGAAAGGGGGCCAGATCTAGATGAAACAAACTGCCTGCTGGTGCATCTCTGCTCAGCCAATGCAAAAGACCCACGTGAAACGAATATTGACGAAGGCTGGCTCTACTTCTCATTTTCCCAGGAGTCTCAAGCCTGAACAGCCTATGGTTTCTAGAGTTTATAATTCTTTCCCATGAGACTGTAAGCTCTTTAGGGAACAAGGACTCCGCCTTACTCATCTTTGTGTCCCTAGGAATTAAAAGTGTGCCTGGATCAGGCACAACCCCACATAATGGTTTAAGGAATGTTTGTGACTGATGAGCACCCGTGTGTAGAATCGCAGAATTTTACAACTAGAAGGGATTTCTGCGACCAACTAAAACTGCTCCGTCTAATACGTTAGCCCCTAGCTATGTGTGGCAATTTAAATTAGTTGCAATTAAATCTATTTAGAATGTGGATTCCTCAGTCACCTAGCACCACCTCTAGGGCTCTGCAGCACACGTGGTTTTCGCAAAGACTCTACTGGATACAGAATATTTCCATCATCACAGAATGTTCTTTTGGACAGCACTAGAAAGGGTCTTGTTTTATAGCGAGAGAATGGAGTCTCAGGGAAAGAAAGTAATTTCCCCCGAGTCACTCAGTGAGTGAGAAACAGAAACAGGACCAAGAACCTAAATCTCCTGGCTTCTGCTCCATGTTTTCCAACCATTACACCAGATTCACACACTGTGAGAGCCTCACACACAAGAGCTGCTAAACATCCTCCTCTTTCAAGCCAGCATGGCTTTGGAGAGCTGGGAAGAAATCCTAGATGCACATCACAGCGAATAAATGCTAGACCCAGCAAGCGAACGATGGGAAACCATAGCTTCCCCCGGAAAGCTGGAGGCCAAGAGATCTGAAGTATGCCCTAGATGTGGGGTGCCTTTTGTTTTAAAGCTTTTCAAAACTGTTTTCATTTCAATGTTGGAGGTTAATACCCAAGATGGACACTCTTTTTGAAGAGGTCCTTTTGATTTTAATTTCTTAAAGTCCTCATTTGAACTCAGCTTTTTGTTTATATTATCCCCATCCCACAATTTTTCTTTCTTTCCAGGTAACCTGATCCTTGAAAATGTACAGAATCCACCCCTGCCCACTGCTTTTAATTAAACATCAACTCGTCCTTTCAACTGGGTCTTTAAGGATTTTACATTGCCTTTTCTAAATGTATGCATTTTTTTGGCCTGAAATTACATAAAATTAAGTTCTCAAAAATGTACTTCTTTTCTTAATCTTTAAATAGCTAGGAATGAATTTTGGCAAAATCTCAAGAAGACCTATAAAAGGGAAGAAGTCAGCTCTACCCATTTCTTTCCCAACTAGGAGCAGGGCACACGCTATAGGGCAGGACCTGCACGTACAGACGGACCTTAGGGCACGTTATCACCCAACTGAGGTGGACAAACCCCAGATTGGGGGGCAGATTCTATGTCTAAAAGAAGTCCACACACCCAGCCACAGAAAGAGTGCCTCTGCACCTTTTTTTTTTAATTTAATTTTCTTAATTGAAGTATAGTCAGTTTACAATGTTGTGTCAATTTCTAGTGTACAGCATAATGTTTCAGTCATACACATACATACAGAGTCCTTCTCTTATTCTTTTTCATTACAGGTAACTACAAGATATTGAATAGGGTTCCCTGTACTACACAGTAAAAACTTGTTGTTTATCTATTTTCTACATAGTAGTTAGTATCTGCAAATTTATCCCTTCCCACCCCCTTTCCCACCTGGTAACCATAAGTTTGTTTTTGCACCTTAGTTTTTACTAAAGCAACACTAGGAGAAGCAGGAGGCAAAGCAACAAACATTTGCAACAGAAGGCGTGGGCTTCTGCCATAAGCAGACACAGCAACACATAAGGGCAACCCAGGCCCCAGGAACCCAGAAGCCAGGATGGTCAACCAGGGGCCCGGAGGCTAGTGGGGAGCTGGAAGGTGGAGGGGAGGGATGAATTCCAGTTCTCAAGGTCTCAAGCTTCCAAAGATCCAACTGGGGCCTCGAAAACTTCAGAATCTGCAGAGGAGACGTTCCTGATGGACAAGGGAAGTAGGGAGAGAGATTATTTAGGAAAATTCCACTGATGAATCATATTTTTTCTTGGTACGTCTCCTAGGGTTTCTGAAGATTTCATTATCCTCATAAGTGAAATTCTTAAAATTACTGAAAGAAGGTGCTTATTGAAACCTATAGCTCTCCATCCCTGGCAGGCTTTGATCTGAAACATTCAAAACATTCAGAACACATCCAACAGCCTCTTCTTTCCTGAAGACAGGGGCTTTAATGTCTAAGAAAAAAAAAAAAGAAAGAAAGAATAAAAAGAGAAAACAGGTTCCCTTACACCAGTCAGCTCCCTCCTCTTAAAGAAAAATGTTACCTAAAAATGAAGGTATTGGAGGCAAAGAACAGTAGCAACCTTTAAAATCTGAGTCCTGCTCTTTGCTCCTAATGAACAAAGAAACACAATTCCCACAGCACGGAACCAAGTGTGCACACAATTCAGAACAAGAACTGGAGTTAGGATCGAGGTCAACCTCTTTACACTACAAATGAGGAAACTGAGGCCCAGAGCAGGTGGCCTGAACCAACGCTTGGGCCGGATGTCCAGAGTCCTGATCTTTTTGGCACAAAAGAAAAAAAAAAAAAAAAAAGCATTCTGTTACTTAGAGTAGGGAGAGGGCTATTTAAAGGTGGGGAAATAACACAAGCCCTCCCAGTTCAGCTGTGGATATGCACAATCAGGGCCGGCTCTGGACAAAAATACAAACTGATTGAAGAAGCAGGGTGTAGAATTATACTGGAAAAAGCACCAATCCTTTATATTATGTAACTGATGGAAATAAAAGTGCCTGCCACCTGACAGAGTATGAAAAGGCAGCCCTGCACGTGAAAGCACTCTGAAACTGTATGTCTTTGTGAAAACATCATGGAGTGATCACGATTCATATGGGTTTTGCACAAGGGTTAGAAGCCAGCAGCCTCTCCCAAGGGGATCCCCTTGTGCCTCTGTGATGGTGGCATCTAGAAGCAGTGTGCCTGCCCCTCGCAACCTTGTTCATCCATTAGGAGCAACTATGGTGGGGATCAGGCTGGGAGTGACCACGAGAAGTTCGATCACCTACTTTCAGCCTCACTCCTCCCCGGAGTCAGGAAGGATCAAAAACCACGCTGCTCAGCCCGAAGCCTTTCTTACTGGCTTCATCTTTTTTGATTTGCCTTCAGTCGGAGCAAGTGTTTGTGTTTTAATGTTTCTGTGTACCCCCATTTGGATGCATCTTGCTTCCCACACCCACCCGAGGTTCACCTTCAGAGGACTGCCCTCAGGACCCTGGAGTACTCCCGGCACACAGACAGCCAGGAGTGCCTGGGAAACTCCTTCTCCCGACGGACCAATGGCAGCTACGAAGGTAAGCCCAGCTCCCTTGGACAATTCCCAGGGCAACATATACTCCAGAATGCCCCTACCAATCAGAGTGAAGCTGCTTCTGGGGGTCTCTTGCCTGAAACTGTACCCTTCCTTGCCTTCATCCCCTTCCGTGACCTGGGAGCATTTCCTTAATAAGTTTCTTACAGGCAAACCATTCTTTGAGCATCTGCTCCTAAGAACCAGACCTAGAACTTCTGTCTCCCTTATCAGCATCTAATGTGGCAAGAGAGGCCTAGGGTTGCCTTTTGTTTGAGAGGAGGACCTAAGAGGGCAGCTCCTCTCCAGAATCCTGAACACACACTTTGTCTCTTGAGTCTCCTTGGAGGGCTTTTCCATCTAGGCTTATTAGAAAAGTGCTATACTTGATTATTAATGTCTGTCATGGGGTAGGAAGGAGCCAGGAAGGCTGGGTTGGCCCATACTGAAGGATTTGCCATCCCTATCTCAGAGGAGAGGGCCCAAGGAGAGGTGGCTTGTTTTTATTGTAGGCCTTTAGCTGGCCACTAGATTAGTCCAAAGGAGTCCAGATGGGTTTACGCAATCCAGCTCCCTGGGACCACCCAGATGTATTGCCCAGCTAGTAAGAGAGTACACACGACCTGGAGTGTTCCCTCTGCAGATGCCCCTTAGAAACTGTGGCAGCAGTGGCAGCTGATGGAGGACACAGTGTGGGGAGTCACTGGGCCCATCTTACCCTGACTAATAAGTGTGGGACTAGGGGGCTGGAGCGCAAAGAAGGCCATCCACAGAAGAGCTATTTTGCTACAGGCAAACTGACACCATCAGCTCCACCTGAAATTGGGCAAACCTGAAAGTGCACATATGCTGTACAAACACAGAGGATGGTGGCAGGCTTGGGGCGTGTTTGAGCATCAAGCCTTGAGGCAGACGGCAAAGCTGACATCGGGAAATGCTGAAGAGCATAATCCACAAAGCAAACTGGCATCAGGAGTCTAGAAACAGAGGCCAAGACGTGGAAGTAGACCCCTGGGACATTACCATGACGGCCCTGGAGGCTTTCTCTCTGGAGTCCGTTTCCGCCCTCCTTCAGTTTTATTGAGGTATAACAGACATACAGTCAAGTGCACCAACCTTAAGGGAATAAATGAATTTCACATACAGGATGTTCCCGTCACCCCAGAAAGCTTCCACATGCCCTTCCTAGTCCATCTCCCTTCCCCAAAAGTAACCACAGTTCTGACTTCCATTGCCATAGGCTAGCATTGCTGCTCTTGAACTTCACATGAATGGAATCCTACAGTATGGACTTCTGTGTCTGTTCTCTCCTGCTGCACGTGACACTGGTGAGACCCATCCATGTTGTTGCATATACGTAGTCTGTTCTTTTTGGCTACTGTGCACTAGTCCACTATCAGAGCATATTCAATTTCCTTATCCATTTGGGTGGTTTCTAATATTTTCTGTTATGAATGAAGCTGCTATGAGCATTCTTATACATGGGTTTTGGTATACATGTGTGCTCACTTTAGAAAGATCTGGGAGTGGAATGACTGGGTCATAGGAGACATATAAGTTTACCTCCAGAAGATTTGTCAAGTGATTTTCTGAAGTGATTGTACCAATTTACACTCCAATTAGCAATGCATGAAAGTTCTACTTGACCCATGTCCTTGTCAACTCTCGGTATTATCAGTCGTGTTAATTTTAGCCATCCTGGCGGGTAAGTAGAAGTATCTCATAGTAGTTTTAATTTGTATTTCTCACCTGGGACTGTTTTCCATCTAGGACTGATCTAGATGCCCAAAAGGTGGTCATCTCTCCATGGCATCCTGAAGGTTCCACTTTGCTCCTGATACATAAGAGAGACACTCTGATCACACAGGCTACCCTCTGGGCATTTAGACATACAGAGGGCCCCGGTACGAGAGACAGATAAGGACTGCAATAAGCAGATATTTGCCGTGGAACCTCAAGAGAACTGATGGCCACAGGACTCTTAATACATCACAGACTCAGCAGACATTCCTGTGAGAGGCAACTTCCAGATGTTTCTCCAGATCAAACTCTAGCCAAGCCCTCATTTCACCCGAAATACCAACTGAGCCTGGAGAAGGGAGGCTGTGAAGATGGGATGAAATGAAAATAATGTTCAGAGCATACAGTATGTAGATCTATGTGAGTCAAATATAAAAGCCAGAATGCAAACCTTCAGGTGATAATGCTCTCCAGCCGTCACATATGACTGTCTCCGTCCCGGAGGCCGCTGGGGCGCAGGGTAACCAGCAGGCGGCAGGGTTCAGCGAGAAGGCTATGGTTTTCCTCTTCCCTTTAATCTGGGAGCATGAGTTCCCTGAGTCCCCAGAGACCCATAAAATATAAAAGTCTGTTGTTTTTTTTAACTGGTTGTCCATTTTTATTCAATTCAACAAGGCACAGATTCTTCTGATTGGTCTTTAGCTTCAGAATCCGATGGAAGGAAGATGTCAGTCCACAACATCTGCCGCCAACACAGGCAAAGACAGGGAGGCAGCCGTGGCTGTCCTGAGACCGTCTGGGCTGGTAAAGCGAGTATCTGAGTATCTGACTCTGAATCAGCAGGACCTGATGCCCAATTGCCACTTATCTTATGACCTTAGGCAAGTAACTTCCTCTCTGTGAGCCTCAATTTTCCCACCTGTACACAAGCAGACTGGTCTAAGATCACCCTTAAGGTCTCTTTCAAGGTCTAAAGTTCTCTGAGCCCAGGATTCCAGGTGAGGCCCCTCCAAGCTAAACATTGACAAGTGTGAGTCACTGCGCCAAGACACAAATGAATCCATTCCCAGGTAGAGCAGTTAGGGCCAAGCCACTCCTGCTACAAGTCCAGGATAACAGAAAGCGCGACCCAGATTCTGTGCTGTCTAATTGAGCATTAAGACACAACGAGGGCTCGCTGTGGCATAGTAACACACGCCTGGCTGATTTACTAAGCATCCTCCTTAGAGGTGCATTGTTCCGTAACGCCTCGTAGTGTAGGCAGCGCTCCATGAGAAACGCCGGTGGTGCAAGCAGTTGTGTTAGGCTCCTGTTACATCCCCCAACTCCCCACATCCCCATCCCTCCGCTGCCACCTTCACCTCCTTTCCCATCCTGCGCATAAGCTGGGCTGCCCATGTCTTTATCACACCTCTCTGCACAGCCAGTTCTGTACAGTCTGTGGTGCCCCCTGTCGGCTCCAGAATTTTGTCAGACAAACAGCCTGGCAACCGGCTCTAAGCAGAGCAAAGGGAGTTAATGTCACTGCAGCTGGAACGCAGGAAACCTTAGCAATGAAAACCTTAGCAATGATGCCAGGCAGTAAACACTGACAGAAAAGCAGAGAGGTGTGCCCCTCACATCCTGTTCCCTGGCCCAGCCTAATTTCCTCCACAGAATTTATCTCCACCTGCCACATTTATATTTATTTTCACTACTTTTATTGTCTGTCTTTCCCAGCTAGACTTTAAGTCCAGTGAGAGTAAGGCCTTTATCTGTTTTGTTCTTAATGGAATTCCAGCACCTAGAGTATTGTCTGGCATTAAGGAGGCACTCGGTAGTAATTGCTGAAGTAATTGCTGTCATTCAATCATTCAGTCAAACAGTCAATCAACCAATATGCCAGGTGGTGACAAGGGCTACTGCAGAAAACAAAGCAGAGTAAACAAGATGCGGTGCTAAGAAAATGCGAAGAGTTGCAATTTCAGATAGATGGGCAGGAGGGCTTGCTAAAAATGATATTTAAACAGAAACCTGAAGGAAGTGAGAAAATGAGCACTCACATATATCAGGGAAGAATGTTCCGGATGGAACAGCTGCTGCAAGGGCCGAAGCAAAGGCATGGAGCGTTTGTAGAGATCAGTGAAGCAGAGGGCAAGAGCAGAAAGTAATGGGGACCCAGAGGTACCAGAAACCAAACAAGCTGGAGCAGAGGTCAGCGGACTGGAGCCCAAGGGCCATATCCAACCTACTGCCTGCTTTAATAAATAAAGTTTTGTTGGGACAGAGCCACGACCATTCACTTACATGTCTGAGCTGCTTTCATGCTGTGGCAGAGCTGAGTAGCCGCCACAGAAATAGTGGCCCATGAAAGCCAAAAATTTTTACTATCTGGCCCTTTACAGAAAAAAGCGTGCCGGTGCCTGCCCTCAATCATTGAGGCCACTGTGATTGAGGACTTTTTGGCTTTTCTCGGAGGAACACGAGAAGCCATTAGGGGACTTGGAGCAGAGAAGTGACATGACCAGACTCACAATTTAGAAGGATCAGGGCAGCTGCTGAGTAAAGAATAAATCGTAGGAGTGGAAGCAGGGAAATCAATTAGGAGGTGAGAAATGAAGAGGGTTTGGACTGGAAATGTAATCAGATTAGCAGATGCAGAGTCTAGTGGTTCTCATAGCACAGGGTGAGCTGGGTGTGTTTTGTCCTCACAGATTTTGGTCCTGAGCTTCTGAGTTTATGCAAGAGAGATGAGGAGTAGTCAGAAAAAATAGGCAGTTTTTCCCAAGGCAGGAGAAAAAAAAACCACAGCAATGGTGTTAAAAGTTGCCGTGAGCTAATACCCTTTCCCAGTGATCTTTTGCTGCATAACCTGGGCTCGGGCTGGGGTCCAGGCAAGACTCTGACTCACTTCCTGGTGGTAGAAGCCATCTCAGCTGTTGCTATTCTTTCACTGGGTGTGCCTGGCTTACCCTGCCAAGGCAGACCTCAAATGGTTTGGGGTTGGGGGCACAGGTTAGAGGGGCTCAGCCAGAGGAGAGCCAGTTCTTAAGAGTGATGGCTGCTGCCCAAAAACAGGAAGTCAAAGGCTAGAAAAGGAGATGGTGCCAATAGGAGATGCTCAAAAAGAAGGTATGAGGGTCTTCCAATGAGCCTACCACCCATCTCCCTCCACACCCCACACTCATAGGCAGCCTCCTTTAAATAAGACATGTTTTCCCCATCACCTCTTCCTTGATGTTCTTTTAATCAGTCTTCTTTCTACCACACACGGGTGTTTCAGAAGGATGGGGAAGTCCAAGAGGTTTTTCTCAGTAAGATAGAAAATAAAAAGGAGTGTAGGAATCTGGGAGCCTCAAGCTTGTAACATATTTGCTGTGTGAACCAGAGCAAGCGACTTAACCTCTCTCTGCCTCAATTCCATCACCTGGCAAATAAAAGGGATAAGAAAGCAGAGTGGTAATGAGGATTGCAAATAACGTATAAGAAACCCCTGACCCATATCAGCAGCTATTATGGGCAAGACTAGAACTGTGTGACGGAAAGGGTGAGCTTTGTTTATCAGCTGTGTAATCCTGAGAAAAGACAAATAACCTCTCTGAGCTTCATAGTTTCCTTGTCTGTAAAATGAGGAAAGTACCACCTAAATCACAAGAGGAGAGATTAAATTCAGTCATAGCAAAGAGCAGATCTAAAACTTTTAGCAAAGTGTTGGCATGGAGGGCATGCTCCAGATAGCCCAGATACCCCTATTATTTGCAAAAAGGCTTGAAGTTCTTAAGTCAAGACCTTCAACAGGAGGGTAAGGAGGGAGACACAAGCAACCAAGAGATGCCAGGGCCACAGCAGGCCAAGGCCAAAAATAAGCAAAGGCCAAGGGGCCAGGACTGGCAGAAATCTAAGGGTGCCCACCCAGCACAGAGACACCGCCATGACTGCTGAATCCAGCTCAGCCCAGATCGTGACTGATCCCAATGAGCTCAGGTCCTGGGTTGGACCATCCTTCCCCTGCAAAATACAGGGATGTGGGGGTGGTAAAGAGCCAAAGAAGCTGCGATAGATGATTAGGATTCCTGGGAGAGAGAGGGGATGACTCCCAGTCCCTGTCTACCCCTCCAGCTCAGGTCTCTTCACAATACCATGGACAGGTGAGTACTGCTCAGGGCCGTGCAAAGAACAACACATGGTGAGTGTCTGTGAATTCAAATGCATGATGGAATCTGAAGACTAGAATGGATCTGTGGGGCCAGCTGGGATTCTAGCAGAATAGCGAACAAGTACCAGAGTACAGCAGTAACAGGCACAGTGGTAAGAGCAGCAGCAGCAGAAAGAGCAGCTACATTTAATGAGCACTTATGAGGTGTACGGCTCTGTGCTAAGTGCCTCTCACCATTATCTCACTAAGTCTCCAAACATCTGTTTAAGCTGAAGAGTGGTAACTAGAATATTGTCCTGTAAATATTCATTTCTCACCTCCCTTGACAGCAGGAATACGTTTCCCATTCTAGAGATGCGGGGTGTGGCCATGACACCCACTGTGGCCAATGGAATGAGGGCAGAAGTGACAGTGCCTGAGTTGTAAGCCTGAGGAGGATCACAGGTTCCCAGTCAGGGGTCTGGAAGCTTCAAAACTCCACCATGAGAAGAATGTGCTTCTGGTAGCCCCTTCCTCCAGCCTATGCCCTGGAATAACCCACACGAGCAGTCCTACAACCTGGGTCTGAGGCTCACTCTTCAGCAGCCTGAAGAAGCGCTGCCCCAGGTGCCCAGCAGCATGTGAGGCAGAAATAAATGCTTGCTGCTGACTGTCATTGAGATTTTGTTTGTTATGCAGCAATAGTAGAGACTATGGATAATTAATCGTATAGATAGAGAAATCAAGGCTCAGAGAGGCTAAGTAACTTACCTGAGGTCAGCCAGCATATCAAAGGCAGAAATAGCGCAGAACCCAGATCTTCCAGACAAATCAAGACCAGGTTCTCGATCCTTATACTGTCTTGCTTCCTGTTTGCTGTCTAAGGAGGTACATTTTGTGTCAAGCTGGGTGATGAGCATAGCCAGGGCAATTGGAAGTAATGAAGTTTCTGGGTCTAGCCAGAAAGATACTATGAATCCAGAGAGGGGTTCCCTGCTCTCTTCATGAGCAGGATGGTCCCTATGCACCCAGAAGTCTCGCCCACATCAGCTATCTTTCTCCAAGTCTGGACCCAAGGCCATGAGGGGATTCCACAGAGGGCCCCCCCCCAGAACCAGGGCAAGCACAGGAATCCCCACCATGCTGTAGTACAATGAGCTCCCCAATGACCCTCTGACCCCTGCAGCTATGCAGGACTATTTCAAGAGACAGCAGCAAACTCCTAATCTGCAAACCACAGTAGGAAATAATAACCAGAACATTCTGAAACAAATTTTTTTTAAGTCAGGAAAAGATATCATCCCAACCAACCACATTTCTGGTTTTTGTGTGTCTGTCCTCACTCAGAATGACTCCTTGTGTTCCAAATGACATTTTCAATTCACAAAACTATATTCTTCCCCACTCCTCAATTCACTTAGAAGTACACCCAGTTCTCTCCTACATGGCACTGGGATATCATTATCTCAGTCAGAGCTTCCTTTTTCTCTCAAGAAATGGAAAATTAGTGAGGAAATGAACAAAGCAGTTGTTCATTAAATGCATTTCCCCAGAAGGGCCCAGAAACCCAGGGAACCCCTCTGACAAGTTATCCAGAACAGCAATAAAACTCTAAGCTGTGGGAGAATATGAGAAGAGGCTCAGTTTGACACACACACAGGAATGACAGGGCTCTCTGCTCTGCTGGGCTTCCCTCCCTGCCTTGGCTCATATTTCCTTCCAGCTCCAGACAACTCTTTAACCTAAGACACAGCAGCACCCTGAGCTCTCGGAAACCCCACTGTATCACCCAGGGATCAAGTTGGCTGCACATAAAAATCCCACTTAACAGTGATGTGGATAAATGGGGATTATTTTCCCTCATGGAAGAAGTCCAGAGGTAGAAGTTCCCTGGCACTGATTTGGTGGCTAAATACATCAGGGAAAAGTTTCTGCAATTCTCTTGCTCTTTCTCTGGCTGCTCCAGCTCCAGACATTTCATAGGCATTCCAAGAAGGAAGGACAAAATAGGGCTAGAAGAAGGGAGAAACAATGCCTATATTAAGAAAGCAAGATTTTCCCAGAAATCCCCAGCAAATCACTATTTACATGTCATTGGCCAGAACTATGCCCCGTGGCCACCTAGCTGCAGGGAATTTGGGAAATGCGGCTTTGTAGAGGAGCACACTGGTGGCCCCAACAAATTAGTACTTGAGGAAGAAGGAGAAACTGTTACTCCAAAGCAGCTAGGAATCACTGATGAACTCACCAACCAAATTTCCAGGATTGGCATCATGCTTGGCTGTGCCACCCAGATCCAGTCCAAGGGACAGCTTCAAATTCATCCCATTCCCAAAGTTAATCACAACCTCTTTTTCTTCTTCAGTCTGAGGCATTATTTCCTAAATACTAAAGAGGTACAGGTAAAGAGAAGACAATGCAAAGCAGTATTTTTGATCTGAACATCCAGACCCCTGCTGCTGATGGGGAGATCAGAAGGAAAGGTGGCCTTTGGATTTTCCTTTTGAGATGACATTTGTCTTTAATAGCAAATGACTTTTATATCCAGAGTAAGCCACTAACAGAATTAACCAAAAGAAAGTAACAAAAATAAAAGTCTAAGGATATGACCCTACCGTCTGTTGGAAAAAGGTAATCAGACAAATTGGGGTCCCCATATTGACAGATTCCTCATGGCCCAGCAACAAACTAGAGCATCATCCTGTGAGTCAGTTCCCCTTGCCCGCAGGTCCCACTGGAGTAAAGCTGTGGGCCCAGATGGATGCTGTGCACACAGTGGGTTTGCAACCCAGATGAGGACCACTGGGACCATGCTATCTTCTAGTAAGCAGTAAGCAAACCTGTTCTTTATCCCAAAGAGAGACATTACCATACCCCTCAAGTGTACTCACGGTAAACACAACCCTGAAAAATGGTCCAGGTAACGAACAGAGATTTGCATATCCAGCAAAAAGTACAGGGACATTCAGAGCCCATGGCCAACTGCCTCTCCCAACGATAAGTAGTTCTTGATTGTTAAAGTGAGCTATTTGCGGTAAGAACAAGCCTGCAGCCAGTATAGACATCCTGAGACATCATGTGCCATCCACCCACTTTAATGAAGAATCAAACCCAGGACAGCACGTGTGTTCATAGTTTCCTCAGCTGTGTTTCGAAAAACATGTGGACAAAACCATCTTTGTAAATCAACTCATATTTTAAACATCCTGGAAGAAAAACCCATAAGTGAATCCTTTCATAATGGAAATACCCATCCCCTAATCCATCTGTTTATAAATTTGTGGGGTTATAAATATTGGATTTTCTTAAAGCAAGCCATACCCATCCTGGTGAAGCCCGGCCATTTGTAGTAAGTTGTGGTGAATTACAAAGAGCAAATCTTTCAAGCGTGTCTGATTTGACCACACCCATATAAACACTCATTGACAAAATAGATCCCATCCCAAATTCAAAACTACATCTGTTTTCTTCTTTAAAACTTCCCCATAACTATTTTTATATGCCTCAGTTCCTGGGCCAAGCCCGACACGGCTGCTTTGGGTGGATGATCTTATTTGTTGGAATTCAAAGCTGTTAGTAAATCAATCTCCCTGCACCCAATGCTTCTAATGCCCGACTCAAGCACAAATTAGCAGGGTTGCAATGAAAGACCTCCAGAATTTGTATTCTATGTTTAGTCTCTTTTCTTATATATTTTTGACCAAGATTTAATCCCTCTAGTCCCCCTACTCCCACCAAGAGTAAGTCATTCCCTCACTGCTAAGAATTTGGAAATTCCACCACTGTTGCTCAGAGCAATATGGCAAAGCTATGGGACTTTCCGGGAAGAAAAATGTCTGCTTTTCCCTTTACTAGATTACATTCCATAAATGTATGAACCACAGGCAGCAGCAGTGAAGTCGGGTCAAAGTGACATAAAATAAGATTTCTCTGCCATACAAGAAAAACAAAAACACTAATAGTAAGAAAGAGAATTTAGAGTACTTGCCAATGCTTCATAATAGTCCTCCAGGAATCCACGGAACAGAGCTAAGAACACAGAAAGTACAAAATAAATTTTCTTGAAAATAAGAACACATCTTATTTGGTATAATCTAATACCAAGTCTTATATTGGTAAAACATTTTTCTGACTTGTAAAAGAATTCACGTGCACCCTTTCATTAAATGATCAGCACAACCTTCTGAGGAAGGGTAGGCGAAACACTTGAGTCAAAAGCAAGTAAAAAAACTGACTTTCTTTTATGGTACCTGAACTGACCCTTAGTCCTTTGGCCTTTCTGGCTGGCATTTGACGTTACCACCTATGCCTGGAGAGGAACCAAAATAACCAATATATAGTTCATTGCCCTCTCTACAGGTACACAGATGGTCACTCAAGTGTCTAACACCAAAGGGGATATAAAAAGAAAGTCGAAATTGGAAGCACACCTCTGCCTTCCTGGACTCAAGACACATGGATGAAAGTGAATCTGCCCCCAGCTCAGTGCCTCACCCAGCAGGGTTCAGGGGCGACCATGCCTATGATTTTGCTGTAATTTTTACTCTAATATTGCCTCTCAACAACCTAATTTGTTGGCTCTTACGACTTTTTTTTGGTGGGGGGAGCTGATTAGGTTTATTTATTTACTTATTCTTAGAGGAGGTACTGAGGACTGAACCCAGGACCTCATGCATGCTAAGCGTGCACTCTACCACTTAAGCTATACCCTCCCTCCTCTTATGACTTTTTGATAACAAAACTCTGAGAGGTCTTCCCAAACTCTACTAGATGCCAGAAAATTGTAAACTCCATAAACAGGTACAGATTTTGAGCTATGGAAAGAAGAGGTCACAAGAGCTTTCAGCTGAAGAGAGGAGGTGGGCGGAATGGAGGCAAGACTAGGGGACTCTGGCAACACCATGTGGTACCATAGAAAAAGACTGGGTTTAAGCATTAAATAGAATTGCTTAACTAACTATGGGTACTTATTTAGCATCTCTGAGCCTCCTTTTGTCATCTGGAAAACTGAACTAGTAATACATACCTCAGATGACTGTTAGGAGTGTTAACAGTGATTGAATGTGTTTGATATACAATAGGGTTTCTTGTTGCTGATTTTGGTGTGTGAGTGCATCGTCCTTGAGGGGACAAATCATATCTCAGTCACCTTTGTACATCCAACATCTATCACAGTATGTGGAACATGGTAAGCTCTCAACACAGCAAGTAGGCCTCACAGGGAAGGCAGAGCTTGAGTCAGAGAAGTATTCAGTGACGTGTAGGGTTTGACCAAGTGAACTTGAGGAATGAGGGTAAATGCAATCTCGTGAAAGATACAGAAAAACTTTAGGACCTCAACCTCAAAGCTGATGCCCTGACTCTAGGACACAGGTCAGCAAACCTTTTCTGGAAAAAGCCAGATAATAAATATTTTAAGTTTTCTGGGCCATCAGGTCTCTGTCACAATTACTTTGCCACTATAGAGTGAAAGCAGTCCCAGACAAGAGGACACAAAGGAGCAGGGCTGTGATCCAATAAGACTTTGTTTATAGACACTGAGTTTTTGAATTTAACATCATTTTACCAATTCTTAGCTTGGGGTTGTAAAAAAACAGGTGGCTGGTCGGATATGATCCTTTGGCCATAGCTATTTCCGACCCCTGCAATGGTGAACCAACCCAGGAACACTGTCTGCACACTCACCATCCCTACAGCTGAATCCACAAAAAGCCCCCGCCTATGCTTCCTGTAATAGTGTCTGATGGCTGCTGTAACAAATCCCACAACACAATTGATCCTCTTAGAGTTTCAGTGGTCTGAATGGAACATAAGTCTCATGGGCTAAAATCAAGGTGTCAACAGGTGTGGTTCCCTCTTAAGGGTCCAGGGGAGAATCCTTTCCTTGTTTCTTCTGGCTTTCAGAGGCTGCGGCATCTGTGGCCATAGCCCTCCAATTTCTCTTCTGTTGTCACATCTCCTTCTCTGAGTCTGACCTCCTGCCTCTCTCTTAGAAAGAACTTTGTGACTCCATTGGGCTGGATAATCCAAGATATTCCCTCCATCTCAAAAGCCATAACTTAATCCCATCTGCAAAGCCCCTTCTGTCATGGAAAGTAACGTATCTGCAGGTTCCTGAGATTCGGATGTAGACATCTTGGGGGCTCTTCTTCAGCCCACCTGACTCTCAGGCTTTCACAGGGTCAGTGCATTCAAAGAGAAACTGACACCACTTAGCATATGGACTGGTGTCCATGCAAAGAATGTGACTTCCCTTCCTCTCCTCCGCCCACAGACCAAGGGGAAAGCTGAGGTCAATACTGTCCCAACTTCACCTCTTTAACCTTGCCCTATGAATCGTAACCATTAAATGAGACACTGCTCCGGGAAGTAATGCAAATGAAAATAACTCCTCCACCTGAGAAAAGCCTCGCAGTATCGGCCTTGTTTCCCTCTGAGTTATTTTTAGAGTTACACAAATTCTACTCAAAGGCATACTAGAGATTTGCTTTCAGCCTCTTATCTATGCCAGCACAGACAATTGCATTATACCTAAGAGAATTAATGTGATTTAATTATATTATATTTGGTGGTAGTTTAATATCAAACTTCTTTTGTATTAGAAATTATTTCTTGGTGAAGTTAAGCTCACTTATTATGCTCATTCTTTATTCATTAAACTCATTAAGATCAGTGGGAATTGCTTATAAATAACTATACTATTGATTCAAAACATAGTAGATAAGTGAGGATATTCTAAGAGTGTGAGAGCATAATGCTTCTGAGTTATTTTCTGGGGAATTCATATATTGGGAATCTATGTGCAGCGTACTTTCCCCAAAATAGCTGACACACCTCTTCTCTCTTCTCTTATGGAGGGTAACTGGATCATAAACAGGCTATTATCTTTCTCAGGAATCTATTAAAAGGAGCCAAAGCCTGGGCCACCACATATGGTTGTACAGGTTGTTCACTGCACAAGGGCACCCACCAAAGAGAAGTGGGGCTGAAATCTGGCCCAAGCTCTGCTCCCAAACTGTATGCCCTGGCACAGGGCTATCACATAAAGTGACTGTATGCCCAAGAGTTCATGCAGCCCCACTTTCAAGGAGGTATCTTTTTCTACTTTGCAAAGGCACTCCATCGACCAGCAGAGGCCCTGGCTGAAATCCAACTGGGAGAGCTTAAGCAAAGAGTGGAAATTTATTGCAAGGTTACAGATTCACTTCTTGGGACTCGAGAACAAGAGGTACAGTAGCTATCAGGTGGGAATAGAACAAAAAATAGAAAGCTGTCAGGAGGGGTAGGTAATAACTAAATAAATCAATATTACCAGCATGTGTAGTCCTCACAACAACCTCGTTAGATCAGAATAATTAATCTCATTCTGTAGATACAGTCTCTTGCCAAAGGTCACCCAGCTGTTAAGTGACAGGACTTCCAAATCCAGGCACATGTCCACAATGTCCTTGTGCTGTTCACTACTCTACACAGCCTCTCTCATCCTCAAGAGGTGGCTGGTGTTCTTAGAGCTACTCACCAATGTTTCCTGTTCCCTCCTTCCAGACACATGGGAGAAATGTACTTCCCTTTGAAGTTAAGCATGTACCGGCAATTTGCTTTGGCCAATGAAATATAAGAAATGATCTGTCACTTCCAGTCAGAAGCCTGTAAGAGCCAGTGTGTAATGTGCCCTCCCCTCTTCCCACCAAGGTGACAGGAGACATTCTAGGTGGTGGTGGCTCTGTCGGCCTGCATCCCTGAGAAAGGACCATGCAGAACAGAGACCTCAGCCAATCTGCAACGGACTAGTAACTCGAGTGAAAAGTAAGCTTTGGCTAACTAAGCCACTAAGAATTGGGCATGTTTGTTACTGCAGCAAAACCCAGTCTATCCTGGCTGGCACAGCTGCCAAGGTCCTTTCCTCTACTTCTATTTCCCGTATGTAAATCGTCCCAGACATTGAGCCACACAAGTTCTTCCCTTTGCCTACGTGCCCAAAACCTTACCATCTTTCAAAGGCCAGCTAAAATCCCACCTGCCCAAAAACCTTTCCTTCACTTCTCCAGCTGGCCTTAACTCTTTACTCTTTGTAATCACAATCATACTCACTATCAACATCATATAAATTAGAATCTGATCATACTGCACATAACATTATTATCTCACTGTATACTGTTTTAACTTGTTTAAGACACGTCTTAAGTCTCCAACTAAATAAGTCTTTTGTGGGCAGAAATCAGGCTATACATTTCTGCTGACCTCGTGCAGTGCAGCCAGAATATTGATGGAATATTGGCACAGAGACCCAATAAATAGTTATGACATCAAACTGTGCCAGAAGAAGAAAAGGAGGAAGAAGCACGAGACAAAAGGAGCAGCAGGTCTGACCATTCCTTCCCCTGTGGACCCTGACAGATTTGAACAGTGGAACTTTCCTCTATACGGAGGAAGGAAAGAGTTAAATTTTAGTAGACCATGTCCTGATACAGCTAACATTGTTGGAGGTTACATTTCTCATTAATATAAAAGAGTTAATTATATATCTTGGAAATTGTATTCATGCCAACTCTTCTTTTAGGGTGAAGTCATGCATGATCCATTTATAGTCAGGCATTCGCGTCTGGTTCTGCAGGGCCATCTTATGTGCCTGCCCTAAGGATCCACGGGGGCTCTAGAAGCCGTTCTCTTAGTGGAACATTTTTCTGAGAAGATGACCTACACTGCAAAATACTTTCTCAAGCCAAAGGCAGGGCATAAATATTTTATAGCATAAAGTCCATGAAAACACATCTTCATTTCTGTAGCGTGCTATCTCAGAACATATCACTGGGGGAACAGGACTTGCCTGCAAGATTCAACAGCACCAATCTGCCAGAGCTCATTAGCATGCCCTAGAGGACGGGCTCAGCAAATAATTCTAGATCCCTGCTGCTCGTGGGCTAGTTAATGTGGACTGACCACACAATGGCAATCCTTGCCACCTCATGAAAAAGCCACCTTGTGTGTCCACAGTGCATTGAACAAGGAATCAGACAATATCAGCTAGAAGGACCCTTCGGGATATCCTTTCTCTACAGATGCGGAGAGAAGGCTCAGAGAGATGATGTGAGTTGGAGTTAGGCTCAAACTTAATCCTTCACTATTTCTGTCCATAACCACAAAATAAAAACTCATGGGTAAAGTGAAAACAGAAAGCAGTCCGCTGATGAGACCTACATTGCCAACTTTGAAGTAAAGTATCGTGTCATCATTTGGGCTTTTCAGTAAGCAGTACTGTTTGTACAGATCTGTGAATAACTTCAAATTTCTCATTAATTATGTATGTTTCCACAAGTACCAAGCCTCACTGGCATCCTTGTCTTGGTATGTTAACCTCTCTTACCATTAATCCTTCGATAAGAAATTATTTCCTAGTAAGCACTCTATAATGATGAATCAGAGGCTGCAGCTTAAATTCAGCTTTCACATCATTTTTTTTCACCTTCACTGATCTCTCACTTTGTTCAAAACTGGTTATAACCACCCAGGTTTCTTGAGTCAAGATGTCACCAAACTGTGTAATTAAATTCTAAAATAAATAGCAAGGCTTCAATGCAAAACTGACCTTTTCGATTCAGCAAGCCCTGTTCAAAGCTTCAGCAGGACAAATAGGAAATGCTTAGTTTTGAGTTGCCTGTGGTCCAACAATAGTTTTGTAATCCCTTTGTCAAGCCGAAACATACAAGGGAAGGACTCACTTTTTACTTGCTATCAGAGGTTTCTTTTATGCTTTCTCACCAAGGACTGCAGATTGGACGAAATCACTATATAACCCTGTTTTCAAATGTTCTTTCAAATGTGGTTTGAATTGTTCAGAGAGAAGAGAAATGGGTGGCCCCTTTAGTGGAAAGGGTCGGCAGTACCCTATTAAAAGGAAAGCTGGGATCATGGTGCATCTCAGCAACAATATTGCTGCCGTTGGAAGGAGGAGTGATCGAGTGATAAACAAGTAACTGCCTGAGAAATCCTAATTAAAAAAAAAATAAGTTTAGCATTCAGCTGAAAATATTTTTGAGCTGGTAATCACCCATCCAATGCAGCCTCTTCTAACCTCCCACTAAAAGACTATAACGGCACTGGGAAACATTAAAATTCCCAACAGCAAAAACCAACACGAAGGTCAATCTAATTCCAGAATCCAGAAAGAAGCTCCGCTATGTATTAAATGGGACTAAACTAGATACCCAAATTTCACTTTGCATCATCTCCAGGATCCACCTCCACAAAACAAGCGGTTTTAGAGATTAGAAGGGAGGGACCGCCAGGAAAGGTATAAGGCTATACGTACTACCTCCTCCCTGACCCCTAATCTGGAAATCAAGGGTATGTATTAACTAGAAAACTGTTTAGAAGCTGCTCCTTCATAGAGCCACAATGCAGCCTTCCCACAACTTCCTATATTCCCTTCAGAAACAGTGACTCTCTATATCCCCCACTTCCCAAAAAATAATACTGAATAGGTATCTATGGAGCACTGCATCCTGGGAAATGTAGTCTCCACAGAGAATTGAGTGCTTTGTGGGAAGAGAGGGCAGAGACAAGAGGAACCTTGTGGGGCATTCGGGGAATTGTAGTTTTCTTTATGCCGTCCCTGTTTAAAAGTGCCAATGAACTGAGGGGTGAACTCAGAATCTCCAGAGTTGATGTGCCTATGAGACAAGGGGATTTGTGCTAGAGTTGTACCCTTCAGCGTGCCCCCACTCTGAAGAAATGAGGAGCGTTAACCATCTGCCAGATGGACAGAGGAAAGGGCCAAGCGCAGGTAAATTGATTAACACTGCCATCTAGCAAACTCTGAGTCTATATAGATCTTGCCTCATTCAAAAAAGAAAGACAACACACAGCATAAGGTCTGTGGGCAAATGCACCAGAGAAGAAAAGGGGGAAAGCATCTTGAAGACTAAGAGGCAGAACCTACTTCTAAAAATGTTTTGCCTAAGGATACAGAGAAAAGAAAAGATGAAACTCAAAAGAATACAAGATGAGGCCTCTATTAGAAAGACAACATACAAATAAGACAGCAGAACAACATGAAGAGAAAGACGGGTAAGGTAAGGAAAGACTGCAGGAAAACAAAACTGATAATATGTCCACAGTGACAGGGATAAAGAGCAGAAATAATAAAATTTGAAGTCAAGTCAATGAATCACGGGATTAACTTGAGATGCTTTGTCAGAATGCAGTGAAACAGAGGAAAACAATGAGAGTTAAAATAAAAAAAAGTGGAAGAGGGAAAAAAAAGAATGAAAAGCAAAAACTGGGGTAGTGTTTCTGAAGAAAATATTAGAATAATTAACACAAAAGCAATAATAAAAGGTAAAGGAAACTACCTTAGGCTGAAGAAATAGAGATACACTATATTCCATTTGAAAGGATTCATCATGATTTCGAAAAAAAAATCAATGAAAAGGGATCTTTCACTTAGATTAATTTTTGCAATTTTTTAAAAAGTAGACAAATGAAGAAAACATCCTTCAAACATTCAAATAGGAAACAATAGGTTGTCTGTAAAAAAAAAAAAAATGAGTCAGCCTCAGACTTCCCTTCTATAACACAATGGCCAAAAATAATTAAATAGAATCTACAAAGTTCTAAGGGGAAACTTGTCTTTTTCGTGTAAACACAACATAAAATTATTCTCATAAAGATTTACTCATCTATCTTTCCTTTAAAAAAATTACTTCATGTAATTCAATCAACCAAGTGATTACACAAAATTAAGATTTTTAAAAATGAAGATGTCAAGATATAAAAGAACTGATGATATACACTAAGTTAACCATAGAGATAAATCTAAATAATTGTAAACTGATTGTAAGCCAAATACAACTGTCAAAATTCATTCTTGAATGAAAAACTCTATAATGTAAAAAAAAAAAAAAAGATTACAATTATTGGGATTTAAAACCCAGTAATACAAGCAAAGTTAAAGAAGAAAGAGAGGAGAAAGTAAAATTGTGCTAAATTTCTAATCTTATTTAGGAATGATTCAAAGATACTGGTTTGGCTGGATTTTTACAACTAAAGAAATATGGTTTAAAGGATGTTTTTTAAGAACTTAAAATTACTCACTAATAGAATGGAGAAGAGGATACATACCTGAAAAAGATAAAACAGTGCAAACGTAGCATTCAGCAATTACTGTAAGCAATCCAAATACCCATCCATGGGATGTTGATTAAATCAACTATTATTACAAAACCATATAAGAGAATGAAATACAGCCATCACAAAAATCACATCACAGAATATTTCGTCTTGAGAAAGAAACTGCAGAGAGTATTGGAAGTAGAAGAGAAATTTCAAAAAGTTTGTGCCCTGTAATCCCAATTTTGAAAAGCATAACTTTTTTACACATTATGTATTTTAGAGCACTAGAGAAATACAAACAGGAAAAAAAGACCAAAAGTTATACACCATCAGGTTAATGGTGATTATCTCTGGGTTGAAAATGAGAATGTTATTTTCTTTCATTTGCTGTTATTATATAGGTAGAGTTTATGCCAAAAGACACTTAAAAAATACAAACATCATAAATATAAATCAATTTCATGCTATATATGAAGCCAGCAATTTTTTCCTGTAAAGGGCCAAGTAGTAAATGTTAGGCTTTGTAGTTCATCTGCCTCTGTTGCAACAATTCAATTCTGATACTGTACTGCAAAAGCAGCCAAATAATATGTAAACAAATGAGCATGACTGTGTCCCAATAAAACTTTATTTACAAAAACAGGCTGGATTTGGGGCCAGAGTTTTCCAATCCTATTATATACTGATACCTGACATGGAAGTTTTAGCAATTACTTGTGTACTATTTTTTTTGTTTTCTGTAGTTTTTCAGATAAATGGCATGTCATGGACACATGGACACATGTTTAGATATTGGACAAGTTCTACAGTCCAATAGAGGTTTCTGTGATGATGGAAATGTTCTCTGTGTCATAGAGGAGCCACTAGCCACAGGTAGGGTTGAGCACTTGAAATGAGGCTGGTGCAACTGAGGGAGTTGATTTTTAAATTTTGTTTTATTTTAGTTAATTTAAATTTAAATAGTCACATGTAAACCACACCAGACAGTGCCGGTCTAGAGCACAGGCTACTGTCTGTGCTTTCCATCAGCCACATCTCAGAAGAGTTCAACTATTTATCACTCTGATCTCCTGCTAGAAAACAGAAGCTCAGGCTCATTGCTTCTCAATTCTTATCAAATATCCCTTGTAAGCACGCTCATCAGGAGGACTGCCTAAAGGACACACTTAGCTACGGCCTTACTCACATATCCAGAAGCAGTCACACAGCTCCTTCTATGCAGATGCTATGTCAGGCTCTGGGGAAACCATGCTGAGTGAAACAGACAAGGTCCCTATCCTCACATTTTTATTCCACAAATGATTCAAAGATGCTGAAACACATATAACAATACAAAGGAATAAAAATGAGTATGAGATCCAAATATATACGGCTTTATAGGGGAAACAACTTAAATGTAAGAGTTGTAAGAAGCTGGAAGGAAAGGAAGGAAAAGGGGGCCCAGTGAAGACCTCAGGGAGTGGTGGGGTCTGTGGAACTGGAGAATGTTGCCTGAAGGGGCCAAAGTCAAGTACATGTTCTTAACACTCTGTAGGCCAAGCAAAACCCATCTGCAGGCAAGAGCCAGCCCACACGGCCACATAGTAACCAACTAAATGTCACTTTATGTAGAACCCAGAGGAGAAATTTCTATCCTGAAAAACTGAGTTTCCACTCAGCTGATATTGGGAGATAGCTGTTTTTATCTTATGGAAACTGTGAAGCTTTTCTTAACTACAATTTACATCATACTTAAACTAATGCAAAGATTAAAGGGTGTAGTTTGATGAGTTTTACAGATGGATATACCCATGGAACCACCACCCAACTGGGATTTAGAACAGGAGTTGGCAAACTATGACCAGTGGGCCAAATCTGGCCTGCTGCCTGTTTTTGTATGGCCAGCAAGCCACATGGTTTTTATATTTCCACATGTTTGAAAAAAAATTTTTAAGAATAATATTTCTTGACATATGAAATAGCTATGAAATAAATTCAGATTTCAATGTCCACAAATAAAATTTTATTGGCAGGCAGCCAGGCTCATTCATTTACATATTGTCTATGGCTGCTTTTGTGTTACCAAGGCCCAGCTAAGTAGTTGTAACCCAGACCATATGATAGGATGGGAAAAGCCTGAAATATTTACTGGCTGATCCTTAGCAGAAAAAGTTTGCCGATCCCTGGTTTAGAACACCATCACAACACAAAATCCTGTCCTGTCCCCTTGCAAAAGGAAATTCTCCACACTCTACACCCATTCCAGGTAATCACTGATCTGATTTCTATCATTATAGATTAAATTTACCTGTTCTAGAACTTCCTATAAATGAAATCATATTATATATATATGATATCCTTTTTATACATATGATTATATATATTATATATGATATCTATCTATAGGTCACATATCCCAAAGGATAGAGAGAGAGATCCCTTTTGTCTGGTTTCTATCTCTCAATATAATGTCCATGAAACATATCCAGATTGTGGCATGCACCAGCGATTTGTTTGCTTTTATTACTGAGTAGTATTTCACTGTATGAATATCCCACAGTATGTTAATCCATTCACCCACTGACAAACAATTAAGTTGTTTCCAGTTCTTAGCCTTGATGACTAAAGTTGCTGCTACCATTCATGTACAAGTCTTGGGTGTACAAGTCAGGTGCAAGTCTCAGCCAAATACTTAGTGGGATTGTTGGGTTATAAGACAGTGAATGCTTTACTTCATAAGAAGCTACCAAAATTCTTGACAGGAATATATTAGAGTTCTAGTTTCATTACATCCTTGTTAGTAGTTGATATCGTCAGGTTTCTTTCATTCAAATCCACCTCATGGGTATGATGTGATATCTTATTGTGGGTTTGATTTGTATTTCCCTGATGACTAATGACATTGAGCATCTTTCAATGTGTTTATTGGCCATTCATATGTTTTTTCTTGTGAAATATCTAAAACTGTGAACATTAATAACTATTCCTATTTTCCTATTTGCTTTGGCTACTTGGAGCTTAGAGTTCAATGTAACAACTTAGCTTAGAGGATGAAATATAACAATGATACAGGACCTCTTGGCCTTTGAGGACTCCAACTTAAATCTTGATTTTGTCATTTGTTTTTCCCCTTATTTCCTTTCCCTCCAAATTTCTTCAAATGCTAATCTTTATCCTTTGTTCTCCATTGCTTTAGTATGACTTAAATCCTACTTTGGAATGAGGCAGGTGACAACCAAATGGAAAAAAGATGAAACTGGCTGACTTGCCTTTTAGGAGACAGGAACTGTGTGGGGCACTGGGAATACAGAGAAGAACATGTTCCTGTCCTCCAGGAACTCATAGGGAAGGGAAGCCAGTGATGAGAAGACAAGACAGCAAATACAGCCAGAGAGGGTTGGGGGAGCAGGGAACTTCCTGGAGAAGATGATTCTTGACTGAATGTTGACTGAAGAATGAGTCCGTCTTGCCCAGAAAGAGAAGGAGCCCTAGGGTTGTGGCGAGGTGTATATGGAAAAGAGAATATTTTAGAACAAGGGACTATTGAAAGGAAGAGTGCATGGTGCATTCTGGGAACTCAGAGAATTTAACACAGCTGGAACTTGAGATGGGGAAGGCTGGGGAAGTGGAGGGCAGTCCTGTGACCTTCTAATATCTCAAGGACCAAAGCAAGTCACGTGGCCAGACCAAAGGCAAAGGCAGGGAAACATCACTCCTCTGTAGTGGCAGGAATTGTCAAGTCACCATTGTAAAGGATGTGGCCACAGGGAATGTGAAGATGGGGGCCATTCATGCAATTTACCACAGCAACATTCCATGAAGAAGTGATAAGCACCTAAAGCAAAAAGACTTCTGAACTACATGTGCCCGCCTGCGTGCTGTGGTGTCATACCTCTGATATGATATGATAGTTCAGGAAAATATGAGAGCAGCACAGAATATCTAGACTGCTGAGAAGTCCATCTTTAAATGGCCACCACTCAGGTACTACCAATCCTGGAGCGCCAGCGAACTGCAGTCTCACCTAACAAACTGAAATCTACCAAACCATGGCGGAGATCACACTGTTCTCTAGATTGGATTTTTGAATTTAGAACGAAAACAGAGATTCCGCCTCAAAAATCCACGTCAGCAGTCATTCCACCGCCCAATTATCATTAAGTGTGTGATTATAACCATCGGATAATTAAACTACAAACGGGCACTAATGCAATTGCGTTGTTAAAAACCATTCCTGAGCACCAAACTCATCCCAGTACTAGTTAACTGTTATGCTAATGTCTGGGCACATATGACTAATAATGAAATGAGTTATAACTGTGTGTTTGGATCACATTACATTGCTTCAAGTGTACCATAATATTTTATAGCTTAATGGAGAATTGGGCTTATAGCAATATAGGAAAAATAAATCTCAGCCAATCATCATCCATTTAAAAAAAAAGTCTACCTTCAGCAGCCGACAAGATTTTAACCATCAATAACAATTACCCTGAAACCTTTCTGACACAATAGGTAGATATTTAATATCAATAACATAAAATACACCCCTCACTAATGGAGATATATTAAGATATTGATTCGTTATGCAAGAAAGTTTATGCTTATTCCAGTCCCACTAGTAATTATGAGCAGGCTATTGACTACTCCTTGAACCACATCTTTTAGTCCATTTCCCTTTCTCCACCCAAGAGTACACTTGGCTGGCAGATAATCAGAACAAACAGACGTTCCTGGAAAATGCAAACCATATGTGCAACGCCAGGCAGCAAGCACTTACTGAACGCCTACTAGGTGCACTCCACTGTGTGGGCGGCTGCCAAGACCACGTGGCTGAAAGGCACAGCCACTTTGCTTGAGATGCTTACAGTCTCGTGGGGGAGACAGACAACACCACAGAACACATCATGGGAAAAGATGGGTCTGGGGGCATGGCGAGAGGCAGCTGAGCCAGAGAGTAGGGAGTTGGACCAGCAACTAATGACTGTAACATAAGTCAGAGGAAGCAGAAGAGGGGCTGGGAGGAAGCGGGGGAGCTGGAGCCCTGCCTCCAAGCATGATGCCGTTTCAACATTTTTCTTAAGTTAATGTGTAGACATGACAGTTGCTAGGACTCTAAAGGGGGAGAAATGTAAAGGGTGTAATGGGAAAGCAAGACCTGGAGGTGCGTACAAAGACAGCACAAGACTGGGGGCTGCCCATCTGGTTCACTAAGCCAACCCAGGGCATTGTCTGCCCCAGCCCGGCTCCCTACAAGGACCCTGGGGCCTGGGGATGCCTCTCAATGTAGATGTCAGTCTCGTAAAGGAAGTGCAAGTGTTCTAGGGCTTGAAACGTGAAAGTTCTTCCCAGGGAGTCGGGGAGATACAGGCGATCATTCTCTCTCTCTCCCGACCTCACTCTCTCTCTCTGGTGGAAACTTGCCAGCCTTTTAGCTTCCATGCCTATAGCTAGAGGGGGTGGTCCCTGTCCCTACATAGTCCTGGATCCCTGTCTCCTGCAAGTGTGGTGAGCAGAGTGGTCTGGAGGGATCGCAGGACTGGCCAGAGTTATCACTTTCCGGCCCCAAGCATCCTATCAAACAGCCATTCTGGACTCCATGAATTGCCAAATCCATTTGGGTAGCAGGAAACCAAATGGTGATGGTGCCACCCAGCTCTGCTAGGTTTTCCAAGAATGAAGCTCATTTGCAGTGCAAAGCAACGGGAAGAGAACATTCTTTTAGTATTGAAGACATGTGCCAATTCCCTAAGCAATGGGAAATGGCAAAGACTGATGTTTTGATGTTGTTGGTTTTTTAAAAGCATTTTTTAAAAATAGAAGAGTCCCTTTTTTTTTTCCCACATTCCCTTCAATGGTCCAGAGGTAAACGGAGTGAAAGAAAGAAGCCCCTTTTTAAATATGATCTGCTTTCTTGTGTGCAGTTTGTTTAGAATGCCAATGCCTGCAGGCTATAGGGGAATTCGGGTGAGAGAATTTCCTTCGTTTCAAATTAAAAAACAAGAGAACTAGACCTCAAGGCCATTTCTGCCTTGAAACTCTTCCTCGAACATGGTGTTTCACAATTACAATACAACGATTAACAAAGAATGATTTTCTTTCAACTAGGAGTAGAAATGAAACACAGACACCCTGCCGGTCACTCCTGGTGGCAAAACTGCTGCAAAGCGAATAACAAAGCACCGGGGGCTGGCTCTGGTTTTCCTATCAGCGCCAGCCAACAAGGAGTTTATATACAACAGTTTGTACAAAACCGTATTTTCTACCTTGATGCCCTGGGGGTGGGGGGATCTTTGCCTCCCTACACTGGTTAGGAGAGCATTGCCTACACAGAGAAGGTAACGCCAATTAGAAAAAGGTAACCAAACTCCGGAAAGCTCATCACAGCCCCAGAACTGCCTCTACCTAAAATTGCCATAACTCGAGGCAAAGGTTAATAAAGCACCTCCACGCTGCTGGCCCCCCGATGCTCCCACCTAGAAGTTCATGGAGCCCTTGAAACCTGTATCCACCACCTTGGGTTATCTGTCCTCTTCAACTAGCTAGTGAACATTCCGAGCCAGGCATGTTCCAATCACCTTTCTATCCTCACCGCTTATGGCAGAACTTGCCAACTGGTAGACAATGAATATGTGTTTATTAAATAAATGATGTAGAATTTGATGCCTAGGGAGTTTGTCACTTGCCCAAGATGGCACAGCTAATTAATAACAGAAGCAATTCAAGTCTCTCATTTCCCAGCCTGCTATGTTTCCTTCTCAGTGCCCCGAAAGGAGTTCAAGATGATTAATAATGGCTTCCACTGATTGAGGACTTGTTATGTGCCATGTCCCCAGCCCAGAACTAGGCATATATTATTAATCTAATCTTCATCACAACCTAGAAGGTAGACAGTCCCCATTTTAGAAATGTTGAATCCATGGCCCAATCCGTCCAAAGTCACAGAGCAAGGAAACCGCAGAGCTGGCCCCACAGCCCATGCTTCCAGCCGCCAGCACTGCCTCCTCCATGATCAATAGGAACCACACACATTTGCGGGCAGGAATCCAAAACGGCACAAGACCCTGACGTGACTAATACGTTGTTGATGCATTTTTTTGAAGATTTGAAAGTGTTTCCTTATGGTGAGAATTTTACGGAAAAAAAATCAGAATCAAGTTAAAAGTCAGAAGGGGAGAAAAACGGAAGTCTGGAGGAGCTGTCTACCTGTTTAAAGAGTCTTAAGGCACAACCTGAAGTCCTTTAGGGACAGAAACATACAGGGAGAGGCGAACGCTGTCCACGAGTCAGCAAGACCCAAGGGATTCTGGGAGCAGCTATCTGCTCTGGGCCTTAGTCCTGTGAGATTAGTCATTTAAGAGGTTCATAAAAATAAGTAAACAAACTTTCAAAAGGCCTGACCTACATCTTCCTCTAAAAAGCCAGCAAGGAGCTCCTGCTAAGAGATTGTCACAAACACACAAAGAGTCATGTTACTACCACAGGAGACTGTTACCTACAGCTTGGAAATGTGATCTTTTCTGTTCAAATGTGGTTGACTACAAAACAGATTATTCTTTCCTTAAAAGGGCAAAGCGACTGCTTTGTGGCTAGCGCAAATAGGTTTTATCCTGGCTGATGCAGAGTCTGCTTGCGTCAGACTGTACCCAATCACCCAAACCAGCCAGCGCCTGGTCTGATTCCCCCTACCTTATCGAGACAGTCGGATCATGTGGGCTTTTGTGACCTGAGCACCAGGACACCAAATGCTGGTCTTGAGGTTCAAGATCCACAAGCAGGAAAAGGAACCGCAAGCAGATTGGAATCGTACCGACTCCCAATGTCATGGACTATTCGAGCCAACAGAGCCAGGGATGATTCAGTCCAGTGTCCTCATTTTGGAGATGAGGAGACAAAGGCCCAGAAAGCAGTGGCTGGTGGCCTTATGAACCATTTAAGAAAAGGGGCTGCATTACACCAGGGTCTTGGGCCCACAAGGCGCCAATCCAGCAGAAGTTCCATGTTTGCTGTTGTTTTAAATTGGAATTGGTTGCAAACATTAAAAAATTAGGAGGTTCATTGTGGCAGTTCCTAAACAGAGGATTACCATATGGCTCGGCCATTCCACTTCTGGGCATATACCTGTGAAACAGTAAATAAATATATTCATGTCTATTCCCGGCTCCTGGCATAGAGTTCCTAAAACTCTTGTAATTTCCTAAGTGATAAGAGGACCAGGCACATTTTTGTTGTTGTTGTTCTGATATTTGGTCTTTGGTCCCAGTTCGTGACACAGAGATCTTAAATCCCTTGGAATTTCCTGGATGACAGGAGCGTCTTTTGTACTAACGGGGTGACTCTTGGTGGGCTTCTTCATAGCTTCAGAGTGGGGACTGGTCACCAGAAAGACAAGCCATGATTAGGAACTTGAAACTTTCCACCTCACTCCCTATCCTCTGGGAAGAATTAAGTTAATGATTGTTCACGACTACATGATAAAGTCTCCAATAATCCCCAAAGTATGGGGTTTAAAGAGCTTCTGGGTTGGTGCACACATCCACGTGCCAGGAGGGTGGCACGGCCCACCTCTGTGGGAACAGAAGCTCCAGTGCTCAAGACCCCTCTGAACCTCACCCTGTGTATCTCTGTATCTGTCTGTTCATCTGGATCCTTGTTTATATCCTTTATTGTATCAGAAAAATAGTAAATGTCAGTAAGTGTTTCCCTGAGTTCTATGAGCTGTTCAAGCAAATTATCATACCCAAGGAGGGGTTCATATGACTCTGACTTATACCTGGTCAATCAAAAGTACAGGTGACAATGTGGGACTTGTGACTGTGTCTGAGGCAGAGGGGGACAGCCTGCAGGATGTGCACTAACTCGTTAGTGTCAGAAGTGAATTGAATTGTAGGACATCCAGTTGGTGCGGGGGGAGAAAACCCACACGGCTGACGTCAGAAGTGAAGTACTGTGTGTGGTGGCAGTGTGAGAGCAAGGGAGGCAACAGCGCATTCCCCTAGATGATACCCCAAAAGAATGGGAAACAGGCCAAACAGATATTTACACCCCCATCTTCAGAGGACCATTCTTCACATTAGCCAAAAAGCAGAAGCAAACCAAGCACTCCTCAACAGATGAATGGATAAACAAAATGTGCTAGATACACACAGTGGTGTATTATTCAGCCTTAAAAAAGAAGGAAATTCCGACACACACTACAACATGCATAAAACTTGAAAACATCACACTAAGTGAAATTAGGCAGTCAGAAGAGGACAAATATTATACCATTTCACTTGTATGAGGTCCCTAGAATAGTCAAATTCATAGAGAAAGAAAGTAGAATGGGGGGAGGACAAATATTATACCATTTCACTTGTATGAGGTCCCTAGAATAGTCAAATTCATAGAGAAAGAAAGTAGAATGGGGGTTGCCAGGGACTGAGAGAGAGGGAAATGGGGAGTTAATGTTCAATGGGCACAGAGTTACAGTTTGGGAAGCTGAAAAAGTTCTGTGGATGGATGGTGGTGCTGGTTGCACAACAATGTGAACGTACTTAATGATGGTGAACCGGACACTGAAAAATGGTTCAAATGAGAAATTTTGTTATACATATCTGACCACAATTTTTAAAAGTTAGAAGTGCCCACATAAATATCCAAACTTCCTGGGTCTTTTGGAAAATAGAAGATCTGGTAACACCGGGCTCACATTCCTGCAGGGATCTGCAGAGCAGCTGCCCCCTTCAGACAGAGCAGACCCCCACCAGCTTTGCCTGGCCACCTCCTCCCCGACTCCACCCACCTCCCTTACCAGGTAGGCTCCTGAGGCCACTTCCCAAACTTGGCTGCACTTTAGAACCAAGAGCAGAGGTTTCAAAAAATACCTGGTACCAGGCTCCACCCCAGATAATTAAGTCAGAATCTCTGAGGGTAGGGCCCAGGCATTGGTCATTTTTAAAAGCTCCCAGGGGGCTCTAGTGTATATCAAGAACTGAGGTCCACTAACCCAGAGGTCTGGGTGTCAGGCTTGACAGCACATCGGCACCACCTGGGGCGGGCGGAGCTTAAAAACTGCCGATGTCTCTTCCCGTAGGTTCTGACTGAACTGGTACGGACTGTGGCTGAATATCCAGGAGCCTTTAACGTTCACTGGGTGATGACTGAATATCTAGTAAAGATGAAGAATTACTGCTGTGGGCATCTGAGTTTACATCCCCAGCGACAGAAAACACAGCCCTGGTTTATCTTGCCTCCCCACCCTGCCAAATTAAATACCTAAATAGAACATATACTGTTACCACATGCTATCTCTTTCTGTATGTGTGTACATAGTACATACACATACACATACACACATACACATATGTGAGTTCTGTGAGATCAGTAATTTAAGGGACTCATAAATATAAGGAAACAAATCACGGCACTCACACACACACACACACTCCATCAGCCATCTTACTCTCCACAATTAACTCCAAATTCACCCCAGAGAACAAAGATAAACCATCCCTGAGGCTGAGGGAACAGTGTTCACACTGAAGTTTAGTGATGAGTATTTCAGTAATTGTAGCTTCTTTGGAACTGGAAACAAAAACTACTATTTTTGAGCACATACTGCACCCGCACACTTTTCTGAGTCATCATCTCATTTAATCCTCCCAGCGATACCGTGAGGAAGACACTATCCTTTCCATTTCAGATGAGTTAAGTGCAGGTCTTTACTACATGGTGATGACTTTGAAGGGAACACCACTCCTCTGAATTATTTGTGAAGTTCTGGAATGTTTTTTAAAATCAGCCATAATCTTTTACAATCACACCTTGTTTGTTCCCAAAATGTTCCATTAAATAGGATTTTTGTAATGTGATTCTCATTTTAAAGGCATTCTGGGAATTTGGCATTTTTAGGGAACACTTCAGAGAAACTTTTCATAAAACAAATGACCCTTTAGCACTGTGAACTCCTAATGACGCTGTTTTGTGAGTTAGGCATCGTGAACTTAGAGCTGGTTTTCTTGCAGTATACTCCTTCTATTTCCAAAGTGTATCTCAAAGAGTGTGTGCATGGAGAAGATTTACGAAAGCAAGTGTTCTGAATAAAAGTAATAAGCTTCCAAGGTCTACCCTCTAACATAACAATAATCATGATAAAGAGGTTTTAAGTTTCTTTCTTCTCTCAATTTTCCAGCTGCAAAATTGAAGTCCTTCCTTCCTCTCAGAGGGATGTCTGAATCTAACAGAATTTAAGACCACTTCTCTCAGTCCTACCTAAATGGCCTTTCTATAATCAGTTTTCCATCACTGTGGCAGATGGGCTGACTGTCTGCTGAGAGGCTGGAGTGATGTGGTTGGCTAAAATAACAGCACAGGCCATCCCGAACTCAACTGGCTGTTCTGGGCTCCACCGTTGGTAATACAAGAACCACCTAATTGAGCTGAAAGCGGTCTAGCTGGCTGTACCATAGACAGAAAAACAGACAGAGGCCCAGAACTTTAGAACAGAATGTTCCTTCAAAAAGATAACTGAAAGGTAATTTATTCTACAAGTTAGCAACCAACTACAGCTGTTACGGCCTCAGGGCCTAACAGAGGTAACCTCTCAGGAGCAACTGGTAAGAGAAGGGGGTGGAATACAGAATAAATTCTACCACGGGGCTAAACTTAGGAGAAGATGCGTTTTAAAGTATGGGCAGCCCTCACTCAGAGGCTGACTTCTGAGCTGTTAGAACTCAGAATTTCACCGGTGGTGGCTACATTCCCTAGACAGCCCAGAAGCGCTGATTTAATCCTAAATGCCCTGGAAGAGAGGCACAGATGCTCGCTCTGCTCAGGTCCGGGATGACGGAGGCGGTATGTGATATTGAAACAGGGAAAGCAGGAAGGGAAGAGGTCAGAGAGGAGGGGGGGGGGTGGAGGGCAGAGAGATGCTGACTGAAATAAAATTCCGAAAAATTAAACTTTTATGTTGCACATGTCTCTACTTCACTTTCTAAACTACATTTCCAATACTTGCCCAAGTTGACACTCAGGCCTAACCCTCTCCCCACCAATGGCTAAAAATTCACCCGCATCTGCTTAAATCAGAGCCCCACTGGGAACAGGGGAGAAGATACTATCAGACTAACCCTCTCATAGCTAGCAACTATGAACTCGTGATAAAATATAAAAATTAACTGTAAGGCTCTGGGGAGCAACCAGAGCAGTGAGAAAATGAAGAATGGTGGGGGAGCCTCACTTAGAGGAGCCCAGAGTGCTGCTAGCTGTCTGCCTCAGGGCCCAGTCAGAGCTAGGCCAGGCTGCTAAAACTGGAACAGAAAATCGTCAGTCTACTCACTTGAAGAATAGGTAGACAGAGTTTGCACTGACAAGAGCAGCTGGACAAAGACAGGGGAAATCCTAGGAAGGAGGGAGCTAAAGAGGGTGTCCTGAATTTTGCATGCTCTGCCCACATCTCTGGCTCAACACTGAATGGCATGTGTACAGGGCAGATGCCAGGGAACTCAGCCAAGGCTAAAAGAACTGAACAGATATTTTAGCTCCTGCCAATTCAGAGGAGAGAGAGTTTAGAGCCCAGTTAATGCTGCTAACAGAAAAAATTAAGACTCTTCAAAGGAAGAGAACAGAGTTCAGAGCCTCTACAACACATTACTTACAAAATGTGTGCAGAAGACAACCTGAAGTTACTAGCCATGTCATGATATAGGAAAGTGTGATCTGTACTCAAAAGAAATGGCCATCAGTAGTAACTGACTCCAAGATGCCTCAGGTGCTAAAATTAGTAGATAAGCATGCTAAAGCGGTTTCTATAATGATGCTCATAGACAGAAAGGGAAAATAGCTTATAATGAATGAACAAATAGGTAATTTCAGTAGACAAATAGAAACTATTTTGAAAAACTGAAATTCAAGTACTGAAAAACACAACATCAGAAATTCAAAAATTCACTAGATGGGTTTAACAGAATACTGGAGATAACAGGATAAAAATTCAGTGAACTTGAAGATAAATCTATAGAAATAATCCAATCTGAAAAACAGAGGGGAAAAAAGTGACTGGAAAAAGGACCGATATCAGAAGATCTAATATACGTGTAATTGGAGTTCTTGAAGGGAAGGTGGGAGGAAATGGATAGAAAAAAAAAATATTTGAAACTATAAGGATCAAAAATTTCACTAATGTGGGGAAAGATATAAATCTGCAGAGCCAAGAAGCTCAATGAACACAAGAAAAACAAACCTACGTACATAAGACTCAAACTGCTGAAATTAAAGCTGAAGTCTTGAATGCAGCCAGAGAAAAACAACACATTACCCACAGGGAAACAATAATATGAATTACTGCTACTCCTGATCAGAAAAAAATGGATGACAAAAATAGTGATACAACTTCTTTAATGAGCAGAAAAAGAAAAATATTTCCACCCAGGATATATATAACCAAAAATATCCTGCAAAAAGGAAGGGAAAATACAGACATTTTCAGATATATTAAACCCAAGAGAATCCATCACCATCAGATCTTCACTACAAGAATGTTAAAGGAAATTACTCAGACTGAAAAGAAATAACAGCAAGTGAAAGGTGAGTCTTTAGAAAGGATTTAATAGTACCATAACTGGTAAATATGTGGGTAAAAAATTGTATTTTCTTCTGAATTTATTTAAAATATATAGGAGCAAAAAATTATGGCACCTATTTGTTGTGGGGTTTATAACATGTAGATGCAATATATATGAAAACCATGGCATAAAGAATGGAGGATAAGGGTAAACAGACCAAAAATCTGCAAGGTTCTTTTTTTTTTTTTTTTTTTTTTTTTTGCAAAATAGTACTATTTTAACTCCATGTAAATAGGCTGTGAAAAGTTGAGGATGTAATTGTAATCCCTAGAAGAGCCACATATATATATATACCTCAACAAAAGTAGAAGGTGGTATCCATTCTTATTCCGAAAAAAATAAGAGCATAATTTCACAGAGAGAATCCTACAAAAATGTTCACAGCAGCTTTATTCATAATAACCACAAATTGGAAATAGCGCTGTTCAAGCGCCTTAACAGAGCAATGGCTGAGTAACCTGTGGTCTATTCAGACAATGGAATACCACCCAATAATAAAAGGAAAGAGCTACCAAGCCATGCAACATCAAGGAACCTCAAAAACATTATCTGAGTGAAGTTCCAGAAGAGGCTAAATTTGTCTAGAGTGAAAATAAAAGGAAAAAAAAAAAAAAACATGAATAGGACAAGGTCTGACTGAGAAAGGAAATGAGGGAACTTTCTGGGGAGATGGTAATGTTATGTATCTTAACAGGGGTTTGTATTCCACAGGTGTTTGGATTTGTCAAAACTCATTGATAGCATGCTTAAGATTTGTGCATTTCACTACATATAAATTTACCATAAACATATAACAAGTTGGAGCATAAACAAATACTGAACTCAAGTTAATGACATCCATATTGAGGTACATAGTGGGAAGTATACTGGTGTCTTCAACTTATTTTGAAATGCATCCAAAAAGAAAAAAAGAGAGAAAGAGAGATGAACTGATGAATGGCTAGAAAAATGAATAGATCATTAGATGCATGATAAAACAAAATAATAATTTTAAAACATAGGTGGTAGTCTATGGCAGGCTGATTAATGCTCCCCCCAATCCCACAAAAGTCCACATCCTATTCCCTGGCCTAGCACCTCTACTTGAGAATATGTTACATTATGTGGCAAAAGGGACTTTGCAGGTATGATTAAGAATCTTGACATGCGAAGAGTATCCTGGACTATCCATGTTGACCCAATGTAATCATGAAGCCCTTAAAGAGGGAGGCAGGAAGGCTAGAAGCAGAGAAGGTGATGTGAACACAGGAGCGGAGGTCAGAATAACGGTGGCCACAAACCAACTGATCAGTGCATCCTTTAGAAGCTGGGAAAAGCAAGGAATAGATCCTCTCATAGACCTTCCAGAAGGAACACAACCCTGCTGACACCTTGATTTTAGCCTTATAAGACCCATTTCAGACTTTTGACCACCAGAACTATGAAATAATATGTTTGACTCCTTTTAAGCCAGGAAGTGTGTGGTCTTTTGCTACAGCAGGCAACAGGAAACTCATACATGGATACAAGGCTGCTCTCTGCACAATTTTTCAACTTTTCTGCGTATTTGGAAATGTTCATGACAAGAGGTTGAAGTGAAAAATAAAAAAAACCTCCCATCGGCCAAAGGTAGGAATTAGGTTAAAGGTGAGCAAACTGAACTATTTAACACTAATATCTGATTGCCTAACAACCTCCCAACTCTTCCAGAGTTATTTACAAGTTTTAAGCAGAACCCCGATTCTAGTCATTAGAATTCATAGTTGCCCATATATTGGTAAGATTACAATAGGTAGGGGGGAAAGTGAAGTAAAATTTTCTGGAAAACGTAGAAGAAAGCAATGTTGTTATTTAAAGAACCCACCACATGCAGAGGTCAGCCTAGCCTGGCAGCTCTCCTGCGTCCTGTCTCTAACGTATTACACTTGTTTATTTCTTCTTCTACTTGTGAACCCACAGGTGCTCCAGAGCTTTCAAGTTCCATAGTTACTATTCATTGTTTTTCTCCCTCTGAAGAATCCAGGAACCGAAGGAAGAATGTAGGATGCGGGTAGGGATAGGCAACAACTGTTTGAATGACTGGATTAATAATTTACAATATATATGTTTAAATTGAGTGCATATGAATCAGAGACCCGCTGTGTTAGAGAAAACCAGGCTCTTCTTTACCCCGATAAGAACAGGCTTTGGTCTTGGGGATTTTTTATTGGTTTTTTGGGGGGGCGGTTTTTTGAGATTTTGATTACCCAAATCTGGAAGTCAGTCTTCACTGCATCATTCTAAAAGTGCAAACTGCCTTTGAAAAGAACAGTAAAAATGCATACCAAAGAGAAAACAAAAAAGCCGGAGAAGCTTAAAGTTGATTTTGAAATGTATGGTTTCAAAGTGGCAAACAAAAACTAAACAAAAATTTTAAAGCAAGTTTATAGCCCCAGCCATGGACAAAAATAGAAATCAGAGTCATGCATGGAAGAAACTCACACACAGCCTCTATAGAGCTGTGTTCTCAGGAAGGGAGAGATCGGATTTCTCAAAATCTGTTTTTCAAGCAAAATGAATAAAATATCTCAAATATTTTATCGTAAGTGCCAAATATGGCAGATGGCATTTGCATGGAGATTATATAATCACACTGAAAACCAACCATAAAGTTCTAAGAATATCCACAGAGTGAAAGCACCTCCACCTCATCCCCACCCTCATCAGCATGGCTCTCCGTACTACAGAGAGGACCCATGGTATTCGAAGCCCAGAAAGAAATGCAATCGGGAGAATTCCATTCCTCTGGCTCAAGACTCAAACTTGAATCAAGAGTTCAGTCGGTGCCAGTGTTTTATCATTATCAGAGACACCCAAAACCCTTTGGTTTTAACCCAACATAGCCACTGAATTTGAATACAAAGGACATAGAGCCAAGAAAGGTCTACGTACTTTGTAGAAACTTGCATATAATTCTCATGAAACACTCAAATTTTCAATTCGATTCGATATTTTTTGAGCACCAATTATATCTTCAGCATTCACTTTACATTTTGGTTACAGCTTGGCTTGAGTAGTATCTCAATATATGTTCTGGATAAATGAATTCATGAATGAGTGAAGTTATGTTTTAAGATGTGGTCTTGTTCTTTAATGGAACGTGAGGGAAAGTCTTTCTCCCTCAAAAAGATGACAAGCTGCTTTTTTTTCTAAGGACCCAACCTTCATTCCATGGCACCTAACAAAAGTGGCACATTGAGCCACTTCTTATTAAATCAGCTTTATGGAGCTGTAATTTACATCAAATAAAATTCACCAATTTTAAGAGCACACTTAGATGAGTTTAATAAATGGTTAGTCACTGTTACAATCAAGATCCAAGAAACTGCCATTATCCAAAGTCTTTTCCTGCCCCTTTGCCGTCGACCTCATCTCCCTACTCTCTGGTCCAGGAAACCACTATCACTACCGTTTCACCTTTTCTAGAATTTCATTTAAACTTGTTCATACAGTAGATAGTCTTTTGTGTCTGGCCTCTTTCCCTCATCATAATCTATTTGAGATTTATTCACATCATTGTATATATCAACAGTTTATTTATTTTTATTTTTGAGTAGTATCCCTTTGGACGGATGTCCCATAATTGATGGGTACCTGGAATGTTTTCAGTTTTGAACAGAATGAATAAAGCAGCCGTGGATATGCAAGCCCAAGTCTTTGCATGGACATATGTTTTCTGTTCTTTTGGCTTAATTCTTAGGAGTGGAGTTGCTGGGTCATACGGTAAGTCTATATTTGACTATAAGTTGCCAAATTTTTTCCCAGAGAGGCTATAATATTTTGCATTCCCACCAGCAGTGTATGATAATTTCCGTTGTTCCACGTTGTCATCAATACTCGGGATGATCAGTCTTTAACTTTAGACACGCTGGTGGGTGCAGAGTGGTATCTCATTTTGCAGTTTTCGTTTGTATTTCTCAAGTGACTAATGACATTGAATACCTCTTCAGGTTCTTGACAGATCAATTCTGATCACTAGGTTTTGTGTGGTATATTCCTATTAACAGAATCAGAAGGATCATTGTCACCCTGGACAGAGCCACATGTAAATCCAGAGCTAGGCAGATTCTAGAATGACTATCTCAAGATAAGACCACACCAAGAAAGGATACACACCTTAACAAGATCTGCATTTCAGAAAAATCTTTCAAAACTGAAGTCGAATAGTTAAAGGCCAGATTAATTATCTGCCTCTCCTTCCTTAGGGGAAGGGGGGGGAGAAAAAAACACTCCATCTCACAAATGGAAAGATCTGGAAATGATACAACAGCTCCTTCTCTAACAGACACCCCCACACAGTGTATCACCAGCTATCAGATGGCCATCCGAGATCTGAAGGCTTCAGAACATTAAATTCGCTTCTCAAAGGAACCAAATGTTAAACCACGCCACACGTGTCGTTAGTCTCCTTCAGCATTCAATTTTCTCTTCATCTTATTATTTTTAGGTAGGATTCAAAACACCCACCAGGGATATATTTTTTTATAAGCGAGAACATTGTTTTGGAAGAAAATGTGTTCAACTCCTAATCATTTGTCAAAATTTTTTTTTATATGAGATGTAGCTTTCTATCTTTCTTAAAGTACAGTAAATTACTCATATTCAGGACATCAAAAATGTCACCCCTTTACTTAGGAAAAGAATAAAATCAGTCACACAATTATCCTCTCCATCACTCACAGTCCTGAAAAATCTTATAAAACTTATCTCTATAACCCTTCCAAACCCTCTGCTAGAAACTGGTGTAAACCCTGAGAGTGTCCCCTCCCCATCTTCCACCTTTGTTCCAACCGTATACTTAAAACATCTGCTCTGCAGCCTTTATGGTGGAGAATCAAACTCAGTTAAGCTGGATTTTTTTTCAAAAGCTTAAAGTCTCTTCAGAAGTAATTTATAGAATAATCTGCTTTTTTCATCAGAAAACGATAGAAGATAAAAAGGCATGAGGCAAAAATCTACTGACTTTTAATCTGCATCACCTTTCTGTAACCTTAACCTGTACTCGTATCAGGTTGGAAATTAGGAATTTAGTTGGCCAGCCTACATTTGAAACAGTGTTTCTTTCAGGGACACTGGATGGATCCATTCTCTTTTATAAACCATGGGTTATAGTAATTACATCTGCCACAGCCTAGACTTTAGTTTCCATCTTTAGGATAAGGAGAATTTCCGTAGATACTTAAGACTTATTTCTTTAACAAGCGTATTTGCCAATGTAAGATACGCCACATTAAATCCAAATATAAATTTAAATGCCTGAGATTTGGCCAAGAAACAGATTGGGTATCAAATGAGAACATCATGGTATTTCACACACTTATGTGTTAATTACTCCAACTAGGATTGATTTCCCCGAAGGCATTTTGCTTGACATCCATCAATTAGTCCTTTTGTGGAAATCGAAGTCATCTAATCAGTTGCAAAATTCAGAAAGACTGATAAACATAATTACGGCTGCTCTCTCTATTTTCTCATGGAAGACCTTTGCCATAATCCATCTCTATATCCAGCCTCAGGATCTTTTTACTCCCAAATAGATGCCCCCACCACCACCTCCAACATACTCTACAACCCCAGCTCCCACACCATCTCTAAACCTACGTTTACTCCCTTAATCTCTGCAGTCAGCAGAAGAAGAAAAACACAGGCCAATCCATTTCTGCAGGTGGACCCTGTGGTGACTCAAAGGCTGGGTCTGCCTGTAGGCAAATTCACAATGCAATGAGCAGCAGAGGGAATGAGGGAATCTGCAAACAGCATCTCTGCGTCTCCTAACACCAACTTAATAAGCAGAGGCACTGATTTTGCCTTTTTTCAAGAATTCACTACATATAGTAATTATTTAAACCATGTCATTACTAATGTTTTCCCAATATCATTTTTCAAATTGGTCCACCTGTAGGTATACCATGGGGGGAGGCAGAGCGAACTCCCCTCCACTCCATCTCCACGCACGGAGGCTAATGCCACTCTATGGTTGCCGATGCAGAACCCAAGAAGGGCCACAGCCTGAACACTCCAAGGGTGGGCCAGCACTTTGGAATTCTTCAGCCCACATGTGCCAACAGCTGCCTTCCCCCTCCTCACCCCCTCAATCCCTAAAAGAGTAGGGCTGTGACCATGCCACTTTGGAACAGCTCTTACATCAAGCTGCTGCCAATAAACCCTTGCTGATGGGCCCAATGACTGCACTCTGAACCCTGGAGGCTCGCAAAGCCCCAGTCTCCTCCTTAGCCAGACTTTGCTCACCACAGAGTCCGGGGAAAAGATGTCTGAGGTCACCTACCTTCACTCTCCCTAACTGCTAAGTGCAACTGTCAAGGATAAATTTAAAAAGAGAAAGAAATACAGCATAGAATATGATACTTCCAGTAAGACTGCTCCACAGCAGCTTCCCCAGGATTCAAGGCTGACCATACACGAGTCCTTCCCTCTACTGGGCTCCTTCTGAGTAGCCATGGGTCCCACAAGCTTAGAGATGAAGTGAGAAAGCAGGAGTCCAGGGAATGTGTAATACTGAGGCTCAGATTCTAAGAGCCAGAGTGACTTAAAAAAGGTCCTCTAACCAGCCATTTTGTTTTACAGATGAAAACACTATGGCCAAGAGAGGGTAGGTGTGGCTTACCCAAGATTAACCTGGTGCTAAAACTGATTCTATGCACCTTACTTCATCTTCCAAGATACATAGCTCTAAATTACCAAACCAATAATAACAACAATAATAATAACATACTATTTGTTGTGTGCTGTTTACAGGCACTGTGCTGACTGCCTTTCACAGGTGAGTTTGTTTGAACCTCACATCCTATAAGATACACATTCTTTTATTCCCATGTTAGAGATGAAGAAACTGCAGCATGTTAAATCCACTGGCTGGAGGCAAACAGCACGTAGATGAAAGAGCCCGCCCCTTTAGCCGTATATCCTATACACAATGACATTCGGCATCCCTGTTGTGATGCTGGGCACATCCTGAATCATCACTATGTGCATTACTTTCAGGATCCTTGCAGATCTTCTGTGGTTAGAGAGAATCAGAATAACCCATTTTCCCAAAATATCAAAAAACAGATTGCAGCTACCTTCCCACGAGTAGGGTCTGGTCTGATAGACTAAGTGCTTCCGTCCTCTAAGCTCCAAGCAAGACAGATTGTCTACAGAAAGGCCAAGTCCGCATGACATAACCTTGAGAAGACAAACTCTTGGTTGGTATTTAAAGGACGTCGCAATATTTTCTACATACATTTACATTGCCTCCAAAACGCTTTTCTCCCTATCACCTCCAGCAGGCATGGGCAGCCAACTCTGCCTTTGAGAGCCTAACACCAATACATTCACCCAGCTCACAGCACCCAGAGCCAGGTCCATGCACACCAGCAACCCCCAGGGTCCACGGGGAATCCTGAGCAGACCTTCCACTCAGTTGCACATCAGCCCCACCCCATGCACCTAGAGAAAGAGGGCATACAGATTTTCTGTTGAAGAAGTCTGTTCTGGGATGCTCTGAAATGTATAAAGTTGCAACAGAGCTATCTGAGCTGAGTGCTCCATACCAGCAATACTCCCTGTCTGGGAACGTGGAAGTGGCTAGATGGAAAGACGTTCTTCCAGAGGCAGGAAACGGTAGTGGGTAAAGAAAATGGGCTTTGTAGCCAGACCTCAGTTTAAGTGTTTTCCAAACTTAGAGATTTTGGGCAAGTTGTTAACCTCTTTGAGCCTGAGTTTCTCCATCTGTAAAAGGGGAACTAGTGTGCATTAAATGAGATAAAAGACTGTGTCTAGCCCAGTGCCTAGCACGTAGTAATACAATTATCATTCTTCAGGTTTTTGTTAAATTCACCCCACCTCTTTCCAGTGGAGAGAGAATTTCTCCTCATCTTCATTCCAGAAGAGGAAAAAAGGATAAGTTGAGGGGAGGAAGGTAAAAAAATTAGGCAGAAAATTCTACTGCCAGTGGATCCCAAAGCCAGGAGAGTCTAGGGAATGACTAAGTCTGGGCACAAAAAGAGAATCCAGCCAATTATACCTACTTCCCAGTACTTTCCAAATACATATTTATAGCATATGTTTAGGTGTTTATGCCATATATATAATTAGCCATTTTTCTTTGGTGTATCCAGTAATTATTTTATCAAATGCACATCTGTTTTAATTAGGCATGTACACACTTTACTATACTGTAAAATGTCAAACACACTGTAAAATAGCTCAGAGTACATTAACACATAAAAACAAAAATTCATTTGACATATCACAAACAGCTGCAAGAAGCTCATAGACCCAACCAGCTGCTACTCGACAACTTCCAGCCAATGGCTGTTCCAGCGGGTCCTTCAGAGATGGCTCCCAGGCCAGAGCCGCACTTTCTCTTTTCAGCTTTCTTGCCTCAACGAGACTGTCAGATATGGTGTTTGGAGAAGCATGTGTGGCTGGGTTGGTGCCACACGTGCCAACCTGTCTTTAGCTTGCCGAGCTGGAGAATCTCACTGCTGCTGATAATACCAAATCCCTCAAATGCAGAGGGGCTTCAGCTGCCAACTGGTCAACTGCCTCATTAGACAGATGGGGACACCAAGAACAGAGGGAGGAGCTGAGTTAGTGAATAGACTGGGGTCATCCTTAGGTCATTCCATGCCCAATCCAGTGTGCCTTCTACTCCAGTGGTTTCTAAACCTGACTGTGCATCAGAATCATTGGGTCACTGGCATAAAATGCCAGTTCCAAGGCCCACTCTGACCAAGAATCTTGTATAGGAGGTCTGAGGTGCAGCCCAGGAATATACATTTTAACAAAGACTGCTGGTAATCCCAAAGCTACTTTGTATGAAGAGTCTGTAAAGAACTCCTACAATTGAATAAGAAAAAGGTAGACAACCTGAGACTTACATAAACATTCTAGAAAGTAAGATATAAAAACAGCCAATGAGCATATGAACAGTGCTCAATTTCATTAATCAGGGAAATGCAAATTAAAAACCACAATGAGATATTTCACATCCACTCACACAACTAGAATTAAAAACATTAACACCACCAAATGGTGGCAAGAATATGGAGCAACTAGAATTTCACCCACTGCTGGCAGGAGGGGAACATAGCACAGCCATTTTGGAAAGCCATTTGGCAGTTTCTTATGAAGTAAAATATGCATCTGCCCTATGTCCCAGCAACTCCATCTAGATATTTCCTCAAGACAAATAAAGACATATGCCCAAGAATGTTCACAACAGCTTTATTCATATTATTCTCCAGGAAACAACTCAAATGGCTATCAGCAGAATGACGGATAAACAAATTGTAGTATGTTTGTACAAAAGAATACTACTCAACAATCAAAAGGAACTACTGATACGTGCAAAATAATGGATGAATCTCACTGACATCATGCTGAGTGAAAGAAGCTGGACACAAAAGAGTACACTGCTTATGCTTTCCCATTTATATATGATTCCATTTATATAAAGTTGTAGAATGATTGAAGCTAATCAATGGGGACAACAGTCAGAACAATGATTGCCTGTGGAGAAGGATGGGCTTGATTGGGAAGGGATTTTCTGGAGTGATAGAAATATTCTATACTTTAATAGGGATGCAAGTTACATGGATGTATACATTTAAAAAAACTTATCAAACTGTACATTTAAGATCTATGGTTTTCATTATACATATACAATATCTCAGTTTAAAAGGGAGGAGATACATATATAAATACATACATACATATATGCATGCAGAAGTAGCAATTGCTACAGGAACCTATTTTTACCAAATTATTGCTGTCTTCCCTCCCTGATTCCATTCTTTACTCCTTTACCAGTATTTGACACCTCCCAAATAATCTATTCGTATTCAAATCGTTGTCTCAGGCTCTGCTCCTGGAAAACTCAATCTAAGACAGTCACCTTGCCTGTGAGTTTGGGATCTGAGATTTGAAAACAGGTCTTTTTGATTCCAAATTCTCAATACCTCATGCTGCCTCTGACATACTCTTACAATGAAAGACTTGATCGTACCATTATCAATCTATGATAGATCAAGTAATCAAAAAACAAAAAAAATATATATTTTTTAATTCATAAGGTCAAACTGGCATATATTGGAATATATATATAAATATATATGTTTTTACATTCTCTACCTTGCAGAGAACACAGCCCATTTTTAAGCATTGTACTGAAAACCCTTAATATAGTCTAAAAATTAGAAATGATTTAGGCCACATTCTCTTAATACAATACAATAAAACTAGAAGTTAATAACAAATATTTAAATAAAAACAACCCAAAAGAAACCTTTCTAAATCCTGGGGAATTAAAAAGAACGATGTCTCTTCTAAATAATGATAAGGTCAAGGCAGAAATAAAAACTACAATAGAGATAACTGTATACACACACATTTACAGGATACGGCTAAAGCTGTACTTACTCATAACATGTAGCCTCAAATATTTCGTACCATTTTAAAAGAAAGTAAGATGATAAAGTTTTTTAACTCAAGAAACCAAGAGGAAAAAATGACAAAATGTAACTCAAGCAAGGGGAAAAAGATAATGAAGATAAATAAATACATAAATGAATTTAAAAACAGAAAAGCAAAATTGATAGATGATACCAAGAACTGGTTCTTTGAAAATTCAATAAAACAAACAAATCTCTGGATAAGCTAATCAATAAAAACAGAAGGTAAAATCATAAATAAATATATTTAGTAATGAAAGATGATAGAGGAATAGATACAGAAAAGGTTTTTAAATTATAAGTGAAAAATTCACCAGGTATGTAAATGGATTAGCAAATCTCAGGGAAATGGATAACTCTGGCAGGGGCAGGAATGGGTGAGGAGTAACAAATTGACTCAAGAATAAATCAGTTCATTTTTAATTATCCCCAACGAAAATTCTGGACCCATGTAATTTTATAGGTAAGCTCTTAAAAATCCTCAAAGAGCAGAAAATCTCATATCATATAAGCCATTTCATTATACAAAAAAAAAAGAATTATTCAATTTATTTCATAAAGTTTTCTTAACTGTGATACCAAAACTGATGAAATAGTGCATATACACACATGCATATGCACACAAAAATAAAGACATGTTAACACAGCAGGCCCAAGGCTGCTAACTTTTAACAAGGCCTATTTACAAGATTGGTCCTTGGCTGGCACCCGGGAACTTAGAATTCTGGAGTTTCCCATCCCCCTAACTGATAAAAGTGGCTGACTGTGCCTAAACTGCTTGTGCAAACAATACGTTTTATGTCGAGCACCAGCTTTCCGCCTGGTAGTCCGGAATTCTGGTACGTGCCTAGCAGAGGCTGCCCTCCTGATCAGCCTCTATGGAAACCCTAGACACTGACTCTAATGAGCTTCCCCGCTAGACATGATGTCACATGCTTTGTGACACTTGCGGGAGGAATTAAGTGCATCCCACGTGACTCCACTGGGAGGGGACACTGGAAAGCTTGTGCCTGGTTTCCCCCGGATGTCACCCCATACACTTTTCCCTTTGCTGATTTTACTCTGTTCTTTCACCGTAATAAGTCATAGCATGAGTGTGACCATGCACACACTGAGTCTTACAAGTCCTTCTCTCAAATTAACAAACCTGAGGATGGTCAACACAACACGCAACAGCCTTTATATGTAGATGTTAAAAATTCTAACTAAGATAACAATGAACATTAAAATAATAATTTTCCAAAGCCGAGTTTCAGTTTAGTAAAATGAGTATTAAACATCCAGTATTAGAAAGAAAAGAATCTAGTAATGTAGACGCTCGTATCAATCTGGTAAGTCTGAAAATCAATGGTCTTATCAGAAGAGGTTGAACAGACATTTGATAAAGTCTAATACTGAATCCAAACAATTATTTTAAACTAAAAAATTAAAGGCTATTTTATTGAGTTTCCTTTATCCTGAATATGATGAAGAATATCTTCAAACATTCACCACCAAAATACAAAACAATATAGCTCCTAAAGCCAGCCCTGTTTAAAATTGAAGCCAAAATAAGAATTCCCACCATAACCACTATAATTAACATTGTCTAGAAACTCTTCAAGATGCAACAAAATCTGAAACAGAAATAGGAAGTATTAGTTTTTTAAAAAAGGAGGAGACACTTACGTGCCTAGAAAATTCAAGAGTTTGGAAATTTTTCTGAATATCAGAAATATATTTTAAGAAGTGATTACCCCTACTTTGTACCATGTATCAGTAATCAAAAATACAGAACAATGAAACAGACTATACACAAAAGCCAGAAACACTACACAAAATCTAGAAATAACTTTTAAAAGCAACATGAATAGTCCATAAGAAATAAATTAAAAATACTTTTGAATATATGAACAACTTGAGGTATTTCTTGCATGAGAATACTGAATAAGTATTAAGCTACCAATTCTTGAGTTAATTTATAGTTTTTGTATAATGAGACACTGAATATCAAATGGACAATGGCCAGATCCTACATAAAAACAGAACTCTGACTCACAATCTACAGCAAACCTGCCTAGGAGACCTAACCCTTATCTACAAAAACGGCCCAGGAAGCCAGGCCGCTATAAATTAGACTTGTAGGAAATCAGACTATTATCTCCAGTAACAATCCAAGAAGTTAAACAATAATTTCTGTAACGATCAGCTCCAAATGGCCAGGACTTAATAACTGACAGCTTCCCTCATTGTTGTCCCCACTTACAACTTAGGACCAACCAGAGAAAGCCAAGTATGTACCCCTCACCAATCACACAGGACCCCCCACTTCTAGCTCATCCACCTCTAGCTTCTCCAGGCCAACCACCTGCAATCAGGGCACACCTGCAGCCTTCCTCTTTTTCCACTATAAAGTTTTCAAACTCCTCTGCCTACCTTTGAGGGTCTGCCAGAACACAAGCAATGAGAGCTGATTCCCATGTTGTAAAAAAACCTCTGAGTAAACAGCCTTTGTTTGCTCTCATTTGGTTGGTCTTTGTTTATGTCCACAATAATATCAAACAAATCCCAGTAAGACTTTTTTTAACCTTGGCAAAATAATTCTAAAGTTCATCTTTAAGGATAAACATCTGAGAATAATCAAGAACATTTTTTAAAAATGAAAGTAATGAGAGGATACTGGCTCTCCAGTGTTTTAAAACAATCAATTAAACAACACATATATTTAGCCTGGAGCCAAATACTAATATATGTAAATTTTCAGTAGCTAAAAAGGGTCATTACAAAGCAGTAGAGAAACGAAGATCTGTTCAGTCAATAAAATTGTGACAATAGGCCAGTGAGGGGAGAAAGTTCATATAAAACAGTATCTCATAAATGTTTCAAACTAAATTCTAGATAAATTAAAAAGTTAAATATAAGAAGTTAAATGATTAAAACAAAACTATAAGAACATGCAAGTGAACAGTATATAATCTCTAAATGTCTAAAAGGAATGAAAAAAATAAAAGGAAACAATAAATTTATAATTCATGCATTTAAAAACAGAACAAAAATAGAGTAAATACCATACAAAAATTGTGAACATCATATATATGTGGGGCATTGGTGAACAGCTCAACAGATAAATCGACAAAGTGCATAGGAAGATCACAAGCAAAAACAGAACAGCAAGCCAACGAGGAAAAATAGGGCAATGATTTAAGTAATAAGCTGCAGCTTTTTAGCTCTAAAATTAGGTATTTTCTTAAAAATAGGATAACCCAGTGCTGATGAGGTAGAGTGAAAAGAAAACTCACTGCTGGGTGGATTGCAAGTGGTATAATCTTTTTGGAAAGTGTTTTGGCAATGCGTATGAAGAGCTTGAAAAATATTCCTATCAGTCAAGCCATCCAGCCTAAAAACAGGAAGAAAAAAAAAAGAATCATGTACAGAGATGCTGAATTTATAATAACAAAGAGGTTGGAAACAACTGAAATGCTTCAGAATGGGAGACTGGATAAGTAAATTACCGTACATTCAAAAGAAAATGTCATTCGCTTATTCTCAATGTTTATAGAGAGTTTTGGGTAATACGGGGAACCGCTTATGTCAAATAGAAAGCCAAAAAGCAAAAAGCATATTCGTATGTTCCGTTCCATATGATCTCAAAAATGTAAACAATTTAACACATTTAAATGCTATACATGCACATACACATATGTATGGACGTACAAAATGTAGCTTGACTGTGTCAGAATGGTAGAATTATGGGGGACCTTTTGATTCTTTTTACTTTTCACCACACTTTTCAATTTTCTAATTGAAAAAAGATGGGGAGGAGGCTTTTGTTCTAAAAAAATGAAAAATAGTTTGTCCATGTTTCTTGTACCAATATTAGAAGAGGTTTTGGCTTTTTTTTTTTTTTTTTTTTAGAAAAGGAACTTAGAAAATGATACAATATATGTTGGTGCCTGGGGCAGAGGATTACCTGATTGAATAGTTCTGAAGAGGAAGGTCTCCAGAGGTAGATGCACTCTCTCCCCATTCAGGCCTAGATGACATAATTACCTTGGAAGAGTCCCCACAACCTTCCAGAAACTGCCGGCTCTTCCTATGTGCAGCCAAAGGTGAGCTTTTAATCCTAGGGCACACCTAACTCTAAAACAGTTGTGAGAAGTTTTCAAGTTCTCATTTTTTTTTTCTGACTTTTGAAACCACTTGTGTGGAGTTAGACCCATGATTTGCAATGATGAAGACTCTTTTAACCCTCTGGTTTTGCCCACGTGCTGTAGAAATCAGGACGAGAGTGACAGCCTGTAACGCGATCTCACCAGGGGAGAAGCCCATGCAGTGCCACGTAACGCAGAACAAGGGATGTTTCCAATCAATAACCTTGGCATCTCCCTAAATCTTTGCGTAGCTGTTCTTGTCTGGGCCTGGAATACGTATTCAGTTCATCATCTGCAGGAGGCAGGCAGCATGTTTAATCATAATATAACTGATCGGAACTGTTCTACAAATGTCAAGTGCCAGCTCCATTGTCTGCTATTTTTCTAATCAATCCCTCAATTCCCCGCATGCCTTATTAGCAAGGAATATCTCTTTTGAGACTCCTCTCACCCTCTGATTAATCCAAACTGGCTGAGAACATTCCCCCCAGAAGGCGATTCCGGTGCAGGTGACCACAGCTCTTCCCAGGAGCATCACCCAGGAGTCCTCAGGGCTCAGCTCCTCTGAGGGAGCACCCATGCTGGGGCCCAAGGTTTAGCTGTCAACGCTTTGTTTCACTAACGGGGCCACATCCAGCTAACACTTGGGTCCAGAAAGCAGAGTTCCAAGGCCCCTTTCACCCGCTAGGATCCTTGCCCAGAGGTATGGACTTTGCCTTCTGAATCCTAAAAATACAAAGAACATAACTAGACAACATCTCCCCAGGCAAAGAGGCTGCTCTTTCATCTTCTAAAGTGGGCTCCTGGGACCCTCCTCCTAACTCCCTGAGACCTTCTAAGTGATTCTGGGTGCCCATGTACCACCTGCTCTTCTGAGGGTTCCCCTGATGGCTTTTTGGCAGAGGAGAAGAGAAAATGCACAAATGTACCTCTGCTCCGATAGAAGTCCTTCCTTGGCCATGGGATTTTCCGTGGCCAGTCACTGCTGCCATCTCCCCCCCATTCGGCAGGAATTTGAAGCTCAAAAACTGGCCTGAGGTCACACGGCTTAGCTTCTTTTTATAGTTTTCTTTCTTCCTGTCCAAGCCCTTGCCCTCTTATTTCTTCCATCTCCTCTCTCCCAGTCATCTTCCTCTTCTCTATCTTTTTATTCATCAGCAATATTCATTGAGAACAAATATAAATCCAGTATTGTACTAGAATGCAAATGATAAAGGAATAAGACATTTATTCATGCTCTCAAAAAGTCTGTAACCTAGTTATAGAAAGAAGATTGGCAAAAGACATGAAGTAATTGGATGCTAATTTTATTTCTACTTATTGTTTTTTTCTCTACCATGAACTCCATGCTTTCCCTTATCTCTCCTGTTATAAAAAAAGTGTCAAAAAAACACTTTTTTTATATCTCATTATTATATACATCATTCAAAAAAAAAGGCTGAACCGTTTACAGAACAATAATAAAGTAAACACCTACGTACTTTTACAGAACAATAATAAAGTAAACACCTATGTACTTTCCATTCTACTTAAGTCATACAAATATTCCCAGCCAATGGCTGCCCCTTAGTAGGTAAGATAATTTATTTCTATGGGTGTTTCAGAATGGACAAATTTTGCAAGACTGAGCATTCCTCCAATTAGAAAAGAGGTGAAAAAAATAAAACAGTGCAGTCAGACATATGCTTCCTGTGGGCAGCCTTATGGTTCAGATATAGAGTGTGACGGATAGCCAAGAGCTACAGGGCTTTGGTTGTGACATATTGTAGAGGGTTGGAGGAATGAGGGCTGATCAAGGGAAGATATAATCATGAAAGGCAGGAACACACAAGTTTTACTAGGAAGCACTTGGACAGAGCTGCATGAGAAGGGAGATCCCTCCCAGCATGAGACTGTCCACAGGAGGCTGTTACTCGGAAGGGAAGGAATAAGGAAACTCCTGGGAGAGAGGGGTCTGGAGGGGGGCTTACATGTCTCGGTGGCGTCTAGGTTCAGCAGGATGTCAAGGGGTCTCTAAGTCAGAAAACTCCAGAGGGCCTTCACAGCTTGATGTCTTATAAACACAAAGCTCTATCTTATCAACGGCCAGCAGATGTGGTGGGAAGTTTCTCGTGATACGCAAAGCAGGCAGGTCCTAATGGCTAAAAATATGCTTGTTTGGGCTATTTTTAAATTGTTTTTAGCAAATAATTTTTTTATTTTATTTTTTACTGAAGTGGAGTTGATTTACAGTGTTAGTTTCAGATATACAGCAAAGCAATTCAATTATACATATACATGCATGTATTTTTTTTCAGGTTCTTTTCCATTATATGCTATTATAAGAAATTGAATATAGCTCCCTGTGCTATATAGTATGTCCTTGCTGTTTATCTATTTTATATACAGTAATGTGTGTTTGGGCTATTTTCTAAATAACTGGATATATAAAATATATAAAAACTTGAGTTTGGCACAGGAGGGCTTTTGAGCTAATGGGTATCAGTCTGCAATGAAGAAATAAACAACCTAGGGTCCAATATACAGAAGCCGTCTTTGGCCCATTTATATAACACAAGCCTATCTACTTGGTACAGCGGTATCCATCTCTTCCCTTGGAAGAGACCCCCATCATCCACCTGTGGTTGCTGCCTTCATGCTAACTCCTTGCCCACCCACACTGTCAATCTGACTCCCAGCCAGTGGGTGATGCTGGGGCAAAGGGGTGGTTCTTACCAAAGAAGGCGCCTGGGCAGACCCTGAGCCTGAGCAGACCCTGAGCCTGAGCTCTGGCAACAGCACCAGCTCTGCACGTCAGCCCCAAGGATGCTCTGTATGACAGGGCAGAAAGGACAGGAATCTTTGCCTCTTTCTGACCATCAGGGTTTGCTGAGCACAGGTAACCTAGACTAATGGCCTTGCAGGTATCTCAGAGTCAAAAATGGACTCATCCTTTCTATTTCTATACACACACATGTGCACAAACACACACACACACACACACACACACACACACACACACACACACACATCTGTAGGCAGACTCTCTTCATCAACTGCAGCCAAAAAAGAGTAAGCTAAATATCCAAAAACTAACATTTAACTGTGAGATGTTCCTCACCTTACCCAGGGAGAAAATGTACAAATAATGGTAAATTTTTCCAAAAATTTCTCTTGTAGTACCTTTATGTCTAATGCTAATTGGTAACCAAAAAAATCATTCAGCTGTAAAACATTTAATGGAATGTTCAATAATCAACATGTTTTTAAACAAATATTTCTTTTGGCAGAATCAGATGCAAGGATATTAAAAAAATAAGAAGTATCAAGTCAGCCAGTAAACCTTAAGATGTAAGATTATTCCTATAATGTATTTATAAGGACTTACTTACTCATCTAATGGACCCTCCATGGCATCCCTCGGAAGACAATTGCATAGTTTTATAGGCAATATTCTCACAAAGCTTATTCTGATGATAGTGTGAAAAGTGCCATGCTCAGAGAAAGACCGAACCTCTGGGGTTGAGACCATTCCCCTGCACAAAGTGAACCAGAGAATTGAGGCAATTATCTGAGTAATTGCATCTCACCTTTCCTCCTTCATCTTATCTCAAGAAAAGCTGCAGAGAGCTCAGACAAAATGTTTTTTGTTTGTTTTTGCCTTTGTTTTTCACATTCACTTAATTCTCCAGATAAATACATTATTTGCCCCATTACGCTGAGAAGGGCAAATGATCAAGTAATGTCTTCATATCTTTATCTGCTACTGGGGAAAAAAATAATCTGCAACTCTGCACCCAGGCAGTGTGACACATTTTTGTCAGTTTTCTTTTTCCCAGTGGGTGAAATTTAACCAATACTTTGTTAGTGAAGGTCTAGTCATTCCCCAGAGGAAAATTACAGGAGTGAAGATATAACCTCTGCCATGCCACATATGCGCTTAAAAGGATAGATTTCTAGGTCTAGCCACTGTTTTGAAATTAGGTTTTAAAAGGAATAGGTTTGTTGCTATGGATTTAAGGGGCAAAAGGGCCAACAATCACTTACAGTTCTCAGAAATAACAGTGAGCAAGAATATTTCCATCCTATTACAGCTCTGAAGAAAGATTTAAAAAACAACAAAAAAAAAAACCTATTGGACAAAAGTGAAGTAACAACAGCCACAAATGCTAACATTAACTTTGCATTATTGAGATTCACACACTCACGTCATTACCAAAGCAACCTCCAGATTAAAACAGACATAGCTGGTAGCTTGAAACTAATAGCAAAGAGCTGTCTGGCCATCACTCCATCAATTTCATCTCACGCCGATTTCCCCTGACAGCTTCTTCCCATATATTTCAACCAGCTGTAAAATCTGCCTTCTCCATCCTTTCTCCCTTTAAAGGAAAAGCCTGCCAGAGGATTCGGTGCATTAGGACAGACTTTATTAAACAACTTAATCCGTCTCTGCCTGCCTAGCAGAGCCCGGGGAGTCCTAATTAATCAATAAGCATTTATTGAGTGCTCCAGTGTGCATCGTAGTCCTGAGTCAGGCGCTGCAGACCCTTCAGGACCTAGTTAGGAAAATGGAGCACACTGCCTCCTAGAGGGTTTCTTAACAGCATGAGTTAGTATGTGGGGAAAAGGATGGAGCATCTGCTGAGGGCCTCCTGGCTATAAATACTGTGCTAGGGTTCCTATATACATGATTATTTCACTTAATCTGTATTCCTCTGCTAGGGCTGCCATAACAAAGTATCATGACTAGGTGGCTTAAACAACAGAAATTTATTTCCTCACGGTTCTGGAGGCTAGAAGTCCAAGATCAAGGTGTCGACAGAGCTGGTCTTATTCTGAGGCCTGCCTCCTTGGCTTGTAGGTGGACATCTCCTCCTTGTTTTCACATGTCCTTCCTCTGTGCACACTCATACCTGTGTCCAAATTTCCTCTTCTTCTACAAACACCAGTCCTATTGGATTAGGGCCCCCCTAAAGACCTCACATTAACTCAACTACATTTTTAAAGACATTATCCCCAAATAGAGTCACATTCTCAGCTACTGGGAGTTAGGACTTCAACATACGAATTGTGGGGCATAGGGCACAACTTAGTCCATAAGTCCATAATACAATTCTACCATGGAGGTGAGAGAATATGTCAGATAGCATTCTGTCAGTTCAAAACACAAATGAGCAAACAAAGAAAACAGAAAAATCTGACTCTTGACTCAAACTACGTTTTAGGTTAAGTTCGGTAGTAAATAACAACAAAAAATAACAGTGGCTCAAATGTAACAGAACTTTATTTCTTACTTGCAAAAAGACAAGAAATAATCCAAAACTGAAATGGTGATCAACAGTGGCAGGGACCCAGGTATCTTCTGCGGTTTCCATTCCCAAGGTCACCTCATGGTCCAAGAGGGCTGCTGAAATCCCAACCATTAAGTCTATCATCTACTTTGTTGATTCTGTTCTCAGAAAGGCTCTCCCTTCACAATTGTAAGATAGCTGCAGCATACTAAGGCCTTATCTTCCCTGAGCTACAAATCCAGTGGGAAAGAGCAAGAACCTCTTATTTCTAGAAATACAAGAAAAGTTACACTTGTGACCCATTGATCCTAAATTGGGTCACATGTGGTGGTCAAGGGAATATCATGTACTGATTGCCATGAGTCTGGACACCTACCTACCCCTGGGCTGAGAGTGTGGCTGACATGAACTCCTGAGGGAAATTTCATTTAATGTTTTACTAGAAGGACAAACGGATGCTGTACAGGACACTGTACACAATGTCCACAGAGCATTACCCACACTTTTCAGATAAATACAGTGAGACTCAGAGACAGTTACCTGCCCAGGTACCCACACAACTGATGGAGCTAGGACTCAAACCCTTCTGTCTGACAGCAAAGTCCTTCCTCTGTTGCCTTAATAGATTCAAAGCCAGGGGATATCACTATGGGATGGAGTAAGGGGTGAAGACTTCATGGAAGAGGTGAGATAATGAATGATAGGAAAGACTTACATACCAGGGAAATCAAAGTAAAAGCACCACAGGCGAGACTTTCTTTATATGAGTCAATGCCTAGAACAATGCCAGGGCACACCCAGCCACCACCCCTAGGGTCAGTCTGCAAATTCCTTACATCATTAGTAAGTATTCTGCAGAAAAATGGCTTTCAGAGCCAAAAGGTTTGTGAGAAACCTGTCTCTATCCCCCTGGTAAGTCACAGGAAGCAAAAAATACAGGTTCTAAGAAGTCCTGAGTTGTCTCATTTGGCTTGACCAGAATTTCCCAAACAAGGTTTATTCATTCCTCAAAGTTTTTATTTGTTGGTTGCTTAGTTTTGAACACCTATTAACATCTTTCATATTCAAGATATCAAGGTTCTTTAAAATGCACTTCAGGAAACGAATTGCTGATTTAATCCAAAGCTTGATTTTCCAGAAGAGGAAACCAAGGTTCAGGGAAGTTAAGGGATGTTGCCAAAGTTGTCTAACAGGTGAGTGGCAGCTCCAAGACGAAGACCCAGGCATCCTCACTCCCAAACCCTTTGTACTAACGTGCATGTGGGTGGTCGCTTTCAAAGTCCTTTCATATGAAATTATCTTACTATGTTGAGCATGATGAAACTAAGCTTAACATTGTTCTCATTTAACATTTCAGTTTTCATCTAAGTAGATAAGCAGTTCCCGCATTTCCAAGAACTGGGTGGGGGGTGGGGTGGTGTGTGTGTCCATCCACAGGCTCTTGCATGCACTAACATCAGAGACAAAGGCAATCAGAGTTAAATCACTCCTACGGCCATTTAGTCAATATAGGGCTAGGAACTATTTCTGTGTCCTCCCTTTCCTCTGTAGGTTTTGAGTAGATATATTAATCGATCAAGAAAGAAATGTTTATTGAGTGTTTACTATGCTCTCAGAACTGTTTGAGACCCTGTGGGGCACACAAAACAACTATAAATCAATTCAGTGATTATATATTGAATATTTACTATGTGAGAAGCCCTGTACTAAATATTATGGGAGGTACAAAGTTAAACAAGCTGCTGATCCTTTCCCAAGAAGCTTACTATCTAACGAAGGATGTAAGTGCTCATATAAGTGCTCGAATAAATACAATGAATAGCAACATATGATCATAGAAGGAAACTGTTTATGGAGGGAGAAACATTAAGCTGAAGTTGAAGCATCAGATCCAGCTGCACTGGCTCCTCTCTGCAGGTGAGAAACGTGAAGTTATAAAAGCCGCTGGGCTCCTGATTTTGCAGCTGAATGCAGGAAAGCCTCTAACAGAGGTTCTTAACCCAGACTGCAAATTGGAATCACCTGGGGGAGATTTTCAAACACAGATGTCTGAGGTTCCATCCCTGACTAAATGAATCAGAATCTTGGGGCTTCGGGCATTAGGACTGTATTTTCTTTTTAAAGCTTATCCAGGTGACTTTGGTGTGGTCAGGATTGAAAGCTGCTGGCCAGCTTTGCAGCAGGCGAGGTGTGGAGGGTGGGGGGAGGACCAGGCAAGCTGGGGTAGACAGAAACAGGGAGGTAGCTGGACCTGAGGACCATGGCAGAGGAAGAATCAGGGTCCTGATGAGAGGCTGGGTACTCGGAGTTAGCATCAAAGATGACTTCAAGACATAAGCAATAAAGCCTAGAACTGGAGAGTGTGTTGGGCAAAACGGTAAGGCTTCAAAAGGAGGGTCGAACAACATGGGTCAGGTCTCCTTTGAGTCTTTTACAATGTTTTAGGGAGCAGCCTCCTCCAGGGCACTCATCCTGATCCCCCAAATAGTTTTTGACTTTTGGTGGGAGGTAATTAGGCTTATTTATTTTTTAGATGGAGGTGCTGGGGATTGAATCCAGGACCTCATGCATGCTAAGCACACACTCTACCAGTGAGCTATATACCCTCTCTCCCTCCCCAGATAGTTTTTAGAACACCTTACAGGCCATAATTGTGTAGAGATTCCACAACCACTGCTCTGCAGCATTTTCCTTTTTTTCAGTTGAGGCAACATTGGTTTACAACATTACATAAGTTTCATATGTACAATATTATAATTCACCTTCTTATATATTACTTCTGTATACGTTCCAAACATAACTGGGAATCCTGAAATAATAATTGCACAAAAGGCTATGAGCTAGTGTTTACTGTGCACCAGGGTTGCACGAACACTTTGGCTATATTATCTCATCTAATCCTCCCAACAATCCCACCAAACAAGCATAATTGTTATCCTCCTTTCATAAATGAGGAAACCGAGACACAGAAAGTTAAGGAACTTGGTGGAGTTTCCACATCTCATGACTAAAAGAACTAAAATGTTGTGAATTGATCAAACGAAAGTTTGAGTCTCCTTATTTGCCTTTGTCAAAACACACTGGATATAGCGTCTTCGTGGCCTAGTGTTTGTTGACTGAATTTAGAAATTTCTATTGGGGCCAGAAACTTGAGCTAAGTAGGATCCAAGATCCAGAAGACGTTCGGAGCTGGTGAGATGCAAACAGGGAGCCCCAGAGGATTCTGAACGGGAAACATGTATAATATCATTTCATTTTCACAACTCTGAAGTTCAGAGAAGTGAAAACTCTTGCCCAAGCACCACTGGAAAAAGAGGTAAAGGTGGGATTTGAGCCCGGGTTGATCTGAATCTGAAAATGTGTTTTTACATCAGAACCGTGCACTGCCCCCAGCATACCTAGGACTAACCTAGGACCCTGACCTCATGAGCAAGTGTCGACCAGTAATCCCCCTGATATGTTTCTCTATCCCTCCCCCTCCACCCCACCGGCCCCCAGCGTAGACTCCCAGCTCTGTCCACTCCCACCTGCCCCACCCTATAGGGGCAGAACCCTGGCTCTGGCTTCATCTGCAGGACAACCCCACCTTTCTAAAAAGGCCAGTAAGTGGCTTCAGGTGGCAACTGGGACAGACGGCCTCCCCAGGCATGTGGAAAATGTAACTGGGAACAAAAACCTGAGAGAATTCCTCGGCAGTGCTGACAGCCAGTGGGCACACAGAAGGCACTTCACGTTGGTGGAAAAGGATTAGACTTCGTCGGCATCCACTCGCCAAGGTGTAACCGACTAGTCTTGTTGTGTGGGGCAGAAAGCAGGAGGCCCGGCACCCACCAGCTGCTCCGTCATTCCTGGGTTCAGCCATACTCGGGCTGACTCAAGGCCAGCCAGGCAGTGTCCAGCCTGCCACCAGCTGCCATCAAACCACCTGGATGCAAGAAGAAGGGACTGGCCAGAGCCCTCAAGAAGAGGAAACATACCCATCTCATCTCACCAGTGCCCTACAACAGATGCAGTTGGGCTACACACGGAAACAAGTGCAGGACCCCTCTGCCAAGGCGTACGGTGGAGCGGGCACGGGAAGGGATTGTCCCTGGTGTGCTTACAATGGCATCTGCAAAACAGCTCATTAATCACCCCACCGGGGGACATCAGCAAAACCATCTGGCCCCCTGCTACTCAACGTGTGGGCCCCAGTGCGGCGGCAGCAGTTTCACCTAGGAGCTAGTTAGAAATGCAGACTCTCAGCCCCTTCCCCAGACCTACTGAATCAGAATCCGCATTTCACCAAACTCCCCAGGTGACTGTGAAGCAGGCTGGCACCTGGGGTCTGGGACCCTAGTCTGCAATGCTCGCAGTGGGACTGAACAACAGAACACAGAGAAACTATAAAGGACTAAAAGTAACGGAGCATGCCCAGTTAGGGGGAATTATGAGCAATAAGATACAAAAAGGCCAAAACCCAACTGCCGCTTCTGAAGTGTCAGGAGCAAAAGCAGGGTACCCAGAGCAGAAGCAGGATACTGCGCATGATCCCTGCACACAGCACCACCAAGGGGGTGGGCAGACCATGAAGCCACCCCTGGACCTGCCCCTACCCTCACCCCATTTAAGGAGCCAGCTCGCCCCACCTCAGGGAACAAGCAAGGGAAACTTACTTGCTTTCACTCCCTCATGCTGCAACACCAGTCTCAATAAGGCCTTGCATGAATTTCTCATCTGGCCTCCTATCAATTTCTGGTGATGAAGGAGGCCAAGATCCCTGGTCAATGACAACTGTATGCACATGAAACTTTGAGAAGCACTGATCTAGAGCGCTGCTCATGTTTAACAGATGAGGAAACAGCTCTAAAGAGGTGAAGGGGCTTTCTCCATGGTCCCATGGCTAAACCATGGCAGACCTCAGATGGGTAATACCTCACACATGCACTGCTTTCCCTTATGGTCAATCATTTGATTCTCAAAACAGCTGCATGAAGTGGGCAGGGCAGGAATATTATCCCCATTTTACTGATGAGGAAACTGAGGTACAGAGATATTTAGTAACTTACCCAAGGATACACAGGAATTGGCAGAGCCAGGATTCAAGCCAGGGAATTCTACCTTATTTTGTTCAGCATCCTGGGCCAAGGGTCCACAGATTTTTTTCTATAAAGGTCCAGATACCAAATGTTTTAAACTTTGTAGACCATTCAGTCTCCATCATGACTATTCAACTCTGTCACTGTAGCAGGAAAGCCATCATAGACAATGAACAAATGGGCAACCTAAATGTCCATTGACAGATGACTGGATAAAGAAGTTGTGGTATATTCATACAACGGAATACTACTCAGCCATAAAAAAGAATAAGATAATGCTATTTGCAGCAACATGGATAGAACTAGAGATCATCATTCTAAGTGAAGTAAGCCAGAAAGAGAAAGAAAAATACCACATCACTCATATGTGGAATCTAAAAAAAAAAACAGAATACTATGAACTCATCTACAAAATAGACACAAACTCACAGACATAGTAAACAGTCTTATGGTTACTGGGGAAAGGGGGTGGGAAGGGATAAATTTGGGAGTTTGAGATTTACAAATGTCAGCCACTATATATAAAAATAGATTTTTTAAAAAGTTTTTTCTGTATAGCACAGGGAACTATGTTCAATATCTTGTAATATCATTTAATAAAAAATATGAAAATGAATATATGTTTGTATATGCATGACTGGGACATTGTGCTGTACACCAGAAATTGACACAATGTAATTGTACTTCAATTAAATAAACTAACAAACAAACAAACAAACAAATGGGTGTGACTATGTTATAATAAAACTTTATTTATAAAAACAGGCAGTGGGCCAGATTTGGCTGTAGTCTGATGAGCCTTGCATCATATTACTCGATCTGCAAGACGGTAATCTCTATGTCAGCCTTCCTATCCTATTGAAGAGTCATTGAAGGGAGGAAGGAGTGAGGATGCCCCCTCCAGGGAAAGCATCTCACATAGCACAGGGAATTTGTCTGGGAGAGGGAGGCTTTTATTCCGGTCCAGAGGAGGGTTGAGCAAAACTAGGTAGACTTTACCAAGGATGCTATGTATTGTGCAGGATACACCCTGAGGGAGCTTCAGACGGCCCAAAATCCCGCCTCCTCTCTGCTCAGTGAGCTAAGACCCTCGCTTAGGACATACCAGCTGGAGAGAAGCGAGCCCTTTGCTAACTGCTCTGCCCAGAGGTGGCCCTTTCTGCAAACTCCCTCCTAGAGGGGGTGCCTTTTCTACTCTGTGTGAAGGAACTTTGGGCTGGCAGCAGCCCCCAGTACCTCCAGGTCCCACTCCAGGCTGAGATCCCTCCCCAAAAGCATTCTTGCAACGAAGGCCTGCCACAGCTGCTTGGCAAACACGCTTGTGTTGCAGAAAAGACAAAAGGAGTGAAACCCCAGTAAGCAACATCTGACTCGGGAAACAAAGCTGGGGACCATCCTTTAATGTGTGCATTCATTAATATTCCCGTCAATTTTAAACACTGGGGTAGAGTTTCCAGACTTTGCAGATCATTTAAAAGCTTAAGGGATTATCAAACCAGTCATTTAAAACGACACTTTCACTGTGCAAATATTATTCTATTAAAGAGCGTGCATGGCACAGGCCGGGATCAGCTTTGGCAGGGGTACAGGGCCTTCCTCCATTGCAAACCCCACTGCTTCCTCATAAAGCTGTCAAGCCCCCGCTTAATGAAACATACATAAACACAATGATGTTAGCCATGTCATAGCAAGCTAATTTATTTCGGCTTTTTCCCCGTTGTGCTACCCTATTAAGGCGTTTATCAATGTATCCTCTTAAGATTACCCCCAGCAGGTCTGCCATTGGCCCGAGGAGAGGAAATCCAAGAAAGTGTTTAATTTCCAAACAGGCCAAACATCTTAAATAAATAAATAACCAACAGACCTGGTTTGCATGTAATGGCACCACGCACAAGGCAGACTGTTGGGGTTTTATTAGGAAAGAGACACTGTAAGCTTAATAAACATGCCTGTTCTCTTCCCAAGGTCCTTTGACCTGATAGAGCAGCTGCCTTCAGCTCTTGGTGGCTGGAGAGGTTTTCTTCTTTAACTACCAAGTTACTAAAGAAGAAGCTACCTGGCGTGGACAGGGTTTAGGAAAACCCTCGTTCAGCTCAGTTTCCAGTTTTTCACAACGTGTATCTGTATGGCCTTCCTGGCTCTGCCATTCCCGGTATTCATGGGGTCTGCCCGGGCAGTCTTGGAGGAACAGAGAGGCCTTTTAGTGTAGGTTTTTCCCCAGTCCAGGGAGACAAAAATGATTCTGATAGAAAATGTGGAAGCCTTCACAGACCCAGAACCCTCCAGGGCTCAGACCCTGGGAGACAGCAATGCGAGAGGCCTCGCAAAATGATCAACCCCTGGGAGTCCACAAAGCCAGGGAAGAGGATTATTCACCACCAGTGTCAGAGGTGCTGGGCTGGAGCCACCCCGAAAGGTCCCGTGTCCTTTTTAAGGGTAAATAAGAGTACATAACTTCTCAGGAAAACAACTATTTCCAGAGACATTTTTCTTGCAATAAAATTACTTCCCTGAGGAAAATTCACAAATTGGCCCAAATGACTGGATGTCACTATTTTCAGCCACAGAAATCTGCTTACGTCAATGACAAGCTATAAATACCGAGCCACTCGGGAGTAGCTTTTACAATTCCACCCCTGACTGGGCCTTGGCAGTTGGGGCCTAGGAAGAAAGAGTTCTGGAGGAAATCTGTAAGCCCTGGTGTTCCTGAGGGGACAGGACAGATTCTCATCAATCTTTCACCTTCCTCTCTCTTCTGTCCCCATTCCAGCCACCAGCCCAGACATACATACACACACACACACACACACACACACACACACACACCAATGCCGTGTGCTGCGTATGACACCTGACTCGGGCCTCCTCTTCAGGGACAGCCTGGCATCTTGGCAGGAATGCTGTGGACCTCAGGGGAAATGCCTGCTTAACCTGCTCATCGAGGGGCCACTCCTGCCCTTTTAGAGAAAGCAGTATTTCCCAGGATGCACCTGTGCAACAAAGGGTCCTGTAATTGGGGGAGTAAAAGCCTATCTCCAGGTGGTTCAAAACAAATTCGCTTATTAAAGGCTCTGTAAAGTCTTATAGTAAAGATACTTGTTAAATTTTGTCTGACCTAGCACTTGGCGATTTTATTTGACTACCGAACATTTTATTTAAGGAACGTTGCTTACTGCGAAACACAGTCTTAGCAAACACTGATAGAACGTTGATGAAACACCAACTACCACAAAGAAAGAAGCCCTAATGACATCAAGTCTGGAATCCTCAAATGGAATATTTTCAAGTCAGCATGGAAGCTTCTAGAAAAGGAGGCAACACATTTGTTTGTAACAATTCTGATTTTTCAAAAACCAACAGGCCACCCTCCCTCCACAGTAACGTTTGCTAAAGCAAGTGCCACATGGCACGTGCAGCTCTGTAGAAGGGACACAAAGGCATCTGTGTCCAGCCATTCCAGGCCATCTAGGGGAGAGGGAAATCTGCTGCTGCGAAAGAACCTAAGTGCACAATGCCAACACCAATCGCCTTCCTCCACAACAGACTGGGTGCCCGGGCCAAAAATCACTCTCGGTTCTCTTTTTAATTCTGCCCTCCTTTATCCACTAAGACTGGGGGGAAATTATTGTGATTGGAATTAGACGGCCACCTGCAGCTAGATCTTTAGCTGTTATTAGGATTCTGTTTAAGCCCTTTCACAGCAAGCTCATTGAAAAAGTCAGTGGACTTTTGAAGTTGCCCAATACTATCTCTGGTGATTTTCTCAAGTTAACAACCTCAGTACTAGCCAATTGTGCCGGCGGGGGAAGGTGATAATCTCCTCCCCAGGGTCGCGGTCAGGAATTAAAGGGTCTGGGATAAATTACAGAAGTGATCTCTGCCAAAAACTCGTCTCCTTGATCTCGCCCTGTGCTTCCTCACTGTATTTTTATTTTAATACAATGTTCAGGTGCTTTTCTACCCTTCCTTTCCTAAATTCCTCCAATAATTCAGGCCTTGATGCCTTTCCCAAGCATCACACCCGCTCAGAGCTGGCCTCATGTGTGCACAATTTGGAGCGATGCCTCTAACCATTGCTTACTTACAAATTATTTCTGTACAGTTACCTAATATTTCTTTCTAATGGAGAATGCACACACTTTCCCTTCGTTTTTAAACCCCCAACACTCCGACCTCCAACACCTACTACACATGTAATCACAAGCCTTTATATTTGTTTATTCCTTTCCAGCTTAGGAGGAGGCTTCCTGTCCAAATTCCCCAGCTACAGTCACACAGTACTGTCACTGGGACTTGGGAAGGAGCCCGCCAGGTGTTTATTACCCAGTCCCTGGACAGGGAGCCAACTTTGGTTCCATTTTTCTGGATCAGTAGCTCAAAGAACTCAACCAAGTCTGAGCTGGTCTCCATGATGAATGACAAAGAGAGAGAATTCAAACTTATCTCCAGTGGCCCAAGGCAAAGACCACAGAGCCAAAGCCCTAAGACTCAGAAGAGCCCCTTAATTCCTTGTAATGCTTAGGATGAAACTCAAAGGGCAGCCCCAGAGAACAGTCTTTGATCCCTCCAACTTTGCTCTCAGTTTTGCTCCTGCCACAGCTGAGACCCATTCCACCAAATCCACGTTACACTGCTTTTCTTTGGGGACAGAGGAAGGGGTGGGTTTCTCTTTCTTTTTTGGTTTAATTTTTTTTCTAATCAGTGGGTACCTAATCCTCTACTGTTAACACTTTTCTTTCCACAGAACTTAATATTAGGAGAGTTAAAACAATGGAAGAGTTCAAAGAAAAAACTCCTTTAAAAAAAAGAAGCAGCAGCCAATCCACCAGGATTCAAATCCTGGCTTCACCACTTATGGGCTGGGTTGCCTCGGGCAAGCTTCTTGACATCTCTGAGCTTCAATTTTCTTGTCTCTAAAATGGAGCTAATAATAATGCCTCCTTCGCAGAGTCCTTACGAGGACCAAAGTAGTGAATAGACGGTTTCTAGCACCTAATAAGCACTAGATGGTATTTTATTATTCTTCTGCCTGAATCACTGGGATAAAAATAAATAATAAATGAGCAATTTATTCTCCTGAGTACAATGAGCACCCAGCAGAGCCTAAGGGCTGTTGATGAGGTCCTACAGCCCTCCTTTGTAACGTGAAAAGTCTGTTCCTTCTCCTACAGAAGCTCCAATTATTAGAAAACCCACAGAAAGTGAACGCTATATTCTGAAATATAGTAATGACACACTGGTAAGTTTGGAAGAGCTAAGAAGGAAATCTGGATGCACCCTGCTCAAACATCAAAGGCAGGGGAACTCACAGGGCCTGCATGTCTCTGAAGGGCCTCTCTGATATTGACTACATCGCGGGAGGATGGCACTGCCACCCCATCTTACAATGACACAGGCAGTTTCCGGCCAAGATTCCACAGCCTGTAAGTGACTGAAGAGGGATTCGAACACAAAGCTCACTAACTCCAAAATCCACCTCTTCCACCATTCCCCTGCCAAACATAACAGAGAGAGGAAAGTAACCAAAGAAAATTGTTACTCTTTTATCAATGGCTGAGAGAAAGCAACTATCTGGTAACCCCAGAGAGATCTTCTGATACTGTTTTCATGCAAACTCACCATCCCCGAGCCCCCACCCTGGACCCCAAATCATTAAACTGGAAATCAGAGAGCTAACAGGAATAAGGGAGGAGAAATCAAACTGGAGAACAAGCTAGACAGATATACCATGTCTGCTAAAAATGCACCCTATGATGCTTCAGAAGCTTCTAGAACACTGAAACAGCCCCTGGATTTCAAGAACCAGGGCAGTAACGAAGGCTTAGCTGAGAAGTAGCCCACACGGGGCTTGAGTTTGGTTTGGATTTCTGTTTTGGTTGTTATTGACTCTGCGACTTGCAGGGACGTGAGCCTGCTTGCTACATCTAGGAAAATGCTGGGAAAACCTTTGCTCAAATGATTTGCAGATGCCACGAAGCACATCGTCACAGAAGAGTATGGGCCATAGTGAAGGCTTCTGGAAACCTAACTGAGGCTCCTCAGAGACCAGGACAGGGCCGGAGAGCTGGACACGGAGATGAAGTGAGCTCCAGATCTGTCTACCTCATTTGTGTTGGTTTCTGAACTGCCTCACGCTGGCTGCTCACAGTGAGCTGGAACCAACAGCCTGGACCAGCCAGTGGGTGTGTGGATCTGTAGCTGGTTTCAGGGGTGTCGCCTGCCAGCCTGACTCTGCATCTCCACAGGGAGCAGATGTAGAAGCTGCATGCTTAGCTCAGGCCAGCGGGTACCCGGCCTCAGAACCAGCAGATCCAGCCTTGGATCAGGGCTCATCTGCTTACTCCACTCCCCCTCAGTTTCTTCATCTTTGAAATGGGGCAGCAAGATCTACCACAGGGGCTGTCTTGAGAATTAGATGAGGTAACCTTCATTACGCTTATTAGTGATGGTGACAGTAACAGCTGACATTCACTGAGCGCTTACAACCAGCCAGGCTACACACGACGTGCTTTGCATATATCGTCTCATTTAATCCTTAGAACGGCCCCATGCACTGTGTTCCATTATTTTCCAATTTTTACAGATAAGGAAATTGAGAGGAAAGGCAGACCTGGCTCAAGGTCACACAGACAGCAGGTGTCAGAGAGGGGAGCAGCACCAGGCATTCCCCTCCAGAGCCGGTGTGCTCAGTGACTGGGATGCAGATATGGCTTCCGTTCTGCCAGGCTCTGCGCCACTCTCTCCACAGACATCCATCCTCCGCACCAATACTCTCCACACCGAGTGTCTTCTCCACACCAGGCACCGTTCGTGGGACTCAGAGAGACACGAAGATGAATAAGACATGATTTCTTCCCCAGAGGGAGTCAGAGCTCAACCAAGGAAAGAGTCAAGGAGGCAGGCGGCCTTGATAAATGTGATATGTGCTCTCCAGCAACACCAGGAGGGGGCGCTCGAGACCCAGCCCGGCAGCTGGGCGCCTTCCTGAAAGAAGACCTAACATCCGTGCACTTGGAGCACGTCAGGCACTAGTGGACACTGCCTCCTTTCTTCCCACCACAACCCTCCATGGATGGCACCATTACTAAGCTCATTTGACAGATCAGAAAACTGAGGCTCAGAGACTGTCCTCACTTGCTGGGGTTATGCAGTCAGTGTAGTAGAACCAGGATGCTCGACCGTGCGGCCTGGCCCCGGGCACGTGGTGCGCTAACCATTATACACACTGCCTCCCATATGGGCCACACATCATCGGCTCCACACGTCTTTCTGTCTCTTGATCCTCTTATCCACCACCAGATGCTTGGAGAGTAGGAGCTACTACCTGACTTGGACAGGTAAGTCCCTGAGTCACTCTCAGTTATCAGGGAGAGGGTTTGCCATGACTAGTGCTACAGCAGGGGTATCCCCTGACAAGGGCGCCTCGTGGCAGGAAGATAACCTCCTAGCAGATGAGAGGAGAGTGCAGCCCTACCAGACACCCACTGACCCACTAGGCAGCCACAGCTGAGACTCTCTCTCCAGGGACCCCCGCTAGGCCCTCATGAAGTCAGAGGCACAGAGCTTCTCTGTTTCAGCCATTCCACTCTCCTGCCAGGGGGCATCACACACAGAAAGGATGCGCTTCCCGCTCTGTGCTGTGGACCACTCTTCAGTGGTGTCCTCTCGGCCCTGAAAATGCACGGTCATTAGCAAAGGGACAGGATGAACCACTGTGGAGAAGAGAGGTGGGGGACCTGCGATGTGCACCGACTTCTCCTGCCAGGGTCTGCTTAAAGTCAGAGAGAGGAGCAAGAACCCTCCAAAGGGCCCTCCAGGAATCTGCGGTCTCCCTGAGGAAACCATAAAACTCACAGGCGATAGCCAAAGATAGTTCAGTGCCAAAATGAGCGCCCACCAGGCAACCCTGAGTATGTCAAGATTCTGAGACAAAAGGAAGCCCCACGGTGCCGGCTGGAAAGATGCCATGAACTAGGTGCAGAGTGAGCTGCGCCCAGAAGCGTATGGTGCAGTTCAGAATTTTCTAGAGACCCTGCTGAGGGCCTTCAACACTGCTCCTCATCCGAGGACAAGACAACCGTTGTGTCTGCTGCAAGTCTCTTTGCAACATCTCCCTCCATCTCTTCTGTCTCAGACACTGCCCAGTGGGGAAGCTAGGGATGCCATGAACCCAGACAACTCCCAGCATCGTTCTGCTTCCTCTCGCCCTGGGAGCCAGTTACCTGGCGTGGATTTATCATCCAGGTACCCACAGTGATCAGGGGAACCAGGCCTTGCCACATGAGGGCCTGGTACTGTCTTAGTCCTGTTTCAAATTAACATAAGCAATATTCAAGGCACATCTTGCATGAAACCGAAAAATAAAATCAAAAGATATCTACCTTATAGCCAATAAAATGTGAGGCTCCCTCTTCAAAATTCAGCCTTTTTCTGCACCCAGTTTTACTGTGTAATGGATGCAGCTTCTTAACAGGGCAGACAAAAGGGATGCTACCGGCTTCCCTGAGTAGTACTGAGAGTAATAGGGGCGGGAGGAAAGGCACGTAATTGTTTCCCCCATCCGAGCTCAGCGACCTCACTTAGAGCTTTGCTGTTCTCTGGCGGCTGGAATGTGAGCTTGATTTCTAGCCTGGAAAACAGAGCCCCACTCCCAACAGCAGCTCGGCCCTCAGTAGCTCCTCTCCCTTTGTTCACCTGGCAGAGATGCGGGGTGCAGAGCCCTGGGGTCCCGCTGCGAGTCTCATCTACAGTGGTTTGCAGAATGAACATAAAGTGAGTGCTGTCCCCAAAGAGCCGAAGGTCACGGTACAGGAGACGAGATTTATAGAGTGCTTCCAACAGCTCCATTGGCTCCCATGCAGGAAAGAATGCCTGCGTCCCAGTGGCACATTCTAGTCGTTTTTCCTGCTGAAGAGATGTATGAGATGGCAAGCAACCACTGGACACTGTGCCAGGACTGGGACGAAAGAATAGTTCCTGCTGCTCCTGCCTACATTTTCTTGGACTTTAACTGTTTGTCGCCCTGTTAAAAAAGAGACAGCAGGCCCACAATGGGGTCATTTATGCTAAGCCCACATCACCAAACCAAGACTTGATACCTAACTTAATTACAGTTTCAACTTCTCCCAGGAGTAGCATCCTAAACCAGCCTGGAATGACCTGGTCGACGCTAGAGGGGTGACCTGCCAGATCAGCCCCCTGCCGTCCCCTAACGAAGGTGACCTTGCCACAGACAATCCACTCTTTGCTGATAACTTCCTTGCCCTGCCCCCTTCTCTCTGTAAAGTCTTTCATTTGGTACAGCTCTTCAGAGCCCCCTTCTATCTGCTGGATGGGATGCTGCCCAGTTCATGAATCAATGAATACAGCCAACAAGGTCTTTACCATTTACTCAGTTGGATTTTTTTAACAGCTTTAAATTTTATTTCTATGCTCATGACACTTCAACCCTAGCAAGGTAATTTGGTGGGGAATCATATTTTAAGGGATCTATCTAAATGCTCCCTGGGTTTCCGCACATTTCTGGATCACTTTTATCACTGGTAGATGGGACCAGCATGTGAGCAATCATCCTGATTCATTAGCACCCTGCAATTCAGACAAGCTGAACAGAACAAATTAAGTTGAAATCATAGCTGTAAAACAAAACCATGTGTTGCATTCCATGCCCCAGGCTGACCTTTGAGAAAAGGCAGCACCCGAATCTGGGTACCCAGCAATCTCCTTTCTCCTACACCCTGAGGATGTCCTCACCTCTGAGGCCTGTTTCTTAAAAACTCTGGTTCTGGAATCCCAAGATCAGCAAACTGTGACCTTGGGCACATCACTGTATGCATTAAGACACGAATTTGACCAAATCCAAAGCAACTAAAAACAGGAGAATCCATCAGAGGTCTCCCAAGTGACACTCACTAATTTGTCCATCTTACTGGTTTCTATGTAGAAGACTATGTGAAAACCTTAGAAGAGACAGGAGCCAGAAAATCAAGTTTTCTTCTCTCAAAGGCCAGCACAGAGTCTAAAACACATTCAAAGAAAAGCCTGCCAGCCAAGGGTCCTGGGCTACCTCCCTCAGGTCAGGGAGCTCTTTACTGAGACGTTGGGGAGGAGGCGCTCACACCTCCTGAAGGTGCCCCGGGCACCTCATACACATCTTCTTACCAGAAACCCTATAAAGTTGGTACCACTATCACCTCTCCTTATTTTGCAAATGAGAAAACAGATTTAGCTGTGCTGAGCAATTGTGAGCGTCACTCACCAAGAGGAGGAAGGGTCTAAGGTCTGCCTAATCCTAAAGTAGATGCCACCTCAGATTGTGACACCAAAGAGCCAATTTCATATTAAAGGGCTCTGTCAACAGAGGAATGCAACACAAATATAAGGGATGTGGCCAGAAAGGATTTTACATTTTTTGCACCAGCTGCTATTTCAGTAGTATAGCTGACTCAATTTCCCTTTTGACAATCCTCCATTTAACAGTAAGTGTTGCTGAAAGTAGACAGTGACTACACTACGCAAGAAGTCAGATTTGCCTTCAGCAGCAGCTCCGTGTTTATAAACTGGAAAAAAAAATAAATAAATAAACTGGCCCAAGAGCACCATCCAGTAGACCCTTGACCTCACAGTGAACTTGGTTTTGTGGAAGAAGGACACACAGCCTGGATTCTAGTCTCAACCAGACTGTGAAGTTCCTGAGGGCAGGACCCCTACCTAAGCCATCCACATGTCCCCAGCACCCAGCAGAGTACCTGGCACACAGTGGATCCTCGATACACATTTGTTTGGTGAATGAATGGATGAGTGAATGAACGCATGAATGAACAGAGATTCTGATTACATAGAAGGCGTTTATGTGGAATGGAAGGAATGGAAAACGCTGGCCTAGGGATCTGAAGACCTGTGTTCAAGCTCTGGCTCTGATGTGAACCAGCTGAGCAGTGTCTCTGCAAGTCAGTAAACCTTCTCTGAGTCTACGTCCTCATCTGTCCCAATGGGGTAAAAGCACTTCGGCATCCATCTTAAAGGGAGGCTATATTAAACGAAGCAATATTTACGGATGAATGTGGTTTAAATCTATTCAAACAAAAGTTATACCACTGTATGATATAGAGTCAAGGAACCACAGTGTGTCACAGCCAAAGCCACTGCTTTACAGATGGAAAAACTGAAGCCCAAAGAGAAGAAGGATAAGGCCCCAGGCCGTTGGCCTGATAACATATTGTCTAAGCTTCTGGTGCCAGAGTCAGCAGATCTTCTTCAGGCTGAGTCTATATCACCCACTTCACTGGGTGGGCCATAAGCTTTTCTCAAATGGGATACACCCCAGAAGCACACTAGGATGTAAGATCCTTCCTATATCCCTGTCTCTGTCTTCTGAACCCATTTGGGGCTGTTGAGCAAAGTTTTCCAGAACATGGGAAATATGTTCCAAGCACAGCCATCAGCTCTTCTATGATATGTGAGCAGTTCTACTGGCCCAGTTTCTCTCTCAATGTCCACCCCTCCCCAGAGGACTCCTCTGCTCCTGCCAGGCTGGTCTCCTCACCATCCTCTGATGTGCTCCACACATGCCAACCTCTGTGACTCCAGCCACATCATCCTTCCCTATTTTTCTCCCCAACCTTGGAGCCCAGCCCTCCAGTTCTCCATCCAGGTACCACACATCCTTGAGAAAAAGCTCAAGTCCCACCACTGCCAAGATGTCCTCCCTGACTACCCCAACCCACAGTCTTTCTCTCCTTCCTCCAGCCAGCCCACACATTGATGTCAGCTGTGGAACAAATCACATCCCCTAAAAGGATATGCTGAAGTCCTAATCCCCGGCACCTGCGAATGTGACTTTATTTTTGGAATAAGGTCTCTGCAGATACAATCAAATTCAGATGAGGTCATACTGGAAGAGGGTGGGCCTTAAATCCAATGACAGGTGTCCTTATATGGAGGGAGATTTGAAGACACAGAGGAGACACAGGGAAGAAGGCCATGTGAGGACAGAGGCAAAGACTGGAGTTATGCCATCACAAGCCAAGGAACACCAAAGATAGCCAGCAACTAGTATAGATGGAAAAGGCAGGGAAGGGCTCATCCCTAGAGCTTTCAGGAAGAGCATAGCCCTGCCAACACCTTGATTTTGGACTTCTAGTCTCCCGAACAGTGAGAAAATAAATTTATGTGGTCTTAAACCACTGACTTTGAGATACAGTGTGATATCAACCCTAGGAGACCAGCGCAACATCTCAGGCCATTCCCTGGGCTTGTGCATACCTGGCTCACCATGTCCTCCTGGTCATCTTCTTGGAAGCACATCATAGGTCTGTGAACTGCCTGAGGTTAGGAACTGCTTCTCAAACACCTTTGTAGTCTCCCCACTGCCTTATGCCCAGAGGCTTGACAGATTTAGTTTCGAGCACAGTAACTCTCAACATTCCATCAGGAACAGGGGCTGCATTAGAAAGGACACTTGCTCTCTACTTGGATTCAACAAGTTCTAGCAACGTGACAAAACAGAGTTTGGGTGACCATTTTTTAGAGAATACAACCCTGCTTTCCAGCTGCAATTCAGTAGCTCCAACTGATTGAAACAAGCTGACCCAAACCTTCCCTTCCACCTACTCTCACCAAGCCGTAAACCAAATGCAGTCCAAACTGTCTGCCCTTGCCCATGCCCTCCAGCCTGGCCTAGCTCTGCCCTTACCTTCCATCATCACTACCAGCACGCACACACATACGCACTCACACTCACCTATGGTATAATTAAATTGGACTTGACTCTGTGTTGTGGTCCCTCTCAATCTTCAGAGTCAAATCCTATGTGGAGTTAACTTTGAAATTCAATGACCCAGTCTCAGCATACCTAGACAGAGAGATGACCACAAGTACAATAGTGCTGGCCACGCTGCCAGCCATCCCACTCTGGTCCCTTGTACGTGAGCTGAGAAAGGAGAACCTGCATTCCCCTCAGCAGGTGTTAATTTGAACAGGCCTCTGATTTTTCCAGCATCTCACCACACTGAACATGCAGCCAGTGTTTAAAGATCAACATGTTTCAAGCAATGTGCCCCAAGGGCAAGCCACTACCGCCACTTGTGCTAGACACAAGAAGCAATACGAAGAGAAAATTTGGTTATACATGATTTTTGCCTAAACCCCTGAGTAGTGTGTGACTCACAGATACTGTTTCCCCTCTTCTCTGCCCTCCTCATCCTCTCCTACATCTGGATCATCCCCTGGTCTGCCTCTCTATGAATCTAAACCCTCCCCAATTTTCAACATTCAGTTCAAACGTGGTCTCCTCCAATAAACTTTCTGTCATTCCAGGTAATCACACAGTCTCTTAGCTCCCACTGAAACCTCTCTTTTGGCAGATGATCCTAAGTACCTTACTTCATGGGTATTTGGATATATTTTTTATCTACTAGTTAGCCCCAGACTTGAAGGCTCTTGAAAGCAAAGATCAGGTCTTATAATTTCTCCCTTTCAGTTCTCAGAATTAAATAAGAAAATGTACTTAAAGGGCCTATGTGATGCCTGGCATGTGGTATGTGCTCCACAAATCCACAATTGTGCATCTTCATAACCCCTGGAACACCTTGAAATTCCATTGAATCTTGCAGCTGCCTAATAAATGTTTGTTGAACACACAAATCAACATGTATACATGGCGGTCTTTCAACTATGATCACTGAGTACAATTTGAATATTTTCATTTTCCTCCGTCATTTTTGTGGACCCATACAGATGATTTCTGATACACATCTCTTAGGTTGAAAGCAATATGGTGATGCCGGCGGCACGCGGTGGAAGGCCAGCATCACCCAGTAGTCAGTCCAGAAGTAATCATCTAAGACCCCTGCCATAATCTGAGACCTCAAGCACAGGCTGGACAAAAACAAGCAGCACCCTAGCCAACCACTACGCCAGTTAATGAATTCAGTCCTTGTGCAGAAACACTGTGCAAGTCATCCTGACTTTTGCACCCATCTCACTCCTTTGATAGTCTCTTGTTAATGTCGAATGTCTTCATTCATATCTATCACCATGTTTCTTAGCGAGTTTAAATCCACGGAGGTTGAACCCAGTGGGCACATTGGGAAGTGTGCACAGAGCTGGCATCTCTTGATGCCATAATTATCAGAAGCTGAATGAATTCTAAATGTTTCTGAGAGGGGTAGCAGAGAACAGATATAAGAAGTCGCCTCCTTCATCCCTACTGCTGACAGCATAGGATACACTTCCCCTCTCTTGAAAAGGAGTCTGAAGAGTCTCCAAACTCCACAGACAGCTGGTCACCCCAGAGCCTTTCCACTAACCCTTCGGATGTAGCAGGCTTGCCCTCAGCATCGGGTTACCCCTGTTTACATTTACAAAAGAAAAGCCAGCCCAGAGCCCAGGACCCCCCTGGCAGAGCCCTGATTTCACACACATTTTCCCCAGATTCCTATTGGCTTGGCTGGAAACCACATATTAAAACCCACCAATCTTTCCACTTGAGACTGATGAAAGCTTCAGCAGAAACAGCTGCACTTCACATGTGGTTTAAGTTAATATCTTATCCCGACAGTTTAACTCTAGCTGGCTGGGCTGCTTTTGTAATATTCACAATCCTCTTTTGTTTCACATTAAGAATATGTCTTTCATTACTCGCCAGAGCAGAGGGACACAATGAGGCTGGTAGCACTTCATTTCTGAAATGTCTGAAATAATTGTTTATATTTTGTGTGACTCGAGGAACCCTCCACGTTAGGGATCTCAGACGCATATGAAAGTGTTAAGCAACGCTAACGCGAACACTGCACAACCTATGTGGAACCCTTCCCTATTAAAAAAGTAAAGCCACAAACTAATAGCTCAGATTCAGTTTCTAAATCCCAGAGCTCGTTGAGTCAAGCAACATGATAAGTTCATTGTTTTGTTTCCCCCAGTGGTTCTCAAAACTATCCCGTCCCTTCAGCATATAGGAAGGTTGATCAGTACGTGGCTAATTTCACAAGCAGGCGCACCACACACATATGCACACATGTACTTCATAACCATATGGGGTACAATTAACCTTCATGTTCACAGAAATCACGCCACTCTGGTCTCCCTGGCAAAATGCATCTCAGGTTCTGAGGTTTTTCCATAGCGGCTCCTCCTTGCAGGATGTGATATAATCTAGGTGCACCTCTACCGCGTGACGTCATTCACAATGCAGTGGTGAGCCTGAGGTGCTGAGAATATTCCGCGGGTTCCTCTTTGTCCCAGCAGTTGTCTCAAAAAAGTGAAAACTGGAAAGACTTCAACAAGCCTTTTTTGTACACACTAGACATTAAAGATGTTGCTACATTTTTTTGACAGCTCTTGAACTTCTCCCATGTTTTATTTCTGCATTTCATTCCTGATTTTGAATCAGAAGAATTAATAAGCAGAAGAATAAGAAGAAAAAGAACTGCTAACCATTCATAAGTATTTTAATATGTGCCAGGCACTGTTCTAGAAGCAATTTTATTTAAGCCCTACAACCCTAGGAGTGAGTTACTATTATTATTCCTGTTTTATAAGAGACTTCAACAACCAGGGTGGTTAGTAAGTTACTGTCGCAGAGACCACCAGGAGCCCCAAAATCCTTTTTCTCTTTCTTCCCTAGTCACAGAACTATAGAAATCAGAGTTGCACTGCTTACCCCTACACTGTTATGGGAACAGGACATAAGCTCTCATCCTGCTTGCTGAAGGCTCTGTTATTTTGTGACTGAGTTATAGGAACTGAAGCCAAACCCTCCGGAGCAGAGGCAGAGCTCAAACAATCCAGGCATCTGACCCCAGGACCCATCCCGTCAGCCCCTGCACTACGCTGCATCCCTGGCAACAGAGAGTGTCACAGGAGAATTGGAATCAACACCTTTAGAGCAAGATAGGATTATGCTGGTTTTACAACTCATTGTTTTGACTGTTTTGAATGATTTTTCCGGTGAGTCAAACTAGTTAAGCAGACAAGGAAGGGACACTCAGATCCCCTTGGGTGATGGGGGTTTATTGCAAGGCTACATAGGAAAATGGGGTGTCACAGGAAGTTGCCTCATGGACTCTGTACCCAGTTCTGAGACAGACACTGACCTCATGGAGACTCAGCTCCGACTCAACATCTTTGAGTGGTACAGATCTCAAGTGACCTGCCAGGTTCCTTAGCATTCGCTTTGAAGAGACAATCTGGACAGATTCCCACCAGTCAACTAAGCACTTTGATTAAGCAGATGCTTCACCAGGCACCTTCAACATCCGCGGTGTCAAATGCAAACATGGCTGCGTGGGGCTTCAGTACCTCTATCTATCCAATGAGCTGTAGCCAGAATAAAAGTTCTTTCCCTCAGACCCATGACCTAGGCCCTATGTGAGATGCAGGAAAGAAGTGGTCGGAGGTATGTTTTCTGACAGAGGTGATGTGTGCTCACATCTGCCACTCTGGTACTGAGCATGACTGCTCTCCATTTCAGGGAGGAAGACCCCAGAAAAGGGAAGAGATTTGCCGAAATAAAGGAACCAGTTACCTTCCCGCTGACCAGGACTGAGGCTGGTCTGCATCCCCCTGCCCAGGCAGTGCCTGTGGTCATGCTTCTCCCCTTCTAGAAGCATCCCTTAGGTCTCCTGAATTTTGACCTTTGGGTATCTCCAGTACAGCACCTTGTCTTCTGTTTATCCATGACAGCGTTTTCAGCTTCTCATCACTTCTGCAGAACACCATTCAGAACTCAACAGACACACTGCATCATACAAAATGAAGAACTGAGGCAATTAGCAGGTTTCTAAAATCCATTTCTGGTTGAATAGCTAAATAACTCATCAAGTCTCTGTTCTACACGTGTTCTTTTGATGTAAATTTGACTCTGGTGTATCTACTTTTCAATAAAGTCCAGAATTCAAAACAACCCAACAGAGAAGCCCCTCCTGGTATTTCATAGCCTCAGTAATGAAGCTCCTTATTGGATCTTAACTTAAATCTCTCTGGGGTTAGCTTAAGTCCTTTTGTGCCATGCTCTGGAAATACAGAACAGCCAGTGTGCATGTGTATGTGTGCACGTGCACAAGCACTGAGGGTAGGGGCGCATGGGGGGGTAGTATTATAGTGAAACAGGTACACAGATCTTGATATTAAAATTTTCTGTTTCTCCAGACTGTCCAGGTGCTTGCTTTTCAAAATCGCACGTGGCTTATATCATTATTCTCGTAATGTAAGAAAAAAATGAAATAAAAGCATAAAGGAAAACCAGCAGCATTTTAAGAGATTTCACTTCTTTTTGATGCTTGTATCCATTTGCTGGGAGCCAGGAGGAGGTATGAGATTATACAGGGACTCTGGAAACACTTAAAGTTCAGAAAGACCTGCAGTCTCAATCCAGGCTTCTGGACAGAGCAGTGAGGGTGTAAAAGCAAAATGTTGACGGTATTCTTTCCCACATCACACCGGGGTAAGTGGTTTGCCTCCTCCAGGCCCAGCCTCCCTCAACCTCTGTGCCTGGGAGACAGACCCCACCCGCACAGCATTAAGAGGTTCCCACACCCTCTGGATTCTGTCTGAGATTGACCGATGGGCAGTGTGGTGGTGAGTTTATGTATCAACTTGGCTGACTATGATACCTAGATTTTTGGTCAAATAGTATTCTAGATGGATCTATGAAGATGGTTTCTTTCTTTCTTTCTTACTTTTGGGGGGAAGGAGATGAGATTAACACTGAAATTGGTGGACTTTGAGTAAAGCAGTTTACCCTACCTGATGTGAGTGGGCCTCATCCAATCAGTTGAAGGCCTAAATAAGACAAAGACTCACCTCCCCCCAGCAAGACTGCCTTTGGACTCGAATTGCAGCTCTTCCCTGGGGCTCCAGCCTGCTGGCCTACCTTATCGGATTTTGGACTTGCCAAGTCCCTACAATCATGTGAGCCAATTCCTTAAAATAATCAATCTGTGTGTGTGTGAGTGTGTGTGTATACATATCCCGCTGCTTCCATTTCTCTGGAGAACCCTGGCCAAAACAGGCAGCAATGGCAGGAAATCAGAGAGAGGAAGAGAAGTAGGTATTTATTCCCAGCTCCTCTCCTGTGGAGTCACCAAAAAGGTCTTCCCTGGGGACAGGCACTGTCAGGACGCAGCCCTGGCCACCTCTGGGTAAGGTGACCTCCCCTACCCCTCACACCATCAGGCTTGGAGGTAATAACAAAGCCCTCTCTTACTCACCCTGGGGATGCCACTAAACCTTCACGGTTTCTCTTCACTCTGCTCACTGCTTCACGAAGAGCCCTTTTATTAAACTCTCTTTTATGGATTTTTTTATGATTTTATATGTGTATGTATTTTATTGAAGTATACTCAGCTTACAATGTTGTGTCAGTTTCTGGTGTACAGCATAATGCTTCAGTCATACATGAACATACATATATTTGTTTTCATATTCTTTTTCACCATAAGTTACTACAAGATACCGAATATAGTTCCCTACACTACACAGCATGAACTTGTTGTTTATCTATTCTATATATATAAGTTAGTATCTGCAAATCTCTAACTCCCAATTTATACCCTCCCACCCCATCCCCTGCCCCAGGTAACCACAAGTTTGTTCTCTATGTCTGAGTATCTGTTTCTGTTTTGCAAATAAGTTCATTTGCCTTTTTTTTTTTTGAGATTCCACATATAAATGATATCATATGGTATTTTTCTTTCTCTTTCTGGATTATTTCACTTAGAATGATAATCTTCAGGTCCATCCATGTTGCTGCAAATGGTATTATTTTATTCTTTTTTATGGCTAAGTAATATTCCATTGTATAAATATACCACAAGTTTTTTATCCAGTCATCTGTCCATGGACACTTAGGTTGTTTCCATGTCTTGGCTATTGTAAACAGTGCTGCTATGAACACTGGGGTGCATGTATTTTTTTGAATTAATGTTCCCTCTGCATATATGCCCAAGGGTGGGATTGCTGGATTATATGGTAAATCTATTTTTAGTCTTTTGAGGAATCTTCATACTGTTTTCCATAAGGTGCACCAAATTGCATTCCCACCAGCAGTGTAGGAGGGTTCCCTTTTCTCCACACTCTCTCCAGCATTTATCATTTGTGGACTTTTGAATGATGACCATTCTTATAGGCACATCCTGGGACCCTGACTGACACAAGTGTCACCAGAATGGAGGCTCCTTTGCAAAGCTGGTGTGGCGTTCAGAGCCTTCCTTTGTCTGACCCCAAGCCCCTCCCCAGTGTCATCTTCCCCCATGTCTGTTCACTCCAAAAGACATGCGAGGCCCCACACACAAAGCCCTCAGCAATGGCGCCCCACCCGCAGGCTGGGCAGTAACACCCCCACACCAACACGTCCACTTACTCTCTCTGGATGTCAGCGACCCCACTCCCTGTTCATGTGACTCAACAAGAACAGAAGTGTAAAACTCATCTAAGCTGGGAGCCACAGCCCATGATAGCTCTGCCCTATTTCATCATATTTCATCATAGTCCCCACCTTCCATTCTAGAATCTTCTATCTTCCATCTCCTCAACCAATCAAGTGGTTTCAGTTTGTTTATCGCTGGTGTTTTTTAATCCAAGACTCCCAAGTCCCCTCCCTCCCCTGCAGTCCTTTTTGCAGCCAAGTAGCGCAGTATCTAGGAAGGTATGACTGTCCACTGGAGGGACCACTTTGCTTTGTTTTCCTATGTCTGCTTGAGCATATTTGAGCAGGTGTGGTGTTTTGGTTGCATTTTGTTATATTTTGTTTCTAGATTTTTTTTTAAGACTCTCCAAAGGCTGTGATTAATTTTTTCCCAAAAAATAAATAAATCCCACAGGGAAAGTAAAGAATGATACAGGTTTCAGTAAAAATGATGCTTGCTTCTTCTCTTCTGGATTTTCATAGATTGTGTTAAAAATCTGTCTTTTCAGCCTGCCACCCTGTCTGCTGCAAAAATAATGAAAAGCAATGAAAAATGGAAATGAGCAACATGACAAAATCGGTCCCCCTGAGGCTCCAGCTGAAAAGAGCAACATGGAACAAACAGAACCAAGGCTGGGGCAGTATCAGCCATAGTCAGCATCGATGAGGTGTCAAAATATTAGAATTAATAAGCTCAGGACAGTCACCCAGGTAGCAGCCACGTAGTCTAAGTACACAGGAACGGACTCACAAAGGGGAGGCCTGTAGTCAGATGATGGATTCTGGAATTCTAAAGGCAGCAGACAAAAAGCAAGGTAACAAACCAACCAAAAGGCAAACTGCACACATATGTACTCAGGAAGTTAATACCAGGAAATGGGGTTTTTGAAAACCAACACATGTTCCTAGCCTGGTCCAGCCAAAGAAAGCTCATGAAATTTACCATAGGTGACAAAAGAAAAAAGAAGGAAGAATCATTGCCTTGCCTCCTACCACCTGGGCAACTCAGTCTGACACCCCCACTGCCACCACGGTCTGCGGAAGGTTCCACAGAAAGCCCTGCTCTCTGTAGAGGTCTAATGCAAAATGCAATAGCTCATAATGACATCAGCCTAATAATGCACACCTCTCACCACAGAGGAGGCTGACCCTGATCCTGGCCTACTGGGTTCCTCAAAGCTGGATCCTAAGCACCCATGCACACTTTGTGTGCCATCGCATGCTACGTGCGGGTGACTTTTCCCAGGAAAGAATACTGTGCACTTCTTACCAGGTAAATAGCAATCTTTTCTGGGGCAGGTACTATGCATTATGTGGAGCCCCTGGGCTCCTCCATCCCTGTTGATATCACTGCACGTGGCACTGGGAAAGGCACAGGTTTACAATGTCAACCCTCTTGAAGGTAGCTGTATCTCAGTAGAACCGGAAAAACTAAAAGAGTCAAAGGAATGGCATCTCTAATGGCAGAAAGACCATCAGTTGGGCTAATGCTCTGGAGAGATTTCCCCTGTCCACTCCTCTCTGCCTCCTCGATGATGTGGCTCCCGAGCTAGCCCTGGTCCTAGGCTACCTGAAACTATTTTTTTTCCCTCTTTCAAGCCCAGGAAAGGTAGGCAATGAGTTGCCCTTCTTCATACAGGGGAAGCAAGGAGCCCTCCCCCAGACCATCTTCCGACCTTCTCTGAGCCTCTCTGTGGCCTGGTACAGACTGCCTCAAGATCATCTCCTCCATTTGGGTTAAGGCTGCCTGCCTCATGCCTCAAAATGACCAAAACACACAATGAACAGAAGGACCTGGAAGGGCAGGGCTGACAGGACCTATTTCTTAGAAGCATCAACCATCGCTTACAGCTCAGTAGTTGGTAAGGTAGCACTTATGCCAATTATCTGCCCATACCCTACGAGTTCCTGACAGCAGAGGTCAAATAAATGTTTAAGGTCAGTTAGAGCAAATAGAAACTCAGTGAATGGTGGCTTTGTGAGAGCTTAATCCCAACCCCTAAGGTCAACTCCCAGGATCCCCTCCAATGCTGTCACAGGGTCATTTATGGAGTCTCCCATGATCAGCCTATGACAACACCTGCATCAGTCTCAAATCAGCCCTGGTTCTGGTCTTTCTCCAGGAAGGGGGTCCACCAGGATGGCTGCGCCCTGGCCAGTGCAGGTTGTGTCCCCATCCTTGCCAACCCGATTCCTCTGTGGTGCCTTCTTTACCACCATGCAACCCCTGGGCTTCAGAATCAATTTTTAAAGATACTCCCTCATCTCTCTGCATTGGGAATGAGAGATCCGCCTCTAGAATGTGTGAGATCTGTCACAGGGGCCTCAGCTGGGAACTTAGGTCCTGCACACAGTCACCAATTTGGGTTTATTTGTTTGTTGAGGGGTTTGATGTTAAAAAGCATTAATTTGTTAAATGCAAACAACTGAAATTGCTACAATCTTTATAACTCGGACTTGGCTTTACTTCAGTTGCTAGTAGATCAGAACGCTCATAACCGGAAGTGACCCTGACATCTCAATCTTCTGAAGAGCCTATTTTCTTAACTGAACCTGCAGAGTAACCCACGTCTGCCATGTTCACAGCCTCACAGTACCTGGCTGGTGGCAGGGGGTCAGCAAATACCCCTCAATTCAACATCTCTCAGATGGCAATCAAATCCTCATTATTTCTAGCTCAGGTACCAGCTAGCAAGTTCTTTCTTCATTAATTCACTCCAACACCCTCAATCCTAAATGATCTCTCCTCTTCTTAGGGAAAAGCTACTTTCACTCACCTCCCCCATCCTCACCCCCTAATCAACACACACCACGGCGTTTTCCCACCTGTTCACATGATAACTTTCTCTGCCAACCATGCAAAGGCACCACAGCAAAATAGCAATTTTTCAAATGTGTCAGAGGATGAAAAACATAAAAAGCCCACATGGCAGAATATAACCCACATTTAAGTGATGAATGCTTTTCAGATACAAGGTAAATTCAAAGACTATCTTTTTACCTAAAGAAGAGGGATTGCCTACAAATCCACAAATCCTTGCCAATTTACCAAGTGTGATAGCTTGTCTTCAAAGCCATGGTCAATCTCTCCCCTCCTTCAATCAGAAAGTGGAGTCTAAACCTCTACTCCCTTCAGTCTGGGCAATTCTGAGCAGTTGAATAAGGTAAATGTGAGATCCTATTGGTTCTGGGTATGGCCTTTACAAAGACTGGCAGTTTCTGCTTTCTCCCTCTTAGAGCCCTGAGCCCCTGTGCAGGAAGACCAGCTGATGCTGCTGGAGAGAGAGAGGCAATGTGGGAACAACATTAATGTACCAGATATGTGAGTCAATAATCTACCTTGGATGCCCCAGCCCCCAAGCATTCAAGTCATCCCATCTGAGCCTCAAACATCCTGGAGCAGAGAGAAGCTGGTTCCCCTGCGCCCTGTCCAAATTTCTGCCCCACAAATACACACATGAAAAAAAAAAAAAAAAGACTGATGTTGTAAGTCACTGAGTTTTGCAGTGTTTTGTTATGCAGCTGTAGGTAACAAGACACCAAGAAAGCATCCATGTCAATGAAAGATTTCAATTTTTGAGTTAGGAATTGCATTTATATGCAAATAACAAAAACCAGGAAACACTGGTTTAAACATATTAGGGTTTTATTTTCTCTCGTATAACAAGAAGGTAAGGCCTCCCAGCAGTATTCTGGCAGCTCAGAGCCCAGGTCTCTGCAAATCTCTTGGTTTTTCCCACATGCAACTGGAATGTCTGATCCAGCTCCAGTGACCAGCATTCCAGGCATCAGGGAGGAAGAAGAGATGTGCCTTTATCACAAAAGCAAAACTTTACTAGAACTCCCCAGCAGGGATCTCTGTTTATATCTCATTGGCTAGATCCATGTTGCGTGGCTACCCCATACAAGGGAGACTGAGAAGTACAGGTCTTTAACTAGCAATGGCCACCCTGAACAAAACTGGGTCCTGGTTAGTAAGGGGAAAGAGGAAAGAATAACATTGGAGAGGCAACTAGATGCTTATGCCAAGTCAATAAGGAATTCAGTTACTTTAGCCAAAGTCCGGAAGCAGAGCAGGCTTCTGGGTCGATCCCATGATGTTATCAAAGACCCAGAAATGTCCCATCTCTCCATTCTACTATTCATAGCATTGGCTTCAGTCTAAGGCCAGCTCTCTTCCACTTTGTAGGAGGGACGCCAATACAATTGGGCTATATGCCTCTTTGTTCACATTCAGCAAGAGTTTCTGGTTTCTCGTCCATCTCTCTCAAGAGCAAGGGAGCAAGGGGCCACTTTTAAGCACAGACACTAAACTGTACTTGATACACATTGAATACCTTTCCCTGTTCCAGAGCCAACAAGAATCTCATTGTCAACGAGGGCTTTCATTCACAACTTTGGGGGAGGCTGAGTGAGGGCTCTGCAACCAGTCTGCCTGGATTTATATCCATCCTCTCACTTTTCCTGGTGTCTATCCTTGAGCAAGTTACTTAGCCTCTCTAAGCCTGTTTCCTTGTGTGTAGAAAGGGTAAACTTATAGTACTTACTGGCACAGGCATTTTATTTAATGTAAAGAATAAATAAGAAAATACATGCAAAGTACTTAGCATGGTGTCTAGAAACTAGCTAGCAGTAACTAGATGTTGGCAATGATGACTATGCGGAACAGTTTCACATAGACCCTGTGTGAGTTTCGCAAACACAGAAGTAAATGTAAATCAATGATGCACAACCCCTCCCATCTCCTCTCTTTGCAGTTTTAATGAGATCAACTTCCAAGCCTGGGAATACCCAAAATATTTGTTTACACAAGTCCCTCTTCAGAAATGACCTATTCCAGCCCTCATGCCGCTGCAGGTAAACTTGACATTCAAACCACTCATCTAACACATGGACTTATCTGAAAAGATATCTGCAAATCTACTACTAAACAATCCAATGAAGGACTCCATAATTAATCCAATTCAGTGATTATCACATCTCTACTAAACATATCATTAAACAGCTGAAACAGTGCTTTCAGTTTTTTTCCCACAATTTATTTCAACAAGAATCTAAACACCTAATAACCAAATCAGATTATCCTTGCAGTAATCCTATCATTGTACCATATTCAGCACTTACAGTTACCCCACAAAGTAAATCTACAATTTTTCAGTTTGACGGAACAATACAGACAGAATATAAAACACATTCTATAACAAAAACCATCTGCTGAAGATTATTAATAACAGTTGACATTGCTTAATTTACTAGCTCCAGGCACCTAGCTAAATGCTAACTTTTTAGAGTTACTACTATTATCCCCATTTTACAGATGAGGAAACTGAGGATCAAAGAAGTTAAATGACTTAGTCATGATCAGAGTTCCTAAGCAGCAGAATCAGGATTTGAAAATCCAGGTCTGTTCTGACTCCCAGAGCACAAGCCCTCAAATAACAAACGTACTAGGATATGATGCCACTTCTTTAGAGAAAATTTTGACAGATCCTGAAATTTTATACCTGACTAGAGAGCATAGTAGGTATGAAAATCACAGGTTTTGGAGTCCAACTTGAATCTGGATTGACTCTGAATTTAGTCTTTGTTAGTTGCATGACCTTGATCAACTTAGGTAGACTTTCTGAGCCTCAGTTTCCCCATCTCAAAGGCTGAGAACAGGATAAAGCAAGTACAAATGTGCTAGAATGCTCTAACATCCACCGCAACAATATTGGTCCTCAGCAAGCATTAGCTCCCCTTTCCCCTGCTTCCTTTCTTCTTCCTGTCTAAAACGCGTACTCTCCTTTGAGGAAAATCAGTCATTAAAGCAAGAGTTAGTACTGATTCAGGCCTTTGTCACCTTCTAAAAATACACAGTACTCAAAATGCTGTTGAAATAACAAATGTTGATAAACAGTACATGTTTATCCAAATCAATGCATTTTTTCTAAAAAATGCCTTATTAAGGATCTCACTCTAATTATTCAACAGTTAAATCCAGCATCAGACTTCAGTCACGTCCAGTATCTGCAGTGCCTTCCCTCTGGGTTATACCGGTCCCAAAGCCAGGCTCAGCGCCCTCCTAGCCATGCACCTATAAGAATGGAACTAGGAGGGAATTCTCCTGGGACAATAGCCCCCGAAGTGCCTGGGAATACAAATGGGAGATGTAATCACCCAACTCAGGAACAAGCCAGTTAGAGTGAACATTTGGACACTCTTTGAGCCCTCCTTCACCGCTGAACACCTCTTCCGTGTCAGAGGAATTCCCCACCTTTTGCACGCCCATCTCCCACTGCAGAAGTCAGATACTTTCTGAGTCAGGTTGTTACAAAAGGCCACAATAATCCTCTCATCCCTGTTGCCCTTCCCTTTGCAATGTGGCTTTGCTGTTCTCCTCCTCAGGAACTGGGATCTATCTCCCGACCCCTTGAGTCTGGGCGTAAGTGGTGTTTTGGTGCTTTGAGCCTGTGCTTTGAGACACTGTGACTTCCATGATCACCTTCTTGGAACTCCTGCTGCCCTGAGAGGAACCCTAGGCTATTTTTCTTGATGATGAAACATCAGTCAGAAGAAAGGGATGCCCAGCCAACAAGACCAACCAAGTCATTTACAGAAGACCATCGTAGACCATCCAGGCTGATCTGAATGTCCAGATGGTACAGTCACATGAGTGACAGCAGGCGAAAGCAATTTAAAAACTGTCCAGTTCAGCCCAGCCCAATCTGCTAGTTATACAATCATAAGCAAAGAAAATAGTTGTTTTAAGCCACTAAGTGTTTGAGTTTCTTACGCAGCAGTAAATAGCTGAAATACTTACTTGCCAGCATTCCTTCAGCTAGAAGGAAAACATAGGTCCTAGCATCCACCAATGAGACATACACACTCACTGCAAGCTTTGAGCAGAAGTTAATGGCTTGAATTTTGCACAGCAAAGGAAACCACAAACAAAATGATAAGACAACATACAGAATAGAAGAAAATATTTGCAAATGATGCAACTGACAAGGGCTTAATTTCCAGAATACATAAACAGCTCATACAACTCAATAACAAAAAAACAAACAACCCAATTCAAAAATGGGCAGAAGACTTAAACAAACATTTCTCCAATGAAGACATACAAATGACCAATAGACACATAAAAAATGCTCAATATTATTAATTATCAGAGAAATGCAAATCAAAACTACAATGAGGTATCACTTCACACCAGTCAGAATGGCCATCAATATAAAGTCTACAAATGATAAATGCTAGAGAAAGTGTAGAGAAAAGGGAACCCTTCTACTCTGTTGGTGAGAATGTAGTTTGGTGCAGCCCTTATGGAAAATAGTATGGAGATTCCTCAAAAAAACAAGAATAGACTTATCATATGATCCAGCAATCCTACTCCTGGGCATATATCCAGAGGGAACTCTAATTCAAAAAGATACATGCACCACAATGTTCACTGCAGCACTATTTGCAACAGCCAAGACATGGAAACAACCTAAATGTCCATCAGCAGATGGCTGGATAAAGAAGTTGTGGCATATTTGTACAATGTAATACCAATGGAATACTACTCAGCAATAAAAAAGAATAAAATAATGCCATTTGCAGCAACATGGGTGGACCTGGCGATCATCATTCTAAGTGAAGTAAGCCAGAAAGAGACAGAAAAATATCATATATCACTCATATGTGGAATCTAAAAGAAAAGAAAAAAAGAGGACACTAATGAACTCATCTACAAAACAGAAACAGACTCGCAGACATAATAAACAATCTTATGGTTACCAGGGGAAAGGAAGTGGGAAAGGATAAATTTGGGAGTCTGAAATTTGCAAATGATAACCACTATATATGAAAATAGATTCAAAAAATTTCTTCTGTATAACACAGGGAACTATATTCAATATCTTGTAATATCCTTTAACAAAAAAGAATATGAAAATGAATTTATGTATATATATGTATGATTGGGACATTATGCTGTACACCAGAAACTGACACATCATAACTGACTATACTTCAATTAAAATAAATAAATAAATAAAATATGTAAGTTAGAAATAATAAAAAAAAAGAAAGAAAAGATACATGCCCACCAATATTCATAGTAGCACTATTTACAAAACATGGAAGCAACCTAAATGTCCATTGACAGATGACTGGATACAGAAGATGTGGTATATATATATATATACATATACATATAGATATATATAGATACACACACACACACACACACACACACACAATGGAATACTACTTAGCCATAAAAAAGAAAAAATAATGCCACTGCAGCAACATGGATGGACCTGGAGACTGCAATACTAGGTGAAGTAATTCAGAAGAAGAAAGAAAAATACCATACAATATCACATATATGTGGAATCTTAAAAAATGACACAAATGAATTTATTTACAAAACAGACACACAGACATAGAAAACAAACTTATGTTTACTGGGAGGAAAGGGATAGGGGATGGAGGGATAAATTGGGAGCTCAGGATTTGCAGATACTAACTACTATATGTAAAACAGATAAACAAGAGGTCCTATATATAGCACAGGGAACTATATTCAATAATTTGCAATAGCCTATAATGAAAAAGAATATATATGTATTATTATATATTATATATATTATTATATTATATATATTATTATATATTATATACATATTATTATATATTATATATATAGATAACTGAATCACTATGCTGAACATCAGAAATTAACACAACATTGTAAACTGGCTATACTTCAATTAAAAAAAGAAGTCAGTGGCTTGAAGAACCCTTCTGTAGAGCAGAGACAACTATGTCTGGTTTCCAAGGGGCAGTGGCAAAATGGTACTGGCAATGAACCAGGTCTGTGGATGACTTTGAATATCATTTCTGGCTATGTGGCCTTCCAGCCAGGTCTTCTGACCCTCCTAAGGCTCTCTGAGCTATCTGAGTTCCCTCAGAAGCAGAGCCTTTGGCAACAATTTGGGTGCAAGCAGTTCGTTGGGAGATGATCTCAGGAATCAAGAGTGAAGGGAAGAGGAGAGTAAGACAGAAAAGGAGGAAAAGTTAGTAAGTGTAAATAACTGAGGCTCCATCCTACCGGGGAACACACTGAGGAATTGTGCATAATACAATGCAAAATTAGCTAGCTCTCCAAAGTATGGGTGTCTGAGGCATTCATCCTCTGGCTTCCAGCCCCCATTCATTGAGGTTTGCACCTGGAAGCACTGCCTCCCCCATGCTACTGGGCTGTCCTATGTCAGAGCTGGTTAAACTGTGTGCTTCAGAAGAAGCCCTGAATCAAAAAGGAGGATGGAAACAGAGACTTGAGGTGGGATGCAATCTGGGTGCAGTGGAACCAACCACTACAGCCCTAGCTGGGACCAAAAGTGGTCCAAGAGGATGAGACAGGAGCACAGAAAGCTCAACACAGTTGTGTTGCAGATGCTGGTAAGTATTTGACAACTGGTTCCCCAGGGGCTCTGAATTGTATTGTTTGCCAACTCGCATGGTGTAAATCCTCCAACCATGTCTGATTTCCAGCTATCAATGTGACAACGACCAGCTCACAAAGTTCCTGAAAATTTAACTAGCCCCTAAGAACCAGTATGAGCTGGCTCTGGCTCACCCTTTCTTAAGATCTTCTAAGAAAGTCCTCTTCTGCTCAAACTGACTTAAGGTTTTCAACTAAAAACCTAAGCAACTAAAATCAGCCACAAGAGGGAAGATTATGTAGGTTGGGGATTAGGAACTGAGCAAAGACTAAGGCCTGGCACCACAGATATATCTGCTGGCCTCTTTTTTTTTTCTCACCAAAATGACATGAAGCCCTCTGCCACATCTCAGAGCATAATGCCTAATACCCCAACTAAGGAAGGAAGATGGCCAAGGGATATCACTGTAGTCTAGGGAAGAATTTTGAGCAGAAGGGCTAGGCAGACATTAACAGAAACTCTTCCAATAATAAACTGTGTTCAGCGTCAAGAAATTCTTCTTTCCCTGAAAATCAAGTCCCCCGTGAAGAGGTTTAAATGTTTTTCCACCAGTTTTATTCTTAGCGGAGATACAGCAATTATCCACAACCTTCTGTAGAGTAACCTTTTGCATACTTGAAGGTTTTTCTTCTCTGGAGGAAACAGTCCACGTTAGGTTGGATTTTTTGTCAGAAATTCAATTTTCTGATGCTTTAGCCTTCTCTGGGGCATTCTTTCTAACCTTGTCCAAGTTCTACATGTCCTTATTAGCTGCAGAACCCAGACCTGGGTCCAGGCTTCTTGCTGAGTTTTGATTGCAGAGAAAACAGGGGGGAAAGGGGGGTCTCTTAGGATCTGTGCATTCTATGGTCTTTTATAGATTTCATCATGCTCAGTTCTCTTTCCAATCCAGCCAATAGCCAATATGGGGCAAGGAGACAACTGTAGGAACAGAAGCAGTCACCTTTCTGATTGTGTCTCCGCTTTACAGATAAAGCAGAAGGCCTCCTGAGCAGGAATGACAGCCTGATCACTTCTTATACCTCCCCAGTGGAAGTCCTTGCTTTTCACAGACCGCCCTACTACCACAAAGGCACACCCCAAATCCTAACTGCATCAAGCACCAGGACACTGGAATGAAAGTCACACCCAAGTGACAGGATTTAGTGAATCTTTGAAAGGATACTATACTCAAGAACAGGTCACAAAAATCAACCTCTCACTAATTCGTGGATGCCCACATTCAGACCCAAGCTATGGTCTAAAACAGCACCGTCCAACAGAAATATAATACAAGCCACAAACATAAGTCCAGATGTAATTTCACACTTTTTAGTAGCCACAGTGTAAAGACAGGGGGAAAGAGGTAAAATTAATTTTGGTAATAATTTTATTTAGTCCAATATATGCAAAATACTATCATTTTGACATGTGATCAATATTTTTTTTCATTCTGACTTTTTTTTATTTTTTAATGGAAGTATAGTTGATTTTTTAATTATTTTATGGGGGGGGGCTTGTGGATAATTAGGCTGATTTATTTATTTTTAGAGGAGGTGCTAGGGATTGAACCCAGGACCTTGTGCATGCTAAGTACGCACTCTACCACTTGAGCTATACCCTCCCCACAAAGTATAGTTGATTTACAATGTTGTGTCAGCTTCTGGTGTACAGCGTAGTGTTTCAGTTATATATACACATATATATTCCTTTTCCTATCCTTTTTCATTATAGGCTATTATAAGATATTGAATATAGTTCCCTGTGCTATACAGTAAGACTTTGTTGTTTATCTATTTCATATATAGTAGTTAGTATCTGCAAATCCCCAACTCCTATTTTATCCCATCCACCCTCCCTTTCTCCTTTGGCAACCATAAGTTTGCTTTCTATGTCTGTGAGTCTTTGTTTTGTAAGTAAGTTTATCTGTGTCATTAGATTCCACATATAAGTGATATCACATGGATTTTTGCAATCAATATTTTAGAATTACTAATGAGGTATTAGACATTCTTTATTCATACTATGTCTTGAAAATCTAGTGTGCATTTACACATAAAACACATCTCAGTTCAGACAAGCCACAGTTCAGGCACCAGTGGCCACCATACGAAAGAGCTCAGGTTTATGCTCTTGATTCCCAAAGTGTGGTCCCCAGACCAGTAGCATCAGTATCTGGAAACTTGTTAGAAATGCACATTTTCAGACCCCACCCCACCTAGTCAGAAACTCAGGGTAACGTCCAGTAATTTATTTTTTACAAAGCCCTCCAGGTGAGTCTGAAGTTCGCTATCGTTTGAGAACCATTGGTCTACATGCTGCCAAATCAGAAACGCTCAATCTGCTTTTAATTCATACTACCACCAGTGTCTAATGGGGGGTATAAATGTTTGAAAAACGAACTCTCCCTGTTTTCCTGTTGCTAGGGAGCCTAAAATGGCAAATTTGGTTCCCATGAGATATGGTTTTTATTTTTATTTTCATGCCAATTAAACGAGTTTTCCATTGGTGTGCTCGTTTTTCAAATAATCCATTTTATCCTTCTTTCCCCCTCGTCTTTGGCTTTGAATCCTTCACCTTCTTGCTTTTTTACAGTAACCACAACCACACCTACCTTCTCATAGATATCTAGGGTTGACAGATTTAACAGATAAAAATACAAGCTAAATCTGAATTTCAAATAAATGAAATATTTCCCAGAAATTGCAAAGAACATACTTGTACTAGAAACTATTTGTTGTTTATTTGGAATTCAGATTTACTGGGCCTCTTGTATTTTATCGGGAAAATCTGTTCATATCCCACCCCCAACATCCTTCTGATTCCAAATTCCTCCAATGACCAGGCTGTGAAGTCCCCTGGGTCACCTAGAGAAGTAGTACCAACTCCGAACTACGGGCTTATGGTCTCACTCCCCAACAAAAAATAATTCTAGATAAAACCAGTCACCCCAATGTATTAGTTGGCTTTCCAAAGATGGGTCCTTTGGCTTCCAGTGAATGCCAGCTGCCTCTCAGGATCAAGCTCTCATTTTAAAAAAAATCAAATCAAACAAAAAGCTCACTGTCAGTCAATCAGAGCCGTACAAATGCACCCACTTAGCTCTCAGCTCAAATTGGGCCTCCAGATTTGTGCTATTGAAAAGGAAATTGGCCTCACTTGCTTCGAAACAGCCCCAAAGTGGGGAAATTAATACAGAAAACGCCAAGTCATAATGAAATCTGGCAACCATAGTGGGTTGTGTGGCATCACCCAATTACGACAAAAAAAGACACCGCTGGGAGGAGAAGCCAGTCTGGACACCGAGCAAAATTAGGACCCCACATAGTAATTACCAGCGGAGAGAGGAAATTTGTTAGGATGTTATAAAAATTGGAGAGTTGGCTGAGTGCAGACACCAACAAACGCCCAGGATGGCTACTCCACATGGTTTCAAAATAAATGTTCTCAATACATGCCAGACTCTGAGCTCCGCCTGTGACAAAGCCCTCAGAGAGCCAGATTTGGGCTTTCCTACCACCTCTTCCCTGGGCCCACTGCAGTCCAGCTAGAAACCCTCATGTTTCACGAACGGAAGCATGACTGGAGGGAGGAGGTTTTCTTCCCTTTCACTGATTTGGTTCTTTCTCTTCCTCAATCCAGTAGACTCTAGGGAGACACAGCCACCAGGATGGAACCAGAAACAACATCCCAAAGACCTTAACCTTGCCTGGTAAACCAGGATGACACCAAGACCCTGCGGTGGGAGAGAACTTAGGGGTGGGCATGAGGGAGACAGGGAGGAATGGCATGGAGACCAGACAGAGGAGACTCCAGACGCTCATCCAAGAGAAACCCACATGAACTGAAAAGTCAACTGATGGCGAAAGTAAAGAGATGTCGTACCCCACATCCTGGACCCCACGTGGGCTCATAATCAGATAACATTGTTTTATTTCCCCCTGCAATTTCTTCCACGCTTGAGGGAGCATAATATAGAGCTGCAAATGAATAAAAGGGGCTATGAAACTTGATTATTTCCATTCATAGTTTCATCTTGGAGTTATCTTTCAGATGATTGGTGTGGATTTCAGCCTAATATTGAGAAAAGTGATTGTGTATACTTCTCTTGTTAAAAGTAGAAGAGTTCATTGGCTTTTTCATAGAAAAACACAGTAAGGCACAAATAAAGGTTAAATATAAACTGAGTAAAAATAGGTTTATACCATCACATCACCTGATTTCCAGAGGGCAACAGAAAATAAAATAAAAATACAGCATGAATATGGGTCTCATACAGATGATGTAACAGGAAAGAAAAGAGTTATTTTATAAGCAGAGTGCATTTTGAGCCAGTAAACTGAAGAGGAAGACAGCATTCCTCTTAGAAAACTTTTCTTTTGGTTCAAAAAAAAATACTAAAATATTTGATTATGGAAGATGAGACCCCCGGAAAGATTTAGACAAAGAGAAGATAAATTGTCTTGGCTAGGTAAGTAATAGATATTGGGGGGGGGGGGGCGGTTATCAGTGGCTGCTTACTGGTAACTGAAGGAAGAGGCCTGGGGAACATGAAAGGAGAAATAAGTTATGGGGGGGGAGGGCACTGAATGAGAGAGCCTGCGGACCTAAGAAGGAAGGTTAGAAAGAAATCTCCATGATGGAAAAAGCCAAGAAATTTGGGGATGGGGGTGTGCAACATTCAATAAAACATCTAGTCCTGCAATGTGATCCCAGACCTTTGGTAATATCTGCTGTGGACAAGATCCTTGGGTGGCAGGAACCGTGTGACTAGGAATAGGGGCTTCATGCTATGTTCAAGATGATATAGAGCAGGAGAAGAAAGAGATTCAGGAAACAAGACATGCCTGCGAGCAAGAATTTCAGCTGGAACCAGAAATCAGAGTGAGAGGCAACCACAAGAACATAAGCCCTTAGGGAGTTCGCAAAAAAAAAAAAAAAAATCCGGGGTAGAGCTTCAGACTTCCAGCAGGACCTGGGATGAAGGCTTCAAACAATGGTTTGGTTTTTTACTATTTTAGATAAAGCTAATCCTGAAACCAAGAGACAGCTGACCTATACCTCCAGAATTGAAACAACTATTGGAAGGAAAGAAATAAGGAAGGAAGGGAGAAAGGGCAAAAAAAGAAAAAAAAAACAAGAGAAGTCTAATGACTAAAAATCTGGCCTGGCATCAATTTAGTCCTGAAGGATACACATAATTGAGATAACATGGATAGGACAAGCAATACTGGTATTGATAAAAGGGAAAAGGAAAATGTAAAAAAAGCAAGAGAAATAAATACAAATAAATGTTGTCAATTATAATGTTCAGAGGCAGTATGTTTTAAACAGGTTAGGAAGGGGCTCTCAAGTCAGATTTCCCAGGTTCAATTCCCAACCCCACCACTTTCTAATTAAGTGATCTTAGCAATTCACCTAACCCTCTCTGAGCAGTCCTCCCCTATAAAAAGATTAAAAACAACACAGGAAGTCCCACTTTTTGAAAGTTCATTTTACACCCCTTTGCTTTTACACAAGACCTACGTTAGTACCTGTTTTCTGTAACAGAAAGAAATCCGACGAGGATTTTCGCTTTTACTAATAAAGGCAAAAAGAGAAAACAGCATTCAGCGTTTGTTTTGCAGCAGCCTTTACAGAGGCAGCGCGCACCTTAAGCAGTGAGAGTGGCACCACCAAGCTCCTTCCCCAGGAACAGGTACTAGACTCAGCATCTCAGCATCAAGCCACCAGAGCTTTGAATTGTCTGTGAGCATCGTGCCCTATCTTGATATTCTGTGCATCTATTAGCAAGATGCGTCCTAAGGTAATTACTTCTTCACTTTACATCATTTCTGCTTAGGAAAGGTTTCGCAGGAATGCTCTACTTTCTAACAGCAAGAAAACCTGTACCACTTTCCTTATAGAGTTGTGGGGGAAAGCTGGGATGACCATCTATGCTGTGAGCCTTCCACTTCTGGCAACGACAAACTGGACTGTTTTAGACCACATTCCCCACAAATTAATTAGAAAAACTGAACAATTCCTTTCATAGCAGGAAAAAGACCCTGTGGATCTTTGGGGTCTCCTCCTAGCCCCAGACCCACATCTCCTCCTTCCCAGCTCTTCCCTGAGTTCAACCATCAGAAAACGGAGAAAAATAAATCAGTTCCCTCCCACCTGCCCCACTATGAAAGCTGGGCACCACCCACTGCACAGCTTTAATTGCAAAAAAAAAAAAAAAACCCACTCCTTTCCATAATTCCACTGGAGGAGAAATATATGTGCAGTTTGTTTCTAGATGTCATGATTGTTTTCACTTTTTTTTCCCTTTTACAAAAACTCTATTCTATTTGAAATTTGTTTATTTTTATACTGCTGAGTACGTTTTAGTAATAAGGAGCCTGGCAGGTATCACTTATTTAATGCATAACGTAATGGTGTTTTACTGGGGAAAAAATAGTCAAGGTCAAGGAAGGAAAAAGTGTAAAACTAAGTGGAGGGTTGGGAGAGGTGGAGGCAGAAAGATGAAATGGAAAATAGAGGCAAAGACTTCAGAAAGAGTAAAATAAGGCAAAAAAAAAGAGCAAAAGAAGGAGAGATAAAAGAAAGAAAATGAATCCATGGGGCAGTAGCCTGAGAGTTGGTGCCAACCGCCTACCCAGGAGGAGAGGAAAGGATGCAGCCCATTCAAGGACAAGGTACAGAAGGCACCAGGTTTATCATCATGCCTCTGTTTTTTGGTCTCAACTCTTGTGAACACTCAGATCCTCAGATAAACACGTGTTTATATGTAAATATAACAAATGTACATGGAGTACTTAGTATTAATAATGCCATTCAAAAGGAAAACCCCAGTTTTCCGAACCTGTTTCTGTATTTAGCATTTTTTTTACCAAGGATATAAAATCGAGGTTCTGGCAGACTTTGTTCATCCTTACAATGACCCTGGGAGAAACACGAAACTCATAATGTTCACATTTTCTGCTCTCACACTGGAACTCGTATGGAAAATAAGAGGCCTTGTCCAATAAACATGACCCCAAATGTAGAGTGTATCGCTTTAACCACAAGATAACCCTGTTTATCGTAGGGTGATTAGAGAGAAAATTTGGGTGTACTTGTGCGTTTTAAAACACATAAACCTTCTCATCTGCTCCCTCAAGATTTCTCCAGAGCTCTAAGCAGCACAGCAAGGTGCTTTACTGGACAAATGAATTCCTCACCTTTATACCTAAAATCATCCAGTCTAGTCCAGGGAAAGGTAGGAATTCTACAATGACAGTCCTCCAACCCTGAAACCTGGGGACCCAGAGCTAAGACTGTGGCTTCAGTGGGTGAAGACGAGGTGAAGTGGTGAAGAGGTGAACAGCGGTTCTCTCAAGGTGAAGATCAAGGTGAAGATCAGGTGAAGAGCTGTCAAGTGTGCTAAGTCCTCTTCCTGAAGCCACTCTTTTCAACAAGCAAGACCTAATGAAGGAGACTTTCCACTTTCTTCATCTGCTTTTCCAAGACCTTCGTGCCTACCGCTATCAACTTCTGCTGAAATCTGTGGACTAATGTTGGATTTTATTGTTTCTCATTAAAATAGAGTTTGCAAGATAGAAAACATGAGTATGAGCTCAATGCGGGGGGCTCTTGCTAGAGTATAAGCTCCTTGTGGGAAGAAACAGATTCCATGGTCTAGGTGACCATTTAGGAGTGTTTAATGATGTGTTGTGTTCCTGGTTCTTAATCTATGCAGAGGAATATGATCTGTATTTGCTGTGAAGCCCTATTCTGGACATCGTGGGAGGCTGTAAAACATAAGACACAGTTTCCCTCCTCAAAGACTGTAAAGTCAAGTTGGGACGATAAGAAATAAAGATGTGAAGAGTTAATTAAATAACAACACAGGCTAATTAATAAGACAACAACAAAGGACAAACCATGAAATGATGCATTTTTAATTTCCATATGAATTGCACAGCTAATAAATACCTCAAGAGTACACAGAGATTACTTCAAGCTGTGGTGGAAATGAAAATTTTCTTGAAGGGGAGTAGGACTCAAGCTGGGCCTCAAAAATTTGCATCAGATTTGGATAATAATCAAAGCTCACTATGTGCAACGTGCTATGTGATTCACATACAATATCTCATTTAATAGTCCCCAAAGCCACAATAGGGCTGTTATTACTGTCTCCCTTTTGCAGAAGTGGAAACTAAGGTTCATCAAGGTTATGTGACATTGCCCAGGGTCAGAATTCAAACCCAAGTCTAGCTCTGAAACCCACACCCCCATAACACATTGCGTGGCTATTTGATGCTTTGTAAAGGTTCAGAGGTGGAAATGTCATAGTGACCAGGGTGCACTGAATATACTGGTCCAGCACAGGGAGAGGTCAGTTGGAGCCCTCAAGATCCAATTTCTGGAAAATAGAGTGATATAGCTGAACAGGTAGATGGAGCGAGATTTTTCTATATTAACCAAATTGTGAATTAGGATGGACTTAACTATTTAACTCAAAATATTTCTACTCCATGTGATTCAGCAGAACTGAATTCCTATTTAAGAAAAATGCCAGACCTCCAGAACTCTTCATTCTGAACCCAGGATAATCTACATATGATTTTGCATAAGTTTGCATATCAAGTTCAAGAACGCCTCCTCCCCTTGGCTATATGATGTTAATTAATTGACTTGTGCGACCTCCAGCAGTTTCCCCCTCTCTTGCCTCCTCTGCTCGCTGCCCACCAAGGTGCAGGTGTTTCACTCTGGAGAGAATCAGGGCCATTCTGGCACAAAGCAGTTGGTGTGGCTGCCCCATATCAGCCCTAGCTCTGAGGCTCTGGAGGAGAAAAGCTGCCCCACCTTGTCTGGAAGAATGACAGTGAGCACTTGCCCTTGTGATCCCTGCCCGCCCTCCCCGCAGCCCAAAGGCAGCGAGGAGCTGTCTAGAAGCCCTTGGACTTTAAATAACAACTTGGGAGAAGAAGAGGTTGGGAGAGAAAAGTCAACTTTGGTTTACCTCCAGAGAAGAGAGAAGAGCTAACGTTTAAAAAAAAAAAAAAAGTAAGAAAATCACAGCCAGACTGGGCCCTGGGTAAGACTTTCAACCGTTTGTCCTTTTTTGTCTTCAGGCAATGGAAAATGATGGGACTCAAAGCCCCACAATATCATGGTAAATAAATAATACCCCTTCCTTCAAGAAGATGAGCAGTCACCAAGGCCTGCAGGACACCCACAGACGTGGGATGCCTTGGCAGAAGTCTCTCTTGCAAGTTATAGGAAACATCACTGAAACTCCCTCCCCTTACCTGTCCACCAGCTTGATCTGACCACCCACACAACCCACTGTGGCAGCTGGAGCCTTCCGTGCCTATTTTTCAGAACCACCCAAAGCCTGGATTTGGGGCTCCTAGAAAGCCAGTCATGAATGTCCCTCTAAACCCTTTTAGCACCTAAAATACCTCCCCACTCAGTTTTTCCTTGGAGAAGGGCGAAAGACAAAGTGTTTTCTCTCCTTGAGCTAAGAAAATGGAATGCTCAGAACAGTGAAACCATTTTAGCAAACAGTGAATTTTAACAAATTGGAAGTAGTGATGCAGGGGACAAAAGGACCTTTTTTTGTCCCCCAAGTCACATCACATTTGTAGGTCACCATAAGGTTGATCTTAAAAGCAAATCAGCTTTAATTACTTTAAGATATTTGGGGAAGAAAAAAACATTTGCTCAAGAACCTACAGCTCTGAGCAATAAAGGATTAGTAGAAGAATTACTTGAATCAATATTTCTGAGGAATCACATTGAAGTATTGGTCTTTTGACAAGTCTGTGTCAGTGAGTAGTGTTTGGTTTTGGGTCCCTCTGATGAGAACTAAACTATATCCCTGGTGTCAGATAAAGAGTTGACACCATGGCCATTATTTTTATTTAAAAACAACGAAGAACTCACAAAGCCGGAAGAGAACAACTATAAAAACACAGTTTCTTCCTTAAAAATAAATAATAAGCACTATCATTTGCATAAACCATTACCATTTATTGCCTAATTAATATACAACAAAGCAATAGTCATGCATACTGCCGGATTAACTTTCAACATTTATTTATTACAACCCTGAAATATTTATGTACTCTTAGTCTTTCTCTTCCCCTACTACAAAAGCACATTCTAAATTCCCTCAGTTTCTGCCCCTCCTCTCCTTTTGCGGGGGGCTCTGCCATCGCCAAGTTTGTTCTATGGAGTCTTTGCGAAGCAGAATCAGGGAGGCAGGAGGACTAGCAAAGGCCAGAAGAAACAGAGACAGCATCAAGGCTAGATCTCCAGGGAGTGATTTTTTTCAGAAAGTTTAGACGAGAGTCTCTTTGGATAATCAAGGGAATGTGAGGGAATTAATCAAATAAGGCAAATTTTTAGAACTTTTACTGTGGACTTTATATCTAATTCATGATGTTTAAAAATTATAAAAACTAGAGATATTATAAAACTGCCTTTGCTTCCTAGGCTACTACATCTCTGACTACAACTTTGAGACTGGACCACATGTGGCCATAGCTTCAACAGGGGTGCAGATGCCATTCCTCCTTAGCTTGTACTTAAACCTTAAAAAGCAACTGGAAGAAAAACTGCTCTTTTGCTGCAAACTCTACCCTTTCCCCCCACCTTCTTCAACCAAGAGCCTTGCACTGTGAGTATGTCCTTCCCTATACAGACACTGGGTTGAGTATTGTGCTCGCATATACTAGTTAAGTCAGTTCATGTGCGCAAACTGTAAGTTAATGGCAGTAAATCAATGCTGCCCAGGGTGACCTGGGTTTCAGCTTCCCTCCCAAAGTGGTTATGAAGATTAAGCAAAATAATGCAAAGTGCTTGTAAACTGTAAAGAACTGTATGTGATATGTCTGGCCATTGATCCTGGATGGCAAACTCTGCAAAAAGATGCAGAGGTCTGAAGCAATAACTGTAATTGCTGAATTGATCATTCGGACTTCTAGAAAACCTTCAAGAAATGGAAACAAATATACTGTGTCTAGGTGAACCTCTGGGGTCCCATTTCCTTTAAATCTGGGAGGAAATCTGACTTAAGCCCCATCCCACAAATTTAAAGATTTGGGGTTGATTCCCGGGGATCTTAGGTGGTCACCCCTCCCTCGTATTCCCTGTTTCTGGTTGTCTCTCAAATGGTCACATCTCCCCTTCTGTGGTCACTCCCTTCTTTCTGTCCTGTGCCCAGCTGAATGTGAGGTGCCTCCCTTTTCCTGTTAAATCTCCAAAGTACCACCCACACTAAAGCCGCTGCATACTGCAAACAGACTTTTTATTACAACAGTTAGGGATTCCAGAGGGAACCGTATTACAGAAACACAAGCAACGTAAAAGTAGAGCTCCTGAGCCATGTCCACCCCAGGGTCTCCCTCACTGGACAACAGTCTCCCTCAGCATCTCACTCCCACACCAACTGGCACCACACCCCATCTTTCACTTTCCAGTTCTCTCACCTTTATTATGCAGAGAACTTCTGATCTCCCTCTGCCTCACTTCCTTACCAAACCATCCTTTGGGGGAGGCTGGGTAGGGAGGCTTCACTTTTCACACCAAAGATACCATTAGGGTAGTTTTCTAAACCAAGAGCCATCTCCCCTAATGTGAAACATGCCACTGCCTCATCTGATGGACCAGCTGCAGTCAGTCCCTGTTCTCAATAGAGATTTTCCTTCTCCCTGATCTCTATGCATGTGCTGGGGAAGGAGATGGCGAGGCCTGAGATTTTCTTGAATTATCCAGACTATTCCTTCTACTTAGTGCCTGATTTTACATGGCAGGAGAAAGCCTGCATGTGCTACAGCTTTTTTTGCTGTTTTACATGTCTGTGTAGTGAGGAGACAGCTGATCCATGTTTTTAAAAAAATCCAGCAAAATAGCCAATAGTTTAAATGTGTAGATTGAAGCTACTACACTTGAAGCGCAAATTGGGCCAATGGCCATTGAAATGGCTCTTTGGAGGCATGTGCCATTCTCAAGTTAGGATCCCTCAGCTGAGAAAAATGGGAAGCAGTAAATGTGATCAGCCACGAGGATCCAGCTGAACCTTATTCTTGACAACTAACCACAAGAGTTAGGACATACGATCTTTGGTTTGGATTTTTAAGTGATTACAGAGAATCAGATCTGCATTCAAATCTGCCTATTGTCTCTTGCCAGCATTGAGACGTTCGATACTTTATCTGGAAACCACCTTAAGTCATTTCTGGAAAAAGACAGAAGATGGTTGGGTGGATGGATGGATGGATAGATGGAAGGATGGATGGATGGATGGATGGATGGATGGATGGAAGGATGGAAGGATGTATGGATGGATGGATGGATGGACATTCATCTGTAAAATTTAATAATGCCCACCCAGCCAGTTTTCAGGGGTAACTGAACATCTGAAAGAGCTGGCTATTGTTGTGGACTGGCCTTTTTTTCCTCTTCTATAACCAGAAGAGACACTAATGTAAATTTTCCTGGAAATGCTCGTATCAGCGCATTTGCAAAGAGCTGCGACCAAAGGGGGCTCTGCTGTTGCAGTGACACTTCTTCGGAACAAGGCAGAGGGCAGTACACAAGTTCCCGCCCCACTTCCCCAGCTAGTTCCCACCCCTCTAGCCCCTCCAATATTCCACATGTGCCAGCTATCATTTCTCACCCTGTCTTTTTTTTTTTTTTATCATACAGCAGTACTTGTTAAAGGCTCTGTGACCACTCCAGCTATTTCCCTTGAGGATGATAACACCGCAGCCGAAGCTTCATTATCATGCTAATCGAGCTTGGTCTGAGCTGCTTTCATAACTGCCACATTAAAGCTCCCAGGAAGGAGAGGCCTCCAGAGCCATCCGCCTGGCACTGGGTGAATATTAATGACGGGTGCAGTCCAGAGGAGTGGTTTCAGAACCCCCACCCATCAGGTAAAGGGGCCCAGCTTTCACTGCCACAGACAAATAAATAACATCCAAACAGGTAGATCGTAAAACACAAATGCGAGCGAGCAACGCTGCAGAGGAAGGAAATGGAAGGTGATCCTTGCACGGCACTCATGTCCTCTGCTGTGTAGCACATGGTGCTCTTTCAAGGCAGGCATAATTATCCGGATGTTAGAGCTGAAGGACAAGGCCTCCTCAAGGTCAGAAGACTTACTCAGGGCCTCACCCTTCCTCAGTGACCAGGCTCTGCCCCTCTTCTGCAAGCAGGCCAGCCAGTGACAGAGCCTGGTGGCAAGCTGGGTAAGAAATGAGAAGGTGCTGGATTGGACACTTTGGAGACAAGCTGGAGGCCTTTGAGCTTTGAGCCCCAGGAAGAGGGGAAGTGCACCGCTGTCTTATACCCTGATGAGAAGATGTTATCAACAGCCCCCCACTTGCCTTGGCTACTTTTCAGTGATGTCTTGTGGAAAAGTGAAGGAGGAAAAATCTGTAGATCCCAGAGGCATTTCTAGACAACTTGGAGGGAACAGGAGAAGAGAGACCCCTGGACTGGCAGCGTCGGGGTGTGGGTGTTGAATCTCCTTCCCTTCCTGACTGTACATCAGGGAGTTGGGTGACCGGAGGAGGTCTGTACCACTACCAGTCCCCATGCAGCAGAGTTCCACCGGGGAATCTCACGAGCAGCTCTCCCAGTAACTCATGTATCCAGAAAGATACCCACTGCTCTCTGCTCCAAGCCCTGAGAAGAAGAAACCCTGATCACGGCACTGCTGGTTGCTGCTCCCATGAGGTATCCATGACTACTCACGGAGGAATATGTGGCCCCTAAATCTTTCTAATCAAACATTAACACTCCTCATTTATATTAAGTACACAGTTAATCCTTCCAACTAGAGAAATAAAGATTCTCAAGTGTAGTGGGTTACCCAAGGGTCTCCCCAACCTCTTCTCTCCTTGCTGGCAGCCATCTGCATACTCTCCAGATGTCCGCGGCCACCCTCCCTTTCCCCCTGTGCCTTCAGCCAAAGACATCCTCCTGCCCATCCAAGGCTCAACAGTAAGTTATGATTTGTTTAAGCCAATCACGTTGACCCTGTTTATATGCCAGTGATAGATTAAGGCCCAGGCACAGGCTGTAACCCTGGCTTATAAGATACAAGGATAAGACTGTTGTGGGTCATTGGAAAAGCTACCAGTGTTCTAAAAAAGGGACGTAAATCAAGGACTTTGCCCTCTTCCTGCATTTGATTGTGAGCAGAGTTCTGAGCCATGGCAGCCACAGTAAAACTAATCATCCTGATAAAACCAGGAGAATTACGGAGGGGCCAACGTCCCTGAGCTGCTGAAGCCACCAACTCTGGGACCACCTAGTGCTGGTATTCTTGGTATATAAAATCATGAACTTTTCATTACTGCTTAGTTCATATTTATTTGGATGTCCTGACACTTGTAAACAAAACCTGTCTTAATAGAACCCCTTGTTCCTTTGGGACAAGACCAATTTTAGGGGTTTTCTATACCCCCCATGCTGACTATGTGATTAGCTAAACTGATGGGGATATTTCCTCACCAGGGATTGGTTTAGGGTACAAATGCAACCCAAAATCTGCCAATCAAATGGGAGGGAAAGTCTTCTGGGGGCTTCGAGGAAAGGGTTCTTGATTTAGGGGAGAAAAAAGACACAAGGAAGAGAGTTTGCTTCCCCTGCAGGATATTCTCAGGCTCGGATATCCCCTGAATGGAGCTACAGCAGCCAACCTGCAACCATGAGGGACACTGTTCTGAGGACAAAGTCAGTGTGCTAAGGTTGGTAAATCCTTGGTGTCAAAGGAATTTCAGGTTGGGATTCTATTATGTGGCCATGTAATGATGAGCTTCAGCTTTACAGTTTAAGAATGGATTGCCTGCAGTTATCTATCCAGTCATTTGCCTTCGAAATGCTCTCTTGAGTGGAGAGAGATGCTACAGCAGCAAGATAAAGGAATTTGCAGGCACATATCCTGTCCTATCTAAGCCACAGGAGTCATGAGTGTCAGGTAGGGAGTACCTTAATACCTGTGGCAATTACAAAGTACCATGGTACTTGTGTGTTTTAATTTTATTATGATTTCCATTTTCTTCATAATTTAATCATTGCTAAAATTTTTATAAGGAAGAAGGAAAGCAAGGATAGATTAAGAAAGCCTGTAAAATGAACTAATCTTTAAAAGATGGATTTTATTACTCACATGCTTGTAAAATGCTTTCATGAATATCAAGTTCCCCTTCATACCCCAACCCCACCAAAAAAAAAAAAAAAGAAAGAAAGAAAATGAGAAAAAGGAAACGGCTGTGGTGCCACTTACTTCATTTTCCTGCAAAAATGGTTTGCATGCTGTGAACACCTGGGGGGATTCACTGGCATTTATCAGGGGTAAGGCCATGGTCTAAGGTATGTGTCAGGGCTGGACTGACGGAGGCCTGCTGCCCTGGCCTGTGGTCGGTCTAGTATTCTGACCTTGGCTGCTACTCACTGAGTTCTACCAAATGCTTCTAGCTCATTCAATCAAAGACAGAGCAGGGGAAATTGTCGATTTAATTTACAAAAGCTTGAATGCTGCCACTGAACATCAACAAACGTAACTGTCAGAGAGATACAATCAGCTCAGCAAAAAATGTATTTTCTGATCCTTTATCTTCTTTTCCAAACTGAGAGAAGTATCACCTGCACAAACCAGTGTGATTATTAGTTTGACTAGACTGGTCTGGGCCAGCAGAAGCTTGTACAGGTCATAAAAGGGGCTCTACAGCAGAAAAAAAGATGTACGTAACTAATGCCTTCAAAGCCAAAAGTGTATTCTTTTGAGAGACAATATAGTAGAGTGAAAAGAGCATTTGCCCAGGACCAAAAGATCTGGGTTGTAGGTCTGATTTCATCAACAAGTAGCTGTATGTCTTTGGCAAGTCACTCTGCCTCTCTGGACCTCACCGTCCAGTCTTGTGTCCCTCAGAGAGATATGTCCAAGTCCTAATCCCTGGTACCTGTGAAGGTAACCTTATTTGGAAATAGGGTCTTTGCAGATGTCATTAAGTTCAGGAGCTCAGGATGAGATCATCCTGGATTTAGGATGAGCCAATGACTGGTGTCCTTCTAAGAGAAAGGAAAAGGAGATTTGAGACACAAGACACAGAGACACAGAGAGAAGCAGGCCAGGGGAAGACAGGCAGAGACTGGAGTGAGGCATCTACAAGTCATGGAACACCAAAGACGGCCAGCAGCCTCCAGAAGCCGGGAGGGAGGCATGGAACAAATTCTCCCCAGAGCCTCCAGAAGGAACCAACACTGCTGACACCTGGATTTCAGACCTCGAGCCTCCAGAACTGTGAGAAAACACATTTCTGTTGTTTTAAGTCACTCAGATTATGGTACTTTGTTACAGCTGCCCTAAGAAACTAATGCAGATTTTCCATTTCAGAGATTACACTGCCAAAGCATCCGTTTGTTTAGAGTCAGCTCTCTCCTGTCTGTTATTTAGGGTGGAGTTGCAGGAAAATTAAATTTACATTAAAAAAATGAGTACATCTGAATCCTTTGTTCTAAGATTAGAGTAAGAAACGGTACTCAAATTTTCTATTTTTTTTTTCCCTTTTTTTAGCTAGGTAAGGTACTAAGGCACTCAAGAAAGGACTACTTTAAAAAACAATCTCAGCCTGTCAAGAATAAAAGCAATCCAAATCTAAGTGGAAGATCTACAACTTGACCAGGACAATCAGGGGCCTGCATTTACGTTGTGATGAGATTCTAGTAAAACGCCATCCTGTTGGGACATGGAGAATAAAGAAAGCAAAAGGGATGCTCACTTCAGCAAGACTGTTCTATCTTTAAAAGTTTCCACTAAAATCTGAAGTTTGCAACTCAAGAATGAATCTTGTATTCAGGTTGATGGACAGCTGGAGACAAATATGCCACTGTGTTCGTCCATGCACCCATTTGTTCATACAAGTATACGGCAAAACTTCAACATGCCCCAGGAGCTGAACTTCGGGCTGAGGATTTACTGGAGACCAGAGAAGACAAACCCTGGCCTGATCGGGGACCAGGAGGCGGGAAGAGGCAAGATAAGACAGAGGGAGGTGGGGAAGACAAAGGGAGACAGAAAATAAGCAAGTAAACAGATAAACAATTACAAATCATGATCAGCAAATAGTTAGGGTCAGACAATGATAACAGGGAATCTGAGATGTGGGAGGGCCTCTCCATGGATGCAGTATATAAGCCTATATAATTCTTAACGTCTGAAGATGGGAAGGAGCCCAGCCAGGCAAAGAGCAAGGCAGAGGGAACCACATGTAAAAGCGCAGGGGGGAGAAGGAAGCCAACACGTCCCAGGAACTGAAAAGGAGCCAGTGCGGATGAGAGTAGGGTCAGGGGAGGAGAGGTACAAGATGACCCTGGAGAAGTAAGCTGGGGCCAGACAACATGTCTTATTACATGTGTGATGCACAGCTGCTGAAACATTGTTAGCAGCTTGTGCTTACAGGGGCAGGAGTGAATGTCCGGAGAGCATGAGGAGGCTCTGGCTGTAATCCTGGAGAGATATGACAAGCCGTGCACAGAGTGGGAGCAGATGGAGCGGAGAGGCTGCACTGAGCGGCATCCCCACTAAGGCAGCGAGGAACGGCTCATGTCAGCCCCCGGCATTCACTCATGGAGCTCTCAGACTGCCCTCCGGGTGAAATCACAAAGGAGAGAGGCCCAGTTAGCGCTGACGTGCTTTTCATCCAAACAGCCAGGGAGGGAAGGGGAATATTCACACGAGTCAACACTTGGAATATGAACTTGGACCCACTTGGGAATCTCATGGGAAACCCAAATTAGTGCCTTTGTACGTCAAGATGATGGCGCTTTTTCAGAGGCCTGGAGCTACCAAAGAGGCCTGGGGAAATTTAATCAGCATTCAAAGAACAAGGTGGGGGTGACGCTGTCTTGCCAGAACATTCCAAGAAGGACCATCAGATGTGACGGTGTGGAAACCAGGACATACAGGAGGAACAGCAGCAGAAATGGGTGCTCAGTCTGGAAATGAGAACGCAAAGGGGGCCCCTGAGAGTTGAAGAATCTCCCAAAGAGGAGTCCTGTTGTTCTGTGCAGCTGCCGAGCACCCAGCTGGGACCAGTGCCAGAAGCTGCAAGAGGCAACGAAATGGAGAGGAACTTTTGCAGCATCAGGGCAGCCACAGTGCGCGGGGCTGCCTTGTGGCAGGGAGTTCCTCAGGCCAACGGGAGAAGGCTCCCATCAGGAATCTTGTAGGAGTCATAGATCTGGAATGGGCTGGGTGGTCCCTCGGGACCTATTAATCTTCCTTTTAGCAGCTGTTCGTGTGTATGATCCCAGGGAACCACAGGCTGGAGGAAGAGCCATCCCTCTGAAACATTCCCCAGCCCTGCGAAAGAAGACCGTCCAAGACCAAATTCTTGCTTTCCTCTCCTGAGCATTGCCCCAGCTGACGCTGCAGACTCCATAATAAACAGAGGTTCTGCCAAAGAACTCAGCAGTATTTTGCTCTCTCCATCATTCCTTTCAACCGCTTCCTCTGCCGAGAATCAGGGCTCTCGCTGGCGTGGGCGTGACTGCCTCACGACCCTTGCGGGCGAGGGACCACATCAAAAACCTGCCACGTTACAGTCCTCTCCCCAAATGAGGCTGAGCTGGGCCATGCTCCTGGTGCACATGTGAGGCATCATTAAATATCATGACAGGATGTGAGCGAAACATCAGGGGCCTCCGGGGATCAAAGAAGTGCAACACAGTCGAAAAGCAGCTCCTTAATAGAGGGGTGGGAGAGGAAGTCGCCCTTTGTTAAACAGCAGTCCTAATGACTTCTCTCTGCTTTCCTCATAAAGGCTGACTAATTATGCCACACATGTCTACACCTCACATTCAAGGCCCCCTCGGTGTTGGGGTCCCCTACTGTCAACCTTGCAGCCCTGGAGGTCATAAAAGCCAGGGGAGTCTGAGGCCAGAGAGCTGGTTTTGTGGCTGGTTTTTCTGGCTTTAGACATACAAACAAACTCTCATTATGTTTCAGTGGTGAAACTAGGGAGTGAAGAGGAATAATCCTTCCTCAAAAGAAGCCTAGCTTATTTCATCTTCTCTCAGTCCTACAGGATCATCACACTGGTATTTCAGACTCAAGGTGGCACCTCATTTTCAAACAGAGAGCTGCAGAGACCCAAACTGTATCTTAGCAGTGGGTAGACCACATATCCAATCTTTCAGCTCAGCCTATATCAAGACTGGAACTAACCAGATTCCTGGCAGTCTCACGGGTCCCACAATCACCCCAGAAGGCAATCAGTAAGGCCAGGTCGGCCACATCACATCCTGAAAGACCTCCCTCTCCTAGGTCCCTGGAAAACACCCAGTATCTGGACCACATATTTTGATACTTAATTGGACACCTCATTGCCCTGTGGTTTGTCTGTTTTTGCATCTCTCTCTCTTCCCAACATGACTGAAAGCCACTTACAAAGATTTGGTTTGGTTTGGTTTGGTTTGGTTTGGTTTGGTTTGGTTCAGTTTGGTTTTGGTACAACTCTTTAGGCTCCAATATGGGTTATGCAGATGGCAGATGATGGATGGCTGGCTGGATGGATGGATACATGAAAACAGACACTGCCACGTTTCAAATCATTAATTACCATTTTAAGTTGTGAATCCATAGCCTCCCAAGAGGGTTGTGTGATTGCTTTGATCACATCTGCCATATATGAACCTTAATTCAGAAGAGCCCTTGCCTTAAGGTTAATTTCTGTCACAGGAAACTTTTCTCTCTAGTACTGCACACTGCGGCAACTCATGAATATTCCAACATCATAAATCTGAACTCTGGCCTTTGGAAAAGACACATGAAAAACCTCCCTGGTAGAATTTTTTTTAACTCTTACATAACCTATTTCTTCAGGCTCCCCTTGTGGCCCGCTGCCACCCATCACAACTGCCACCCAACATCTGCACACCTGGCTTTGGGGGCAGTGCTCTGTAAAGGGCAGCGCAGCGTGATGGAAGGCACCCTCTTTGGAACTGGACAAGTCTGAGTTTAAAATCTGACTCTGCTGTGGGGCTTTGGATGGAATATGTGATCTCTCTGAGCCTCAGTTTCCTCCTCTGTAAATTAATCTTCCTCACACTGCTGTTGGGAAGGTTTAAGCAGATAATAAGCCTATGAACCTAGCACACAGAACTCTGCTCACTAAACAGTCACTATGATTACTCTCGGAAAAACTGGTTCCTCAGGATTCACAGTGACTCAGGTCGGTGCCTCTCTACAAAAGCGCACCCAAAGCACAAACCTCATGCTAAAAAAAATACATACACACACGTTAAAGCAAACCAGCAAGCAAGCATCAGGTGTTTGTGAAAACGTTAAAGAAATGCCCAGATGCAGCATCCCATCAGGATCTAACCCCTAGTCCTCCCGAAGGTCCCGAAATGGTGCTGATTTACAGCACTTTCATCAGAAAAACAAAACACAGTTGTGAATTTACTGCTATTTACTTAGGGAAAGGTGGGCGAGCCCCACGCCATCCCTCCCCAACAACAAGGCAACTGGAAGCAGGACGGGAAGAGACAGTCTGACACTGGAGGTTGTTATTGCTCCTGATCAAGTTTTTTTACCTACTCTGCTTTGGTTTTCTCACCTGTAAAATGGGACCACAGACACCATGTTAGTTGTGCAGTTCGGCTGCTAGCCCAGAAAAGGGCACTCAACTGATGTTTGTTGAACTGTTGCTGGTCCCAAGCGTGACTGAAGGCATGCTTGCTGGTATTATATAGAATTTTAAGTCTTAAATTTGTTTCAACATTTGAAAAGATATTAAAACTCCAACTTGTTTATGATAGAGTTGTTGGTAGACTGGCTAGGGGCGGGGGAGGGGGGCGCTCTAACACCGAAGAGGCAGGAATATAAAAACATCTGATGTTTGAAATTGCTCTTGAGAAGAACCCCTTTTTGGAGTTTGCTTGTTGCGTTTGACAGGTTACTGTTGTTAGGACAATCACAAAAGCTCCCCAGTATGTGGTCCATTTGGGAACAATAAAAGAACTACAAGGGCCAGAACCGGTTCCAAGAAGAACATTTTTAGTTTCTCCTTTGAAGCCAAGATTAGATTGTTGGCGCTGGAACTAAAGGCTGTCTCAGTCTGGAGCTATGTTTTATCTTGAGATGCAAATTCGTCATGCAAACATGATTACAGCTCCTTCACGCCGGGGCAGCTCTGTGCTGCCTGCTCCAATGCTGCATCCTTAGAACACCAGCAGAAAGGAGAGAGGAGTCTCCTTCTGGAGCCCTCCCTGCCTCCTTAGCTATTGATGGGGGAGCTGGGGGTCACTGCTCCTTGGGAAGCACGGTCAAGTTCTGGTCTCCAGCTACGCCACTATCACCAAGTCAGCGCTGAACTCTGCAGGCACTGAATCCAAATTCTCTCCCAATGCAAGACTGTCACTCTGACCGATGGTCCTACAGTCTCTAAATGAACCTTCAACTGACAGGGAGCTCACTCCTTTGCAACCAGGGTCACACTGTGTTGAGCAGCTCCAAGTGGAGAAATATTTTTATAGTGAGCTGAAATCTGCCACCATATAGTTCCCACTTACTGACCTTGGTTCTGCCCACTGGAATACTAAGAATAAAATAAATTTATACTGCATTTCCCACAAATGCAAATTTTATTCATTGGAATATAGAAACCAAGTTCCAAAACCCGTATGTCCCTCCCTAGCCCCCTCTGTTCCTCTCCCTTCTTTAAAAAGTATTTATTAGCTTCCTTCCTTCTTTCCTCTCTCCCTCCCTCCCTTCCTTCTTCCTTTTTCCCTTCCTTCATCCAAATGCCATCACACAGGCCCGAATGAGACAGGAGGCCTGAGGGAGGCAGGCCCAAGCTAGTTGTCAGCATCTGCATACAAGAGGACAGAAGTCAGAGGGTCCACAGACTGACTGCCTAGAGGGGACTGAGACACAGGGAGCCAAGCTTCTCACAGTCAAAAAGGAGGTACAAATATGGAAAGGGAGAAAAGTAGAATATACTCTGTGATGTACTAGAATTGGAAGCATCGATATGAACTCACGGTTTTCAACAAATACAGATATAGATGTAAATTTGTGCATATTACATAATGTGTAATTTCCCAGCTCTGTCCACTCAGAAGGCCAGAGCAAGGACATCCCACTAGCAGTGAGCACAACTATTGTCCAAATCTGGGTTTCAAAATACTATTCTCCAGTAACAGGAACCAGAGCTTCTTGGAGAAATGGCTGATTCTAGGATTAGGGCAGGGAAAGCTGGCGACGTGTCTGGAACACCCTGTGTGGCCCAAAAGTAAGGAAGTGTTCAAAGAATGATAGAAACAAGTCAAAAGGATGTAGGAGCCAGTTTGAATGGGTTCCCACCAGCCAAATCTGGAAACATTAGAACATCAAAATGAATTATGAGAGTAATAAATTACAGCCATTGAATAAAATGAGAACCCATAAAGCCACACATGATATAAAATTTTAAATGAATAAATGGGGAAAAGGAAGCTTTTCCTTTGGTAGGAAGGCAACTACTATATGCAGGGGTCATGGAATTAGAAATTCACCATTTGGCAACCACCATAGTAACAGTTAACTCAGGCAAGAGGCAAGAGATGCTACAAGCAGTGGGTGAAGGTGGAGAGGGGAATAGGATTCCACACTGTGTCAAAGCACCTCCCCACGAAACATGTATAAAATACAAAGAGGGAGAGAGTATCACTTTAAGTGGAGAAACCTGCAGACCAGGTGATCAAAGTTAACACCACGAGGAACAGGGCAGACAGTGTGCACATACCATCCAATGGGTTTTCATGAAAGGAACACAGGATTTATGATATTCTGGCTAAAAATACACAACCTGGGTCTAATGGAGAGGAAACAATGGGCAAACATTGAGAAACATTCCACAAAACAGCTGGCCTATTCACTTCAAATTTTTCAAAGTCACGAAAATCAAAGAAAAGGAGGAACGATTCCAGATTGAAAGAGCCCAGAGGGACGTGGCAAGCAAATGCTATGTGTGATCCTGGACTGCGCCCAGTGCTATCACAGAGGTTACTGAACACTGGCAAAACCTAGCCGGGTCTCAGAGTCAAAGGTATACAGGAGTCCTTTATCCTATTTTCACAAATTTCTCTAAGGATGAAACAGTTTTAAAATAAAAAATTTTTAAGTCATGTAAGACAGTATTTCAATGCTTTTTGAAAGTTCCCCCTCAAGAAACTCTCTCCAGCTAATGATCCCTAAAATTCTACCACTATGGTTTCTATGCGCTCCCACCCTCTGCTTTCTGAGACATAAAACTCTGAACTTTGTTTAAATGCAAGTATTCCTGGGAGAGGTAATACTTTAAGCCAACACTCATTTTCAGTAGTGTTTCCCAAAGCAGCCTGCAATATGTTGGATCTATGAGACTTTTGTTAATTGGTGTTAAGGAAAAGGAAAATTTTTTTGTTAAAGAAATTTGAAAAACAAAATATAAAAACAAATATAATGTATGTATACGCATGACTGAGACATTGTGCTGTAGACCAGAAATTGACACATTGTAATTGACTGTACTTCAATTAAAAAAAGAAAAAAAAGGAAATTTGGAAAACACTGAGTTACACCAAGTTTCTTTGCTGCGTAACTCCTCAGTCTTTAAGAGGTTGATGTGTATTTTAAATTGCCCTGAGGGGAAAACGCATTTGGAGTTATTGAGTCATTGTACCATAGGTTCCAAAAAAACATTATTTGGGAAAATGCTGACTGACAGATTCCAATCAACAGGCAAGAGAGCACTGAGAGTTTGGGCTCTGGTGTAAGATGGTCTGTGTTCAAATCCTGGCTCCCCCACTTAGTAACTACGTGGCCTTGGGCAAGTCAATTAAATTCTCTGTGCCTCAGTCTCCTTATCTATAAAATGGCAGTGATAAGAGTTCTTATTTTGATGTTGTGGAGATAATTGGACAAGATTAATAGAAATAAAAACTAGAGCAGTGCTGGGCACATGGAAGGATTCAATGCAGGTCTGCACTGCATGCTACTGTTATTCACGTTATTATTACTCTTTCTTGGGAGCCTGACTGGACCAGAACAGAGCCTCAGGGAGTGGGGGTTTTAGAAAATGCCACCAAGGTCCAGGGAGGAAGGAATGAGCAGCAAGAACTAAAAAGCGGAAGGTACTCAAGACAAACTCCCCTCACATCCCAGCTTTGAGAGCACTGTTGTGAAAGCCCCCTCCTACACATCCATCGAGACCTCCCCTCAGAGTCCCTGTGACCTTTGGGGGCCAGACTGCTCCATCCTGCACCCCGACCAGGGGACCCATCCTCCCCAGGGAAGCAGAGAACCAGAAAATATCTTCCCTCGTGGTAAATAATCGTGGCCACTTTTCTCTCTGTAAATACGTTCATTTGGTCCACTGATTTAGCCCCTGATCACCCACCCCCGCCCCTTAGCCACCCCCTCCTGTGCTGCAGGAGGAAGGAAGAGGGGTTTGGAGATCATGGCTACCTGCCAAATGGGGTGTCCCAATCTATCCCCCCATGCCCCAGAGTCACCACAGAGGGGCTGACCCCGTGGGGCTGTCAGCTCACCACAGACAGGCTTCACCCACGCTTCAGAAAATGAAAAGCTTTATTAAACTTTCAAGTCCGGAACAGATGTGTCCAGACATAAATATTCAAAAGATCCCATCTGTTAGGTAAATCGTCTTTCGATGTAGTAACGGAGGGACCGAACGTTAGTGAGACCCCATTGCTCTGAGAGCCCAGGAGTGTCGGAAATCCTGCCAGCAGATGCTCCTGGAATCAAAATGAAAGGAGCCCAAGTAACAAAGAAAACTCGAGACAAGACTGTGGCAGTGGGGAGTGTCACTGTCACGCCAATCAGGACTTCTGCTGGGTCAGGAGCCCCGGGAGAGATGAGGCCAATGATGAAATCCCAAAGACAGCACTGGCAGGGGGTCAAGGAAGAATAATCAGATCCACACACGCATACACCCACACAGAGCGGCAAGCCAGAGCCTGGTTAGAGACACAGAGGTTCTCCTGCCATGACAGAGATGCTCATTCAGTTCATGCCTTAGGGGAGACACTTGAGCACACGGCGGGCGGGGGATTCTTCATTTGAAACGCTACATTTCTGAGCACTTATTTTATGCAACAGTCTACACTGAGGGTTATGAAATAGAATGAACAACAATAAAAATAACAATAAATAGTTTACACTTACTCAGCCTTAATCTGTGTCAGGCACTGTTCTCAACACTGTGCATTCACTGACTCACTTCATCTTCCCAGCAACCCTCAGAAGTAGATATTACTATCATTCCCATTTTACAGATGAGGAAACTGAGGCACAGAGAAAATGAGTGATTTGTCCAAGGGGTCATGGATGGTAAGTGCTGGGCCAGGGTTCAAATCCAGGCAGACAGCGTGGAATCACCGTGCTCAAATGGTACAAAACAGGGAGGCAGGACTGTTCTAATGTAGAAAAGTGAAAGATACATCGGAAGACGGAAGAAAAACACAATGTGGTGCTTTGGTAACAGGGCTGCTGAGGAGGGAGGTACTGACCCCCATCTTCCAGGTCTAGAGCCCCAGAGCCCTGGGTGTTAGCCCCCTGACCGGTTTGCCTGCTCTGCGTCCTCTCTCCCTAACCAGCCAGGCTGCTCCACTACCTTTGTCCTGAATGCACCTTGCGTTGCCCTCTGTTGCAAGATTGCTCATCTGCTACCTACAGCAGCATCCCCATCTCCTTGCCGCCAGTCTCCCCAGCAGGCTCAAGTCTTCAGCCCCCTCCCTCCTCTGAAGTCCTCTAGCACCCATCACAAGCCCCACTCCCTTCATGCACATTTTTGGGCTTATACAATCAGCCAGCCAAGTGCCTAACGTGGCCTCAACTCCACACATCCACACCCCCTGGTGCTCCAGGTACACGAGCTCTCCACCTTCCTAGAACTAAGCATCATTCTAATCAAAACCTCTGTTTGGGTCAAAGAAGACTTTTCATTGTAAAATATAGAAGTTCAACAAAAATCCATTTAAGCCAAAAAAAAAAAAAGTTTAAGTAAATGGATTGCCTCCAGTAACTGAGATGTTCAGTAACCGAGATAATGAAAAGCCCTGGGATAAACAGGTACGGCTGGATTCAAATGCTCAAAGAAGATCCAGTGTCTCCCTGCCAGCCCTGCTCCCAGACAGGTGCTCAGGACACCACAGCAAGATGCCCACCTACTGATTCAAGCTCACATCCCACCCATTAGCAGCCCCGCTGTGATAGGGGTCCTCTTTATAGCTCCTGCAGGCTGGGGTCAGGGGCCACCTCTGAGCCAGTCACAGGCACCAGCAGACACAACAGTCTCACTGGCCAAACCTGGGTCATATGCTCATCCCTGGGTCCCCTGAGGAGGGGCAGAGGGAGCAGCCACATCAATGTGGACTGACAGTGGGATAGGTGTTTCTTTAAAGGGAATTCTGGGTGCTGTTACCAGGAAAAGGGGGAAAGAACACGAAGCAGGGAGACACCGACACCCACAACCACCAAAACTGATCTTCAGTAAATGTGTCTGCTTGTTGAGTGTTTACTATGTGTCAGGATTGGATTAGTGGTATGACAACTGAAGACGACATGATGTATGTTAAGCACGTCGCCCATGCTGAGTACACAGTCAATGCTTAGTAAGTGGGAGGAACGGGTGACTAGGTAGTTTCTCTTAAAGGGAAAACCTGTTAAGTTAGGCAGAGAAAGACAAATATCATATGAAATCACTCGTATGTACAGTCTAGAAAAAAAATTTATTTACAAACCAGAAATGGGCCTGCAGACATAGAAAACAAACTGGTTACCAAAGGGGAAGGAGTGGGGGAAGGGATAAATTAGGAGTTTGGGATTAACAGCTACACAGTACTAGATATAAAATAGATAAACAACAAGGACCCACTATATAGCACAGGGAACTATATTCAATTTCTTGTGATGAGCTTTAATGGAACAGAAACTGAAAATACATATATATGTGTATGTATATATATGTATAACTGAATCACTTTGCTGTACACCTGAAACTAACATTGTATATCAACTACACTTCGATAAAAAATTAGAATTTAAAAAAGGAGGGGGCAGAACTTTGCAAAAAGAGATGAAGTCTCTGGTCTCAGGCCACACAGCTTGGAAGGGCTCCCAAGGACCTGGGTGTTCAAAGCCTACTGATATTTACCTCCCTCCCAGTCTACCTGGGTTACTAACCAAGACCCAGCTCAGACTGATTCAACAGCATCCTTCTGTGGCATTCTGTACATCCCTCCACTATAACTCCTAAAGCCCCATACTTTAATTTGTTCATTCTAAGATGCATATTTTTTTCACATTTCAAAGTTTCTGAGATTAAAGATCAGCATACAGTGTGTAGCATTAAAATGGGAGTGTTTCTTTTATCCCTCAAAGCTGTTTTTGAATTAACGTCACATCTTACAATCAGTCTGTCATATAATCAAGGAAATGTGGTATTTGTTTATAGGTCTAGACTAGATCGTGAGCTCCTTGAGCAGGAGCGTCCTAAACACTTAGCATAAAGTCTTTTATATGGCTGCTGGTTAACCCAAGTAGTCTTATTCGAGAAGAAGTGTTTTAACATTCATTAACTCAACAAACATTTACCGAGCCCCTCCCACGTGACAGGCATTGCACAGGAAGTAGGGACACAACGTCAAACAATCCTGGTGAGACCCTACATCTCTGCTGTACGTCTCTGCTGTATCTTAATGGGCACAGACATGAATCTGAGGGGTGAGGGCAGAGCCATGCCCCAAAGCCAGCAAGTTATGTGGGTTGTGTCAGGCCAAAGCAGAGATAGGAAGCCGGGAAATAGCAGAAGATGAGGGCAGTTAAATGTGAGTTTGCAAAGGTCTTAAAACACACACTGAGGAGTTTAGATTAAAGGTGGGAGGCAAATGGGAGCTCCTGCCGACTTCTGAATGGACAAGTGACAAAACCAAAATAGCACTCCAAGAAAATTAGCTTAGCTGTTGGGTAGAGAATGGATCAGGAAGGGCAAGGCTGCAGGTGGAAAGGCCCGCTAGGAAGGAGGCTGCAGCACAAATCAGCACATGAGGCGATCAGAGCCTGGACACCAAGGAAGGCTCGGCTGTGTCAATGGCTCAAGAAGGTCAGATCCCAGAGACAGAACTGCCAGCCCATTGTGGGAGGGGCAGACAGAGAGAGGAAGCAGTCAAAGGAGACGCTAAGGTTAATGCTTGGGAAGCCAGGATGCGCCCGCCGATGCCCACGAGTATGGGAGGGCAGGACGCTTAGGCGACTGGGCATTGAGTGCCCTTGGGAGGCCCAGTCAATGAGAGAGGGTCAAGGTCAGGCTGCAGAGCAAGAGAGCACATGAGCCGCACCCTCTAAGTTGTGTGGGTGCCGGGGACGAGCGTGCGTACCCAGAAAGCAGAGAAACCCTTCTCCGTTCTGGACCTGGAAAGGCAGCTCCATTTGCCCTTCCTGACTCAAGGGGGAATCAGAATCAACTCACTACTTAACAGTTTTGTCTGAAGTTGAGTCGACAATTAAGCAGAAGACCCAGGCTAGGAAAGGACTAATTGACATCACCTTGAGTTTTGCAGAAGCAAGATAATCAGTGAAGATTCATTAAGCAGCAGAATAAAAGGCACAGAGCCTGGGGTCAGATAGAGCCCAGGCTCGGCCTCCAAATCTTCATGGAAGTTTACTGTCCCCCTATTGTCACATTCTCAGAAACACTCATTAAACCCTTTAGAGCTCATTTGAATGTTTGGTCATGCTCTGCTGCACTTTATGGGGAAAGGGGGTGAGGCTACAGTGGTACTGCTTAATTTGGTGATAATCGGGACATAAGTCTTCCAGATGTTAAAGAGGACTAATGAGCAAATGAACATAAAATACCTATAAAATGCCGGGCACATAGTGAGTGCTCAAAAAATGTTGGGTCCTGAAGATGTGTTGCCTCTTAGTGCCTGGAAGAGAGAAGAGAAACCCAAACTCCGGTACCTACCCTCAAAAAGACTCGTGAAATCCACAAATCGTGCCTTAAATGGCTGCAGACCCTCCTTCAACCCTGATTTCTAAAACAAGTGCAAAGACCCACATCTCCACGCATCAACCTTTGTAATGGTGACTGGATCCTTCCGGTTAAATGCTGAGTTCAGCCCAGCGACTTATCAGAACTGGCAATTTCCAGAGCTTTGTCTATTTCCAGCTTCCGGGCATTTATGAGTCCAGGCAGTTGGACCCTCCTTTCTTCTGCCTTTTGATGAGCCAGGCCGGTGCAAGCACAACGGCATATCTCTTGCTTCCTCTGTGTGCCAGGAGACTACAAAGAAGTGACTCGCTAAGAGTAGAGGCACTGGCCCCTCGTGCATTGCTGGTAGGAAGGTAAAAGGATGCAATGGCCATGGAAAACATTGTGGAGGGATTCCCCAAAAAATTAAACATAGAATTACCACATGATCCAGCAAAGCTGATCCTAGGTATAAGCTCAAAATAATTGAAAGTGGGACTCGAACAGATATTTGTACACCGGAGCATTATCTGCAATAGCCAAAAGGTAGAAAACCACCCAAATGTCCAACAATTTGGAGGAGGAATGGATAAACAAAACTTGCTATATACATACAATGGCATATTAGTCTTAAAATGGAATGAAAGTTCAACATATGCTACAACATGGATGAACCCTGAAGACATTATGCTCAGTGAAATAAGCCAGTCACAGCCAAAGGACACATATTGTATGATTTCACTTCTACAAGGTACTTAGAGTAGTCAAATTCATAGAGACAGAAAGTAGAATGGTGGTTGCCAGGGGCTAGGGGAAAGGGGAGAAACTGTTTATAATGGGTGTGGAGTTTCAGTTTGGGAAGATAAAGTTCTGGAGAGTGATGGCAGTGATGGTTGTACAACAGTGCAAAAATGTACTTAATGCCGCTGAACTGTACACATGAAAATGATTAAAATGGCAAATTTTAGGGTATGTGTATTTTACTCCCACAAAAAAATGTTGAAAAAAAAAATTTTAAAGAGTAAAGACACTTAATGCTGCCCTCTTTCCTGTATTTCAGCTTTTGCAAGGCAATTTCGGCATCACTGCAAAACTTCAGGGTCCTCTCCTCCGGCCTCTGCCAAGTTCATTGGTCATCTTAAGACATTTTCTTCCCCAGAGTCACCGCCCTGCCCCTGCCTGAGCACTGCTGAGCCAGGAAGCTCACTCTGCCTCTGGGCAGCCTCTTCAGCTTTCAAAGGGCTCGGCTCTCAGGGTGACAGGTATGGATGCAGAGAGGATGCCGGTCCCCTTTTCTTTCCCACACTGCTCGACCTTCCCTTAATCAGATTCCCCAACCCTCTCTGCTATTTTCCCACAAAAAAAGTGGAGACGCCAACCGTTTTATAGGGGATGTGACTAGACCGGTGGGCACCTGTTTTTCTTTACACTGTCTTAAAAGGAGGAAGCCTGGGGAGCTGATGCTTTTGCCAGACTGCAAAAGCCGTCAGAAGGCTAAGTGTAGGAATTTGCCTCTGGCTTGTGGATCAGTGGCACTGTGGATTTCAGTTTGGGGAATGGCCTTGGACTATGCACTTCTATGGCTTTCGGAGAAGACCCCCAGAGCGAGCAGAAAATGCTCCTGCAATACAAGCCTGCCCACAGCAACTGAGAATGACAGCGCCAGGAGTACAGCCAAGAGAAAAACGAAAACAGTTGGCCATGGAGAGGCTCTGCAAGTCGAAAGCTGCCTTGATCAGACCCCTAAGGAGAAAAACAACAATGGCTGTGCCCATGCAGAGGGCCAAGGTACCCGTCGGTCACTCTGCCCCCTGATCCCCAGTGTGAGCCCCAGCCAGCTCTCCCAGCAGGCTGAGCTCACACCCCTCACCTGTCAGGACAGATCTACAGACCGCATACCCTCCCACAAACACAGCCCATGGTCAGAACAATGGGGCTGCTTTCACGCAGCTTGAATGTGGGAGGTCACGGCACTTGCAGAACTATCCGTTTGGGGGTCAGGGAGACCATCTGACTTTGCCATAAGTAAAATCCTTGTACCTCCGAGCATCCACTTATGTCCATACTCTGGATCTCAGAAGCAAAAGATCTGAGCAATCAGGAGCTGGCATAGGCCAAAAGCAGAAGAGACCCCTAGTGCAATTCCTCCCACCCCTTCTTGTTGTAGGTGAGGCCCAGAGAGGGGGTGCCCCACCTGGGTCAGTAAGGGGCAGAACAGGACTAAGCTCGAGTCCTGGCCGGGTGGATTACCACCCCAGGTTGCATAACTCATCCACAAACACCCCTAACAGCTCTATAAAGTCGTTCACATCTGTTAGTTCTTTAAGGATAAAGGCTGAGAATTAACCTTGTTCCCTATTCCCCAAAGTGTCCGACCCAGTGCAGAATGTGTGGTCAGAGTGCAGTAAATTCTTTCCAAATGAGAGAATCCCTGAGCTGGGCCCAGGAAGGACATGAGGCAAGGATAAGGGTCCCCTCTGATGGGGGTGGGGGGAGTCCACGGGAGGCTCCCAGAGTCAACCAGGACATGAAGGGTTGGGTGAGCTCCGAGTCCCCAGTGATGACGTAGTGCAGATAATGTCAATCTCATGTACATGTCATGTAGTCCCATGTCTCTCATGAGCTCGGCAGGTCTCTAGAGCCAGGCTAAGGTCCCCTGCCATCTCACAACTTCATGGCTTACGATACCCAGACCTCCCTGTCCGTGCACATCCTCTCCGCACGGCCAACGCCCCAACTCAAGTGTGACAGTTTTTTCAACAAGTATCATCTCCCCTGCTCCACTTAACGCATGAAACAAGGCAGGATTCCTCATCTCTCCCTAACAATGCCCCTTCCTCTTTCCAGCTTCCCAAGTATTGCTGGAGCCCCTTTGATCATGAAATGATATGCAGTTGTGTTTGTTGGTGGCATTAAAGAAGCAGTAAGTTGGTTTATACATACTTGTCCAGATAGCCACATTCTGTTGACTGCTCTGATGTGGAAACACCTTTCTCAGCAATAATAGATTCCTCAAAGGATCAGACAGAAAATAGCCAGCCTGGTGGCTCACAAGGTCCCAGCACAGAGGCAAACCCGTGAGTCTAATTCCTTGGGAAGCTGGGTTTTAACAAGACAGATTTTCCATTTCATCATTATTTATTCCAAAACATATCTCCACTATACTGATCTCATTCCTCTCCAAAGGTCCATGAACCTCACTGGAGAGATTTGTTGTTTCCTTTCGCCTGTCCACCTGGCAGCCTCTCAGCACCCCACCCTAATCTGTCTTTAATGCTCTCCCCAGTCCCTATAAATGGGTGGAATCTTTTACTATCAAAATCCACCGCCCCATGGTCAAGATCAAGGACCACACGTGACAATCGCATTTGGCTGATTTCATTTGTTTGGCTTGTTTTGGAGAAAAAAGAAAATTTTCAATTTGCTCGGTTTTTCCATTCAGAACAGGGAACGTGAAAATTTATTTTCAGTAAATCGAGCCCACCTCGGGCCAGCTTGTAAGATACAGGGACATCCGTCTTGTGTTCTAATTTGACTTTATTTTCTCTATTTCAATTTCCTCGGCTACTTATCCTGTGGCAGGTACCTGGGGAAGCTATCTCAAATCATTTCTTTTAAGTCAGGCTGTAAAAAAAAAAAAAAATCCATAAATAAATTTGATTCATGTCACCAATAATAAGAAAATACTGTATTTTTATAATATATGTATACATAGGGCCAGTGAAAGGAGAGGAGGGAAGATGAAAAAATAAAGAGTGAGTCAGCGAGCAAAGGGGGAGGGAAAGCAGGAGAGAAAGGCTGGGATGGTGGGAACCAGGTCTTACCAGCCAAGCCTCCCTGGTGGCAGCACGGGAATCCACACGCACAGGCACTCACTCCCACCACCATCTGCTTCTCTGGGCTGAACAGTGAGAATTGCTACTTTTCCGTGAAGGCCTGCTCTGTGACAGGTGCCCTGCGTGTGTTATTTACAGTCTGCACAACAGCTCCAGGAAGCAGGAACTTTACCCTTGAAGAACTTGAGCTCAGAGAAGTAACTGAGATGGCATTGCTAAGGGTGGACTGTCATGGTCGTGAGCTGTTTTTGTCTGCCCAGCATCCACCCCCTCTTCTCTGGTGACCAAGTCTCACTTTGCTTCTGGGAAAACCCGCTCCTGGCCGTCAGTGTACTCTTCCTCAGGCCACCCGGGCTGACTCAGGGGCAAACACCTGATCTCATCCAGGGCAAGGAGATTCAACCCCGCGAATTCAGTTCAAAACAGTCAGAGAGAGGATTTCTTTCTACTGGGGTAGCAAATGAACTAACATCAAAAGAGGAGGAGCTACGGGTGGGGGAACAAAGAAAGAGACTAATTAAGAGGCAAGTCCCTTGGGCTCTGGGAAGTGACTGAGGTTGCACGTCCAGCTTGGAAAGCTGGTAAGTGCCACGGCCGCCACCACCATTTTTAACTTTTTTCAAGCCAGTGTGAATTCCATCACTTGCAACCCAAGGAGTCCTGGCTACCATTCCCTGTATGTGAGCGGCTGATTCAGACCAGGCCCATCTGACTCCAAAGCATGTGCCCTGCTACCCACCACTCGGCTTCCCTAGAACATGGTGGGTCTGGGGAACCAGCCATCTTCACCTGGGAGATCCATGCTCCTGGCTGTTGCCTCCCCCCAACCCAACATTGGCCACTCTTCCCCTGGAAAGTGCTCTCTCGGAGCAAAACAGAGAGTCACTAAGCAAGGGCCTGGCATGGCCAGACAGTGTAGTTAACACGGCTGTGGGAAATCTGAGCCACTGGAGCCTGCACATAATTGTGCCCACTGATTGTAGTAGGAAAGGTCAGAATGCTAAAAAGATAATTTAGACAAATTGTCACAAAGAAATTAAAACTGAGACAAGAGTTAGATCAAGCTCAGGGTTCTATCCCTGGCATAGAGATTTATAAAGAGGGAAAAAGCTAAGAGGATTCAACCTCAATTCGATGGCAGAGTTCAGGGGACACAAATCTAAACCTAGAATTTTAGACATAGTGGGAGCTTATAAGTCATCTCACCCAGTGTGACCCAGAACCAGAATCCCTTCCTGATATCCTGAGTACTGACCATCCAGTGTTTCAGTTATCCCCGCGAAAGGAGAATCACTACCTAATGAAGACAGTTTATTCCATCACTGAACAGCTCTGCCTATTAGCAAAATCTTCCCCAGATGATGAAAATAAAAATGACTAATGTGTGAGTGTTCCTTTTAAAGGAGAATTCTGTCTCAGCTCAGTTTCTAGGACAATGTGTAAAAAAAGGACAGAAACAGGAATGCCAAAATGGAACATGTGTATGAGAAGCTGGCATAAAAGCCATAAAGGCAGAAGAAAGGGGAAGAGAAGGAAAATAAAGAATTCACAAAGGCGGGGTGATAGGGGAAGTTCTCGGTTCAGGAGTGAAGGCGAGAGATGCTGGTGGGGCAGGGAGTGGGAGACAGAGAGAACATAAGAGGTGGGGAAAAATTTACCACATCTTGCTATCCATTCAAAATATGTTTACTTCCCCTGACCTTATTCCCAGAGTTACCAGTACAGTTTTAATTGTATTTAATTGCTTTTGCTTGCTGGACTGTATTCCTCAGAGTGCAATTCTCTACAAGGCCAGACCACATGAAGTCCAGTTTGGGCCTGAATTACAATTACATTCATTTCAAGTCTATTTCCTTGTAAATCCCACCCCGGTCATAAGGGGAGAGAGGCAGGGATGAAGACATAGACCCGATTGTGGACCTGAGACATAGGATAAAGACTTGACTATAAAAGAGATTAAAAAAACGAAGTTGCTAGAAGTAGAGCTTGTGGTCAGAATGGGAGTAGTTGGAAGACTGGCCAATTTGATGGCAAAACACCTAAGCTAAGTAAATTTCCTAAGGACATCCTCAGTCTCAGCCAACTACAGACTGAGTTGAGTGTGGAGAGAGGCAAGCCATGGAGATGGGGACCCAAACACGTCGTGACAGCAGGGGTCTGTCAAGGCCCCTCATTGCTGCCTCTTCAAAGCATAAAGGACTGCAGGGCAATCAGCTCCCCAAGGAATGAAATTTGACCAAAGGAAAACGGGAGAAAGGAGGAGGCTGGCCATTAAACTCCCCATCTTTGACCTCTTCTGTGGATAACGCTGAGGTGTGATTTCTCCTTAGGTGGGATTTCTCTTTGCAGTCCTTCCTAGAAAGTCCCATGTGCCAAGCAGACACCCGTGCGTGGCCAGCTGTTCCTGAGCTTCCCTGGGAAGGGATGACCAGTGTAATCACACACTGCATCCCAGTGTTTCATATCTTTCCGCGTCTCACGTCCTCTTTCTCCTCAGCGTCACTGCCCTAAGCTTGCTCGCCCACGTAAAATGTCAACACTTCAAACCCTGCCTTAAGCTCTCCTTTCTAGAAAACTCTAGAGAACTCCAGGCTAAGACAGCCATTATCTGGACTCCCAGCTCTAATGCTTTTTCCACCTAACACCAAATGTTCCCTTTTCTCCCCTCGAAAAAATATTTGTGAACGCACTTGGTTCTCCCTGACCCTGAAGCCCAGTTCTTTAGCTGAGCTCACGCCTGCCTCCCAGGAGAGCTGGTATCATTCCTCTTGGGGTCTCAGCCTCTTCCTACAGAAGTCACATTATGAAATCTTAAGTGGAAGTTGTGAAGTCTTCTTTCCTGACTTGTCTGACATTATGATTCCCTGTCCCCAAACTCCACACATGTTCACAAAAAGATACCCAACTTCAGGCCCTACCCATCCCCTCTCTCCTTTATCTTTACTCCCCACCTTCTCCTTCACTTGTCACAATCACTCCTGCTCACTCCCTTATTCAAGTCATTTCCCCATCACACACTCTCTTAATGCCATTTACCTTTTCCTAAGTTTGCTAAGCCCCTCTTCCCAGCTTTTCACACATCTCTGGAAATCCCACCTTTCTAAAATGTATTCCCTAAAAGGCACAGTCAGTGTCTGGTCATGTCCGACACTCCAGTTCAGAGGTAATAGAGTATGACGTTCCCAACAGCACACCTGTACGAGTAAGCCGTACCTGGTAGGCCCGGTGCACCCACCGCCCCCCAGACACACCTGGTTAGAGCGCTGATCCCTGAGAACTGTAACTGTTTGCACATCTGTCTTCCCAAGGAAGCTATGCACAGCTTGAGTATAAGCAGCACGACTTGTGTTTTTGTATTTCCAATATCCGGCACGTCAGAACACTTAATGATTGTTCAGTAAATGAATAGATAAACAGAAACATGTACTTATATGGATCAACTGCTGTTGTATAAAGTTCCAAAAAATCCATTTGGCTTGGTTGGTCCTCCGGAGTAGTTTCCTATCAAATACTGCTTGAAATATGTAAGATACCAGTTAGGAAAGAAAAAATATTACAACCCAATAGAAAAATGGGAAAAGACAGTGCCAGGCAATGCATCAAAATGTAAACATAAGGAGCCATAAGCTTGAAAAGATGCTCAACCTCACTAGTAACCACAGAAGTGTAAATTAAAATAATAAACATCGTTGGGGGGTATAAATTCGTGTAGACTTCTGAAAGGGCAGTTGGGTAGTATTTATCAATCTTTATGTGTTTTGATAAGGCAATTCTAATTCTCAGGACCTATCCTGCTGAAAGGCCAGTAAAGGTATAATACATATAAGGTGATTATTACAGCACTACTTGTGATCATGAAAAACACAGAATATCTTAAATGTTAGTTAAACAGAGGAACAGTTCATGAATTATGGATATTTATGTTATAAAATATTAAATGAGTTTTAAAGGATCAGGTAGAGCTGTATATTCATAGAAAGCCTGCTAAGACATGTTGTTAAGACAGAGAGAGCAGAGAGTCGCAGAACAGTGTATATGGTATGAGATCATTTACATGAAAAAAGAAATGATCTACACGCGTATATACACGTAAACGCAGAGCAACAGGAAGGACCCAAGTGCTGAGAGTAGTTTTGGGGGAAGAAAGGAAGGGAAACAGAGCCACAGGGGGAGATGGCTGAATGGGAACTCTTACTTTTAATTCCATATACCTCCCTGTTGTTTGAATTGTTTATATCATGCATATGATCACATACTACTTTTGCAAGTTAAAAAGATGACTGACATATTATGCACACATCATCCGTGTCAAAGCTCAGGACCGCTGAACACAAATGCTGCAACTCTAGCGCTGTCTGCTCTGGGAGTCTGTGAATTGGTTTCCCGAGGGTTCCACAGGTGCAGCCAAATGTGGCAGAAGCTTCTCTTAAGCCCACTGCCCACTAACTTGTACTTCAAGGAGCTCGTGTTCATGCAGTCCTCATACCAAAGCGTCCTTGTTTAACTAAACATCTTCTGAGACTGCAAGATACACTATCAAAAAGAAATACCATTTGCAACTGCTTATGCATATGAAACAGGGCTTTCTCCTTGATGTACATCCAAAATAATATGCAGAATTAAATTTGATACTTAAGCCTGGATGGCAAATGTTACCAGTAACCCTGATTTCAAATGTTTATATTCATCAGAGTAGCTCCATTATTCTCTATAGCTGAGTAAATTCATGCTAATAAAATATTATTTATTTTAAGTTGAAGTCCAAATACAATTTTTGTTTTTCAGATGTCCAGAAGAAAAATAGAAAGGTTTGAAAGCCTCAGCTCTAATCCAACCTGCTCAAGTTTCAGATAAGGAAATTGAGCAGAAGTAAAGGAGACCTAAGAAAGCAATTCTCCAATGAAGACATACAAATGGCCAACAGGCTCATGAAAAAATGCTCAACATCGCTAATAATCAGAGAAATGCAAATCAAAACTACAATGAAGTATCACCTCATACCAGCCAGAATGGCCATCAGTAAAAAGTCCACAAACGATAAATGCTAGAGAGGCTATGAAGAAAAAGGAACACTCCTACACTATTTGTGGGAACGTAGTTTGGTGCAGCCGTTATGAAAAACAGCATGGAGATGCCTCAAAAAACTAAAAATAGACTTACCATGTGATCCAGCAATCCCACTCCTGAGCATATATCCAGAGGAAACTCTAATTTAAAAAGAAAGATACATGCACCCCAATGTTCATAGCAGCACTATTTACAATAGCCAAGACATAGAAGCAACCTAAATGTCCACTGACAGATGATTGGATAAAGAAGATGCAGAATACTACTCAGCGATAAAAACGAATAAAATAATGCCATTTGCAGCAACATGGATGGACCTGGAGATCATCATTCTAAGTGAAGTAAGCCAGAAAGAGAAAGAAAGATACCATATGATATTGCTTATATATGGAATCTAAAAAGAAGAAGATACAAATGAACTTATTTACAAAAGAAAAACAGACCCACAGACATAGAAAACAAACCTATGGTTACCAGTGGGTAATGGGGATGGGGAGTGATAAATTGGGAGTTCTAGATTTGCAGATACTAACTACTAAATACAAAGTAGATAAGCAAGTTTCTTCTGTATAGCACAGGGAACTATATTCAATATCTTATAGTAACCTATAATGAAAAATAGTATGAAAAGGAATATATGTATGTATATGTATAACTGAAATATTATGCTGTACACCAGAAACTGATGCAACATTGTAAACTGGCTATATTTCAACTAAAAATAAATTTAAAAAAAAAGTAGTAAAGGGGAGTGACTGTCAAGATCCCACAGTTCAAGGGTCAGAGCCAAGCCACCCAGCCAGCCCCGAGCCAGAGCTCAGGCAGTACAAGTGTAATCATGACCTTCCTACACCCCTGTACATGCCAAGTTCTTTTCATATCTTATCTAATTTGAACTCACAGCCATCCAGTGGGCTGGGGGTTGTGAGTTTGTCAGTGAGATAAATGAGGCTCTGACATGTCAAATAACTTTTTCTAAATCACACAGTTAATAGACGGAGTAGCTCAGCTTCCAAAGATAAATCTCCTCCCACAACATCAGTGGGTCAGATCACTACAGGGCTTGGGGAGGTGGGGTGGCTTGTCTCTAGTCCAGATTATAAATCCCTTGATGGCAGATACTACCTCTAATATTGTCACTTCCACAGAGCTGCTAATAGAATGCAGGGTCACATGACAAGAGGCTCACTAATCAGTTCTCCAATCCAGAAAGATCTACTCACCACCTGCCTTGTGTCTAGCCTGTACTCAGGGCAATGGGCATATTTAAAAAGAAGATACTACCATCATTATAAAGTACTCTTTATAAATACCTATGTACTTGAGTGCTGTGCAAAATAGGGTTCCTGGCTGCATAAAATATAAACTAATTTAGTTTAATTTAAATAGAGTTCACTGGAAAAAGATCAGATTGTAGGAATTACTATGAAGACAACAGAGGGCACTTTGAAAACAGAGAGAAACCAATGGGGGCCAAGCAGGCAGAATAACATCCAAAATCATGCCACAGCAAAAATCAGGCTACAGACACCACACACTCCCCAAAGGCGGCCAACTCATCCTTCACTGTGGCCCCCCAAACTGGCCAGGCCAAGGTACAGAAGCATACTGCTTGCTTTCATTGTCCCCAACAAAAGATACTGTTTGCTGCTGCCGTTGCTGAAGAAATTAATTCTAAACTGGACTCTGCTTGATTATGACTGTCTTCAGACTCAAGGTGTAGGTTGCAAGCCCAGACATAGCACCTGCCTGGCTCAGTGGAGGTCACATGCCTAAGCACAAACTGCCAGGAATCTGGGAGAAGAAAAGTCTACTCTTCTCTGGTTTCCTCTGTAGGAAGCAGGATTTTCCTCCCTTTGTGTATTAGTTAGCTATTGCTGTGTAACAAGTAATCCCCAAACTCAGCAGCTTAAAACAATAAGCATGTATTATCTTACACAATTTCTGGGAGTCAGGACTCTGGAAGCAGCTGGGTGGCTCTGGCTCCATCTCCCATAGAGGAGCAGAGAAGATGCTGGCCAGAAAGCTTGACAGAAGCTGAAGGATGTACTTCCAAGACAGCTTACTCACATGGCCAGCTAGTTACTGGCAGGGGGCCTCACCACATAGGTGTCCTTCAAGCTGCTTGAGTGAGCTCATAATAAGGCAGCTGGCTCCCCCCAGAGCAGGGGATCCAAAGGAGAGCAAAGCAGCAGCTGCAATGTGTTTTATGACCCAGCCTCATAATCACACACTATTGCTTCTGCATATTCTATCGGTCACACAGACCAACCCTAACACAATGTTGGAGGGGACTACAGAAGGGCATGAATACAGGCAACAGAGACCATGAGGCTGGTAGCTATACTTGGGTATCTCTAAAACAAGGAAAGATGTTAAGAGACTAGAAAGCTCCTAACAGTTAATGGGCACTGCAAATACCAACTTGGCACAGAGCCTGCCTTCTAGGTAGTTGGCACTTTGATAAAAGAAAATACTAATAACATATGAAATAATGTTATCTCAGTTTAATATAAATGTGTCAAGTCATATCTGCTCTGAGTGACATCATTCACTACTTTTTTTAATTAATAGACTTTATTTTTTAGAGCAGTTTCAGGTTTACAGCAGAACTGAGCAGAAAATGCAGAGTTTGCACATATCCCTCCCCACCCACACATATATACTCCCATACCTCAACATCCCTCATCAGTGTGGCATATTTGGTACAACAGATGAACCAACATGGATACATTATTATTATCAACCAAAGTCCATAGTTTACATTAGGGTTCACTCTTGATGTTGTGCATTCTATGGGTTTTGACAAATGAATAATGACATGTAGCCACCACTATAGTATCATACAGAATAATTTCATACTTTGAGTTTGATTATAGTAGGATGTTACTAAAGACAATTTCACAGTTCTACTTAAACTTAGCCCTAGAAATAATCATTTGCACATACAAAGCTGAGATTCAATAGGAAAATAAATGCCTCCATTTTGAATGTGTTCCTAGGTGTGCTCTGTTCCCCTGGCAGCAATAATCCCAGCTATGGGGGGTAACTCGTGACCTGCTGAGGGGCACCAAATCTTCAGAATCAAGCTCATTAGAGTTTTGCTTTCATGATGGACTTTTCTATACCTGGTTGCAAACTGAAGGAAGCAAATATCTTGAAGATTGGCCCAAGGCACAGAAGCATAAAGCATGTGCTCCTTCCTTTTTTCACATCACTTTTTCCTTAGTCATGCAAACACCCGGCCATCCTCTCCTGGACTTGACCACTTAGTTCCACTTCTATTTGTTCTATTTCTCCCCTCCAGTCTCCAGTTTCCATCTCAGTACTTTCTTCTTATCCCTTTATTCAAGATGAGATTGTCAAAGTACTATGCTGTACGCCAGAAATTGACACAACACTGTAACCAGACTATACTTCAATAAAAATATTAAAAAAAAAAAAGGTGAGATTGTCTCTCTGTATTCTCAGAGAAGAAAACAAACAGAGGAGTGGAGTGGACACTTCTTAACTGTTTTGTTTTCCCATTCTAGACAACTAAGGTCACTGTCATAATTCTGAGCCAAGTGCCAAAGAGGGAATGGAGTCAGTCTGAAAAACTGGGGCATCTGGGGTCCCTGGTGAACTAGAGTTCACAACATTTCCAGCCTACCCCAAGCAAGAAACAAAACATGTCTTTAGGTTTCTCAGCAAAAGAATGCACATGTGACAAGAGCTGTAATCAATAAGTAACTTGATAAAGTGGATAAAAATTGACCCAGGAGAGGAGTGTAACATCCTATTAAGCAAATTCAGCCCAGACCACTTTCAATCAGCCACATCGAGCTGCAAAACTCAGAGACAGAAATCTCAGTGGGAGAAGCTAGATCAATATTTTAAGCCCAAATTCCTTAACTTCGCACTAACAACAAACCAGAAGGAAAAAAAAGTCATGCCCTCTAAATTTAAAAACAGGAAGAAAAAAAGAAAAAGGCTGAGGAAAGCAGGGGAGGGGCGAGAAATATGTAGGTTGTAAGTTACACACAACTCCCAAGGAATAAATCTGTCTTTCCTGAACTAGACAAATGCTTAAATCCACCAGCCCGGCCGCAAATGATCCTTCATGAATGCTGAAAGAGCAGAAGAAAATACTCAAGTCACAAATTTATCTGATTGAAAGTCAGGAACTAAGTGGCGCCTGCAAAAGTTTGATTTCTTTTTCATTAATATTGGGGGAGGAAAGGAAATACTTCGAGATGCTGGGGCTCAGAGGCAAGGGAGGCACCGCAGGCTGCGACTTTTTTTTTTTTTCAAATTGCATGAATACCGTCATATAAATATTTTCATTTGTGAGGGAAGTGTGATTTTGTGGAAAAAAGTTCTCATGAATAAGTACCAAGCGTCCAAAGCAGACCTCCATTGGAATTCCAGAAGCATCTCTGCCGCCCCACCTGAGCACCAGCCTCTTCTTACCTAGTCACAATAGCCAATCAAGAAAGCAATTCTCCAAATTACAGTCTGCTGGGAGACGGTATCAAAGGGCTGAGTTCTGCAGCGCTTCGACTGGATTCTAACTTATGGGGGCCATCAAATGTCTACTCATATAAGGTCCAAACAAAGAGATGAAAAGAGAGAGACAATGCCAGGATGATAGGCAGGGTAAATTATTTGACAGCCATTTCTCCTCCACCTTGGCCCCAGTGGAAAAGAAATTACCTAATCGAAACTGCCTCCCATAGCTCTATTTGCGACTCAATTTCCTGTGGATTTATGAGCACCTACTATGTGTTAAGCACATTTTCCCCCTATAGACTCTAGGGGTAACCCCCGGTAACCCCCTTGCAGGTGGGGAGTGAAGAGTCAGCCCGCAAGGAGAGGTGGTTGTTCACACCGTATGTGCCTGGAAATGTGGCTGAGTAGAAACATGGAAACAGCAAGGGTTTACAGCCACAGAAATGAGAGTCGCAGTCCTGGCTTTGAGCAAGGACTGTAATTTATCTGAGCCTCAGTTTCCCCATCTGTAAAATGGGGAGAGCATTACCTATACCGTACGGTTTCTCGTAAGATTAAACGAAGTAACAAAGAAACTGCTATCAAAGTGCCTGAAACCAGGTAGGTGTTGATCAGTGTCGGCTACTCCCCGTTCCCTTCACCAAGAAAGTCTTTGGCAGGGGCTCGAAGCCGGCACAGAGCAAACATGAACTCTCTCCTCCACCTCCTTGTTTCTGGTAGGAGGGCACCTGGACACAGCAAGGAAGGTAAGCTCCCCAGCCCATTCTGGCCCTGTCAGCTTACCTGCTCACTGTTCCAGGGCTGAGGAGAAAAAGAATCACCTGGGAGTGGAGAAAAACTGGATTCAACACTGAGAAAGATGATTGAGGCATTTCAAAAATTGAAGCGGTAATGTGAACAGACAGTTTGCAAAGCCATTCCTCCTCCCTGATAACTGAACTAGGTGGCCTGCTGATCCTCTGAGGAGGGGAGGGTCTCTAGAAAGACCCCCTCACTCACCTAGACTCACCAAGCAAAGAACTAGTCTTGACACTTGGGTGGAGACAAAGGCAATCAAGACATGGTCCTGGCCCCCACGGAGCCTACAACTAAGTGAAGGAGAGGAGACAGAACTGGATGAAAAGTTCTGTGTCAATCACAGCATCTGCCATGGCCACTCCCCACCTAGTGGGAGCACCCCCACCCAGCCCCGACCCTGCACACCTGGTACCACAGGATCCCTTCCATTCTTAGCCATGGGAGATGGAACCGAGAGTATTTGAAGAAATGAGCCACCTTAAAGGTTTGCCAGGCATAGATGATGTGGCCCAGATATAAGAGCAGACTCTGAGCCCATCTGATACTTGCTCAGAAATGGTAAATGACTAAGGCCCTTTGCAGTAGGAGCTAAAGCTGGAAAGTTGTAACACAGAATAGCGCCATGGTGGACCGTGTGCAAGCTAAAGTTGGGAGGCTGTCAAAAGGATGAGTAAGATGTAAAAAAGATGAGTAAGAAGGCTGGAAAAAAATTAGGCAGTGTAGGTTGTATCTGTCAACCTACCTGTCAAGGTCCTGGAAGGAAAAGGACTCTATGCTCAAACTGAGTAATCTGAGAAAGCCTGAAAAAAGAGATTATGTTCAAAGTTGGGGGAAGGGTTTGTGGAAATTAACAAAGGATGCTATGGTACCTGAGAGCTGGCAACATTGGGACTGTTACCACCACTGAGCCTGACATCATCAGAACCAGGAGTGGGAGCTGAACAGAGAGGTGGCCATGGGCAGAGGTGGAGGCCAGCCCCTCACCGAGCCACCCAGCAAGAAGGGAGCTGAGGGGTAAGTCCTCAAGTCCACCCTTCTCCTGCCCTGAATTCTCTCTCCGGTGTTCTCCAGCCCCACTTCCACTGGCCAAACCAAACCAGAGCCAGTGGGGGATCCACTCAAGTAGAGAAGGAAAGAGTCCTCCCTGCAGTGCACTTTGCCCCCAAAGACAACAGCGAATCTGTGCGGTGTCACAGGTGACTCTGGCCAGCCGAAGCTGTTCACCAACTGTGAACTCTGAGTGACTCGGGGAGGCCAGGCCCTGACGGAACCCTGCAGGCTCCTCCCTCACCAATTAACAGTGAATAGGACTTGTTTCAACCAATGGGGCTCGGACCTACTGGGAGGGCTAGTTTTTGATCCTTAATTGGCATTACCATCCCAATGGATAGAAACCCTCTAACTGAGTCTTTTTTTAAAAAAACCTAACTTTTCTTCCTGTGGAAACATTTCAGTGGATTTATTCACTGTGTGCTGTTCATTTGCCCAGCAAGTTTAAAAAAAAAAAAACCTCAGTTTGTCTTCTGTTTTAATGGTCTTTGTCAGTGCCTCTCAGGACCCAGAGCAGGTAGGGAAGAGTGAAAGGTGGGTCTGGAGGGGTAAGCAAAGTTATTCAGAGTGAATGTTGGGGGAAAGTCAGGAAAGAAAGCAACTAAGGAGCAGACAAGCAGAGAGCAGAGTCCCTGAAATAAACAAGGGGACAAAGAGCCAAGGTCACAAACTCTTGTGTTCCCCAAAGCTACCTGTGGGACTCCGAGTCCAATCTCCAATCCTGCCCTCCTTGAGGCTGGCTCTTTGGCTCTTCCTGGATTGCCAGGCAATTGTTCCCTTAAATACAAGATGTCTACAACCCACAGGCCACCTGGACTGCCTCTCCTGAGTTTCCCATTGAAGGGCTCTCCTCCCCACCTGTGATCTTTCTCCAACTCACCCCAGGGACTCAGGGGCCACCCCTGGTGGTCTTGCATGTAGCATTCAACAGTTAGGATGGCCCCTCCCCACTGAAGTCACCAAGGAGGTGGAGTGGGGCAGCCCCTGACCCCTTCCCACTCTGTCCATTCAGTCTCCGGAAAACTGCACAGGGCTGGGCAGCTATTTAGAAAGCTCTGTATGGACGAGTTGGGACAATCTGCAACAGGGAATGATAACATGACAGCAGGCCAGTTAAAGTCCTTAGTAACTTCATCCTTCCCCAGCATGAGCTGCCCCCCACTCCAAAGTGCAGTATGGCTTCTTCTCAGCTCCATCTTGGGGGCCAAATTCAAGACAAAAGGAGCCTTCTTATCTTTTGATGGCTGCTCCTTGGTGACTGTGATAGATCATTCTAGAAAGGTCAGGATTAAATTTTGTTGTTCTCCTGCCAGGGAGAGGGAATGAAGAGGGTGTAGTCTGCTTCCTCTAGTTACACTAATAAGAAAGCCCAGAATGTGTGGGCCACCCAAGGGAAGCTTGGCCCTTACCACCAAAAAGCCCAACCCAACCCCATGTCCCAAGGAGAGAGAGATCACCGTGGGCCAGTGAGTCCAGCCAAAGGCTCGGCTAAATGTGCCCTCTTAAATCAGCATCAGCACCCAGGCAGCTTCAGTGACACGGTACAGCCGACACAGGACTGAGGGCAAGGAGGGGGTAATTTAAGTAGACACATGCACCATTTAATCTGCAATTGGAAATTCTACCGCCAAACATGTGGAGAGCAGCTCTGTGAGCAATACTTTACAGAAGTTTTCATCAAAGAGACTCTGCTGCCCACCTCTCTGGGGCTCACTTCCCAGGAGAGAAGAAAGGGAAAGCACGTCAGGATGCCCTCTGCGTCCTTGACTCAGGTGTGTAGGGGGTGGGGTGAAGAAAGTGTGAATGTGTGTGAGTGTGGTGTCTTCATGTGTGTGTCCTGGGACGTGTCAGGGAAGAGTGAGAACCACTCTAAAGAAGACAGACCCAAGAGAAGATGTATCCAAACCCTGCTGGAGAATAAAGAAGAATGACAGAAAGAGGGTGTTGGCAGCGGGTGAGCTGTGCCGCCTGCTCCTTGGGGGACCCCCTCAAGGCTAGAGTAACCCTGTTATCAGCAGCAACATCACCTACCCAAGGCCAGCTCCACTAAAGATGGCCAAGGGTGGGTCTCCCACATGGGCAGATTAGGTAGACCTCCAGAGGCCTAAAGAGGGGGCCCAGCTGCTCCCCTAAGTTTTGCCTCCTCCACTGACTTGCCGCAGTTCTCCCAAATTCCCGCCAGGAAATTCACCTCTGTCCACAGATGACCTCCTCTGCTCTAACATACACATGGCTCATAAAAGTCTGTATCAGCAGTTCTCATCTGAAGGGAAATCGCAAGGTGCTGGCCCCATCCTCCAAGTAGATCTAAGGTGAGGCCTAAGAATTTACCTTTCTAAAGGTTCCCAGAAGATGTTGCCACTGCTGGTCCAGGACCACTTGCTGAGAGCCACTGCTGGTCCAGGACCACTTGCTGAGAGCCACTGCTAGCTTCACTGAACTTGGCATTTGTCGTTTGGCAGGGAGCAGCTACTGAAGGGATGGGACACCAGAACTGTAAATTTCGACAGTGGAAGACAGGAAAGGGAGCCTGGGGTAGGGGGTGAGGGCTGCCCTGCAGCGAGCCGGGTCCCACTGGAGGACCAGCCTCTGCCAGCAAATCCTGGGAGCTGGAAGAACTCCATGGAGACTTAGGTGGGAAGTGAGGGGCCTTTGCTCCCTTCCTTCAGGAGGGCACACTGCTAGCCACCCCCAGGCGGGAGGACAGCTGTGGCTGCTGCCTGAAGTCTCGGACAAAGCAAATGCAGAGCAGGCCTGGTGGGGCCCCACGGCCACAGCTTCCTTCCCTTTTACATTTACTGTTCACGTCCAGAGCTGCTTCTCCAGACTCGGCCCTGTTTACCCGAACACTGCAGCTGAGGGGCCCTGCATGTGACTTCGAAACATCTGTTTTCCCTTTGGAAGTTTCTCATTTTGATTCCTCTCTCCCCCTCTCCTTGTCTTTCTCTATCACAATGCAGTTTCCCAGAAACAGAATTCTGACAAGCTCCAGGAAAATCCGAAGGGTCCACGCGGTTTAAACTACAATTGAAAATCTTCCTGCTTGATTCACCCACTTTGAGCCGGAGAGCATGTTCTTTGGATCTGAGACAAAAGGGCCGCCCCTCCCCCCAACCACACAGCTCTCCAGGCTAGTTTCAGGACTGCAATTAGAAAGGGCTCTTTGGCTTTTAAAGATGGATTTCTAAATAATACATATGGGACTTTTTTTTTCAGAGAGAATAGCTTTCAAAGGTCCAGTTAGCTACTCCTTTGCATATTAAGGAATTCATTTTATCTATCAAAAGGATTCTATGGGTCAGGCCAGGAGTGAGGTTAGAAACTTAAAAGATGAGGGATACTTGGTTGACCAATGAAAGATACTACTCACTACTCAATACCTCTACAAAGAAGGCAGCACTGCCCTAGGTATCCATGCTAAAATGCATAATGCAAAAAGAGCATGGCCTCATAGAGCAAGGGAATGACCTGGAACAGGGATGGCCAAAGATGCACCTGCTTCAGTCAGTGGCTTTTTGGACCCAGTTTTGGTTTGGGCAGCTCTTTAAGGAGGAAAGTAAAGCCATGAGCTTAAACTGCCGAGTCCCTATTCCCAAACCCCCGCATTGAGGCCCTCGGTAACCAAATGGTCAGTCTGTCCCTGCTCAAGCAGGGGATTTGTGGGGATTTCCCTTGGCCACCCTTCTCCCCATCCATCAAGTCATTCTTGCTCAGAGCTGTGTGAGCTAAACTAATGTGCACACGCACACAAAGCAGCTATCTTTCTCCATCCGCCCAAAGCTGCAGTCCTCCTGTGATGTGTTCAAATAACAAAATCACTGTTCTGTGTATTTCTTGGCATTTACAGCAACACCTTGTCAGGTTTCCCCAAACCCATAAATACGCTGTCATGAAGGTCCCCCTTTACAGCCCAACGTGGAGGAACTCAGCCATCTGCTTTCAGGTTTCAACCGTTTTCACTTATCTTCCACTTTGTTTTATGGGATGGGATTAGGCCTGGATTTCCACAGATACCCGGGTTTCACTCTACTGCCTGTCAGTTTTTCCATCTCAGGCCACATGTGTAGGCTGATAATTGGAGCTCAGACACTCATCCTGCCTCAGGAATGGTCCTTGTCAATGAACTTTAACCTCCTCGGTGTTGCCCATTATGAAGCACATCTTTCACTCTTTCAGGAATAAGCTAAAGAAAAGAAAAGAAAAGAAAAGAAAAGAAAAGAAAAGAAAAGAAAAGAAAAGAAAAGAAAAGAAAAGAAAAGAAAAAACCTGCTCTGGAATGATGCAGCCAAATGTTGCAATTCAGCAAAACACACAGCTATAGAAGCCCTCGGCGTGAAGAACACTCCATCTGTGGGTGGTTCTTAGGTTCTGAGTGAACAGAAGAGCTTCATAGGCTTTTGAGGAAACAAGTAGAAACCACAACACACAGCAACTGTGTCCCTGAGTGAGGATGAGAAGAGTCCCAATCTATCCCCTAGGTGCTAGGCAGGTGAGCTTGTGTGCAGAGGGATATGGCTTACAGCAGTGGTTCTCCAAGTGTGGTACCCAGACCAGCAGCAGCAGCAGCATCACCTGGATTTAATAAGATCTCTGGTGACTAGGAGACACATCAAAGTTGGAGAAGCACTGGCTTAGAGGTCAGAGTGGGGCACTGCACATTGATCCTGTGTAGCCGGGATCCTGTGTGGCTTAATGGGGAAGAGGCCAGACTGGTTTAGAAAGTCCTAGATTACAGTCCTGGTTCTATACCAACTGGCAATCTGATTCAGTTACTTTGCTTCTGGGGAACAGCTATAGAAGAAGACCCCTGGTTTTCTAACTTGACCGCCCACTGTAATCTCCGGGAAATTTGTTTAAATTATAGATGCCCAGGTCCCACACCCAGAGATTCAAATATAATTGGTATGGGTGCAGCCTGGACATCAGGAGCTTTAAAAGCTCCCCAGGTGACTGTAATGTGAAGCTAAGGCTAAAAACCTGTGCACTTGATGGTCTGTAAGGTCTTACTAGCTCTAAAATACAATGACTGGGTCAATTCTATGGCTCTAGGTAAGTATTAGAGGTAAAAACAATTTTTAAGCCTAAAGCTAGGACACTCCCAAGGACTTGATCTGTTTTATTATGTCCCTGATTTAAACAGGTTTAAGAATAACAATCGTTGAAAGCTCTGATTAATTAGGTTCCAGTTCATTGAAGTCTTACTCTAATATATTTAAGTAGATTTCATATTTCATATGGGGAGTTTCAGAGCATGTGCTCTAGTCCTCATCAGAGCCTCCACTCAAATTTTATTTATGCAAGTTGATGACTTGCCTATCTATTTTTTTTCCTTTGAAGTCAAGTTATAAATGTACAGTGAGTTCTGTCCTCTAATACTAACCTATGATCTTTTTTAAATCCACATGTTCACTGAAGTTAAGGAAGGTATTTAAAAATAAAGAGGAGCTGTTTTCAGTCTTCCTTCTGAACAACTGCATTGCATTTCATCCCCTCCTATGTGGATTTCTTGCTGTTTTATTTGGGAAAAGACATTGTGGTTTTGGCTTCCATCGACTGACCTATTTAGCTTCCCCACTTTGGGTAAGTTTAGCTAGGTGAATCAATTTATATAGTGTCCTCTAAGTTGTCACTCTTAGTGACAAGCAGAAAATTGAAATTTGCAAGCCGTTAGCTGTTAAGATGGTACCTGAGACTTTAAGGTTTAAAAAAAAAAAAAAGCAAGTTCAACTGGTCAGATTAGGAGTTCTTTAAAAAAAAAAAAAAAGCCTCTATATGTACATGATGTATTTTTAATAAATTTAATAGGAACAAATACATCTCAGCCTTATGCGAGACTGAATCACTGTCCATGGAGCCGTCAGAAATCAGCAGCCCCCTCCCAGTTCCTCTCTCAGGCCCCACAGTGTTTGGAGCTGCTCTCTCTGAACAACTGCCGCATCCTTCTCTGTCTGAGGACTGGCTTTCTCTGATTCCCCACACTCATGACAAAAGATGGGTGCCCACCACTTTCGAGCTTGTAACATTTAAGTTCAAGCAAATGGCCCCTCATTAACATGACCCTCTCAAGGGAAGCTCTGAATACCCAGGAAAGATAATGTGAGAGCCCAACATAGGTCAGGGGTCCACACCTGCTTCAGTCTGTGGCCACGGATGGGGAGGACATTAGGTATAAACATGGCTGCCACCACCCACCATGTTGGAGAAGAAGGAGCAAAGCTCAGAGAACAGGAAGCATCAGAACTAGGCAGATTCCCCAAAAAGGAGTTTCCAACCATTGCCATTTGAATAATAGAGCTTGAGTGGCAGGTTGTCTGAGACCCAATTATTCCTCCAAGTTGGGCTTTTGTCATGGATATCAGACACATCCCCACCTGAGCCCTCCTGTGCCTCACTAAGCAGCGATGGAGGTAATAGATGGATGACGCTGTGTGCTCTACTGTCTCAAGCATGGCTCGCATGACAAAGGCTGACAGTTATTCCCAATATCTATTTCTTCTTCTCCTATAAAACTAGAACTTGTAGTCAGGGAGATAGCCAGCCAGAAAAAAGGTCACATTTCTTAGTTTCCCTTGCTTCTAGGTATGACTATCTGACTACATTCTGGCCAACAGGGTTTGAGCAAATCCTCATAAAAGGAAGGGGTTCTCCCGCTCCTCTTCCTCAATCCTTCATTCTGCTGCTTAGAACGTGGACGTGCACATGGTAGCCAGGCAACCTGGACTGTGAAGATGCAGAAACACTCTAAGGTTGGCAGAGCAACAACACAGAAGGCGCTTGGGCCCCTGATGATGTCAGAGAGCAAAGCCACCACATCAGCTTGACCTTTTATGTAAGAAATACATGCAGGTCTACCCTGTTTAAACCACTGTTACTTGTTTCTGTCACACACAGCAGAGACTACGTCCACTGCTTGTACAATCATAAAGCTCCAGAATTTTGGTCTTATAATGTAATTTAGAAATTGTCTAGTTCAACCCTTCATAGTATAAATAAGGACTTAGTGACCAAGAAGAGAAAATGACTGCCTCATCACATATTTGGGGTTCAACCTAGGTCTTCGGACCCCAACCCACCTGACTCCCAGCCTCAGAGCTTTGTCTGTCATACTGCACCAACCATTTCCACTAAGTCACCTATGAACACTGACATGCATGATCAAATTTGGTTTTTAAAAACTTGCTCCCACATACAAGATGATGCCTAAGTGAATCAACAGCAACTCCCTCCTTATAAAAGGAACAAAGTGTTCTAGTTCTGGGTCTCCCTACTTTCATTTTTCTATAGCCCACACTTTGGGCCCTCTCTATATCTCCACTCCCTCAGAGTCACATTTAGGAGGTGCTTTGGGACATGCAGGAAGACCCTGAATCTCCCCGGGCCTCCCATTCCCCCTTGGAAAAATGAAATTGGACAAATTCATTTGATTCTGAAACTCTTAAAATTTTGTTAAGGCTTCCATCTTGGAAAGTGGGACCTCTAAGAGCAAAGGTGGAAAGGAAAGACTAACGAGGGTTTTCCTTCTGTTTGCCCTTCTTGGGGGAGTTTACATTAATAGAACTTGGTTTTGGAACTCTCATTTCCACCCACTTTGAGGGGGGAAAAAGGCACATATAGAACCCCTAAACACACACAAACTCATTGTACCCCACCTCGGACCCATCGTTTGCTTTTGGAAAAAAAAAAATACATGGGGAGATGAAATCAGAAAAAAAAAAAAGTAGAAAGGACCCAAAAAGTTGTATGCCTCTTTTTACCAATAGGAGTAAAGAACAAAGAGGCAGAAGGAAAATCAATCCAGAACTCAACAGTATACATATAATCATCTACCCCCTGCTTTTACAAGTAATTTAAAATTGAGCCTTTACGTATTTGACTCCTGCTTACTTCTTTGCTGCCCCCACTTACGCTCCTCCCTATACTGTCCTTGTCACTCACTATAAAGCAAGATGCAGCCTCCATTGTGCCCTCACAGTGAGGGGGGAGGGGAGGAGTGATGCTAAAGCACCAGCAGGTTAGGACAGGTGATCATGCCTCCACCAGGGGGAACTGATGACGCCTTCAAAGGGGGCTCCGAATCCCTCCAGCAGAACTGAGGAGCTGAGAGGTGCCACTCAGTGAGAGGTAGAGGAGTGCTCTCTATCTGGCTCTGGGGCAGAAGCAGCCCCTGGATGAAGCCACGTTCCACCCCTACTCTAGAGAGTTGCCCAGGAACTCGGCCATCTCCCGTGCGCATCCTGTTTCTGAATGTTCCACCTTTCCCAGTTCATCTCCTAGGCCCCAGGGAAATGTGAAGATCTGTCTGCTGGACACAGACAGGGAAGCTGAGCACCACCACCTTCCACAAATCTCTCTAAAATGCCCCATCATATTTATGCCTCCTAGATATTGAGCCCTGCCCTTAAAAATATAAATGCAAGACCTCCTTTGCAAAGGGCAGCTCAAGTTTCAAAAACACACCAGGAAGGTTTTTCTGTTCACACACTGGATCAAGACTTCAGTTTAATGAATTAGCCCAACCCTGCATTTGCACCAGCAGGTGTCTCCAGGGAGAGGTGCAGCGCCCTACTCACAGCCTCTACTCCAACCCCTGGCCCCTGTTCCATCCATTAATAACAATTGCAAATAACTGTGAATTAGAATATTTCCCATGCAAGAAACTGTCTTTAAGAAAACAGATTGTTCTTTACCCACTGGAGATAGCTGCTTCAAATTTCCAAGCTAATAGGTTAAAGAATGCTAAGGAGGCAAAAACAATCATGAGGCAATGTTAACTAAACCTGAATGGAATTACTAATTAAGAATAGACCCAGGAAAACAAAATTTTCTTCAGCCAAACTGAAATCTATATGTGAGTTACAGGCTGAATTCACGGCATTTAGCCTTTCAACTGCAAGTCGTAACAATTTTGGGAAAGTGCCTATTGAGAACAAGCTATTCCCAGGATGCCATTCGCGGCAGCCGAATTCTAACATCTCCATCAGCAGCAACGTTTTAAACTGCGTGGATAACATATTAAAATAGCCTCCACTTTCATAAATTCAACCTTGCCAGTATTTGCGAACACTGAATTCTGAAAATCATGTCATAAATAAAAATTTCATGAGCCACCGCCTCTTCTTTAAACTCAGCCACAGACCATAAAAAAATTATGAAGTTACATCTCTCCAAAATGTGCATGGTCTCCGGGGCCAAGGGAGACTTCCCAGATGAAAGAGGAAAGTGTGTGGTCCCTGGGGGCCTGGGCAGCCTTTCCCCGCAGCCCAAAGATGCCTCCACATCTTGTAACTCCTGCAGCTTCGCCCTTAAAATGAAACTTAGTAGCTGACAGATACCAACAGGTACTCAGACTCAAAGAGAATGAAGGTGGAATAACCATTATCACCAGCTCCTGGTGCTCACCCTCGATCTTGGAGACATCACAGTCCTTTCCCAGCTCTCCTCCAGTCAGCAGTGACTTAGTGGCTCAGAGGGGAGGAAGGGGGTGCCTGGTAGGACTAGCTCAGTAAAGATGCTATAAACTGGACTGCATTTATTCATTCTTTTAACGCTGGTCTATCAAGGTCTCCACTTTATCAAGGTCTATACAGTACTGCATATAGTATAAGGACCTCTGAATAGCACAGAGATCCAAACAGGCTCTTAGGATCAGCCCTTAGAGAACAGAGCAGGTGGGGAGCAGCCCAATTTCCCTTTGCTGCCCCCCAACTTGGGGCTGGTTCTTCCTCCCTCTTCCTCCCTCTTTTCAATGACTCAAAACTCTCTGTCCCCATCAAATCTGCTTTAGAGTGCCTGATGTCAGTATCAGGCACTCAGGATAAAATGTCTGACTGCTGTTGTTCATAATAACCGGCTTCCATTCTGTTAGTCCTTACTCTGCGTCAGGCCCACCCACGCTGGGAACTGTCCCTACACTGACTCATTTCACTCCCATCACTATCTGTGTGGGGTGCAGCTCAGATCAGCAAAGGCTGCTCAAGGCCGTGGGCTTCCTTCAAAAGCTATGTACAGAGGCCACCACAGGCTGCCCACGTCCGTCAGAGTCAAAGCCCAAACTTTCACAGCAGGTCCTGAAGACCCTGCCGCATTGGCCCCATGGCTGACCCCCGACCTCATCTCTGCAACACACCAGCACACGTCTGCTTTGGAGCCATGATGCTGGCTGTGTCCTCTGCACTCGCTTTCTCAGAACCAGCATGGTCACTTTCTCATCTCCCCTAAGGCTTTACCCAAATATCACCTTCTCGGTGAGACTTTCCCTGATCACCCCATTGAAAACTGCAACCCTCCAACTCCCCTGCCCCACTGCCCACACACACACATCCCCTACCCCACTTCGCCTACTTTATTTTTCTCCATAGCAATTATTACCATCTAAAACACATGATTTAGTCATTTCATTTGTTTATTTTCTCTGTTATATTCCCAGCTGTAAGCTCCCAAGGCCAGGGTTGTCTGTCCATTTTCCACACTGCTGTAACTCCAGTATTTAGAAAGTAGGCACTCAGTAAACATTTACTGAATGGATAATGAAGAACTTGTTTAAAACTACATTCCCTTCATAATTCTGTGGCCTCTTAGGGCATTTCTGATGGGGCATAACATGGATGGATTTTAGTGAAGCAATAAGACTGGATTAGACAACCAATTCCTTCTTTTCTACCCAATCTTTTTATTGCCCCATTTCTCCTTACGTGAATTTAAAAGGGTCCACATGAAAGCAGAAGAGTGTGGAGTGCTGGAAAATTGCTGTGGCCCCTTTTCAGACACCACCCACAACATCATGTGATTTGAGGGACAAAAAGAGATCCCTGTCACCAAAATAGAACCTCTCTTTGCTCTCTCTGACTCTTTGTAATAGGGTGAAATTGGTTCGCAGAGACATTAAGCACTCAAACAATGTCGTCTACTTTTCTTTCTGTAGTTTTAGGTGGACATCATTTCAGCTTATCGATCCTAGAGGGAAGAAAGGCCTTTCCTGCCTGGTGGCCAACAGAAAGCCCAGAGAGGCATTTTGATTGGCCTAGTGTTAAAACATCATGACTGATCAGGCCTGGATTGTGTGTCCACTGCTATGGCCGAGAGCAGAGGCAGCATCCCTAGAACCATTTGACACAGAGGTGGGCCATTGAGAAAAGGAGAGAGAATAGAAAGAGAGGATGAAAGGGAGAGAAAACTGAAGGAAACCAGAATATGTCACTCCAAATATGCTTCTCTGACATAAAAATTATCTTGAGCTAAAGGCACTTAACAGCAGGTGCAAGAAGGATGCTCTGACCTTCCCCCTTTTATTCCTGAAAGCAGGAGATAAAACCCCATGTGGAAGATGTCCTCCCTACACGGGAAAGAAAGTACCATTACCATCATCTATCTCCAAGGACAGGAAGTTGTGACTGAGAGAATTCTGTACAAACAGGTTTTGTTAAAATAATTCTGATCTTCCTTTAGTCTCCCCACATAGCTTAGTTACTTTTCCACACCTGTCTCTTTCTGTTCAACCTGGAATAAAGCATTTAGGTTTTCCTTGGGTCTTCCTTTCCTTATGAGGGCTCCTGTGTCACAGAGAACTCACATTAAATAAATGTGTATGCTTTTCTCCTATTAATCTCTCTTATGTCAACTTAATTCTAAGGCTCAGCCAAAATCCCTAAGAAGGTAAAGATAAGATTTTTGCCTCCTCTACAAAACCAATATGCAGCCCATAGAGAACAGAGGTGCCAGGTCCAGCCTGCTTGAGGGGACAAGGAGAGGCCTCCACAGTAAAGACGAATGGTCCCCACAGTCTTGGAGGAAACCTAAGGCATTCACTCTTTCTTCTCTTCCTTCCCAAAGATGCTGCTTCAAATCCCAACTTGTAAGTGGTCTGAGAACTGGGTGATACCATAATCACATCCGTATATTGCTTTCTTGTTACTCCACATGACAATATGTGAGGTGTAATTATCTCCCTTGATTCCTCAGACTAGGTTTGTAATGTAGAAACAAGTTAATCCAAAAGATTAACTTCAAATCACAAAATAGCAAACAGCAGAAGCAGAACTCACACTCCAGCTCCAAGTCTGTGATCTCTGCACAAAATCACACTTTGCTCTTATCACAGAAACCTCAAAATGATGTGCACTTCATTAAGCAGGAGAGCTGAAATATCATACCTATTTTAACATATATTCAGTGTTATGGGCATATGTCAAAAAGATAAAGCTTTTTGCTCCCTCAGAATTTGACAAGTTAAGGTAGGGATCCTCAAATCAAGCAAGTACGAAAACACAACATTTTCACATTTAAGACAGGAAAAGCTTTCTTTATTAGAACTTGAATGCAGCATCAATCGCATTCAATTTACAGACCTCCAACCCTCTCCTTGCTTGTGTTCATTCTGAAAATTAGCATGCCATTCCTGAAGATCTCTTACACATCTATTTACAAGCAGCTATGAATTCAAATCAGATGGCAATCTTGGGATCCAGCTGTTGCTTCTCCAGCTCACAAAATCTCCATGAACCCCCCCAGAGTGCTAAATTACTACCTCAGTCCTCTTCGCTTAACCTCAAACTGGGTCACCCTCTAATCAAGCAACATTAATGACTAGCAACATATTTTTCTTTTCCTCTTAATTAGAGTAATTCCACCCTGGCAGCAACTCTCAGACTGAAACTATGCTAATGACAAAGTTTTGATTCAGAGAAAAGCGACAAGCGATCAAAAGTAACTAACCCGATTGACTCCTGGTGGACTGCCAGTCAAGAGAGCAGGCCAGTGGCTGATTTACCATGAAGCTAATGAGACCTCAGCTTCAAGGTCCCTCAGGTTGCCCAGCTCTTTCCAAGGCCCCAAGCAGTCAGTCACGTGGTCACATGTTTTTGTACATTTTTCTGAAGACATCTGAACCACAATTGGCTAAGATTTGTCTCTCTTTCCATTCTAACTCTTCCTCCGCCATACTTGCCCTCAGCCTGCGTAGCACTGGAGTGGCTGCTGGCATTTTTGGAATCTGCATAAGGGGCAGTTTGAGATTAATTTACTTTGGGTTTAGAGGGCTGTATGCATGTAGTTTGCAGTCATTTCCATGTACAGGTTAAGTTAGTGCTGGCTGCCCTGGTACAGAAAGGGCTTTCATGAATACGCCTACCAGGTACTTGGGCCCTCTCACCCATACCACAGAGGGGAGGGGCCAGAGGTCATGCTAAGGGGTCAGGTCCCCCTTACTGGACAAAGTACTTTAACCTCTCAGAGCCTGAAAGTCTCATCTTTAAAATGAGGATAGTAATGTTACCTATCCTGAAAACTGACATAACTTATTAAAATAGATTATTAACACTAACATTACATACTCTGTATCCAGTCATAGTGTTACCTGCTTAACATACATTACTTCAACCCCGGGCAGAGAAAAATTTGGCAATTTATTGAAGGTTACATAGCTGACAAATTGAAGAGACAAGTGATGAATATGAACAGTCTTGCTATATGAGCCTGCTACATGCGGGCTCAACCCAGATGCTCCATGTTATCATTAATAGCTAACATTTACATGAAGCGGGGCCAAGCCAAGGCCAGGGACTCACTGAAGATTGATAGTAACCAAGGTTGGGGGGATGGGGAGGCGGGTAGGACAGACAGAAGGTCTAGGCTATAGTCCAAGGATCAGGACAGGTATTATAAGCTGCAAGGGAAACACTAGCAAAAACAACTACCGTGTGTCAAGAATTGTGCTAGGCATATTGCACACCTTTAATGGGCTCCTTCTACATGTATTAAATCAGCAAAGGAAGTTTGAAAATAAAATAATAATATTCAGTGCTGGCAATATTTTTGCAAAGCTGCTACATTCATTTATTCATGTCAGGTACGTAAACTGCTACACTCTTGGAAAGCAACTTGACACTATATATCCATATCCATGAAGATATTCATAGCCTTTGACACATTAAGCCCACTGCTGAGAATGTACCCAAAAGAAATCTTTGAAAGGAGCAAAAGATCTATTTACACGCAGATACTCACTACAATGTTATCTGTGATAAACTCTGGAACGCTCTGAAATGACCAAAGAGGGAAACTGATAGGTAAACGATGGCACATCACCTTGATGGAGTAACACAGGCTCATTAAAACGATTCATGAGGTCTAAGTGAAAATACGGACTAACATATTATATGTGAAAAAAGAACTCAACGGCCAATTACACTATTTTTGCAACTATCAATCTGTATGGATAATGGCAGGAGACAAAACCAAACCTCTTCTCCTTCTTGCCCCATCCAGGATCCCCAAAGCTAGTGACGGAGTAAAGCCTTTGATCAGAATTACCATCCCTGGCTGCCGTCTAGCACACTCCAGTCATCTTTAAGGACTCAGCTCAGACATCACCCCAGAGCAGTGCTTCTCCACCTCGGCACTCCCGACATTGGGGGCAGATCACTCTTCCTTGCAGCAGGCTGTCCTGTGCACTGCAGGAGGTTTAGCAACATCCCTGGCCTCCTAGATGCCAGTAGCACCTCCCCACCCAATTCTAACAATCAAAACTGTCTCCAGACATCACCCAAATGTCTCCTAAGGGACAAATCACCCCACTTCCTCCTCCAACCCCCTCCTGCAGAAGGATTTCCATCTATATACTCCCATTACATATCTACGCCTATATATAATATATACCTGTATGTAATATACACTATATGTAAATAAATACCTATATTCCTGTAGTATATATACCTATAATATATAAATATCTCCCTTTTCTCCTTGTCATTTCACTCCATGGTTAATTCTCTACCTGTCTCTCTCCTCAGGCAGACTTTCCTTTCTCCAAGGTAGAGGCTGTATCCTGAACAGCATTATATCCCCCGTGACAAGCACTGGGCTTGGCACACAGTAGGCGCTCAACAAGCCCTATGGAGTTCAACAATGGCCTAGTGGATCCCAAAACCTTTCAGAGACAAATAGCAATGACCCTAAGCTAGGGTCATAACACTTTTTTCTCTCCTAAATTAGGGTGGAAAGGAGAAGTGGATGGTATGTGTGTTAATTAGTGGGGGAAAAACTAGACTTTATCCTTTTCTCTGACAGAGATGTTCAAGAAAGTTTGTAGTTGTGTTGGGGATTACCATCAGTGAGTTTCCTAGTCTGAGATCTTGCTAAACCACACCCATTGGGACTAAACTGTATAATTCTAAGAGAAAAACAAGAAGGCATAGTCCCAAAGCTTCAAGGCATTGATTTACAGTTGGTGAAACCTTCCCTAACTCTCATCCGACATTTTCCAATAAGATATCCTGTGAGTCCCCAGTGAACAGACCAAGTAAAATCGTGCTTACCCTGGGATGTGAGAATTTGGAGGAGCCATGGGGTGGACTGGAAGCCACTGTAATCAGGGACATGAGGCACTAGAGCTCAGAGTCAGATTCCAGAAAGATAGATGCTGAGTTGTCTCAAACGTTCTTGAGAAGAAAAGGAGAAAAAAAAAAAAAAAAAAAAAAAAGAGAGAAGCGTGGATTTACTTTCTGTTGGATAAGCAAAACCCTTCCCTCCAGCAAAATCTATGTAAATAACCTTGATATAGAATACCTCTGAAAGAAACTGAGCTTCTAACAGATAAATGGAGCCTTTGGGGAATTTTCCTAATGTTTTAAATGAGCTTGGAGAGTCGCTGGGCAGGATCTCGGCGCCACCCTCGCTGGATTAAAGGCAGCGCATCCGTGCGTGCGTGCGTCTGTGCGTGCGTGCGTGCACGCGCGCGTAGACCATGTCCGTTCCTCGGTGGTTCATTGGGTCGTCCGGTCTCTATGCGCAGCACTCCGGGAAGAAGAATGGCTGGAATCGGCGAGAGCAGAGCCGGCGTTGAGGAGCCCTGCTTCCGCAGGTGTCCTCTGCACACGTGGAAGCCACACGTGGAAGCGTGCTTCCCCTCCCATCCAACTCGGGCGGCTGAATAACCCAGGACCAGCCCCCTGCCACCCTGGCCTGGAAAAACAGTGTCCTGCACGGACCTGTAAACCCCAAAACTTATTGGTTCCTTTCTCCAGTAGAGCTGAAAGCAGCCTTCAAGTGGTAAGTGGGAGTAAGAGGGGGTGGGGTCTGGGTTGCATCCAAGAACTCCCAGGAGACCCTCTTAAGGTAAATCTGCTTGTAGTGGTAACTCAGCCCCCAGTTGAATACCCTCCCCCAGTGCGCTGAGTCTGGCAATCCCCCATGGGAGCTAAGGCTCAGTCAGTACAGCCGGGAGATGTAATAAATCACCCTCAAAACATTCTCTGAGAAGAACAAACCACTCCTCACTGAGGTCATCTGCCCCGTTCCTCACCCCTTGACTTTCCTTTCTCAATGATGGTATCTCTTTAGCCTTCAGGCTGGAGGTCACCCCTGAGAGAGGCCTTCCCTGTCGACTCTATTCTAAATAAGTTTCTTCGGCGAATGTGATGGTGTCTCCCTGTGCACGTTTTCATGTCCCCCTCTATGCTGGGTTCAGGTCTCTGGTGTAAGTATGTATCTCCCCCTCTCTACTCGAAGCTCCCTGAGGAAAGAAATCATGCCCATCCTGCTCACCTGACCTCTGCCCAAGCCCAGCAAAGTGCCTGGGACATAGCAGGCTCTTCATGAGTATTGTTAAATCCATTCTTCGTTTATTTATTCATTCATTAACCAATATTCTTCTCCAGAGAAGGTGTTGGCCGGTGGGTGGAAGGAGCTGGGACACTGGTGTCAGTGCCAGCTGTGCCGGGCTCAGTCCTCCCCTCTTCATGCCCCAGCAGGTAAATGAGCGTGTCCACAGACCAGGTGTCTCATTCTTACTTGTCATGTGCCCTGTGGCTAATGCAGGAATAATGCCATCTTAGCATGGTCTGACCTTGTCCTCAAAGCCATAATAAATCCCACGTAATGGGGTTTGCTAAAGGCAGATGTTGCAACCAAATAAGAAGGCTCAAATTTCAGAAGAAATTCTTCAAATTCTATAGTTTATGGGTGGGAGCCCGGGAATCTGAGAAAGTCCAGTTTCAGGGCTTCTGCCAACTTGTAGCTTGTAGGATCTCCACCTGGACAGGCTGGTAACCACCATCACCATCTGAGTGCCTGTCTCATGTTGGGGCCCAACCTGATATCCAGCTCATATCTTTTCCTGAGACCTCTAGCCTCTGAGCGCAAGGCTGTAAAGTGTAATTCACACCAGACATATCTAAGTGTCCATGCTTAAAGCCAGACCTCGGTTAGACTAACCCAGAGGGAAGGGAAGAAAACATGAAAGATGAAAGGATAACAGCACCAATAGATTCTTGAAGAGGTTAGAAGACAAACTTGACCTAATTTGCCTGTTGCCTAGGATGGGGCCTGTACCCCCTGCTGCCCTGGGGAGCTGAGAGACCGCAGCAACCAAAAACAGTGGACCCCTGCGTCCCATCCCCACTTCACTGCTATGTTCTCATGTGTCTTGCTTTTGTCCCCTGCTTGGATTAATAAACAGCAAGACTTGTCTTCTGAAACGTGTAAAACCAGAGTGTAACCTGGAAATTGAAGAACAGAGCTCAATAAATCACTCTGACGCAACCCCTAAGTCATGACTCATGTGCCTAAGTCCAAATACTCGATCTGCAGTGGCCCTTCCCCCTCAGAGGACATGAAATAAGCCAAACGTGATCAGATTATCTAATTTAGCAGGCAGCTAGAATGCAGTAATAACCATGCCTCCAACGTGAGAACTAGTCCAAATAAATCTTAAAGCACATTAAGTTTGGGCCTATCGAATATTAAAGCTCAACAGGTTCCATTAATTTCCTGAAATGTACTTGTTTAGACAAACTGAACGTAAATTCTGTTTGGGTGATAATCCCTTTGAATCCCTAAATCCCACTTTTGGTTTTCAATCTCGGACAAAGGAAGAAAACTAAATTACTCAACTTCAGTCCCCAAACATCTTGGCAACTTTGGACCAACTGAAAGCTTCAGATGGGATTCTCATTTGTCTTCCTCCAAATCTCCGAGTTCCATGGAAGGTTTCTGGATGATAAGCTGAATATGGTACAAACTCCATGAAGAGCACTTCGGTGGTGTTGTGGCCAAGAAGTTTTAAAAACAGTAACATCAGACTCTTTTAAAGCATTTAGGGATTTTTCTTTTCTTCTCTTACTTTTTTTTTTCCTTTGGTATTGGTATCCACCTTCCTCGGGTGTATCTAACCAACTGCAAATATCTAAAAGGCATTTTAAACCTTATTAATAAGGCTGCTTTTCTTACTGACAATACAAGTAAGTAACAGTAGCCTCTAAATTTAATCCATTAACATTTGAACCTTTCCAGCTTCAAATATGTATGAAATGTCACAAAAGTTGTAAACAAGAAAACATCTAGGCAAAAACACAAGGAAACCAGTGAGGCAAATTCAGGGAACTTTGTTGAAAATTTGTATTCTCTCCACTCAGACCTCAACACCAAACACTTTTGGCAAAGTGACGTTTTATTATTACTTGAACTTTTACTCTTAATTCTGCATGTGGAGTGCACCATTTTCCTAGACTAAGTAGACCTCAGTAACTTCCAGTCAAAGCGGCACAAGGCTGATTCTCTCTATCCCCCTCTAAAATTTTCAACCAAGGTTCAGATTTTAACTTTTTTTTAACTTGAAATTTATTTTTTATTACATAAGTTTCAGGTGTACAGCATTATAGCTCAACATCTGTATACACTAAAGCGTGAGCATTTCACAAGTCTACCCAGGCCCATAGTGGCTAGTAGTAGTATCGGCCACTCTGTCCTGACCATGGGCTGTGTGCACTGGACTTAAGACACATCAGCGTCACACTGAGCCCTCACAGAAGACCTGTTGTTCCCATTTTATGGCAAATTAAACTGAGTCATAATGTTAAGTGACCTATTCAAGGTCACAAAGTTTTCAGCCTTTAGGCCCTCATCTGCCTGGCTCTGACATCCAGCCTTTCACCGCTCAGTTGCTGTCAGTGTCACCTCCATTTTGATGGGCCAAGCCAGAGCTCCCTGCAGCGTGTGGGAGAAACTAGAAGAGAAGAGGGTTGGGAAGAAATGGTAAAGGAGTAACACCTGTTGATCCTGAGTAGCAACTGTATGCCATGGCCCTGCGTACTCTCCCTACTGTAGAACTTCCTCAAAATAAAAATTGTTTTCACAGAAAGAGATGAAGGAAAGAAGACCAGAAAACACAGGACTGGGTCAGAAGGTGGGGCCGGGCCTGTGCTGCAGCAGGGCCTGGACAGGGGCTCAGGGCAGCTCTCCTGCACAAGAGCCCCAGTGCTCCCTGGGCCCGGCTGCCTGTACAGCTGACCCACTCCATCCATTTCCCCCACCCCCAAAACCCCTTCTCTCTGGTAACCACTAATATGTCCTCTGTATCTATGAGTTTGTTTTTGTTTTATTTTGTTTATTCTTTGGTTTGAGAGGCTTAGGAGGGTTCAGGGTTTTTTTAGATTCCACATATGAGTGAAATCGTATGGTATTTGTCTTTCTCCATCTGATTTATTGCACTTAGGCTAATACCCTCAAGGTCCATTTGTGTTGTCACAAATGACAGAATTTCATTCTCTTTTATGGCTGAGTAGTATTCCCTTGAATATATATACCACATCTTCTTTATCCATTCATCCATCAATGAACACTTAGGTTGTTCCCATGTCTTGGCTAGCACAAATAATGCTGCAATGAATATAGGAATGCATGTATCTTTTTGAATTAGTGTTTTCATTTTCTTTGGATACATACCCAGAAGTGGAATAGCTGGGTCATATGGTAGTTCTGTTCTTAACTATTTGTGGAATCTCCATACTGTGGCTGTACCAGTTTACATTCCTACCAGTAGTGTACAAGGGTTCCCTTTTCTCCACATTCTCACCAACATTTATTATTCCTTGCCTTTTTGATAATAGCTGTTCTAACAAGTGTGAGGTGATATCTCATTGTGGTTTTCATTTTCATTTCCCTGATAACTAGTGATGTTGAGCATCTTTTCACGTGCCTGTTGGTCATCTGTATGTCTTCTTTGGAAATACGCCTGTACGATCCTCTGCCTAGTTTTTATTAAGGTTGTTTGTTTTTATTGTTGAATTGTATGACTTCTTTACATATTTTCATTATTAACCTCTAATCAGGTATATGATTTGCAAATATTCTCTCACGTTCAGTAGATTGCCTTTTTGTTTTGATGATGGTTTCCTTTGCTGTGCAGAAGCTTTTCAGTTTGATGTAGTCCAATTTGTATATTTTTGCTTTTGTTTCCCTTGCCTCTGGAGGCAGACCCACAAAATCATCACTAAGACTGATGTCAATGAAATTATCACCTATGTTTTCTTCTAGGATTTTATGGTTTCAGGTCTTATGTTAAAGTCTTTAATCCATTTTAAGTTGATTTTTGTGTATGGTATAAGATAGTGGTCTAGAGTCATTCCTTTTACAGGTAGCTGTTCAGTTTTCCAAACACCGTTTATTGAAGAGACTGTCCTTTCTCCATGTTCTTTTCCCCCTTGTCATAGATTAATTGGCCATATATGTGTGGGTTTCTTTCTGGGCTGTCAATTCTGTTCCATTGTCTATGTGTCTATTTTTGTGCCAGTGCTATACTGTTTTGATTACTTAAGCTTTGTAGTATAGTTTGAAATCAAAGAGTATTACCTCCAGGAGTACTACCTCCAGTTTGTTCTTCTTTCTCAAGATTGTTTTGGCTATTCAGGATCTTTTGTTGTTTCATACAAATTTTAGAATTGTTTGTTCTAGTTCTGTGAAAAATAACACTGGCATATTTAGGGATTGAATCTGTAGTTTGCTTTGGGTAGTATGGGCTTGTTAACAATAACAGTTCTTCCAATCTATGAGCACAGAATGTCTTCCAATTTCTTTTGGTATCTTCTTTAATTTCTTTCATCAGTGTCTTACTGTTTTCAGTGTCAGGTCTTTCACCTCTTTGGTTAAATTTATTCCTTCTTTTTGGTACAATTATAAATGAGAATGTTTCTCTATTTCCCTTTCTAGTAGTTCATTATCAGTGTGTAAAAACATAACTAATTTCCATATGCTGATTTTATATCTTGTGAGTTTACTGAATGTGTTAGTTCTAACAGTTTTTTGGTGGAGCCTTTAGGATTTTCTATATGTAGTATCATGTCATCTGAAAATAGTGATGGTTTCATTTTTTTCCTTTCTGGTTTGGATGCCTTTTTTGCCTAATTACTGTGGCTGGGAATTCCAATACTATGTTGAATACAAATAGTGAGAGTCAGCATCTTTGTCTTGTTCCCAATCTTAGAGGAAAAACTTTCAGCTTTTTGCCATCGAGTATGATATAGCTGTGGGTTTGTCATGTATGGTCGTTACTATGTTGAAGTACATTCTCCCTGTACCCACTCTATTGAGAGTTTTTATCATAAATGGAAATTGAATTTTATCAAATTTTTCTGTACCTATTAAGATGATCATACAGATTTCATTCTTCATTTTGTTAACGTGAAGTATCACTGTGATTGATTTGAAGATGTTGAACCATCCTTGTATCCCTGGGATACATCCCACTTGATTGTGATGTATGGTCCATTTCATGTATTGTTGGATTCAGTTTGCTAATATTTTGTTGAGGATTTTTGCATTAATAATCATCAAGGATCTTGGCCTGAAATTTTCTTTTTCTGTCATGTTCCTGTCTGATTTTAGTATCAGGGTAATGCTAGCTTTGTAAAATGTGTTTAGAAGATTTCCCTCCTCTTCAATTTTTTAGAATAATTTGAGAAAGATAGAGATTAACTCTTCTTTGAATGTTTTGTAGAATTAGACAGTGAAGCCATCTGGTCTTGGGCTTTTGTTTGTTGGGAGCTTTTGATTACCATTTCAATCTCCTTATTAGTAATCAGTCTGTACAGATTTCTAGTTCTTCATGATTCCTTCTTGGAAGATTGATGTTTCTAGGAGTTCATCCATTTCCTCTAAGCTGTCCAGTCTGTTGGAGTATAACTGTTCATAGTAGTCCCTTATGAGCCTTTGTATTTTTGTGAGATCATCTGTAATTTTTCCTCTTTCATTTCTTTGTTTTAAAGTCTATTTTGTCTGATATGAGTATAGCTACTCCAACATTTGTACTCTTGCCTTGAGGCAGGGAAATCTCTGCAGGGTGATTTTTGCATTAGGTCACCCTGCAGGTTAGGCTGAGGCTGGAACAGCATCTGAAATCTCACCCTGTCCTGCTTCCCCACTCCCTTACTTGTCTCCCCTGGGAGAACATCCCTAATAGTCACTTCACATGAACACACGTGAAGGAACCCAACCTGAGACAAGAGGAAAGTGCCAAGGCTAATTCCTGGTTTGATTTTAACCTAATTAGGCCTAAGTAACATCAACCCAAAGCAGCATAACTGAATGTCCCACCTCCCTCCATGCCCAAAAAAAATCAAGACTCAGATTTATTTCACTGAAGCAAGAACTTCCAGAAGCATTGGCTCCAGTCCCATCACAGAGCATTGAAAGCACTAGAATGCCTTTTCACGGTTAGTGTCCTCTTCACTCTGGAGCCCCGTGAAACTTCAGTAGCCACAGAGGAGAGAGGCACCAGCTGCCTTAAGCAGGAGTAATAGTCAAAATATTTAACAACAGCATGGCATAGGTACCAGACAATTAGGCTAGATGGAAGCTGTAAACAATCTTTATCCCTTGGTTTTCTAATTCTTGGTCATAAAGAAAATAACCCGCGGCAACCTGTAGGCTATTCGAGCTCCAAGGCAACATCCTAAACTTCTTTGTTACTTCCCCAGTGCCCGGTTAAAACAGTCAACCCCAGGTCTGCCATTTACTATCTGGGTGCCCTCAGACAAGGTATTTAATCTCCTGAGCCTTTGTTTCTTTTTCTGTGAAACAGAATAATAGTACCCTTAATAGGGTTGTTAGGAAGATTAAATGAGAGAGAATGCATATAAACATGAGTGGGGGTAAACTAAAGGGATACAGAAGTAAGCCTTGAAATTGACAATGCCTTAAACACAAAATATTTCTTACTCACACGATAGACCCAAGAGTGTGAACCTGGTTGGCACTGACCTTACTCTACATGGCGATTCAGGGACCCATACTCACTTCATCTCGTGGCTCTAGGTTCATGTTATCATCTGCATCCAGCAACAAAGGGAGAGGGTAAGGAGGATACACAGCCATTCCTTTAAAGGGCTCAGCCTAGAAGTGGTATGCACCCCTTCCCCCACAGTGGTGTGGAGGGACTTGGTCTTACCTCACTGCAAGAGAGTCTGGGGAATGTAATTTGGCCATGTGCCTGGTTACAGCCGTATCACTGGAGAGGAAGCAGGGACTGGATTCTGATAGCCAACTTGCATTCTGTGCCCCAGCACTCAATGCACGTAAGCTATTGTTGTCATTATTGTTCTTTTCATTAGGTAAACTATAGGTGCTTGAGGCTTGCTTGAATGACTCAGTGAAAAGTGGAAAGAAGAAAATGGATACTGCAGGGTAGAAATGAGAATAGAGATGAGTTGAGAGAGGAATGTCTGTAAGAGTGGTACCCAAAATGCAAGTTATCGAGGGAGCAGCTCACGCCCACTGCATCAGGAGACGCTACCACCGGACTCTCCCTGGGACTTTCCGCCAGGAGCCTGACACATGCACCCAGCCAGGTCTACCAATAGTGACAGCACCCAGACAATCTGAGAGCATCACACTCAGGAAAACCCTCTCTTGCCTTAAACTCCAGGTTGTTTTAAGTAGTCAATTTGAACTAATTTGCATTCTCAGTTTTGAGTGGGTTAAGGGCCAGAGGAAAAAGTCTGCCACTCTGACTATACCCGAGGAGTGTGCTAAATTCTGCTGGATGGTAATTAGCATCCTGCTTCTTTACTCTGCTCGTACAGTATTTTCAAATCAATTGCTCAGCATTAGTGATTCTGCTGGGATTGATTTAATAGTCTAATATGAAGTCTTAGCCCTTCTGTACAGGTTAATTACATGTGGTCTTATACATTCTAATTTAAAATACTGCCTTTGCAATTATCATCAGCACTAAAACGGAGCACTAGTAATGAAGCTGGGCTCGAATTTTTTTCCAGAAGTAATGAATTGAAAAACCGAAATGACTTTTAATTTCTTTGGCACTTAACCGTTTTAATCTCTCTTCTCTTCTGTGGGAAATATAAATCAGGGTCTCCTCCTTATTTCAGATTGTTGTGAAAACAGGCAAGATTGCCTTAAAGAAAGGAGAAGCTTTTGGTTTTGAAACAGCCAAGACTTGACTGGGTTTTGACCAACAGAAAGGCCACTTCCTCTCCACTAATCCCCCAGTTAGGTATGTATTTATGTGTTAATGTATGTATTTGACAAACATATATATGGTGTTTACTAGGTGGCAGATACTGTTCTAGAGCTTTATAAATATTAACAACCCTGTAAGGTACTGTGTTAGTTGTTTATTGACGTCAAAAAACAAACATTTTTTATTCCATAGTTTCTGTGGGTCGAGACTGGGGAAGAAGGTTAGCTGCGTGGGTCTGGCACAGGGTCTCTCACAAGGATCAAGCTACTGGCCAGAGCTGCAGTCACCTGGGGCCAGAGGGGCTACGTCTGAGTTCACTCATGTGATTGTTAGCCTCTCCACAGACAGCCTGATGTCCTTGATTCATGGCATCGGCTTCCCCTAAGCAAATAATCTGAGGGAAGGAGAGGCAGGGAGGGAGCCAGGAGAGACAGAGAAGAAATGCAAGGGAACAAAGTGGGAGCTGCAGTGTCTTTTGTAACCTAACATCAAAGCAGCAGACCAGCACGTCTGCTGTAATGTACAGCCCTGCTACGATGCAGGGGGCCCTGCACAGGAGCCTGAGTACCAGGGGGCGGGGATCCCTGGAGACCAGATAGCTACCACAAGTGAGTATATTCCTGATTTCCAGATGAGGCAACTGAGGCACAGATAAATAAAGTCACTTGCCCAAGATCACTGTTAGTAAATGGAAGAGCCCAGGTTTGAATCTGGCTGGTCATTCTGGCTCCAGAATCCAAGCTCTGAACAACTACTCACACACAAAGTGTGTGAACCATTTAATATATGGTTCAGAATCTTGGGGGGAGGATGTAGCTCAGTGGTAGATCATGTGCTGAGCATGCACGAGGTCCTGGATTCAATCCCCAGTACCTCCTCATTGAATAAATAAATAATTAGGATAGACCTAATTACCTCTCTCTAAAAAAATTTTGATTAAAAATAAAGTAATTTTCTTAAAAGCAGCTTATATGCCAGACAGTAAGTGTTTATTCTAATTTAATAGATGGTAGAGAAACTTTGCTGAGAATAAAAAAATCTAAACTGCACATTATCACCAAATAATGCTCCTTAGTGTCCCCTGGACTCTGTTGTGTGAGGGAAAATACTCCCATTCCCTGGGGATTCCATACCTTCTTGGAAAATAAGTAGAACCACCTTCACTATCACTAGATTCTTTCTCAATATTTACTGTATCTCATATCACATCACTAACCCATTTCTTCCTGTTCAAAACTCCAAGGAAACAGGACCCCTCTAATCACAGTCGGCTCCATGTAAGGACACGGCTTGTGCTGACATCCATTATTAATCACCCTCACCCTTCACATCAAAGGCCACACCGCGCAGTCCTTCCAGGGGTCCCTATCACCAGTTCTGGCTTCTCATACACATCTGAACACCTCTGACATTGTGGAGCAGATTGCAGCCACTCACAATGGTGCACACTGAGGGGACTCGGAATAAGAAAGGACAGGATACTGGCCCTGGATAGCTAGGTGCTTGTCAAAGGAATGAATTCAATGAGCCCAAATGTTTGCTTCCTCCCATACATAGAAAAGCACTAAATTCTTTAACTTGAGATGCCTGGTTTTCTTTAGATAACAAGTAATCTTTAATGTTCCGACTACCTGATCTTAGCTGTAAAACTCCTATATATCCTAGCTCCTCCCCTACCTCTTCAGAGCAGTCCCTCAGAGCAATCTGACAGGCCGTCACCCTGGACTGAGTCTTCAGAATTGTCCACCGGATAAGACATAACTCTCAACTTTTCAGTCAGCAGTTTCTATGTGCCAGGCTCTATGCTCAGTTTTATATACCTTAATTTGTTTTATCCTCACAGAAACCTGAGAGATCAATTTGGTTATTGTTCCCACATTACAAATCAAGAATCAGAAGCTCAGAAAGGTTAAATGACAGGTCCAAAGTCACAGAGAGCTGGGATTCAAACTGAAGTATGTTTTGCTCCGAGGGCCATCTTCTTTCTCTCTGGACAAGGAGGGACAAGGGGCTGGGCTTCCATTTTTATGCAGAGCAGCTGAGTGTTACCTACCCCCCACCACCTACCCTGGGGCTTTCACATCCAATTGGTCCATCAGAGGATTTTTCTAAACAAAGACAATTCCTTCTCTAGAAAGGACTCTGGGGCCAGGTGTTAAGATGCTTTTTTTTAAAAAAAAAAAAAAAAAAAAAAAAACAGGACGCTAATGAACTCATCTACAAAACAGAAACAGACATAGTAAACTATCTTATGGCGGGGGGGGGGTGGGTAGGAGGAAGGGGTGGGAAGGGATAAATTTGGGAGTTTGAAAGTTGCAAATGTTAGCTCTATATATGAAAATAGATTTTAAAAGTTTCTTCTGTATAGCTCGGGGAACTATATTCAATACCTTGTAATAACCTTTAATGAAAAAGAATATGAAAACGAATATATGTATGTATATGCATGAGTAGGACACTGTGCTGTACAGCAGAAATTGAAACATTGTATCTGACTATACTTCAATAAAAATAAATAAATAAATTTTAAAAAATAAAAAAAATAAAATTTCCAACTCAAGCCTCAAAAAAAAATTTGTTTTTAACTTTTCTCCACCAGCAAATACAAAATATATCAGGAGGTCAGCAAGCCTTCTTAAAGCACCAGATAATAACTATTTCCAGGTTTACTTCTGGGCCATATGGCCTCTATCACAACTCCTCAACTCTGCCATTGTAGCGCAAGCAGCCGCAAAAATACATAAATTAGTGAGCATGGCTGAGTTCCAATAAAACTTTACTTATGGACACAGAAATTTGAATTTTCATGATTTTCTCAATTCATGAAATATTATTCTTCTGATTTTTCTTTCAGCCATTTAAAAATGTAAAATCCATTCTTAGCCCACAGGCCCTACAAAAACAGATGGCCATGGTGCGCTGACCCCACAATATGCCACAGAGGAAGTCAGAAATTCTCCCAGGGAGTTCAGGGACTCGCATTTTATCAAATCAACAAAATCACTTCTTAGGAAGCATTTTGTCTAGAGGGATTGTTTCGGACATAAATGTGCAGGGATAAAATCAAATGGCCAAAGTCAGTCCTCACTTTTCACGCTCTTTCTGAAAGACTGGGCTGGGAAAAGTCTGAGACGGTGTGATGTGAACTCACCCAAACGTGCCCTTGTGACTGAGACTTGGATTTCCACCTTCTGTCTCCTGTTAGATCAGAGTGGAGCTGAGTCCTACTCACCTATGTGTCCCCACACCAGCCCATTAGGGCCTCTGCCTGACCCTGAAACACACCCAAGGGCCATATCGTCCAAGCCAGAGAGAAGCCCAAGGCCTGGTAAGGATATATTTTTTCCATTTGGTAGGCTCTTTTATGTGAAAAGTTTAACAAGGGTACAGAAATCAAATCACGTTTAGTTAAATATTTAATAATGCATCTTATTTTAGAAGAAAAAAAAACAAATGAAGTTGACTCTATACTGGAAAATCCTGGACCTAGAACCACCATGAATATGCAGGTTTTCCAAAAATGGTCAAAGAGAAAGGAAGGAGTGGGGGAAGGGATAGGAATAGAGGAGAGAGGGAGGGAAGGAGGGACAGATGGAAAAGACAGAATATAGACTATTTCCTATTAGGCTCTTTTCTCATGTATTTAATAAATTATTATTAAACAGAGAGCTGCTGTCTAATAAAGTACAAATCAATGATGTACTCCATATCATCTTTGAGTAATGCACTATTTTCCAGAAATACCATCTTCACTTCCTATTGAACTACCTTCCATAATAATAAGGAAAGTTATTCATATGTGTGTATATGTCTGGGAAAGTACATTTTAGAATTTTAAGAAAATCAGGATTATGCTCAGTCTTTTCATTCAGTGTGTTAAACTGCCCCCTGGAATGTAGGGTAAGATAACCAGGCTTCGCACAATACACAGTACAAGTGCCTGTGACAGTGAGACCCACCCCCCTAGACACTGGCTTTTGGTGGCAGGGACTGTCATATTCATTTTGGTGCTCTGGGGACCTGGCACTAGCAGGCGTTTGATAAGTGTTTGTTGAATGAATGAAAAGGAAATGAGGGAACTGCTTCACCTTAAAAGAATTAAACCCTGTTTTCTAACAAGGCAATAGTACTTGAACAAGGCGAGTGTTCCTGGAAGATAAGAGACACCCAGGAGAGCTGAGCAGCAAAACACAAATGTGAGTGTTGCACATGTCGGGGAGCAAAACCAGGGGGTTATTCCTGCGCGTAGAACAAACGCTCCCCCAAGAGATGGCTTGATCATGATCCAACTGAATTCACCTCTTTGCCTCCAATGAGAAAAGAGAACTTAAAACTGCCCCAGGCTTGAACAGGGCTGAGTTAGAATCAGTGTTTTCCAGTAGAAGGAGAAAAGCAAGAGAGTCAAAAACACCACCATCATTTCAAACTTGGAGTTACTGTCAAAGTTTCTGTTTTTATTTTGGAAAGAACGTTAAAGCAGACCACCAACATTAAAAATAATAATACTCACAGTTTCCAAGTATGCGTCTAGGTTGTTCCTGCAGCATATAGTCTACTCATTTCAGCCAGAATGATCTGATGTTTTTCTGACCTCCTGACTTTGCCTGAGTCTCAATCAGCTGCCACCAAATAAACACCAGTCAGAAATCGAAGAGCCACCAGGCCCTCAGTGGTAGAAATCAGAGGGATTTTCCAATCGGGACCCCGTAGGTGTGCCCACATTCTAACCAATGGGATGTGAGTGAAAGTGGTGTATGCCACTTCCAGATGTAACCCATAAAACCATTCACTGTGCCCCTCCACACTCCTCCCTCTCTACTGTCTTCTTGTAGACAAGCACAGTGACCTTGGAAGCCACGTGTTAAAGATGACAGAGCTATAAGATAGGAAATGCCTGGGCTCCTGATGACTCTCTGGATAACAGCCACCTCTAATCACAAATACTCCCTCAGACATTGTATCAGTTTACTAGAGCTGCTGTGACAACATGTCACAAACTGGGCAGCTTAAACAACAGAAATGCATTGTCTCACAGTTCTGGATACCAAAGATCAGGGTATCAGCAGAGCTGGCTTCTTCTGAGGCCTCTCTCCTTGGCTTGTAAATGGCCACCTTCTCTCTGCGTCTTTACATGGCCTTCCCTCTGTGCTTATCTGTGTCCTAATCTCCTCTCCTCTAAGGACACCAGTCATATTGTATTAGTGTCCACTCTAATGACCTCATTTTACTTAATTACCTCCTTAATGACCTTCTCTCCAAAAATAGTTACATTCTGAGGTATTGGGGGTTAGGACCTCAACATACGGATTGACGGGACACAGTTCAGCCCATAACACATGGCCAAGCCCAACATCAGTGGAACAGGGAAGTAGACTCCACTCACCATAGCAAAGGTGGGAAAAGAGACAAGAACTATGGCAAAATAATGTAATCTGCCACTAGAGACAGTGATGATGCAGTGTGGTAAGTGCCAAGGTGAAATCAGAGCACAACAGGGTGAAATTCAAAAGTATCTGGCATTGGAACCCCTCCAAACTCTGACCCTTGGTGACCTGTCTCTCCTCATCTCAGCTTTACTGTAGGATAGCATTCAACCCCTGTACCAAGGGGCAGTGACAAGCATTTGCAATATGTTGCAGTAGAAACAGATACGCCTGGACTCCTAAGACCTCTCACTTTCTCCATGATACCCTGGTTTCTCATCCACTGTGAGCCAGAAACCATCTGTGTGATCCTGGGGAAAGCATTTTCTCTCTTAGGATCTATAACCTGATTTCTGGGATGTGGAAACAGACTCTAAAGTCCCTAAGATTCTTTGACTCGATTTCTTTTCTTTGCGACGTGTGTTCCACAGAACATTAGTCTCAGGAGATGCCAGGCAAATAAATGTTTCCATGAGCAAATGCACTTGGAAGACGCTGCTTGCTGTATCCCTTTCTTAGAATACCAAAGGTTATGAAAAGTCCTGCAACTAAAAAAAGCTTTACTTCAGCTGCTTCCCAGATGTATTTGGCCTAAGACTTTCTCTTTCTGCCCTTGTAACATGGCCCAGAACTGATGAACTCACTCCTTCAGTACACACAGGCTTGGAGAGTTAGACTTGTTAATGTCTGTGTCCTGTTTCTCCTCCCTACACCCAGAAAGAATTCTTGCGTCTAAGACAGAAAGTCCCACAGACTGTGATGCTAGTACCTCCCACAGATCCCCACACGCTATGGCTCAATTTTCACCATTCTCCAAAAACTCCACAAACAGGGCAGCAAAGGACGGGACATGACCCGCCCCCATGGGTGCCTGGGGACTCCCAGTGCACGTCTTCCCCATGTTACTCAAAGGAGTTTTGCATCTCCTTTTGGGCATTTCTCTTCAGAGTCTGGAGCACATTTTCAAAATATCCTCAGTAATGGCATATCTTTGGCCTTTGTGGGAGAGATTTGCGTTTGGGAAACAATAAATATTTACTGGAGCCAAGTTGGGTGAATGACTTGGGCAATGAAGCTGAGAAACACTGCTCTGAATCAAATGTGGAGCATACAATTCGCCTCATCCTTCAGCCAGGCCCATTCTCATCTGGCTCCCAGGTCTCTGGAACAAGAACAGTCATTCCCAGTGAGCTCTCCCATGCATTCCAGAATCTCCACGCACCGTATTGCCGAGTGGCCAGGGCTCCCTTGAGTGGCAAACAATTATGTCCACTTGTTTGTTTTGTTCCTTTATTTGGCCCCTTGTCTGAACAGAAATGCATTAATCCAGTGTTTCTTGAACAGGGAGTTCTCGCGGGGCCATTCATGTTTCTGTTGCCAGCTATTGTTCTGAATTCAGAAGACTATCCCCAAATTGCACATTCACATCTTTAATTGAGCCGAAGCCATTCTAACACCTCCCTTTCATCCCCTGTCCCCTCATCCCCTGCACAAGATCACTCTGCCTCTCTCTGGTGTTGATCCCAGGGTAAGAATTGTTTTGTTTTTTTAACACCCTTCCTGTTATTTAGTAGTCAGCGTGCACTTTTTTTTCCCCTTCAAATAACATTTAATTGCTTTAACATAACTTTTTTCAAGGAGGCAAAGGAGCATTCTTTGAAGATCCAAATTACCCTCAAAGCTGGTCTCTCCACATTCCTGAGATTTGCACTGACTTAATACCTAGGATATAAAACAAAAGAAAGAAGTTTGTTTTTGTGTGTGTGTGTGTTTTTAATATTTTATTGATTTATAATCATTTTACAATGTTGTGTCAAATTCCAGTGTAGAGCACAATTTTTCAGTGATACATGAACATATATATATTAATTGTCACATTTTTTTCTCTGTGAGCTACCATAAGATCTTGTGTATATTTCCCTGTGCAATACAGTATAATCTTGTTTATCTATTCTACAATTTTGAAATCCCGTCTAACCCTTCCCACCCTCCGCCCCCTTGGCAACCGCAAGTTTGTATTCTGTATCTATGAGTCTATTTCTGTTCTGTATTTATGCTTTGTTTTTTTGTTTTTTGTTTTTTTTTTTTTAGATTCCACATATGAGCAATACTACTCAGCCATAAAAACCGACAACATAATGCCATTTGCAGCAACATGGATGCTCCTGGAGAATGTCATTCTAAGTGAAGTAAGCCAGAAAGAGAAAGAAAAATACCATATAAGAAAGAAGTTTTATACCCCTTTCTCTGAGAGCATTTTAACTGTGGCTGTATAACCAAAGGTGGTCAGAGCTAGAGGATGATGCATAATGTCTAATGTCATAGATGCGAAGCGGGTTCCAAACTTCTTTAGCTATTGGAACTCACTGCAGACAGAAGCTCTCAAAATCCCAAATATTCAGCAAAAGCAATGAGGGGGTTCTCGGGACAGTTCAGATCTTCAGACTGCCTTTAAATGCTTCATTGCTTACAGATCTGAGCTAGCCAAAGCTTCGCTGCTCTTGGATTTTGATTATAGCCTAAAAACGTAGTCATCTTACTGATGACAAAAGTGAAGCCCAGAAAGACACAGCTAGCACCTGGCAGAGCAAGAGCTAAAACCTTCGCCCCCTGGTTTCCACACCAGGAACAGCCCTAATTCCTGCTGTGCATCTGAAGCACTGGGGAGCTGGTTAGACACAGATTTGGGGACTGCAACCCCTGGGGATTCTGATTCAGTGGGTTTGGAGTGAGAACTTAGAATCAGCATTTTTTAAAGTTTCCTGTGAGTCTGCTGGAGATCCAGGTTTAGGAACCACTGGTTTGTACGATCCAGTCCTCCATGGCCAAGTGCCAAAGGGCAATTGACTGTTCTCAGGAAAAACAAACTAACAAACCCAGGGAAGAGCCTACATTTGCTCAGATCAGCATCCCTACAAATGATAAAGCAGGGTGAATTGGGACTGTTTTAATCAGGTCCAAATATTAATCAGTGGGTTAAATGAATTATTTACAAAGTACCACTCAGAAGGAATGTGACCAATGTTTTGTGTCCCGAGATAATTGGTTGGCCTTTTATAGGCATAATCCCTGAACAGTATTTTAAGATTGATCATGCTTTGCCTTTTACAAAGTGGCTTTCCATGCATTATCTTTTTCAGTCCATTCAGCAACCCAAAATATATAGGTAAGGCAGGTCTTATTTTCCCTATTTTATAGACAATGCAACTGAAATTCACAGAAGAGAAATGGCATACTGAGGAATACAGCTAGTAGGGCTGTATCTAACACTAAATTCTGAACCAAATATGCCTCCTTAATGTGTCAAAAAATAATCCGTATTGCCAGATCTTCCTCTTTTCTGCTTACTCCAGCATAATCACAAATGGTTGTATAAAATGGAAAACTCAATAACTCTAATAGCTATTAAAAAAACACTATTGATGCTCACAGCCAAGACCTCATGATGTTTATTCTAATGTCCTCGTTTACTACTACACGATCATTGTAAAATGAAAACCGTTCAACAGAATTGTATCCTATGACTTTCTAAAATCAATTTCTACGTAGTCTAGGAAGTACAGACAGTAGTAGGTAAAAACTCAGAAGTGGGAAGACTGCATCACAAATTATACGTCAACAATAACAATAAAAAGTCAGTATTTATTTGAATTTTAAGAGGAACTAGAACTCCTTAGGAATCAAAATAAAAGGAAAAGCAGCTTAAGAAATATGAGAATTTCATACTTGGGTCACATTCAAGGGACTCAGGTTAGCCATGACCTGAGTAATTGGATGATTTTTCTTGTCATCATGAGCAACTTGGCATCAATGGACTACACTGAGGATTTTGCAATTTAATTTGATTATTACTGTAGCTAAAGTCCTTGCTCCATTCCAGGCACTTATCATTTCAGTTGCATGGCCATTGCTGTTGTCACCCAGTTCTTTTTAGACGTGACAGGGGAGCAGCTTGCTTTGACTGAAGTTTAGGAATCCCCAGGTTTCCTATATGTGCTGTCATCATGGCTCCCTCCCAGGAAGTTGGGAAAATTCACTGGGTGCCAAAATCATTACCCATCAGAAGGGAGTTTCCTAGCCCTTCCAGTAAATCCCTCTAGGTTCCCCCTTTCTCCTGATCTTTATCCTGTATGTCTGTTTAACTGATCCCCTTAAAAATAGTTGTAAGGGTCTTGCCCTGCCCAATATTAAAATGTACCATAAAGCTGCAATAAGTAGAACAATGTGGCAGAGGTTCAGGAATAAACTAACAGACATCAGTATCCACTTTGTTTGCACATTGTTTCTCCCCCTCTCCCTCTCCCTCTCCTTCTCTCTCTAAATGGTTCTGCAGGAATGTTAGGTCTCCTTGGCCTCTTCTGAGCACTTAAAGCTCAGAACAGGAGAGAATCTGGGTAGCACTTCATGAGTACTTGTTGAATGATTGAAGGACCAGGAGGCATCCAGTTTCCAAAGGGAACTGGAAACATTCTCTGCATAATAAAGCAGGTAAAGGAGACAAAAGGGAGAAGCTGAGTGATACGAGAAGGAAGGAGTGGGGAAACAGAGAAGAGGAATCAGAAGGAAGGTGCCTAATAGGAGTTGTTATTCTCTAATGGGAAGTTATCCTTCCTCAGTCTCACTAATCTTTCGTAAAACCCCAGCTTAGCAAACACATGCAAAATGCCACATTAACTAGGAGGAGGAGAGGGGCTGGGCTGGGAGGAACGTTTTCTTTGAATTTGTGTAACAAGCATATATTCGTGTATTTTAGGTGGATATCTTTGACCCAGGGATTCCAAGATTCATTCCATGAAAATGATTGGCCAAATTTTTAAAAGATGTAAAAATGATGCCCCCACCCCAACCCTCAGTTATTTACAACAGTGAAAATAGGAAATAACCTCAAGGTGCATCAAGAAGGGACAGGTAAGTAAATTAACGTAAAGCCATACAGCTAGATTCTATGTAACCGTTTTACATATTGTTAGGGAAACATATCCACAGAATATCACTGAGTGGAAAAAAGCAGCTTACAAGACAAAAGCATATGTAATATGAGATAACTTGTGAAAAATACCAAGATACTTGCATAGGAAAAGAGTCTAGAAGAATATTCACAATGGTTAGTTCCGGAAAGTGGCATTTTCCCCCAATTCCACCTCTTATAGCAATTGCTTTTACAGAAACTATGTTCCTTTTTCCAGAACATACAACTAAAGACACTGAAATACATTTTTTGCAAAGAAAAATTCACCAATTTCTCCAGCTAGCCATCCAACTTTCTACATATAGAATTTATTTCTTCCCAACAACTCTAAAAGATATGCCTCATCTAGTACAGTGTTGGCAATACAGGAGGATTCAAATACATGCTCAGATTCAGTCGATTTTAAGGCCAGAAATAATTGCCCCTTTCTGTTGAATGCAGCATGCCTAGAGGCATCCAAAGATAATATTATAAACATTCAGATGAAATATTTGCAAAGTAATTGATAGAGAAAATCCCATCTTGGAAGAATGTAGCAACTAGGTCACTAACTTGGAAATAGCCAGGTTAAGTCAAGACAACTTACAGCTTCACTATATCCAACAGGGGAAGAGGCCCTGGGAGGAAACAGAAAACGTATTCTTGGCTTCCTATCACTTATCATCCAAACCAACTCCTCTACTACAGTTGTTACAGCATCACAGCCACGTCTTCAGCTGGTGAGTAGGCTGTAACCAGTGGAGCAGTATCGCCCACCCACCCTCATCACCACCAACATAAAAGCATGGGGGGAATGGAGGATAGGAAGGGAATGCAGGAGTTTTCTCTCTCCTTTTTCTGATTAGATACCCTGGGAGAGAGCAGAAAGAGAGGGGGCAGAGGGGAGGGAGGGGACAAAGGCAAGAAAGGAAGGGAGGAAGAAGATAGCCATCCTTTCCCCTAGATCCAACAACATCATGGCTGAATCTGTGTCAAGAGCGGAAATTGGCTTCACAAACACCGCAGATCTGAAAAACAGAATTGTTATCAGCTCATATGTTCCATCGATTTGATGTGGTTATAAAAGTAGAATAGCCTCTGGATAAAAACCTGGTTTCTGAGATCATGGGCCTTATGACAGTAAAATTTCCCTGTAACAATTTAGACCCAGGTATATGGAAAACACTTCACTTGCATAGTTTTTCCCAAGTGTATTAAAATTTTTATTTCATCTACAATAAAGCCTGTTTTCTCCCAGAAAGAGATATGAAAGGTTTAATAAGGGAGTGGCTTTGCCCTGGTTTCTGACCTAGTTTATGAAGGCCAGTTTTCTCTGGCAGGCCAGGGACCAGAGACGCCTGCAGTCATAGAGAAGGTCATCCTCCATGGATTTCCCCTGAATCATCCTAAAATTGAGCCTAGGGATACCCTCGGCACAAATTTCTGACCCCAGAGTTAACCTCTTCCACACTCTGCCTGTGCTGGGAGGTGGACATGTTAAGGTAAGAAACCTAAGAGCTCTGGAAATGTCCAGGCAACAAAGTATTGTTAAGCCTTCCCTTTCTGGATCATTTTTCTTACTGTAGGCGCTCAGGACCCTTTCCATATCAAAACTTCCTCTCAGGAAATGACCTCATGTCAGTCATTCACACTTTAGTGAGAATTCAAATATCCCCTCTTCCAAACACATTTTAAATTATAGTCCTTCTAAGTGTAAGAAAGAATATTTTGTTTCTTAGAGCAATCTCAAACATATTTGATTAGACTCTTTGGGGAGTGGGAGTGAGAGGGAGGACTTTTCCACCTCCTTGAAATGTCACCATTTTCTGATTCTAAAACAAACATGGCCCAAAAAGCAAAAAGGCCCCAGAAGCAGAGTTGTCCTTTGGGGAATTGCTTCACAGTCATAGCAGAGAGAAATCCATTTTCAAGCCATCACTTTAAACAGTTGCCTCTCACATAGACCAACCCCATCTCTGTTGCCTTATGACACTTCCCGTTTCCTTCATGTTGATTGAGCGCCCAGCTGGAATGGCTCCTACCATCAAGGAAATACGGTCTCACTGGCTGGAGAATAGACACCGTACAGTACAGTCACCTGTAACTTTCAGTGATGGGTTGCATATTTACAGTTATTTTAATTACACTTGAAAGGATAAAGATCAGGAACAGATGTCAGACAGATAAATTAAAATTAATGATCATTTGCTAATGGAATGAAGAACCATTCATCATTTTATTAGAACTAATTCTTAGGGCCATATGGAACCTTTTACAATGGGAGCAAATCTTTATTCTCTTTGGAATATTAAGATTTTGATTGATAAAATGCAGAGAACAGGGTTTCCCAAGTAAAATTGCCTCTTATTAAATGTTAGTAGTTACCAGTTAATATGACAAACCAGATATGTTCAAGTAAAGTACGTTTACAAATGTTGATCAGAGTATGTTGCCCTGCCTTCCTTCCTGCATTTATTTATTTAACAGGTGTTTACTGAGTGCCAAGTACCACGTAGAGATACATGATGTAGAGATACATCAGTGAACAGAAACAGAGATGGTCTTACCTTCCTGAATCTAACAATGTAAGTGAAACAGATACTAATCACATACTTACACTCACAAATGTAAAATCTCAACTGTAAAAGGTGATAAGCATGTGCAAAAGCCCTGTGACCAAGGGTATCATGGAGCAGGCAATGAAGACACCAGAAGGCTAGAGTGACTGGAAAAACAAGCCTGAGGAGGGACGTGGTGTAAGACGAGGTTGAAGAGGCAGGCAGGGACTTGTAAGCCATGACTGGTGTTTTATCTTTTCCTAAGCACAATGGGAAGACAATGAAGAGTTGTGAGAAGGAGCGTGGCAGGGTCAGATGTGAATTTTGAGATCACTCTGCCTACTGGGTGGAGTCTAAATGGGAGGGTAGGAGGCAGAGTGGATGTGCAGATGCCAGTTCGTATGTTTGTTGTGGTCTGGGTGCAAATGGGTAGAAGCAATAGTAATAGGGAAGCTGATGTTGGCAGAGTGCTGATGGTCAGCTGGGGTCGAAGTGGAAAAAAGTGGTTGGATTTGAGAGGTATTTTGAAGCCATCTAGAAGAGAGTGGATTGAGCGGGGACAATGGTGAAGACAAAGTGTCAGTTTGTGGCTCTGGGATTTCTGGCTTGCAGAACTGGCTAGATGGGAATGCCACTCACTGAGATTTTTTTTAATGCTGAGGAGGTCCAATTAAGAAGGGAAGGTTCTAGATCTCTGGGTGATATGATCCCTGACCATACCACCCAGCAGAAACCATGGCTCTGGGAAAGGCAATGGAGTTTAAAGGGATACTTTGGCCATTTCTATTTGATCAGGCTCCCACATCCTCTTGCCTTGGGGATGTGAGCCCTGGAAAGGATGGGAGAGATTATCCAGCACCTACCTCCTCACTTGACAGGTGAATGAGAATGAAGAGACCTTGCCCAAAGGCACGAAGCAAATGAGCAGGTGTGCCAGCACAGTCCAGAGGAGACCTTGGAGAGAAGCCCTCAGAGAATAGCCAGCAAATGCCCGCCGGGGTGCCCCACACCTTGCCATGTGCTGTGATTCAAAGATGAGCAAGTCACCAGCCCTGGAGAGGGAAGGCATATGAACAGGAATCAAATTTGATAAGTGTTGTGATGGAGAGAGACTGAGAGGCAGGGGTAGGGAGGTTACCGGATATTCACAGGAACACAGACAACCCAGGGAAGCAGGCATCAGGGGTGAATTCCTACCCATCTGAGCTGAGTTCTGAAGAATGAAAGGGGGTGTTTGAGTGTTTCCAGGGAGAGGAAATGGCAGGACAGAAAGTACAGAGACTGTCAGCAGGTTAGACTGTCGGTGCCCCTCCTTTCTTCCTCCTCCTCCTCCCAGCAACCTCCCCCCAACTCCCCTCCAAAATCCTTCCTTGCATAATCCCCTCAAGAAGTTCTAGCTTTTGGAAAACAAGCTAGGAAGGGCATTTGCTTCTCTGCAGGTAACTCCAGCTCTCCACCCAGGAAACACAAACCTCTCCCAGGGTTGAGTCTGGTGACCTTCTTCAGAAGTAGCTGAGGGGTGGAGGGGTCCCAGTGATAAGGAGATAGCAGGAACAAGACACCACTGAGTATTTCAATATATTATCCTTCCACAAATGTTCTAGAAAGTTCATCTTGACCACACTATGGAGAATGAGTTGGAGAGAGGAATCGGGATTGTTTAGGAGACAGAGCTCCTGGCACAGGACAGAGGGCCTGGATAAGGGGATTTAGGTATTCCTCTGCAAGCAGCCAGCAAACATCTAAACAGAACTGCATCAAACCATTGCACGGGATTTGCCACCCTCATCTCCACAGGGAGCTAGATCAACCCGAATCGGGCACCCAATTAGGAAAGGGTACAGATGGAAGGCAGAGGAGGAAGCAGACTGGGTTTCCACTCGAGCAGAAGTTGAGGACGTGAAGATGTTTTCTTCCCTCCAAGTTCTGAAAACCCGAGACCTCAGTGCCCTTGTGGGCACGTGGGAAGAAGTAACTCAGCCAGTCTCTCTGTCAGCTCTTTTGTTTCAGGGAACTGAAAGGGGATGACAGTTTAGCAAGAGCGAGCAGGTTTTGCTCTGACCACAGGGCCACTTCCAGAGTCGGGACAGAAGAGGAACTCCCAGGCTGAACGTAATGATGTCAGCCTCGCCCTAAGCTGCCGCCATCCAGTGTCCCCAGCACACACAACCTTCACCCAAGCTCTCTCCCTGTACCCCCTTACACACACACTCACACAAACACACACACATACACACACGCACACTATGCTCAGTTAGGGAGCTTAAAGAGGGCACTGTCTCCATCTCCTCCCTCCTCAAAGCCTTTGCTCTCAACAGACACCAAATGCCCAGCCAGCCCCATCCCCCCATCCCCTCCTCTTCCCTTCCTGGGGCCTTGCACCCAACGAGGAAGATTCAAGGGGGGAAGGTATAGCTCAGTTGGCAGAGCAGCATGAGGTCCTAGATTCAATCCTGAGTACCTCCTCTAAAAATACAGAAGTAAATAAACCTAATTACCTACCCCCCAAAACAAATAAATAAATCACTCTTAAAAAATACTTTTTAGAAAAAGGAAAATTTAAGATCTCACAAAAAGATGCAGGACCCCACTTTAGCAGATTGGGGATGACCATGTGGGAGAATCACTTGGGCCTTCAGACCAGCCACTCCGCAGAGCTGACAGTTCCTCGCTGGGGTCGAAGTGGAAAAAAGTGGTTGGATTTGAGAGGTATTTTGAAGCCATCTAGAAGAGAGTGGATTGAGCGGGGACAATGGTGAAGACAAAGTGTCAGTTTGTGGCTCTGGGATTTCTGGCTTGCAGAATCTATCCCTGGCCTCCAGGATAGATTTGCCCCCAGGACACAGCATTGGGATTCTTTAGGGGCTGGTGACCTTCTCTTGGCTGTTGCCCTGCAATCTGCATGATTCTCCCTTTTCAAATACAAGGCAAAAATGAGTTTCTGGAGACTGAGCTGTTGGGCCCACATTCCTGGGAGTGAACACCCCTGGGCCCCGGCAATCAATCCCCCGTCACTGGGGCTGGGCCCCTCAGTCAGCAGCTCAAGTGTAATTTAGGGCTATGCTTATTACAGGTTCAGACCTTGTTTGATGCACTAGAGCAGAAAAAAGTTCTCTCTCTGCATGTGGCCGTGTCCTCCATGTCTCTCGTATCTTTAACAATGTAAACATCAGAAACAGATGGGGAGAGCCAGGCCTGTGCCAGGCCAAACAGCACTCACCGCAGACAATACGCCGTGGGGCCAAGACAAACACGCTCTGTGGATACCACTAATTTAGAGCACGCTGGAACCAAGCAAAACAAATAACAATTAAGGCCCAGAAATCTTAAAATGAATAGCCTTTCTGTACACAAACTCAATGCCACTATTAAAAGGCCATCAACTGCGACGAATATATGAAACATAACAATGAAATCCTTCTTATGTGAATAATGACTGAATAATTACCGGGAAAGCAAGCATGACTGTAGTTTGCAGACTCTGTGGGGTTTGCACACTGAGGTTTGCTTTTGCAGAGTACGCGGACACTTTCAGAATGCCTTCACAGACTTGTGTCATCGTGACAACACTGGAAGGAGTCGGTATGGCAGGCCTTTGTGTCCCCACTTTCCAGATGGGACAACTGTGGCATAGACTGGTGAAGAGAATCAGCCAGTCCCAGTGCTCTCATGGGCAAAATAGGGTCTAAAACGAGGTCTCCTGACTTGTAGTCCAGTGTTCCTTCTGCCAGCTTGCACGGTCCTCCCTACTCACGCCTGCAAGCCCCATGCCCCTTCCTCCCCATTATATCTCTTAACCAGGGAGACAGGTACCAGAAACCTCTTAGACAGAGAATGGGCAAAGCTGGGAGTCCAGGCATCAGCGTCTTGCAATGCCCAGGTGGCCTTCCAATCCTTCAGCACGTCATCTCTCTTCACCAGCCAAGACAGATGCCTTAACGGGGGGTGAAGGTTACCTCCGGAGCCACGAGCTATAAGCCAAGGGGCTTCAGCCAAATGGCTTCAGATTTCAACCAGGTATAAGCCCTCCTTAGGGGTCGTGGCTCAGGGCAGGGAGTGAAAAAGAAGAATCCACCTGAAGACATACCAGTCCTCTGCCTGCAGCTCACACACCCAGCAGATCACTCACTTAATCTGGGCCCAGCTGAGCTGCAGAGATACTGCCCATCTTGGGTGGGTCAGTACGCAGGGGATCTGGCTCCCAGCGAGAAAGTCTGGCTCCTGGGAATGCAGATGCCACGTGGCTCTCGAGAGTCACCGAAGCACAATAAAAGCCACTCTTGTCCAATCAGACCCACAGAACACTTAATACACGGGTCTTTTTAAATGTGAGGATGGCATAAGGAAGTGGGTACAATTATAAACTTTTAGGAGGAGGGTAAATCGATACAATATTTTTAAGGGCAATTTGGTAACATCAATTAAAACAAATTAGGTTGAACCATTGAAATTGCCAAATTCCAACCACATTTGGCCTATAAAAATTTCATATAGTTCAGCCCAATACAATGTACACATTGTCCAACTTTGCATATCCACTTCTTTGTAGCTACCCTACAGAAATGTTGGCACGTTTCCACAAAGAGCTTACACTAAGATGTTCACTGGAACATACGGGGGACAGTAGGAGTTTGCGAACAACCCAAGTGCCAATCAACAAAACAGGAGAATAACCCAGGTTGGCGCTTTACTGGGAAATGTTATGCAGTAGGTACAGAGGCAGATAGATCTTTTCAACAAACAAATTGCAAGAAGAGAGAAATGGAAGGGGAACCTACACAGTAAAAAAGACAGAGATTTATCAACCAACTGCAATGTGTGCATCTTAATAGGATCCTGACTCAAATCATTTTTTAACTAGATAAAGGTAGATATTAAGGAATTGTTAATTTTTTAAGTGTGACAATGATATTGTATTTATATTTTTTTGATAACTCTCATCTTTTAGAGATACATAATGAAATATTTATGGTCGGAAAGCTGTATCTGAGTTTCACTTTAAAATAATGAAGGAGAAAATAGGTGGGTTAGATGTTCCAGGTTGGACGAGTGATAATTGTTAACCTGAGTAGTGGGTACAGGAGGATTCATTATATTATTTAGTCTACTTTTGAATGTATTTAAATTTCTCCATAACAAAACATTAAAAATAAAGTATCGCTCTTAAACAAAAGACATAGTTGTACGCAAAGATACTATTCTATACATATTGTTGAGGAAAAGAACATATTAAGTGAACTAGCAAGTTGCAGTATAATATTACATTATGATACGTATTACATCATGATACCAGTTATTTAAAAAATAAAAGCACAAAACCACATACACATATTCATGTAAACGTATTTTTTTTTAAGTTCAGAAGTTTACACTGTAGACAAAGCTGTTAAGAGTATTTACTGCTGAGGAAGAAACTGGGACTGGAACATGTGTGGGTGGTAATGGTTGAGGTGAACTTTTCCTTTTGTCTGTTGTTTGTGTTTTTATAAGAGTATATTAATGTACTTCTTGTATAATTTAAAGCAATATTACGCATCATTAACCAAAAGTTTTGAAGCAGCATTTGGGGAGCCCTCAAATTGTTCTTAAAATGATTCTTGGGCAGTGGAGGTGCTGCAGAGCAGTAGTGTGCTATGTGTGGGGGCCGGCGACTGTGTGTGGGTTCATTTCTTGTCACTTCTTATTTGTGAGTCACCAATGTCTAAGGGGGTGGAGAGAGAGAAGAAACTGCCCGTTTCTAAGTACCTGCTAAGTGCCAGGCGTGGCCACAGCCATCATGTCCCGATTCCTCATCATAACCGTGGACCAACCGTCATAGTCTGAAGGTCAGGGACTTTCCCAAGTCCACTCAGCCAACAGCTGATTGAGTTGAAACCCAAACCCAGGTGTGACACCAGAGTCCATGTTCCTTCTGCCATAACATGGTGCAGATGGTCAGGTTCTTCCCTGCTTGGGGTTTCCCTGGGGCTGAGCAGAGAGAGTCACAAGTGAAAGGACAAAGAAGAAAGCAGCCACCTTGACAGGAAAGAGGAGGCAGAGGAGCGGGAACAGGCAGCAGGGGTACAGGAGGGACGGAGATGATGGCCGGGTAACTGAACGTCACTGTAGCCACAAGCCACGGTGCTGATGGTGAAGCTATGAGGCTGGCGGTGATGGGCGCAGTGGTGAAGAGGGGTGATAGGGAGCGGGAGCTGCTCTCTCATTGGTGTGTCTGCACCTCCGAGGCCAGGGGTGTGAAGAAGGTAGCAGAAACGGTGCTGGTGAGCTCAGAGCCCAGGACAGTGAAGTGGGGTGAGTGGAGGCAACAGTGGGAGTGGATTTTTCAGCAGAGGGGAGAGTCTTCCCAACAGGGAGAGGGGGACGGGAAGGAAAGAGGCAGAGAGTGAAGGAGTCAGTGCCAGGCTCTTCAGAGTGCCAGGCAAGCAGCCCTCCTCCAGCTCTTCCTAGAAATTTCATGAATAAAAATATATCAAGCCAGTTCCTCAAACCAGTCATTTTCTCAGACCTTCCCACATGCAGTTGGTTCCTCTGCTTGGAACATCCCCCGCCTCTCTCCCTCCCTCTTAGTTACTGCTTCTAGCAGGGATCACATTTTCTAATTATTTATTCCATTGCCCACTTGTAATTACCATCACAGTGCATCCTAAACTGCGTGTTGGGAAGGAGGGGCACACAGATCAAGTTGGTTTTGTTTATCACCATCCCCAGCAGACAGCAACACATCAGGCACAAAGCTGGTGCTCAATAGTTGTCTGAAGGGTGGGTGAATAAAGAAAGAAGGAAGGGAGGGAGGGAAGGAGGGGGAAGGGAGGAGGGGGAGGTGAAGAAGGAAAGGGAAGAAAGGAAGGAAACCGAGAGGGAGGGAGGGAGCTATAACAATTCACTTCAGCTCTCTGCTACCCAGACAAAGGAATGCCTAGCAGGCAAAGAGAACTTCCTTGAACATGTCTTCCAGTAGCATCATTTCCAAAATAAGATTCTCAGTTTGGAAACCTACTCTGCAACCCTGCGCTAACCTGATTCTTCATCAGTCTTATCTGCACCCAATCTCCCCTCAGTTCTTCAGGAGAGCAAAGAACTGGCTGAAATTGCATATTGGATTTTGCATAGAAGTAGTGTGTGCATCTCAAATATTACTCAGTTGTCAGAGAGCTGCTAGACTACATTCTAAGCTGGCTTTGTAGAGTATTTATAACTGCCAAAACAAGTTATTTCCAAAATAAACGTCGTATTTTTAGCCCAATGTTGTTGGTAACCTGTTTGGTTAAGTCACAGACACAGCTCAGAATCCGCAGGCTGTCTCCAGTCACCCCTGGTTGCCAGGAGTCATCTTCAGTCACTGGATGCCCAGCTCACCGGGTGAGGGGACCACGTCTGGAACTTGTACACCCACCCCCCAGCCACCAAAGGAAGTCTGGTCAGATGGCTTTGGAAAGCGTGGCTCACCCTCCACTCCCTTTCCTCTTGCAGGTTTCATCCTCCCTCTGTGGGTGACCAAAACCAAAGAGTAAAAGAGAAAGGGCAGCAATGAGAATGGAAAAAGGGAAAGAAGGTGGAGGGGTCGGGGCTGAGGGGGTAGCTGCCCAAGTGTTACGTTAGCAGATGCTAAGGGGCAGCCAAAGAGCCAAGATGGAGAAGGCAAAGGCGAGAAGACAGGGGGGAAGGAAATTCACACAGAATGTTCTTCCATGAGCGGAGGGTATAGAGGACGCTGTGGGGACCCCTGGCTTTGTAGCCTGTACACCTGAGAGGGAGGTTTCTGGGAAGGAAAGCACGAACACAGGGAGCCTGTCTTCAGTTTTCTAGTTTTTACCAACATTTTCTTCTCCTGCTGGTGCTGCTGCTGTGCTGAAGATTCTGGAGAAGAGAGTGTAGGGAAGAGAGTGTGGGAAAATGTTGGCATCAGCCAGATCTAGGCTTCAACTCCAGCTTTGCCTCCTACTAGCTGTGTGACTCGGGGCAAGTTACTTAACCTCTCTTGGTCTTAGTTTCCCCAATTATGAAATATGAGAAATAATAGTACCTGCCTTCCAGGGAGGTTGGGAGAAATAAACACACTAATATTTCTTTCAAAAGTGCCTGCCACATAGTGATAATAAATGGAGACTCTTGTGTCCACTTCCTATCCCCAATCTCTCTCTCCTACATGACTAATTTCCCCCTATAATAGTGAGTTCAGGAGCGGGGTGTTAAAGTCTGAGCAAGGGTTGTGGAAGAAGGGAGGAGGGACCCAGAACTCTTGTTTAGTGGAGAGCCATGAGGCTAGTGATGATAATGGCCTTCAAAGCCTGAGGCTCAGCCCAACATGGGTTCAGATCCCACCTCAACCATTGACTGTGTGCCCTTGGCAGGTACGTTAGTTTCCTGTAGCAAATCTCCGTAAACTTAGTGGCTTAACACAACACAAATGTATCCTCTTGCAGTTCTGGAAGTAAGAAGTCCAAACTCAGTTTCACCAGCTAAAATCAAGATGACAGCAGGGCTGGTTCCTTCCAAAGACTCTAGGGGAAATCCTTCTCGTCTTTCCCAACTTCTCGTGGTCAACTGTATTCTTTGGCTTGTGGCTCCTCTCACCATCTTCAAAGAGCATCATTCCAATCTCTGCCTCTGTCATCACATCACCTTCTCCTCTGGCTCTGACCCTCCTGCCTCCCTCTTATAAGGACCCTTGAGATTACATTGGACCCACCTGAACAATCCAAGATGCTCTCCCCATCTCAAGATCCTTCATTTAACCACATTTACAAAGTCTCTTTTGCCATATAAGGTACCTTCACAGGTTCTGGGGATTAGGACATGGACGTATTTGGAGACCATTGTTTAACTTACCACTGCAAGTGAATTCATTTCTCTGAGACTTGTTTTCCTACCCTGTACAATGGGAATGATATCTACTGTGATGGTTCATTTTGGGTGTCAACGTGTCATACTTCCCAGATACGTGGTCAGATACCAGTCTAAGTGTCACTGTGAAGGTTTTTTTTTCAAGGAGATTAACATTTAACTCAGTAGATGCTAAGTAAAGCAAATTATCCTCCATAATGTGAGTGGGTTTCATCTAAGCAGTCAAAGGCCTGAGAGAAGAAGACTAACATCACCTGAGAAGAAAGAATCCTGTTTCCAGGCTGCCTTTGGACTCCAACCATAACATCGACAATCCCCTGGGTCTCTCGCCTATCAGCCTGTCCTGAAGATTTTGGACTGCTAGCCCCACAATCACATGAGCCAATTCCTTTCAAAAAAAAATTTTATTAAAAAATAAAATATTGATGGATGGATGTAGATTTTGTGTGTGTGTGTGTGTGTGTGTGTGTGTGTGTACACATCCTATTGATTTCATTTCTCTGGAGAACACCAATATACCTACCTTTAAAGGAGTTTAAATGAGATAAAACATGCCCAGGGTTCAGCACAATGAGGTTCAGCACATCAAGGTCAATAAACGTTATCAAAACCATAGTGAGATACCACCTCACACCTGTCAGAATGGCTGTTATCAAAAAGACAAGAAACAGTAAGTGGTGGTGAAGATGTGAAGAAAAGCAGACCATCCTGCACTGTTGGGGGAATGTAAATTGGTGTAGCCACTATGGAAAATAGAATGGAGGTTCTTCAAAAAACTAAAAGTAGGACTTGTTTTCCTCACCTGCACAATGGGAATGATATCTACTGTGATGAGCCATCACATATAGTCCAGCCATTCCACTTCTGGGTATTTATCTGAAGAAAATGAAAACACTGATTTGAAAAGATACATGTACCCATATGCTCATTGCAGCTCTACCTACAATAGGCAAGATATGGAAGCAACCTAAGTGTCCCTCAACAGATGAATGGATAAAGAAGATGTGGTATGTATCTATATACCATGGAATATGACTTGGCCATAAAAAAAGAGTGAAATCTTGCCATTTGCAGCAACACGGATGGAACTGGAGGGTATTTTGCTAAGTGAAATAAGTCAGACAGAGAAGGACAAATACTGTATGATGTCATTTATATGTGGAATTGAAAAAAAAAACAAAAACACAAAACAACACTGAAACGGACTCACAGAGTCTGGTTGCCAGAGGGAAGAGGGTTGAGGGAACCTACGAAATAGGGAAAGGTGATGAGATACAAACTTTCAGCTATAAAAGTAAGTGAGTCAGGAGGATGTAAAGTACACCTGGGGGATACAGTCAATAATGTTGTAACAACTTTGTATGGTGACAGATGGGAACTAGACTTATTGTGGTGATCATTCCTTAATGTATAAAATACTAAATCATTATGCCGTACACCTGAAGCTAAAAAAAGTTAATAAACATTCACTGCGGTGGTTGTGGGGTTTTTTTTAACAAAAAAATATGCCTCCAACTGTGAGTTATTATCAAGCCACAATGGACAAGGGGGAGGAGCAGGACCAAGACCAGCTCTAATGGCTCTTTAGAAGCTATCCTACACCCTGGTATGGAAATTCCTCAGGGCATTTTCTACGGCCCCCTATTTGTCCCAAAATTAGGGTTGGGCCCTCATGAAGTTGTTTCCTACAAATGAAAGATGAGTTGAGAGCTCAGAACAAGTCCCCCTCCTCTGGATGTGGCCTCAGCCTTCATCCTTGCAGGTGTAGCCATGGGAATGGAGGCAACAAAGTCAGAGATGATTGCCCACGAGGAAATATCGTGAAGTCACGCCTCTCAGTCACAGGCTCAGGGCAGGACTAACGTATCAAGCATGCCAGCCTCGGAGATGAGGCGAGTTCCCACATGACCCATCTGTTTCCTCACTGACCCAGGGAATGAGACACAAGGAGGAAAGAAGGGAACCAGGAAAAAGAAAGAAAATTACAGCGTCTGTGTCCCCTTGCATCTCCAAGACACACTCACAGCATCGCGCTACAAAGCTGTTTAGTGTTGTCCCACAAGGACTGGCCTTTAAAGAAGAAAACTGCTCAGAGGGCATCAGGGAAGCATAGCCTAAAGATAAAGATAGACTCTATTTGGTTTTCATATTTTAGCAGCCGCTCAAGTGTATTTACAGGAGCTCACTGGGGTCAAGCATGTGGGGCTGTTTAGGTGGTTCAGCAGCTCAGCTCTGGAAGGTACTGCATGCCTCCCCTTCCGTGGGAGTCTCAGAAGCTCAAGTTCATTGAGCAAAGTCTTTTTAAGTTCAAACATTGTGGCAATTTGCATGGTAATTTACACCACAACCCTTTGTCCTCCTGTCATCCCAGAGAAGCCCTCCCAAAAGTTGAGGGAAAACAGCTCAAATGTTTACAGCCTGCTTGACACACTGTGATTTCACCCCTCTTCTTGCCAGACAGAAGGGAGGGGACAGAGGGTGTGGGGTTTACTGTGGTGGCTGGCGTTCTTTGACATTGTTAGGTGGAGAGACTGGGAGAAAAACAGGGCAAGTCATCATTTGGCTGTATTGTTAAGAAAACCTAATATCAGAAACCATTTGTGATTAGCTAGAAGTTAACCTTTCAAGTGGTAATAAAAATGATTTCCTCCATTAGTATAATGCTCTTCACTTTTCAAAGTGCATTTCCATTTATTGTCTCTGGTAGGGAAAAGAAAGTTCTATATTAGAAATGTTGTGGGCTGAATGTGCTCCCCCTCCAAACTGCCAAAACTTCATATGTTGAAGCCCTAACCCCCAATGTGATGATATTTAGAGGTGGGGCCTTTGGGAGGTGGTTAGGTTGAGACAAGCTTCTCAGGGTGGGGGTCCTTGTGATGAATTAGTGCCCTTTTAAGAAGAGACCAGAGCTCACTCTCGCCCTTGCCCTCCTTCTCCACCACGTGAGGACACAGCAACAAGGCAGCAATCAACAAGCCGAGAACAGAGCCCTCACGAAGAGGCTGGCGCTGCTGGCACCCTGATCCTGGACCTCCAGACACTAGAACTGCAGGAAGTAAAAGTCTGTTGTGTAAGCCATCCAGTCTGTGATAGCGCAAAAGTCCACTAGTGCCAAACCCAAATGTTAACACATATAATTGTTTTATTTAGACCAAATAAGCGGATATTTAGCCATGTAGAGCCTGCCTGCTTTGCATACCCAACATTGGGTAGCCGTACATAAGGCCCCCAGCCATTGCTGCCCTTTGGGCTCTCTGACCCTGGCCAGGCTGCTGGGCAACATCGTCTGGACACCTAAGCCCCCTCCCAACCCTTTCCCTCCTGGGAGCTCCCTTGGCCCCCACCCTTTCTGAGTAGTGACCTCCATGGTGCAGCCTCTGGACAGAGTCACACTGAGAGGGCCCTCCCCCATGCCCAAACCTGTCAAAGCATCACCTAAATAAAGCCTGAGTGTGCTACTGCCACCTTGTGGTCATATTTTTTTCCTTGATCAGCCCCAAATCCCTCAAACTCCCTTCAATCAGTATCTCCAGGAGGATATGTGACTTAAACCCACACACAACGAGTCTAGGAAGCAGTGAATTCTCAGAGTCCAACTGGCACCAACCACAAGGCTCAGAAAATCATGCCACGGCCAGATCCTTACCAGCAACTGCACCACTGGAAGCCTTCCTCAAGAGAAGGCTGGCCAATGGCAGGCTGGACGTCAAGACTCCATAGAGAACTATGACACAAGGGAAAGCAAAGAAGAGGTCGTGCATCATGTTTGGGGGAAGGTGGGGCTCACACTCTTCTTCAGAGGTACAGTGGCTGTGGTCAAGGCTAGGGCAGAGCAGGAGCCTGAGATCTGTCTCACTGACAGACACTGCTACAGGCCAGCACCTAGTGAAAGGTCAGGATGCTGCTGCTGCTGCTGCTGATGGTGATGCTGATAACAATGGTGGTGGTGATGATGGTGGTGGTGGTGACGATAATGATGCTGCTGCTGATGGACCTGGTGAGGATGACAATGGCAATGATGTGATGAGGATCATGATCTAGCAGATGATGATAATGTTAGTGCTTAATAACAAAAAACCAAACAACCTAATCTAAAAATGGGCAGAAGACCTAAACAAGCAATTCTCCAGTGAAGACATACAAATGGCCAATAGGCACATGAGAAAATGCTCAATATCGCTAATTATCAGTGAAATTCAAATCAAAACTACTCTGAGGTATCACCTCACACCAGTCAGATGGCCATCAGTAAAAAGTCCACAAACGATAAATGCTGGAGAGGGTATGGAGAAAAGGGAACCCTCCTACACTGTTGGTGGGAATGTAGTTTGTTGCAGCCCTTATGGAAAACAGTATAGAGATTCCTCAAAAAAATAAAAATAGACTTACCATATGACCCAGCAAGCCTACTTCTGGGCATATATCCATAGGGAACTCCAATTTGAAAAGATACATGCACCCCAGTGTTCACAGCAGCACTATATACAATAGCCAAGACATGGAAACAATCTAAATGTCCATCAACAGATGACTGGATAAAGAAGTTGTGGTATATTTATACAATGGGATACTACTCAGCCATAAAAAATAAAATAATGCCATTTGCAGCAACATGGATGGACCTGAAGGTCATCATTCTAAGTGAAGTAATCAGAAAGAAAAAGAAAAATACCACATGATATCACTCATTTGTGGGATCTGAAAAAAAAAAAAGACATAAATGAAACTTATTTTCAAAACAGGAACATTCTCACAGACATAGAAAACAAACTAATGATTACCAGGGAGGAAAGGTGGTGGGAAGGGATAAATTGGGAGTTCATGATTTGCAAATACTAACTACTGCATATAAAGTAGATAAACAACAAGTTTCTTCTGTACAGCACAGGGGACTATATTCAATGTCTTGTAATAACCTATAATGAAAAAGAATGTGAAAAGGAATATATGTATATATATATATGACTGAAACATTATGCTATACACCAGAAATTAGCACAACATTGTAAACTGACTATACTTTGATTAAAAAAAAAGAAAGAAAAATAAGTAAATAAAATTTTTTTAAAAAGATGATGATGTCAGCTAACATGTATTAAGCTCTTATTATATACCAGGCCTCATGTTAAGCACATAACATACATTGTTTGATTTAATCCTCGAAGCAACCCTATCACTTTGTTTCTCTCCCACTTCACATATGAGAAAACTGAGTCTCAGAAAGGTTAAGAAACTTGCCCAAAGAAATGTTGGAATCAGAACTCAATCCCAGGCAGCACTCCCAGCTCCGTACACTTGTCCCATACTATCACAGAGGAACGGTGTCTCTATGACAGAAAAGGTAAAATGTGCTCCATGCCCCATTTCGAAGGTTTCCAAAACCACACAGTCCCTCAGGAAAGAAAAAGAAACATCGAACATGCAGCATACAAAGGTGCTTCTGGTATCAAAGCGGCTGAAACCTCAGAAGCCGTATCTCCGGTGATCCCTGAACATCCAGGTGCAAAATGAAAACTTCGGCCACCTGTGCAGATGTGCAGGTTCTGGGGAGGCAGGGCCGCTGCGTCTGCACTGTAGGCACCACCCCCAGAAGAGGGCTGTATAAAGAGCACGGCATCACTGCATATCAAAGAGGAGCATTAGGAATTAACCCACCCGGGAATAACAAGCTAAAAACATGCGTTTTGATAAGGCACACACAGCCCGTGACAGCATCCACCAACCTGTCAGAAAAGTACAAGCAGATGGAAAATTCTAGCTTTCCATTAATGGCAGGGTACTTTGTTTTACTTTCAAATGCCTCAAGAAACAACCTGCTCAAGGTGGGTGGCAAGCTACTTTTCATCCCCTGCGGGAAACTGTCACAAAAGACACCCACGGCTTCACGGAGCAGTTCCCAGTGAGAGCCAAAGAAGAATGCGAGGCCAACAAAACCCAGCTTTGAACCACTGCTGCTCAGAGATTTGTGTCTCTCGCTATGCTCCAAAAGGTAAAAGGAAAGGCCTCTCTTCTAAAATACCTGGTACAGTTGACATAAACTTGTGATGTGATTTAAGACATGGTTCTTTTCATTCCTGTTGCCATCCAATCATTTCCTCGTGTCCATCTTGTCTCCCTCAACTAGATCAGAAGCTCCCTGAAGCCAGGGGCTCTGTGACTCACTGCTCTAACTTCCCCCACAGCAGCCAGGGCAGAGGTAACAGAGCTTGGCCACCACGTGTAACAATGATCAATCTTATGCCCACATTGGAGGCCCCTCAACTTACTTGGGGCCAAGGAGCATCAAGATTGGATCAATTCATTTGGCCCATATTGGTGAGCAGATGACTGCAAGCTGGATCATAATCTCCCTTAGCAACAGTCTTATGATTGGGAGTTCTGTTGCTAATCAAGAATGCAGCACCAAATCAATCACAAATATGATGGCAATCATTTAAATAGAATCCACAGTCATTTAAAGGAGAGTAAAGTCATTCTCCAGGTAGGGAACTTTACAGCTTGAAAGGACGTGGTGGGTGCTTTTGTCGGTCCCCTTCACACAAGCAGAGCTGAGGCTCTGGCAGGGTGAGCCACCCCCAGCCACCCAAGGAGAGAGTGCAGACCTGGGACTTGACCGCCAGCCTGTGGGGTTCTCTCTACGACACCCCACTGCACCCCTCTGGCAATCTCATAAAATTGGCATGAATATGGAAGTCCCAGAGTACCCATTTCAAAAGTCCAACTCTACTATATCATAGTCAGAATTCCCCAAAGTGGTTTTCCTAACATTCAACCCACCAAGTGTTAGATGCGGTGCCGGAGACTCGCCCACCTGTGTGCTTTTAGCTTTCACTCCTGCCCTTCTGTGCTGAATTACAGAGGAGCTGGGGCCCCACAAACTGATTTCCCAGACCCCCTTGCCAATGGGTTTCCTGGTAGATTCTGCAAACGTGACGGGATGGCAGGTGATTTGAAGATGGGAGGGTGGATTAGTTCTCCATTGCTGCCATAACAATTCACGCCAAGTTTCATGGTTTAAAACCACACTCATGTGTTATCTCACAGTTCTATAGGTCAGAAGTCCAGTGGGCTGGCTGGGTTCCCTGCTGAGGGTCTCACAAGGCCAAGATCATGGTACTGGGTGGCCTGAACTCTTCTCTAGGGGCTCTGTGGGAGAATTTACTTCCAGGCTAATTTGGGTTGTTGGCAGAATTCCATTTCATGAGGTTGTAGGACTGAGATCCCAAGGGTTCCTTGTTGGCTGTCACCTGATGCTCGTTCTCGGCTCCCTGAGGCTGCCTGCATTCCTTGGCTGTGGATCCTTTCATCTTCAAAGCCAGCAATGGCACATTACATGCTCTGATGCTTCAGATTTCTCTGACATCCTTTCCAGCTTCCTCTTCTACTTTTAAGAGCTCATGAGATGACACTGGATCCATGCCAAGTAATCTACGATAAGCTCCCTCTCATAAGGTCAGCAGATTAGTAACCTTAATGACATCAGCAATGTCCCTTTCACCACCTAACCTGACATATTCATGGGTGGCAGAGACCATGGGGACCAGAATTCTGCCTATCCCAGAGGATGACATGTCTCCAAGAGATAGCTGTGGGCTCCGTGGTCCTTCCCCAAATCCAGCACTCACAGCTCAAGCCACTTTCATCAGTCTAGCACTTGGGCTTTGCCCCTTCCCACCAGCCTCACCACTTGCTGTGTCCCACCATGCTCTGTCCGCTGTGCTGGTCTCAGCGCCCTGTGGGTTACCCCCAGCATTGCAGAAACAAGTGTGTCCCATGTTCTGGGAAGACCACACCCACCCTTTGGGGTTGCACTGCTTCCTGCAGGTTCAGGTCTCTGGGGCACAACACCTTTTGGCTCTTTCAGCTCTCTCAACACTTTTTAAACAAGCTCTCAGTAGCCAGTCCTCTCCGAATGACCTAGCTGCTTTCATTTTCCTGGGCAGACTCTCACTGGTGAAGGCACCGTATGACAGAAGCACCCGGGGCTGTGGGAAATAACCAGGTCAACCAAAGGTAAGTCCTGCAGGCCTTCTTCGAGCATTGAGTTTTAAAAGGGGCATTGTGTTATCCAGCATGCAGCATGACTGTTTTCCAAACACTTTTTGGTCAAAATCCCCTCATTTTGTAGAGCATCTTGAGGGTCTAGAGCTCATGAAACTTTAAGAAACACTGTCCTATCTGAAACCCTTTTAAGTTATCATGTTAGTTCTAACCAGCACTAGATAGTTGATTAACAAAAACTTTATCTCTATTTTTAGAATTTGAATAGCATTTGGGAGTTGATTTTGATGGCTTGGGAAGTGATGTTTGTTTTCTCAATCAGTTTCTAACAGCCACCTTTCCTCTGGGCATTATAAGTCATTCAGAATGTAAGTGTAAAAGTCATTCTCGAAAATAGCCTTAGTGAAGCAGCTTAAGGAGGTGAAGGCCAGGTTTCCTCGAGCTCTCGCCTTTGGGAGTCTGAACTGTGACTGTGTGCTATGCAGGCTTCTCATAACTCACACTGCTTGCTTCCCCTCCTCCTGATCCACCCCTCCATCCCCCTCATCGCTGCTCTGTCCCTCACCCAGAGGACAGCAGAGGGACAGGCTACCAAGGGCAACCCCGAAGGAGAGACAGAACACCAAAGCAGTCGCAGGAGGCCTGACAACAGAACAAGGTTAAGCAATCTACTCCCCTCTTGATGAATTCTTATACAGTCATTAAAAATGATAATTACAATGACTTTGCAGCAACATGGAAAAAATGCTTATGATATAATTAATGCTAAATGGAAAAATGTGGAACACAAAATGATAGCTACACTATGATTATGACTATTTAAATTATATGTTCATGGGGACAAAAACTGGAAGGGAACATGGAAAAAATCAAAACAGTTTAATTTGTCAGGGATGACAGTGGTATCGTGGGTGAATATCTTCTCTCTTTATATTCGGCTAATGGTTCTGTAACACCGAGCAAATTTTGAAAAACTGGAAGGAAAAACAGACTCGAGTGTGCGGAAGTGGGAGAAGGGAGGCAGTCATTCTCGTTTGCCTGAGGGTGAGGAAGTGGGATCTACATAGGCTAGGAACAGTCAGCCTGGTTTTCATATCAAAATGCAACTTGTTTTCTTGCTGCTTAAAAAGCAGAGCATAACGCTTGCAGGCAATCAACCAGGCCCTGCTCGGGAAAGCCAAGCTTTCTGTTACTAATGATTCAGGGTCACCATCTAAACAGTGATGCCATCCTCCCTAATTGGGCCGTGAAGGTCACGGAGGCAGGAAAACAACACAAAAAGAATAGACCTTTCTGCTGAGTCTAGGTGGGCACTCAGAGGACTGGAGAGAAGGATGAGCAGGAAGGACCTGAGTGGGGACCATTCACCCACGGTCACATCCCAGAAGGTCGTCTAAGAGGGTTTGTAGCAGGGAGATGCTGGAGGAAGGCTGACACCAGCCATGGGCCCAGGGGATCTCACCCAACTTGGTGTTGGGGGGACACTCGTACATCTGCCCTCTGGTGGTCCAGCTGTGGCCTCAGTGCCACAGGGCCCCGCCTGAGCCCGAGGTCCTCCTGTGGACTAGCAAGGGGGCTGATGGGTTCCTACGGCCACACTGAACACGGAGGACACTGGGAGAGGGGCAGGGGCAGCACAGGCTGGACAAAGTAGAGGAAGAATGACTGCTGTGGCACTTCTGGTCGGGGACAAGGGGTGAACTTGTGACAGTGAGCAGGGCTCCTCTAATGACAGGCTGGAGACCAAAACAGCCTGGAGGAACATGGCCAGGAAGTCCTCCTGGGGAGTGTGGGTGTGGGGGATGCTCCAAGCCAAGCAGTGTGAAGGGAAGAAAAGGAAGGGGAGCTTGTTCCAGGCCAAGGGGAGCCTGCCAAGGGGACAGGGGTGCTGGCAGGCCCTAAGAGATAGAACTGCGTGACCAATAGAGCATCAACTGGAGAGACTCTCGGGCAGCCGGGCACAATGGGGGTCCAGGAGAGAAGCAGAGGGATGGACCAAGCCCAGTGCACAGGCATCGGACCATCCTCTGGGCAGTGTTCTCTTGTGCCCACCCACTCACTGTATGTGCCAGAGGTATCCTACCTCACTTAGTTTTCTCAGAACAACTCTATGATGCAGGCACAGTTGGTATCACCATTTTCCAGATGTGGAAACTGAGGCTCAGGTAAGGTGAGGTTATGGACCCAAGCATGGGAGCTGGGATTTGAACCTGGGTAGCCTGATTCCATGAGCTTGAGCTCTGATGCACTAGATTATGCTGTGGCATAAAAAGAACTGCACTGACCCCACTCTTTCACACGCACACACACACGCACACACGTGCACACACACACACACACATCCAGGAGCAGGCAGCCCAGGAAGAGAGGGAGCAGAGGACCTGCATCTTGTGCAGAGAGCAGCCCTCCTGAATTAACTACCTGGAGATGTTTATACGGCAGCAAGTGGGCACAGAAAGGGCTGTCTTTCTAGAACCACAAACTGTGAACTTCCTACAACCTAGACAAGACATTCTTTGGGCTTTGAAGACTACCCCTAATGATCTAAATGCCCCAAAATATAAAGGATTGATTGACTAAATCATGGTTCATCAATACAATAAAATACTAGGCCGCTTTTTAAAATGATGATGTAGATGATGTGGATCTATATTTATTGACACGAAGAGATGTTCCTAATACATCATTAAGTCTAAAAAGCAAGTCACTAAACAGTATACGCAGCATGAGCACACAGACACAGGGAGAGAGAAAAAGTCTGAAATAGATACACAATTGTAACCAAAAAATGTCTTCAGACATCGCCAGACGTCCCCTGGAGGGCCAAATCACCCTTGGTGGAGAACCACTGCCCTGGAAAATTCCTACCACCAGGATGGCAGGAGGGTGGTCCTGGAACATCGTTTGTTATTTACTGTATGTATTCATGCTTCAGCCAACCATACAGTTCACTCCCCTCATCTGTTCTCCTCCACTAATCCTTCAGTCCTCATATATCCCAAGATAAAATAGCTCCTTCAGGCATCGTTAAAGACTAATGTCCTAACTGGTAAGGCCCAAGTGACATGTGTGGCTATTACTTCTGATCTCCAGAAAGGACAGAAAGGTAAGTTGCACTCTTCAAGAATGGCCCCACAACGGGCCTTTTGCCACCCTTTTGTGGGGGTTTGTCCACACCCCCGCATTCTTTGAATTAAAAGTTAAGGGAAGCTGGTTTTTTTCTTGTAAATACCAAGCTGTGCAGTCATTACAAGCTTGCTTGGAGATAATCAGGGCTGACACTTGCTGTACATGCACGGTTTATTGGAGACCACCCACAAAGTCGACTCAATGCAAAATGACACTACTAAGTAATCTAATCCCAAAATGTAGATTTCATTCCAGCAAATTGCACACAAGTGGTCTCCTGCTGGTTTAACTGTTGCTTGGAAAGGCGAGCCCAACTACATCCGTGGCAAGTGTGTTAGCACAAAGCATCCAAATCATAAACAGAATGCCAATGCCATGTCTGGGACCATAAACACTGGCTGTCACAGAGAGAGAGGAAGGCCTTTTATACTGAATTAAAATATGATTCAAACATGGGGTTGAATACACCACCTTTGTCCTAACTCATTTTCCCTTTGAATCAAAGACCAACAATAGAACGAAAAGATGAAGAAATTGGGTATTTTTCCATTTGCATCAAAGACTCTTGCAAACTGTTTTCTGCAGGATCATATGTTCCAAGATGAACCAAAATTTGAGAGAACCAGCACAGAGACTTTATCCCCACTCAGTAGGTGTGTAGCTACAGAACAGAACCGCAACCTCCAACAGAAAAGGCACTTACTTTACCCAACACTCCCCCTAAAAGAAATCAAATATATGATAAAGAATTGAAGAGAACTTAATTGTTTTTTGAGTCTCAAAGGGTAAAAAGTTTGACCATAAAACTTCAGCATGAGCCTACAATTTTCCAAGGTTGCCTGAAAGTTGTCACTGTCTTAGGATGCATTAATAGAGGTTACTACTCAGGTTAAAGGAGGTGACAGTCTTAGGGTCAGGTGATCTGACCACATGTGGAGAACAGGTATTCTCCGATTTACATTAAGATGGACACCTGTGATGTTTGAGCCCCTCGGCATCCATTCCACTCTTAAAGTCGTAGCACACCACAGTGTGGCACCGTCTTTGAGTAGTAAAATCTGGCCCCTGTGCTTGATGTGGGCAGGGCCGCTGATTCCCATCCTCCCCAACTCTTCACCCTGAAGGCAGGAAATATGTCTTATTCCTCTCCTGGCTCCCTGACAGCACTGAAATCTATGCTAGGCTCCTCGAGGGTACTCAGCAAATGCCCGGTGGGCTCTCAGAGAAATCTTAGCTGAGGCTGTGTTTCTACATTAAGAAGCCAAGTAGGGAAAAAAAATAGGCATGCCATTTAGATCAGTGATTTTCAAACTGTGGGTCACAACCCATTCATAGTTTGTTAAATCAGTTTAGGAAGTCTGTAACCAGCAATATTTTTATGAAAATAGAGAAATCAGGGTGCACCTCACCTGCTTTGTAGAACTCCATTAGCAACCTCTGAAATCCAACTCTGTACCGCACCCCACAGCTGAACGTGGCTAGTGAAAATCAGGTACCAACACCCACCAGTCTTAATGTAATTCATTTTCATGGCCTCAGCCGCATCCTCATGTCGCCTGGCCATCATACTTCACTACCCCATCCACTTGCCCCGCCACCCTCCTAGAGAAGACTGTCCTCTCTCCTCCGCCTCCAGCACCTCCTCTCCCATCCCTAATCTCAGCTGCTAACCTTGCCTCCTACCTCACTGAGAAAACCGAAGTTCGCAGAAAAGAACTGCCACAGTCGCCCACCTCCACTCCTACCCCCTCGCCAGCATCTGCTCCCACAAACTCTGCCTTCCCCACTTTCCTATGGCTGGACTGTTTTTGCCCCTACAGAAGACCAGCCTCTCCACTTGTATCTTGGATCCCACCCAGGACATGGCTCCAACAGCCCTCCCTTCACTCTCCTATGCTATCAAAAGTTTCCTTCTCTACTGGATTATTTCCACTGGCATGTTATTTCTTCCCTCTTAAAAAATAAATAAATAAAATTTTTTTATTTAAAAAATAAAATGAAAAACTTTCCTCACTCTACTCTCTCTACAATCAACAAAACTCCTTCTAAGAGTTGTCAGTACAAATCCTCTCTTTCTCTTGTACACTCCTTCCAATCAAATGATGGCCCCGTCACACCACCAAAACTGCCCTTGTCAAAGTCACCAGTGACATCCCAGTGGCTGAATCTGAGCATCAGTGCTCAGGGCTCGTCCTGGAATTCACTGGACTTTGCTCACTTGGTTTTCAGGCCATCACCCTCTTGCAGTCTTCCTCCCACCTCATGGCCATTCCTTCTCATTTTCCTTCATGTCATCCTCTTGATCTCCCCAACCGTCTTGCACAGGAGAGCCGGGGTTCAGCATTTGAGTCACTTTTTTCCTCCACGTGCCCCCCTCCCCTGGTGATCTCATCTTGTCCCAGTGGATCTCAATCGCTCACTGATGATTCCCAGATTTTTATATCTCTAGGTAGAACCTCCCTCTGAACTCCAGACTCATGGATCCAAATGCCTACTCATTCTCCCCGTTAGGATGTCTAACAGACATAACCCACACTGATATCCTGATACTCTCTCACCCCCAAATGTGTTCTTCCGTAAAGTCTTTCCCAGTGGCTGGGAAATTCAGCCCTTCCAGTTGTTCAGACCAAAAACCTCAAAGGCATCCTCTCCTCCCTCCCTTTCATGCTATGACTCTACCTCCAAAATATACCCAGCATCCAACAGCTTCTCCCCATTGCATCAAGACTCCCATCCTCCAAACCACATCACTTGTTATCTTGATTACTTACTTTACCTTGCTCCCTTACTAGTTACCCCCAGCGTAGCAGATTGAATCTATTAAAACAGACGTCAGATCACGTCACTCCTCTGCTTAAAACCCCCCAGTGGCTCCCAGCCCACTCACTCCTACATGAGGAAACCACCTTAACAGGATTCTTCAGTCGTGCCTCCTCCTGCACGATGGCTACAGAGATGTCACTTCTTTGAGGCTCACTGAATAGAAGTCATTGATATGGACAATCTGTTTATTAGGAACTGTTACAACCAGCTAATCATTTCATTCACAACCAACCAACTAACCCCCCACCCTGGAAGCCTTTTGACTAATTCAAACCAGGTGTGATCCCATGCCCTCCAGGTGAGCAGTGGGGTATCCAGTTTGCCAGCCCTGGAGCCATCCATCCCTCTGGCTTTAAAGCCCTGATGTTCCAGGATATTCCATCCCCTGACAAGCCTCCAGTCACCCAACTCCATGCAGGTGCACAGATCTGAATCTGTAGCTGCAGCAGCTCCTGCTGGTATCGGCGCAGCTGTTTCTTTTCATGAGCCTCTTTTGTGCAGTGACATCTCTGGAAAAAAAAAAATAGGAGGAGCATATTGAATTTCAGGAGATGAACCAGCTGGCTTAACCCAGACGAGGAAGAAAAAGATGACATGGTCCATGGGACACTTTTCATGAGAACGTGGTTCCAGAAATCCAGGTCCGACAGGGTGTTGCACAGTGTTAATCTTGCCCCTGAGATATGGATTAAGGAGATTCTGCCTGTACAGATGCATGCTTTGCAAAAATCCCTCCAACTCTGGAATGCAGACAAAGCTCAGGCACTCAAAATCTGAACACTGTCACTATGGTGCACTCTGGTTTCAAATTCTCTTTGCTTTCTTTCTGGCTGGTTTTTTTTTTCCCCCAGGTGCAGAGACTGGTTAAGTGACCACAGCATACTCTTACTTACCAACACCAGTGCTGACTGCTTGAGGACCCAGCTAGCCAGACTGGCACGGGGGCCAACATGCGACTTTCTGACCTTGTAATTGCCAATATGGAGCTGTTTGTTTTTTCAGAAGTGTCTAAAACATGTGCGACAGGTATAAAGTTTCCACATAAGCCAACCTCTGTGGTTCATTCTGATCTAAACACACTGCTTCCCACAGCTGGGCCGAGAATATTCCTTCCAGTCCTATCTTTTTGAGGAGTCCCCTGCTTAGAGATTTCCAAGATGGAATTTTGCCATGTCTCCTATGTGACAAAATCTTAAACCGACACTTCTTGCTGCCAGAAAAATAGCAACCTAGCCCAGGAAGAAATCAAGGCTGCATTTCCGTTAAACAAGATTATGAACATGGTAGAAAGGAGATCATTTTGTTAATGATCAAATATACAGGCTTCAGCCAATTACAGCATTGAAGCAAATACCCGTAGGTAGAATCCTTCACTGGAGCTAATCATTACAGCAAATGACATTTGAAACTTTTTTCCCCTAACTGCAGGAACTGAAAGTTAAAACAACTTGCCAGCAGAGCATTTGATCTTCTGAGCTCAAAGCACACTTGCTCCAAATTGCAAAGCCTTGAACTCAAATGGGACAATACTTCCATCTGCCCGAATGAGCTAAACAGAACTTGCAGTGAAACTCTCTAATGTCGGTAGCAACAAAAGCTGAGTCCCGGCCAAGCTACAGGGAAGGGAGTCAGGTGCCAGAATCAAGTAAGCCCCAAGCAACCAACCTCAGTTCTTGTCCTGGTGTCCCCTGTCATTCCTTAGTCCAGGCGGCCCGGATGGTTAACCAGAACTAACCAAGAGAACCAGGCCTCTGAGGGCCAACTAGTTCTGCTCCAGTTTTCAGTCCAAGACTGCACCTCTCACTTGGTCATCCATCTTAAAATGCAAGCCTCTTCTCTCCTCAGAGCAACCAGCCCTTCCAAGGGGAGGGGAAAATCCTCCACCTTTGCTAAAACGGCTCAAATCAAAGTTTTCACTGCTGATTGGAGCCCAGCAGCATCAAAGAGTGGAAGAAAAGGCTGCTCCTATGGATTCTAGATTGGTCAATAAAATATGGAGTGACTATCCCATTCAAAAGAGGCCTCCTTTTTCACATTCTAATGCAATAAATATGCACTTCGTGCCTAGCAATTATTCACGTTTAATGTCATAATAATAAGCCCTTGCATTTTTGTAGGGCTTTACAATTTATAACACACTTTCCAACATGTTAATATTTTTTAATCTCATTAGATAACAAGGCAGGCATTATTATTATCCCCCCACCACCACACAGATTAAAAAAGAAGAAGAAATGGAAGCTCAAAGAGATCAAGTAATTTGCCCAAAGTCATGCTATGAAGCCATCAGAGAAACCCCAGGTCCCCATCCCAGGTGCTCACTCCTACTCACTATTTCCTAGATGAGTGGATTTTGACACTTGCCCCTGGTGAAATACCAAAAAGCTCCAAGTTGCAACTCTGATCAATCTCATATGTGCAGATAACATGGAAGGAGAAGAAATAGTGAATTTTTTCCTCTCATGCCCCCATCCCCACCCCCACCCAGCACAACTGGGTCCACATGACTATGACCAAAACAATGACAGTCCACCGCACTGGTCCTTCTCACCAGCCACTGAGGGATAAGGGGCCCGAGGACTAAAGACGTCTCACTGCTCCTCCTCCCTCAGCCCACTGCCACCTAGCGTCCTTAGAGTAGAAGCCCCGGAGGGCAGGGACTGGGTCATACTTGCCTTGGGATGTTCTCCCTCGTAGAGTTCATTTCACTTACCAACGATTTACTAAATATCCACTCCTTATCAATCTGGAAAAGTCAGAGTTTATCCCGGAGTAGAGCAAGGAGCCTGGCATGGACCACCTTGCTTCCTCACTCATCACCGTCCACCAGACTCCCAGGCTGATGACTCTCCCCTGAGAGAACGTAAGAGACAGGCTCCATGGCCACAAGGACAGACAGTGGTCTGTATCCAAACACAGCCTCTGAGTTTTGAAACCATCTATTATTTTCTATCTAAAGGATTGTCTACATGCAATATCCTTTGATACTGAACATAATGATGTGTAAAGAGAATATATTTTAGACTACACCCCCTGGGGTGAAACTGAAGGAATTTGCTCATCTCTAAGGCAGTTCTATGACCTGGGCCAGCAGCGCAGCACCTCTGCAGGACACTGGAACAGTAAGAGTGGACAGGGCACATAGGTCCAAGCTGCCAACCAGGGTTAGATGGAATAAGGAATATTAAGAGAGTCCACAAGTTAAAGGAAGAATGGAGCATATGTGGCACCAGGTGGTCTCTGACCCATCCACTGCAAACACATCAATTGACACAGCACCCTTCAACTCAGCCAGGGATTCTGACCCTTGTGGGTACCACACTTCAAGTGGCTACCTCCATTTGGTTGGGATCAGCAAGCAAAATGTCACCTGTTTGCCATCCTTGTGTTCACAAGCATTTCATCTTGCTAGAGATCACATTTCGCATCTGAGGACTAAATCATGGTGCTTCCTCATACTTTCCCTGATGCCAAGATTCCTGATGTCAGAGTAGCAATCCAGCTCTGATCTCCTAGATTCTTGACCTCACCTCTTTGCACCTTCCCCATCACCAGTCCCCAACATCCACCCTCAGACCCTGACCTCTGACCAGGGATTCCCAGTGACCTGCTCCCACTCCTGATTCCTGTTCTGCCTGGCAGCCTTCCTGTCATTCCTCCTCTTGACCCAGACTTACCCATCCACTCACAGGGGCTCAGCACAAAGTACCCTGACTAGGTCAAGATTCCCTTCCATGACTGCATAAGCACAGCACAAGGTCCCTGGAGAACTGAAAAGAGACATGGCAGGGTGGGAAAATTCCAGGGTAGTAAAGGAGAAAGGGACAAGCTAGCCGATGGTTCCCAGAAATTCCCTCGGGCTACGGGGTTTATCTGAAGGTTGGGCCCCATCTTTATCCTTTCTGGGAAAGTGAAAGATTCCAGTCCCGGCCTTGTCTGCTTGATGGTAAACTTTCTGCCTTCGAGGTAAGGAGCAGATGTTTCCTAAGCTCCTAGGGATTTATCGGCCTTGTTCACACCTTCAGCAGACAGTTCATTGCAGGTTTAATTTATACGGTTCTATTTCACTAGTGGGACAATCACTCTGGCTCCATCTGAAGTCACAAAATGGCGGCATAAGAGCAAGCCGGGCCAAGCTTGTCAGGCCCAGCCTGCGTCTCTGCCTGCTCTCCCCTCTCGTGCTTCCACTACGGCTCACATACTCTCTGAATCCAGACAATAAAGTCCATCTCAGCTTTGCTGCCAAGGGAGGCTCTGCAGCACAGCGCGGAGAATTTCCACGGAGAAGATGCTGGGCTGGGTTCAAAGCCCCGTCCTGCCAGCAAACCACTTCCCCTCTCTGGGCCTCAGTTTCTTTCTCTGTGACCTAAGGGGGTTGAGCTTAAAGATCTATCAGGTCCCTTCCCGCGCTGGCATTCCGTTGAACGGCAGGGTTTCGGTGACGGGAGGCTCCGGACCTCCACTCCCGGGCACCCTCCCAGCTTCCCGCAGCGCCCCTCGGCCGGCCAGCCGAAGCGGCTGCGGGAGAATCACTCCCGGCTGCGGGCCGCCCCATCCCGCTGCCACGTGGGGAGTTTTGCTACGCCTGTTTCACAGCGGGTCATGCCAAGCCAACATGTATTTCCTAAGTGCCTCTGACGAGCCCCGAAAGAGGGTGGAGCCCTGTGGGGCCTCAGTGACTTCATCTGTGAAATGAAAGGCTTACGCTCCCTGGGCTTCTAAGGTGCCTCCCAGCGCTGAAGTCCTGAGATTCTGGATTCCACGGCGGAGGGAAGGGAGGACCCACCCTGGGGTGGCCAACTGGCAGCCCCACCCCTGACGTGGCCCATGTCCAGCTCCCTTCAAGCCTGTGCACCTGGGGCCACACGTGGGCAGAGTAACCCCAAATCCACCTATAACCCACTGGGAGACTAGGGAGCGTGTGTGTGGAGTGGGGGTGACAAACACAGTCATAAGGCTGCGTCTCAGCCCTGCCCCATGCCCACCATTTCTCCCCACCCCACCCCCACTCTCCAGTGAGTGGGGGAGGGGCAGGTGCTTGTCTAGAAGTTGCGCTCTGAAGAAAGTCCCCACACACCCCACAAAGTATCTCTCACAGACCTGCCTGAAATCCTCATCACAGGCACTCAGTTTCTTTGCATTCAAGCATCTTGCTTCCAGAAGTTTCCTGTTAAAAGCAAACGTGCCCAGAAGAGTAGCATGCACTCAAGGCTTTGAATTTCTTTTCCCAGTGCCAGGAACATTTGCCTGCTCCCATCACCACTCCCCGGCCCCCAAAACAACTGACAAACGCAAAAAGAACCTCCCCCACCAAGGGAGAGGCACAAAACCCAAATTTGTGGAGGAAAAACTAAATAGGAATGAGGGGGAAACAGTTAGGCACTGCTATCCAACTCCTACCCTGATTTATTTTATACCCTCGACAACTAGCGAAAGAAACAGGATTGAAGAAGGAGTTAGTTGGAGAAGAGAGGGGTAAGGGGTCATGTAGTCATGATTTTCAAACCCACTGTGTTATTAAGGTTTTTAAGGAATAAAAATTCTCACTTAGAGGAATCGTGAAGCCCCATCACTGTTTGTTTGACTTGGCTCCGTGTACGTCTCCTTAGATTACTGCACATGTTTATTATTTAAATGTGAATGAAAAAAATTTACTTTGAGTGGATAGATTTTGAGGGATACTTAAGTGTAGAGACACAGATGGAAACCACAGATATAAAGAATTAGGAGTCCCTCTCTCCCCTCCCCAGGGATGTCAGAGAAAAAAACGGCCTTGCCCTGCATCTAACAGGGTTTAGGCCTGTGGAAGACTTTCCTGAAGAGAGAGTTGTTAAATCTGAAAGAGGAAATTGTGGGGGACACTTCTTTCTTCTGTAAATATTCGTAAAGCAGAATCAGTCCCTGTTTGTAATGGACTGAATTGTGTCCCCCTCCAAATTCATATGATGAAGCCCTAATTCCCAGCGTGACTATATTTGGAGACAGGAGATAACTAAGGTTAAATGAGGTTATCAGGGTAGGGCCATGGCCTTACAGCGTCCTCATAAGAAGCAGCACCTGAGATTTCTCTTTCTGTGCATTCAGAGAAGAGGCCACGTGCAGACACAGTGGCCATCTACACATCAAGAGGAGCGGTCTCACCAGAAACCAAATTTTCCGGAAGATCTTAGACTTCTAGCCTCCCAGAACTGTAAGAAAATATGTGTCAGTTGTTTAAGCCACTTGGTCTGTGGTCCCTCATTAAGACAGCCTGGCTGATGAATGTGTTTCTGCCTGAGAAAGGCGGAGAATCCAGATCAGTTAACAAATGGGGATCAACTCCTCTTCCAGGCACTGGGTTTGTGGCAGTAAATACGCCAGTGTCCCCAGCAGGGGTGGGGCAGCCTCTTGATAACACCTCCAGTCCTTGGGTTCTAGAATCAGCATCCTTTTCCCTAAAATGCAGGCTGCGGACTGACGTCACGGTACCTTCCTCAGAGCAGGTAGAGGGGTGGGCCCTGTCTGAGTGTGGAAGGCAGGGAGGCAATGGCTGTCCTCTCCCCCACAAATGTTGCCTCAGCAGGTACAACGCTGTCAAGTCCAGATCTGACCTCTCAGGAAACACGAAGCTGATGCTGTGGAGAAATGAGAAACAGCCACCGTCCCTCACAAACCCGAGGAGCCCAGGCAGCCAAGACGGGCCCAGAGACCTGGAATGGCTTCTTGAGCCAACAAGAACCAGTGAAGAGCCAGGCAGGGATGGTGTTAGCATGGTTACCCTCAGGAAGCCACAGAAGGCAGAAAGAGGAAAATGGGGGATTTTAAAAGGAAATTTGGGCTAGTGTGGGCTTAAAGAAAGGAATCAGGCTGTGCCTGTGCCTGAAAGCTGGGACGATTTGCCTATCTTTTGAACAAACTGGTTAAAATTAAGAACAGAAATCTGTATTTGATTTAAAAAAAAAAAAAACTTTTGTTTCAAAGCTTTTGAAGGAGGAGGAGAAGGCAGTCAGGCTATTTGTCTCTTTTTGTCCAGTAAATATTTGCATCAAAAAATTCCTAAGTGTGTCACTGTCAGAATAAGGTGATGACTGTTTCCCCCGGTACTGAGAGGGGCCTGTCAGCTGTGCAGTACTGGCGAGCTGGCAGAAGGTGGGGCTTGGTTTCTATTGTTTGCCAATTTCTATGTTGTAAAGATTCCCCGTAAGGCTGATTTCAAGCTACCAGTGGTCTAAAAATCAGCTTGCGAAATTCCTGCCTATTTATCCACAGTCTCTGGCAAGTGATGGGAGCGATTCCGACTCCATCACCCACCTATCCCTGACCTTCTGTAGATGATACTTAAGGTTTGCCCCATATTCTGGACACTCTATTATGAATAATCCACTTAGAATTTCATTCTATAGTCCAATGTTAGCAAACACACGCTTTTGTCTCTAAAACAAAACCAGAAGCAGAAGCCAGGATTGGGGTTTATTCCTCTCCAGTTTACCTTCCAGTCCCCGGCACTGGGCTCCATGCTTGATCAATGTTCAATATATCCTCATCCTGTTTAATTCTTCTTCTTTCCCCAGAAGGAACTCACCAAGGGATTCTCTCTGAGAGTTCATGGCAGTCACTTCCAGGAGGTTATGACAACCTACTCTTTGGTCCATGAGTCAGAGAACTGGGCAGAATTGGAGTCAGTAAGCATTGAGTAATACTTAACGAAGTGGATTAACAATAGGATTATAAACATAACCTAAAGTTCTTATTGTATGTATGCAAATTATCCATTTAAGAGTACAGGTGGATAATATACCTAAACGGTGCATATGTAAGAAGATACAGCCGGTATGAAAGATGCGTCTGTTTCCACCAGCCCTCTGGCTGTGCTTCCAGCAGAAAACGCCTGCATTTCCCTGGACTAAAGAATCCCAGCAAAGCCATTCCTTGGGAAAGATAAAGGAGAAAGGGTGACCTCTGCTGGTGAAATGAGGTTTTTCATCTGGTTCTTTTCCCCAATTCAACAAAGAAAAAGTGAGCAGAGTTGGGAGGCGGTAAGAGGGTAACAATGTCCTCCCTGAACAAATGATCTTTTCCCCCACTCTAGTCATTCTTACAATCGCTTCAGCAAAAGATCATTGTTTGTTTAGTTCACAAACTCTTCAGTGATGCTTAGAAAGTAGATTCAACTAGGTTTTCCTTGTGTTTAGTTATTATCCTCTAGAAAAAAATAAACACTTTTATTTGGAAATCCATAATATGTTTTCTCTTCTTTATTTTTCTTTTTTTTTAATATTTGCTTAATGAAGTGAAGAATTTGCGATCAATTTTGAAAGGTAGGTAGAATAGACGAAAGTGCAGTCTCCAAATGTCTCCTTAAGATTTACATTTATTTGTCAGATAAATACACATTTTTAGGAATAAAAAATGAAACATTTTCAAATAGTATCTACCTTTTGCAGTTCAATGTTTCATGAAAAGCTTGCGATAAGTTACTTTGCTTTAGAGCTCAGCAATGCTCGAAACCAAATCATTTCCATAGTCGGTCCTCTCGTTAGGCTGCTTGATTTTGCCGGTCTGCGTTATCTTTCATCACCTTTGACGAGTAAGTCTGTGTTGTGCTCCCGGCTTTCGAATAGCCTTCAAGTCAGACTTTCCCTGATCAGAGACGCCACTTTGGTCTTCAGCTTTGCCAAGTTTAAAGCAAAATACTTCATTTCAAGTTTTCCAGAGAAAAGCTAGGCAGGAGCCTTTAAAACTCCTAACTTTTAAAATTGCCTAATGCTGCTGCACATATCATTCCTATATATGTGTAAGGAGGCTTGTTGGAGGCGGAGAATGAAACGGGGACACACAGAAAAGCAGACTCGGAACCCTGATTCAGAATTGTATCAGCTGGATTATATTTGGGGGGATCATACAGCTTTGGGGAACCATAACCATAAAAGACATCAGTATCCAATATAATGGAACACATGCTCTATCTTCACCAATAACATTTAATATCCAAATTAAATAAAGTGTTTATTTACATGCACGTTTATATGCCTTATGTAATCAAGACTGGGGCTTTGGTGAGACGCCTTTCTTAAGTCAGCGCGCATTCCCGCCCACTTCTCGGACTGATGAGAGGCCAGACTATTTCACCGTCAGCACCTCTTTGGAAATCTGGCAGAGAGGACAGAGAAGGAGAAAGAGTAAACTTAATATAGTGGGTTGGGCTGCTGTCCTGGGCCCAAACTGGATTACAGGAGAGAATAGTCATAGAAACTGTTCTGAGAGGCTTCATTCTCAGCACACGCCATGACCCTGGCACCCTCTTGCTTTTCTAAATCAGGTAATAAATGGATTTGTTCTTTGCTAAGAATAACAAAGAAATCTGAAATTCCTTGAATGCAACGTTTTTGCTTCATTTTATGAAAAAAAAAATGTACATACTGAATTAAGAAATTAGTAGATACTAAATATTAGCATTTCTTTAAATGCCAGTATGCATTCAAGTTTTAAAAAATGACTAAAAAAAACAAATAATTGGATTTAATATTAATGACAAGAAATCATAATAATGGAAGAAATATATTCCCCAAACTATAATTTTTTTCTTAACAAAAGAACCCAAGTGTAATCACTAATGTGGGCAATCAATAGGCAACCATCAATTAAGTAGATCTCTACAGGTGCTTGTGTCATCGCTCTCATTTGATACTTATTAAGCACCTGCAGTACGTCACACGCTATGCTGGGCATTAGGGAGACAATGGCTAATAAAGTCAGACCTCTTCCTAGCTTTTCTGGAGTTTTACTGTATTATGCAGGAGCCAGAAATCAGTCAGCTTCTCACGCCAGTAAATATAAAATCACAACAGTGCTGAGTGCTACAACCTAGAGGTACATGGTGCTACTAGAGCATTGTTTTTCTTAAATTAAAGAATTCTGTTTAATTATACAATGGAATAGTACTCAGTGATTAAAAAAAGAGAATAAAATAATGCCATCTGCAGCAACATGGATGGACGTGGAGCCTATCATTCTAAGTGAAGTCAGCCAGAAAGAGAAAGAAAAATACCATATGATGTCACTTATATATGGAATCTAAAAACAAGAAAAGAAAAAGAAAAAAAGGACACTAATGAACTCATCTACAAAACAGAAAAAGACACAGACATAGTAAACAATCTTAACGGTTACTGAGGGAAAGGGGGTGGGAAGGCATAAATTTGGAAGTTTGAGATTTGCAAATGTTAACCCTATATATAAAAAAAGATTAAAAAACAGATTTCTTCTGTATAGCACAGAGAACTATATTCAATATCTTGTAATATCCTTTAATGAAAAAGAATATGAAAATTAATATATGTATATATATGCATGACTGGGACATTATGCTGTATACCAGCTATTGACACATTGTAACTGACTATATTTCAATTTTAAAAAAAAAAGGAATTCTGTTTAAAAATCCATCTGCATAGTAGCCAAATCCAACATTGTTGAATTCTGGCCTAGGGCAGAGAAAGCTCAAATCAGAGAACCCAAATCAACATTTTATAGACACAACATGACCAAGCAAACACGGAAGTACTTGGTCAAAAAGGTGCCTGATTCCATTTAAGTGTATTTATTCAGCATCTATGCAGTGTAAAGCAGTGCTTCTCAAACTTCAGTGTGCACGGGAATTACTGGAGGGAACAGTTCAAACACAGACTCTGAATCCACAGGCCCAGGGTAGGGCCTAAGAGTCTGCATTTCTAACAAGCCAGGTGATGCTGATACTTCCAGTCCTTTGAACATACCCTGAATAGCTCCAGTTCCGGCCAAGATGCTGAACTAGCATGATTGCTGGATCCTCACCTGACTGCCCCATCCCCACCAATCCCACAAGAACAGAAAGGTAAAGAAGAGAACATTGTAAAAAGCTTTGAGTTTACTTGGGCTGTTTTAAACTGGTGTCTTTTCCTGGGGCAGGACACAGCCCAGGAAGGTTGTGGGAAGATAATATAGAACTGGTAGAATTCTGCTCCTGCTTCCCCCAACCCTCCCCTCATCACCTTGGGGCAGACCGGGCCTGCACTCCACCTGTGAAGACACAGAAATCTGGTGCAGAGGTCCTCAGAAGAAATAGAATAACCAGGGACACCAAATGACCCTCAAAAGTTATTTCCATATCCCTTCTCCTTCCAACACCCAGTGCTGGAGAATTACAATCTAGTCTCAGTGACAGGGCTCAACCTTGGCTGCACATTGAAATCACCTGGGGAGCTTTAAATGCACTGCTGCTTGGATTCTACCTCCAAGGATCCAGTGAAATCCATCTGGAGCATGACCTGGGCAGCAGAACTTTTAAAAACTTCACAGGTGATTTCAGGGTACAGCCCAGATTCAGAAGCACGGAATTCTGAGTTTCCTGTGACTGTGCTTCTCCCTGGGGAACAAAGGATGACGACCTAACCAGAGGGTTATTTTGTGGGATAAGGAGCCATTGAATGTAATTTTCTTATGTCAGAGCTCTAGACCCTGAAGCTCAGCTACCCCTAATCCCCTGATTCAATGGGGTTCTGCCTTCCCCCCCGTATGCACTGCCTGACAGAGGAAAGAGAAGCAGTAGCACTGTAGCAGAGTAGGAAAAAGGTGAGCCCACAAAACAAAGTAACAAGATATTTGAGGAGCACAGCCATTTCAAAATGAAAATAACCTCCTGATTCCAACTGAAGCAGAAATATTAAGACGCAGGAGCTAAGTATTTTTAATCAGCCTGATAAATTATATATCCTATATCCTGTGTCCTAGAAAAGAGACAAGAAATAATTATTATTAATAATAAGCAAGAAAACACAAAAAGAATCAAATAGAAATATTAGTCATAAAAACATAATAGAAAGAAAGAGAGAGTAGATCTGATACTGCCTAAAATTAAATCAGTGAACTGGGAGACCAGAGTGAAGAAATATCCCAAAAGGAAGAAGAAAAGGACAAAGAAATAGATAATATAAAAGCAAAGCTGAAAGATAAGGAACATAGATTAACATTTAAATAATAAGAACTCCACTAAAGAGAGGAAAAACAATGGAGAGGAAGACATATTTGAGGACATAATGGGAACAAATATCTCTGCATTAAGAAACATTTTATATATACATACCTATAACACATACCTATATATAACAAATTTTTTAAAGTTCTAAACGTTTATCATAGAAAGAGCAGATCACACACAAAAGAACAAGAATCAGATTGACATCAGTAATATTAAATGCAAAAAAAAAAAGATGGAGTAATGTTTTCACAAAATTGAAAGAAATAGAATATAGAATTTAGTATTTTATATTCAACCAACCCTAATACTTATATTCAAAAATTAGAGCCAAATAAAAATATTCTTAAGCATGCAAAATATGCTGCAGAAAGATGTGCATTATAAATAGTTTGGGTTGAAGTACATGGGAGAGAAAAACCTATGCAATTCTACAAGAGATTTGTAGGACAAGGATGGTCAAATGCCTTGATAAACTTTCTTATTGTTTAAAAAAGAAAAAAGAAAAGAAAAAGGCTAAGTCCAGAGGAAAAGAGAAATTACATCTATAACAATCTAGAATTAAAGTCTAGGCTTTATCAACATGATGGGGGAAGATGGAGGAGAGGGCAGGGAATTCTAAATTTTCACCTTAGGCAAAATTAGGGAGATACAGACATACCACGAGAAATAAAAGTAAGGAAGATAAGAAGAAAGTGTTGTAAAAGTGCACAAGGTGAAAAATTAAGATAATAAGAATAGGTCCCAGTGTGTCATTTATTATAACAAGGATAGATGTTCTGAGCTCACCAGTTAAAGAGAAGGGCTGACAGATTGGAGTTATTTTTTAAATTCTGGTATGTGCTATTTATAAGAGACATGCTTCAAACATGAGGATGTGCAAAGATTGAAAGTAAAAGCACGGGAAAACATATACTAGGCAAATATTAACCAAAAGAAAGCTGACTTAGCTATATTAATTCCAGAAAAGAGATTCTTTAAGAGCAATATTAGCAATAGAAGGAGTTCCCTAGGACGCAGCAACTCCACTTCTAGGTATAAACCCAAGGGAAAATTGTACACGTGTGTAAAGAGTGAGGCAGACAGACTCTAAAGTTGCCCCCACTATCCCGGCTTCTGGTACTTTTACTCCCAGGCAATCTCCTCCCCTTGAGTGTGGGCAGGTCCCACACTTGCTTTGATGGGTCCTATATCAGCTAACACTCTATCTGGTGAATGGGAAACAAACCGCAGTACACGCACATGCACAGCAACAACTGATACATGCAACAACTTGGGTGAATCTCCAATGTACTACACTCAGTGAAAGAAGCCAGATTCAAGAGATGACTGTATGATTGATTCCATGTACATGATTTTCTGGAAGAGGCAGAACTATGGAGATAAGAAACTGACCAGTAGTTGCCAACGACTGAAGGTAGAAAGAAGAAATTGATGATAAAGAGGCACAAGGGAAACTTTCAGAGTGAAGGAGGTGTTATACGTGTTGATTTGGGTGGTAGTTATAGAACAGTATTCGTTTGTCAAAACTCATAAAATTATACACCATAATGGGTGAATTTTACTCTACATAGGTTATTTCTCAATTATGTATGTATGTTGGTGTATAGATATATCAGTTAAGTGCCCCTTTCGATAATCCCCTGAACCAGATCCTTCACCCTGCTATGTCCTCCAGCCCTTCCTACATCCTATAAGAAGAACAAAATGAGAAGTTGTGTCACGGGAAATATTACGGTTAAAATTATTGTAGAGAATGACCTTGAAAGGGGACTGAGGGAAGAGAAAGGAGAGTCTCAACAAAGTGATGTATATAAAAAGGAGGCAGGACTCCAAAAAAAAGGATGCAGAAGAATGAAGGAGTGAACATTATTTTCTTTGCCTTGTTGATGGGGAGTGTTTCTGATGCTTTTTTTTTTTTTTTTACAACAGTAAACCTTGTTTCGTCCAAGGCAGAGAGTTACTGTGTCTTGATTCAACCACCAGCAATATAGGGACTCCTCTCCAAATTGGCAGCTCTGTTTGGTCCAGAGTCTCTTTGCCTTGGAATGCCCAGATAAATGGCCCATTAGCAGCCCACAAAGAGATTAAGAAACAATTCCATTTAAGAGAATGCATAGTTTATGCAAAGAACGATCCTTGAATCAGAACGTTCTGCTTCTACTATCTTTTATGAACCAAAGGAGCAGGGGTTTTGAGGTCACAGTCAGCCTGACCATATTTTGTTCTTATCTCCCTATTTTCTACTCCATAATGAAACTTAAATAGCTCACTATCGCTAAGTAAATAACTGGCGCCATAACAGCCTTCTGGAAGCTTTTAATTGTGTCAAACCAGCTCTTCAATTCTAAACATTCCTTATGACCAAATGGTACTTAGACCTTTGGGTGTCTTCTTAGCAGATGGAGATAGGAACACAAAATGGGATAAGAAAGCCGAAACTCCCCATTAATCGTGGTTGTGCTCCTTTATTCAAAGATCATAAAATGCCTGAAGTAATGTCTTTAATTTGGTGGGGGGAGGAGGAAGGGTCTGACCGAGAAGCAGAAAGCCTGGATTTTAGTCCCTTCTGGGCTTCTGCCCAGCTGCGTGATTTGGGATAGTCACTCAATAACTTCTTTGTACCTCATCTCCCTCTTGTGTACACCTGACTCTGTAGTCAGGGTGTTCCCTCCCTACTGTCCCAAGTCAGGTGCTCTAGTGGGCAACAGGTTTACCCCAAAGTTCCAGAATGGGAACTCCCCTTTCACCTCTACAGCTCATTGTCCGGAGATCCCCTTTGGTCTTACCAGAGTTTTAGGGACATTGTAGAGAAGTGCCCCCACAGCGTGCCCAAATTATGTGGCATTCAAAAAGAACTCCGGGCTACTGCTGCCAGCCCACTGTAACTCAAGATAAAGGATTACCCTAGACAAAGGTTTTCAATGGGCAGGAACAATTGGAAACGCCAGGTGAAACAAATCAAACAGATTTCTTCACTGCAGGACTTCCCAGAGCCTTTGTTTGCGCACGTGCTTTGAGACTTTCCTAGAAGGGGGTGCAGAAGTATTTTGAACAAGGCATCACTTTTTTCAAAGATCGACACTCTGCACGGAAATGCCCAGGTCCAAATTTAGGATGCTATCTGTTTATATTTTATGGGTACCTCTTATCAGGAGGTACTCAACCCCGGCTGCAGAACAGCATCAGGGTGTCTCATTCCTAGAAATTGGGCTTTAATTGGTCTGAGGGGTGGGGCCTGGGCACAGATGGATGTTAATTTCAGCTCCCTAGTGATTCTAACCGGGGAGCAAGAGAAGTTCCTCCTTTTCATGCCGGTTATCGAGCATTAAAGGGGGAGCACACCCGACTCCTAGATCAATATTGGGGAGCAAACCCAAACAAGGGTTTGTCTCTACCCAGACTCTAACCCACAGGATCCAGAGCCTCTGCCTGCTGGGACATTCTCCTTGGAAAATTACGAATGAGTGATGCAGCACCTCCTAGCAGTTACTTACTCAATTGAGACTCTAGCCCTAATCATCTCTTTAAAAACCCTGTGGATTTTTCCTTTCAAGATGGAAATCACTTCACTGATTTTCTGATTGTAAATATAATGCCTGCTCATTGTGAGGGTAAAAAACACATAAAAGTGTGAAGCAAAAAATAAACAATTGTTCTTAAACCTCCCCATTCCCCCACTGTGAGCACCGTGTGTTTACTTCTAGACTTTTATATGTTTTTAATACTGTTGCATAATCTGGTTTTTTACTTATCAATATAACTTAATATATCTTTCTATCCCAATATGTGGATTGAATTTGTATTTATTTGCTATCTCTTGAATGTCTTTTTATCCCAATATAAATAAAACTGCACCATCATTTTTAATGGTCCTATCATATTCTGGGCATACCATAAATTATATATCTGATCGGTTCCTGAGAATAAATTCTTAGAAGCAGAATTGCTCTGTCCAAATCCCCATTCAGCTGAACCTGCTCAGCCAGGCCTCCAATTTCATTTCCCTGTCCAAGGGAGCTCCCCTCCCCCTCATTTCTGCATCTCTATGCCTTCCAGCCTTCTCCACGCTCTGGCCTCGTTCATAAAATATTTTCTGGCTGCTATCGGTCCAAGTCCCTCTACCTTTTATCAAACCTTTTTTGAGCTTTATCTCTTAAAGCCAATATTTTACTATAGAAAGCCTTGCTTCTGTGCAAATCTCCTCTCCTTGGACCAACTGGTTTAATTCAGGCTGGAGGTCTCATCCCCCAGTAGAGGTCACCAAATCCTCTTTCAAGGAAGTAGCAAGGAGGCAGCAAGCTGAGGTTGACAGTACTGGAAAGCCTCCCCACCACACACACACCACACACACACCACACCCCACACCCCCACCCCCGCACAGCCCCTCCACCTGCCCAGGAGAACACTTGGGCTTCCCTCGGGAGCAGCACTTGTCACTCTGTGTTATAATTGTTTACACGTCAGCCTCCCCTCTGAACAATAAATCTCTGTCCCCTTCTTCCCTGTCCCTCCTGACTCCAGCAGCACACCTGACTGAGAAGGCACCTTCAAGGCTCACTGAATGTCTGCTGTTAAAAGGACATGTTTTTCCAGGAAAAACTCTGAGCTGTGTTGCTAATATGAAAAATAGTAACTATGACCCACTTCCCACCTTTTGCCAGAAAAGACACAGCCTCAAGCCCATGCCTGGGCTGACTCACACAACCTCGCCGCTAAAATATGGAGAGAGTCCCGAAATCAAAAGGATTTCAATCAAAAGCTCAGTTTTTCTTCTTGTGACTCCACCCCAGCACCCCAGCCCAGCCTGGCTGGCTGTGGGGGCACAGGACGAAACCCCTCTCCATGCCAGCCTGGATCCTGGCAGTGGTGGCCCCTTGTGACTTGTTCCTGCCAGCTCCACTTAGGAACCCCACACGATTTGAAGTTCATTTATTCAACAAGTCTTTGCAGCTGGCAATGCTGGTGATGCAGACAGAGGAGTCCAGCCTTCAAAGTGGTTACATTTCAAGGACACCCAAAACCGGTAAACTAACCTATAAAATAATTATACATTTTGATGGATACTTTGAAGGAAATAAACAGGAGGCAAAAATGAAGAATAAGATGTATATTATGATCAGCTTCAGCCAGGGAGACCAGGGAAGGCCTGGCAGAGGAGGTGAGATTTTAGCTGGAGGCACTGGCCCGGTGCCTGCACTGGCGTTGGAGGGGAACATCCTTCCTGGACAGAGAACAGCATCCTTGGGCAACCCTCAGGTGGCAAAGGGCAAAGGGCAAAGGGCACAGCATATTTAGGGCGTGGAGCCTGGTGAATGAAGGGGAGAGAGAAGGAGGTGAGTCGAGGGCACAGACAGGTGTGTCACAGTATAGTTAGGTGCCTGCAATCTAAATTATCTGTGAGAATTCGGAGTCCTGTTGGTTACCATAGTTAAGTCATCTGGATTCAGAATTATTAAACACCTCAGGTTTTTTGGTTGGTTTTTTTTTTTTACATCTTTCATAAACAAAATTATTTTCTTTGACTTTTCAAAGTATCTTAAACCATGGTCAGATCAAGCCCACCAGGGTAGAATAAAAGTAGAACAAAACTTTGGAAAATTACATGAAAATTCTCTGAAATGCGAATTTTAATGTGTTTTCAATTTCTTTTAATTAAAGAAATAAAGCATAACTACCCATGCCATTTCAGGATTTTTTTTTTCTTTCTAGTTTCAACTTTTTAATTAAAAGTTCTGCACAGATTCCTCAGTCATGGGGGAAGGATACAGAAGGGAGTGAGGCAGGAAAAGGCCATTTTATACAATTTGTGAAATAGGAACGTGGATCCTCCTTTTTGCCCCCAAAATAGCGTTGCTTAAACCTCCCACTGTCAGCTCCCCGCACCTATTTCTGCTCTGATGGGGTTGGGGGGACCCACTTCCGTCGACTTCCACGACTTCTTTCAATGAAGGTATTTTTGCCTCTGTGCTCCAGTTTACTCGTCTGGCCCCAAAGTTAGAACCCAGGCAAGGGTCGAGGCAAACAGGGTCTGATGTGAAAGGAATGCATGAATGGGGAGCTGTTTTCTGCTGGAGGGAAGGGAGGGGTCGCACGGCTAATTCCAGCATGTGTTATTGGGAAGTATGACGTCTTACCACACAAAGTCTTCCTTATTCGTGACTGCTTGTGAATAAAACACACATTGAATCGTTCTGAGTGCTGCTTTTAAAACCCTGCCTCCCAGTCAGAACACCTCCAACCACTGGGCTCCAGGAAGCTGTCTTTGCCAATTCCCAAAAGTAACTCAAATCCAAACACCTGGAGGAGGGGGACAGGCGCCGCGCTGGACAAGGCGCAGTTAGTTCTATCACGACTTGCTGGGGTTAGCATCACTCAGCTAGCTTTTTTTATTCTTACCCTGACAAATAATTCCACGAGTCTTTTTGAAACAATTCACTTTGAGAACACGCGGTCTTAGAAGGTTTGCAGCATTGCCAGGAACCGTGAGAAAACAAGAAAAGCAAGACATAGTAATTAGCCTTCAAAAAAGTTTACTGATTAAAGGTTTATTAAAAGGTTCTTATCAACAAATGGAGGGGGTGCTGAGGGGGATCTCAGTGGAAGGTTGTCGAGCAGCACTATGCAGCTCACCTGGGAGAGGGTACAAAATGCCATGGGATTAAAGGAGGAAGACATACCCCCTATCTGTGGAGACCAGGCATAGGGCTTCTGAAGGAGTCATCCATCTCTAAAGTTCTGTTCTGTTTCTTATGCCTCAGTACTGAGGAAGGTTCTGGGAGAGGCTGTGCTCTGCCAGGGTCAACTTTTCTTGCCACTTAAATTACAAGGAAGCATCACTGAGTCTGCACAGTACAAGAAATGTCAGAGTTCTGACACCTTAAAAAGAAAGGCTGGCATTCTGAAATCCCCAGATGAGCATGCCAACCAGTTGAACCCAAATAAAAGTCTAGGAGATTTTTAACACTGCCTTTTGCCATACCCTCCACTAAGGACTCTTTTATGGCATGGGATGCCATCAGTCTGCAGGAGAGACACCTCAAAGCCTCCGTGAGGTTTCTCCAGTTCCTTCCATATCTAATCTGGGGCTCCATAGTCAGGTTTCCTTGTTTAGCAATGTCAGTTGGAAAAAAAAAGAAAAAGCACATAAGAGCTGTGATTTGAGTCTCATTCAGTGTCTTACTGAGAACTATAGCCGGGGAAACAGCCTCTCAGATGGGACTGACAAACTGTTCTGAAGAGGTAGGGGAGGAGCAAGTATACTAAGAATTTTGGGGGCTGAGAAATACATGGTATTTGGTAAAAGATTACTTGGTAATCACAAGTAAAAGATTGTGCTAATCACAATCTTTTGGTCAAAGATCTTGGTAAAAGATTACTACTCATCACAAAAAAAAAAAAAGTTATCTCAAGGTAATGACGTTAGTTCTTATCTATGTATGGGAAGATGCAAGAATCTGGGATCACTGAAATTCTTCCTTAGATGTGCATCTTAACTATGTAGGGGCCCACAGATCTAAACCATGAAATGCCTCATCCTGAATTCCTTTCCGGGTGTACTGTAGGTCAGCAACTGCAGAGGCTAATGACTTGATCCTTGTAGGACTGAAATGGCAGGCAATATTTTTTTGTTTATAGAAAGAAAGCACAGCAAATAGACCAGCACTTATGGCCAACGGGAAAATGTGTTCTTTCCAACGAAACGGGGCCCCTGAGAGTTACTTTTAGGCCAGGATCATCACACATGTTGCTTACACCTGGATAACGTCCCCAAGCAGACATCACAAATGAATCATGACGCTCATTCCTACCAAGTCCAAATGATGCCCCAGAATCCCTCTTAACATAGGAGTCCAGGAACTCATTACCAATCAACAGGAATTGTCACAATAGATTAAATCTAAGGGACAGCTCTGTGTGGCAGTTCACTGTAGGAGGGACTTGTCTTCCTATGAAAAGAACAATGGGACCGGTAACAATTAGAGTCTTGGGCCCTGCAAAAAGCCTTATAGGGACTTGAGACAAATCACTAAGACGGCTACATCTTAAACAAAATGAATTTGTTAGATTCAGTCTTCCAAAGCTTGCTGAATAAATAACAGTCTTAAATTTTTGTTGACTCAGGTTTGAGTTTTAAAGTAGATACAAATACAGTTGACCCCTGAACAATGTGGGCATTAGGGGCGCCGAGTCTGCACAGTTGAAAATTTGAGTATCACTTATGGTCAATCCTCCCTATAAACAATTCCTCCATATCTGAGTTTTCACATCGAAGGATTTAACTAACAGTTGTGTGTGTAGTACTGTTGTTTTTCCTATTGAAAAAAATCCATGTATAAGTGGACCTGCACAGGTCAAACTCATTGTTGTTCAATGGCCAACAATACACCAAGACTCCAACTTTCAGAGCAGTTAACTTGAAGGGTAAGTCACTTTACAAAAAGGTTTGCCAAAGTTGTCTTTAAATGCCAAGTTTCTCTCCACAAAATGTGTTAAAGACTCAAGACCTGAAAGAAAAGGAAAGGAAGAAGATGGTTGGATAAACATAAGCCACATCAGTGAGACACGACAGCCATTTGAAAATGAATCCCGAGCAACCACGAAGCAGCTATGAGAAAATGTGATCCTGCTTATACAAGTCTCATCTATACATGTATCTTCAGAAACAACTTGATCCTTTGAAACAATCTCACACTGGGCTTGACATACAGCACCTTGTTGCTGAATACCGGTCAAGTGTGAACCACAGGCCAAGGATGGAATAACCTCAGGGAGAGACAGGAAAGGAACTGGTCATTTATCCCTGAAGGTGTGCATTAGGACATGTCCAAAAAGAGTACGTCAACTGCTGTGGAGTAGTCTTGAGGTTTTCTTCCAATCTCAGAACAGTCAATCTCATTCAGTGGTTATGAAGGTCAGTCAGACCATGCCCCCATTTAATTTAGAGCAGCAGTTATCAAACTCCATACCCTGGAGGTGCCTTGGGGCTGCCCACCAGGGAGTGGGAGGTGAAGCAGACAGGTAGACAGGACTGTAATACTCCTCCAACAAACTCACCCACGCTGCAGTCAGAGCGGCCCCTCTTTCATCTTTTCTTCAGCTTGATGTTCCACATAAGATTTCATTTGCAAAGATACAGCTTCAATACCAAAAAAAAAAAAAAAATGGAGGTGGGGAGTGTTTCTTAGTTACTATTCTAACATGTGGTCAGACATCAACATGGTCCCCAGAACCAAAACTAACAAATAGGATAGTAGGGAGATAAATGTTCCTGCACCAAAGCAGGATATGCAAGATTCAATTTTCAAACTTTTATTTGGAAATAACGTGAAATTTAGAGAAAAGTTATAAGAATAAACTTAATAAAAGATTGCTTGATTTTCTTTTCCCTAGATTCACCTAGTGCTGACAGTTTACTCATGTGCTTTATTATTTGCTTACTTTATTTCTTCTCTCTCTCTCTTTCATACATATTTTTCTCTTGATTTTTAAGGGACATTACATATATCTTGGCCACTTACCCCTAAATACATGAATTGTATTCCTTATGAATAGAAACACTTACTTCCATAATTATAGTATAGTTATCATCTTCAGTAAATTTAACTTCAGAACAATACTTTTATCTAATCTACTGTTCATATCCCATTTTTGTCAATTGATCTAATAACGCTGTTACAGCATTTTCTCTCCAGTAAAGAATCCAGCCTAGGGTCAAGGATTGCATTTAGCTGTCACATCTCTTTATCCTTTTAATCTGAAACACTTCCAGAGTCTCTCTTGGTCATCCACAATGACATTTTTTTTAAAGCAAAGAGCTCCCCTCTCCCCATTTTTAATCAAATGTTTCTCATTTGGAGTTTATCTAATGTTTCCTCATGATTCGGTTTACACAGTCTTGGCCAAAATACTACATAGGTGCTGTTGTATCTTTCTCAGGGTATCACATCCAGAGGTACGTGATGGCCATCGGCTCTCACGGTTGATGCAAATTTTGACCAGTCAAGCTGTAGAATTTCTCAACTGTATAATAGCTATTTTTTCCCCCTTGGAACTAGTCATCAGTCTGTGGGAGATCCTTTAAGACCATGCAAATATCCTGCTCCTCATCTAAATTTCCCCCTAAATTTAGTATGTATTGATGATTCTTGCTTGATCTAAACTTTACGATAATGGTTGCAAAATGCTAACTTTCCAACTCTAGTACCTTCTCCCAATTTACCAGTTAGCATTCAGCATTGCATTGTAAGGAACAGCCCTCCCCATATGTTTATTATTAATATATCCATTTGTTATTGGTATGGACTCATGAATTCTTATTTTTAATGGTTTATGATTCATTATTTTATTTAATTATTTTGGCAGATTTAACCAGTAGAAATCCTTTCAAGCTGGTTCCTATGTCCTTATGACCTGCTTTCATCTTTATTTTATCATTTTCTTAATTTCTAGCATAACAAAATTTTCTGGGCTCATCTCATACCTACCCTGCCCCAGCCCTGGAATCAGCTGTTTTTCCCAGGAGCCCTGGTTCCTTTTAGTGGGGAACGGTATTAGAGACCAAGATTCGGGCACTAGGTGTGCTGAGTGTAACTTAGGTGTTATTGCTTCTTGGCCCTTTTTAGCAGACAAAACTAGGTAATATTTGTGTGCATATATACTCATATATACATATATATATATGCATGTATATACATTTATAAACATATACTATATGTGTTTTAGAAACATGGTAACCACTGATGCCTCCAATTTCAATCCATCCCAAGAGAGTTCTTTTTGCCTTCCTTTACTCCATATTATGTCCTTTCTTCCCCAGCAAGAACCCTGGCTCCCAAGAACAACAATATATTTACAGTTGACCCTTGAACAATACAGGGATCAGAGTGCCAACCCCAACACCCCACAGTTGAAAATCCTCATATAATTTAATAGTCGGCCCTCTGTATCCATTGGTCTACATCCATGAATTCAACCAACCTCACACTGTGTAGTATTTCTTAGAAAAAAAAAATCTCTGTATAAGTGGATCCACGCAGTTCAAACACGTGTTGTTCAAGGGTCACCTGTACTTAATTGTTCAGTCCTATAATACATACACCACTGGTTCAGAACTGCTTTCTCCTACTCATACAAAACACAAGCCTACTCAAAAGAGTTCAGGATTTGTATGCAATTCCCTCTACCCCGTGCTCCCACTTGACAGGCATTCAAAAGTGATTTGAATTAGTCATTTCTTTTTTTTCTCTCCCTCTTCAGTGTTATGTTATTCATTTGAAGTATGACTGGGTGATTTGTTTCAGTTTGCTTTCAGCTTTAGGGATTTTTCCCCTTCCCATCCTCATTAACTTTATTTTTGACTATATGGAACATTAACATGGCTTCTGAAGGTCAAAACTGTGCAAGAAGACACACTCCGAGAAGCACTGCTCCCTCCATCTCTCTTCTGCCCTACTCCCCCCACCTCTTATAACTAACTTGAATGTTCCCTGATTTATCCATCCTGTGTTTCTCCTGTAAAGATAAGCAAATACATATGTTTTCTAATTTTCCTTCTTTCTTGCACAAAATGTAGCATATTATATATGTTCCTTTGCACTTTGCTTTTTTTTCTCACTTAACAATATCTCCTAGAAATCACTCCATGTCAGTTCATAGAGCTCTTCCTTTTTCTTGTTTATGGCCACATAGCACTCCATTGTGTGTGAGTACCATAGTTTTTTCCATCAGTTTCCTACATTTGGACATTAAGGTAATGTCCAATGTTTTTGTGATTACAAATAACACTCCCTTGTGATATTTGTATTTTGTATAATATTTGTCATATTTAAATATAATGATTTTGAATACAATAATCTTGTGTATTTGCATTTTCACATTGATGGAATTTTATCAGGATAAATTCCTAGATGTCGGATTGCTGGGTCAGAGGATAAATACATATACAGTTCTGTTAAATATTAACAGATTTCCTTCCACAGGAATTGTACCATTTTTTATTCCCATCAACAATGTATAAGACCTGTTTCCCCATAGCCTTGCCAACAAGTATGTTGTCAAGCTTTCATATTTTTGCAAATCTGATGAGGCGAGTTTGGATTTTAAAGAAAGGAACACAGTTATGCACATTAAAGATTTAATATGGAAAAGTAAAACAACACATAGAAAGGTCACGAGAGAATGGGGGAGGCAGAGATGACCTCATGCACCTTGTATTATACACACATAAACGGGATTAAGAAGTATTGAGATGAAAGAAGGAAGAGACTGACTAGTAAAAACCCTGAAATTAAAAAGATTGTTAAATTAACATGACACCCAGGCAAGGAGAGTCACTTTTACAGAGCAGTGAATGAATTCTGGAGTTGCATACTTAGACGGGGATAATACCAAGATGCATTTTCCTCCTGTTAACATGCCAAGATGCATTTGTTGAAATGCCACCTCTGTACCCTGTATATATTTATTTAATGGTATTTGTCTCACCGTATTACAATTATTTATTTTCAAGTTTGCCTTCTCTCCCAGACGATGAGCCTATTAAGGACGGAACCATGTCTTATTCCTGTCTGCATCTTTAGAACTGGATAATTACAGATGAGTTTGGTCTCTTACAATTAAATCTTGGTGGAAGGGAAGGAAGGAGGCATGGAATGGGAGATGGACATATTCAGGAAGAACCTAGAATGGAGGCTCTATATATCAAAACATCAGAGTTCGTTCCAGTGTGAGATTTTTGTTCAAGGAAAGCGCTTTTCCCACAGTCAACATACTGCAGCTTTTCCACACTATGTTTTTTCAACATACATTTAAATACAAATTCCCATCAGAATAAGAGGAAGGTGTCACATCCTGGGGATGATGGCTAATGCCCAGTGAACAGAAAAAAAAAACAGAAACGTCATGAATTTTGTCAAGATTAATCTTTTGGTGCCTAAGTAAATCTCCAAGCTTTGATTACAAGAGTCAGCACCTTGGTGAGAAATGGAAGTCAGTGGATTCAACGAAGCATGAAATTTCAGCACAGAATCATCTACTAGCAGGCATTAATGACTAATAAGCCATCGTTACCACTGATGTAATAAATAACTAAACTTGAGTGCTTGCCAACACTTTCACATGTTAATGCTTTGGATCCTCACAGTCTCAGGAAATAAGTTTTTTGTGATAATCATTTTACAGAAGGGGAAAACAGGTCTTACTTACTTTACCCAAGATGGATGGGCCCTGATTTTCTGAACTCTGTGGCTGCACACTGCAGGCCAAAGGTGCTGAGTTAAAACCTAACAGGTGATTAGAATTGACTGGAGAAATAGGAACCCGACTCTAATTAAGGAATTTGCTAATTGCCCTTCTCTCTGCAGACATTACTCCATTCTTGGTCTTTAGCTCTGGCACAGACTTGGCCTTAATCATGCTTTCTGCAAAACAGCAAGGAGCAGAGAATACTGTTTCTAAGTTACATCTAGCCACAAAATGAATCTCTTCTGTCCTTTCCAAAGCCGCATCACCAAGCCCTTGGAGCACAGAGCTGCCCACTGTCCCTGGAAACCATGCAAATAGCTCCCTGTTTTGAATCTGTGCAGAGCCCACCTTTCTGACTCCCCATCCAGGCTTTCCAAGCCCACGTGCAAACATTAGATAAATGAGTTTTCCTCACCGTCTCCCACTGAGCACTACAGAAGTGAACTCTACTCAAGGGAAAGGGACAATAGTCTGGAGGAAAGAGCAGAGGAACCTGGATACTCCTGTGTCTCCTCTCTCTACTCATTGCCACCACAAGCGAAGTGGTTAAGGGCACAGGTTCTGGAAGGAGCTGCCTGGGTTCGAACTCTGGTTCTGCCACTAGAAGTATCACTTTGGGCCAAAAACTTACCCTCCCCAGGCCCCATTTTCTTCATCTGAAAAATACAGATAATCGTACTAGGACCTATCTCATAAGGCTGTTGTGAGGGATCAATATAAAATCCATGCGAAAGCACTTAGAATAGTGCCTGGCACATAGGAACAGTGGTTTCCACCACATCACTTTACCCAGGCTCCAAGTATCTCTGGTTTTCATGCCATTTCTAAACAGTTGTCAAGCCTGGTCATTGTGTCATTGAATATCTCCCATCTTCTCCCCTTCCTCTCCATTCTCTTTGCCACTACTTGAATCCAGACCCGGAGGCAAAGTCTACCAAGTCCCCTACACTCCTTCTCCCCCTTCTCCTTAAAAAAGTACCCTCAGTGTTAGCCAGACATACTGCCGCCCAGCTAAAAGACTCCACTTCCCAGACTTCCCTTCAGTTAGATGTGGCCATGTGACAAGTTCCAGCCAATGAGAAGTCAGCAAAAGTGTCCTGTGGAGCTTTTGGGAAGTCCCCCTTCAAAGAACACATGGTTTTCTGCACCTTTCCTCTATTTGCTGTGGATCAATATTGATAACAATGGCAGCTCCCTAGGGACGGCAAAGCCAAGAGCCATGCTTGAAGACTAAATGCCTGCTAACTCTGGAGCTTACACATCAGTTCCTAACTGCTCACCCCCACTTCAGAAAGCTGAAAGCCGCCAATACAGGCAGAGCAAATTAACCCTGCGTGATACACACCCTATCCTACGTAACACCAAGGGATTCTGACCCTTCTCCGCATCCAACCTCTCTCTCCACCTTGCTGCCTGACTAATCTCCCTAAAGCATGGCTCTACATCCTCACAGAGACTTCAGTGATCCTGCCCCATCGCCCAGTCTCCTTAGCTGCCATGGTCTGGCCCGTACCCACCTTTCTACACCTACCTCCATTCCTTCTCTTCTGGCCAACAAAACCCAATGACTTCCTGTTTCTCTTCCTTTAAATTTTATGTCCCTGGATCTGGATTGCCCTTCAGGGCTTCAGTAACATTCAGTCTCCTCCATGAAGCCAACCTGCCCTGATCCCCCAAGCCAAGAGTAATTCTCGGTCCTCAGAACCTCCCTGACACTCACTCCTGCTCGTATCAAGGACCCCAGAAGCCTCCTTATGCCAAGACCGGGTCACTTGCCTGCCTACCTGGCCCCAGGACTTGCTTGCTCATCTTCTCTCTTGGTCTTCTTCCAACCCAGCAGACCCCCACTCTTCTCCCTTGCCTAGCCCAGTCTCCACAGGCCCTGCCTTCCTCCCTGCCCCTAGAGACAGGGGCACTGGGTCCACCCACTTAAAGGCTTTACCCTCAATCCTTAAATCCCTCAGAGGTAACATTAGGGAGGGGGAGGTAACAGACATAATAAACATGAGACAAGTCACTGGCTTAAGGGAGTTCACAAGCCTCTTCGGACTATGGTCCCTGCTGGCTGGTTCTTACATCTTCATGAGCTGGAAGCCATACACAGCAAAGGATGCCTGCCCTTCACCTTCATTCCCACAGGTAGGGCTCACCAAACACCCAACCCCATTTTAAATTTGCTGTCAGCATCTTCTGTGAAGGCCCTCTTCCAGCAACTAGGAAACAAATAGAAATAAAAATCCAAAGCAGTTTTCTCCTGGCTCAAGTGAACATTGTGTATCTCAAAGAACCTTCAAAATAGAGAGAAACTTTTCAGAGGTCCTCTGCTTCAAACAGGAAGGAGTCCCTCGGGGCATTTCCTCACATATTCTTTCATTGCATTACATCACTTTCTACCTTAAAACACCGTATAGTAACTACTTGCTTATTTTTATCCCTCCCCATCCCCAGGTACGCTTGACTTCTCTCCAGTTCAAGTGTAAACTCTTCAGGGAAAGATCTAAATTTGGTTCATCTTTGCAGTCCCACAGAGCATACCTAGACCAATACCTTATATGAGTAGCTACTCATTCCAATGTTAGATTAAAATGGATAACATTAATTAATTAACGTTTAATTAATTAAATCAAAGAAGACCAGACCTGGTAGAAAGACTCTCTGGAGAAGATATGGACCTAAACCATCACATGAAGACTGAGTAGGATTTAGACTTTCTAAGGAGAGAGAGAAATGGTATGAGCAGGGAGTTCCTGGAACCCTAGATCAAAGTTCTAAAATAAGTCTCCCTTGGCCTCTCTCACAAGCACGTGTTGTTCCCGTAGACCTCATTTAGAGGGGCCTTCAGCTCTCAGCAGCCTTCTTAGGAACTCAAAAATTTCCAAAGTAAGGCATCTTAGGATGCTTCCATCCCCAGTACATTTGGAATACCTGGCCTTCTGGAAAACCAATGACAGTTTCAAAGGAAACCTCAGGCTCAGGCCCTGTAGGTTTCCCAGTTTTCCCACCCCAACAACCTTCATCCATTTTGGGAATTTAAAAATTATAAAAATAATAATAAAGACTATGAGGGGCAGGGAGGCTGACAAAACTTGTTGGAAAAATGTGGTGTTCCATGTCCTCTGATCTGCAGAACTCAAATAGGAAGAGCAGTAGAAGGAGGTCAGGTTCATCTTTGATGGAGCCTTTTAAGTGAAATTGTCTGGACTTGCAACCAAGGCAAGAAATTCTACCTCTGGAAGGAAAACATTTACTTTACAGATGGGCTATTGATCCCAAAATAATTACTGATGGTGAAGAAAGGAGTCAAACCAATTAGGTTTTCTCTTCAAGTTGATCCCATCCCATTTCTCAATGCCCCCTGTGAAATCTTTATATAATCCTGGGTGAGTCCCTCCCAACTGCAGGAGGTCACAGATGAGAGGGACGGCCTGACTCAGGCTTCATGCAGGGCAGATGTCCCCTGCTTCATGCCAGTTGGGAGGCAGGAACTGTGCTCCTAGGCTCCGGTCTCTGATTATCTGTTTATGTGAAGTTATATGTAATGGAACCTCTTTGAAAGCTGAGCCGTGTGGAAGCCATTTAAAATTATTTCACTTCCAGTGTTAAGCCAGCTAGAGCTGTTTTCATGCAAGGGGAGGACCACTTCAGAGACTGTCAAGGTTCAGAATACGCCACAGGTGACAGGTGGTCTGAGTATTTGAAGAAATTCCTGCGTCCAAGATAACCTTGACTGGAGGAGTGAGCAGGGGAATTTTAAAGGAAATATGAATTTTGCCTACAAAGTTGGAGCACATGAAACATTTTCCCAGACCTCATTTTAGAAAACGCATTGACCAAGTGGAACCACTGAGTTTCCTTGGGAGGCCTCACAGTGGCGAGGATGGACTGTGGGCTTTGGTGCTGGGCAGAGCTAGGCTAAGTAAACCTGGGAAAGTTACTAAATCTCCCAGAGCCTCAGGTTATTTATCCGTAAGAGGTGGGAAATAATTCCTACTTACAGGGCTGTTATTCTAAAAATTAAGTGAAATAATGTACGTGAAGCCACTAGCACTTTGGTTTGGCACGTGGCCATCACTCCACTATATGACAGCTATTATCCTACTTATTATTTTAAGTCATAATTATATGTTTGGAATAGTAGGTCAGGACAAGTCTACAACATACAACTGACTTTGCTTAGACAAGAAGAGTTTGTAAGGGCCTGGGAAAATTGGACAAGAGAAATGCAATCTCCAATTTCACAGCTATTACATAAATCCCCAAGCTTTTTATCTTTTTCCATTTTCTTCCCAATTCTCAGCCCTTCTAAGCAGAGTGATGCATCCCAGAAATTTAGCACAGGGTACAACATTCAGAGCCAAGGACTCCAGGGAAACCAGGAGATCAACTTTCATCCTCTTGAAACCGAGCAGTACCCTCCAGGACTCTCTCTGGTATAGGACCCCCATCCCCACCCCCATATCCTCCACTTCTTGAAGTAAAAGCCTTAGCTTCAGGCCTCCCCTGAGCCTTGAAAGGCTGGCTCCAGAGTTAATGATTAAGAAAATGTAAACGTGTAGTAACAAAAAATAGCTGTTGGGTCAGGAAACTGGTAAGAGTTTAAGCAATAGATCAGCCATATAGCAAGTCACAGGACCTTTAGTTCATCCCTGAAGGATATAGATATCAGTGCCTGATGCACATTCCTTAGCTGTTTTTACAGAGACCAGACTCCCACCAGATGGAAACTGCTGACCACAAGCACGTAGACCCCGGACCGATTGGGACCAGAAGGTTGATGATGTTGACTCCCGACACATCATCCTGTTATATCTCCACCAACCAATCAGAATAATGTCCATGAGCTGACCAGGCACCCAGCAACACACACCTCTAATGTTGCCTTTAAAGATCTTTCCCTGAAAGCCATCAGGGAGTTTGGGTCTTCAACTTGCTTGGTTCCCTGCAATAAACACTGTACTTTCCTTCACCACAACCCAGTGTCAATAGATTGGCTTTGCCGTGCATTGGGTGAGTGGACCCAAACCCAGGTTTGATAACACTCTTACATAATGAAAGCACATATCTACATGAAAGACACAGTAAGCTGACCCATCACAGAGTCATGGAAGCTAGGATATATTTAGACCAGATGAGCATATGCACAACACTGGCCTATGGTCAGAGGTATGACCAACCCTGGTTTGGAAGTCCTCCCATTGGAAGTTTAATTTATAAATTAAACAATCATTTCAATAGTATGCAGTTGCCTCAGCAGACAGAAGAAGCCTGGAGGTAGCCCCTTGTAAACCCATTACACTTCATCGGTTGCCCTTAAATTTCAGATGTGTCAGTTGGCACTTACAGCTGTAATCCAACCAACATGTAATCTTGGTTTACAGCTTGGTAATCCAACCAACATGTGAAAAAAGGTAGAGATAAGTGAGAGACAATATTCAACCTTTTTTGACAGCGGGTGTGACATGGATATGAACCAATCAGACATGAGCCCTAGTCAGAAAGGAAACAAACACTTTGTGGTCCTTGTCCACAAACACTGGTCCCAACAGGACAATTGCATGTTGACTGACTACCCTGAATGGAATTAATTTTTCTTCACACTGGTGGTCAGAATGCACATTACCCAGCTAGCACCAGCTTTACACAAAAAAACTGAATGCCAAGTTTAATCCTGTGTGATTGAAAAAAGCTGAGCTCCACAACCCCCAAAGTGGGTTTAAATGCAGAACTCAACAGGCTTGTAATTACATGCAATACCACAAGCGAGCATGACTATAATACCATTTTACTACACAAAGGAGAACTATTGAGTTCTATTCACAAGAGAAGGTGCTACAAAGATTCCTCTCTCAGTAGGATAAAAAAAAGATACATCATAGCATATATTTTCCAGTAATTTATTCTTATGAAACCAAGCATAAAGGATAATGGACCTGATTTCCTTATTTTTAATGCACCCTGGAGAGTTCAAGCAAACCAGAAGCAAGAACAATGATGGGACCCATCCCAATTTCAGCAGATGAGGAGGCAGATCATCCCACTGTGAGAAGTGAGCTTGTTTTGGTCCTTGACCGCCCTTCCTCCTCCATATATCCCCGTGCCCCATTCCCCACCAGGCAAGACCACACAAAATCCACCCCAAAGAGACAAGATGGTCCTCTGTCAAAGGACCCTGGGAAAGTCCACTTCACCTTTATCTCAGTGACTAATTCCCCTCATTGTCAGAAAACCCGACCTCACATTGAAGCCTAATGTAATGGAGATGGCCAGCCTTTCAGACTCACCCATATTTCCCCTGAGGGCGTTCATGCTGCATACTCTCTCCACAGTATGGGCACTTGAGCCACCTGCCTTACTGAGTTAGTGGGTATTCCCACCTGCAGGGACCCCTGGGAGAGCCTTGGGAGCACAGCCCAAGCAGGCAGGAGGGACAAGCCAAGAACATGATGCCAGGTGGCAGGATGCCCGTCATCACAGCACTCCCTCTGCTCCCATCCTCACCCACTTCCTTGACTGAAAGCCAGCCCCAGAACTCAGGAACCAGATGGGCTCAGCTTTCACCACCTCATGGACAAGAGCCCCAGGCACCTTCTCTTCACCAAGTCTTCTCCCAGATGCTAGTCCCAAAATGCCTATAGTCACACCCCGTTTTCTGAAAGATGGAACCATCACCATTCTTAAGTATGTCTGCAGGGATCCCAGATTTCTTCACGGGGATGTTGTAGGGAGTACTTTCAGAGATTCACATATTTATTCTTCTTAAGATAAACAAGGTATCTTTCTCACCCTCTTCTGCTAGAACAGAGGGAAAATACATATTTAATCTCCAGTAGAGCACACTGTTGTGTATATGGTGTACGTTTTAAAAAATTCTCTGTATAGTGGATGTAGAGTATAATTGGTGAATCTTCCCCATGTAATCCTTGAATATTACTGTAGAAAACTTCCCCATTAATCTTTTTTCTCAGAATTACTTCCTCCTTCCCCAAGCAGCAGCCATGGGAAGGCACCTCACAGACCTCCAACTCCAAGATGCACAATTAACCAAGGGCCCCAGGGGCTGCATTCAGAACTCTAGTGGCACCTTCACACCAAGGCCACACTTTCCACCAGCTGCTCCTGGCCAATGGCTGAGCCCAGCAGGTCTCAACAACGAGGCTGGCGGCTGGCTTAGCTCTGAGATTCCCCAGTGAGCGTGCTAAACCTTCATTGCCTGCATGGCAGTCTAGGACATTGCCAGCCAACCTCCCCTCCTCCTTCACGCCGCTCAGACTTGGCATCACAGTCCAACAGCTCTCCCCTAGTTTCTCTTGGAGAGGTGTATTCCTAATAAAATCCTTGCATGTTTAATCCTGTCTCCATATCTACTTCCCCCAGGACCCAGAAAAACACAGATATAGAGAAAAGAGAGACAACAGTTGTTTATTTGGAATCTGGGACCCTCCAGCCCTCATTCTTCACCCCTCAAGCATCCCCGGAGCGTTTACTGTGCACTTGGTGCTGTTGGTGTGGGGGGCACAAGCACAGTGCTCCCAGGAGGGGACAGGTGGGGAAAGGAGATAAGTCAGGTCAGAATCTGCCAATCTAACCTGAACTCTGGGCACTGCCGAGCACTCAGCACGACTCCCTCCAGTCTCTAATGACAGGGAAGACACAAAACCATTCTGATGCCACCCCCTCTGCGGAACGTTCTACACCTTTAGTAGAATGGCATATATGTAATGAACATCTAGCCTGTTTGATGGATGGGACCCAAGTACAGGGAAGGCAGAAGAGGAGGCAGAAGGGTTAGAAACCACATAGGAAATAGATCCCAGCATGAACCCAAATGTAAAATGAAACTGAACTTACTTTTAACAGGCCTTTAACATGAAAACCCATAAAGTCATGGTCCATCAGGTGCTCTTGCTGAAAAAAACTTTCTTAAACCAATTTAGAGTCTTAATGAAAATGAATCTGGGGGGATGAGAAAATGTCGTTAACCATCAAAACTGTCGCCTAATCATGGCTAACGAGGGCTCTCATGCCTATACTTGACTGAGGATTAAGATGCTGACGGCAAGTTTATTAAATGAACTCATTGTAATAACACACCCAACTAACCCTGCACAGCTCTGCTCCGCGGCACACGGTGGGTACCATTTAACTAAGAGCATGGAGCTGATGGGCCTTGATGATCAGGCTAATCCGCCTTTTCATTAGGACCTGGGGGATGTGACAAAAAGGAATTTCATCATGATCTGAAGACAGGTTGGATCAGATGAGTGACAGCAGATGAGTCTTTCTCCCCCCAAGAAAATCAAGGTGCCTAAAACTTGTTAAATCTCCACGTCTGTCACTAGGTGCTTAAACACCCTCAAAGAGCTTTTACCAAGACAGACCAGAAAGAGCAGAGAAAAATGTGGGGCTTAGGCCAACTGCATCAAGCCGACTTTGCGTTGCAGTGCAGTTTGCTTAACCAGACGTTGGAAGTCAAAGGCATTCTGAAAGGTCTTCCTCAAGCTGGGGGATGATGACTAACAGAGCCAGCTCCAGGCAAACTCTGAACAAGCCTGCTTTCCGCCGCTCCCTCCCTCCCTTCCCTTTTCCTGTCCTGAAATGCCCTCCCCCATCTCTGTCTCCTGTTTGAATTCCAGGACCCAATTCAGGGAGGGAAGGGAAGGGGAGGAAAGGGTAGTTGTTAAAGGTTCCATTTAGTCATCTTCCTCCTCCCCCCAGCATCACATACCCACCACATGGGGGATCTGCCGATACATTTCTAAGAATAGGGATGTCTGAATTGAACTTGTCCCCTTCCTGCACCATAATCACCCGCAAAAATTTCCAAACACTTATCGACAATCTGCTCCACCTGGGCTTCATCTCTGGTGCCCTGGGATGATGAAGGAAGAGGACTGGTTTCCAGCAGAGGGGACAGCTGGTAAGTAAGAGATGGTGGCAGTCCCAGGGGAAGACAAAGGGAACGCCACAGGTCAATGTAGGCATAGGCAAAAAAAACTACATTAGAGGAAGGTGACCTGGGTATCTAGTATATACAAAGGCAGACACTAGGGTCACATGTGTACACCTATGTGTTGGTTTTTTAATTTAATGCTGTGGCATACATAATCAAAACAAAGGATACTTTGTGATAATGTAGGCTTATTTGAAGGATGGTATTTACATTTCCTTACAAAAATATCTGACCTTCCAGGAGGTTCCCGATAAATAAATAATCTTTGCTAAAAACCCAAAGCATAAAAATTAAGACGACCTGGTGTGAGAGTGAGCCTTCAAAGGATCTTAATCCTAAAAGTGGACAGGTTTACCACGGGGCTGGGGGAGGGGAGTGTAAAGGGCTGAAAGCAAACAGCCTCAAACAAGTAACCAAGGCTCAGAGAGGTTAAGAGTCTTGTCAAAGGTCACACAGTGCAGAAGTTCCAGGACCAGGTCTCCACCCATCAAGTGCTGGATTCTTTCCACTCTAATCTGACCTGAGCATGTGTCCTTGCCTGTTCTCTGAAAAAAAAAAAAAACCAAAATGACTCACTTTTCAAGTTCTCAATATTTTGACACTAGAACTTCTGTAAAATAGTAAAGCCTTGTTTCATGTTGTTTTTTTTTTTTTTTTAACAGAACTGTTTTCCCCCAGGAGTCGGCTCAGGTCCTCTCCTTCGCCCCTCCCACCTCCATACTTAGTTCAAGGCTCTGGATTTATTTCGTCGTGGTTGGAGTAAAGAAAGAAGGGAGGAGATGGTGTCAGGGCGCCTCTAATAAGCATAAACTGGCTGGCTGCTAAATCCTTTTCAAGAATTGAAGCTTTTGCTGTCTCACTGCTTTTCAGTCAAATTACAGGGCATGATGTTTTGGATGATTAGGTCTGTGATGAAACTGGTGACAAAAGCTATTTCAGAACCCACAGTGGTTCCTTTAAATCAGAACACGAAGACCTGCCAAAGATACTCTAACTAAAACGATTTCAGCCCGTTGCAGTCTTCTGCACATGTCAATATTCTCTCCTTTGCGAAGGTAATCAATAACTAAAGAGAAAAAAGCAAATCTTGGTGAAAAAATAGATTTGGCATCCTTAGCTGTATAAACAGCATGTCAGTTCTGCCTTTCAGTTGTACTTTTTGGCCCTCATTAGTTGGGCTTTTTTCTCTGATAAGCTGTCCTCCGAACTATTTTTGTTCTCTAACTGTGTTTACTTTTGAAATTGAATTTTTTTTTCCATTCCCAAGTGTGCCAAGTATGCTCGCGTAGACAATCGAAGCTCACGCAGCACACAGTGGAGTTAAGTTCTGATAACAATCTGATTTAGTTTGATCATCAAGGAGCATCAAATCAATTCTTTTAGTTCCAAATGCCCATTTTCAGGTCTGAGAGATTCTGAGTAGCTCTGAAGCTCAATCATGTTAACTGAGTAACAGCCAAACTTCCAACACCCTGGGTGCTGCAGGCAAAGATCTCATCTAACTGTTGTTAACAAGCGTGAACTATTGCAAATGAGTCGCCACTGGCTTTTGGATTAATTCATACCTTACTCTATGCAGAATTTTCCAGAGCAAACCTCCCAGGCTATGTTGTTGATCACAACCACAAAGAACATGGTTGAGTTGGATGGTGTTTTCCTCCATTGTGATGAGCGCTGAAACAGGTACAGTATTTAGAAAATGGTCAGGAACTCCCTCCTTGAGGCAGCTGCTTGTCCCCCTCTCCCTCCTTGGGTGTTCCCAATACCCTTCTCTGCCTGATCGATACCCCCAAGAGAGAAACAGATTCAAAGACAACTACATCATACTTCCTTTTGGCAAGGGGGATCATGCTTTCCTCTAGAACCACTAATATCCCCTTAAGGGGGTTTGTTTCCTGCCCTGAATTCAGTGCAGATTTGGTATACTACAGAGTGTAGGAAATAGCAAGTAAACGCCTTGCCTTTAATCCCACGCTGTGGGGAGGAACAAGCTGGCTGGAGTCTAACGCCATGAGCGATATCCCCCTCTCCAGCTGCACTTGAGTTGCTAGAAACAGAGAACTCCATGGATGTGGTGAATATCTGTTTCATCAAACTGCATGTGATATTGTAACAGGGAACATTATAAGTAAATATACGAGTTACTAGAATTTTTCAAAAAAGAAACAGAAATCTTGAGAAATATGAAATAAGCTAATAAATGTGGACGTGCTTTGTAAATGATAAAGCAGATAACTGCTTGCTGTCATTGTTACTTTGATACATGTAAATACAAAAATTCTAAAGTGTGCCTTTGTGACGAATAAGACATTTCACTTACAAGAGACCCAAGAAATGCTAACTCTGTCTTCTACCTGCTTCTGTTATGGTTCCTCCCGGGAAAGTCCTCAGATGGTAGGGAAGTCGTTGTCCTTTGGACTTCCTCAGCAGGCTGAACTTAATGGTTCACAGGGCTCCCTGTGGCTGAATGAGCCAAGGATAAGAAGAAGGGTGGTGTTCTCAAGCGTACAGACTGAAGAGGAAGAGGAAGATCCCCCGACTTCTTACAGGTAACCAGTAAGAGTGACGGGAATATGCCCGTCACAATAGGGTGATGGGTAATGTTTAACAATTTCTCCCTGGGGGAAAACAGATGTGCATATAAGGCCATACTATGTACATAATTTTTACTATGTACTTTTACTAATATAAAGGACATATAGTGCTCAATTATCAATAATAACAAATTATACAATACCTTTTATTATAAATCCCATGTAACCAATGGAACCACACAACTTTTTTTGCCAAATTCCTGTATCCATAGTCCACCTATGGTTAAAAATGTCAAATGAATCTAGTTACAGCATGAATGTTGGTGACGGTTTTCTTTACATTTTTTACATCTTTACAAGACAAAAGAAAATGAAATAATAAAGATGTATGTCTGAACTTCACTTGCTCATCAGCAACAGGAGTCACGTCCTTGCTGAATCAGATCAGATCATAGTTCCAAATGCCAGGAGAATTTCCTCCATTTTTTGGATGATTCTGAACGTAACAGGTACAGACATGACACACTTTTTTAAGTTTCACATGCATTATTCACATTTTCTCCATTACTTTCTTAAGTCTAGGCAATCAACAAAGCAATAAATCAAGCCCTAATCTGTAGTATCTGCAGAGAGATTTCTAGGGTGTAGATACCCCCACCATGGCTGTTTCCAAGCTACCAACATGATGCCACGGATCACTGGTAGGGGAGAAAGACTAGAGATGGAGTTAATGATTAATCATTCCTGTGTGATGGAGCCTCTGTAAACATCCCAATAGCATGGGGTTTGGAGAGCTTTCAGGTAGGTGAACACATCATGTCACGAGGGTGGCACCCCTTAGCCCCACAAGGACAGAAGCTCCTGCACTTGGGACCCTTCCAGATCTCACCCTATGTACCTCTTCATCTGACTGTTCATCTGTATCTGTCATTATATAATAAACTGGTAAACATAAGTGTTCTCCCAAGTTTTGTGAGCTTTTCTAGCAAACAATCAAATCTAAGGAGGAAAGTCGTCGGAACCTCTAATTTGTAACCAAGTGGAACAGAAGTTGTGGGTAACCAGGAGACCTATTACTTGTGATTGGCATCTGAAGCAGGGGGCATTCTTATGGGATGGAGCCCTTAAGCTGCAGGGTCCACAATAACTCTAGTTGGTGTTAGTATCAAAGTGAACTGCAGGACGCCCAGCTGGTACTACAGAATTGCTCGAGGTGTGGAAAACCCACACGTGTTGGAAGTGTCTTAAGTGTGGTAGTACTGTGAGAGTAAAGGAGAAACACAAGAAGAGTGTGGTTTTTCCTTTATACCTAGTTTTTGCCCATTTCCTTGAAATGGTGGTTAAGGTGTGGACAAACCCCTCTGAGCTCCTGCCCAAGCTTCTGGACATCTTTGAAGGTTCCTCCTAAGTGCCTGTGGAAATCCTCATATATGATCTTTCTAGTCCAACAATTGTATCTAAGCTATTGTTTTGCTTTGTTCTGCACCCCACCCCTTTGAGGGGTGGGATTACTGAGCCTGGCTCTGCCTTCTCCAATGCACACGTTGAGCCCATGGTTCCATCAGCTTGGCTCCCAGGAAGCAACAGTTAGCTGATCAACCACAGGAAGACAGTAGGCAGGGGAAGGCACGAGGATACCTGAATAATTCCCTGATAGCGTTTGGGAGATACTCCATCCAGGAAGAGGAGGCAAGAAAATAAAATTCCTGGACCACATTGGCGTGCTCAGGTTGGAGTCACTGTAACACTCCGCCTGCCTGAGAAGGGGGTACTGGGTGAGCAGTCACACACAGTGTGCCCAGACCCTTAATTAGGATTTGACAGAATCCAGCTACCACCCTTTTGCCTCCATGGTGTAGGAGAAAGTCAGATATCAGAATTACTCGAAGTTGGAAGGAGGCCTATTTGGTGGACTTGGAAGACAGCGTGACTCTTCCGTAAAGCCGAAGTCACCCTTGGGTAAAGAAGGGGTAAGACTCCCACACACAGCTTAGGAAATCCCCCTGATGATGTTTCCTACAACTTCAAAACTTGTAAATTTCTGAACATCCAACAAGAGGGAAACAGTAACCATTATGAAAATTCTGCTAAAAGTAAGACTCTAGAATCAAGGAGATCAGGGCTATAATCTCCTTTCGTACTTACTAGCTGTGTTACCTTGGGTGAGTTGCTTGATGTCTCTAAGCCTCCGTTTCTTCGTTAGTAACCTAGAGATGATACTTTCACCCACCTTTAGGGTTGTCTGAGGATTCAATGTTTCATGTGTCTAAGGCAATTAGCACATAATAAATATTCAATATATTAGTTTTTTTAAGATGTAACAAAAGGAAACATCTACAGTTAAGGAAAAAAGCATAAAATATAATTTTACTTATATTTCTGCACCATATTGAAAAATGGCCACAGTATTTGTAGCTCCCCTCATCAAGAGATAGAATCCATTTCTCCACCTCTCAAATATGGGCTTGGCATGTAACTGACCTTGGTCAAGGGACTATTAGCATATGTGACACAAGCAAAAGCTTGATAGTATTTGCACAGAAGTGCCTGATAATCACTTCCCTTCTTGTTGTTGGGAACTCTTCTGCCATCATGGGAACTGCCTACTGGATAACAAGAGACAGGTGGCCATCATCCCAGGGTCATCATCAAACACCAGACACATGAGTGTCCAATCCCAGCTAAGAACAGAAGAACAACCTATCTGACCCACAGAATCATGAGCAAATAAAATGGTCGTTGTTTTAAGCCACTAAATGTTGGGGTTATTTGTTATGCAGCAAAAGCTAACTGATAGAGTTCTGATTACAACTATGTAAAAATATTCATGCATTTATACAAGATCTAGGGGATACTAAGTTAAAAACACTTGTCCTCAAGGGCTCATAATTTTTTAAGTGAGAGCAACAAGTCACAGAAATAGATATTCCAGTTCAGCGTAATAGTTGCCAACATGTCAGGGTGGTGTTAATTATGAGTGATGTTTTTCAATGTTTCCTTGATGCTGTGATGAGTTTATTTGTACAATTTTTAAATTAAATTTAAAAGAAGTGACTTAAAACTGTTGAGCTGTGATCTGCCCAGAAGAGAGGCTCCAAGAGACAGGAAGATGTAAAGTCTTCCAACACATACCCTCCTGAATCTGAAGGAGATGGCCAGCCTGGCCAAATTATTTCCATTACCTTGAACAAACCCATGTTAAAATCAGGATTCGTAGACCTACCCAAAGTTATCTACATTATCATTTCAGTTAAACATATGGCTGAGGAATCTACCGAAGAAGGCTTGAGTGATAGCCATGAAATCAATAAGTCTTTCTGGACTTATCGATTTAGCATTCTCCATGCAGTAGAATTGATTTATGTCCTCAGATTTATTTTGATAACTCAGTGATAACTCCACTATTTCTAAATTAATGTCATTTTTTCTTCAGGCCAAAAATTTTTCCTGGTAAGGAAAAAAAATCTTACATTAAGCCAAACTGACTTTGCTAAGTAATTCCATGGCTAACAGGATACCATAAATCAAAGAGAAGCATGTATTACTATAATTGTAAATCATCCTTGGCATGGAAAAGTACCATGGCATTTATTTGTCAGAATTGTGATTGTATCATGCAGGGTCTCTTCCTTGTCAAAATTATTAGTATCTTCCAATATAAACCTTATTGTCTAACTTGCAATTTCTTAAGTGCAATAAATTGTTTTAAAACTACATTAATTTCTATCTCCCACATCTCAAGTTTCTAAAATGTATGAGATGGGTAGCTCCCAATTCCTAATTAGCACAATTTTATTGAACAAGTTAAAGCTTCATCCCTGTGCAAGGAATATTCATTCATCTCAGGCATACACAGACAAGGCAATTAGTCAATGCCACGTAAATGGGTATGTCTGCAAATGCTTTTTGAAAATAACAATATTTTCCAACCAGATATATAAACCTAAGGGAAAAACAGAGAAATTTTTCAATAAAGGGATGTCAGAATAGGATTGTCCAATCAATCGTCCTGCCAAGTCCACCTCCTCCATACCTCTGATACCCACTGAGTTCTCTCTGTCGACACAGCCTCCATGTGGTCCAGGAAAGCATCACTGCTCACCTGACTGCTGCAACAGCCTCCTAGCTTCTCTCCCCATCACCATGTGTGCTTTCCCCAATTTTCTACATTGCAGCTAGAGGGGTTATTTTTTTCAAAACTGCAAAGCTAATCATAGCATTACTGCCTACTGCCTTCCCTTGGCTCTCAGAAGAAAGAAAAATAAGTTAGATCAATTATCCAAGTGGTCTGCCTACCTCTCCCACCTTCTCTGCCCCTGCCCATGCTCTCTGCTCCAGCCAGGCTTGGCTTCTCTCCACACCTCCAACATGCTCCTCAAGTCCACATACACATGCTGGTCACTCTGCCACCCTCTCTTTGCCAAGCTAATCCCCACCATCCTAAAGCTCTGGGCTCAAATACCACTTCCTAGGAAGGCTTCCTTGAGCCCCTAGATGGGTTAGACCCCACGACATGCTTCCCTCAGCAACCAGCACTTCTCTTTTCCAGGCCTCTGTGATTGTCTGTTTAGTTCCTGTCTTCCCTGTTGGTCTGTAGCTCCTTGAGGATGGGGACAACATCTCCACTCCCCTGTCCCTGCCAGCACTTGGCACATACTGGTGGTGCTCAGCCCAGGTTGACGATCCTTGACTGAGATGGGGCAGCGGGGACAGGGAGCAGAGAGGCAGGAGCCTGCACTGGGCAGGGTGGAGGATTCAATCCAAGAGCACACCAAGGAGCGCCATGGGGAAGGCGGGGCCAGGCCAGCCCTCTATAAATGCCTCAGCTGCTGTCATGCCATTGACACATCATCCTAATTAATTAAACCATTCACTTGCAAAAAACTTCAGACCAAATAGAAGTTGCAAAAAGATGACAAATGAACTGCCACATACTCTTCAGTATTTACCCTTCATCACCCTTGGCTCACCTAATTCATCATGAACATTTTGCCATATCTGCTTTATCTTCCTACATATATGTGTGTGTTTGTGTAGGCACTATTAGACACATTATGTGTGTATATATAAACATATTTGTGAACCATTTGAAATGAGGTGTCAACATCATGACCTTTTACCCCTAAACCCCTCAGCATGCATCTTCCAAGTACAAGGACGTTCTCTTCTGTAATCACAGTGGCGATTATCCAATCCAGGAAAATTCAGCATTGATACAACATCACTATCTAATTACAATCCATATTCCAATTTTACTAACTAAATTCATGAACTTAAACATCTTCAACGATTACTAACTGGGAGCAGCTAAAAATGCAGCCAAGTCAGCCTGTCTCAGAAGTTCTTTAGAGTGGCGAATTATGAAAACCCAATAAAACCCCCAAACTGGGGAAGTTGCAGGGAATGTAAAATCCCTGGGTATTCTCTGAACAGAAGCAAACCAATTCAGAGCACAATTTCAGGATCCATCTGGCCTCTCGAAAATCCTCCACAGACAACCTCCTTGGGCTTAAAACACTTCCAAGCCAATCAAATGCATCACTATTATCTTGCTGAGTGGGTCAGCCGCAGAATACCAGCTCACTCCCACCTGGAAGCTCTCCCTTTCCCGACCGGACCAAAGGAAGACAAGGAAACCGAGTTACCAAGGGCAGGGACAGGGGCTGGTCATGGGACAAGTGCAGCCAGGGGACACCTGATAAATTAAATGGCCCATGGGAGGCAGTTCACACTCAAAAGAGCAATTTAAACTATTTATGATCTCTGATGGGCCTTGAATGAGTGACAACTTCCTAAGGAAAAGATCTTGAAATGATTACAGAGAGAGTACAGAGGATGGCTGCTCCGTGCTCCCTGGAGGTCACAGAGGACAATGGCTATTAGTCGTATTAAGGAGGAACGAACACATGGAAATGGTGCTAGTACATAGTACAACTGCAGGCAGCTTGACCTTGCCATTAGGTCCTGGGCACCTCATCCCACAAAGAAATAGAAGAGGCACAGGAGGCCCACGGGATGATTAGCGCACCGGTGAGGAAATGCTTGATTACATAATCAGCTAATTAGGAAGAAGAAAGGAGCAGATGGACAGAGGGGTGGACACAGAAAGAAAAGGACATGGAGGTGACTGAGGCCCCGAAGGTTCTAAATTAGACTCTTATTAAACATCCATGAGGCTGTTTTTCAAAGAGAACTTCCAGTGGATCAACAAATTCTTTTGAGGAAATAAAAGGCCAGCTCGGCCAAGCCGTTCAAAACACCTAAATAAATAGGTGTCTGTTTGGAATTAACAAAAAAATTTAACCACTTCTGAACTATGTTGTTTTATCTGGGAAACTGGATAAAATAGTGTCCTGAACCCAGTTGTTCACGGTGGTCAGGAAAGTTGCGGTCAGCTGGAAAGGGGGGATGAAAGGCTCACTCTGACATCAGGGTCAGCAAACCAAGGCCCACCGGCCAGTTCCAGCCTGGTGCCTATTTTTGCAATATTGGCAAGCTAAGAAAGAGTTTCACATCCTAAAATGGTTGGAAAAAATCAAAGGGAGGATAATATTTCATGACCCATAAGAATGGTATGAAATGCAAATTTGTGTGTTCGGGAGGTTTTACTGGAACACAGACACACCCATTCATGTCTGTATCGCCAACGGCTGCTTTGGCCCTGTAACAGCTGAACTCAAAATTTGTAACAGAGACTGGCCCACACATCCAAAATATTTACTCTCTGGACCTTTTCAGGGAGTCTGCCCACCCCGGCTCGTGTGCTGTGTTAAATGCCTTCAGTGTGGCCGAGGCCCTGGACAGCTGCCAGGGTGCTGCAGTGTCTGGTCTGCAGCTGGATGGTCATTTACGTCTGCTGCCAGGGTCCTGGGCCTGGGCCCCTGGGAGGTGGGGGCGGGGGGGGGGTGGAAGGGGAGGCAGCAGGTGGAGATGCTCAAAGGAATCAAGAAAAAGAAACTGAGTGGGGAGGGTAGAGCTCAGTGGTAGAGCGCATGCTTAGCATGTACAGGGTTCTGGGTTCAATCCCCAGTACCTCCGTTCAAATTTTTTTAAAAAAATAAAAAGAAAAACAAATCAAAGGAAGTTGAACAGCAGCTAAGAGGGCCAGACAGCACAGCAGGACCCAATCAGGCTGCCTAGCTGCCTGCTGGGGTCCAGTAGAGGCCTCGCAACAACCTGGAATCAGATACTCAGAGGCCTTGACTCCACAGCAACCCTTGGAGAGCACGCAAAGGCCATGCACCAGGGCTGCAGAAGACCTGATCTGTCAGCGCGTGGACGGCCCAGGTGTGTAAGACACATCTCAATTTTACACAAAGCTTTTTCTGAAAAAAATACATAAACTGTAGGGGAAAATATAATTTTGTTCATATAAATATAGTGTTCAGTATTGTGCATCCATTTTAAAAAAATACCTTTTTGCTGTGAATAGTCTATATCCCTAAATAGAAGGCTAAGATCACAGAGCTCAAAAGAAACATCTTTTATCTGTGAACACAGGTTGCAGCAGAAACACACCTGAATCTACAACCTAAGGGGAATTATCCAAATTCTATATTCATCTGTGTGGTCCCTGGTTTTTTATTTTTGAAAAGAAGAATATAAAACTTTCACCTTTGCCAAGATGTGTGTCACCAGGCTCTGCCACTAGGGGGTAGCATGACCCATTATTTTACCTTTTTTCAGCCTTCCGAATATCCCTAAAACTAATTCACTAGAGTCACAAGGAAACTTGTATATGTAATGCTCTCTATTGTATGTATTATATATAATCTATAATGTACTATACATTACATAAAATATAATCAAATGATATATTGCATATATAGTATATACTTGGGGAGAATGTAAAAAATGTATCTTCTGCACAGGTAAAGAAAGTCTCAGTAGAGCAGAGAATTCAGCTGGAATTCACAGGTTCAAAGTAAAAGAAGGTAGCAGAAGGACTGCTTAACGTCAAGAGAGGAATAGGTATACAAGAGCCTTTCCACCAGAAAATTCCAGAAAGGGCTTAGACCACCTAAAAGGTGAGTAACAAAAGGCTTGTGGAAGGAAAGGCAGGACCAGAGTCATGGGATGTACTGCCAGTATCTAAGGAATCTGAGAGATGCCAAATCTAAATCAGAAACCAGGAGACCGTAACGCACAAAACCAGAGGTCAGAGAGCCAAGATGACGTGAGTGAGCCCCGAGGTCTTCGGGTGAGTTCTGAGCTGTGAGTAAAGCCAGGTCAGGAGCCCAGGTTACAAACAGCAGCAAATGGACATTCCAAATAGCTCGGGGGAGGGGGAGGTCACTCATTTGGAATTTCAAAAATGTGACTTGAAGTCCATTTCCAAAACAAGACTAGGAGTGGCAGAAGGAAGATTAAAATTCCAGCCCCTTCAGACTTTCTGAAACATAAAACCCTGAATGTTTGGGTGTAATTTATCCAGAAAACATCTGTCAGTTTCTAACATCCACTTCTGGGGCCAGGTTGGGAAGCACTGTAATTGAAGGACTTTCCCAAATCTTGAAGTTGACTATGACAGACAGTTCCTAGAGTACATGTGAGCATCCCTTTACCACTCAGAATTAAAGTTGCCTGCTGCACGGTCCACACACACGAAATGCCTGCATCGTGCTTTTCTCATAAATCACTTCATTTAATCCCCATCAAAGACCCACGGGTAGGTGTTAATATCATACTTGTTGTCCAGATGAAGAAACGGGCTCAGAGAGCTTAAGTCACTTGCCCAAGGTCACAGTAATGAGCATCGGTGCCAGCATTTAACATCTGAATTGCCTGTTCTTTCCATCACATTTGCTGCCTCCAAGTAGAAGTATTTCTCTAAGAGCCAGGAGGTGTACAAGAAGGCAAGCTACAACAAGAGGAAGATATTTGTATATATTAAAAACAAAAGAAAAGAACCATAAACAATGAAATTTTTTGGAAGGCCAATAGGGAGCCAGAGGTCATGGAGAGAAACAAGAACAGGAATCAGAGGAGAAGGGAGGATTGAATTCAGAAGGCAGGAGAAAGGAGGAAGAGGGGCACTAGACTGAAAATGTCACTCCAAAGCAGGGGCAAAGTGTGCCTCCTGCACTTAGTAGCCAAAAGTAGTGAGGGAATCTTTCCTTGGCCAAGTAGGGGAACTAAGAAGGATGTCTGGGACATAATGAGAGCTCAAAAGGGTTGTGGAACGAATGCAGGAAGAAGACGGGTTTCTCGACTCTTTTATTGGCAAAGGGCTGCAGTGGGAGTAAGGGGGTTCCGGGGGCGGGACAGAAACAAACAAATTTAGAGCATCCAAATTAGGTTTCTCTCCTGAGCTGCACAAAGCTCCATTCTTTGCCTAACGACCTAAGCCGGAGAGTCTCTGCCCTGAAAGGTTTCCAGCTGGTCAGAGAGCAGTGATTTTGTTTCTGCCATTGAAGCCTTCATCCGGGGAGGGGCTACTGGCAATTCCAGGGGCCAGGCCCCCAGGGCAGGATTCCTCGAGGCTCCCTGGAGATGAGTCACAATGGGGCCTCCATCTAGTGTGAAAAGGGAGCAGGGTGACAGGGGATGCTGGATGCTATGCTTCCCAAGTCACGTTTGGTTCTTTTTCAGCCCAGAGATCATGTAACCAGCCTGGGGTTTGCTGCTTCTCCCATCCCTCCTGCGTCTTTCTTTGCTTTCTTGTGAGAAAGAACGAGAGAGAAAGAGATGTGCCCTTAACAGTAAGAAAACAGTCCTGCATCCAACTGGAGGGCAGGTGAAGGAGGAAAAAAGTGACAAATGTGGGAGAGATGTCTGGAGAGGCTGGCTTCGTGAGAAACCTTATAGTGTCTCCTGGAGGGCTTGCTTCAATCATATGCTTCGCAATTTCAGTCAAGGAGGGGACGCAGTTGCCTCAGGTCAGGTGATCCCCAGTCAGCTGTACCAGAGCAAAGGGCTCATGGAGACCTACAGTCACCACGGGTTTCGCTTACCCATCACCTCTGGTTCCTTGAGGAACTCATCCCTCACTCCCCGTGGTCCCCTTGGGGCTGTCACACATGGTGGGCAGTGCAGGTGGGGCCCCGCACAGGGCACCCTTCCAGACAGATCCCTCCTTTCAGATTCCCTGTCTGTGCTGCCTGCATCAGGAAGGATCCAAGCAAGGCCAGCAGTGGTCTTGCCAAGGCCTGATATATGAATGGTGACAGTCCAAGCTGCTCTTTCTCTGGTGGTTTCTAAGCAGGGAGAACGTGAGTCTAACCTGATGCCACTCATCTTGTCTGCTACTCAAAGACAGTTCTCCAAGAACAAAGCCGGAGAGAGAAAGGGCTAGAAAGACAGCAGAGACAAACCTCTGCCCATGTAACCCTCGGGCTTTCCAATCACATGAGTAAACAACTGTCCTTTGTTTGGATTTGGTGTCTGCAACTTGCAGGAGAAGCACTGATTCACCACTTTTCCCAGCTTCTGCCTCTGTTTGCCCTGCAGTTTTCCCTCCCACCTCTACATATGGACACCTACAGGCTTTTAAGTCTCAACTCAAATGCCACCCCCACCCACTTCCACAAAGCCTTTCCCAACCTCCTCCTGTGCCAGCTCACCTCTCCCACCTTAGCAGGTCCCTGACACTTCATCTGTAGCTTTCCGTGTCTGTCAGGATGACATTCAGCTGCAGAGAATAAAAAGCTGACTGACTTAAAGTAGCCTAGGGATTTATTTTCTCACATAACAAGCAGCCTCAAGGAAGGCCTCACAATATCAAGGACAACAGCTCTCCAGTGCCCCTTGTCTTAGACCTGTGGCCTCATGGTTGCAAGATGGCTGCCACACATCCAGGCATCATATTTGCTTTCCAGCTTCTTCTGTTTTTTCAGAAAAACAAAAGTTTTCCTAAAACCTACCAATAGGCTTCTATGTAACGATTCATGTCCCCAGATTGCATCACCAACCACTTAGTTGCAGTGGAGGGTAGGAAATGACACTAAGTCCCACAGTCTCTCAAGTAAATGAGGAAAAGGAGAAAGAGGTTAATTACAGCTGTTGGCCAGCCTGGGAAGTGTCTGCCCTGCACTCTTAAGGCCCTGGTCACAGTCACATCTTTTCTTATACTTTGTCGCATGCTAAACCCTGAACTCCCCCTGGGAAGGGACTGAGTTCTCAGCCACTGAACCCTTCCCAGGGCCCGGCACATAACGCTTTGATAAATAAGTGCTGGGTGAACGTGTGTGCTGCTGCCTGCTCTGGCTGCTGCCTGCTCTGGCTCTTGGGACCTCCCGGCAGGCTGAGCAGACGTGTGGCTGTAGTGGGGTAATGAAATGTACACCCTTCTTTGATCTCTGAGCTCTCCTGTTTGAAATTCATCTGGTTGGCGTGGAAAGATACCAAGGATGTGTGTTTCTGTGCCTTGTCTAATCATCAGAAAGGGTTAAAACAGTTCTATTTCAGGTCTCCTATGATCAAGAAAGGTCGCCTGACAGGAGTGTCTATTTGGTGCCTTAAAGGCTAGCAAGGAATGAAGAATTAGCTCTCTCTCTGAGTATCCCCTTGATGTAGTTAGAATAAAAGCAGCAGTGACATTGCCAATGACCCAGATGTTGGAGAAACCTTGGATTAAGCCACAGAGGCCCTTGCCTCCAAATCCTATAAGATTGCATTCACACGGGCTCAACCTGCAGAACTGGATTTAAATCCAGCCCTTGAATGCTCCCCCTACCTCGGCCCTTCCTCACACCTAATCTCTTTTTGTCCTTAGAGTGTTGAAAATAATGATAATGCAGCTGCCGTGGAAAGTGGCTGTGTGAGCGATTTTTACATTAGAAAGGCTCTTAATAAAGTAAAAGTGCTTTAAGTGCAGAAGTCTCTCCTTTTACTTTCCTCCTGCCTGGATAATAAATGACATGAGGCAGTTTCAAACCTCCATGGTCTGCTGTGACAGAGGGGCTGAGACAGCCACCCTGTCTGTCCCCAGCACAACACAGCACAAGGGTGTACATGTGCGCTGGCTTATTGGATCCAGATTTACACAGACACAGCATAGTAGCAGGTGAAGACAGGGACATCTTTATGGCCCAAATCTTCTCCTCCACCTTCACCCATACCTGTCAGTAAAATAATAATAATAACAACAACAACAACAACAACAACCATTTCTGGAGCACTTACTATGTGCTAAGAACACTGCATGCATTGTCTCATTCAATCCTCCTGACCTCCCTAGAGGCTGGGTTCTATCAAGATCCCCCATTTTACAGATGAAGGAATTGAGGCTCAAAGCTCAGAGAATCCTGCACTAAGTCCCACAAAAGCTCCCACACTGCCTGGGGCCCTTCACATTAGTGCTGGGCAGTGGTTCTCAGGCAGGATTGGTGGGAACTTCGGAGACCCTTCTCAGACGACTGAGATCTCAATCTTTGGGTATAGAGCCAGTGCATCAAGGGTTTCAGCTCCCAGCTGCACTACAGGTGAAGTGAAAAAGGCACCTTTCTTAGAGTCAGACGTCTGGAGACACCGCACCAGACTGGCTGTTTGACTTTATGATGTGATTAATCCGCCCGCAGAGGAGCCGATAATGCAAACACCCTGCATGAACTGTGTGAAGGGCTCTGGGTTATAGGACACCCCGGACAGACCCGGGCTGGCGATAGCAAAGCCCAAAGCTGGCTGCTCGGAGAAGTGCACCAAGATCCTGGGGCTAGTCCCTTCCCCCACTGATTTGTCTTTTCATCCAATAAACATTTATCAAGCACTTACTCAGTGCCAGGCTGTCAGCTGCAGAGGGAGGAAGGAAGATTTAAAAGTTCCTTCCAGCCAGAGGAATTATCTTGCAGTTCTCTGCGCTCAGCGCATTTATGACCTAACCAAGGAGAGCAGCTGGAGTAAGAACAGCCACAGCCACGTGTGCACAAAGTGTCAGATGAGTGGCCCAGACCAGGATGATTTCAAAAGTTCTAACACTGGACTGATCCCCAAGGTCAAGAGGCTTCCTGTAAGGAGAGACTTGGGCTTTGCCATGCCAGTGCAGTCTTCCCAGTGGGCTGCGGGACCCAATGTGTACCAGTGGATCCAGGAGAACCCACCCCATCCCAGATCGGCTGCAGCCTGAGCAGGACTAGTAGCTGGTCCTGGAGCCTGTGACCCAGCACCCACCACCACTGATGGAGCTCCCTCCAAGCGCCAGGCTCACTCACTTTCGTTTTTTCATTGAAGTGTAGTTGATGTACAATGTTATATAGGTTACAGGAGTACAATACAGTGACTCAGAATTTTTAAAAATTGTATTCCATTTATACTTATTATAAAATATTGGCTATATTTCCCATGTTGTACCATATATCCTTGTAGCTTATTTTATACATAATAGTTTGTACCTCTTAATCCCCTACCCCGATCTTGCCCCTCTGCCTCCACTCTTCCCACCAATAACCACTAGTCTGTTCTCTATACCTGCGAATCCATTTCTTTTTTGTTATATTCACTAGTTTGTTGTATTTTTTAGATTCCACATATAAATGATATCATATGGTATTTGTCTTTATATAACTTATTTTACTTAGCATAATGCCCTCTAAGTCCATCCACATTCCTGCAAGTTGCAAAGTTTCATTCCTTTTAATGGCTGAGTAGTATTCCATTGTGTATGTATGCCACATCTTCTTTATCCATTCATCTGTTGATGGACACTTAGGTTCCTTCCATATCTTGACAATTGTAAATAGTGCCACTATAAACATTGAGGTGCAGTGAATTTTTTCAAATTAGTGTTTTTGTTTTTTTCGGATACTGAGGAGTGGAATTTCTGGGTCATATGGTAGTTCTATTTTTAGTTTTTTGAGAAGCCTCCACACTGGTTTTCACAGTGGCTACACCAATTTATATTCCTACTAACAACATACAAACTACTTTACCCTCCTTTTTTTTCTTTTAAAGTTTGTTTACTTTATTTCTGGTGCTAAAATTCATTGGGAATAAAAGATACATTTAATATTCTCAAAATTCAGCTCCAAAGCCTTTAATTATTTACATATGACAAGTGAATATTTGCAGAAAAGAAATATACATTTAATATCTCTCTGCAGTTACTTCACCCACATTTTGACCTCCATGAATCCACCCAACAATGATGGGAAAGGCACTATTATAGTCCATTTTCCAGAGAAATAAACTGATCCTCTAAGAGGTTAAGCAGTTTTCTCAAAGGCACATAACCAATCAACAGCGCAGACTCAAGCCCAGCCCTATCTGATTCCAGGGTCCCTTCCCTAAACTAGGACACAACATACAATGGGAGTTTGTAACCCGGAGTCTGAGACTGGCATGAGGGTCTACGAGTAGAATTCAGGGATCTGTGAACTTGGATAGGGAAAAAGGACACGCTTACTCAGTGGCATACTGAAGTTGAGGGCAGAGGGGCAATGGGAATCTTTGTCCCTGCAGGGATGTTTTTATCACTGATATTAAAATGGATGGTACATGGTGATGATAAAAGCAAGACTGACTTCAATTCTGTTGTTTTTAACTTTGCTAAAGAACATGTACCGTTTTTGCCTGCATGAACCTCTAATTAAAAGTCAGCATCTCCCTCAACTATAAATGTAGGCATGCTGCTCCCCCCATGTGTATATTAACAATACCTGTGATTTTTGTCACCAATAGAAATCAAAGATGTTTTGAACCACATTACAGTTGTGGCAGATACCCCCCGGTTTCCAGTATATCATTTATACTCACTGCCACTTCAAAATTACGGTGGTTATAAGATTGCTGCTAGATCTTATTTAATGGGTAATACAGAAGATTAGCTGTTACTACATTCACAGATTTGTTTTGGTTTTGGTTTTGGCTTTTAGTGTTTGGATAGACATATTTCAGTATGTTTGGTTTCCTTTGTAAGCTTATATATTATAAAAAGTGTCCGTAGTTTCCATCAGACACAAAAAGGCGAACAGTACTGGCTGCCCTCTTATAGGTAACATGCTATTTAAATGCTGGAAATATTATAATCATTGGGTTATTTTACTTTCCATGTATGTGTCTTATTTCCCCAAATAAATTACCAGTTCTCAAGAGTGTGGATTAAGTCATATATTTCTTTATTTCTTCCACAGGCCCTTAAAAAAGAGTAATCACTCTACCACCGTTTGTTGATTGACTGGCTAATAGAACTCCTTCAAGCTTCAGCGATCTAAACCCAGTTTCAAATTCAATGACCAGGAGATGAATAATATGACAGGAGGAGGAAAAGTATGGAGATCAAGTCTTCCATGTCAATTGGCAAACTGCGGGGATAAGGTGCTGGATCTTGCTTCTTAGAAACTATAAATAGCTGTAGAAGAAAAAGGTCCACTGGAATTTTCCATCAAGGCTGATAGAGTAAGGTAGAGTGCCCGGATAACATGGGAACCAAAGCAGATTCCAAACTGGGAAAATGCTCCTGGGCAGGATGGCATCATTTTTTTTACATACTGGAAGGCTTAGAAAATAATGCCAGTCAGCCTGGGAGTCTAGTATTTGCAAAGAACTCCACTCTGCACAGAGTGCACATCACTCTCTGGCACTGGAGCTGAAGAGAGTTCTGGGACCCTTTGATACCAAGAGACTCTGACTGTCCCAGTTATCTTTGTTTTTATAATAGTTTTATAATAAACTGCGAAGACTGCATGGCATAAAACAACTACCACTTTCTTTTGCTCACGGATTCTGTGGGTCACGAATTCAGGCACAGCAGGGATGGCTCTTTTCTTCTGCACGATTATCTGGGGCTTCCAGGTTGGGATTCTGCAGGCACATGGCTGGCACCTGGGCTGCGGTGGCTGGAGGATCGGCCAGCAACACTTACCTCCACGTGGGCTCTCCACGTGGGTTGGGTTTCTCATAACAGGGCAGGAGGGGGCTTCCCAAGAGAAGGGTCTCTGGAGAGCGAGCATTGTGAGAGGACCAGGTGGAAGCCTCGCAGCCTGTTCTAGCCCTTCCGTCGTACTCCATTGCCAAGGCGGTCACAATCTGCCCAGCATCAACAGGAAGGGACATAGACCTCACCCCCTGTAGGAAGAGTGCTTGAGAAGTTTTACAACCACCATACTGACCAAGTGAATATGACTGCTCCCAAGCTTAGCGAGAATACCCAGAGCCACAGGTGGGCCAGGCATGGGGTGATCTCTCATCTGGTGAGAGAAGAGGGGAAGAGTGGCCCCAACAACCCCCTCAGGGTTGTCTCTCCAGAATCTTGAGTCCACCCTGCCCCTAGACAGACACCCCCAGAGAAGTCTCAGCCGCCAACAATGCGTCACAAATGAAAAGATCTCTCCTGTCAGCGTCCTAACCCACTACCCCACCCTGATTGCCATTCCTCCTACACATCCTTAAGCCTCCAAATTACCCTCTAGCAAAAAACCTGTTCCCACAAAGTTCGTTCTGTGTGCTGGTGTGTCTCATTGTTCTTCTATTAAGACACATCATTCACAAACACCATGTTTCTCAAAAGAGACCCTCAGCTGCCACTTACATAACAGAACTTGGCAAAACAGATGGAGCGCTCCAGTGGTGCCTCTGCCTGGGGCAGTATATGCTAATATCTTGGCACAGACACCTTGAACTTCTTCAATTCCCAGCTAAGTTCCATCAGCTGGAAAGTTCGAAGGGGTGGTGTGCAAGATCTTAGAATAGTGAGTGGAGGAAGCTTTTCTTTTTCCCCAAGAAAACAGAACCATCTTCTCATCAGTCATATGATTGGAGAAATCTATAGAGCTACTCTCCAAAATCAGCCGGAAGGGAGGAAGCTCTATGCTATCTAAAGAAAGGTACTACCCATAGAAAGAAGGGACATGGTACCCAGGACTTAGGAGCAAAGGGCATTTCAGAGAGGGGGAATAGCATGCACAAAGATGGGGAGGCAGCAATGTTCTTCCCAGAATATCAGGATGGCTGGCCTACCTGGAGTGGAAGGTTTGGGTTTGGGAGCTGGAGAGATGTATCCTTTTGTCTACCCAAACCAGCACCCCCACCTTCTTTGGGAAACAGCTCCTTCCCCATCTGGTTCTCTATAGCCCCAGGACGGGCATGTGACTCAGGCTGGGCTAATCCTAGTAACTGGTCCCTTCGACATCAGTGATTGGCTCAGGGATATGCAAATGACCAAGCCAGGCCAATCAGAGCCCATGCTCCAGAATGTTTCCAACTGGAGCTCATGAGAAGAGCTCACATTTCTCTCTGATTTTGAAGGAAGAGACAGGAGCATGTACAGAGCTGAAGAACCAAAACTCTTCCATCGGAGTGGCTTCAAATCCTAGGCCCACCTCTTTCCTGCTTCTGTGAGTTGGTGCGAGTTCTTCACCAAGGTCCCACTTCTTCATCTGTAAAACAGGGGTAACCATGCCCCCTCAGAGGGCTGTGCTGAGGATTAAATGAGAATGTATGTCAGGTGCTTAGAACAGTGCCAGGACTTACCAAGAGCTCCGTAGATGGTTGTCATTACGTTAAAAACAACATCTCCAGAGCTGCCTACCCCATGGCAACAGCTTTAGGGGTAAGTCAGTCCTCGAAAGAGGAGGGGATTGAGCAACCTACCCTCTGTGCAATTTGGTTATAGGAATCAACAAATTCTTTTTTTTTAATTTAAGCTGATTTGGTTTTGAATTCTGTCACTGGTGCCCAAAAAGGGGTTGAGTGATTTTAAAAAAAAAAAAAATTTTTTTAAGGACAAAAATACTTAGAAATACAGCCATATGTTTCTCTAATTAAACAATTCATTTCAATAATGCTAGTTTTGTGACTATTTCTTTTCTGTGGTTCCTTTCCCCTAAGATTATTTGCTAAACTCCTGAAAATACAAGTCAAGCTGGAGGAAGTTTCAAAAAGAAGTTGGGATGGGGACAAGAACACATGTTAGAGATGTAGAGAAGATTAAGTGGTCCATCTGCCTTGTGAGTTCCAAGCTCTGAGAACCCCCTGACCCCCTAACACCCTGACTCCCAATTCTCAAACCAGTAACAGCCCAGAGCGCTAGCTCAGAGCTCAGGTTCAGTATCCCAGGTTACAAATGGAATCAGAGAGGCAGCATTCTCCTAAGAAACCAAATTGAAAAGCCAAGGAAACAGGAGAAGAATGCTCGCTCCCACCGCTGTAACTTAACACTGTTGTGAGAGAATAAACCATAAACATAAGAAAAAATACCATTATTTGCAGCTAGTTTCCACTCTATACCTGTAAAGCAAAGAGAATCATGTTTTAAAAAAAAAAAAACCTGTTAAAATCAATAGGAAAATTCAATAAGGTGGCTAGCCATAAAAATTTATACAAGAAAATCAATAGTTAGCTACATACACATAACGTATTTGAAAATATAATGAAAGAAAAATCCCACTTAAAAAGGGACAACTAACAATAGTCAAAAAGTCAGAACAAACAAAATAAGGATAAACCTAATACGGAATGTGCAGAAACTAAATGAAGAAAAACTTTAAAATGCTAACGAGAGCCTTCCATTAATTTGTAGAAGCTGGACAGATGACAAGATAGAGCTGGAGAATACACATATGGTGCCAGAGAAGAAGGATCAGAGAGCCCAGATAAAAGGGGAAACAAGCAGAGGTGGGAAGGCAGAGCCTGGACTTCTCCTTGGGCCAGTGCAGTGTGGTTGCAGGTGCTGTCCTGGGGTGCGCGTGGCTCTGGGCATGGCTGGGGAGGAGCTGACCTACCTGCCCGTCACCCAGCTCTGAGTCACTGCTCCCTTCCTAGGGACAGGTTGCACTCCAGGCCCCCAAGATTTAGAGGCAGACCTGCGGGCTGAACAAGCCAGCAAAAGTGATCACTGGGCAGCAGAGACACAGCTGTTAACAAAAGCAGCATCCCATCCCAGTGGAATAAAAATCAGACCTGTTTTTAAACAGAGATTTTAGTATTATTTATGTATGATGAGGCCAACAGATCAGGAAATGACTGCCACTGAAAGAATAGTTTGTGTCTTTTCAACAAATGGTGCTGGAGCAATTGGACATTCACATGTTAAAAAAATAATAAATGTAGACACAGAAGGTATACCCTTCACAAAAATTAACTCAAAATGGATCACAGATCTAAATGTTAAACACAAACCAATAAAACTCCTAGAAGGCAACGTAAGGAAAAACTCAGACAACCTTGGGTATAGTGATAACTTTTTAGATAAAACACCAAAAGCAGGATCCATGATATAATAATTGATAATTTGGACTTCATTAGAATTTAAACCTTCTGTTCTGCAAAAGGCAATGTCAAGAAAATGTGAAGACGAGCCACAGACTGGGAGAAATTATTTGTAAAGGACATATCTGATTAAGGACAAATCTGATAAAGGACTGTTATCCAAAATACACAAAGAACTCAAACTTCAACAATAAGAAAACAACCTAATTAAAAGATAAGCCAAATTTCTCAACAGTCACTTCACCAAAGATATACAGATGGTAAATAAGCATATGAAAAGATGTTCCACATCATATGCCATCAAGGAAATGCAAATAAAAACAAGATACTACTTTCCACCTTTTAGAATGGCCAAAATCCAGAACACCGACAACACCAAATGCTGGAGAAGATGTGGGGAAATTGAAACTGTCTCATGCAAAATGGTACAGCTGCTGCGGAAGACACTTGAGTGGTTTCTCACGAAACTAAACACACTCTGACCATAGGATCCATCAATCACAATCCTTGGTATTTACCCAAAGGAGTTAAAAACTTATCTTCACACAAAAACCTGCATGTGGATTTTTATAGCAGCTTTACTTATGGAAAGTAAACTTGAAAGAACCAAAATGTCTTTCAGTAGGTGAATGGGTAAATAAACTGTGGCTTATTTAGACAATGGAATATTATTCAAAGTTAAAAACAAATGAGCTATCAAGCCATGAAAAGAAAAGAAGGAACCTTAAATGCATATTACTTAGTGAAAGAAGCCAATCTGAAAATGCTCCATACCATATGATTCCAACTATATGACGTTCTGGAAAAGGCAAAACACAGAGACAACAGACATATCAGTGGCTACAAAGGTGGTGGATGAATAGATTAAGCAACAGAAATTTTAGGGCGGTAAAAACTATACATTTGTCCAAACCCACGGAACGCACAACACCCAGGGTGAATAGTCATGTAAACCGTGGACTTTGGGTGATGGTGACGTGTCAGTGTACGTTCACCGATTATAACCAACGTACCACTCTCTAGGGGAAGTTGACTGGATAGTGTGGGATGCTATAAAGGTTTGGGGGGCGGGGGGCAGGGTACATGGGAAATCTCTGAACCTTCCCATCAATTTTGCTGTGGACTTTGAATTGCTCTTAAAAAATAAAGTCTTAATTTTAAAATGATAATTAATTGATTGATTGATTTTTAAAAGATAAGTTTGTTATACTCATAGGTCCCAAAAGAAGGGGGGGCATGCCATGACGCCGAGGGACACACAGGGAAGAACCAGGGCCAGTCAGGAAGCAGAAGGAGCAAGGAGAAAACGGGGGCACGAGCCTTTATTGCGGTTTCCATGTGAAGAAACAGGTGAGGCAGGGCAAGCAGGCATGGCATTGGCTAATCTGAATGATTCACTGGGCCCTGGGGCAGAGGGAGTCCTTACTTGTCTGGTACCTGACCCTCAGGTGATGTGATCAGGGCAGGAGAATAGTGGCCCAGAGTGTAAGAATTTGATAAAGGAGGGCTTTGATAGATAAAGAATTTGATAAAGAATTTGATTGGGGGTATGGGCTCTGGATTGATGAGTTATTTGCTCTCTAGAAATTAGCTGTCCCTGGGAGGAGATGTCTCTCCAGAGTCAGCAAGGCCCCAAGATGGCAAAGCATCAAAAATACAAAACAAAAAAACATGATGAATACACTCTCCCATGACGTTAACCAGTTCACGAAGCATTTTCACCTCTATGAGCCTGTATCTTCTTCATTACTTCCCTGAGAAAGAAGAAACCTGGGGCAAAAGTCCACATGCCCAGTTTCCTGCAGCTCATCTTGCATAAACCAACTACCCAGGGTTACATGTGGCTCCTGGGTGGCAGAGTTAGGACAAGAATTTGCATCTTCCAACTACCAGACCAACATAGAGTTTCCTGTACAACACTCAGTAGCTAACTTCATGCATACATATCTACTTGTTGATATAAAGGATGGGCGAGCGGTGCCTGACAATCCCTGCCTTAGCAATGAGCTAAGGGTTAAAGGTATTGAAGCTCTGTTTTACAATGTAAATGTCATCTAGGAATGTGGACACCTAAACCACTATCTTTTGTTAATCCCACAGCCCAGAGTAGTTAATCACTAACTTTTCTCTGTGCTACCCAGAGAACGCTAACCTGGAACGGGTCTGAACTACACACTTGAATAGTCTGGGGATGGGTCTGGCAGGACACCTGTGTTCTGGTCTCAGTGTTTTCACCTGTAAAACAAGGAGGGCTGGATCTGATTTTCTCTAAAATCCTGAGGTCAATGCCTCCCTTTCATCTGGGGCTAAACTCTGCTTTGTACATGTTTTAGGAATCTTGGCACAAGAGTGCCCTGCCCCGTTTGGCATTTTAATCCAAATCTCTTCATTCTGTTAGGCAGTGGTTTAGAGCTTTTTACTCATTTAACAGGTAGATCTTTTTGAAGTTCTCATTTAAAATAATTTGATATTCAAGCAGCATGTGTGTGGTTGAAAGTCATAAAATTATTCATTTGAAAGACTTCTCCTTTTCTCTCGGATACCAATTTTGAAGTGTGTAGCAGTTCCCTGGAGCAAAGCTTGCTGCCTAGAAAGCCTTTTTTCAGCAATGCTTTGCCACCATCACTAAATTGAGTTATTCCGACAGCCTTTGATGCAATGGGCTTTTTTTTCCCCTAAGTGTGTGTATGAAAGCTGAACAGCAACATAATTTAATTCCTCAAGATTTCCTTTTTAATCACCAGGGTGGTTCTTCTGGGGTACAGAGAGTTGACCCCATTTTCTCAAGCTGAAATTCATTTAGGTCAAATAATTCTTGGAATTTGAATTAGGTATTTTTCTCCTTATCAGTCAGCATGAACTTGGAGCTTCATTTTCCAGCAGCTGGCAACGTCTGTGCTACAGATGATTTAAGGAAACCAAATGTGGACAAGGAAGATATTCACAACACACTGAATTCTGTCAGCAAAATTCCTCATGACGCTCTGAATTGATGTCAAGGTACAATTGTGTTAGGTGTCTGAATTCCTTTCACAAAAGGAAAATGAGACAATTATCAAGGGCTAAGAATGTAATCAAAGTAACACAACCATTTTACTGTTGAATAAGAAATCTTTCTGTAAACACTATGGCAAATTATTCCAGAATAAAAAACTATTTACCCCAAGGGGATTCTATTGAAAAATGTGTAATGAAAAGTTAAGGGCCATCTTCCTCTCCACTCTAATGTGCAGTCCCAGCATTAAAGTCTGATTATTTTTTCAACAAGCAAGGGACAAATCTATCTATCTATAATAAAGCACCAAGCTACAAGGTGTTTCTCCACACAGGGATTGAGTTTAAGTATATAAATACTTCTATGTGGTTTGTCAATTTCCTTTAGTAATTAAAAACAATGCCAATTTAGGTTCTCCCAGTGGAAAAGGATTCTGTGAAAACTAATTAAAAATGAAAGCAGAAGGTGGGTTAACTTAAAGTGACCTAAGGCAGAGCATCTCTGGTGACTCCTGCATCTCCACCCCTTAGCTGCCTGCAGATTCTTAACTTCATTTATTTGACCATCTGGGCATCCAGTGAATTAAGCTCCATACTCTCAGAATAGAATTTTTAGGAAGACAAGGAGGGGCTGGGGTAGATCCCCAGACCTGGTCCCCAAGAGGATGTCTGTTTAAGCCCTCGGGATTCAGGCTAGACCAGGGTAACATGAGAGCATTTTTCTCCCCACCAAGGCAACAAAAAACATCCCCAGCAAAAGAGAGACGCCTGAGACACCTTTATGTCAATTCCGTAAATACCTCCTGAGCATCAATATGCCCAGCACTATAATCAAGGATTCAGGCATGAGATGATACAGATCCTGCTCTGGCACACATTAAGCACTTGGTATTTACTGAATGAAGAATCAGCCGAGGGAAATGGCAGTGTGAACGGGAAGAATGAACAGAAAGACACTGAGCTCATAGTAATCACACAAAAAACATTTGAGGAATTAACGAGTGGGTGGATGGAGAAATAACAGGCGAGGGAAATTGAACTCTGGCCCCCAAGGTTTTAAAACTTGCAGCCGATATCACAGGAATACCATGGATGCAGTAGGGGATTTGGAGGGGAAAATTCAAGGCTACCTTAGCTTATGGTAACAACAGGACATTCTAGTGTAGATGTGTCGTCCACCTCTCCTCACCTAGGACCAGCCCAGAGCTGGCACAGACTGCTCTAGGATGGAGCCCCAAGAGGAGGACTCTGGAGATCCAAGATATAGTTATAGAAAGAGAAATTCTCGCAGATGGGGTTTCATTACAGGCCTATATTTCAACCACCCATATGATGGCTTGTGTTAACTTACAGCTTGTGTTACCCAGCTTTTCCTTAGATGAGCCCCAGATCTGCTTTTCTATAATAGCTCAGTTAGATCTTGTCATTTCCAGAATTTTACATTTCCATCTTTTTAAGTCAATTTGTCCATAGTACCTAAAAACGTATGTTCTTTGGGTCTATCTACTCCATCCAGTTTTGCCCAGCCTCCTCCCTCAGTGGACAGAGCCAGCATTCATTCCCTTTGCTTTCCTGAGACTTGGCGGAGCTGCTCTTTCTTATTTAGAAGGAGTGAGGAGTCTGGTGTCTGGAAGGAGAAGCCATGGGTTCAGGATTAACCAAGCCCTATTTGTTGTTCACAGTTGATGAAAATGATCAGTTTTTCAAAATTCCACTTTCCCATGTAGTGTGACCCCACCACCACCGCCCGGCCCGTGACCTGCACTGAGAGTCAGGGTCCACCTGCTTCCTCTGGACGCCTCCATCCCAGCAGTTGGAGGGACCAGGGTAATGGGGAGGCCATGGGCATAGGACTGGCCACACTCGACTAACCCAATGGCATCTCTGTGGCCATTCACAAATGAAAGACAAACAGAAGCCAGGAAGAAGCCAGAGGAAACTTCCTGCTAAGCACCCTGCCCTGAATATAAACATGCCCAAAGATGTCATCAGTCTCAACACTTGTGCTGGAAGATCTTTTAGACAAGACTGCCTAGTCTGCTACTTCTGCTAGCCATGTCTCACCATTAGCATTTTTGCCTTCTTCACTGTCCACTTATATCTAACATTTTCTTAATAATTTTGTTTAAATCGACTCAAATTTTTTTTAAATAAAGTTACTTTAAAAGAAAGTAGTTAATGTCAGTAGAAAACAAACTTGTGGTTACCAACCTCAGGGAAAGGGAGGGTGGGAGGAATAACTTAGGAGTATGGGACTAACGGATACAAACTACTGTACATAAAATAGATAAGCAATAAGGATTTACTGTACATCACAGAGAACTATATTCAATATCTTGTAATGACTTAGAATGGAAAATAGTCTGAAATACATACACATATATACACGACTGAATCGCCTTGCTGTACACGTAAAACTAACAAATATTGTAAATCAACTATACTTCAATTTAAATTTTTTAATTTTTAAAGTTATATCACTGTTACAAAAAGAAAACTAATGTCATTTGTCATATAAATAGGAGGTAACCATAAAAATAAATATAATGAAAAACACGATCATAACATTCTCACTAACTCTGAAACTAAGCCCTACTCTCTGTTAAAGAGAGATTAGCCAGTGCCTAGAGAGGGTGTTAAAGATGTGTTAGCATCAAATTGAGACCTTCTCTTTTTGACCAGAAGCATTGAAAACAAATTCATCATCAAAACAATAAAAACTTATACAACACTATTTGCCAGGCACAGTTCTCATGTCAACACCAAAAGGTAGTGATCAATCTCCTCCCCTTGAGAAACATGGAAACTGAGACACAGAGAGATTAAGTAAAGGGTGAACCAGGATTCAAGCCAGTGTGACTCTAAACAGAATCCCTTTCTCGTGATGTTACTTAGTGTTGTACATCCATCACCTAAAATCCCCACCCCTTAGCAACCGGTGAGCAAGGGCATCCTGAATTAGAAGGAAGACACGGAGCCCAAGTTCACACATTTAGAGTCAGGACTAGTATTCCACTACACAGAGACCTTGATGAAAACAAATCCTGCTCTCAAGGTCAATCTGCCTTTTGGACTTGTTACCTTCAGCAAGTATTTCTTCTACAACTCACTGGTCCTTTCCATTTCTAGGTGAGCTCTGCCCGTGGTTCTGTTTCTTGTTCAGATAACGTGGTCCTTCTGAAAAGGACACATTTCAAGACACTTGAACATTTAGTACTTAATTTTCAGCTTTACCATCTTCAGGCTTCAAGTCTTATCACATGATTCTTCTAGGGATGGGGAAAAAAAAAAAAAAAGACATCCCATCCAGGTCCCTAAAATTCCTGCAGGAAAACATGAAGGAGGCAGAAAAAAGGAGCTTCTCAGCCTCCCCAAGGCTGATTAAAGAGGCAGCAGCAATTCCAACCATTTTAGAATTATTGACTGATGGAGGTGCTGCTGGTAATTGCTGACGCCAGGGTTGGCAACTTAATATACCTGTGTTTGGATTAGTTAATAGTTCAATTCCATGAAGTTATGATTGTAAATCCCAGGACTGCTGGCTTAGCTGTAATTTGCAGCTCAGAACTATCTGTGAAGTTGCCATTTACAGTCAATTTCCTCAGAGACAGAGACAGAAAGAAAGAAGAAAATGAGAAGAGAGATATGTAAATATCAAGTTCACCCTTTCAGTGGAGTCCCAGGAGAACCACGGTGAAGGTGACAGCACACACACTGACCACAAGTCACGCCTTTGGAGTGGCACACTCTTTGATTGGAATCTGCATGATGGGCATGGGTGGTGGACAGTGTACCAGCCTACTCCCCGCATCCCCACACAGCTCCCTGCTTCACTGCTCATCCTCACCCTCAGGTCCCTACCCTACCCCCTGGCCTGTCTCTTGGCCTCTCCTGGCTTGAATCCTCTCCAAACATCTCATTTAACACTGCTAAAGCCATCGTGATCATGTCCCTCTTCTAAGGACAGGCCAGAAACAGTTTCTGGTATAGCCCTGCAGGCCCAAGCGGGGCCCAGGAAAAGGCTTGTTTATAGAAGCTACTGTCTAGCTTTGCTACCTGCTAAATCATCACTTGCATAAAAAGCCAGGTCCTTCTTGCAGAGTGATGGAAATGTTAGCTATCTTGATTGTAGTGGTGGATTCGTGGGTGTATACATCTATCAAAATTCATCAAACTGTACATCTGAAATATGTGTAGTTTACTGTACAGGAACCATACCACAATAAAAGTGTTTAAAAAAAAATAAAGCCAGGTCCTCGCTGAAGGTACAGCAGGACAGACCACTCCCAGACTGGACCATGTTTACAAAACATGTGCAGAAACAAGCTAAAATAACTATGAAACCAACAAAAGGGAAGGAATTGGAGTCATTTACTGTAGCCAATGGCAGCCTGTCCCTTAGAGCCCAGCCAGGGGAATGCCATCTCCTTTCTTGGCCAGCAGTCCCCACGTCCCAGTTTCCAGCAGTGGGGCCCTAACTTTGGACTCAAACAGGCAGAGCCCTCCACCTACTGCCTTGCCCTTTGATTAAACCCCTGTCCTAAAGGAGGCAAGATGGGGTTTTCTTGCCCTCTCCCAAGCTAGAACGATCAAAGGCCACCCCCAAGGCTTTGGTGAGGTGAGAAAAAGAGATTCCAGGAGTGTATTCATGCTCTTGACTTTTGCTGTAAGAGGAGCTCATCTTAGCAATTGAAAGATGCCAGTCTTTCCGCTCTGGGACGTCTGGGAAAACCAGGCCCAGACCCAGAGGCAGGTTTTCCAAGAAGATAATGAGGTCCCTTCTGAGGCCCTGGGTTGAGGGAGAGGGGTTGCCAAGGACTCATAAGGTCAATGACTTTATAGAATTTGCAAAAGCAAGACATTTTTGTATTTTTTTCTTAAAGAAGACTCCCAAGACAGTATAGACTTCAGGCCCTATAAAATCTGATTCCACCCCCGCCCGCCCAGACCTGGGGCCAAGCCCACAGCCCCTCCTACTACTTGCACCAGCCCACCTGCCCAGTGCTAACTGGCAGACACACTGACCACAGGAACCCGAGGGCAGAGGAGGGGAGAGTGGGGCCCAACCAGAGGGAGAAGGTGCCAGGAAAGCGGGACCTTTTGAAGCGCCCCACCCCCACCCCGGAGAGGGCCTCTGAGGGGACAGGGGAGCTGCAAGGCAGAGCGCTATTTCCCAAGGTCCTTTGGACTCACAGTGTAGTCGAGGCAGCAAAGTGCAGTGGAGCCAGGCTGCCTGGATTCGAGACAGACTCTACCACTTACTGGCTGGGCGACCACGGGTAAGTTACTGACCTCTCTGTGCCACACAGTCCCCTCATTGGTCAAATTGAAGAGTAGCTACCTCACTGGATTGTGGGGATTGAATGAGCACACGCTAGAGAAATGCTTAGAACAGTGTGTGGCATAAAGAAGATGCTAGACAGTGACAGTACCTTCCCGCTCTTTTCAACATTAACCACAGAGCTAAGGTATTCTATAAGCAATACCAAGACAGCTGTAAGTTTTGTCATCCAGTCACCTAGCAAATGGCCGCACTACCTTCCTAAGACACCCGGAGGCAGCTCCCCTGACCTCCCGTGTACTCGCTACACCAGCAGGGGACACCTGCCCGCCTTCCAGCATCCTCCCGACTTACTCCCACACAAACTGCCCTTTCCCACTGGTAGCCTCCTTCTCTCTGCCACAATCCAGACTTGCTCCTCTCAGCCTCAAACCTTTGCTTTCCCCAGTCAGGAGTGCCTATCACCCTCCCCTCTGACTCCAAATCTCTGAATTCCTATGATACCAAGGTATTTTTTTTTTCATTCTTGCACTTACTGATTGCCCTCTGGCTCAGTTAAAGAAAGAATCTCTTTGTATTTCATGTTAATTATTATCTGAGCCTCAGCCAAAGAAGGAGAACATAAAGAGGAACAGGCACTGTGGTGATTGCTACAGGCATCCCCACATCATTCACTCATTCACTGATTCATTCATTTGCCCCATGGTTACCGGGTGCCCGCCGTGGGCTTTGACTCTACAGAGGGGCACAGTGCTAAAGGGCAGGGAGCAACAGATTCACCTGAGGGGTTTCTGAAGTCCGGACTCCCAAGTGTGGGGTTGGCTCTGTGAATCTGCGTTTCTAAAAAGATGCCAGATGATTCAAACACTGCTGGTTCAAGATCACACTTCACGTTGCCAAGGAGGCAGCACCCGCTCACTGACTGATTTCTGATGATCACTAACTCACAGTCAGCTCCCATGCACTAGTCACTCACCTTTGCAGGCATGTGCAACGCCCCCACACCCTTCATTACATAGCTGCCCTGTCTTCCTCAGAAAGTCTCTCCACCCCCTACACACCCCCACACACACGTGCACACACACGATATTCTCTATTTCTGCTCCTTATTTGTCTCTCTTATAGAACTTTCCAGAATTTGTTTTTGGTATTTGTTTGTTTACTTGTCTCTCTCACTAGAACAGAAATTCCATGACAGCAGGAACCATGTCTAATTTCATTCTTCTATGTATCCCCAGTGCCAGCACAGAGTCTGGGACACAGCAGGTGATCAGAAAATATGTTGATCTGTTAACTAATTCCTTCGACAAATATTTAATGAGTATTTACTCTGCGCTAGGCACTGTTCTGGATGCTGGGGAGACAGCAGCAGACAAAAGTGCCAAAAATCCATATTCTTGGAGCATGTGTTTTCATGGGGGACTAACAATAATAATAAATGAGTATTATTACAAATCACTAAATTGTATAATATGCTATAAGGTGTTATATATGCTATAGAAAAAATAGAGCAGAGGAGGGGAGCAGGGATGGTTGATGAATGAACCAGGTTAGGGTTGAGATTTTAAATTGGGTGGTCAGATGGGCCTTTTGGAAAAGGTGACATTTGAACAAAGACTTGGGATTTGAGGGAGTTTGCCATGTGGATGGATATCTTTGAAAAGAGCTTTCCAGCCAGTGTGAAGTCCCTAGGGCAGCACCGTTCAGCAGAACCGTCTGTGATGGCGGAAATGTTTTATGTGTGCCCTGTCTAATATGATAGTCACTAGCCTCAGGTGGCAGGTAGGTGCAGAACTGGGCAATGCAGTCCTCAGTGTGAATTGAGGGCAGGCATGATGGAGAGAGTCGGGGAAGGTAGGAGCAAATGAGCTCAGAAAGGTAAGGTAAGGTCAGGTGGGAGGACCTTGCTGGCCATCACAAGGACTCCAGCTTTTATTCCAAGTGAGATGGGAGTCATTAGAGGGTTCTAAGAAGAAGAGTGATATGATATGATTTATGCTTCAAAGGATTCCTCTGGCTGCTGTGTTGAGAATAAACTGTAGGGGCTGAGAGTAGACACAGGGAGACAAGTCAAGAGGCTGGTGGGGGAGGGCAGGTCAAAGATGATGGCGCATCAGAGCAGGATAGTGGCAGTTAAGGAAGTGCTAAGTGTCAGGTTCTAGATATATTTTGAAGATTGAGCCCAAAGGATTTCCTGACAGGTGCTGATTAAAACATACATTAAGCTCCCAATCTATGCCAGGCACTAGCTACGAACTTCTTTTAAGCCAGATTTGCCAAAGAAATGTCACCGAGGTTTTGACTGGTTCCAGCGTTTCCCAAGACAGATTGCATTACGGGGCTGTTTCTCACTTTCAGTCTCCCACAATTTGGTCTTCAAACATCGCCTCTTCAGATTGGAGCCAATAGAACTTGCTGGCACCGGGAAATTTGTTGTTAGCATTCACCCAGCATCACTCTATTGTATGCACATTAAGAAAATAGATGATCCAGGTGCTACATAAATCCTTCATTCTCCTGCTTTATTCCTCTGTCCATCACCTCCTCGTCTATTCTTGATATTCAGGTTTTGCATTCAAGGCCAGGTCAGCTCCCTGGAGGACTTCCATCTTCCTCTTCTCACATCAGCCACATCTGTCCGGTCCTCCTCCTGGGACTCGCACAGCCTGAGGATGGGAAATTGAGTCATCCGTCTTCTGTAACCATATGGATAAGATGTAGTCATTACCGTTGTCGGCATTGTTGTGCTTTGGAAGCTAATTAAGACAATTAGTATTAAATACCAAAAACAATTAAGCTAATTGAAATAAAGCATATGCAGTTTACACCCTTGCGTAGACAAAAAAAAATTAACATGTGGCTTGATGGTGGCACTACAGACATTCTGGTGCCAGAATAAATCAGGAAATATGGGAGCCAAAGACGGAGGTGTCTTAGCGCCCCACCAGTTTACCGCCGCCAAATGTTTCTCAAAAACATTTGATTTGATTCTTGGAGGTTTCTTCTACATTGAAAAAAAAAAGTATATTACTGCCCAAATGTTTCTTTCAGGCTATAAACCAGCAGAATCATGCTGTTACACTGCCTCTGACTCAACTTCGTGGCTGGCTGCTGCATCCAAAAACACTCAGAGGAGAGAAGCAGCCTACTCAGGGGACCTCTGAAGATGACCTGTAAGGTAACCAGATGTCTAGGTGGAAAGGGGTTTCCCATGGTTTTAGGTTTGACTGGCAGTTTTAGATCACATATATAAGTTCCAGATAGAGAGGAGAGGGATCAAGAGCAGGAAAAAGGAAGGGAAACCATGGAGACCAAGGGAGAGTCTATAAGGAATTTGTGTTTATCTGGAATTTTTTGGCGGCATTTGCCAAAAATCTCAACTAGAATTTTCCTAGCCAAAAATGGAATTTAGCTAAGAAGGATGAGCTGCAGGGAACAGAGCCTCAGGGGCTCCCAGGGACTCGGCTCAAATGGTACTCTGTCCGTCTGTCTGTCATCTCTACCTGGCTCTGTGTTGGCCACACCCTGGCTGCAGAGAGGCCATTTCTGTGTGCCAGGGGGCATGGATGCTGCCAGTGCCAATGCAGCAATCCCAGGGGATGAAGAGAACTTATACCAGATGTCCATGTGTCTCCTTGTCTGCGCGTGCCCATCCTTTGGACCAGTCACCGTGACCAAAATATGGAATAGGATGGTTAATCAGATCATCCACTCACCCACCAGCCCGTCACCAACCACTCCCATCTCACTTATGGCCAAATGAAGAAGCATGGGAAGGAAAAGTTTGCTGTAAGAGCAAAACCAGTAGCTACATGGGCCCTAGATTGGGGTGCTAAAGAATCCAGATCTGATGGAGAGAGAGTAGATATTGCTTAGGGAAAAGTACAATGACATCTGAGTCTTCATAAGGCTCCATTTTTTTTTTTTTTTGCAGTTCCACCATCTTGCCATTTCTCTGCTGAATATTCAAAAACAAGATTATCAACAGTAACGATGTCATTTCTCCAGACCCAGACTCACCCACAGTCCACAACTGCCTTGTATAAAATGAGGTTAGCAATGAACTAGCTTTGAAATAGCTTTAAGAAGAGCCCAGCTTCCTCTTCTTCTCATAACTGATCTGAATCATTATTCATTTTTTATACATATTTGTTATTTCCTGTGGGAGGTGGTCAGCCAGTATCTAAACCTGCATTCTATGTTTGGGAAATTCCTTACTGTATAAGCAGCGGTGTCCCTGTAAAAGTTTAGCAACCTGCTATGAAGGGAGGGGAGATCTAACTTGCAGCATTTGCCCATTTCTATGCTGTAGCTCCTCCTACTGTGGCTGATTTCAAGCTGGCAATGTGATGTCGCTGAATGCAGAATTGGGCAGAGAGGCACCATAGCCAACCATCATAGAGTATTTCCACCATCCAGAAACAAAAGGCATAAATAATTTCAGGAGCACCGATAAGAGTACAAGTAAAAAAATAATTAGGAAGTGACAAATTTTGAGTATTTAATACCTTTGTTTTTAATATAATATATTCAATTGAGTTCCTATACTTTACTTTTTCTAAGTAAGTTTTTTATGCTGAGATCAATATCACAACGAGGTTACTGACCTTGACACAGCCAAGATACAGAACACTGCCATCACCATGAGGACACTTCATGCTACCTTTTTATAACTGCTCGCTTCCTTCCTACCCACATCCCCTCCTTAACCCTTGGAAACCACTAACCTGTTTCTATTTCCATAATTTTGTCACTTTAAGAATATTATATAAATGCAATCTTACAGTGTATGACATTTGGGGACTGGCTTTTTTCACTCAACATTATGCTCTGGAGATACACACAGGTTATATGTATATCAAAAATTCATTCCTTTTCATTGCTGACTAGTATTCCAGTTTGTCTAAACTATCCACCCATTGATTGGTATCTGGGTTGTTTCCAGTTTGAGGCTATTATGAATAAAACTGCTGTAAACATTTTTGTACAAGTTTTTGTATGAACATAAATCTTCATTTCTCTGGGATAAATGCCCAGTAGTATGACTGCTAGGTCATGTAATTGTTGCATGTCTACATTTTTAAGAAACTGCCAAGCTGTTTTTCAGAGTGGCTACCCCATTTCACCTTCCCACGAGTAATGTATGAGTGATGAGTTTCTCCATATCTTCGTTAGCCTTTGGTGTTTTCTCTATTTTTTATTCTAGCTATTCTGATAGGTGTGTAGTGATATCTTGCAGGTTTAATTTGCATTTCTCTAGAGGCCAATAACACTGAACATCTTTTCATGTGCTTATTTGTCATCTGTATATCTTCTTCAGTGAGGTGTTTCTTCATGTGTTTTGCCTGTTTTTCAAAATGGATTGTTTGGGTTTTGCTGTTGAGTTTTGAGAATTCTTTATATATTCTACATACTACTCCTTTGTCAGATATGTGGTTTGGAAATATTTTCTCCTACTCTGTAACTTATCTTTTCATCCTCTTGGAGTCAATTGCAGAGCAAAATTCTAAAATTTTGATAAAGTCCAATTTATCAATTTTTCCTATTATTGATCATGCTTTTGTTCCCAAGTCTAGGAACTCTGCCTCACCTTAGATCTCAAAGATTTTCTCCCATATTTTTTTTCTGAAGTTTTTATAGTTTTAAATCTTACAATTAAGTCTGAAGTCTATTTTGAGTTCATTTTTATATAAGGTATAAGTCTTAGGTCAGGATTCATCTTTTTGCCTCTGGATGTCCAATTTCTCCATCCCCATTGGTTGAAAAGGCTATCTTGACTCCATTGGATTACTTCTGTACTCTTTGTCAAAAATCAGTTGGGCACATTTGTGTGGGTTTATATCTGAGGTCTCTATTCTGTTCCATTAATCATCAATGTGTTCTTCCTTGGGTCCCAAGGTGCCTCCTGGTCTCTCCTTTCAGAGTTTTCTTGTGTTTCTTTTATATATAGTGTCCAGGGATTTAGTTGTACTTTGCAGAAGGAGGAGGGGAAAGTGTACCTACTGTAATTTACTTTTAAATAAAAGTGGTGTTCAACAACCAGCTCACAAGTCCCTAAAGCTCTAACAATCAACCTTTGTAAGCTGGCTCCAACACACCACTGCTGTGAGTCTCAGAGGGAATCAGAGCCCATCTCCCACCACAGAAGCTAAAAATGCCACGTTCTCTCATTCCTAGCCTCTCCTGCAGCTTGGGCATGGGCACATGATGTAAGCTTGGCCAATGAGACACATCCATCTGAGACCTTAGGTCAGGAGCTAGTCATGCAGAGAAGCAAGATAGGGGAGCATCGTTCTAGTAGCCATTCCAGGGGCATCCATGTCAGCAATACCAAGGATGGCATCCACAACCAGGGGCGCAAACTGTGGCATCTCATGCTCAGCGGTGGCAGCAGTGTTCTCACCAAACTTTTTCTATGACAGGTCTTTGACGGTGGTTCTGGCCAATCCCGCTTCTGAGTTCAATTCTCCTACCTTCCCAATGGTTCAGTGAGTGGCTTTCAATAGCTCTGTTTCTGCTTAAATTGGCGAAATGTGGCTTCTGTTGGGTACAAATGAGCCTTCTGACTGATGCACATTCCGCTGGCTCTCAGCTGTTTTCCCTCTGGGAAACAAAAACCTCAGCCTCTACCACAAACTCTTACTCAGGGGAGATGATTTGGGGAGCAACTTACAGTGAACAGCAGTGAAACCCAACCTAGAAGGGGCTGCTCAGAGGGACTGGTAGGATCCAAAGTCACCAAGATGTAACCCACTATTTTAGCTGCCAAATACCCTTCTCAGATATTCTGATCACCCTCATAGTGAGCATAGATTTAACTGTAGTCTCTCCCTGTGAGCGAGCAACTGGGCATTGGGTGGAATACACTAACTAGCCTGACCTAGGGAACAAGACAATCCAATGACACTAAAATCTTATTCTCCCAACTATATTTCAATAAAAATACATAAAAACACAATTAAAAAATCTTTTTTCTCTCTTTTCCACTTCCCACTCACCCTCCTCCCTCCTGCACCCCTGAAGACCTGCTCACTGGTTAGAGGGAAGTTTTTACATCCCCGAGGGTGGCTTTTGTGCACGGAAAAGACCACTCATAGCTTTATTTGGGTCTTGAAAATTAGAATTTGATTTACTAAATGTGTAGATTTAGAAATGTATGGCTCTTCCTTCAGCTTTTAAAATCAGCTTAGGAATCTTATTATCCTATTTATTAAAGTCTAGCAAATATTAACAATCACTTTGAGAGGGCTTATGATTAATGTTAGCCCATTTACACACTTAGTTAATTAAATCTCTTCAACATTTTAAGCAGCATTTATAAATTTAATATCTTCAATTCCTTTTTAAGCACTTCATCTGACTGACAAAGCTTCCCAAGTACTAAAATGATTCTTATAAATTTAATAAATTAAGCATACAAAAAAGTCAAGCTTAAATTCTCTTAAATTTCCAATCTTTATGTAAACTTAGAAAGATTTCAACTTAAAATAAAAAAACTCAATTATTCAAATAAAAACATAAAAGATGAATGTTAGTGGCCCATTATTCTAATAACCAAATTCTCTAAAATTGCATGAATATAAAGTATCTTTGCTATAGACTGAATGTTTGTGTCCTCCCCAAAATTCATATTTTGACATCCTAGCCCCCAAAGTGATGATATTAGAAGGTAGGGCCTTTGGGAGGTGATTAGGTCATGAGGATGGAGCCCCCATGAAAGAAATTAGTGCCCTCATAAAAGAGACCCCAGAGATCTCCCTTGTCCCTTCTGCCCTGTGAAAACACAGCAAGAAGACAGATGGCCAATTTGCAATAACATGGATGGACCTGGAGGTATTATGCTTAGTGAAATAAATCAGACAGAGAAAGACAAATATTGTAAGTTTTCACTTACATGCAGAATTTTAAAAATAAAACAAATGAATGCATGTAACAGTACAGAAACAGATTCACAGATACAGAGGACAAACTAGTGGTTACCAGGGGCAGAGGGGTGGGGGAGAGGCAAGATAGGGGATAGCGGATTAAGAGGTACAAACTACTAGGTATAAAATAAATAAGACACAAGTATGTAATGTACAGCACAGGGAATACAGCCAATAGTTTATAATAACTTTAAATGGAATATAATCTATAAAAATATCAAATCACCGTGTTGCATACCTGAAACCAATATAATATTGTAAATCAACTATACTTCAATGTTAAAAAAAAAAAAAAAAAAAGAAGACTGCCATCTATGAACAAGAAATATCACCAGATACCAAATCTGCAGCACCTGGATCTTGGACTTCCCAGCCTCCAGAAATGTGAGAATTAATTTTCTGTTGTTTATAAGCTACCCAGCCTATGGCATTTTGTTATAGCAGCCTGAATGGGTTAAGATAATAACATATGCACAAATTCTTTGAACTTGAAAATATTAAAACTATAGTTTTGATTCCCTTAAACAGCTGTGTGCTGAATTTAAAATTTTCTCTGGGCTATTTAAATGTCTACATATAAGGGAGATAACTTCCTTTTCTCTAACTAACATTGTTAATCAATGAGAGTTGGAGTGGGATGCTGACTGCATCCTCATTGGTTACTCTATAGACCAATCAAGCCCTATCTGCAGTTTGATTTCCTAACTTAAAGACAGAGGTGGCCGAGATCACAGATCCCTCCCTTAGGTACAAGTGGTTGACTTGGGTTTTCCAAACCAGAGTCCAATCCATAACTCCCATCCAAGGCCCACACTTGATTTTGCATTTATTTGACTCAAAGTAACTATATCTTCTTCCATTTAACTCTAAATAATCCCACATTCTTTTAATATACATCTTATCCCTTGGGACTGTGCAATTTTTATGGATATTAAACTTTAATTGAATTCTGGTTCTCTCTCAGAGCTTTGTCTGATTATTCAGTCGTGACTCCCAAAGTCATTCTCCAAGGTCAAGCGGCTCAGCCCCCACCTGCTCATGCTACATTACCTGCTATGATCCCTGAGTCCCTAGGAATGGAAAAGGAGGCTTCCCCAAGATGTATCCTCCCTTCTATCCGGCGAGGCTAAGGAAAAAGTTCTTAAGCCTCGTACATTGTCCCAGAGATATTCTGGGGGTAACCATGGCACTACAGCCTCCTACCTCCCACCCTTCTGGAGCAGGCACTGCAGGGACCAAGGTCTGCTGAAGAACATGGTTCACATAAGAGACACTGGAGCAAACCCCTAACCTCCTAGAAGGATGATAGGACATAACCAAGGTCACCAGCCAGTGCCTGAGCTAAGACTAAAACCCAGGATTCCCAACTGCCAGCCCTGTGCTCTTGCCACTCAACCTCAATGCCCTCAACGAGAGCAAAGTAAGCCAAGCCAAGAAGAAGCTCACAGATCACAGCCCCAACCCACTAGCCCAGTCATTAGACAGAATGTGCTATGTACAGCCCTTTTGGTTGCTTGGTAAACAGCATAGAAATAGGCATGGTTCCTGCCCTTTCTAAAATAAATATGCATACCATGTATTTGTATTTTCACACTAGGGAGAAGTAATAATAAGAAATGACTTTCAGCTACAGTGGGACTAGGGGGTAGGGCTGGGACCCAACAAGCAGAGGCTGGAGGAGAGAAAACAAGGCATCGGGTGGCCTCTAGGGGTTCCAGCCTTGGGGGAAGCTCTTACAAAAAAAGCCCTGTACACAATGGGCCCTCCAAAAGCCAGAATGAAGATGCTCCAGTTCCTCCATCATCAACATTTGGAAGAACCACTGATGGTGCAGGAACAGGACAGCTAAGATGGAACTCAAAACTTCCTGCTGGCTTGAGCCCCAAGCCATCTCCCAGGCTCCCGTCCATCCTCATCTTGTCTCCTGGGGCCCCTGATGGCACTTTCTCTTTCCCACATGCCACTGTCTCCTCATCAGCCTGGTATGCAAAATCGCCAACATCTTTCCCACCAGCTGGCTCCAAAAGAAACCCACGATGCCTCTTTGGGTATTATGACTATTAGACATGGAGAAAGTGACAGCTGTAATTGAAACTAACAAACGTGAGAACAGAAACATTCTCAGAATTCTTTGAAAGTTCTGCTGCTGTCACCCTTGGCTGTCACTGGATCCTCAGTGGGGCAGGGTCCTCGACCTCTTGACTGGGTCTCTGCCTATCTTATGGCCCAGAAGGGGAGACAGGCAAATACAAGCCATGGGGGTGCAGCGGAAGAGGTGCTATGGCAGGCACCCCTCCCCGTCCCTGTCATTCCAGCAGCATCCAGCCTCCCTCCATCTCCAGCTGTGCCCCACCTCCTCTCTGTCCCTCCCCTCCTAGAGCCCTGGCAGCCCTGTCCCAGGAGCTCCTTGCTTCTCCTCCAGGCTCCCCAGGTCCAAGTGGGACTCACCCACCACCCAGAAAACATCCCAACAGCTGTCTGCTTAGTCAGCACTTGATAAAGGATTGTTCAATAAAAAGAAACATTTCCAGCTAAATTACAAATAACCCCAGCAGAGGTCTTAAATTTTAAATCCTCCTTCTAGAACATACACCCTACAAATATTAAAGTTTCCTCTTTGCACAAGTGGTGAATCACACAACTGATCAAGTTCTCTCTCAGATAATTATACCATCTATCTATCTGGAACCCAAACGCCTCACCCTGGGTTTCCTATTTGCCACATTGGATTGCATCCCCTGTTCGATGCTTGCCCAGAACCTGTTTGTTATTTTCAGCAATGGCTTAAGCGCCAGCTACATGGGCAGTGTTCTGGCGCAAGTGCCCTTGAGTTCTGTTTTGTCTTTCCACTGCTGCTCAGAATTCCCTTTGAGAACTCTAAGTGTCAACAGGCACGATCATTATTTGAGTCACCTGATACGATACAAGAAAAGATGTCACAGTGGCTGCCAAACGGGACACATTATTGCCAGGTTCTGTGCCCTAAAGGAGGGGCACAGGGCAATCCAAGCAGATGGTCTGTGAGCTCTGACAGCCAGAAGCTTTCACGAGGGCAGGAGACTCACAAGTGAGCTGAATCTTCAGCACAGAGCAAGGAAATGCCAGCCACCCTCTTTGCTCAAAGTCAAAGAATGAATTAGCACTTCTCTGGGCTTGAAGTGGGCTTGAACTTGTCCAAGGATACTGAAAGCGTGGGGCAGCCTCCCAGGATGCGGCCATAACCCTGCTGGGAAAGCCACAAGGCGGGGACTAAGATGGCAACAGGCCCGCTGTCCTCCTTATCAGAAGGGTCCTGCACCACCTTGGATGTGCCCACTTGCCATACAGCTTCCTCTGTAAAGCAGAGGGCAGCTTGGCCTGTCACTCAAAAGTACCACGGCTTCTCCACGCCCCCACTTAGTCCCCCAGAGCTGTGCCACCCAGCCGGATGGGGCTCCTCTCCCCTGGCTCTCCCTCTACACCTGGAAGAAGGTGGCCTCAGTCTAGCTGCAGCCCCTCCGGAGGATAGGGTTGGAGGGTCAGTGAAGAGAAAGCCAGAGAAAACACGAGGCTACCAAGGCTTCAGGACAAACTCTGAACGTCCCCAAATGTAACCATCTCTGCCTTGATCTCTGAAAGGTCAGGCCAATTGTCGTTCTGTGGGTTTGTTACTGTCCCATCACCCCTTGGCTTTCCCTGGCCCCCACTGTCACTCTGTCCTCTGCCATCCCCCAAGAGACCCATGCCTGGTAAACGTTTGGGCCGCTGCAACCACTAAGCACTTCAGAGCCTCCACGGGCCCCCACCCTAGAATCGCCCCCACCCAGGCCCAGCTCCGCGTGCGTGTCGGCCAGCTCTGGCCTTGTACTTCACCAAGCTGCAGCTTCCGTCCCTAGAGGGGGCGACGGGGAGAGGGGCATAAAGGCGGTGGTTTTGTGGTCTCTAAGGTTCGAGGCTCTTGAGCCTTATTCATATCCTTTTCCATCGAGGGGCATGTTCACAGTCAGAAATGATGTCTGGTTCAAACTTTCACTGAAATTTGTTCACCTACTGTTCTAACTGAAGCCTCAGGGCCTAGTTACTCCGGAGACCACCCTGACCCACGAGCCCAGACCAACACTCATTCCCTGTTTCAAAAGGCCCCGCCCTCTTGCTTCTCGTTGTCCAACTGAGCAACGCCCACACTTCTCAGCTATTTGCCAAGCAGAGATGATTGACACAATCTGTGTCCAATGAAGAGCCGAGTCTTTAGGTCGCTACTTTCTCTCAGGGGCTCCGGAAGAAGGGGGTTCCTTTCGGGGAAGGGGGTGGTGGGTCTCAGCACCCTTCAGACCCCCGAGGGAAGCCCGCCCACACTGAGGCCCTGAGAACAGGCAAGGCAACCTGATCCAGAGCTCAGGAAAGGAAGAGTCCCGCGCGCGAAGCTTCTCAGCCAGGCCCACCTGTACGTGTGGCCCCCGCTTTCTTCGCGTTTGCTCTGCTCTACACGTCTCAGTTCTAGTTCTTTTGTGTTTGACCTTCACTTTGCACTTTGGCAAAGTTCCTCTGAAATGCCACCTGGCCTTGGTCAATCTAAGGGAGAAGGAATCTTGTCTTCACAGAGGCCAAGGGAATCAGTTTGGAGCCAGAGGCAGCGGGAGGCCACCGTGGTGCCAGAGACCAAAGAGGCCGACCGGGCTGAAATACTTCAGCCTGAATGACAATCCGGGACAGCTGGAGGGGCGCATCTCTTCCTTTCGAACAAAACAGCCTCACAGCGGTGTGTCCCTTCTCTCTTGATCAGCTTCAGGGCTCTACCTGTTGGCCTGAACACCTGTGGGGAAACTGGGGGAAAGGATAAGGAAGAAGCAGGGCCAGCTCCAGAGGAAATGGCTAACCTGGGGTGGAGGCATTCCCGGCTGTAGATGCTCAGGGCTGCCCAGGGCTGTGGAAGTCCACGGAACCTCTCTGCCTCACCCCCTTATCTCCCCAGGAGGAACTAAATGTGTTTGAATGGGATCTTTGACCACAGTGGGTCCACCAGGTGGCAGTGCTACCCATGCCCAGTCCGGTCAGAGCCTGCAGTGTGAGAGAGCAGCCACCAGAGGGCAACACAGGGACAACCGTTCAACCACGAGGCTGGTTGCCTAGCAGCTGTGACGCAATGGGCTCCCAGTTTGCACCCTCCTGGAGGCCTCCCAGGTTATTTCTGGCATGACAGACTGTTGCACAAGGAGTGGCCTCAGAACTGCCTCTCTTTTAAGCCTGGAGAATCTAAAATGGTCCAGGACCCCAAATCCAGCACCACCCTGGCGTCTAGGGGATTGGGCAGCTACTGTCCCTGCTCCTAGGAATGCCAAGGATCAGGGAAAGAAAATAAACATTTTCCATTCCCCTCTGTGGCCCCACAGTCAGTGGCACGCTCCGATTTCCCTAGTGGCTAAAGCAGAGCAACCCCCCTCCCCCGCCCTCTCCTTCTAAGCAGGGGCTGGATTAACAGTGTATGACCTTGAGCCAGACCTTGAGCCTCCAGCTCCTCAACTGTACTTCAGAGGGATCGAGAGAGTGAAGATAAGGCCCAGCCCTGAACTTCTGTGGTCTTGATTCTGTCCCTTTTCCCCTAAGAAGTCTGTCCTTGCCTCGAAACTCTCCCTGATTTTGATGACCCTGAAAATAGAATTTTTCCAGTTACCGATGGATAAGTATGACCTGAGAAACCAGAGGTGGAACCAAAAAAGTGAGGCAGACACAAGACACAGGGTGTGGTTATAATGAGCTCAAAGCCTGTGCCTGTCTGGTCTGTGAAAGGGCCTGGGTGAGACGAGGTCAGCGCCTCAGGCAGAGTCAGGGGGCCACTCTGGCCGTGGCATCAGTAGTGGTTCCAGGCACGTCTCTGGGTCATGAGGCGTCCACTGGCCCTGGTACTAGGCTCTGACTGGGGCCGGGGTGTCGATCACTAAGGTGTCGGGGTCTCAGGGGCACCGCGGAGAGGATCACACTGGCATGTGCAGCTCATTGTACTCATCCTGGCCGTCCTCGTCAAAGTTTGGTTCAGCATCTTCGGAGTCCAGCTGTGGAATGGAGGAGAAGCTTGGGAGAGGCAGGGACGCAGACTCACCGCCTCCCATTCCCCTGCAACTCCTCTGACCAGCAGCCCTCACTGCCCCCAGACCTTCCTAGGCCTGGCTGTCTACAGGGACCGCGGCCCCAGGCTGAAGCACTTTCCTCTGGCCAGAGCCTTCAGGTCACCCCCCAGCAATACCTCCTAACAATGAGAATGACAGCAGCTACCACAGAGAAGTGCTTTCCTGGGGCTCCTCGCTCCTGCGGTGCCTTGAGACCCCATGTGTGGGTGGGCGATTTTCAAAAAGATGTCCCTTCCCCTAGCTGATAAAAACAGGGCTCGGGATGGATTGTGGTGCCACCTCACCCCTACTTGTCCCTCAGCTGTGTGCTTTGATTCAGGACATGATCTTCACAGCTATCTATAGCAGCCCTGTGCTTTCTTCACACCAAACCGTGGTTCTCACTGCTCTACCTGGATTAGCATTGCTTTACCTGGTTTAATCCGCACCATGATCCTATAAGGGAGAATCTATTAGTAGCCCCATTATACAGATGAAAATAAAACTTCAGAAGGTTAGTAACTTGCTATCATCACACAAGAGCAGAAACTGGCACCCAGATCTCCCTGAATCCAGGGCCCATGCCCCCAAGACTGCACCAGGCACCATCCCTTACCGCCTGCAGCTCCCTGTCCTGGAAGAGCCGGGGCAGAAGGCAGCGCCTCAGTGGCACCGTGAGCAGAAGCAGGAAGGGGAAGGCGAGGGAGGCCGCCGTGGACTTGACCACCCAGAGCAGTGCGATGCAGCTCAGCTGGATGCAGGTAAACAGGTGCATCCGCCAGGTCTTCACCTGGAGAACAGGCGTCAGGTCTCACCACACAGCAACCAACCAGCTCCCAACTTATCTTTGGGGACTCGGCTCCCCAGGTCCCAACTTCTCCTCCATGGTCATCCCAGCCATCTCCAGCCCAGGGATCCCTTGGACACCCTCGCCGTCAGCCCATCTCCCCACCTCCATATTTCCTGGCCCTACCTTGGTCACATAGGGCTGTTCAGGATGGTGTTTTGCTGGCATGAGGATAAGCAACAGACGCTGGGACAGCTGGATACCAGACAGTGATGTGACCCCCATGTACAGGAAAATCCCAAAGAGCACGGCCAGCGGGATCCGGCGCAGCACAGCCCCCATGACGATGGACAGGCCTGGAGGAGGTGACACAGACCTACATGACCCCTGGACAGCCCCCGTGAGGACAGGTGGGCCTGCTGGGGAGGGGACGAGCTGGACCTCATCACTATGACCAAGAGAAGATGGAGAAATGGAGCAGGACTTAGAACCAAGAAAGGGCTCCAGAAAAAAGGGCACATGGAGTGTCAAGAAGCAGGTTTGGGGGTCAGAGCAGGGCCAGTCATGACGCATTCAGAAATTCAGAAGGGGCCTGGGTCAAGTCTGGGATGGAGAAAGGATTTAAAGTCCAAGAAGGCCAGTCTGTGGGGCGGGGCCGGGGCCTTGCAAGGATGCTCTCACCCACGAGGCTGGCGATGAGCACTCCAGTGACCCGCTGCTCCCGCACCTCCTGGATCTGGGGCTTGTCGCCAGGCGCAATGGCAGTGCGCATAACGGTCAGTGCATTCACATGGGTGACTGAGCGGACGGTGGCAGCCGTGAGCCAGGGCAACCCAAACAACCCACAGAGCCCACCCAGGGAGCCGATCAGAAGCAAGTCCAGGTGGAAGCCGGAGCCTTTGAGCAGCCTCCGTGCCTTCTGGCTGACGATGAGCCTGCGGGGAGGGGACGGGCAGCGGGGATGAGAGGCAGGCGGGCCAGCGGCAGGATCAGGCACACACCGCAGGGACAGTGTAGTGGGGCAAGGACACCCACAGCAGAGCTTTCCCGGGACCTGCCAGCTTCCCCTTTCGAGTTCTCAAATTGAAGTTCTCACATTTAAGCAAATTTGAGCCAAATTCCCATACTGTGGATATTTAAAACACCGCAAAAGCCAGATGCCAGCTCTCACCACATCACTGTGGTTTAACCAAAATGGGATATATGTGAGCATCACTGGGTGAGAGAACACGCTGCCAGGGTGTTCTGAGGACTGTCAAGTGCCACCCTGCAAATGGCGGTGGCGACTGACAGATGTCACGTCAAAGCACAATGGGGAAACTGTGCCCCAGGCCGATGTACACCCTACGGCTGCCAATCCCACAGCTCCCCACCCCTCCCCCACCTCCTCCATCCAGGGTGTCCCCAGCCCGCTCACGCAGTGATTTGTGTCTCCATGAAGATCAGGATGAGGACCAAGAGAGCAGGCACGGCGGCTGCCACCATCATCCAGGGTGGGAAAGGACGGGCACTGCCCAGGGGCGGGATGAACCACGTGCGTTTATGGGGGGAGGTCACTGAGAGCCCCGTGGGCACTGTCAGCTTCTGCACGGCCAGAAGAAAGATAAGGTTCAAGGATGCTATCTCCCCAAGCTAGGAACTCCATGTAGCAGCTGCTCCCTGCAAGCACTGTGCCCCTGGTACCAGGGCTCCAGGGAATTTAGGTCTGAACAGTTTGGAGGAAATTAGTTTTGTATCCTCCGAAGTCACTGTCCCTCCAAGGGTCTGGTAGAGGACAGGGAAATGACATACCTTCTCCGTGAGCCCCAAAGCTGTCAGGAGACCTGCTGTGGGGACGCCTGTCATTCTGCTCCCAGTCCCACACCTGCTCCTCCAGGAGTCTTGACTGAGGGTCACACACAGCCCCAGACCCCCTAGCTGGCCACTCAGGTGGACCACACGGCTGCTTCTGAAAGCCTCAGCCCAAGCACCCCTGGGAGCCCTAGCACACCAGCATTTCACCAGGAAAGCGGGGTTCCAGGCCTGACTGGCTGCTGGGAGAATGAGGAGGTGTTGAGGCCTCACTCTCAAGGCCCTGGGGTGAGAACCAGCGGCGAGAGGTGGTTGGGAGTCACTCACCTGTGTGTAAGTGTCTGTAATGGAGTAGTCCACCAGGACCATCACCAGAATGGAGATGGGGATGCCGAAGTCCCCGATGATGCGGCGAGCCTTGAGAGGGGCCAATCAGGGTAAAGGAGCCGAAGGAGGACAGTGGTGAGGGTCAGGAGAGGAGCACGGGGGCTTAGAACCCCAATCTTGCTTGCGTCTAAGCAGGATCCAGGAGTCCCCTGACCTGTCCCTTTAGACCCCACGGGTGTCGGCCCAGCCCAGGAGGGCATTCCCCTCCTGATTACACTTCTCTGAGGCTTCAGACAGGGAGGAGGGCTGCAAGGACTCGGTTCAGGTCCCCGGGCTGACTGGGAGAAGGCGCAGCCCCACTCTGGAGCAGAGCCTGGCGGTGACAGCAGGAACTGAGGGAGACCCACGGAGCCTCCCCAGGCCCCAACCCTGCCAGCAACACACCTTGCCACCCAGGAAGCGGCTGTTCCTGAACTTGCGTAGGAAGAAGGCGATGAGAAAGGTCCCAAGCATGAGGATGAGGGACAGCAGAGCCGTGTTGGGCTGGTTCCTCGGGCCCGGCAGCCCCTCAGTGGGAGACGGGACACTCCCATTCAGGTCCTGCCCAGCCTCCAAGGCTCCCCCAGGGGGGTAGAATGGCAGCAGTGGATGCTCCATGAACACCTGTGTGGGTTACATGGCCGCCTTGGCGCTCACCTGGGTAGGTGGCCCTGATTTCCTACCATCAGCACACCTGTGAGGGACAGACCTGACCGGGCAATGTAACACAGGACATCCAGCTACATCTCACACACACCCCCCCTCTGCAAATGGTGACGCGAGGACCCCCAGCCCTGCAGCACTGACAGTGCCCTCCTCCTGCCACATACCTTTGCAGGTGAATCCTGGAGTTCAAACATCTGGGTTGACTCCCTGCCCTTCAACTCAGACCTAGCCTAGGGTGTCCTCAACCCCCCATGCTCACACCCAACAGAGCCTTCCTCTTTGTTCCCTCTGCCCACACCACTCCCTCCCATGGTCTCCTCCCAAGGGCACTGCCCAGCCCCCTCTACACCCACCCCCAAGACCTCTCGGGGCCTCCACCTTGTAGAGCTTGTGGAAGGTCTCATAGATGAAAATGAGCGAGATGAGGAAGGCAAAGATCTCCTGGGTGAAAGGCGAGATGTAGCGGACCAGGAAGCTGCCTTCCGCGGCTACCAGGGCAAGGACGAAGACCACCAGCCAGAGGCCCACCCACACCCGGCCCGTGAGGTACTCCAGGTCCTGGGCTCGGCAGAACTAGAGGTCAGGAGGGAGAGAGGGTTACCCACAGCCGTCTGCCCTGGACGTCAGGGACCCAGGGCACAGGCAAGAGGTGACCCCCAAGGGAGAGGGGGAGTGACCGCTGGGCCCTCTCACCTGGGCTGGGGCATAGGATGGGGCAGGTGACCCCGGGGGAGGGGTGGGGCAGGCTGTCACCTTGAAGAAGGCTTCTTCGAAGACAAGCAGTGGCCCAGAGAAGCCGACCACGAGCAGCGGCTGGGCCCCCAGCAGAGAGAAGAGGACGCCAAGCACAGCCGTGGACACAATCAGCTCAGACACACCCATCAGCCCCTCCGTCTTCTCCCCTGGGGCAGGCAAGGGTCGGTGGGATGGGCCTGGCCCAGCTCCTTCCACCTGGCCCCTCTTCCTCGTCTAGCTTCCCTAACCCTGGGACCCAAGAAGAACAGAGCAGCCCCCTAGGGTGATATCTAGGGCCCCTCACCACTCTCATCCCTCCTGCCCCTCACCACCAGCCTCCAAGGTGATCATCGGGTCCCCAATCCCCTCCCATTTGTAGTCCCCTAAAAGTGACTGCTGGGACCCCCTAAGCTGAGCCAGCAGCTCCTTAAGATGGTCACAAGAGGGGTGATCTCCTCTCAGCCACCGGCCCCCTAATGTGATCACTGGGATGCCCTGACCCAGAAACCCAGCGGGTGACACTGAGCCCCCTCACCTCTCCTCCCACCCCCTCACCTAGCAGCCCCCCGAAGGTGATGGCAGGGCTGAGGGCAGCGAAGTAGATGAAAAGCACGGCGGCCACGCACTGGGAGTGCAGGGCGTCCCGCAGGTCGCTGGGGTAGTGTGGGTACCGGCGCTTCACGTCCCGGACAAGCCCCCCGAACACCGAGCCCGTCCGCAGCAGGGGGTCATCTTCGGGGGCCGCCTCGGAGCCCCCCAACTCTATTGACAGCTCTGGGGGCACAAGGGGCTGCTGGAACACAGACCATGCCCCTCGTGCTGGGAGCAGGCCCTGGGCTCCATCCTTCCCAGCTGGGGACGCGTCGCAGAGACCAGGGTCAGGGGTTGGAAGCCATAAACAGGGCTCAGGAGTCAGGATGGGACTGGGGTCAGGGCCTCGGGAGCTGGGGTGGGAGCATGTATGCTGGGAAGGGGGGCTCCAGGCCCCCAAGGGTCTGACCTTTCCCGGGGGCCACGTAGCCACCCTGAGTGGTCATCTCAGCTTTGGTCTGCTCGCGCTCCCGCCGCTTCTTGAGCAGCTCGCGCTGGAAGGCAGCCACGGAGCGCAGCAGGTCCCGGCCCTCCACCTCGGATGGGGGGATCACGATGCTGCCATCCAGGAACTCGCTGATGGCACTCAAGAGGTCCTGCCGGTCGTCTGCCTGGTAGGCAGCCTCGTGAAACAGCTGGGGGCAGGAGAGGCAGGGGCTGAGCTGGCGGCCCAGGGAACCCCTGGGATGGGGGTTTCGGGGACCAGGTGTTGGGCCATCACAGAGCAAGAGGCAAGGTGAACGTTCAGCCACATATACAGGTCTTGTCCACTTGTGAAAAGTCTGTGTTGTCCGGCAGGCAGCCCCAGCCCGGAACACCACCTGCACCCCCAAGAGTGCCCTCTACTCCCCTCAGAGCCTCCAGACTTTGCCACAATGCAACACCTAAGGGGCTAAAGCCTGGCAAAGCAGGGGCCATTCTGATTGGAGAAGGCCCCACCCTGAAGGTTGGTAAATCTTTTGAATGTCACCCCTGGCCAGAGGACCCTCCTATCCGAGCCCACAAGAATCCAGACTCCCATTCAAGTCTCATGTCACATCCAAAACTTCGGAGTCTGGGCTTCCTCTTCTCTGCTGAATCCTCCCCACCATTCCCACGGCCCCAGCCCCAGGCTCGCTTTTCTCTCTCAACCAACAGTTCCCTCTACCACTCTGAAGCAAGGCCTGCACCTGGGAGGGCCTCTAGTACCCCTGCATCCATGGGCTCCACTAGGGGCAGTGAGAGGGACAGGAAACAAGTAGGGCTCAGGTGAACAGGAGAGCACCCTGCTCCAGGACTGCAGGACCCACCTTGTCAGACATGAGGGTGGCAATGGAACGCCCAAGCTCGTGATAGTCAGTGCTGGTGTGGTTGGGCCCCAGCATCACAAAGAGAAAGCGAACCGGCACGGGGACCTCAAGCACAGATTCCAAGAGTACAGCCTCGTTCAGGCGCACAAAGGCTGCCGCTGGCTGCTCCAGGAAAGGCACACAGCCTGGGGGCAGAGTAAGGCACAGGGTGCTGGGCAAAGGGGAGCAGTCAAGGCAGGCCCTAGAGTGGGTATCTGGGGCCATCACATACAGCTGTGCAGGCTGTGCACTGCGTAAGGAAACCCCAATCTAAAGAACCCATATTTGTTTGCGTGTTTGAATATTTATTATAATTTACCAACAGATGGAAATCGAGGGTATTAAGGAAAGCATGCTATTTTCTAATCCTCACAAAGGTGCTACATGGACTAGAAACAGTCCATGATAGCAGAAAACTGGATGGAAAACAGGCAGAGGATTGGGGAAAAAAGGGCTAGGGGCAAGATGGGTTGAGAAGAAGAGCAGGGGCGGGGGGGGGGCAGGCCTGGTTGGGGATGGAAGGAGCAGCCTGCAGGCCAGAAATCATGACACACAGACCCCGGTAGAGGCACCCATGCCCTGCAGCCCCTGCCCCTAGAGCCGAGCCCTCCTTACCCACAAGCACGACAGTAGCCTCAGCATCTTCAGGGATCTTCTCCAGCAGCTTCAGGCTTTTCCCCCGGTGACCATCTCCCCCAGGCATGTGGAGGGGCTTCTGAGGACGCAGAACTGGAATAGGGCTGGGACCCAGACCGGAGGCCATGGCAGGCCCTCCCATCCCTTGCTCTAGGCCTGGACTCTGCCCTCCCATCCCTGGATCTGGGCCCTGCTTTCTCCCTCCCCAACCAATGTAGGGACTGTTGGTGATGTGCCCCATATCAGGAGGAGACCAGCCCAGGATCCAGGTCCCTCTTCCAAGCCCCCCACTATCACCTCAGCCTTATCTTGTTTAAGTGGCTCCCTGGGGTCTGCCCCATCATCCCATTTAAACATCCTGTTTCTCCAGGGCAGGTCCCTCGTGCTGGTCACATAGGTCCCCCACATGCCGAGTATGGGGCCAGGCACCCAATCTTCCTGATCCACTCAGTGAAGCCATCCATAGCCTCCATTGAAACTGGAAGCCTTCTCCACCCCACGAGCCCAGGTCAGAAGAAGGCGACTGACCTCCTTGGCCTCAGGATCATGAGGCCAGAGTGGGGCTGGCTCCCCCAGGTCATCGACCATGGTAGGCACTGCACCGTCAGGGCCATGGCTGGGGGTTGGGTGATGATTCCCCAGGACCGAGTTCACACTAGAGCTGGACGCATTTCGGGGAAAGAAGCCACTGTCCTTGTCATCATTGGGATGGCTGAGGAGAGGCCAAAGGGGGCAAGGCAGATGAGGAAAAGAGACCCTTGGTGGACTGAGGTCATGAGGAAATGAGAATGGAGGGTCAGGGCCTCTAGCCCTTCTGCCTCAGTGTAGGAAGGAACTTTCTAACAGTTGATACTTTCTAAAGAGCTCCCTGTCACTTGGGGTATTCAAGCAGAGGCTGGAGAGCCACTCAGGAGGGTCTGTGCTCCTGGAAGGGCAGCTGAACCTGAAGGCCCCCTCCCAGGCACCCCACCCTGGCACCTGTGTTTCAGTAGCAGGGTGCGAAGGACACTGGCCCTGTCCTCTGGCCGGATCTGATCAGACACGATCATGGTCTCCACCACGAGATGTGCGATGCCTGGGAGAGTGGTCTGCTCCAGGTCCAGGAGGGCAGCTCCTGGGGGCACAGTCAGAGGAGGAAACACGGTCCCATCAGATAGAAAAAAACACCCCCCAGTGGCCTTGCTCCCCGAGGGCAGGCAAACATGCTGGGTGAGCCCAGCCCCCAGGGCACCCAGGCAGACACACAGTTCCATATGGTCACAGCCCAACCCAAGAGGGATGAAAAAAGGAAGCACAAGGGTGAGGGCATGGCCCCTGCCTCGCCCAGAGAGGGTGTTATCTGCTGATTTACTGCACGTGGACGGACACCTACTATGCCCAGGTACAGTACCAGGTACCAAGGCACAGCCCTGCCCCTCAGAGCTTATGGTTGTGCAGGCAGCTGGACCCCACGACCCCAGAAGGGCACCCAGACCTCTCCTGGCCCCAGGGCTCCAGGGATGAGTCCCTCGGGCCAGGCAGCCTGGCACAGGCTGAGCTCTACGGTCTGTGAAGAGGGTGTGCAGCACCAGGGCCAGGCCTGCAGGGCCCTTACCGTGGGCGATGGTCCTCCTGAGCTCTAGCAGGCTGCGGAAGGAGAGCGAGGCCACGTGGGGCTTCCCCCAGCGCTCCGTCTCTTCCTCCACGTCCTCCTCAAACTTGATCCAGCGGGCCGTCTCCCGCCAGTGGGGCTCCTGGCTGCGGTCCAGCATCAGCTCGTTCAGCTCCACAAACACCTGGGGTGGGCGCCAAGGGTGAGGGCCTGGGGGCCACCAGATGGGACCAGCTGTCTTGTGGACATGGTGATGGGGCCAGGCGAGGAGGGAGGGAAAGGGGGTCTCTGGGAAGGAGAGGTGAGAGGAAGCCAAAAGTCCACCCCTTCAGGGTCCTGTACCTCATGAGGCCTCCGGTCCAGCTGCTTCTTCTTCTTCTTCCTGCGCAGGATGGGGGCCAGGCCACCGGGGCTGCCCCTCCCACCCTGCGTCCGAGATGGCTTCTTCACCAGGTGCCGCCGCACACCAGGGTTGTCCTCCAGCCGGTGACCTGCAGAGAAGGTGGGCTTGGCGGTCCCAGGACTCCAGCTCAGGGCCTCGGGGCCAGCCCCTCCAGCTCTGCCCAGCCAGCCTACTTGGGGGGTGGCCCACAGTCACCCAGGGGCCATGCCAACAAAACTACATCATCCAGAGTGGCCATTTCCTATATAAGGAGACTGAGGTCCAGAGAGGGGAAAGGACTAGTCCAAAGTCACATGGGGAACCACTGGCTAAGCCACAATAAAAATACAACACCTAACTCAGTCCACAGCCCCTGCCACAACCACTGCTTCTCACTCTGCACTGCAGTGAGCCACGTTAAGTGGCCGGGCCCCGAGACCGCGGCACTCTCCCTGCACCCCCTCAGCACCCATGTCTCCCCCATGGGTACACGTCCAGGCAGACTCAGGCTGAGTTTCCCTCCCTTCTTCCCCATCTGCCCCTTTCAGGCTAGCAGCTGTGGGGAGGCCAGCAGCCAAGTTACTCACAAGCCGGTCCCCCTGCCATGGGGCTCAGCTCGCCCCTGATGGATTCCCACAGGTCATAGTCCTCGAGGTCCAGCACAAACATCTCTAAGTCCTCTGAGGCCAGCGAGTCTCGAGGGCTAGGAGGGCTCCGGCCCTCAGTGTCCCCAGGCCCAGGGCTCAGTGCCCCATTGGGCTCTGTGACCTCCTCCAGCAGGCTCGTCATTACTGGATGGCTGTGGCCTTGGGCCCTGCTCCCTCCCAGAGCCCTGGCTCTCTTGAGAGGTGGGAGCCTGGACAGGAGTGGTCTCTGTCCAACCAGAGCTGAAAGTGGCCGGGCCTCCCGATCCAGACTCCCCAGGTCCCCAGATCTGCTCCCTGCTGCTTCCAGCCCTGACTCTGGGTCTGTAAACACACCCTCCCTCTGACCCCACCACCATCCCACTGCCACCGCTGCTGCTGCTGCTGCCATCGGATTGTTCCTGTCCCTGTCCTCAGGCCCTGGCAACTTTCCATGACGCACTGAGCTCAAAGCCCTCCCCTGCACCCCACACGCACAAAGTGGTTCCAAGGGGGAGGAGGGCGGGGTCAGTGATGCCCCTGGCCTGGGCACAGAGCCCCATGGGTGATGACAGGTGGCACAGAAACCAGGGCACTGATAAGATGGAAGGAATGTGCCGAGATCACAGCCAGGCGTGGCCAAGGGTGGTGTGGTGGGAGTGGGGGACCCTGACATAGGGAGATGCAGAGCCTAGAAGAGTGGTTTCAGACTCAGGGAGCTGGTTTGAAGCAGATAAGCATTTGCCCAGAGAAGAAGAGCCTCAGGGGAGGGGGACACGATGATATCTCCAAACGTCACGTGGAAGAGGGGCTGCTGTATTCCGGGGGTGACTCAGAGGACACAATCAGGACGGAAGGGCAGAGGTGCAGTGTGGGGAACTCTCAGCTCTGGCACCCAAGGCGTGGCTTGGTGAAGTAGTGAGCTCCCTGTCACTGGCCACATTCCAGCAGAGAGGGATACTACAGAGGGGCTCAGCCCTGGGCTGGGGAGAGCACGGGGCCTCTCCAAGGTCTCTCACAGGCTGGGCACCCATGGGAGTGGGCCGTGGGGGCTGCCACAGGATGTCACTCACTCTTCATGTCATCCAGATCGGCGGAGCCCAGCATCTGGGCCTCCGCCTCGTCAGTGGGCACCTGCTGCTCTGGGCCACCCGGGCTGCCCAGGGCACTGCCTGGGCACAGCCGCTCCCGCAGGTCATAGCTGGCCGAAGGGCTCCAGGGCCGACTCTTCTCTCCAGTGACTCGGGAGACACGGGCCCGGGGACTTGGGGAGCTGAGGAGGCAACATGGCAACCTTGGACTTGGCAGAGAACCTCCACAGACACGGGCCAGGTTAGGGGTTCTTCTGCCCTCTGTCAGGGGACAGGGCCTGGAGACTAAACACAGGCTCCTCCTGGGCAGGAAAAAGCTCACTTTCACCTTCCCACCCCCATCACACTGGTCCCCAGTTCCTCTCAATCCCCTCTTCACCCAGACACCCTCACTCTCCTGGAAGACTCTTTCCCTGTCGGCCCTCTGGTTCTCTCCTTGTCAACTACCAGCACGCCCCTTCCTGCCTCCTCTACCTCCTCTCCTCTCCTCCTCGCTTCTCTGGGGTTGGAACTGGGGACAGTCCTCAGGGTCAGGAAGGAGCCCAGGACCTGCTCTGGGCTGGGCCAGAGGCCAGTACCTGACTGAGTGCTGGGGGCTCTTGTCGGAACTCAGGCCCACTGGCGGCGAGGGCTTGGTGAAGGCAGCCCTCCCTGAGAGGCCGGGACTGTCATCCTCGTCACTTCCAATGGAAAACTGTGGATAAACCACACGTGCCCTGGGTCCCTGCCCCAACCCCACACTCAGCCCCGCCTTGCCTGCCCCGCGCCCCCACTCCCCGCTGCTGTGGCCTCCCCTCCTCTCCGCACCCCTCCTTGAACAGCCAGCCCTCCTTCAGGGGCAGATCCTACCTTTGCTTTTGGTGGGGACCCTGAGGGTGGGGGCTCCACGGGTTCTGCCTCAGATTCCCCTTCCTCTTCCTCCTCCTCTTCCTCCTCCTCATCCACTCCGGCTCCCCCCTCCTCCTGGATGGGAGGGGTCCCCTCAGAGGGAGGAGCAGAGGTTTTTTCCTTCTTTCTCTTCCTCCTGGTTTGCCGGGCAGAGGTGGGGGGCAGTCGCCGCAGCTTGTGGGGTGGAGGCAGGCGCGCCGAGAGCGGGTGGTGGGTATGGTGGGATGTGTGCCGGTGAACTGAGGGTGCAGGAGAGCCTGTTGGGACCCCTACAGCAGAAGAGGGCCCCTTGCCACCCTAGTGGCACACACCTTATTCTAGCTCAAAGCCTCAAACAAGTGCACCCTAGTCCTTCCTCTAGAGCCAGGCTCCCCCCAACACCTGTGTTTGTGTCCTGTCATTGATAAGGCCTGGGAGAGTGGGGGGATGGAGCAATGGAGAGGGGAGGTCATGGTGGGGATGGGGGGACATGATACAGCGAGGAAAGGAAAGGTAAAGTCAGCAGAGCTCAGAAAGGGAGGGGAGGTGGCAGACAGAAGAAAGCAAGGCCAGAGGTATGACAGAGCCTTAGAGAAGATGAAGGTCACCAAGGGAGGCCTCAGGCCCATCTCTCTACATCTCCCCTATGTCTGGGGCCCAGCGCCCCTGGCAGGCAGACAGGTGATGGGTGAGTGAGGCAGGATGACTTAACATGGCATGGTGGCCCAGCACAGCGTCCAGCACAGCATCCAGCATAAGACGGCACCGGGTGACCAAGCCAGTGGAGAGCACGGTGATGGTGGCAATGAAGGTGATGGTGGTGAGGGCGGCCACACTAGGGGTCCCCAGGCTACCCACACTCAAAGTCCCGCTCGCTGTAGCTGCGGCTGGGCTTCTCGGGGTCCCAGGCCGGGGGCTTGCTGATGAGGTCCCCAAACCTGCTCACAGCCAAGGTCTTGCCCAAGTCATCGTCCTCCTCCTCCATGTCTGGGCTCAGAGGGGGCTCCTCCAAGGGCACCCGGACCTGTAGACTCAGACAGACTCTCCTAAGGACACTTGACCCATGTACGCCCCACACCCACCCCAACTCCAAGCCCTTGGTGGGGATGGGGGAGCCCAGCAAACTCCATCTTCTACTCCCTGTGCCCCAAGCTGATGTCAACCTCCCAGGCCCCCAGGGCTTGTAAGGAGTGGGGGCAACAGATCCAAAAATTACCAAAAGACCCCTTCTTTCTCCATATTCCCTGCCTAGTTCCAACTCTGGATCGGGGGGGGGGGTCCCCCCAAGGTCGACCAGAAGACGCCCCTCTCCTCCATGAAGTCCCTCCCCCTCCTCTTCTCCCAACCCCGCGAGGGTCAGTCACCTGGGGTAGGGGGGAGGCGCCCCCGGGCGGCGGGATCACTCCGTTGGCCATGTCCGGAGAGGCGGTTTGGGAGGCTCTGACTCACTGAGGGATCCGTGACCCGGGTGAGAAGAAGGGGGCGCTGACGGGACCTAGTGGGGAGCTCTGGGGGAGGAGGGCGGGGTCAGGAATCTCGCGCGGCCGCCCCCTCCCCCTCCCCGGAGCCGGATCCCCCGCCCTCTCGTGCGCCCATCGAGGTCCCGCCACGCCCGGGACATCCCCGGGCCCGGCCCGCCGCGCCCTGCACCGCCCTGCGGTACCTCGGGGGCCTGGAGCGTGCAGGACCCGGGCCGGCCGCCGCGCCTCATCTCCCACCCGTACTCGCTCCGGGGCCTGTCACTGCGCAGGGCCGGACGGCCGGGGGGCGCCCGCGGCCGCGGCGAGCCAGGGGCGCCAGGCGGACGCAGGCGCCGGAGCCCGCACCCCGCGGCTCCACCTCCTCGCGCTCGGCTCCGCAGCTCCGCCGCCGCAGCCGCCGCCGCCGCCGCAGCCGCCGGGCCGCACAATGGGAGCGGGCGGGTGGTGACTCACCCCGCCCCGGCCGGCCCGGCCCCCACGCGCGGGCCCCCGCAGGACCCCACCTGTCCCGCAGCCCCTTTTCCGGCGCTCCACGCGTTGCCGGGGGCGGGTGCGCCGCCCTCCACTCCCACAATCCCCAGATTCACGCACCACCTTGCTTTTAGCTTCCCCTCCCCGCAAGAGCCCTGGAGGCGACCCCTCCACAGACGCCAGCCCCGCCAGCCTTGGGAGCTGAGCTCACAGACCCGGGGAAGCACCCACCACCTGTCCCTTCAGTCCCAATACAGCCCCCGATGTCCAGCTTCTACCACCAGGCACCACCCAACATTTGACCTTGGCACGTTACCTCCCCTCCCTGGGCCTGGGTTTCCCCATCGTAGCCAGCGTGGTCTGGGGAAAAAGTGTTCCAGAGTTCTATCCAGCACTAAGCTTCTGTGGCTCAGTTTTCATACGCCTTCTCCACCTCTCTGGACCCTGAGGTCATGTCCTCTTTTCCAAGGGCAAAGGTCTTTGAAATGAAAGACCAGAGCCCTGTTTGACCCTTTGGGGTCTCGCTGAAACTGGGCACCTAGCACAATGCCATGTCTATAACAGGCCCTCGATAATACCTGTTGAAGCCACAACCCTAAATCCTTAGAACATAGGAGGGTGTCTGGGGAAAACCCAGGATGGAGCTGAGGGCAGGGGAGGGTGAAAGCGGCCAGGCCAGGCTCAGGAGAGAGAAATCAACTCCTGGGGAGGGGGACAGGGTGATGGGCACCAGGGGTTCCGTGTGGGGAAGAGGCTTAACCCTATGACCTTGGGCATGTAATTTACCCTCTCCCAGCCCTGCCCTTACCTGGGTCTCAGCTCAACCCATCCTGGGTGGGGTGGGCTCATTTTCCAGTATGAATGGTGTCCTTATAAAAAGGGGAAATATGGGCACAGACATACTAGGGGAAAACAACATGTGAAGATTGGAGTGATGCTGCCCCAAGCCCAGAACCTACCAGAACGTGGGAGCAAGGCCTGGAACAGATCCTTCCCTAATGCCTTTGGAGGGAACACGGCCTTACTGGCATCTTGATCTCCGACTTCCGGCCTCCAGACCTGGGAGATAATAAATTTGTGTTGTCTAAGCCACTCTGTTCATGGAATTTTGTTATGGTGGCCCCAGCACATGAATGCACGTCCCAGTCCCTTATCGCTCTGAGCCAGGTAACTCAGTTCCGAGTTGAGCCTTGAATTCCCCAGTTGGGAACATTTCTGAGGGCTCTGGCCTTCAGTTTACCTTTGACACCTTGGTCTTGCTCATGGCCCTAGTCCCTTTCTTTTAGCCAGTAAAGTCAGACAGGAGATCCTTTCATACCAAGACAGCCTGGGGAGAGTCTTGCCAACCTGGGCCCTGGACACTGATGCCCAAGGGCATCACACAGCTCATCCCTCTGAGGCCCCACCTTCCCCAGGGAACACACTGAGCACATGTTTCCCACTCAGATCTCCTGGCGTCCAAGAGGCTTTTCCTCTGTGTCCCACTGCCTCCAGCACAACTGTAATTGTCAGTCTCCTGTAGATTGTTCCCAATGGGGTCTTCATTCCTGTGACAAAAGAGTGCTCCTTGCATGCACTAAGGATGACCACTCTGTGTGTGTGTGTGTGTGTGTGTGTGTGTGTGTGTGTGTGTGTGTGCGCGCGCGCATGCATGGTGGAGGTTTTGGTGCCCAGTTACAGAAGATAGACACTCTGGCAGTGTGACTGGTCATTATTCTCAGCTCTCTCTTCCTCCCCAAAGTACCACCTAATATTCATTATTCCTTTTAATAAATTCCTTTCCAGCTTAGAGTAGCTGTTGTTTGCAGCTCGGCATCCTGACTGATACAATCAGAGAGATGGGCTCTGAGTCCAGGGCACAGGCTGAGTGGGCACCAGGCATTAGTGGTACCAATATCAGGGAGCTGGGAGAGAGCAAGTGAGAGAATTAGCATCCTATTAGCAGGCCCGGGTAGCCCCTACCTCTCTTATTCCTACATCATTCCTCACCATCTCCATCCTTTAATCCTAAAGATAACAACCATGATCATGCCACTACCTTAAATTTAGGTAGAAACCACTTTGATATTCATGAGCACACAACAACCCTCTGTGGCAGAGCATCTTAATCCCATTTGACAGGTGAGAAAAATGAGGCTCAGAAAGTTTGTGACTTGCCCAAGGTCCAAGGCTGGTAGGCAGCATAGCAGAGAATTGAACCCAAGGGCTTCTGGCTTCGTGTCTAATGTTTAGCCTCATATACTACAGTGCTCCCTGTCCCCTCAACCATGCCTTGATGCCCTCCCGCAAGTGTTAAACTTTCCATGCCATGAGCATAAACTGAAACATACCACTCACTTCCCGAATTTCTAAGGAGGCTCCTAGAAGCCAAAGAGGGGAGTGATTAAGAAGCACAAGTTCATAGCCCAGCTCTGTCATTGATAATTGCATGACCTTGAGCAAGTTGTTTACCCTTTATGGGCCTCAGATTCCCTATCTGCAAAATGGCAATGAAAACAGAGTTGTTGAGAGGCTGACATGATTTCATCCATGTGAGACACTTAGAACAGTGCCTGGCACGTAGGAAGTGCTCAGTAAGTGTCAGCTGGTATCAATACTACTACAAGTGGAAGAGCCGCAGAAGCCCTCGGGTAACTTGCAATTTGAAAAATGATAAAATGTACACACATGAAATAAGTGGAAGCTGGCTTACATCTCAAAGGGCAGTAAGTCTTCCTGCCAAATTGAAGATCCCAGCCACACCAATTCAAAGAAGACAGAAAGATCCAGGACAGCTTTACCTCCACCAGGGTAGATTCTGACGGTCCTTGGCCAATGGACCAATCTTTGCATTTGTAATCCTAACTTGGCAAGCTGAAGAGTTTCTGGAAGACAGTAGGGTGTGGGTTCAGGTAACCCCAGGTTGTCACTTAGACTGGCCTGGAATTCCCTCTTGCCATCTCCTCCCTACTCCCCAGAACAGAGCGCCCAGTGGCACATGCTGTTGTTGATTGAACTTGTGGTGAGTAAGACCTTATTTTACGAGAGAAGTAACATGGCTTTGAGAAAGAGCCCAGACTCTGGAGTCAGAGATGCTATATATAAATACCAACTCGATGCTTGGCACAGAATAGGCGCTCAATAAATGTCATTCTTCTTATTTACTATTGTTACTCTGCCGTGGTTTATGTCGTCATAATCTATGTGTCCCTCAGTAAACCTGGACTCAGCTTTGAAACAGACCCAATCCCAGGACAGCATGGCCTGCATCTGAAGGTTCTCTCACCCCTCTGGGGAGCCTACCTTTAAGCTCCAGAGATTCAGTTCATTTGTGCTAGGATGACATTTTGACATGAGTCCTTTCACTCCCCTCCAACCCCACCGGAGCAGGTAGCCTGCTTTGGCTTTTGTTGTTTGAGGGGAATGGGTGGGACAGAAAGCTTAGCAAGCCTTTCTGCTTTTCTTCATCCAGAGCCAAATTCTCAGGAAATCTAGGAAGGTTTGCAGAGGAGGAAAAAGAAAGTGTTTGCAAGACCCGCACTGTCTTGACCAGAAGCTAGGGAGAAGGTGGAAGAGTCACCCCTTGCCCTCCCCAATCAGCAAAGCAGAAGGAGTTTCCCTCCAAGATGGGAGGGAAGGGTGAGATCAGGGGAGCCCTACCAACCCCTTGGGATGGGGGCTTGAAATAAAAGGTGTTTTGAAAATGTAACAGTTTAGGCACTCGCAAGTGTGTAACCAAGATCCACACATTCACTCTACACTCTACCAGTGCCAGGTGTTGGATATACATCAGTGAAAAAAACCTGACTTGGTCCCTACCCTTGGGCAGCTTACAGACTACAAACAAGCAAAGACATAAATTTATAATTATGAAATCTGGCAAGCACCATACGGGGAGAGCACGTTTACAGGGAATATTCAGGTTGCGTAGTTAAAGATGCGAGCTGTAAGGAGGGGACAATTAAGCAAGGACCTGAAGGGTACAAAAGAATTAGCCATGCACTGAGGGGTGGGTTGGGGAAGCAGGAGAGGGGCCAGCATTCCGGGCAGAAGGAAGAGCTCAGGAAAGGCCCCCTGCAGGAAAGAACGGGACCTGCATGGGTATTTGGGGGCTGAGGATCTCGATGGTGTTTTTCGGGTAGGATGTGGTAACCCTGGAACCTGGTACCACAAAGGGACAGATTTAAAAAACTAGAGGCTGAACCAGGGTGGGCACTTTAGAAGATCTAAGAGGCAATACAGCTTCAGGGGAAGAGAAACAGGGCCCCAGCCACCCCTTGGTGAGAATCCCCTTTCTTAAGAGCCTCAGCTTTCTCACCTATGAAGTAGAGATCACATTTTTCCTTTAGATTTGTACCAAGTGCAGTCATGTCAATGAAATGATTGGTACAAAGTAGATGCTCCAAAATGGCCATTACAATGATCACCTCCTACTGAAATCTTTCCCATCCTCCTGACCCAGCTCCAAGGTGCCTTTTCCCACCACCTCCCTGGGCAGTAAGCTCCCCAAGAGCCAGAGCATATCTGGTTTATCCCTACCTCCCACCCGTCTTCTCACGGAGAGCCTGGCACACTTTAAGAGCTCAATAATGTCTGTGGCATTGAAGGCGAGTGCACAAGTAATTATAGTAACTAATAAACTGAGAAATGTTTTTGTGGAGGGCATAGAAGTCACTGAGTCCAAGATGATCAAGTGACCGAGGATGGGCCAAGAAAACACATGCCATGGCCTGTTCGCACCCCCGGAAGTGTCTGAGGTTGCCTCGGAAGCACCCTGGAGAAACAGCCACTCATAAACACATGGGCAGTGAGATGCAGGCTATCCCTCTCTGGTTACAGAGGGCATCTCTAGGCAACAAAGCAGGTTTGTAATAACTAACAGGCAGAGGTTTTTTTTTAAACCAGCATTTATTTAACACTTTCTGGTTCACACGGTGCTTCCGTGTACATCATTGCGCTCAACAATTTTGTGAGCTGGATACGTTATTGATTGGTCTCATCCCTCACTAGAGACGAAGGAGCCACAGAGCAGCAAGAGCATGTTCTTGCCTGTGGTTAAAGAGCGAGATGCAAAACTAACGCATAATCTTTGGAATCTAAATCTCCTGTGCCTCTTCCTCTATGACCGTCACACACACTGACTCTTGAATAGGTAAACGCGAAATACTGCATGCCCCCAGAGATAGGCGAAGCAGCCACACAGAACTGTGGCTGAATTTCAGCCACAGCTAACCAATCTGGGCCAGGTCTTCTTAGAAGCTACTGCAGCATCCTGGCAAAGGAGGAGGAAGGATGTCACCTCTCACTCCACGTGAAATGACCCATCAGAGACAGACTTCCTGCTGAGAAAGAGGGATGGGTCTTCAAGCTCACCTGCTCCCCTTCTTTCAAAGTCTTAGGAATCAAGATGTATGCCACTCAGTCTGGCCAATGACCCCCACCCAGGACCTTACATAAATTTTTAATGTAACTTTTGAATCATAATACATTGAGAGTTTTAATATCTTTTTCATCTATAAAGTAAAAATATAACCCTCAATACCACCCCCTCCCTCTTCTGCCTTGTTCTCATCTTCATCCCTCACCACCAATATCTGTTTATTCCCTCCAGAATCTGTTCACAGAAAGAGAGGCAAACGTGAATATATATTTTGCCCCCTCCCACCTTGTTTCTACAGAAAATGTAGCATAATGCTGTTAAGTACAGTTTCAGGGAGTGAATCCTGTACCTCCACTGCCTCAGGCCTCCACTGCCAGCAAGCCCAAGGCCAGACAGGCGATCGATAAGCACTCGTTCGAGGGGAAAGGCCAGAATGAGCGGACAGATTGATCTCTGGGGTCAGTCCAGGGTATGGAAGGCAAGTCCTGCTGACGGACATCTGTGCACAAGTGTCAGAGGCAGAGCAGCCCCAGTAGCTCAGAGGGTCTGAGAAGGAGGTGCGCCCTGGCACCTCCCCTGGGTGAGGTGCAGAGCTGAAGGTCAGACACTCCCAGGTGTGGTAATGACCTGGGCGGGCAACACCAGCATCTTTGTCTTCTGGCTCACCAAAGAGCACCTGCAGGACAAAGGGTGCAGCGGACTTCCTTGGATTGTTACAGAAAACAGATTTGTGCCCAGAGATTTCAAGCACAAGGAAATAGCAGAAGCTCCTCTCCAACTGCCCCAGCCTCACACCACTTTCTAGATCATCCTAAAATGACTGGAGATTATTCTACCCGACCCAGGCTGACTGTGACCTGGTGGGGCTTCTGGGAATGTGGTTGTAAAAGGGCCCAGCCTCCATGAAAGGGAGCTCTGGGCCAGAGGCTGGGGAAGGCCATCTCAGGACCAGCTCTGGCTCTTGTTTGCAGACGGTGCAAGATCACTGATCGGGGAGCGGGTTGGGGTGGGGGTGGAGGGTTGCACACTGCCAAGAAAGTGGACTAATATTTTTGGGAAGTTTTAATTTGCTTCAATTAAAAATTCAGGCCAGCTCCAAGCAAAACAGAAGTAGGTGAACTTATTTCCTGAACCTCTACACCGTCCTTTCTGGGCCTCTCCACCCTTCTGCAGGCCTGTCACTGAGGGACCTCCACCCTGGCCAGAACTTCCCAACTGGCCAGTTCCAAGATTCACCCCATTTCCTCCCTACTCTCCCACTAGAACTGACCAAGGCCTTGCTAGGGAGGAGACAGAGAAACCATCTGGCTCCAAGAGACAGGAGAAACCCTATCTCTGGGGCCTCAGCGCCAGCCTTCCAGGGATGGGTCACATGTATGCACTAAGGGCTCTTTTCTTGAGCTTACTGGCTCTGTATCTTATGATCAAAGGAACATGAGAAACATTTGGGAAGATCAGACGCTTTATAAACAATGCATGGAACATAGTAAGGACTCACTGAGCCATAGATGTTAGATTATGACCTTCACCATTATTTAGGGGTGTTCCTCTATAAATCTTCAATGGAGCCTTAAATACTGGCCTCACCACTCCCTCCCCCTCAGTCCTGGCCCAGAGAGAGTAGCTGTTTCGTGGGAGTAGTAGTTTATGAGCCACTGGGGAACCTCTCCCGCCTTGACATATGGTTTAATGGGCTCTGTGGCAGGACCTGTGTCCTATCAATCTCTGTCAGGTGAAGGAATAAATACATTCATCCATTCAGGGAATTTATGAATGAGTACATAATGCACGTGCTTCAGGATAGGAACAATGCTGCCTTACATGGAGGTCAGAAAGGGCAGAGTTGCCAAGAGTGTGCCCTAACTACCTAGCACCTTCTCCCACCGGGGACCCAGCAGTTCTTTTCCCTCCTTAAATCCAGGGACCTTGATGTGGTACTTTGAGTCCTTCATGAGGGCCTGACCTCCAGTGGCACTGATTCTTTCCCACATGGTTCCATCCTGTCAGGACCCAGAGTTTGCAGAGGGCTGGCTGGGTCAAGGTTAGACAGGACTCCAGGAGAATTTAGGTCTTCTCCAGCCTACTACAACCACCCTCCCTGCAGGAGGCCCCACCTTGGACTTCCCCAGAACGAAGCTTTACAGTGAGACCTGACCAAGTTATCAGAACATAGCCCTCTCCCCGGAACCCTGAGTTGAAGGACTTCTAATGGGGGGAAGGAGTCACCCCCCAGACCACCATGAAAGAACTACTTCCCTTCCCCTCTAGAGCCACACCTTCCAAACCCTCAATGTTGACCATCCCAATGGTAAGAAATAGGAATTCCGGAAACATAGTGGTCCTTGAAGTTCAAGTATGCAAAAATAAAACTTTTTTCTGTATAACTCGACTTTCTCCTTGTAATAGGTGCCCATTTCTAACCAACAGAAGAGTTAGCCTGGTAACATTCAAGTAAACTCTTCCCAATCAGTGACTGAAACTCAATGAATTTAAGTCTAATTCGATTACATCCGCATTTGGGAGCTGGCCTCTCCCACTCCCCTGCAGTGGACCCTCACACTCTCCAGCAGCCTCTCAAGTGGCCTCCAGGCCCCACCGTGGGCCCACAGGCTCTTCTGGGCCACCTCCCTTCTCCCTGCAAGAGAGATACGGGCAAGTGTCACCAATCATATCCTGCCAGGTCCTTCTGAACTGCCATAGCTCCAGCTGCCCTGGTCATGCGGCACATCTGACAGGTCACTGTCCTCCCTAATCCCACACAGGGAGCAAGGCACAGGGCCCTCCACCTTGAGAGCCCCTCAGCGTCAAAGGTTTGCACCTACACTACCTCTACTACCCTTCTCTGAAAACCCTCCCCCTCCCACTCCAGACTCTTAACCAGTTATGGTCCCTTCCAAATCTCTTCTTGCAGCTTAGCTCTCTCACTCAGAACTGAGAGATCCAGCATCTTTATTCACTGCAGTTCAGCTAGAAGGGGTAGAAACCACCCACGAATCAATACTTCTCCTAACATCTCACTACACTCTGAAGAAAAGAGAAAATTCAAAAATAGCACATCTGGGCCTGCCTGTGCTGGACAAGTACAGGAATATTCAGAGACCCCCCAGCCCAGGGCAGGGTTGGCAATGAGCCTGCTCTAAGTGGGACTGGCACAGAGGTCCATGCGCTGCAGGGAAGGGGGAGGCAGTGCGGCCCAGTGGTTTGCCGACAGCCTAGGTTTGAAGTCCTATGAGCCTGGACTCATCAGCTCTCCTCCATTTACTGATGGGAACTTGGACAAGTCATTCACCTCCTCTAAGCCTCAGTTTCCTCACCTGTAACAAGATGCCACCCACCTCCCATGACCCCTGCGAGAAGACTGTTACTACTGAGCTCAGTGCCTGGCAGGTACGTGCTCCCAAAATGAGACCCATCTGTTAGTTCTCAAAACCACACACACTTAGCCAAGCCAGGCTCTGGGGCTCAAAAGCAGCTTAGCTTGAGTCCTCAGCAGTCCCTCCCCAAGCCCTCTTATCAAGGCCTCTCTACTCAATATGGAGGTCCCACTACTCCCGCTGTGTTCATTCTTCAGTGCAAGAAACAGATCCCCACTCAGGCCCACAGGTCAAGTCAGAATAGGGATGTATGCAGTTAGGACCCTTTCAGTGGCTCATATTTGACTTAAATCAACTTAAGCCAAAAAAGAGAAAAGGAAGGGGTCCTCTTTAGATCACATACCCTAAAATTCCAGGGGTATCTGCCCCCGGGCACCACCAGGACTTGACCCTGGTGGCTCCACCTCTCAGTTCTGTCTTCCTCTCTCTCTCTCTGCATGGTTCCACTTTCAGGAAGGCTCTCCCTGCAGGGCCAGCAGCTGCAGGCTTCTCCCCTCAGCAGCCCTCATGGGGGAAATCTGCCTCTTTCTTGGTTGCTCCAGCAAAAGGCCAGGACCGGGCCTTGTTAGCCCAATCCTAAACTGATCATGGTGGCCACGGAGTCAACCCAACCAGGCCCCGGCACTGAGTGAGGCAGTGCTGAGAAGGCAGGGACGGAAATCACCAGATGCCCACCCCACAGCCCAGCTCCACACACCCTCTTCTCAGTCACACTGTATTCAGTTCCCCAAGGCCTGAGATTCTCTTTAGTTCCCAACTGAAATCTGAAAGTGAGACTAACTGGCTCCGCTGTTTTGTTAGGTGGTGATTTCCACGCCAGGCCACACGACAGGCGCTGCTGGCTGAGGACGGGTGGAGGGGCGGGAGTACTACCTGATCCCATCAGCAAGGGCACGGCAGGGTCAGAGACGGGGTCTCACAGTTCAAACAAGGCTGCTTGGCCTGCCCATTGGGGAAGAGCTACGGGTGGGACAGTTCCTGTTAAAAAGAGGCAGCAGACCAGCAGGCCTCAGGAGTGATACCTCCAAGTACACCCCTGACATCTGGAGTGGAAACAACTTTATTGATACCTGAGAAAAAGTGCAGGACAAACATTCCTACTGATCACTTAGCCCGTCCCCTCGGGCCAGGTCACCCAGAGGCCGACCAGTCCTCCCGCCCTGCCCTTGAGCTGTGGGTCATTTGGGGCCTCCCTGGCCAGCGCCCAAAGGCGGAAGAAATCCACAGCCAGAGTCTGGAGAGAGAGCATCTGCAGCCATGGCTCCCGAGGCCGGGGGCAGGGCCTGCACAGCAGCCTCACTGGACAAGCTCTAGACCCTCTTGAGTCACGGTCCGGAGTCCAATGGAAAACAATTCCTCCCAGGGCTCCCGGATCCAGGCCAGCAGGGCTGTCAGCTGCTCCGGACACACAACACGGAGAGCCCAAAAGCTCTCCAGCCGGGACACCTGGCAGACAAGCAGTAGTGAGGTGAGACCCACAGAGGGCCACAGCAGAGCAGGGGGCCAGGGAGTCCTCGGGGATGACCCGCTGCCCTTCCTTGGCTCATGGCCTCTTCCCTTTCCCAAGCCTGTGTCACTCCCTGTGAAAGATCCTGACTCTGAGTTTTTTAAACAGAACCCAATCGACACTGACTGAAGAGCCCCAAAGGGCTTTCACATTCACCATCTTCTTTGATCCTGTTTCTAGAATGTCAATTCTGGAGTCAATTCCAAGGAATTGCTTGGGGTTCAGTTCCTAGCTCTACAACTTGTGACTTGGGCACGTCAGTTGACATCCTCAAGCCTCAATTTCCTCACCTATGATTGGTCTAGTAACTACCTCCTCACGTGGGGGCTGTAAAGATCAAATGGCTGGCACACAGGCCCAACCAATCACAAACTCAAAGAAGCCAGGTGCTTCACTAGGGCCTCCCAGCTAACCCAAGGCTGGGCAACGAGTCCAGGGTGTTCCACTGCCTCCCTTCCTGCTGTCCAAACCCCGTGACAGCCCCCCAGCGCCCCGCACCCTAATTTTCTGTGTTCCAAATACCACGACTGCCCACAGCAAGTTCCATCCAGCCCCAGTTCCTAGACCCGCTTCCCACACCGCCCACCACCTCCACCCCCACCTCTCTCCCCCCACCTCACACACACACACACACACACACACACACACTCCCACACCTCGTCATAGAAGACCAGCCGCAGGTCCTCCGGGGCCACACGGTAGAGCAGCACGGAGCTCAGGCTGCTGAGCGGCTGCTGCTCCCTGACACGCACTGAAGGGCCTGGCCTGGAGGGCGGCGCCTTCACAGAGACCTCACCAGACACTGCTGGAGGAGGGTGCTCTGCCTGGGACCCCGTGGGGTCCTCATCTAACAGGTACAGGGTGCACAGAGTCAGCAACAAGGACACAGGGCAGGCAGCAGGGCCTGGAGGGAAAGAGGCAGGGTGAGGCCCGAGTGGAAGGCCACAGAGGAGCCCAGATCCCCCAGGGCGGCATCCCAGGGCCGCCTGGGAGAATGACCAACTGAGGTGGCCACAACGCGGCTTATGCCTCTGGAGGCCGAGGCCCTCCCTTTCCCAAACCCCAGGGATCTCTAGCCTCCAAAGCCTCTGAGGCCCAAGACAAAGGGAACCTGCCCCACCACCCATCCGTCAGAAAAAGGACCTGCTCTCGCCTTCACCAAAAGGATGAGGCAGAGCAGACCCAGATGATAAACTTCACATCACAGAAAACCTGGGCCCAAAAGCAAAGGTCTTTGGGCAACAGAGGCCCCAGGGCACCTCCTAGCCCCTCTCAGAGAGACTGGGAACAAGGAGACTGTTATTTGGGTAGAAGTCCACGTCCCAGCACTGAGAATTGCTACAAGGGCACGGAGAAGTGCTGGGGGACCGGGACAGCGACCTCACCTTCAACCAGGAACACCCGTAGGTAAAAGAACCGGGGAGGCTCCGAGGAAGAGTCTCTCTCCAGCAATGGCCTAGGGGGAAGGCGGCGGGCCCAGGAAGGAGAGATCAGCCAGGGGGTGGGAAGTACGCAAGGGGGGAAGAGCAGAAGGCCAGGCCTGGGTCAGGAGGCATGGGCGGGAGGACAGGCGGCAGGCCCGGGTGCTCAGGGCGTGCTCAGGGCCTGCCGAGGGCCAGGGCTTGTGGAGAGAGGGCCTGTGCTCCAAGAGCCACCGCCTGGGCCTCAGCCCGGCCTCCACCTCCTAGCCACTCACCAGAGCCGGTGCTTCGGGGTCACCTCCTCTTCCGTGGTGCTGACGCTGCTCCTCCGGGTGGGGGGCAGAGACTGCAAGACATCTGGACAGAGCCAGCCAGGGACAGGGAGCCCTCAAAGACTCCATCTCTTCCATCCCAACCTCTCAACACCTTCCCAATCTCCGCACTGCTAGATTTCAGGAACTTCCAAGAGGGACGAGTCCTGTTACCTGGCTGTCTCCATCGTGGGCACCGCACTTGGGCGCTGTGGCCCTTGGCCCCCACCCCACCTTCCCTCCTCCCCCTCCCCTCTCTCACCAGCGAGCTCCTCCAGGAAGGCCCGGCAGTGCTTGGCATCTCGGGGCAGCAGGACACAGCTGCCCGCCCCAGCTGCCCACTCCAGCCACAGGCTCTGTCCTGCCAGGCCCAGCTCTATGCTACTCAGATCCTGCAGGGGGACGGCCAGGGTCAGCTGCAGCCAGCTAGCCGGAGGCCCGCTGGGGAGACAGTGAGGGCAGAGTGGCAGAAAAGAGTGAGAGCAGAGTGAGACCACGGAGGCCCAGACCCTTCCCTGGCCGCGGCCCTGCTCACTTACCAGATCTCCCCTGTCACCTTCAACACATAGAGCCTGTGATCAGACACGACCACAAGACACAGAAACTCCCCAGGGTGGCCTGGCAATGCCACTGGCACCTAAGGGGAAGAGGACGTTGATGAGAAACAGGACTAGGGAGGCAGCTGCCAACCTGAGAGCTGGCTACTCGTGACAGGGCCTGGGCCCAAGTCCTCACGGGTCACCCACCCCAGCCATGCTCTCCACCCCACAGCCCCGCCTGCACTAAGACCTGCGTCAGGCTCTTGGCAGGTTTCCCTGCCTGTTATTTTGCCCCCTCCAACCCATCCTCCACCCCCTGACAGAACGACTGTCCCCAAACACAAAATCAATCAACACCTCCCTGCTTCCAAGCCTTCAGTGGCTCCTGCAGGCCTCAGATCAAGTCCACACTCCTTGGCAGGCACAAGACAATGCTCTGAAACCACCCTTGCCTGCCTGTTCATACTCCTCCTGGGACACTTGCCCCCACCCCACCCCCGGCTGCCCCAATCACGGCCAGTTCTCCCCACTAACTAATCTCTCAGATCTCCGTGCATTTGCTGCTTCCTTTTCCCAGAACATTCTTTTCCTCCCTCCTCTGTAACTCATCCTTCAAGACCTGGATTAGCCATCATCTGCAGGAAGGAGAGGCTTCCTGGACCACTCAGGCTGGACTGACTGCCCCTCCAGGGCCTAAGCCCGACTCCGGCACTTTCACACAGCATCACAGCTGTCTGCTCCTCATGCCAGGATAGAAGATGGAGGGCCAGACTGATGTACGCTATCTCCCTAGTGTCATGCCAGTGCTAGGACTGCCACGAGAGGGTCCGATAGCCGCGTGTATTCACAGTAACAGAGGAGGCCCCGTTTACTGAGCCCCAGGGGCCGTGCTAGGCAGCCCTCAGACATCAGCTCTCACATGTGTTCCATACTCCTTTACGGTAGCTATTGTCATCCCCGTGGAGACAGGAAACAGAGACTCAACTACCAAGGAGCGTGTTCACAGCCACACTGAGAGCAACTGCCAGGGTTCAAGCTGGAAGCCAGACTTGGTGGCTCCAGAGTGACTGCTCAGACACAGTTGGCTGCAGTGGAAACAGGCAGACACCCTGGTCATTTGGGGGCACAGAGCAGAGCCAGGCTGGCACAGACCTTGAGGCAGCACTGGAACTCCTCCTGGGCATCGGTGAACACCTCGACGTCCAGGAAGAGCCGGAGTCGGTGGTCCACAGAGCGAAGGCCACAGCGCTCAGAGGCTGGGGGCAAGTGGTGGGCCGTCAGCCTGTCCCCACTGCCCCGGTCCTAGCTCCCCTCCCCCAAAAAGCACCCCTGTCTCTCTTGGCCTATACTCACGGGGGCTGAGGCTCCAACTGTGGTGGTCATGGGAGACTGGAGCCTGAGATGGGGCACTGCTGGTGTGGTTGCTGTGGCCAGGAGGGTCATGGACAGCACTGGGGGACTGTGAGGGGGCTGGAAATTGCTCTCCCGGTCTCTGCTCCCCATTGGGGGTTCCCCGGGACACAGCCAGGAGAACCACGTGATCACTACCACAGTTTGGACACACAGCAGGCGATTCTGGAGGGGAAATGGGCATAGTCCCCATGAACCCCGCTGCGTGTCACCACACCCCCTACCATGCTCATAACACACACACACACACACACACACACACACTCTTAGGCCCACCTGGGCCCACATTTTCAGCTTCACATACCACCCACCTTCCTAAACCACCTGATGACCCCCACAGGCCCAGCTGCTGACCAGTCGCTCCCCAGCCAGTGAGGGATGAGCAACCCAAAACCACAGCCCACAGCCTCCTTAAAATACACTCGGCCTTCTCATTTCAGGCCCTCTCAGGAGTGGGTCAAACACAGACAGGCCCTGCTCTAGGCCCCTCCCTCAGCCTTGGGCTGGGCGTGTACTTGATGTCTGAAAGCCCTAAATCAACAGGTGGGGAAGGCAGGGGGCCAGATAAGGGTCCAATTCCAGGCTCCGTCTCTCAAATGCTGTCATCTAAGCAACTGTGACAAGTCACCTAAGCACTGTGCCTGGCTTCTCATCTGTGAGATGGGGATGATGACAATGTCTATCCTGGAGGGTGGTCAGCATGAGCAAATGGAATCAGGTAATGGAATCCAGGACACGGATCAGAGACAAGACAGGAAATATTCTTTGAGAAGCTACAACAAGCTGGGGACGGGCTAGACCTTTCGACAAAAACTCCCCCAATTCCACATTGCACATGAGGAAGACAGATGACATCACTAACACACCCACCCAAGACCACAGGGCTGGGGGTCGTGGTGGCAGCTGCCAACTGCGGAGGACCTTGGTTCTGCGCCAGGCACTGTGCCTGGTGCCATTTAGTCACATTTAAACCTCCTAACATCACAGGGCACGTTCATTCTCTTTCTTGCTCAGACAGGGTAACGAAGGATCAAATCAAAGGAGAATGGAGCACACAAGAATGTTCACAACAAATGCCACCACCAAAGGGACCCCGGGGCCACATGACGCATGGAGTACAGACAGGGTCCGGGACGAGGTGGGGCTATTTCTGTTGCACACACTGTGCTGCCGGGCCTCAGGAGCCTGTGGTCACCTGGGCAGGTTCAGGGTCAGGAATGGAGAGGGCTGTTTTCTGGGTAAAATTTAAACCCTTGCTCTAGCGGCTGCCAAGAAGAGAAAAGTTAATAATAAAAATCATACATTTCAACATAGGTGTTATCAAGAATACTTTTTTCTTCCTCAGTGTCTTCTGAGGCACGGTTTTTTGACTGGTCTACAATGGAAAATCTCTCGTCTTGAAGAACAGAACAAGAGATGCCCCGAGGTGCTCCTCCGTATCAAGTAGCTCACAAGGTCAGTCAGGGAGGACAACCTAAGCCAACTCCCAGAGCATCCTACTCAATGGCCAGACAGCCCAGCACTGCAGGGAGGGCTCACTGGGCTTTATGCAGTTTCTGAAATATTAGCCAGAAAAGGGGGGAAAAGCCTCCAAGTTATGAAAAAATAATGAGTACACTTGAACAGCTACAGAGATTGTATTTCCTGACTTTTAGTGGGGGGAAGATGTAATTTTTTCTTTTCTTTGTTTTTTTGTAAATGTGGCAGGCAGATGGTTTTAATTTTTCCTCCAGGCAGAAAAGTTGGTCTCCGTCCTTTTCTTCCCTAGGGCTCCCCCTCCACATTCCCTCCCTCGAAGCCACTTTCCCAGAAGCAGCAGGAGGCGTGCATGGGGAGGGAAGTCAAGGGAAGGGCCTGTACCTGTCTTCTGGAATAGAGGTCGCCAGCCTTCTTCACTGTCCAGGCCCTGCCTGGGCTCCTCTGCCTTGAACTCATGGCCACAACGTAGACATTGGAGTCTGCCCTCCGGTGGGTCCCTTGTTCCCCCAAGCTGCTGCTGAGCTGAGGTGGCTGCTGGGGTCAACACAGCAAGCAGCTCCTGGAATAGGGTGGGCCAGACCCAGCTGTGAGCAGGACCCCAGCCCTCAGCCTTTCAATCTCCCCCCGCCCACCTGGGCCCCTGCGCTAGGCCCCGTCACCTGGATGGCTGCCTGGGCATCTGGCTCCAGCACCACATAGCGACGCAACTGCCGATCCCGGCAAATGTAGGAGAAGCGCAGAACAAGGATGGGGCCCCTGGGGCATGGGTCTGAGCCCTGCTCAGGAAGAGGGGGTCAGAAGGACTCAGGTTCTACTGAGAGCATGGAGGAAAACAACCGCTCCGGACTCTGTTCAGATGCTTTTGCTGACAGCCACGCTCTAGCCCAGAAGCTCTGCTCCTCAGCCCAGCCTCCCCAGCCACCTGGGGACCAGCCTTTGCCCCCACGGCTCCTCTCCCTGGCACCAAGCTCAGCAAGAGACCGTGGGAGACGCCCAGCCCGCATCTGGCACCCGACGCCATGCTGTCGGAGTCGGCTCCTGAAAGAAGCCCAGCACCTCTTCTGGAACCCTCGCTTCCCCTGCTCACCTCGGGCACTGCTTCTCTCTGGGTCTGGGTCTCCGTCTCTATGTCAGCTGCCTCCAGACTCTGGAGCTCAAGCCGTTCCAGGGTCCGAGCCGCTTGGAGTTCCACCTCAAACAGGTGGCCAGAAGTGACCCAGAGAAAGCATTCCCTCCCCCGCACGCCCCCGGGTCCCTCCAGGGGACACACCAACATGGGGCGGCAGAGCTCCACTGAAGAGAGACCAAGAGGGTGGCCCTGTAAGAAGGGTGACATACCCAAGACTGCCCTCCTGTGGGGTAGGCCATCCATCCAAAAGGGGTCAGGTGCCCGCACCTGGGTTCTCCTAACCCTCCCAGACACGCCACCAGCACCTGGTCCCAGCCTCCCCCGTGGTCACTGAGCACTCACCCTCCATTTCGTTGTGCTCCTGCTCCTCCTCCTCTTCCTCTTCCTCCTTTCCTCCCTCCTCTTTTCCCTGCTCCTCCACCACCTCCTCCTCCTCCTCCTCCAGTAGCTCCGGCTCCACCCTGACTTCCTCTGCCACTTCCTCTGGAGACTCCCTCTCTGGGGGCAGAGAGCCTGGCACAGTCTCAGGGCTCGGGACATCCAGGGGCAGGGTGCTGAGGGCAGGGGTCTTGGAGGTCGCCAGAACAGGGGTCCCAGAGGCCTCCAGGTGATTCCTATACTGCAGCCAGTCACAGCCAAATCGTTCTCGGAAGCTGTTCATGAGTTCAAGTTCCCGATGTTGCTGCACAAACCATCCTGGGCAGGTAGGGGAGCGCACAGGTAAGCAAGCCCAGCCCCACCACAACCCTGACAACCCAGCCTCTTCAGAGTGTGCTCCTCAGAGTGAAGTAAAGGGGGTGTAATGGCAGGGGGAGAGGGAGGTCAGAGAAAGGCCAGAGGCCTCCCCTCGGCAGCACGTCCCAAAGTCTGTTTTACAGAACACTGCGGTCATGTGCAACTCTGGAGTGCGCAGCACCTGCTGCTTGGGAGAGTTGAGATACACAGTAGCACGTTTAATGTCCTGAGATGTCCTGGAGGGAGGACACCTACATAACCCTGTTTACCCTAGCTTCTCCCAAGCTGATCGAGTCACGGAATCCTCTCATTATATTATCTTCTGACATCCCACAAAATTAACATTCCATGGAAAACCCTTTGGAAAATGCTGCTTGGGGACAGTCTCTGCTCCTTTCCCCAGACTAAAAGGAAAGAAGGACTAGGAGAGCCGCCACAACGCTCCACTCCACCAAAAAAAGAAGTCCTCCTGACTACAAGACTGGAGAGTGCTGGACTGGGGCAGGGGGCAGGACTGACTCACCAGCCGGGGAGGGGTCCAGAGTCCGGGGCTCCGGGTCTGTATCACTAGGTTCCGAGATACTCGCCCGCCTCACACGGACTCGGCTCTGAGATTGGGTAGAGGGACCACATTCTATGAAACCCAGGGCCTCCCACCCTGCCATCTGGGGCCACCTACCTAACTACCCAAAAAATTCACCCACAAGCAAGGATAAGCCCTTACCATTCCCAGCACAGCGGCAACCCAGAGCCCTCGTAAAGGCAACCGACCCCTAGCACGAGGCAGCCTAGGACACCAGTTACCTTAACCTTACGAACAGGAGGCTGGGCCACAACGCCTCCCGACGAGGGGCTGTCACTCAGGTCGGGGCCGCCAGAGGTTTCGGTGGTACTCCCCACTAGCCAAGGCAGAGGCAGGGCTGGGGGCCCAAGCCCTGAGGATGTGGAGGCCTGGTGCGGGGTGACAGGAAGGAGAAGGAGGTTGGAGCCAGGAGAGCACCTCTGCCCTGCCCAAGCTGGGCCTACTTTCCAGCTGACCAAGAAGACCCTGACCTGGACAACCATCTGTTTCCCTCAACTAGCGCCCTCCCTTCATGTCCTCCCAAATCGACCCCACCCCCTTCACTCCCACCACACAAACCTGAAAATCAGTCAGTGACAAGGCCTTTCCATCAAGAAGGAACTGAGCAAAGATAAAAGGGGAGGGGCGTTGTCAGTGGGGGGAGCGCATGCCCTAGAGAGCCCCAAGCTGGGGCTGGGAGCCCTCCTAGTCCCATAAGGACCACCAGGCTTGGTGGGTGTAATGGCTTAATAAGCAGGGGGACCAAGGCTTTGGCCCCTCACCTAGGGGTGGGGTGGGGAGAGGCAAGAGGGCGCAGGCGTGGGGAGAGGCCTGGGCAGGGAAGGGAAAGCAGAATGGACTCAGGAAGACCACTCACCCCGGTGGCGGCGTCCCTGGCCCGGGGTGACAAGTACTGGGCAGTGGCTGCTCGGTGCGCTGGGTGGAACCACAAAGGATTCCCCTCCAGGTAGAGCTGAGGGGCAGGAAGAGATGGTGGGCCATGGGCCTCCCTGGGTGAGGAAGGGTACTGAGCAACTCAGCATGGGAGGGAGGGAAGGAGGGGCATGAAGCCCACCCCCAGGTCCTCACCTTTCGAAGCTCAGCCAGCAGCCATAGCGGCGACAGCTCCCTGTGTCCTTCCAGCAAGTTGTAGGCCACATCCAGGTGCCGCAGGTTCCGCAGCTGCTCCAGGCCTGGGACAGAGGTGAGAAAGGAGGACGGGCAAGTGGGCGAGCAAGGCTGGAGGGGGTGTGGGACAGGGTGGGGGCGTGCTGCAGAAGGGCGCAGCAGAAAGGCCATCCTGGGCACCTCAGACCTGCCCAAAAGCCTGCATGAGGCTCTGGGGGACACACGGGTCCCAGGCCACCCTGAGTCACACAACACTCCCATCCCCACCCATATCTGCCCCGCTCCCCCACACCTTGGCCTCCCCTCTCCCCCACCACATGGCCTCACTCACCATGCAGGCTCTGGAGCTCATTGCCTCGCAGTATCAGGGTCCCCAGAGCAGCTCCCGAGGGGCCCATTTTCGGCACCAAACGCAGGTGATTATAGGAGATGTCCAGATGGCAGAGCTCAGACAGTTCCTGGGAGTGGTGGGGGTGATGAAGATTCTCTCCTTGACCAAACTCTAGCCAGGCTCCTCTGAGCCCTCTTCTCGACTAGGCCTCAACCTTGACCTATCAAGACTGCAGACTCTCAACACAAATGATTTCAACCACTCTTCTACCCACTACCTTCACACTAAAAGACTTAAACAAATCTACCACAGTTTCTAACGGCTCCAGAATGACAACTCCAGCCCCCTGACATTGCTGCCCAGAAAAACTCGAGGCTGCCAGAATTTCATTTGTTTCAGCCAACACCTGAAGAGAGGGCCCCTGTCTTCCAGCCTCCATGGGAGGGTAAGAGTCTAACTTTGGCAAGTAGCAGCAGGCAAACCCAGACAGGTTTCACGTGGACTGATGCCCCCTTCCTGCTTTTTGTAAATTTCCACTTCCCTGACTTCAGAGGAACCTGGCTAGAGTTTGGTCAAAGAGAGAATCTGCTCAAGGCCCTGCCGTCCACCTCCCCACTCCCTCACTCTCCCTTGAGAACAGCTGGTTACCTCTGCACAAATCAAACTTGAGTTCAACTCATGCTGAACAGTTTATTACAGATTAGAATGGTTTTACCACTAGTTAAATATCACGACAGTTTATTAACATTTTAACTAGTATCTGCTTTTAGCCCTGACAGGGAGACATGGGAGAAGGGTTTTTCATCTTCACCACAAAAGCTACCCTTTTCTGAGCTAGGTGCTGGGCTAAACAACATCAGATACTCTTCACAGTCATCTTAACACCATAAAAGTAGATACTTCTATGATTTACTTTACAGATGAAAGAACTGAGAGATTAACTAATTTGTCCCAAGTCAAACAGGGATTAGGAGTTAAGATTTAAATGCTGGTTTGTCTTATGTTAGAGCCTGTGCCTCCAAACAGTACTGCCTCCCCAGATGTGGCTCTATGTGGGGCAGAGGAGTGGGGAGATAGGCAAGAGCAAGTTTAGAGTAAAACCAAGTCCAAAAGAGAGGGTCAGAGGAGAACGATCAGAGGCCCGTGTGGCACCAGCTCAGCCAGGCTGCTCATACCCACCATCAGGAAGCCCTCGCAGTCCTGGACTTGATTGTGGCTCAGGTTCAAGAAGCGCAGAGCCGACAAGAGACGCTTGGGGGATGGGAAGAAAAATTGGGAAATTAAACGTCCCTGGACAGCCAGCTGGCCCTCCCCACTAAAGGCCCATCCCTGTCGTTCCCCAAAGCCCCTTCCAAACTTCACTCACCAGCGAGCTGTCTAAGCCAGTCAGTGCATTGTAGCTAAAGTCAGCGGAGAGCAGAGCCAGCCAGGGCAGGGCAGAGCAAAGGTCACCACCGCAGGCTGAGAGGAGCTCCTGAGCAGGCAGACGGGGGCTCTTACCTCCACTCTCCCCTCCCCCCATGCCAAGGCCACGGTCTGTCATCTGCCCAATCATTCACTCTTTAAATACTAAGCTCAGTTGGGAGATGCAGGTTTAAAGAAAGCCCAGGGCCCCAGCCCCAAGGAGTTCACTGTGGGGAGAGTGGGGAGGCAGACAGGAGAATATGGACTACAATATGCTAGGTGGGACTGTAAATATATGGACAGGCACAGGGAGCAGTGGGGGCACAGCAGAGGGGGCAAGGACACTGTCCAGAGGGAGGCAGGAGGCAGGGAAGGTTGCAGAGAAGGAAGAATGTCGGAACTTGGTCCTCCGTGTCCCTCAGGACAAGGCATCTGGGTCCATCCCTCACCCTCCTCACCTCTAATGCCTGGAGGCTCCTGCTGCAAGTCAGGGTCTCCAGCTGGGAATAGATACCACGGAGGCCACGGAGGCAGTGGAGGGGGACACCTCGGAGCTAGGGCAAGGCAAGGGAGGGAGGAAGACTAAAGCTCACAGAAGACAGAAGTCTCATCCCCACTTCCCCTGACAGGGAGGATGGAAAAGATGACAGAGCCACCAATGGTTCAGGGCAGCATTAAATGGAAAAGGGCATGGGTGCCCCATCACTGCAAATCAATGAGCACACTCAGGTCTGCCCGCCTAGTCCCCAAACAAAAGAGGCCATCTCTCTTTCCCCTCTCTAAAAGGCTGCTCGAGTTTTGTGCACCAACATCCCCCATCACCCCATACCTCCAGCCGCCGAAGGGACTTGAAGGGGAAAATCTTGATGGGCCCTGGGAGGCCAAGATCTGGGACATGGACCAGCTAAAAGAAAAAACCCTCAGGTCACAGAGGCTGGGCACGTGTCCCTTTCCTTGGCCTCTCTTCCTTAGCACAGCCAGTCACAGCCCTCACAAAGTCTGGACCTGGGCCCTGAAGGCTTCGTGCATTCATGCCGTACCCCCAGCCCCACCTCCACTACTCTCTTGGGCTTTTTGTACATTCCCACCCCAGAACCTTGAGTGAAAGCGTTTTCTGCAGCACATCGAAGAGGAACTGAAGCTGGAGGATGACGGGGGAGTCGGCAGGGTGGGAGGGCAAAGCCACAAAGCCTGTCTGGCCAGGGCCCCATGGCCCCAGGTGCAGCTCAAATACTTGATTCAGCTGCTGCAGTGTGGCAGTGAACAGGCTCAGTGTGCTACAGCCAGACAGGACCACATCCCCTGCAGGGAGAGGGGCAGACAGGAGGGAGACATAAGGAAAGGCTCTTTCCCTTTATTCTAAGACTTGTGACAACAGGATACACCCACTCCAATTCATACTGTAGATCCTCCACTGCAGGACCAAACTTTCCATCTTTTCCTCACTCAAAAGTCTTCAACGGCTCTCCTCTATCTTCAAAGAAGTCCTAGCTTTTCAGCCTCATATATCAGATTGCTTCACTACAAGACCCTGACTTTTCTAAATTTTCCTTCCCCTTCTGCTCAAAACAGCCTGGTCTACTCACAGTGCTAGAAATACAGCTGACTTGGTTGCAGTCCTCTCATTTTCTGACACAACCCCTTCTACTCTGCTCAGCTCAAGACCTACCTTCTCCAGGAAGCTTTCTCAACATGTAACACTGCTGAACTTTTCGCTATAATCACTCACTTTACATAAAAGTTGACTGGGTGTTTCATCTGTATTTCTTTTTCCGATTGCAAAAGTAACATGCACACTTACAGAAACTTTCAAACAACACTAAAATGCATGTCATGAAAGAATAACCACTCATTATAGCACTAAGGTATTGGTATTACTGTCACCAATCAGACTGTCATCCTTGAGGGCATCTTTTGGTATTGATTACTGCATCTAAAAAGAGTACAACTATAAGGTAGGCATGCAGAAATTTTTTTTTAATTTTTTGAAAAAACAAGCACAGACTAAAAGGATGCTGCAGAAATAGTACAGAGAGATCCTCTTATACCCTTTTGTACCCTTAAAATGACCCCTCAATGGTTATATTTTATATGGAGTACAATATCAAAACCAGGAAAACATAGTTCTATGCCATTTTGTCCCGTGTAGATTCCTGTAACCACCACCACAATCAAGATACAAAACTATTTCACCACTGTAACACTCTCCCTCCTGCTACCTCTTTAGTCACTTGCACCAGTGCACCCACACACTCACACGCAAACACCCATGCACACACGCACGCACGCACGCACGCACGCAATCATCCCTAATCCCTGGAACCAAGTCAGATTTTTGCTGAATAAATTATCAAATCTTAAAACCTTGTATTAAGGTTTTTCTATGTACTAGACACAGGATAGATACAGACATGATTCAAGGACTCTACCCACCCTCAAAGAGCCTCCCAGTCTAGAAAAGGAGATAAGACACGTGCACAGTTAATATTACAAGCCAGAAAGTAAAACTGCTATAAAGAGAGATTCCACAGATACCATCAATAGGGGTACAGAGTGATGGAAGGCAGTTGACATTAACTAAGCAATATGGGCTAGACATATGTTACTTCATTTAAATTTTATCATAATCTCCTAAAAAGCACTGTTAAAACACCTCTTACGAATACGGAAACTGGAGCTCAGAGAACTTAAAAATCTCAGTTGAGATCATACAGCTGGTAGGAAGTTGCTACTTCTGTCTTATCTCAAAGTGAGGACTTGTTCTGCCACAACTAATGCCAACCACTACTGAACAACTACTATGGCTCCACTCTGCCCAGGATCTGAAGGAAGAAATTATGATTACTACCAATTTTGAGCACTCACTACGTATGTAAACACTGTACTAAATGCTTTATATGAATTAAAATTAACTCCCATAACAACCTTTGAGTTAAGTACAATCATTATGCCATTTTGCTGGAGAGGAAAACTGAGTCTCAGAAAACTTAAACAACTTGGTCAAGTTTGAAAGAGTTGGGATTCCAACCCAGGTGGGGTCTGACTTCAAATCTTGTGCTTTTAGTTATACTTAACGCTATGCCACAGAACAATGATTATAACCACTTCTTGGTCTCGAAGGGTTAACAGCAGAGTAACGACCATTTTCCTCTGAGAGTATCAGGGAACGCTGGAAGGAAGTGGCCCTGGAATTTGGCCTGGAAAGATGGCTATGGTTTAGACTGTCAAAAGACACAGGACACCAGACCGAACAAACTCCGGAGGAGTGAAGAAATGAACTCTTTGACACCCAAACCCTCGTGACCTTAAACAGCTGGAACTCCATGACTTCTAAAGGGGAGTGACTCTGGAAGGTAGGAAGCACCCCATCTTGCCCCAGCATCAGCCCACCAGGAAGTCCACTCACCGGACTCCCGCAGCAGCCACGCGAGCTTCCACACCAGGGAGTCCCGGGGGGCGGTCGTCATGGCCACAGGACGCTGGGGGCGGAGCCTAAGAAAAAGAGGAAGCGGAAGAGCTTCAGGTGGGTGGTAGTGCCAAAAGGCCAAGACGTTCGCACAAAAAGACACGGGGAGAAAAGAGCATGAAAGAGCAAGAAAGAGCACCTCCATGGTGCCCTTCCAAGGAGTAAAAGGCCCGGTTCCAGCCGACTCACCCTCGTATGTGATCCTCCCACCAGCTCTGCAGCCCGACGCCTATCAATAATGGAGAGGAAGTCCCGCCCCGGAAGAGAGGCGCTCCGGAGGGGCGGCCGGAAAGCAGGACACCGCTGCCGGAAACCACTCCGTAAGTCGTGCGAAAGTGTCGGTTGGGGGTGGTGCCCGCTGGTTCGCGCGGGGGCGGTCCTTCGGCTTTTGCAGCTGCTGGGGCCCCGACCCCCGCCCAAAGCTGGACCCCTGTGGCTCCCGCCCCAAGCTGGACCCCTGTGGCTCCCGCCCCTTTGTGGGCCCCGCGCGGCCTGGGACGCTCTCTGCGCTCGCCTGGGGCCCCTCCCGGCTAGTGAGGAAAACTTGACTCGTTGTTTGCAGACTGGGCGGGGAAGCAAAGTTTGGAGAAAAGGAATTTTCTGTTAGGAAAAGACCAGTTCAAAGCAACATTCGTTTTCCAATTAAAGGAGAGCGTGTCCACCATAGGAAGGAGTTTTTCGACATCTGTGTGAAAGAGCTGGGGCTGGTGGAGGTGCCACTTTTGAAGTTCCTTTGACGATTTTTCCTTAATTTCCCTCCAGACTCGCTTTTCTTTTTCCTTCAGCAATGTTGGGCTCTCATATTAGCGATTGGTAACTCTCCACATGCAGCTCGTCCTTTATTTTTACTGTGTTTAATCTCATAACAGCCGGTTTTAAAAGTTGTTACTGTTTCGGGTTTGAAAATGAGAAAACAGATTAACAAAGCCTGAGTTACTTGCGAAGGTCGTTCAATTAGTAACAAATAGCGTCAAGATTGCCAAAGTTTTTTGATTCTAAGATCCCATTGCAGCTTTCACCTGGCTCTGGGTCAAAAAGGACATCTATTACAGAACTAGACTAAAGAATAATGTCTCTTACCAGAATTTCTGGTTTTCAGGGAGGTGTTGGTTAGTTGCTTTTTTTTTTTTTAAATGTAGTGCCCAACTTTCTGATTTATTTTCAAAATGAATCGTAAGCCAGTTGAGAGTAGAATTAAGGTCAGAGTCACCTTTATCCCAAGTTGCAAAATTTGAAGGATCTTATTTTCTAAAGACAAAATATTTGAAATGGCAATACATGCCACTAAAGCACAAAGTTTGGCGATTATGTCATACTATGTGTGAACTGAGCAGAAAGCCCAAAAGTGAGTGAACCGGACTAAGAGGAAACACATCATGAACAGGAAAGCAGTATACAAATGTAAAGTAAAAGTAGGACCTCAAAATACTTTTGTATAATTATTAATCCCAGAAAGGTGATGATTGTCAGTCCCTGTTTATCAGTCACTCAGAAGTAGGAAGGGCAGTTCTCCCAAACTGTTACTGCTAATTCTAACCTCTTTAGACAAGAAGAGACAGATTCTTTTAAAGTTTCTGACACTGCAATGCTTTGAAATCAGTGTTGGGGTGCCTCCAGAGCCCACAGTTTGTCACCATTCATATGGGTAGCCCTTATAGCCAGATTTGTTCTGCAGCCCCTCAAATGTGAAAGGGGGACAAAGAGCAGCAAAGAAAACTGAACTGCAGAGAGAGAAAACATCTACTGAGAGAAGCAGCAACAAGAGACTATGCAGTTCTTTTTTCCAGCCCTCTGGGAGGCCCACTCCCCTTTCTGCTCTTGGCCTGCAGAGGAGGCCTTGGCCACCTTCCAAAGAATTCTCCCCACCGCATCCCCTTTTTCCCCCTAAGTTAGTTTCCATGTATTTCTGTAAAGTGCTACCATAAGAACCTGGACTAAGACAAAACCTTTTCAAAAACTTAAAGAGTAAAAGGAAAAAAAGTTTTCCCGTTCACCATAACAGAAACAAGAAAGAGAGAGTATATACCTAGAACATTTTGAGAAATAAGCCATATCGATACTAAGAAAATCAGAAAACTTTAAGGACATTAGACATGGCCTAAGTAAATGAAAAGATAACATGTTCCTGATGAGAAGATTCAATATTATAGTAATGTCAAATTAATGCAATTTCCATCAAAATCTCAATGGGAAGATTTTGGAACTTGACAAGTTGATTCTAAAATTCCTCTAGAAGACTAAACACACAAGCACTGCCAAGAAACTTTGTGGGGGGAAAAAAGCACAAGAGGCACTTCTTGCCCTGTCAGATAGCAAACTGTCCTATAAGGCCACAATAACCAAAGCAGCATGATACTGACAAAGAAATAGACAAATATTGACAGAAACAACCAAGATTACATGGCAATTTTTTTAATTTTTATTTATTTATTTATTTTTTTTTTTACTATCCACAGTAAAATTGACTTTAATGGTTTAAATGAGTGTTCAGTAGTTTTGGGACAACTAGCTATCCATCTGAAAAAAAAACTAAGCTCCTTCCCTTATATACACCACACACATTAAATTCCAGGAGGATTAAAGAGCTAAACATTGTTTTAAAAATTAAATCTAAGGACTCTTTGAAGTTTGAAGTTCAAATTCACCTCTTAAAGAATTATTATCTTTAAAAGGCATGCAATGCCATTTTAAAGAAATTGTTCTTAGAAAGTAGTATGTGTATGCCCTACTACTGCACAATTTCATATTACCATGAGTGAAATTGTGTTTCTCAAATAAATGCCATAATATCTTGCTCTTACACTCTTTTGAGTTTTATTCCCAAAGAATAACACTCCGCCTAAAATCAGAAATGCGCATCAGGCTTCACCCCCACGTTATTGTGTGAGGAGAGAAGTGAGTTGTAAGCAGCTGCTACTGGTAGCTTCCCTGCCACCCCTAAGTTTCCTGGGGTAACATCTGCAAAATGCTTGTTACCAAAGGGGTAAGGGAAGGTGGGCTGGTTACTAGCTTAGGCAGCAGGGATGGAGGGAAAGGAAGAAAGGGTGTCTTGACACAAGAACAACTACCAGAGAATATAAACTTCAGCATCCTGGTCCAAAGCTTGCTTGTTCCTGCTACCATAGAACATGCAATCCCCTGGACTGTTGCCCACAGGGGAACAGAAGTAATAATTCATTTCTAGAACATGAGCCATTGTCTTGGATCTGGACCTCACCACTCTGGAGCAGATCGAATGACTGAGATCTAAGGATTCCTCCAAAATGAAAAATTCACACTTGAAATTTCTTTGTAGGAAGGGAGGATGAAATTGGATCATTTACTTGTTCAGTCAACTAGGTATCTTCATGGAGCAGGAAGTGGGGGGGGGCACATGGAAGAGAATGAAGAAGTGTAGGTATTACCTCCAAAATAGATTTGATAAAACAGTTTGTACTAGAGAGGAGGCCATGTGCCTGGCCCCAAAAGCCCCAGGATTGAGTGGTCAGAGGCAGTTCTGTCTACATAAGTAACCACACATCATGTCTCTCGGTTCTGCTGCCAGACCTAGCCACAAAAGATTGGCCCAGGAATTGGCTGAATCACCAAAAGCAAATCAGCAGCATTGCAGGAGATCTAGCATGAGAGCTCTGCACTGGACTGTGACCAAGCAAGCCCATCCAGCCTGGTTCCAGGAGAGACTGAACATGAGGTGCACAGAGGGAAAGCTGGAGAGGCAGAAGCCAAGTTCAATGTGAAATCAGAGAAGCTGGAGCCTGAGAGTGGCTGACTGAAAAGCCACAAAATAACAATATTTCAGTGACCCAGCAGCTGATGTGGTCACCTAGCCCAAGAGGAATTTGCAGTTCTGCACAAAATACACTAAGGGATTCCCTGAGTGGCTTCATAGTAAACCTGAGGTCACCAGAGAGTGCCTTTAATTGTCTGCCCTGGAAACCCATGAAATCATCTGAGAAAGGGGTTAAGAAGGGCTATAAGAAAGATCGGCCATGTTCTTAATTCAGAACACAGAAAGAAAAGGATGAGATGAAAAATACATTCCCCACTCAAGCTGATAGGAAAAGAGCAAAAATCTGATAGGAAATGTGAGTGGAGGCACCTATGGAGAAGAGAAGAAAGCAGGCAGAATCTCGGGGAGGAGGAGAAAGTCACTGTTTCAGGCATAACCCGGGGAAGGCCGGTTGGCAAAGTCAGGTACCTATGTGACAAGTGTCTTCATCTCAATTCTGCCTACACACAGGGCTGGAGAGAGGAGAGAAATGGTCCATGACAAGAGAAACTGCAAATGAAATAGCAATAAAACCTGCAAAGTGAAACAGGATACGAGTGAGATCAGAGGGCTTAGGGTCTCCAGGACCAGGAGAAGGGGAAAGGCAGAGGCTGCTTTAGAATCTCAGTCTTTGTAGAACCTCAAAGTTAGAGCAGCCTTTCATTCTTTCATTCTTCAACAAATATTTACTGAGCCCTGAACGTGTTCTAGATTCTGTGCTGATTCTGGGTAAATACAGGCAATGACAGTATGCTTCTTGTTCTCAACAAGCTGGCAATGTGGTGGAAGAGATGGCAGCGATCACATCCCAACATTGTATCTGCTTCCTATTGCTGCTGTAACAAATTACACCAAACTTAGTTGCTTAAGGCAGCACACATTTATTATCTTATAATTCTAAAGATCAGAAATCCAAAACTGATCTCACTGGGCTAAAATTAAAGTGTCAGAATGGCTTTGTTCCTTTCTGGGGGTTCCAGGGCAAAATCTGTTTTCTTGTCTTTTCCAGCTTCTCGAAGCTGCCTGCTTCCCTAGCTCGTGGCCCCCTTCCATCTTCACAGCCAGCAATGACTGAGTGATTCTTTCTCACATCGCATCATTCTGACACTGACTCTTCTGCCTCCCTCTTCCACATTTAGGGACTCTTGTGATTACATTGGGCCCACCTGGAAAATCCAAGATAATCTTCCTATTTTCAGGTCAGTCGATTAACAACTTGTAGATTCCATCTGCAGTATTAATTCTCCCTCCCCATATAGCATAACATATTTACTTGAATAAACTTGACATGTAACATTGTGTCAATTTAAAATGTACATATAACATTTGCACAGGTTCTGGGGATTAGGATGTAGACATCTTTAGGGGAAGTGGACATTATGCTGCCTATCACAAATGTGATGCATGGTAGAGACAGTGCGATGGGAGATGGTTCTGGTCCAAAACTGAATACATGGTGCAGCCTCTCCCTCCCATCCCAAATGGTTAGAAATAACAGAAAAGATGTAAAAATGAGTAGATAAATTCATAATCATCCTGGACAACAATGAGAACCCTTGGTGGACCAGAAACCATGAGGAATCCCTAAAAGAACGATGGCAGGTGGAAACTGATCAGAGAAGAAAACCACAGCCCAAAATGTGCACAGCAGTAGACTGCCACAGGAGTTGAAAACAGCATCAAGGGCCCTCCATGCGCAAAGAGGGTGGATCCTGGAAGCTCCTGGGCTCAGGAGCCACCAGCAGGGCACTGATTATTCAGCATGCCACAGCATGTCAACCACTCCACATACACTCCCCTTTCTTGTCCAATTCCAGCAGGATTATTTGCCTTCAGGTGGGAGCAGTAGATATAAGATCTTTAGATGGAGAGAAAGGACAGTGTTCCTGGTGACTAGATACATAGGAGGAAAAGGAAGCACCCACTTGCAGAAGATGAGCTACCAAAACAGCCCCCCATAGCAGTTACTGACAGAAGAGTATGATATACATCATGACAAGCTCTCATTACCCTTTTGCTAAGAAATGTACAACGGAGAGAACAAACGGTCAAACAGAAATCTGAAATAAAGGATAAGCTTCCAGCCAATAATTACCAAACGTTGGGAGAAAGTCAACATCTTTGTTTTTGTTTTTTTGGGGGGAGGTAATTAGGTTTATTTACTTTTTTATTTGACTGGAGGTGCTGGGGATTGAACCCATGACCTCATGCTTGCTAAGCATGCGCTCTACCACTGAGCTATAACCTCCCCACAAGAAAGTCAACATCTTAAAGGAGATATCAAATCCAATGCATAGAAGAACTTTCATGCAGTGAAATAAATCATAGAACAAGAATAGGACTTTAGAATAATTATTACATTCTTGGATAGAAAAGGATATCACAATGATTTTTTTTTTAAAAATCAACTGAAAAATTGAACATGAGTATGAAATAACAAGAACCCCTCAAAAGAATGATCAGAATGAGCACAGCTAAAGGGTACATGCATGACTGGGACGGTTGAGCAAGTATATTTTTCTATCACATAACACAAGACAAAATACGCAAAGTATTTTATTTTTAAAAAAGCTAAGATATGCAGAGGGTTGATCTAACACTTTCAATATCAGTTAATATAAAGTTCTGAAGGAGAAAAAAGAAAGAATATGAAAGGAAGTTATCCTCAAATAAGTAAAAGAACAAAATATCCCAAAATTGAAGAAAAAACATGAATCTCCAGTTCAAAAGGGCCCACCAAATGCCAATTAGAATCCCTTTTTCAAACTAACAATGTGGCTCTATTACGGTGCAATTTCAGATGCCATGGTAAGGAGGAAATCTTGAAAGCTTCCACTTAGGAGATGGGGGCAGGGGGAGCAGATGAACTATAAAGGTATGAGAATCATATACACATTAAGTCTCATTGAAAAACAGGATACAAGAAGCAAATGGAGAGAATTTTTCAAAATTCAGGGGAAAAATATCTTTGAATCTAGAATTGTATACAAAGCCCAACCACCATTCAAGTATGAAAATAAAAAGACTTTTTTCAGTTACGGGGGACTCAGAAAGTTTATCACCTGCAGACTTACTCTGAAATAAGCAATAAAGGAGGAGATCGATACTAAGAAAAATGAGCCCAAGAAAAGGGAGAGGCCAAAAGCTATGGTGAGCAAAGACTTTAGTAAATTTGTTCAAGCTCAGGGTAGGACAAAATAGGAAGGGAAAAAAGGGGGTGAGGTGGGTGGGGAGAAACATTAAAAGCATAAGAAGGCAGGGAGCTGGCAGAGATGGTGAAGGCAGCACCTAGTGCACAGAGTAGAAAAGGAGATCTTCAGGGCTGTGACCCTCAAAAGCACAGGATTTGCAGAATTTGATAAGAATGTGAAGACCTTGCGAAGAAATCTGAAAATAACCAGAGTGATGATGTATTGAGAAATAAATTGACCTTGGCAGAAATGTATGAAGATGAATGGAAATGCAAATCTTCTAAATATGATAGACCTAAAATTATGGTCTTTAAAAGCGCATGAATACCACCTCAAACATTTTCCCACTGTTGGGGAGATGTTCATTTATTTGCTTGATGTGCTGACCACCACATCACTCCATTGTAAGGTTCTGGTCAAGTGAACATGGATACAGTGGATTACATATAATTTGACCTTCCACTGGGCAAATTGTGAATGAACTTTGCAAAGAGGCAAGGGAACATGGGACTGTTCCTCTGCATTTAGCCTCAAGAGCTTCAGGTGATAACAAATCTAACTCATCTACAGGTGGAGGGTACAGATTGGATCATTCCTTTTGTAAGCGGTCTGAATACAGCAATGAGAAAAAAATTAGCTGCGAGATGTTCAGATTCTGCTTAAACTGTGAAGTAACAGTTTTAGTTTAGATAATGGAGAACTGAGACCTTACAGTGACCCAATAAATGTTCAGTTTCTTGGATTTGTTAAGAGAAGGGTGGCTCCCTTTGCACGCATGCCTGAAACTCAGCAACTTATATTAGAAATTTTTTAAAGTGGCATTATTGATGGCAGAAGATTTCAAAAGAAATTCTCCTGGAGCTTCTGCAACTGGTTCAGGGTGACCAAGTGAATTTGGATATGCAGGGTCATCAAAATCAAGAATACATACAACCTAGAACAAGGCTCAAGGCTTTTTAGTAGAGAAAGCAAAAACTTGGAAGCCTTACACCTGAAATAGTCAGTACGTCTTCCTCCCCAGAAGCGAAGAAGAACTCAGTACTTAATGCAGTTGTTCCTGCGGACGATACAGTGCCCATGACAAAAATTCAAATCAGGTTAGCCGCTGAGAGTCACTTGATACAAATATTCAACAGTACACACAGGATCCTAGATGTTCCCAACTTTATTGTACGTTCCCATCCTGAATTTGCAACTCTTGACTTTGTTTTTGTGTCTTTGTTTCCAGAGAGCTCATAGATGAAAGCCTGATACGAGAAGCAGGTATTCCTAATGCTGTGATACTCCAGCAACTAAAATAGCATTGTTCCAAGCCATGCAGTAGCAGATAGGAAAGGTGATGTGCCATATTAATAAGGAAAATACTTCCAGCGTGAACACAATCAAATTATTTTTGTTACTTTTCCAGATACATTTTGGGTTTATTCTATCTTCCAGCCTTAGTATAGATACATTTGGACTAGGAATAGCTCTTGAGATAAGTATGTTTTGAATTTTTAGTTGCAAGTCTGGCTTATGTTGATAACTTTTGTACATCCAGGCAAACCAATTTGTTACATGCTCAGTGTTAATGTAACAACATTCTTGAGCAGAAACAAAAATAAGCAAAACCCCTTTTTGATAAATCATTTGGTAAAATTCGCATTTCAGTTTCTTGATGCTGCATTGACCAATAGCCATTAAGAAATCTTTTTGTCAGATAAGTTGAAAGGTTTTTTGTCATATACACTGAAAAGTATTTACATTCTGATTTTGAAATAGTTTGATCATATAATACTTATTTCTCCTATTAAGATTTATGCATCTTTTAAATTATTGATTTAGCTATATTACTAGTATCAAAAAATACAGCTTGGCATTTTGGGGGAGGGTTGCTGAAAAGGTATTTATTATTAAGATAGCATTTTTTAAGGTAGGTTTCTGAGTTTTTATACATACATATATTTGTTTTTGTATTCTTTTTCATTATAGGTTAATACAAGGTATTGAATAGTTTCCTGTGCTATACAGTATAAACTTGTTATTTATCTATTTAAAACATAGTGGTTAGTATTTGCAAATCTCGAACTCTCAATTTATCCCTTCCCACCTTCCTCCCCACCAGTAACCATGAGTTTGTCTTCTATACCTGTGAGGCTGTTTCTGTTTTGTAAATAAGTTCATTTGTCTTTTTTTAGATTCCACATATAAGTGATGTCAATTTTTCTTTCTCTTTCTAGCTTATTTCTCTTGGAAGACAGTCTCCAGGCCCATCCATGTTGCTGCAAATAGCATTATTTTATTCTTTTTTATGGCTGAGTAGTATCCCATTGTATAAATATACCACAACTTCTTTATCCAGTCATCTGTCGATGGACATTCAGGTTGTTTCCATGTCTTGGCTATTGTATATAGTGCTGCTATGAGCATTGGGGTGCATGTATCTTTTCGAATTAAAGTTCCCTCTGAATAGATGCTCAGGAGTGGGAATCCTGGATCATATGGTAAGTCTGTTTTTAGTTTTTTGAGGAATCTCCATACTGTTTTCCATAACAGCTGCACCAAACTACATTCCCCCCAACAGTGTAGGAGGGTTCCCTTTTCTCCACACCCTCTCCAGCATTTATTGTTTGTGGACTTTTTAATGATAGCCATTCTGACTGGTGTGAGGTGATACCTCATTCTAGTTTTGATTTGCATTTCTCCAATAATTAGCAATATTGAGCAGTTTTTCATGTGTCCATTGTCCATTTGTATTTCTTCATTGGAGAATTGCTTGTTTAGGTTTTCTACTCATTTTTGGACTGGGTTGTTTGTTTTTTTCTTATTAAGTTGTATGAGCTATTTATATATTCTGGAAATTAAGCCCTTGTCAAATATTTTCTCCCATTCCATAGGTTGTCTTTTTGTTTTGTTTATGGTCTCCTTTGCTGTGCAAAAGTATATAAATTTAATTAGGTCCCTTTTGTTTATTTTTGCTTTTATTTCTATTTCCTGGGTAGACTGCCCTAGGAGAACATTGCTTAGATTTATGTCAGAGAATGTTTTACCTATGTTTTCTTCTCAGAGGTTTATAGTGTCTTGTCATATGTTTAAGTCTTTAAGCAGCTTGGCATCCTTGTTTATAGAGCTATGACCATCATAAACTAGAAATAAAAAGACATTAAGATCAGCAGTCCTTAGGTAGATGTGTTAAGTAGCACTTCAAAATCAAGTAATACTGTCCCCTTTAGAGCCTGTCTTGATCACATTAGTTTATTCATTCAGCACATTTTTCTAGGAGATCCACTATATATATTTAACACTATTCTAACTGCTCAACCCAGAATATATTCTACTCTGAGACAAAACTAGTACATAAATCCAGGAATGTATTTTTTTGTCAGACACACGGGATCTAAAGAATGACCGCATAAATATTTGAAATTCTGCTGAATTTCATATTTCCTGGATGAGGTAGGATACATCAGGAATGACAGAGAAGCTTTTTCTTCTTCCCAGATACCACTTCATCTTTGGTCACTATTCCTGGTAGTTTTCTATTGCTGCCATAACAGATTACTACAAATTTAGTGGCATTAAATAACATAGATTTATGATCTTACAATTCTGTAGGTTAGAAATCCAACTCACTGAAATAAAATCAAGGTGACAGCAGGGCTACATTCCTTTCAGGAGGCTCTAAGGGAGAATCGTTTCCTTGCCTTTCCAGCTTCTATAGGCTGCCTATATTCCTTGGCTTTTGGTCCCCTTCTCCCATCTTCAAAGCCAGCAACATTGCCTCTCTGTGACTCTTCTCTGTCATCACATCTCTCAGACAACAGCCAGGAAAGATTCTCTGTTTTTAAGGACTTGTGTGATTAGATTGAGCCCACCAAATAATCCACAATTACCTACCCCATCTTAAAGTCTATAGTAACCTTAATCATATTTGCCAAGCCCCCTTTGCCATGTAAAGTAACATATCACAGGCTCCTTCTGGAGGCTCCAGGAGAAAATCTGTTCTTTGCTTCTTGCAACCTGTAGAAGCTGCTGGCATCCCTTGGCTCATGGCTCTACCACTCTAATCTCTGCTTCTGACCTCACATCTTTCACTACCAGCTTTGGTTCTCCTGCCTCCCTCTTAAAAGGAACCTTGTTATTACACTTGGCCTACCTAGATAATCCAGGATAATCTCCCTATCGTCTCAAGGTGCTTAATTTAATCACATCTGCAAAGTCCCTTTTACCATGTAAGGTAACATGTTCACAGATTTGGGGACTAGGAAACAAACATTTTTGGAGGGCCATTATTCTGCATGCTGCAGTCCATCTCTGCCCCACACATTCGCTCCCTACCAAATAAATTCACCCCCTTCCAAATGTGTTTAAAAATTTCAGTCCATTATAGCCTCAACTCAAAATTCAAAACCTTATCTGAATTTCACTAGGTTAAAAGTCCCAAATCTCATGATTTAAATTATCTAAATCAAGTATAGGTGAGGATTTGGGTATGATTCCTGGGGCACAATACCTCTCCATCTGCGCACCTGTGAAACAAATTACCTGCTCCCAAATACATTGGTATGATAGGCATAGGCTAAAAGTTATAGATATTCCCATTCAAAAACCAGAAAATGGAATGAAAAAAGGAACTACCAGTTCCAAGAAATTTAGAAATCCAGCCAGGCACACTCCATTAGGTTTCAAGCCCTGGAAATAATCTCTGGCTTGCAGCTTCATCCTTTGGGCTTTGACTCCCTCCCAGAACATCTTTCCTTTTTCATGAGAGGTGGCACATGCATGTAGATGATTAGTTTTATCAGCTTGTTTCTGGCCTGTAGAACTGGTGGGGCAGGGAGTGGGGTGGAGAGGCGTCCAACCACCTTCTTTCATTTCATACTCTCTCTGTCCCTTTCCATTTAAGAGGTGGTGTTTCTGCTGGTATAACATTCTCAAGAAAATTGTGGGTCTCCTATGTGTGTCATGGGAGACAGAAGGCTCCTCCGTGGATCTTTCCTGGATAATATTTTTATTTTTGGCTTTTAATGAGATGGCCAAGGGGATCTATGAGTCACACCCTCGAACTCTTCAAGGAGCTTTTTGTGTGACTGAATACTCAGACCTTCTGATTTTTTTTTAGAAATTTGGAAAACGTTGTACAGCTGTACCCATATCTCTTTCTACAGAGCAGACTTTCCTGACAGTGAGTCTCTTATTTTAGTCCCTTTTGCCATTTGGGTAGGCTGAGAATTTCCCAAATCATCAAGTCCTGGTTCCTTTACATATTTTAATTGAATGTCTTATTGACATATAGCTGATATGCAACATTATATATGTTTCAGGTATACAACATAGTGATTCACAAGTTTTAAACATTATATTCCATTTATACTTACTGTAAAATATTAGCTATATTCCCTATGTTGTACAATATCTCCTTGTGGCTTACTTACTTTATGCATAGTTTATTTAGCAGGTTTTTTTGTCCATTTATCTATCTCGTCCAACATTTTACTGTAATCAGCAGGAAGAAAGCAGGCGGCTTAGAAATCTCCTTAGCTAAATATCTAAGTTTGTCACTTACAACTTCTGTTTTCCACATAACTGCAGGGCACAATTCAGCTAAGTTTTTTGCCACTGTATAACAAGAAACCTCCAGTTTCCATGGTATGTTCCTCATTTCCTTCTGCACCCTCACTGGCAGTGCCTTTAATGTTCTTATTTCTACTAACAGTCTGTTCACAATGATTTAGATAGTCCCTGCGGTGATTTGGGTAGGCTCCTTACTTCCTTTGAGCTCTCACTGGCATTAGCTTTCATATATCTACTAAGGTCTATTCAAAGCAATCTTGGCTCTTTCTGTGATGCTCCTCAAAATTCTTCCAGCCTTGAGTCTAGTTCAGAAGCCACTGCCACATGTTTGGTACTGTTTACAGTAAGTAGCACCCCACTTCCAGGTATCTAGAAAAGCCTGTTATGCCTACTCACTGCCAGCTGACTTGAATGTGCTGATAGGAGATTTGGAATTCATCTTTCTCCAGGGGCCTCATTATTTCAAGGTGAATATACCTGTTCTGGGTGTTTAAATACTGGGAGTGCTCCCAACACAGGATAGAAGTGTTGATCCCATGACTACAGAGAAAACTTTTTTCTCAGTATAATAATATAGAGTAAGAAGATTTTTCTTCTGTTCCCCTCAATATAGGAAACCTTGATCCTTTCCACTTACTGAAAACAACTTGATAATATATAAACAACAGTCAGTCTGAGTTCCAAAAGATTGCCTGAGATAAATTATATTTTCACAAAAGCAAAATCATCTTCCTAAGGGAATGATTTATGGAAAGAAATTAATATTTGAAATAAAAGGGGATTGACCTGTTTTGGATTAACAAAACAGGGTGAGGGGATCAACACACACATATATATAACTGAATCACTATGCTCTACACCAGAAATAAACACAACATTGTAAATCAACTATACTTCAATTAAAAAAAATAATAATTTCCCTTTAGAGTGTAAATTGGTGCAGCCAGCTAGGGAAAACAGTATGGATGTTCTTTAAAAAACTAAAAATAGAGCTACCATATGATTCAGCAATCCCACTCTTGGGCATATATGCAGAAAAGATAAAAACTCTCATTTGAAAAGATACACACACCCCAGTGTTCACAGCAGCACTATTCACAGTAGCTGATACACGGAAACAGCCCAAGTGTCCATCAACAGATGACTGGTTTAAGAAGTGGTGATTAGAATGACCAAATTTTTATTTTGTTAAGTAAAAACTGAAAAATATACCAAACCCCCCCCCCACAAACCACTACCTTCTACCGTCACCATAATATCATAAAAGGAATAACACTTTCACACACAGAAAGAGACAAAGAGAGAGGAAGGGTAACTTTAGAATAAAGAGCAGCCCTTTAGAAAGAATACCTTTGGCTTTGGGAAAGTTGCTATACTGTACTCACTTCTCCCACTCTGTCTCAGATAGGGGAAGATATTTCCCTAGCAACACCAGTCTGCTAACTGGCCTAGTGGAGAACACTGTGCCCCTCAGTAGAGTGTCCCCAGCCCTCAGGTCTTATCCACATCCCCAGGACAGGGAAAAGTCTGGACCTCACAGGGTCATAGGCAGCCCCAGCAGGAAGATGGAGCACCCTAGCCTAGTAGAAGGATTGAAGATCTTGGGGATAGGCCTCGCTCAAGGCAGGGGGGATCTGGTGAAGGAAGCCAGACAGGGAGACAGTGGTGCTCAGACGGGCTTGGGGATAATCTCTCATTCCCAACCAGCCCTCTCCCCAGTCCCCCACCTGAGTTGGGAGCCCAGGGGCCTGAGCAGACTGGTTGTAATGCTGGGTCTAAGTGAAGGTGCTGGGAGAGACTTAAGCCCATGAACAAGCATATTCCCCCCTCCAGAACAGTGGCAGCCTCCTGGGGAATTCAGCATCAGCAGAGACTGGGGGAGCACCGGAGCGTGGAATGGGCTGCTCTGGGGGCTCTGGTGCTGTGAGGAACAATAGCTCATTCAGCTCAGCTCACACAGGGAGAAGGTGTTAGCCTAAGGGTGACAGGGTGGGTTCTCTCCCCTCCACACCACCTTCCTAGGCCAGGCACTTACCAGCCCGCCTCATGCCCCATCCATCTGGGTTAATTGAAGGGAGTCTTGCGTTAGCATAAATACACACTTCAGTATCAGAAAGTGCTTAGAGTTTCAGTCTGAGGGACCTGAACATCCCAACCCTCCCCCTCTACACACACACACACACACACACACACACACACACTTCTTAAAAGGAGCCTGGATGAAACTTACTGGCTGAAAGCCAGGACCGTGGGGCAGGGTAGGAGGATAATAAAACCAAGGGGAGAAGGAGGAGAGTGAAGAAAGCAGACAGGAAGGCCAGGGAAGCTGGGGCCCAATCAAGGCGGGACTGGAAGAAAAGGACTCTTTGCATCCTGCTGTGGATTCTCAGTGCGGGCATAAGTTCACACAAGATCAAATGTTTTTCTGACAGTAGGTTCTGCCTTTCCACCCTCTGACATTAAGGACTGAGTTAAGGGGTTACACATGGCACATTGAGAAAGCCAAAGATTTCAAGAACCCGAATCCCAGTACAGCCTGGCCTCTTGGAATCTACATCAAGAGCTAATGAGAGATTTGAAGGTGTCCCAGGATCCTCAGCAAATTGAAATCCTCACATCTTTATTCTTTTGTCTCTCTCCCTTTGTCGACTTTCAGAGGCTGACAACTCATACATCTTTCCCTTACTCCCCACTCAAATTCCTGACCAGCTCTGAACATCTGTCTCAGTGGGACCCCCAAAGCCATGATCTCTGGCCAGTCTACGAATCACCTGACCTCGAGCTAGGTGTCCATCAGCTAGGGCAGATTGTGGCAGGGGAGGGGGTTATGGCCACTTAGATGTAGGTACTGTGAGGTGCGGCAGGACAGGCAACCCAATTGACATATCAGGTCTGGCTTGTATGACAGCCAATTCAGTCTCCAGAGAGGCAGCCCGGAGCTTCGAGCACATTTTCGTCATCCCCAACCGTTGTAGCTTCCCAGCAGATACACATCCAATTACAGCTCGTGAACCCCAGATTTCCGAGGTCAAGTGAGGCTGAGTGACCTGAGATCCCACTACCCCATGTTCCCCAGGGCCCAGATCTCCCACACACGCACCATATAAGAGAAGCCTGAGGATGCACACCAAGTTGTATGCACCATGTTGTTTATTGTCATGTCACCTGTGGGATGGGGTGAGGAGGGGAGCCTCCAGGCAGAAGGAGAGGGGAGGTGGGAACCATCTATTTTCTGAACTCTGCCCTTCTTCCAGGCTGGTGATTGTGGGGGCTTGGCCACCTTCTGGACTCCCTTAGATGCAAGCACAGTGCTGTGTGAGAAGGTTGGGCACCGTCTCATATTTGAAAGAGTAACCTCCATCTGAGGTGGTGCGGACACGTAGGGGCCTCATGGTCCCCGGGAGAGCAGCACAACAGGGCTGGGCTCCTGGGACCAAAGAGAGGGGCTGGACAGGGGTAGGGGGAGTCCCGGGGACTGGCAGGGGCAGGTCTGGCAGGGTGGGCAGCCCACAGCCCCCGTGACAATAGTGGAAGATGAAACTGGGAGGGTGCACGATCCACCGGTCCCAGCCCAGCTCCTGGAAGGAGATGTTGAGGGCCGCTCTGTGGCAGTCGGCAAGGGCGGCAGGTTCCTCTGGAGGCCTCTGTAGCAGGCGCAGCGCGGCAGGAGACCAAGGCCAAGGCAGAGGGGAAGTGGAGCGTCGGGCTCTCTCCCCTCCACTGGGTGGCCTGGCCCGTGTGTGTGCCACCAGGAAGGGGGTGGCCTCAGGCCGGGCCGAGCAGGAACAGAGAGGACAATGAAGCAGTAGCACCAGGACAGGGTGGGTCAGCAGAGGGAAGGCAGAGGCGGCCAGGTGCAGCACAGCCCAGCGAGAGGGTGCCTGGCCCAGCGACATGGGCACAGCCACAGGGCCCCCAGATGACAGTGCCAGCAGACCCAGCAGGGGCCCAGAGCTATTGGCGGCTGCTGTCTCCTGCCTGTCCAGTCCCGTGTGGAACCACAGCTGGGCTGAAGTCACCTGGCGGTTGCGTGTGTGCTGAGATGGCCGGAATACATATGTGAAGAGGCCCTCCTGGGCCTCCTGGGCCAGCTTTCCAGCAGCTGGCTCATCCCCACAGCTGGCACCTGCAGGAGGTAGAGGGAAGGCAGAGGACAGCCCTGACTGGCAGAACCCAGGACCCCTCCTCCTCAGCAGGAAGAATACAGCTGCCCTCCACGAGCCTGCCACTCTACTGAGACTCCTCCCATCTAGGGAGAATTGACAGAGGCTCCCCTTTTGTTACTTCTTCATTAAAGGACTTTAAAAATACCAGACATTGCCAACTTCTCTCTGAAGTGGCTTTGCCAATTAATATTCCCATCAGTGATGTGTAAGAGGCCTTGCACTCTCTTCCTTCACCAACACCTAGAATTGTTAGTTAGATTTAATTTCTGTTCATCTGATACTGTGAAATGGTACCCTGAATGGTGTATACACAGGCATTTGTTAATATTACTCTTTATAGCTTTTTAGATGCCAGAAAAATTGCGTGAGAAATTCCTTAAAATAATTACACTTTAAAAAGACAGGTTAACACCAAGAAAGAGGAAAAGGAGGAGAAAGGATGTAGCTCAGAAAAAAAGGAGTGTGCGTTCTAAGAAAGTGCAGGTGGCATCCTTACCCTTACAGTTACATAGATGGCACCACACAATCATGAACCAGTACAAGTTGAGCAATTAGGGCTGTACCATTACGTGGATTATCTCATTATAAACCTCACCAAAGATGATCCATTTTGCAGATAAGAAAACTGAGGGTTAGAAAGATGAAGTGCCATTTAACTATTAAGTGGCCAGGCTGGGATTCTGCCTGATCCCAAAGCCACACTTTTACTCACTATACTGCATAGGGACAAAGCACAGGGAGGCGAGGGATCCTTTCTGAGAGAAAAGGGGGCCAGATTACAAGAAAGTCCAGCCAGAGGAGGGCTTTACTCATTAAGTCAATGGAACATGGGGAGGTGAGAAGGGAACTCAAGATAGACTAGTTTTGAAGTTTCCCAACTAATCTTTCTCCTGCATCCCTGATATCTTCCCAAGTCTCAACTACTTTGGGCTAAAGAAACAATGTTTGGAGCAGGAAGTAAAAGCAAAGACAGGAGGAAAGGTGGCAGGAAAGGGCCCATGCCCAGATACCTCTGTCCCTAGAGACCCTTGGGCCCCCAGACCACTATCTCCCAAATGCCTCCTATGAGCCCTACACTCTAGATACACCATCTCACTTAATTCTGAGAGGCAGGCATTATGTCCATTTTACAGATGAGGAGACAGAGGCTCAGGGAGGTTTAGTAACTGGCCCATTGCTGCAAAGCCAGTTAAGTGACAGGTCTGGGATTCAAACCCAGATCTGCCTGGTTCCCAAGCCCAAGCTATACCACACTGTTTCTCAAAGTCGAGATGCCAGTTCCCCACCCCATTACCTGTAGCCGGGAAAAGGATGGCCTGGGAGACATCCTCCTCCTCGGGCTCAGAGCCCCTGCGCTTGAAGCCCCCCACAGCGTGTCTTCGGGGCAGACGCCTGACTCCAGAATCCCCACCTTCCCCAGTCACCGCTGGGGGTCCCAAGGCATCGAGGAACAGGGCCCTCACCTTGGCCAGGACAATTTCCCTGTCCAGCTCTGGCCCTTGGCAGCCATGCCCACCCCGTTGGGCCAGCAGTAAGAGGAGCAGCTGAGGCCACATAGCTTGCCTGGCCCTGCCAGCGGTGAAACCACACTCTGCCCTGTTTCCCTTCTGTCAGGGTCTGCCCTGGGCCTCCCCACTCTCCCCTCCCCATCCCATCACCTGCCCTCTTCTACCCTTCTCACCCCAGTCTTCCCCAGTCCTTCCCACGCCCTGCAGTCCAAGTTGCCCCTGCCCATGGCATTGAGACCTTCTATCTCTGACGCAGATGTCTGTGGCCCTGAGCCTTATCTCCCACTCCCGCCAGGAATGTGGGGGAGAGGGCTAGCGAGGGTTTTCACCCCAAGTGACCTGACCCACACATACAACCCCTTTCCCCTACACACACACACACACACACACACACACACACACACACACACACGCACACAGAGTCACAACCCAGCACCCAGCACAGAGGTGACACCAGGTGGGACAGGAGCCTGGAGGCTGGGGTCTGCCAGCTCCTAAAAGTGTTACTTGTCAGAGAGAATGCGGCAACCCCTCAGACCTTCTGGGGCCCCTTTCAGCCAAGCAGCTGCTGGGCCAGTCATGGAGGGGAATGGCTGGAGAGGGGGCTAGAACTGGGGCTAGGGGTTGGGGGCAGGTGGTCCCGCCTGCTCTATACTTAGACTGGGGAGCCAGTCTGGGCTCTTGTCCTCCAGCTGTGTCATCAGAGAATATTTTGGGGATTGGCAGCTGCAGGCGCCTCTGCCACTCAGGCCCAAGCCTGGCGGGCGGTTGGGGACCTGGCGGCTGGAGGTGGGAGGGAGGAGGGGAAAGAGGCCCTGGCTGTGGGAGGGGGCTGGGAAGACTGGCTCTCCGGAGCAGGAAGCCAGGCCGCAGGCAGGGGAGGCTGCGGGGCCCCTCTCTGTGCAGGCAAACAGGAAGGACTGCCCTCTAGGCTCCGGGCCCCGGGCCCGGGAATTACCGCCGCCTCAGAGTCGCAGCTGCGGGCCGAGGGTAAGGAGGCGAGCCGGGAGCGGGCGGCCAGGGGAGAGCCCCGCGGGTCCCAGCACCCGGTCCCAAGACGCGCCCCGCCTCCTGGCCTCCCGCCGCTGCTCCGGGCCTTCGCCCGCGCCGCCGCGATGAAGGCAGGCTCGGGGGATCAGGGGAGCCCCCCGTGCTTCCTGCGCTTCCCGCGGCCCGTGCGGGTGGTAAGTGGCGGCGAGGCCGAGCTCAAGTGCGTGGTGCTCGGGGAGCCGCCGCCCATTGTCGTGTGGGAGAAGGGCGGGCAGCCGCTGGCGGCCTCCGAGCGCCTGAGCTTCCCGGCGGACGGCGCCGAGCACGGCCTGCTGCTGAGCGACGCGCTGCCCACCGACGCGGGGGTCTATGTGTGCCGCGCCCGCAACGCGGCCGGAGAGGCCTACGCGGCGGCTGCCGTCACCGTGCTGGAGCCTCCGGCCCCCGAGCCCGAGCCCCAGCCTGCTGAGCGCCCGCTGCCGCCGCCTGGGGCCGGGGAGGGAACCCCGGTGTTCCTGACGGGGCCCCGGTCCCAGTGGGTGCTACGGGGGGCGGAGGTGGTGCTGGAGTGCCAGGTTGGGGGCCTCCCTGCACCCACGCTGTACTGGGAGAAGGATGGGATGGCGCTGGACGAAGTGTGGGACAGCAGCCACTTTGCGCTCGAGCCGGGCCGCGCCGAGGGCCACCCGGGCGCGAGCCTGGCGCTGCGCATCCTGGCGGTTCGGCTGCCAGACTCGGGCGTCTACGTGTGCCACGCCTGCAACGCGCACGGCCACGCGCGGGCCGGCGCGCTGCTGCAGGTGCACCAGCCCCCCGAGAGCCCGCCCGAGGACCCCGACGAGGCCCCCAGGCCCGTGGTGGAGCCGCTCAAGTGCGCGCCCAAGACCTTCTGGGTGAATGAGGGCAAGCACGCCAAGTTCCGCTGCTACGTGATGGGCAAGCCCGAGCCCGAGATCGAATGGCACTGGGAGGGCCGCCCGCTTCTCCCCGACCGCCGCCGCCTCATGTACCGCGATCGCGACGGCGGCTTCGTGCTCAAGGTGCTTTACTGCCAGGCCAAGGACCGCGGGCTCTACGTGTGCGCGGCACGCAACTCCGCGGGCCAGACGCTCAGTGCGGTGCAGCTGCACGTCAAAGGTACCGCGGCGCCCCCGGGCGGCCGGGGCTCTGGAGAGGGGCCTCCAGCGCCCTCCTAGGCCCTCCTAACTCCAGCCCCACTCAATGCCCAGAAGATGGTGGGGGTAAGGGAGGCTGAATATTGAAATGCCATTTCCCACCCACCTCCCAGACTCCCCAGGGATTCGGATTTAGTAGGTCTACAGGGTACCTACTCTGGGAAATTCTTGGCAAACTCCCCAAATGATTCTGAGGCAGATGGTGTAAAACCACCCTTTGATAAAGGGCTTTAATGAATGATTGATGTACAGATCAAGAGGGGCCCAGAACTCTCGTACTCCAGTGGTTTTCAACTTCTTTGTTTACCACCTGCCCCGCCCCCCCCCCGCCAATGGAAATCCCATCTAGGGCCCCAATATATAAGACAGATAAAAGGATCATTTTATGGATGTAAAATTCCAAGTCTTATTTACAACTTATAAAGTCAATCAGTGAAAACAAGAGGTCTATTTTATTTACACACATTTTAGGTGGAGGCTGCATTCATAACCAAGTCTAGTTTGTGAGCCTCCTGGGGAAGGCCTCATTGCAGGCCTCACACTGAGAAATTCCTGATTCACACCAAAGGTCAACTTGAGGGAGAGAGAAAAAAAATGCCCCACAATTTTTACTATCCTTTCATTAGACTGCTCTCCAGGTTTACAAGAAGAGGAAGGTGAAGGAGAGGAAATTTGTTTCCAAGTTGAGTCCCCAACCGTATCTGATAAATGCTTACTTTGCTCATAAATAGAAATTCATGGGTGAGGGGGGAGGAACACCCCAAACTCACACTGGAAGTGAAAGTTCCCCAAAATAGGAGTTTATCACAACTCACAACATTGTACCTTCCATAGTTATCACCTAACTTTTTCCCTCAGAGGAAAAAATGTTGGCAAATCTCCTGATTCCTGCCTGGCACGCAGTCAAGCATGTGGCACCTGCGCTGTGGTGGTGGCCTCCTGGGTACAGTTTGATGTGCACAAACTGGCCAGGCAGGGCTAAACTCTATCCTCCTGAGACAGAAAAGCCCAGCGGGAAGGCAGAGCTTCCCAGAGGTGCTGGACAAGACAGGTGTGCTTCCCCAGCAGCCCAAGTGAACCCACTGGCCCTTTCCATTGTCAGGCTTTCTTTTTGTAAAATGCAGTTTTGAAAATGGTTAAAGTACTTTCAAAATGAAATTCAGCTCAAACCCTAATAGAATTTTGTGGGCTACCTGTGAGGGGCCCCAGAGAACAGTTTGAAAATCATGAATGTGGTCCAAGCCCTTCCATCCCTTTAGGCCCAGGGTCATGAAAATGGCTTTGGTCAAGGTGATGTGAGGGCTTGTAAGTGTCAGGGTCAGATGAGAATTTGGGCCATCTGACTTCTCTCCCTGTGCTTTCTCTGATTCCACAATGCCTGCTGGCTCTGGGAGAAGAGCAAACGGCCTGAGCGAAGTGGGTTTAGGCAGTTGATGATGGGAGGAGAGTCTCCTGGGCCGGCCCTCTCCAGAGCCCTCTCTGGTCTCTCCCTTCTCCACAGAGCCCCGCCTCCGCTTCACGAGGCCCCTGCAGGACGTGGAGGGCCGGGAGCATGGGATCGCGGTGCTGGAGTGTAAAGTCCCCAACTCCCGCATTCCCACGGCCTGGTTCCGCGAGGACCAGCGGCTGCTGCCCTGCCGCAAGTACGAGCAGATTGAGGAGGGCACGGTCCGGCGCCTCATCATCCACAGGCTGAAGGCAGACGACGATGGCGTCTACCTGTGCGAGATGCGAGGCCGCGTGCGCACCGTGGCCAACGTGACGGTCAAAGGTCAGCTGGCCGGTGGGAGGAGGCCGAGACCGAGGCCGGTAGATGCCCAGACCCTGGGCTGATGGACTACCGTCCGTATCTCAGGGCCCATCCTGAAGCGGCTACCCCGGAAGCTCGACGTTTTTGAGGGAGAGAACGCAGTGCTGCTGGTGGAGACACGCGAGGCTGGGATTGAAGGGCACTGGAGCCGAGATGGGGAGGACCTGCCGGCCACCTGCCAGAGCAGCTCCGGCCACATGCATGCCCTGGTCCTTCCAGGGGTCACCAGAGAAGATGCTGGCGAGGTCACCTTTAGCTTGGGCAACTCCCGTACCACCACTCTGCTCAGAGTCAAATGTGAGGGCATGAAAGCCCCTAGCAGACTTCTCAAGGGCTGGACAGGAGAATCAGGGCAGGAGGGTGGCCAGATGCCCAGAAACTGGGTTGGCAAAGTGGACTTAAGGTCCGAGGGCTGTGGGAGGCTGGAGCAGGGCTTGGATGCAAACCCTGCCTCTGTCTTAGGCGTCAAGCACAATCCCCCGGGACCCCCAGTGTTGGCAGAGATGTTCAAGGGCCACAAGAACACAGTCCTGCTGACCTGGAAGCCTCCCGAGCCAGCCCCCGAGACGCCCTTCATCTACCGGCTGGAGCGGCAGGAGGTGGGCTCGGAAGACTGGATCCAGTGCTTCAGCATTGAGAAGGCTGGGGCCGTGGAGGTGCCTGGAGACTGTGTGCCCTCCGAGGGTGACTACCGCTTCCGCGTCTGCACGGTCAGTGAACACGGCCGCAGTCCCCACGTTGTGTTCCATGGATCTGCTCACCTAGGTGAGTTGGTCCTTCCTGGCTGGCCAGCGGTGGTACTCCAAGTAGCACCCTCCCCACCACCTTCCTCCCTTCCCCAGCCCTCGGTCCCTGTCCTGTAATATGCCTTCTACCTGCCAATCTCTGCCCTTTGCCCCGCCCCACCCCCTGGTTCTCATGGCTGTGCTTTGTCCCCATCTCAGTGCCCACAGCTCGCCTGGTGGCAGGTCTGGAGGACGTGCAGGTATATGATGGGGAAGATGCTGTCTTCTCCCTCGATCTCTCCACCATCATTCAGGGCACCTGGTTCCTTAATGGGGCAGAGCTCAAGAGTAATGAGCCAGAGGGCCAGGTGGGGCCTGGGGCCCTGCGGTACCATATAGAGCAGAAGGGCCTGCAGCACAGACTCATCCTGCAAGCTGTCAAGCACGAGGACAGCGGGGCACTGGTTGGCTTCAACTGCCCAGGTGTGCAGGACTCGGCCGCCCTCACCATCCAAGGTTCGTGCTGGTGGGGACCAAGGTGGGCAGATAGGCTCAAGACACAGAATTCCTGTTGGGAAAATGAGGCAGATGCTGTCTTGCTTCTCACATCTGGGCCAGGAGAGTAAGGAGCATCTGTGGTGAGCTCAGATAGAGGGCTTAGTGATCCAGAAGTCTGATTTCAACCCATGCACAGCAGATAAGGGACCCCCTTATTATCTTTTGTCAGCATCATATCCAAATTCTCCAGAGTACTTTGTAGTTTGCAGAATTCTGTCATGTTTGTCATCTCAGACAAACGGCCCCTGGCCCCCTAGTGCCTGACTGCTTCCTGCCCTGTCATGTAATTGCTAACACTCTCAGAGCAACTTTCTGGGTGCCGGGCCCAACCCTAATCACTTTACATACATTGATTAACACAATCCTCTTAACATCCCTATGTGATGGGTTCTTTTGTCACCCCAGTTTACAGATGGGCAAACTGAGGCCCAGAGAGGTTCAGTGACTTGCCCAAAGTCACAGAACTAATGAGTGGTGCTGCTGGATTATGAACCCAGGCAGTCTGTCTCCAGAATCACACTCTGCCACCTGGAGAGACAGGGGAGGAGAGGGAATGAGGCTTCCCTAAGGAGGACAGTTCTTGGTAGGAATCTGAAAATTCAGGGACCATGGTAACATTTGCCATTGCACTGTTGCTGGAGTTTGTAAGGCCAGATAAGGAATTCCTTGGTGCCTAGGCATGAGGCCTTGAGGCAGTTAGCTGCAGCATCCCAAGAGGAGGGCAAAGTAAGCAATAGCCAGAGCAGTGTTCTTAAAATGCAACCTGGGTTCACCAACATTGGAGTCATCTGTTGGGGGCTGGTTGACGATGCAGATTCCTTGGCCCTTGCAGGGAGGGACATTTTTAGCAGGCTCCCTAGGAATTCTTATGCACACTAAGAGTTGGTGTGTGAGCCCAAAACCATTTTTTAAAACTCCAACGAATGTGTCAACAGCCATCATCTGACCTGATGTGCTCACCCTCCCTACATTGGGCACATGCACCGGAGAGGGGTGCTTACTGGGGTTAGACTAGGATGCCGCCTGTGACTGTGCTTCTCACCGTGCAGAGAGCCCAGTGCACATCCTGAGTCCCCAGGACAAGCTGTCGTTGACCTTCACGACCTCGGAGAGGGTGGTGCTGACCTGTGAGCTCTCCCGGGTGGACTTCCCAGCGAGCTGGTACAAGGACGGGCAGAAGGTGGAGGAGAGTGAGTCGCTGGTGGTGAAGATGGACGGGCGCAAACACCGCCTGATCCTGCCTGAGGCCGGCGTCCAGGACAGTGGCGAGTTTGAGTGCAGAACGGAAGGGGTCTCAGCCTTCTTCAGTGTCACCGTTCGAGGTCAGGGACCACAGCAATCTGGGCTCATTCCAGCTGAGGCTGACCCTGAGGGCTGTGTGAGCCCTGCCCCCTGGTCTGCCTGCCTGGGGGTCCCTTCCTGGGAGGGCCTAGTGGGCCAGGGGTCACATGTTTTGAGATCCCGCTGCCTGTGCACCACCCTCTAGTACATTTGGCCCCCGCATACCCGCTGCTGGGGGAGTGTGGGGGGAACTCAGTGCAGGTAAGGGAAGAAGATGCAGGAGCTAACATTTGTTTGGCACCTGCTGGCCAAGTCTTGTGCTGAGTACTTCACTTTCATTTAATCTCCACAACTATATGAGGACCAGTACCTCCATTCACAGATGAAGAAACTGAAGCTCAGAGAGGTTATGCATCCTGCCCATTATCACACAGCCAGCAAACACCCTAGCTGGGTTCACACCCAGGAGTGCTTATCCCACCGCCCCAGGAGGCCAGGGTCAAAGGGAAGCTTTAGGTGCAGTAGTCCAAAGGCTCTCAGAAGTCAGCCTACATTCTGGCTGCTTCAGAACCACCCTGGAAACCTGTCATAAGTGCATAGCCCCAGGCTCCTGTGGCCTCCAGAGCCAGAATATCCAGGACAGAGACTGGGGATCCACTCTGGGAGGACAGCTCAGGAACCAGTGATCCAGCTCAATCAATCTTCTCACTTTGAGCGCAAATCCTGTTTCAGCCCCATTGCCAGGAGGTCCTCTGGCCCCTGCCTGAATGCACCCAGGGATGAGGAACTCACTACCTTTAGGGAGCACTACCCCATGGTGGCACCACTAAGTCATTACCACCTCCTGCCCATCCTGGGGCCACGCAGCAGGGGCTTCCTCGTGAAAACAGCAGCAAGCACCACCCTGATGTGTCCTGCGATAGTGACCTCCTCTCTGCCTAGACAAAGACCCTCTGTGTCCCCACCCAGTCCCCTCTGATCCTCTGGAGACTCACAGCACTCAGGTGCCACATGATCTCCTGTCATGCCTCACCTGCCACGCCCTCAGTGTTCCACGTCATCGCCCCAGAGCCCCCAGCACAGCTGGCCTCCCTCCCAATGTCCTCCTGGGAGGAGACTCTCCTAGCCAAGTGACCAGTACAGACTCATGTCTCCCATGAGTGGGTGTCTGTGTGACCCCATCTCTGCTGCCCTCCAGACCCCCCAGTGCACATCCTGGACCCCCGTGAGCATGTGTTTGTGCATGCCATAACTTCGGAATGCGTCATGCTGACCTGTGAGGTGGACCGGGAGGACGCCCCTGTGCACTGGTACAAGGACGGGGAGGAGGTGGAGGAGAGCGACTTTGTGGTGCTGGAGAATGAAGGGCCCCATCACCGCCTGGTGCTGCCTGCCGCCCAGCCTCCGGACGGGGGCGAGTTCCAGTGTGTCGCCGGGGATGAGCGGGCCAGCTTCACCGTCACCATCACAGGTGGGGCTCTAGGTGGGCTGTGGGACATGGAAGGTGTCCCCTAACCCCACCTGGGCAGTCGTCACATTCCTGGACCATGGTTCCCTCCCCCAAGTTGGTCACACACCCCACCCCCTTTCTCCTCTACCCATGGTCTGCACCCTGAAGTTCAGTTACCAGCTGGAAGCGTGTGGTCACAAGCACACCTGTCTCAGCTGCACAAGTGACAGGGAAGCCCTGCCTTCTCCATTCTCCTGAAGGCGCCTGCCAAGAGGGAACTTCAGAGCTGGCAACACTACCACAGGGCAGGGTCTAATGGGGGTGGGCCCAGGCACTAGGGGGTCAGAAGGTCTGAGGCCAGCAGGAGACCCCCGCTCCGTCTGGGCACCCAACCCTCCTCTCCCTAATCTTACCCTTCATCCTGTCCCTGCCCCAACCCAGAGAACGTAGTGTTTCTACAGCTGAGGCTGACACCACAGTCCCCACTGTGCTGCTGTGCCTCTGATGTGCTTTGGTGACTGTGGTCATGCCTCCACCTGTGGGTGACTGTCCGAGCAACTGTGAGTCACGGTCCGAGGGAGAGCCTTCTTCTTCACCACACAGCCCACTTTCCAGGAGCCGGGAACAGGCATGGATCAGGCAGGGCAGCCAGGCACCTCAGCCCCAGCTGACATCCAGCCATGGCTGTCCCTGTCCTGTAGATGTCTCCTCGTGGATCGTGTACCCCAGTGGCAAGGTATACGTGGCAGCCGTGCGCCTGGAGCGTGTGGTGCTGACCTGCGAGCTGTGCCGGCCCTGGGCTGAGGTGCGCTGGACCAAGGACGGCGAAGAGGTGGTGGAGAGTCCGGCACTGCTCCTGCAGAAGGAAGACACTATCCGCCGGCTGGTGCTGCCTGCCGTCCAGCTGGAGGACTCCGGCGAGTACTTGTGTGAAATCGACGATGAGTCCGCGTCTTTCACCGTCACTGTCACAGGTGTGGGTCCACCCCAGCTGCCCAGGGTTACCAGAGGACGGTCCTGAGCCCCTGGGGGAGTTGGCCACAGAGTCCTTAGCTAGCATATTGTGGAGGAGAAAGGTGGGACTGTGGGTGCATGTACTGGGGGTCCCTGCCTGAAAGAGCCCAGGGTCCTTGTTCGAGTAAGCAAGCTCCTCTCTGGCACCCAAGGCCGGGAATAGCTGTGCTCCACCAGCTCATTTACTGAGCAATTCCTATGTGCCAGGCCCTGGGACAGTTGCTGTAGGTCACTGGTGTGTAATGCAGACACGGTCCCTGTTGTCAGAAAGCTGCCAGTCTAGTTGGGGAGGCAACTGTTAACCAGGGGTCGCAAACGGGCAGTCCCTAGGGTCCCATACAGCCCACAGATGTGTTTTGTTTGGCCTGCAGAGTCTTACCAAAGTCAGGACAGTTCAAATAACAACCCGGAGTTATGCGTCCTCTTGAAAAAGCCGAAGACCCGGCGGCTCTGGTCCCGCTTCCCCCCATGGCGACGGACAGCTGGCGCTGAGTAGTAGCTGACCCCATAAGATGGGGCCCACATTCTTCTGTCCCACCCTCCCCGCCGTTTCTGCCTCCCCACAGACCACTTCAGCCACTGACCTTACCTTACCTGGCCCCCGTGGGCATCTGAGTTTGCGACCCCTGTGTTTAACCAATAAACACACAAATAAATGTACAGTGACACCTCGTGACAAGTGCTGTGAGGGGTGAGGGCTCAAGAGAGCAGAGCAGAAGGTTCAGGGAGAGCCTCGGGGAAAGTTGCCATGCCACCCACAGGAGCCAGCCCTGGGCTGGACTCTGAACACTCAGCAGCACTTAGACACACATGCTTGCCTCCCCCCTGAAATGCACAGCCTGGCAGGAAAGCCGGACATGTTAGAGAACTGTAGAGTGTGGGTGGCCGAGTATTGCGATAGCGTGCAGTGGGAGCCCAAGGCTGGGGGCTGCTAACCTGGTTGGCAGGCAGGAAGTGCCTTCAAAACAGATATTTGAAGCAGGGGCTGTGTTAGCTAAGTGGGGGTCGGGGTTTGGGCTAAAGGTGGGGAGAGAATGTTCAAAGCAGGAAAGCACAGGACAGCTGTGGAAGTGATGTTGGTTCAGTGCCGGAAACTTTGGGGCTGCAGCTCACAGCGCCAACCCAGTGTGTATGTGATGGGGGCAGGGGGTGTAGGACCAAAACAATACTAGATGGCACAAAAGAACCCCACTGGCTGCACTTGAGAGACCATCCTGCTGCTGGCACCATCTGGTTGCCTCTCCCCTGCCCTGCCCTAGGAATAGTGCCTCAGCCTAGGCTGAGCTACTTAGGGCCCCCCGACTCCATGCACCCCAGTTAGTGCAGCCTGGTGCGCACAAGCCACAAAGCCAAAGAGGCCTTTCTGCACATGTTCTGTCCTGCAGTGACTCCCTTCAACCTCTCCGGCCCCAAGCCCTGGCCAGACATAATGGCTGTGGCCACACACATTCCAGTCCACACTTGTCCTCCCCACAAAACACCGGATTCTCCATGGGGAAGCTCACACAACACACCACCTTGGCTGTGGACCAGGAGAATCAAGCCTGATGCCAAACTGAGGTCCCACAGCTCTGCAGACACCCCAGCCCCATTGCTGCACCCTGTGCTCATTCCACTGCCTCCATCACCACCCGTCATCCCGCAAGGCCCCAGAGAACCAGCCTACATTTTCTAGACTCTTGGAACAAGTCCAGTTAGGGAGGCGGAGGCAAGGGCTGAATGTTCACGGGTGGCCACATCTGCCCATGCGCACCTCTGCAGAGACCTAGACCAAAAAGCTAGCAGTTCCCCAGTCCAGCCACAAGGTGGCCAAATGCTAAAGGAGCACTAAAGGGGCCTGGAGACTTGATTTTGGGAGACCTCCCAGGTGCATGGAAGCATGGGCAGGCCCAGGCTCAGTGCTCTGGTCACCTCCAATATTGCCATGGCTCCTTTCTGTGAAAGACTGACCACTTCAGAGCAATTGGAGATGAACTCCTGGAACCAATGTTTAACATCCCCAGGGAACTTAGTCATGTGCAAAACTCATTACTGAGTTTCCTGCAAACTTTGATTTGGAATCCCTACCACTGCTTCCAGAGTTTGTTCCCTTTAACAGATGGTAGTTCTTCCTCCTGCCCTCAACTAGGTATGAGGTATGACCTTAAGAAAGTTGCTCAACCACTCTGTGCCTCAGTCCCCTCATCAGAAAAATAAGGATAAATCAATATGTACGTCCTAGGATTGCTATGAGGGTGTAAAATGCTTATGACAGTTCCTGGAGCTTTAGGAAGCGGTATGTAAGTACTTGCTATTACAGATCCACCATCCCTTATCTACAATTCTGATTTTTTTTTAACAAAAGCTCAAAATCAAAAGGCTTTTTGTAAGTTAGGTGTTAAAAGTCAATTCAGTGAAACCTGAGCTTAACTCTGTGAAACTATTTCTACTTTTTAATTACCCTGCTTAGAGTGAATATATCTATATGTTACACCACAGAAATGTTAATGTGACTGATTATGGAGGTAGCACTGTGGGGGCTGAGGGGGTTATGTAATATATGATAAGTGTACCATTTCAGGAATCAGAAGCATTCTGGATTCGTTGACACCTCTGGCCCCAGGGATTTCAGAGAACAGATTGGGGACCTCTTATTCCTTTTTATTATTATCTTTATTACTCTTGTGATTGTGGGCAACAGGGACTTCATGCTGCCAGATGGCTCCAGTGAGTTTGTGACAGCCTGTGGTTGTCCCTGCTCTGCAGAACCCCCCGTGCGCATCTTATACCCCCGGGACGAGGTCACCTTGGTCGCTGTGAGCTTGGAGAGTGTGGTGCTGATGTGTGAGCTGTCACGGGAGGACGCCCCCGTGCGCTGGTACAAGGATGGGCTGGAGGTGGAGGAGAGCGAGGCCCTGGTGCTGGAGAGTGATGGGCCCCGCCGCCGCCTGGTGCTGCCCGCCGCCCAGCCGGAGGACGGGGGCGAGTTCGTGTGCGACGCTGGAGACGACTCGGCCTTTTTCACTGTCACCGTCACAGGTGGGCGGTCTCTGGGACGTCCTGGGCAGGCAGAGAGGCGGGAGGCTGAGGGACCCAGCCCTCCCGCTTCCTGCACGTTCAGGGCCCTGCCTGCTGCACACGCTTTCTCTCGCCCCCCAGCCTTCTCGTTCTCAGCTGTCTGAGAGGCCTGGCTTGCCCAGATCAGGTCAGAACAGTGACCAGAGGTCTGGTGGGGACAGCCCAGCAATCAGGAGCACTAATTCATTTACTCAGCAAATACGTGCTCAGCTCCATTCTGGATGCTGAGGCATACAGTAATGAACCAATGAGAGAAACCTGTCTTCACGAAGCTTGCATTCTCGCTAGAGCGAGACAGAACAAATATGTAAAATAGATGGTTTTTCAGGTTGTGATCAGTGCATCAGAGGCAAAACAGGGAAGTAGGGTAGGAAGTGGGGGCGGGGTAGGGGAGGCCACGCACTCAGGTCAGATAGATCTGACTGTTAGTATGGGTCTACCTCCCTCTGTCCATGTGACCTTGGGCAAGTCAGTTCCCTGTAAAGAAGCTTCAGGTCCTCATCTATAAGGTGAAGCCAAAAATAGGGAGTGTCAGGAGGAGCTGGGAAAAGAGCTGCAGTGTGCTTAGCATGGCACCCAGCACACAGTAAGTGCCCATGGATTGTAGGTGGCACCATTCCCAAGAGCTGTACTGCAAATGGAGAGGGCTGAGAATCTAGTGGTGAGGCAGGTGGAGGCCTACTGGCTGAGCCCACTCACCTTCCCCTCTCTGTCCACCCACCAGCTCCACCAGAGAGGATCGTGCATCCAGCCGCCCATTCCCTGGACCTGCAGTTTGGGGCTCCAGGGCGTGTGGAGCTGCGCTGTGAGGTGGCCCCTGCTGGGTCCCAGGTGCGCTGGTACAAGGATGGGCTGGAGGTGGAAGCATCGGAGGCCCTGCAGCTGGGTGCCGAGGGGCCAGCTCGCACCCTGACCCTGCCCCACGCTCAGCCGGAGGATGCTGGGGAGTATGTGTGCGAGACTCGTGACGATGCCGTCACCTTCAATGTCAGCCTGGCTGGTGGGTGTTCCTGGCCAGCCTGGGTAGGGGAGGCAGAGGCAGGCCCCAGCTGACATCTCCTCTCTCTGTCTAGAGCCCCCAGTGCAGTTCCTTGCCCCAGAGGCAGCCCCCAGCCCACTTTGCGTGGCCCCCGGGGAGCCAGTGGTGCTGAGCTGTGAACTGTCCCGGGCCGGAGCCCTTGTCTTCTGGAGCCACAATGGGAGGCCAGTGCAGGAGGGTGAGGGCCTGGAGCTCCGCGCTGAGGGCCCCCGCCGGATTCTCTGCATCCGGGCTGCAGACCTGGTCCATGCAGGCCTCTACACCTGCCAATCCGGGGCAGCCCCGGGGGCCCCCAGCCTCAGCTTCAACGTCCAAGTGGCTGGTGAGTATAGCCTGGGCTGGCTGCCTGAGAGTTGTGCCCCTAAACCCACGAGTCTCCCCTTTCTCTAGTACCCCTTGCCCAGCCCTTGCCCCACTGCTCTCAGTCCCTTTCCCCATCTTACCTCCCACTGCCCTCCTCCTAGCCCTTCACCCCAGTGACCCCCAGCTCTGACTCCACAGAGCCCCCCGTGCGGGTGGTGGCCCCCAAGGCGGCCCAGATGAGGGTTCGCAGCGCCCCAGGTGGGGACCTAGAGCTGGTGGTGCACCTCTCTGGGCCGGGGGGCCCTGTGCGCTGGTACAAGGACGGGGAGCGCCTGGCAAGCCAGGGGCGGGTGCAGCTGGAACAGGACGGGGCAAGGCAGGTGCTGCGGGTGCGGGGGGCACGGAGCAGGGACGCTGGGGAGTACCTGTGCGACACGCCCCAGGACAGCCGCATCTTCCTCGTCAGCGTGGAAGGTAACAGTGCACCCCTCACACCCTTTGGGCCCTGGCCCCCTAAGGACCACACACCCACACCGTTCTGGGCCCCCTCACCCCCACCCCCACCTCACTGCCTCTGGCTCCAACCAGTGCATGCACAGCTATTTCTTGGATGAGGTGTCAGGGATCCCTTTTCCAGGAACCCTCAGATAGGAGGAGGCACAGCCCAGTGCTTAAAAGCAGGGCTCTAGAGTCAACCGTCCCTCCCCTAGGTTCCAATCTGAATTCAGCTTCCCAATAGCTGTGTAACACTGGCGAGTTGCTCAAACTCTCTGGGCCCCAGCTCCAAAGTGGGGGTAGTGCTTGTCCTATAGGGCTGTTGCGACATTTAAATAAGATAAATAGGGACCATAGTGAATGATGTTATTATTAGGGAGTCATAGAGGTAGGTGCCAGGCCCGCATTGAGAGGAGTTGGCTAGGAGTGGAAGGGAGTTGACATCTTGTCCTTTGAGACACCCCATGGCTGACACAGGAAAGTTCTGTTCGGGAACTGGGAGATGAGGACCCGTATCCGGAGGAGGGGATGAGGAGGAGGGAAGGGGAAAGACCCAGCCCACCTCACTGCCTGACCTTGCCCCCCAGAACCACCGGTGGTGAAGCTGGTCTCGGCGCTTACACCGCTAACTGTCCATGAGGGTGACGATGCCACATTCCGGTGTGAAGTCTCCCCACCAGATGCCGAGGTCACCTGGCTGCGCAATGGGGCCATTGTCACTCCAGGGCCCCAGCTGGAGATGGCCCAGAATGGGTCAAACCGCACGTTGACCGTGCGAGGCTGCCAGCTCGAGGATGCGGGGACCGTGACTGCCCGAGCAGGGGGCACAGCCACAAGTGCCCGGCTCCATGTTCGAGGTTTGATCCTAATGGAGAGAAAGTAGTCTTGGCCCGGAACCTATTCTCCAGGCCCCAGCCCTAGCAGGGGGAAAGATCCCTGAGAGGGAGCAGGGGGTCAGCCTCCAGGCCCTACCAGGCTCCATGGCCCCCTCTCCCTTTCTCCCCAGAAACGGAGCTGCTGTTTCTGCGGCGGCTGCAGGATGTGCGGGCAGAGGAAGGCCAAGATGTGTGCCTTGAAGTGGAGACAGGCCGAGTGGGTGCAGCGGGGGCTGTGCGCTGGATTCGGGGTGGAGCACCCCTACCCCCTGACTCCCGCCTGTCCATGGCCCAGGACGGCCATATCTACCGCCTCTTCATCCACGGCGTTGTGCTGGCTGACCAGGGCACCTACGGCTGTGAGAGCCACCACGATCGCACCCTGGCCAGGCTCAGTGTAAGGCGTGAGTGCCCTGTCCTCTCCTAACGCATCGCCCACCCCATGGCACAGCCTCTCCTGGCTGGCCCAGGGCCCTTCAGACCCCCACCAAAGTGCCCCTTGCCGCAAGGCAAGTCAGCCCTGGCCGACCCCCAGGAGTGTGACCTGAAGCAGCCTGCCCAAAGCGAAACTTTTCTTTTTCTAATATTTTCTATTTACCTTAGAAGTCCATGTGGATTTCGCATTCCATTTCATATGTCCAAGTTGGCTTTGCTATAAACGTAAATGTTATACTCCAGAAAGATGTGCTGGGTTTATCTTTTCAGTTACCTGCCCCAGGATGCATGGGCCCATCTGACAAGCAGGAAGCAGATAGCACCCCTACCCCTGAGCCCTCTATGAACTGTGTGACTTCATACAAATTACTTAACCTCTCTGAGCCAAATCTTCCTAAAAATGGAGTGGATGCCTATTTTAAGGGTCTTTGGGAACATTTGAGAAATAGCCACACAGAGCTTGGTAAATGGTTGTTGGTGGTGATATATATTCTCATCTAATTTTATTTCATTTATTTAATCACAATAAACCTGTGTCTCAATGCTATTAGCCTTGTACAGTTGGAGAAACTAAGGCCCAGAAAGGTCAAGCCATTTGCCAAAGGTCACACAGCACACAAACTGTGTGACAGAGCTAGGATCAAGTCCAGATGGTCTGACTCCAAATTCTGTGCTCCTTCCAGTGTCACAGCACCCCTCACCCAACCTCTTCACCCCCTAACTACACATCACCCCCTTTATGTGTCCCCTCCTCCAACCCCACTAAGCTCCTCTCTCACCCAAGTAAGGCCAGCTCTGCTCCCTTCTTTCTGCACCCTGGTCCTGTACTTTGTTCGATAGAACCTTACTAGATTGGGTGTTAGGGTGGTGCAGGCAGAGCCAAGGGGTGTGCAAGTCCCCCAAACCCCTGGCCAGATTTGGAGCCCTCATCCTCCCTCTTTCCTCATTTCCCCCCACCAGCAAGGCAGCTTAGGGTACTGCGGCCTCTGGAGGATGTGACCGTCATCGAGGGGGGCAGTGCCACCTTCCAGCTGGAGCTGTCCCAGGAGGGTGTGACTGGGGAGTGGGCCCGAGGTGGAGTCCAGCTGCAGCCAGGGTCCAAGTGCCAAATTCATGCAGAGGGCCACACTCACCACCTGGTACTCAGTGACCTGGGCCTGGCAGACTCAGGCTGCATCTCCTTCACTGCGGATGCCCTGCGCTGTGCAACCAGACTCACTGTGAGAGGTGCGGCCTCTGGAACCATCGCCTGTCTGCTAACTGCTCTGGGTGTGACCATACTGACACCACTACCTGTGTGTCTCCCACTCACCTTGCCTGTCCCAGTGTGGCCCTTGTTGACCTCCCTGCCAGAGTGTGACTCCCTTGACCCTTTGGCCACGTGTGGCACCAGTGACTGCCCTGCCTGAGTGTGGCTCCACTGAGCCTCCAGTCCCTGTGGACCACTGGCTGTGCCGCTGTAAGATGCCTGTGCTAGGGTGGTCCCTGTTGCCTGCCTGCCTGACCGTGGCCCTGCCAACCACTGTGAAGGTGAGCTCACTCATCATGCCTGCTGCAGCCCCCTCTGCCTGCCTGAGTGTGCCCTTGTGACTACCCAAGTCCCAGTGATCCACTGACCATGCAGGAGGGTGACTCCACACCAGCAACTCTGCTTCAGGGTCCCCCGGTTTTGCTTTCAGCCCCAGTGTGTTTCCCAATGACCACATCTGCTCTAGGGTCCCACCATTGTTCCTCTAAGCCCATGTTGTCCCCACTGGCCAGTTTTTCCTGTCCATTCCAGCTAGTGTGGCCCCCACTAACCATGCCTGCCTATAGGTAACTCCACTGACATCTCTACTCCAGTTTCCCCCATTCCCCTGTACCCTCAGTATGTCCCCCACTGATCCCCTTAAATGTGACCCCTATCTGGTCATTCCTGTCACACTGACTGCTCTGTTCCTGCTGTGTCCCCCCACTGACCAGCATCCCCTTTGGACCACTTATCCCAGCATGCCCCTCACTCACTGGTGCCCTCTGTTAATCACCTTGTCTAAATATGCCCACTAGTGACCCCTTGTGCTTAAGTGTATCCTACTTCTCCTGCTCCCAGAAGCCCCAGTGACCATTGTTCAGGGACCACAGGACCTAGAAGTGACTGAGGGTGACACAGCTACGTTCGAGTGTGAGCTTTCCCAGGCCTTGGCTGACATCACCTGGGAGAAGGTCAGAGCTCAGTCCCAGCCCAGCCCATTTCAGTTTCATAACAGCAATAACAAGGCCCCAACAGAAATAACTAAAACTCAGTGAGTGATATGCCTGGCACTGTGCTAAAATTTATTTGCATTTAATCCTCTAACCCATCCAGCAACCCTATGAGGTAGGTCTTATTATCTATAAGGAGACTGATGCTCAGTGGGGTGAAGCATTGCCCAGGGGCAGACATAGAGCCCATATTTTAATCCAGGATTCCTGATTCCAGAATCCACGCTCATGGCTAGTATGATCGGTAAATGACTCTAGGCTTCCCGCTCCTGTGACCCCCCTTCTTACACCTAAGGTTCCCAAAGGGTGCCACCTTCCCATGAGATTCCTGCCGCGGTCCCGGTCCCGAAGGCGCGGGATGGCCCTACCCCATAGCGTAAACCTGCCTTGAAACCGCTTGGCATCAACAGAGGGCGCCGCCGCCTACTGGGGCTGCGGCTGCCGATGCCCAACCGAGTTCACACCGACACTGTGCGACTCCCGCCCTTAGGACGGGCGCCCGCTCACTCCCAGCCCTCGGCTCAGGATCCAGTCCCTTGGCACACGCCGCCTTCTCCAGCTGCGGCGCTGCGGCTCCTCAGACGCTGGGACCTACAGCTGCGCGGTGGGGATGGCACGCGGCGGGCCTGTCCACCTGGTGGTGCACGGTGGGTACGGGGTGCTGCCCAGGCCGGGCACTGCCATGGGTGCTGGGCCCGCGGACCAGACTTGCTTCCGAGACTCTCTTGGGTGCTTCTAAAGCGAGGACGAGATGTGGGCGTGGTCCGGTACCGCCACTCCCTCCTCACGCCCCTGACTCCGCCCCAGAGCGCAAGGTGCCGGTGCTCTCCGAGCTCCAGTCGGTGCGAGCGCGGGAAGGCGACGGAGCCACATTCGAGTGCACCGTGTCGGAGGTCGAGACCACCGGGAGCTGGGAGCTCGGAGGCCGCCCGCTTAGACCCGGAGTCCGCGTCCGCATACGACAAGAAGGTCTGGCCGACTTTCTACCCACTCTGGCCTCTCACTGCTCCGCCCCCGGCTCAGACAGACCCCGCCCTACTAGGATAAGTCCCACCTCCAGCTCGAGTAGGCCCCGCCCCACAGCCCAAGGAGCAGTCTCCTGGTCCTTCCCAGGCCCCCAGTTTGAGCCCTCGGTCCTGGACCGCCCCTCTTTCCCCTCGGCATCCCAATTCCGCCCAGCCCCGCTCACATTTACCGCCACTGAACCGACCCGGGGACCTACTGCGGCCCCACTCTCATCCCCGACCCCTCTCCAGAGGCGGCTCCGGCCTCTCTAGCGGCCCCCCTCACCCCCAGGGAAGAAACATATCCTGGTGCTGAGCGACCTGCGCGCGGAGGACGCTGGAGAGGTCCGCTTCCAGGCGGGACCAGCCCAGTCCGTGGCTCAGCTGGAGGTTGAGGGTAAGAAACTGGGATGAGGACGGCCTGAAGTGGGCACTGTCTCGCCTTGGGACTGGCAGGCTGACAGCTGGTCCGGTGAACCCTGCTTCCCCGCCTCCTTCCTCGCGGGGCTCTCCTGGAGCGGGTCACAGAGGGCAGTGCGTTTCCTGGGGAGGAGATGGGGAGGAGGAGACTTTGAGTTTGAGGGTAGAGAGGAACTGACTGGTGGCATAGAGATCTAAGACCAGGAGTGGATGCTGCAGAGGGAGGGAAGATGCTTCTCTCCTCCTGGGGGCCCTGCGTGTCCTTATTAACTTAAGCCCTCGTCCTCCAACCCCAGCACTGCCTCTCCAGATGTGCCGCCGCCCCCCTCTTGAGAAGACGGTTCTGGTTGGGCGCCGGGCGGTGCTGGAGGTGACTGTGTCCCGCTCGGGGGGTCAAGTGTGCTGGTTGAGGGAGGGAGTCGAGCTGTGCGCGGGAGACAAGTACGAGCTGCGCAGCCATGGCCCCACCCACAGCCTGGTCATCCATGACGTGCGACCTGAGGACCAGGGCACCTACTGCTGCCAGGCTGGCCAGGACAGCGCCCACACACGGCTGCTGGTAGAGGGTAAGTAAATCCGATTGAGCAGAGGTCAGAGAGGCAGGTCAGCTGGCCAGCGGTCGCCTAGGAACCCGTGGGCTGAGACACACCTCCTGCAGGTTTTCCTGAACTTGGGATGGCAAGATGGTTCTGAGATGTGTTGGAGATGGGGAGTGAGGAGGCAGGCGGGACATCACAGCCAGGGCTGAGGAGAGGAGGGAGTCCTGTGTTCTCAACGGGAAACACTAGATTTAGGGCAGCTACTCCCACCTTTCTACACTCCTTCCTCTCTGAGCTTCTCCTCATTTCCTCCTGCCTCTAGACCACGTTTGTCTCTCCTGAATGACCCATTTGTACTCAAGTCCCTCTCCTTCCCACCTACCCTGGTCTGTGCCCCTCACCTGTCCCTCACCCCTCCTGCTCTCTGCCCAGCTGGCTTCTCAGCCCATCTCAGTGAGCTCCACATCAGCCTGGGCAGAGGGCTCCTGAGCTGGTCCCATTTCTTTCCTTGTCCACATAAGGGATGCCCTACCCTCCACCTGAATTCCTGCATTCCCTTCAGATGCTTCGCCTTGCCCCACCTCTAACTGGCCACCTGCCCTTTCCTGCCCCCACAGACAGCCCTGACAGGAGTCCAGAAAGGGTGGAGCAGAGGGTGAGGGCCCAGTTCTTCCTGTGTAGGAGCCCAGGCTCTGCCAGGAGAGAGGAAGGTGGTACCCACTCTCTTCCCAGCCCCACTTGCTCTCATTCCTCTGCAGGTAGCTAGGAGGACCCAAAGAGGCCAGGCAGGTGCCCTCGGACAGCTTGGAAGGCATGTGCCCTTACCCCTGGAAGCGGTGGGGAGGGAGGGGAACCAGAGGTGTTGGGAGACAATAAAAGTGGTACAGCCCCTTTCCTGGCTCTCTGTGTGACATGGGAGGGCAGAACTTGCCTGGAGCCCCCGTGTAGTGAGTGACACAGGGAACCAAGGGCCACAGTGTTTCCAACTTGGCCCATGGAAGTGACAGCCACCGAAGACCACCACTCCTGGCAGAAGCTGCACAGTTTGGCACATTTATAAAAGATGTAAAACAGAGTGGGATGGGGGGAGACAGAAGCATGAGGTGTCCAGAGTGGCATGACAGACACCAGACATGCACCGTGCATTTAAGCCCCCTCCCCCTAACCCCCTTCCTTAGCCCAGCCCAGAGCAGTACCTCCCCACCCCCCTCCCCGGCCACTGCCCTCAGGCTGGTGGCTTGCAGAGAATAGGGGACCAAGGTGAGGGCTGCTGCAGTTTGCCCCATGGTCAAGGACAAGAAGCCTTAGATGAGCCTGGCTGAGAGGTGGAGGCAATGTGGGAGGAAGGCAGATCTCCTCCACTTTAACATGCAGGAGAGTGACCCATGGGACTCCAGCAGTGGGAGAAGAGGTGGGGCCACCCTCGGAGAAGCCCTACCAATCAGAAATCTAAGGCAAGGGTCCCAGTGTCCCCTCCAAGGCCATCCCTCCAAACACACGCACACACAAGTGACACACTCACAACCCTGAGCACACCCCAATGGGGCTCACACTCGCGTCCCTCAGGAGCCCCTCGGGAGCTTGGGAGGGGGCTCTCCCCTTAGGCCAGGCTAAGACTGAGAGAGGTCCTCCCTTCTGGCAGCCAGGCCATCCCTCTCCCGGATAGGGAAAGGGACAGCCCAAGGCCACGGGCCAGGTGGGCTGAGTTGTGGCCCAGCAGGCCTCCCCAGGCTGGCAGAGCTGGTGACCGATGAGTCCAGGCAGGCAGGAGCAGCTTGACTGCTATACCCGCACTGGGGGCCCCGAGCAGGCTGTCAGCGGCCCCCGGGACCCGTACTCATAGTCCGCATCTGTGGGCGAGGCCATGAAGGAGCTCAGTGAGCTCCCTGTCTGCCGGTCCCGGAAGCTCTGGATGTAGCTCTGTGGGAGAGTAAACATGGGTGTGAGAGTGCCATTATGGACCCCCTGCCCTGAAAGCCACCCCAGGCAGACATCCCCTCCCTGCACCATCACATCCTGGTCTGCTTTTGGCCTAGGACCCCATTACACCCAGAGTCCACAGCCCTGAGACCCTACCCCCATACCACACCTCATTAAAATTCACGCTCAGGACACCTCTCCCCCATCCAGCAGTTTCCCACGGGAGGGGTTATGATGGGTGGGTGGACATGTGCTAGGCCTTTTAGCCCCTAGGAAAAGCCCAGTCCTGCCTGGACAGTCTACAACCCTCCCTTCTCCACCCGGGCTGGAGGCACTCGGGATGCTCACCGGGGAGAGGATGTCTCCATTGAAGCGTTTGATGGGCACTGGCCTGCGCCGATAAGCAGGGTCGGCGGGCCCAGGCCTTGGAGGAGCCCGGGGGCCTCTGGGAGGAGCCCTCGGGGGTCTCTTCTTACGCCGCTTCTCCTTGCGATCTTCCTGCTGCCGAATCCGCATCAGCTGTACGCGTCGGCGCTGCCGGCTGATAACCACTGTGAAGGGTTGGGCAAAGAAAGGTCTCAGAGGCCCACATGCCTCGTCTCCCCAAAGCATGCCTGCTCTTTCCTACCCAAGGACTCCAGGCCTCCAGATTCTCCTTGTCCATAACTGCCCCCTCCTTACTTTCCTGATCTCCCACCTCCCAGATGGGACTTCCTGCAGTTCCTTTCTTCCAAAGGTCTTTATGGAAAATTTCTAGACTCTAGGTACCCATTCCGCAGCTATTACCCTTCTCCCAATCCAGAGCCATAGGTGACTCACCTAGACTAGCCGTCATCTCTCAACTAGATAACTAAGCTGCTTCCTCACTTGTTCTCCTTCTATGCTTCCCTTTTCCGTTGCTTTCTATACTTAGTAACCAGAATGAGCATCCCAAATGCTAAATTACATTATATTCTCCCTGTTTTATATCTCCAATGGCAGCTCATCACCCTTCTAATAAAGCCCAGAGTCTGCATCAATGGCCCAGGGTCCCCATGCAATCAGCATCCCTCACCCAGCACTCCAGCCCCACTTCCTCAACAGGCCAGTCTCATTCCTTCACAGGCCTTCACCCTTGGCTATTCCCTCTTCTCTAGCTCTTTGCCTGGCTTATCTTTCAGGTCTCTGCTTAAATGTCACCTCTTCCAAGTAACCTTCCTTGGCCACTCTGTCTATATTTCACATTACCCTGCATATCACTCCACAGAACTGAAACTATCTTGTTTGTTTGCATGTCTATTTTCTCTCTCCCCCAACCCCAAATGTAACCCCATCAGGGCAGGGGCCTTTTCTGTTTTGTCTCTGCTGCATCCCTAGTGCCTGGAAATGGGCTTGGTACAGAACCAGTGCTCTATCCATTGTTGTGGAATGAACGGTGGCACGGAGGGTGTCTCCCCAGAGAGACAGTCAGCTCTCTAACCTGACTAAGGCCTTCTGCTGCTAGTGTGTACAGCTCATTTCCCCACTCCCCAATCGCTCAGCGCCTCCACCCAGCCCTGGCCTCCCAGTTCTCTTATGCCCACCCTGGCCAGGGCCCTCTCACCTTCTGTGTGGGAGTCCCTCTCGGCTGTCACCCGCCACTGCACCAGAACGCCCATCAGGCTGAGCAGGGGCCAGAGTGCCAGCAGGGCCCAGCTCCGCCAGCAGAGTGGGGGAATAGGGGCAGCCCGTAGACGCTCCACCGCATAGCGCCCCAGCAGCAGCAACTCGGCAAAGTAGTCAGCAGCGGTAGCGATGAGCGCAGCACCAGTCACAGCAGTGGCCAGGGTGGTGAGTGGGCGAGGCCAGCGCAGTGTGAGCAGGGCACAGAGAAGGCCGCCTCCCAGCAGCAGCCCCAGGGGGCCCCAAACAGAGCCAGGCTGGTAGTAGGGAGCGGAGCCCAGCAGGGCGGCAGCGGCGAGCAGCAGGCCGAGCAGCAGCCCTACCAGGAAGAGGCCCACGCTGCGCACCAGCATGGCCACTAGCCCACAGAGCAGCCCGATGCCCAGTGCGATGCCCGCACTTGCCCCAGCACTCAGCTGAGTCTCCAGCACCCGCTCTCGGTAGCACAGCAGGAAGATTACCACTGAGCCAAACAGCAACCCAGTGAGGAAGAGTACTGCCTTGAAGCAGCGGTAACCTGGAGGGGAACAGGGGCTAGTGAGAGGCCAAAGCAAGGTTACTGGGCTGAAGGCAGGAGGTCAGAGGGGTCAGGGACATGGAATCACAAGGGAAACCAGAGGCAGGACACTAATATCAGAGAACTGGGGGGGGTCACTGGGGTCCTGAGATTAGTAGTGAAGGGACCACTGAGGTCAAGGGAGGTCAGAGAGATAGGTAATTGGGAGTCATTGGGAAAAGAGAGAGACAGTCATTGAGATGAGCGTTGGGTCTTTAGGGGTCAGAGGAGTCAGAGATAGATCATTGGAGTCAAGAATGAATCAGTGATAGGGTCACTGGGATCTTTAAGGAGGGATTGTTCAGGGAAATGAGGTGTTCTGAAGTCAGAAAAACTTAAGAGGTGAGGTCACACAGATCAGAAAGATGAGGCCGCTGAGGGGTCTCAGGGCTTCAGAGATATGATGTTATTACAAAGAGAAGCAGAGTTATTGGGGTAGGTGTCCATAGGTTGAGGTCTTTGCAGGTCAGGAGAGATTGACATCTGTAGGCTCATTGATAGTATTAAAGGGTTTCTCAGGGAGAGTAATACTGAAGCCAGAGAAATGGAATCATTGAGATCATGGTAGGAGCAATCAGGCAATGGGGTCATAGGGATCTCTCTATGTTAGAAGTAATAGAGAGAGTCACAGGGATAGAAGGTAATGAGATAGCTAGGGTGGTTGGGGGTCACTGGGGTTTACAAGGGGTTGTAGGGAGTCAAAGAGGATTATAGGGGAAAATAGTGGTTATGGAGTTTCAGAAAAATGGAAATGATAGGGCCATTAGGCCCATTAAGCCCATTAAGGGTACCTGGAAGTGTGAGGGACTTGTAGATTCTGAAAAGCTGGGAAGATGGAAGTCAGAAATGAAGATCAAGTGGTCAGGGAGAGCCAAAGAGGAAGGTCATAAAGAGGAGAGTCAGTTATGGGAATGAGGAGAAGCATTTGAGTCCTGGAGGTTCTGGGGTCAGAAAGAGGAGCAGGGCATGCACAAGGACTCAGAGAGTCCAAGAGCCTGGGAGTCAGAGCCTCCAAGAGGGGTAGGGTGGCAGGGAAGCCCAGGAGAGTGAAGGTCAGGCTGCACTGAGCAACTGTAGAGGGAGGGGTAAGAATAGTGGAGGGGGTGAGGTGACACAGACTCCTTGGAGACCCAGCATGTGTCCTGAACCCTTAGAGGAGCTCCTCTTCCTGCCCACTCTACAATTGTTCAGCCCAGAGTTCGGGGGTGGAAGCAGGGGAGGGACCATCTGGCTCACACCCCTGCCTACTACCCAGCCATTCTAGGGGGAGATGTAGAGGTCCCAGAGCACAAGTCACACCCCACCCCTTCCCAAACTGGAACCCAGACCTCTAAGCTTCCTTTGGACTTTATCCAACCACTTATAATGCTCTGCCTGGAGGCTTTCCTTGGATACCTAGCCCATAATGCTCACTCCCCTATCTGAAGTTCTGTACCTTTTCTGTAGAGTCACTGGGCACTTACTCCACTAGACCATCTGGCACCTTTGTGCAAATTAGAAAAAGTTGTGCCTTCTTTTAGGCAAAGCAGCCTTGTGCCAAGGAATCACAATTAATAAGGTGCAGAGCCAGGTTCAAATTCAAGAATATCTAATTCAAAACCCCGTGTTCTCTAGGGTCTGGAGTCTAAATTATCTACAAAAGTGTGCGATGGAAAAAAGGGGAGAGAAAAGAAAAGTAGCTATCATGGTGGTAGTAAAGTTCTAAAGAAGATTTAGGGTGCCTCAGAAAAATAACTTGGGGAGACAGTGGAGAATCCAATTGAGGGATGAGGTAAGGTCTCACCGAAGAAGCAGTAGACGACTCCAAACAGACAGCACATGATGCAGACGAGGGCCGGCAGTGCCTGGTACCTGCGCTCCAGGGGCTGTTCACAGGGTGCACCCCAGAAGGCATCATCTGGCTCAGGGGGCAGCAGCTGGAACCGCAGCGTCGCCACAGTGCCTGGCATATTGCTGGGAACAGAAGGGAGTCACCCTCCCAGGTCAGCCTAACAGAGAAGAAGTAGGGGTCAAGGAGGAGGCCTGGGTCCCTACCGGGATGGGGGTGAGAATGAGAGTGGGAGAACTAAGCAAGGACACAGTGGACAAAGGAGTGGTTGGTGCCCACATCATACAGCTCTGAAAGCATCCCTGAAGTAAGGAACAAAAGACAAAGGGAAACAAAAGTGCTTGGCTAGAGGGAGTCGGGATGAAGAAGTTAAAAGGGGGACTGGGCTGGGGAAGATGAGGGCAGTGTGCTGCCGGTGAGAAGGAGGCAGCCAGGAGACTGGTCCGTGGGAGGCTCAATCTGGGATTGTCCAAGATCTACCTGGGCTGGAGGCGACCTGAGCTTCTGAGCGAAAGAGGCTGTGCAGGGGCCGGCGGGGCTGGGGTTGCGGGGCTCCAGAGGTTCCAGCTGACTGGGGTCCGGTAAAAGTCCCCCGTGAGGGGAAGGGGGCTGCTGGGCCGGAGGGACCAGTCCCGGCGCGGCGGCGTCGCCGCTCCGCCTCCAACACCGGCTGGCACTCCAGTCCCGCGGCGTCCGGGGACTCGGACTCGGGCTGGGCCTGGGGAAGGGAAAGAAGCAGGAGCAGGGGCTCGGGCTGCCCCAGAGCCGCGGCCCCATGCCCTGAGCCCGCCCGCGGCCCTTGGTGCTGATGGACAGCTCCGGCCTCAGCTCCTGACGTCACTCAGGGCGCACCATCCAGGCAGGGGCGGGCTACTTCTGACGTCACAGGGGACGCACCAACCACGCCGTGGGGAGGTAAGTGACTCCGCCCCCGGCGTCTGCCTCTCCCGCACTGAGGAGGGGGCACTTCCGGGGGTCCTTCCCCTTTAACCTCCCACTTCTCCTCCCTCTCCGGTAGCTGGAGCCCGAGACCCCACCCCAGGGGCGGGGCCCTCCCAGTGACACGTCGGACAGCGGCGGCCCCAGCGGAGGCTCCCGCGCCCAGCGCTGGGACCCTGAGCGGTACCAAGCGGCGTCTGGAGAGAGATCGGAACGCGGCGCAGGGGATTCGGCTCGGGCCGGGGACTCTACTCGGCGGGGAGGGAGGGGGCCCTCCCGCTTGGCCTAAGCCCTCCGGATCCGCCCCCTCCCCGGTCCCGCCCCCCTTGGAGCCTCCTCTGGCTGCTCTGGGGCTGCTCCACGGCCGGGGGCCCGCGGTCCGGGCGCCATGCGGGCATCACTGCTGTTGTCGGTGCTGCGGCCCGCAGGGCCCGTGGCCGTGGGCATCTCCCTGGGCTTCACTCTGAGCCTACTCAGCGTCACCTGGGTGGAGGAGCCATGCGGCCCAGGGCCACCGCAACCCGGAGATTCTGAGTTACCGCCGCGCGGCAACACCAACGCGGCGCGCCGGCCCAACTCGGTGCAGCCCGGAGCGGAGCGCGAGAGGCCCGGGGCTGGCGTAGGAGCCGGGGAGAACTGGGAGCCGCGTGTCTTGCCCTACCATCCCGCACAGCCTGGCCAGGCCGCCAAAAAGGCCGTCAGGTAGGGATTAGACCCACCAGCCCCACCCCCTGGGAACCGGCCGGAACGGACGGGCCGTGGAGGCCGCTAGGGGCTGGGTCAGGGTCCGGAAGGAAGGGGCTGGCCTGCCAGGAAGTCTTTGCGCCCCAATAATTTCCTATGGCCCTGCTTCCCCGGGAGGTGTGGAGCCCATCTGAGGCCTCTCTCGGCCCCATCCAGGCCTGGATAGAACTTGCCCGCCTCTTTCCTAAACCTGCTTGAACCCATGGTCCCCCAAAGATCCTCTTAGCCCTCTGGGTGGGTGCTGGGTTTAGAAAAATGACTGGTATATAGAGTGGGTACATAGAGGGAAAGAGAAAAGAGATAACTAGGATTTACTTGTATCTCTTGTTCCTGTGTGGGCATTTGAGGGGGTGAGGTTTGTGGGGGAAGAGTGAGGTACCCATCCCATTCATGCCTCTGCATATGAGTTGAAACAATTCCTCCTAAGTAACACTGAGTTCAAATTCCATTTCTGCAACTTACCTTCTGTGTTACAGAAGGTAAGTTGCTGAAACCCGAGCCCTAGTTTGCCCTTCCCCCAAACACATTCACTACATCTCTATGCCATTTATTCCTTTACATCATTTATGTGATATATTCGTGTAATGGCGTAATATTTAGAAATAAGTATATACCTGATGTGTGGAGTTACCTGTGTGCCAAGCATTTGGCTAAGTGCTTTAAAGAGATAAAATCAGCCCCATTTTACAGATGAGGCTACCCAAGGCTCAGATAGGTTAAATAACTTGCTCAAGGACCCAACTACTAAGTAATGAAACAGGGAATCAGACCCACAATGTATCTCTCATATCTGCATGGATAGTGCCATCTCCTAAAAGGCCAATCAATATTTCACTTAAATCCTCATGACCCCGGGAGAGACTTATTCTTATCCTACCATAAGAGAGGAAACAAGCCCAGAAAGCGTGTGACCTGCCAGAGCCTATGTACGCTGCCCTCTGCCTACCTTGTTGTCTTTTTAATAACCCTATCTTCTCACCCCTCCCCCACCCAGGACCCGCTACATCAGCACGGAGCTGGGCATCAGGCAGAGGCTGCTTGTGGCGGTGTTGACCTCACAGGCCACATTGCCCACGCTGGGTGTGGCCGTGAACCGCACTCTGGGGCACCGGCTAGAGCGTGTGGTGTTCCTGACAGGCTCACGGGGCCGCCGCGTACCACCTGGCATGGCCGTGGTGACACTGGGCGAGGAGCGGCCCATCGGGCACCTGCACCTGGCACTGCGCCACCTGCTGGAGCAGCACGGCGACGACTTTGACTGGTTCTTCCTGGTGCCCGATGCCACCTACACCGAGGCGCACGGACTGGCGCGCCTAGCTGGCCGCCTCAGCCTGGCAGCCGCTGCCCACCTCTATCTGGGCCGACCCCAAGACTTCATCGGTGGAGAGCCTGCTCCAGGCCGCTACTGCCACGGTGGCTTTGGGGTGCTGCTGTCGCGCACACTGCTGCAGCAGCTGCGCCCCCATCTGGAAAGCTGCCGCAACGACATAGTCAGTGCACGCCCGGATGAGTGGCTGGGCCGCTGCATTCTGGATGCCACTGGGGTGGGCTGCACTGCCGACCACGAGGTAGGAAGATAAGTCAATTCACCGGTGCCTCCTGTCTGGGCTTGTACACTTCCCCCTGAGAGGCAAAGGGGGTGGTTGGAGATCTAGGCCTGGTTTTCCGTGCCAGTTCTGTCATTTTCTGTCCCTGTGACCTTGGGTAAATTACTGAATCCCCTGAGCCTCCGTATCCCCATCCATACCAATGGAAATAATTATTCCTCAAAGTTGTTATGAGGATTAAGAAAAAAATAAGGAAGACTTGCACATAGTAGGTGTTCGATGTTGACGATTATTATCTTACTTGAGCTCCCGGATGGCTCTGAGATAGGATGCATGCCCATTTCACAGATGAGCTAGCAGAGGCTTGCCCAAGGTTACAACTGGTCAAGGTAGACCTAAACCCACAGAATTCTGACCCCAAGCCCACAACAGGCCATAGAATGGGAAGATGATACACATACTATTAGGTGTGGTGGGGCAACTATCACCTCATGTTTCCCATTATGCACCCCTTTCTCCTCCCCAGGGGGTACACTATAGCTACCTGGAGCTGAGCCCTGGGGAGCCCGTGCAGGAGGGGGACCCTCGTTTCCGCAGTGCCCTGACGGCTCACCCCATACGTGACCCTGTGCACATGTACCAGCTGCACAAGGCTTTTGCCCGAGCTGAGCTGGAACGCACATACCAGGAGATCCAGGAGTTACAGGTATGATCTGGGCTGGAGGACAGGTCAGAGGCAGGGGTAAGGGGCGGCTGAGAGGTCTCAGTCATCTCAGAGTAATAAAAAATTAGCACTAGAATCACAGCACAAACCTGCTTCCCAGTCCCTATCTGTTTCTCCTTTTCTGAGAAGCCTTTCCAGAAACCCCCATTTGACTCTCAGGCTTCCTCCATCTGGGGAAAGGACAGGTGGGGGTCTTGGGTGGGCAGAGGTTGGCAAGGGTAGGGGAACCCATCCTGAGTGGCCTCTGATACCTGCCCAGTCCCCCAGCTGTGTGCTGGCCCCCGTGATCTAGGCCTTACTCATGGCCTGTTTCTTCAATCCAGTGGGAGATCCAGAACACCAGCCGTCTGGCAGCTGATGGGGAGCGGGCAGCCGCCTGGCCCGTGGGCATTCCAGCACCATCCCGCCCAGCCTCTCGCTTTGAGGTGCTGCGCTGGGACTATTTCACAGAGCAGCACGCTTTCTCCTGTGCTGATGGCTCGCCCCGCTGCCCACTGCGTGGGGCTGACAGGGCTGATGTGGCTGACATTCTGGGGGCAGCTCTGGAGGAGCTTAACCGCCGATACCACCCAGCCCTGCGGCTCCAGAAGCAGCAGCTGGTTAATGGCTACCGACGCTTCGATCCTGCCCGGGGTATGGAGTACACGCTGGACTTGCAGCTGGAGGCGCTGACCCCCCAGGGAGGCCGCCGGCCCCTCACTCGCAGGGTGCAGCTACTACGGCCACTGAGTCGCGTGGAGATCTTGCCTGTGCCCTACGTCACCGAGGCCTCACGTCTCACTGTGTTACTGCCACTGGCTGCAGCCGAGCGTGACCTGGCCCCTGGCTTCCTGGAGGCCTTTGCCTCGGCTGCACTGGAGCCGGGCGATGCTGCAGCAGCCCTGACCCTGCTGCTACTGTACGAGCCACGACAGGCCCAGCGGGCGGCCCATGCAGATGTCTTTGCACCTGTCAAGACCCATGTGGCAGAGCTGGAGCGGCGTTTTCCCGGTGCCCGGGTGCCCTGGCTCAGCGTGCAGACAGCCGCACCCTCACCACTGCGCCTCATGGATCTGCTCTCCAAGAAGCACCCATTGGACACGCTGTTCCTGCTGGCCGGGCCAGACACGGTGCTCACTCCGGACTTCCTGAACCGCTGCCGCATGCACGCCATCTCTGGCTGGCAGGCCTTCTTTCCCATGCACTTCCAGGCCTTTCACCCCACCGTGGCTCCACCCCAGGGCCCGGGACCCCCGGAGCTGGGCCGAGACACGGGCCGCTTCGATCGCCAGGCAGCCAGTGAGGCCTGCTTCTACAACTCCGACTACGTGGCGGCCCGGGCGCGGCTGGCGGCAGCCTCGGAGCAGGAGGAGGAGCTGCTGGAGAGCTTGGATGTGTACGAGCTGTTCTTGCGCTTCTCCAGCCTGCACGTGCTGAGGGCCGTGGAGCCTGCGCTGCTGCAGCGCTATCGGGCCCAGACGTGCAGCGCGCGGCTCAGCGAGGACATGTACCACCGCTGCCGCCAGAGCGCGCTCGAGAGCCTCGGCTCCCGCACCCAGCTGGCCATGCTGCTTTTTGAGCAGGAGCAGGGCAATAGCACCTGACCCCGCCCTGTGCCCCGGAACCCTGGCCAGGCGGCACCCCGCCCCGCTCCTCTCCCTGCCAGCCTCGCGGGACAGGGCTGGCCACAGCCTCAGACCCCAGGGCAGCCCACAGGCCCCCTCTCTCTGGCTTGGGAGGTCCTTGGGCTCAGGGCAAGCCCTGGAAGAGGTGCCCTTGGAGCCACCCTTTTCTGCCCCAAACCAGGTCTCCCTGCCCCCTTGACGCTGCTGATTCAGGCTGTGGCCTCCGAATATTTATGCAGTGCAGTCTGCCTGACGCCAGCCTTGCTTCCTAGGGTCACCCCGGGGTGCTGGGCTGTAGAAGAGTTGTTGGAGAACTGGGGAGCTGAGAGAGGAGGGTAGGGTGTCTCTCAGCTTCTCTCTGCACTCCTGATAAAGCTCCTTGCCTTTAATAAACTGGCTGAGTGTGGACTAGTAGTTCTGAATTTTTGAAAGGTAGGCATGGGGGCAGGGAGGGCTTTGAGGATGGAGGGTTCCCTTGTCCTGGCTGGGGCCTGGATTTCCTTTTCCCAGGTACCAAGTCATGCATATGCCCAGCCCCACCCCAGCTCCCAGCTTAGTCACATATACACACAGAGAATTCTTTATGCCTCTTTATTCCCAATTTTGTCAGCACTTTATAAAACCAGACTGGAGGCAGAGAGGCCTGAGACGCCCCCTTCCCCACCCCCAAACTCAGACAAGTTCTGAAAGATCTACCTCTCCCTGCGGAGGGGACTCTGGAAGTGGGGTTGGAGCAGGGGGAACTGGGAGCTGGGCCAGGCCTGCTGGGCCACCCACTCCCCCTGCCAAAAGGGGAGCTGGGACTGGAGAGGGGCAGGAAGTAGGACCAGCCCAGCAGTCCTGAGTCCTGGGGGCCTGCCTTCTCCTGCTGACACTCGAGGGCTGGGACCCTGGCTGTCCCTAAATTACCCACCCCATAGCCCCACTTACCTTCTAAATCTTTACCCCCACCCCCACCCTGTCCTCCCTAAATATATACAAATGTACAGAGGATTCCACCCTGGTTGGGATGGGCCCCCTTTTCTACCTCCCTCTCTCCTCCCCTACACTCCCCTCCACAGGGGCCCATAGCCTGGTCTCCAGCCCTCCCTGGGCACCAGCCTAGGGGTGGATGGTGTGGACAAGAGGGACCTTTGTGCAAAGCAGCTGGCGCCAGGGTAGGCAAGAGCAGGAACTGAGTCCCCACCCTCCCAATGAGCACCGCCCTCACTGCCCCCAGATATTCTGTCCCAGGAGCAGGAGGAGACTATGGTGGGGATCCAGGGAGGGGACCAAGACTCCTGGGTCCTTTTGGACACAGCACCATCCTAGCAAGCGAAGTCTTCAAAGAGGCCCCTTGGGGGGCCGTGTGGGTGATGGTGGTTGGGGAGCAGGCTGTTGGCACCCCCACCTTCCGCATGGCCCCGGCTTGGGCACGGACTCTGCATGGTGAAGAGTGAGTGGGACAAGGAGATTTCAAGCAGTACCCCCAAGCCTCACACAGCCATCCCTTCCTTGTCCCTGAACTCCTTCCCACAGGCTAGTTGAGACGTTATGGGGGATTCAGTCCCAGGAGGGGATGCTGGCTGCACACTTGACAGCGCCCATCCTCACCTGCTCCTTCAGCTCCTGCAGCCCCAAAGTGGAGATGCCTCCAGTGGAGGTCCGGAGGGGGGTCTTGGGACGACGCCACACCCGCTTCAGTCGGTCCCAGGACACCTTGGGGTTCAGGGTCGGGGAAGAGGGGCGAGCTCAGGAAACTTGCTAGAGGAGCAGAACGGGCCTCACCAGGCCCACCCTATAGACCAGCAGCCCCAGCAAACCCCCACTAGGACGCCCCAGTCCTCCTCACCCATCCCCTCTTCCTGACTCCTCAGTGCCCTCAGGCCTTCCTGCCAGTAAGGGGGCCCCAGCAAAGAACCCAGAGCTTGACTTCCCAGCCAGTCCAGCTCCACCAGGAAGCCTGCACCACCCCTCTGCTTTCCCCCAGCCCTTCCTCCCACCCTCCATTCTCCATCTGCATGGCCCCCACCAGGCCCCCATGCCTTGCCTCATAGATGTAGTCGAGGATCTCCAGCAGTGTGAGGATGCTGGCCCCAATGAATAGGCCCATCTGTCCCCCGAGGTCTCCTGGGGAGCACGAGAGAACGGTCAGAGGGATCAGGCTTGGCTGGTCCACCCCTGAGGAATCAGGGCCAGGGCTCACCCAGCAGGGCTGACAGGCCATAGGCTGCTCGCTGCTCCATGGCCTCAGAGGTCAGAGCTTCAAAGAAGACGTCTAGGACCAGGAAGTTCTCCCTGCAGAGACAGGAAGCAGGGTATCCCTGTGGGGCCGTCTTCCTGAGGAGGCAGCTGGTAGGGACATCCCAGGCCCAGCAGATCCAGATCTGAGAGCCCATGTGTGTAGAAGCTCTGAGGGGAGGCTGTCCCAGATGCATGTCAGTTCATATTTTGAGGGTTAGCAAAGGGCCTGGGAAAACAAAACTCCTGAGCCTGCAAGAGTCCCTCCTGCTTTCTCTAGAGGAACAAATAACGTTCACTTTGCCTCATCCCTATACCTCTCTAGAACCTTCAGTGGCTCCCTACTGCCTGACAGTCCACTCCAAAATTTCTGTTCCAGACTTTCAAGACTGCCCATGATCAGACTGCACCAAGACAGCCCAGACCAAGATTGCACTGTACCGTCTTATCCAAACTGCTTTCTTATCTGCTTCTCTCCACACACACAGCCTGCCTACTGCTCAGGCTGGCCTTGGCATCATCCCACAGATCTCTAACTGGGATGCCTCCCTTCTCTCCTGTTCTCATGGACCCAAACCCGGGATCCTCAGACGCCCCACTCACACCTCCCCTGTTTCCCCTACCCTACCCACATTAATCTCTCCCGGGGCCTAAGAATCAATAGTACACCATCAAACACGGCCTCATCTACAAATTGTGGCATGAGTTTTGTGTTCTAATCATCTCTGTCTCCATAGGATCCAGCGCTGGGCCTGGCTCAGAGGATGCTCAGCATTAGTGGATTGGCTGCAGGGTACCAGACCCAAGGTTCAGTGTGGCCCTTTCCTGCAGGCCACCTGGTTCCTCCCCAATCCCTTCTAGTTCTCCCCGCCTCCCCGCACAGCATTCACTCCATGTGCACTTAATGGCTGCCAGGTTGCTGGGGGAGAAAGACACACAAATGGAGGATTCTAAAACAGTGGGTAAGTCCAGTGACAGAGGTATGTACAGGATGCTGTGGGAGATGAAAGGCATTTGGGCTCAGAAGGGCCTCCATGGAGGCAGAGACACAGGATGTGACTTGGAGGATAGGTAGGGGTTGGTTAGAAGAAAAGGATCTGTGAAGGACCTTCCTGGCAGAATACTCATTATTAATAAAGATGGGCCCCACTCCCAGCCTCCACCACAAATCAGGCCTATTGAGGGCGGCCTACACACACACACACACACACACACACACACACACATACCGTATGTAGGTTTCGTTGCGGTTGTACTTTCTTGCCAGGTACCGGGCCGAGCCCCTGTTGGGGATCCTGACCATGGAGATTTCTTTCCCGTAGCGGGTCAGGTTGCAGGGGGTAGGGCAGAAACATGGGCCTTGGGAGCCCCCGCCCAGGGAGTCTGCAATATAGAGGCACCAACTGCAATAGGGGCCAGGGGCAGCCCAGAGGCCCTCTAACTGCAAGGAGGAATCTTAGGGGTATCCTGAGGCAGGCATGGCCACATTGAGGGCCTGTTCTGGCCAGTGCTGGCACTGTCTAGAGGAGACTGGATGGGAGTCCCTTCCTGGACCAGCTTCAGAGCACCGGAGAAAGTGGGTGGAGGCAGAACGCCCAGCACACTCCTGTATCCCTCTGCCTCCCAGCCCCCTGGGGCAGAGAGGTCCTCCTGGCTCAGAGGGAGGGCACAACCCATTCACCAGAGCTAATTAGTCAATGAGGCCTTGGACACACAAGGGGCTTGGAGAGGATCCTAGGATGAATGGGATTTATGCATGTTTTCACACATGCATATGGATGAGTGGAGTGATGGATGAATGGACGGACAGAAGAACAAATGGACAGGATTGGTATTCTCAGGATGCTGGGTTTCCTCTGTTCACTGCTTCAGATCCACTTTCCACTCTCCCTACCTTATTCTGTCCCAGAGGTCTGATCTCTGCCAAATGCATCACCTAGACTCCCTGTCCACTGTCTTTGGGTTAGGTTTGCCCAATGGGAGGCCCCGGCAGGATCACAGGGCAAGGAGAGGAGAGATGCTGGGGTATTTAGGTGGCAGAGGCTGCATTCCTCCTCTTGTGGCCCTGGTTCCTGGCTCCCATCCATCTCGGGCAGCCCCGGATCACTCTCTGGGCCCAGTAGCGTTCCTTTCCTTTGTCCCTTCAGGCCCAGGGAGGAAAGGCTCCCTGGTGTTGTGAGTTCTGCGGAGTCTCACCACCCCTTGTGGTTCCCCTAGTCCCACTCACACATCTGTTCCTTCATTAATCACCTTCTATCACCCCTTTGGCAGATGTAGTTGGTGTGTGGGACAGAGAAAGTCTTAATGTGATTCTACTGCCCCAGCATCTCAAACCCATCCCCATGGCCCCAGCATCTGGATTCCCACAATGCCCTCCTGACCAGTCACCCTGCTTCTGGTCTTCCTCCCCCCATCCATCCTCACATCTAATCAGAGTCACCTTCTTAAAATCAGATGGCATTCTTGCCTCACCTTAAGCTGTTGTTGGCTTCCTAGTGCCTCCTCCACTCTTTCCACCCGCTCCTTTGTTCTCTGCCCTCCAGCCACACTGACTTTGCCCTTTCATGGCCCCAGACACACATGCTGTCTCTGGTCTTTAGCACGTGCTGTTCCTACTGCCTAGAACATGTCCCCCTTTTCACCTGGCTGACTCTTCCACAGCCTTCAAGTCTCAGCTCATATGTCACTTCCTCTAGGAATCCTCTCTGCCTTCCCAGGCAGGGTTGCATACCTTTCCTGGGGCCCTGTTAGAACCCTGAGGTTCCCCTTCCCAAGAACTAACACCCTGCATTGTAATGCCTGTCCACAGCCCTACCGGGCTCTTGTTCCCACTCTTAGCTCCAGCACCAGCGCAGGCTGTAAACATCTGTAGAATGAATGAAGGAAGGAAGGAAGAAAGGAAGGAAGGAAGGAAGTGTGAATCAGATGACACCTATGGACAGATCGGGTTGCCTTACTTAAACCAATAGCCAGCAATGCAACGTTCCTCACACCAAGGGAAAAGTCATCTCACTTTCCCAGAGAGGCAAGCTCATCTGCAGAACCAAGGTGAGAAGTCCAGCCCTCACTCTCAGTCCCAGGTTCTCTGCAACACCCCCCACCCCACTGCCTGCACTTACCAAGGAACACACCTGCAAAGGTCCTCAGACCCCTGGAAGTATGGGGATACGGCTCAACCCCCCAGGAAGAAGCCCCCTAGGAAGAGACTGGGAGGAGGGGAACCAAGACAGTGAGGAGAAGGGTGGACAGAGAGATGAAGAAGAGGGTGACGAAAGGCAGGGAGGGGAGAAGGCAGCACGGACCCAGTGTGTGGTCAGCACACTCGATGTAGATATTTGGCGGGCAGATGGTCTCATTGCCTGAAAGGAGAGAAGATTATTCCTGGAGTCTACGGTTCCATCCGTGCTCCCCCACAACATTCCCAAATGTGGGCACACACATGCATGCCCGCACATGTGTGTGTTTGCACATACACATGCATATGTGAGTTTATACATGCTGGTGCATATCAGCATGAAAATATACACATGCATATATGCACACAAACCAATGTGTGCTTGGGGGCACATAGATGCACACACATTTGCATGCACGTGTTCAAGCACATGCACACAATCCCTACAAGTACACAAGCAGAGATGAACGCAAGTACATGTATGCATAAATACATATTAACATGCACACAAACACACATGTGCACACTCCCATGTGCATATATGAGAACAAGCAGAAAATCCAAACACATACCGTGTACACTCACGTGGGTAGAGACATATGCACACGCTGTACACATGCACCAGCCCCCATGCACAGGAGCAGTGTTCTGCCCCTGGAGGGCTGGCGGGGGGTGGGGCGCCCACCTGGCATGTGCACCATCCGGCAGTGGCAGCGCTGAAGCACAGCCTCCTTTTCACAGCGCAGCCGGCAGGCAGACACGCTGTAGGCCGAGTAGCCCTGAAGCTCAGGCTCCCTGAGCCCACTCTCCGCCCGGCAGTTGCCCCAGGGCTGGGGCAGATAGGTCAGCTGTGGAGGCGGGGCATGATGGGGTTACACCCAGAAGTCCCACCCAGCCCTCCAGTGCCCACAGCCCTGGCAAAGTCCACAGGAGAGCTGGAGGGATGGGAGTTTCTGGAGGGCAGATCTGGACAGCATTCCCTCAGAGCCCAAAGGCCTGGTGCTGGGCCCAACCCAGGACCCAGCTTGTGGGGCTCACCCGCTGTTCCTGGCAGGACACAAAGGTCTGGAAGCCTGGGGACACACCGAAGCCCAGCTGGTGGATGTAGGGTGGCTCCTCCTGGCTGTGGATCTGTACTCGGATGCCGGCCTCAAACGATGTCTCGTCTGCACAATGGAGATGGAGACCTTTGGAAACCCATCCCAGGCAGAGAGGACCCAGGCTGGAGCCCTTGTCCTTTTCCTGCCTGCATACTTGTCTCTCTCCAGATGGGCAGGTACTCCTCTTGCTGGATGTCCAACATGATCTCCAGGCCACTGCCCATGCCCCCTGCCCGGCTGGGCAGCGAGCTCTGTGGATCCGCATTGAAGGTATAACACTTCCCATAGCGAGTATAGACCTGGGGGTAAGAGAGAGGAGGAGGGGAGACGGAAGACAATGCCTTAGGCTCAGGCTTCCCTGTCCCCTGTGAGGAGCACCAGACCTGCCTGGAGCCCCCTGTCCCATATCCCAGCAACCAACCTACAGCCCAGCCTCTCCCCGAGCTCCATCTTTTCTACTGACACCCTCAGTTAGGTGATTAAAAGGCAGCTCCAGCTTAACATATCAACAGCAGAACTCTTGACATCTTCCCAAATCCTGTTCCTCACCATTTTCCACCACCAAGTAAAGGGCCCCACTATCTACCTAATTTCTCAAGTCAGGATCCCTGAAATCTCTCCCTCACCCTGCATCCAATCCAGCAGCCGTCCTGGGCAGTTAGACTTCTGAAATCTACTTAGGATCTATCCACTTTCCTTCCATCTCATGTCCCCCTTTCACCATCCTCTCCCCTGGCTTATGGCAGCGGGCCCTAACTGGTGTCCCTTCATCCCTCCTTGCCTTTCCTTCCAAGCCATTCATAACGCAGTAGCCATAGTGCTCGGTCTACACTGCGTGGATCCAGTCAAGCCACTCACCAGCTTAAAGCCCAACAATGACTTCCCATTTTACAGAGAATAAAACCAAATTGCTTCCCTTGCCTGAAAGTCTTCAACGTGAGGAAACCTTTGCCTCTCTCTGCTGCCTCTCCACTCCCAGATCTCTGTGACAATTTCAAACTTATGGAACAACTTCCCTCCCTGGGGCCTTTGTTTATTCAGTTCCCTCTCCTGGAATGCCCCTCACCTACAACTGGCATGGCTAGCTGCTCATCCTTTAAGCCTCAGCTTAAATGTCCCTTCTTCAGATGCAGACTCATACCACACAGCATCATCTTCCCCCCACAATGTGATTGTTGATTTGCTCAAAGTACTCATCAAGACCTGAGATGATGCTGTACCCAGAAACTGACACATTGTAATTGACTGTACTTCAATAAAAAAGACCTGCGATGATTGTCTATTTGCCCCTGTGTTCAATATCCAGCTTCTCCTCACTTGAGTTTATGCTGCACAAGGGCAATGAGCCCGTCTGCTGTCCCCAGCACCTGGCCCAGAGCAGGGCACAGGGATGCTTTAATAAGCATCCTTTGCAAAAAGTTCTCCAGCATGGACACCAGATGGAGCTGGCGCCCCGGAGACAGAAACAGGCTCCGGCTGGGAACACAGCTGCAGTTGGGAGTTGAGAGCAGCTGGGGTGGGGAGGAGCTTGAGAGAGAGGCGGATGGAAGTTCCCCTCTGCCAGGCTCACCCTACAGGGACCAGCCCCAGGGTCAAACCCATCACAGGCAGCACCTTCCCTCGGGGTAAGGGGTCGGTGCACTCAATCACTCTCTCTCTCTCCCTCCCCTCTACTTGGGAACATTTTCACTTTGGTAAAAGCTGGGAGAAAAGGCACAAGGCAGGGTTAGGGAAAGATTCTGAAATGCCTAGCTCCACAGGGAGGCTGTGGAAGGGAAAGGGCTGAGTTGAGGGCTGTGGGAGTGAGGAGTTCTAAGAACTGGGGGCCTGGGGCCGCCCTTGTGGCGGGGCAGGGTTGTCTTCCATCCCAGCTAGGTTAATCACCCTGGCTACGCTCTCCTCTCCTCTCGTACAGTTCTTCATTCACACCAACACCCTGCCTCAGATTCTCAAAACAAAAGCACACACATAACAAGCACTGTGCAGTTAACAAAACACGGCAACATCTACTGCTGCCCCACTTCATCGCCTTAGCCACTCTGGTATCGGGTGGGTTTAATTAGCCCAGTGATTACAGATGAAGCAACCACAGCTCAGAGGGGTGCTGTGATTTGCCTAACGTCACACAGCTAGTCAGTGGGAGAGGTGGAACTCCTCCAGATGCAAGACTCAAGATGTTTCCACAATCCATTGCTGGCAACTCCCCCAACCCAAGCCTACCCTACCCCAAGCCCCAGCTCCTGTCAACCCATCCACCTGAAATGAGACAGGAGTGTCACCCAACACCTGTCCCCTTTTCTCTTACTCCTCCTTCCCTTCCACTCCACTCCTCTACACCCTTCTCACTCTCTTCTCCAGATCTGCTACCATTCAGTTCAGTTCCTCACCTGTCCCTCCCCTCCTCCTTCTGCACCCTTGCCAGCTTCTGGGTTCCAGTCCTTGACCCTGCCTACTCCAGCTCCCTGCTGTGTGTCCATCTGTGGGGCAGGAGTGGGCATTGCTGACAGTCCCAGAACATCTGCTCCACCCCAGGCACTGCACTAAATGCTTAATGCACTCTTTCCAATTGAATCTTCAGAACCACGTTACATCCTACAGATGAGGAAACTTGACACTCCTCAGTTTGGCCTCAGTTGGAGAAGCTGGCTGATTTGCCAAGGTCTCCAAGATCAGTGCTTCTCAAACTTTAATGTGTGCACAGAATACCTGTTGTTAAAATGCAGATTCTGATTCAGTAAATGTGTGTTGGGGGCAGGATTGAGATTCTGCATTTCTAACAACCTATTCGTCCAAGGACCGCACTTTGAATAGAAAGGCCCTAGATGAAGGGCAAGAGTCCATCAAGACAGCCTGACTCTCAACGTGTCACTGGAGGGAGAAGAACCCTATAGGGGCCTGAGGCAAGATCCCTGGGTTCTCAGTGCTGTGGGAAAGGCAGATGGGGGGCATACGTAAGTATTTGCCCAAAATCTCAAAGCAGTCCCCCTCTTCCTATTTCGGGCAAAGAAGATGCTGGAATCGGCTCTTGCTGATGTGGCCAGTTGGAAGGCTAAACAAGGCCTGGGCTGCGCTGGGGACAGCAGTGAGCTGCTCACTCGTGCCCCGCAGTGTGCAGCACCACCTTGGTTGAACCTAACCCCAGGCATTGTCATGGTCTCTCCATAGTCTCAAGGGAGGCTGTGGACTCCCTGAGGCCAGGAACCCTGGTTCACCATTTTGGCATCCCCAGAGCCCAGGGCAATTTGCAGAAAGAGGCATGAGATAGGGGGAAGGAAAGCAAAATGAACATTATCAAACATTCCCACTTTGTACTAGGTCCTATGCTGGTACTTTTGATCTATTTTCTTCTTTGAGTCTCCAAGAAAACCACATAAGGTAAGCATTGGTGCCCCCGTTTCATGATGAGGAAGTTCAGAGAGGGAAAGTAATTTGACTAAGAGCACACAGCAAGTAAACAAGAGTAGAGATTCAAGTAGAACTGAACCTGATGTCAAAGTAGAGTTAGTGCTTATAAATCACCTGGTGGATGTAAGTGAATGACTGGTAGGATCCTGAACCTGGGTGTGGCTGGGGCAGCCTCCCTATGTGGCACCTCCAACCTAGACACACAGCCACAGGCTACGTGTTGCTGAGCCCAGCCCTGTGCTGGGAAGAGCCAACCTGGAAGGCTTTGGCTCTAAAGGTTTTGGATGGGGATGGCCACATAGTACCCCTGCCCTTGAGGTGACTGTGCAGAGTAGGGGTGACAAAGGGAGATGGGTGAAAGGACTCTGGGTCTGATGGACAATACTCTGCAGGGAATGGACAGGCCAGACTGGCTGGGCCAGGCCACCTGCACAGCCCGGGTCAGGCCTGACTGCTGGGCAGAGCAGAGCGTTGCCCTGGAGACGGTCCCTGGGCCAGGCAGGCAGCGGCAAGTGGAGACGCCAGCTCCTAAGTGGCAGAACTCTGGTGGCAGCACAGCCCACAGTCTCTTCCATGGAGACGGCACGGCTGCTCAGCCACAAGGTCCCACTGGCTGTCCACTGCTCTCTCCCCACGGACTGGCCCTGAAGGAGGGTGGGTGAGCAGGAGTTGAGGGTCCAGAGTCTTGCCATGGAAAGGGACATGTCCTGGGCCAGGATGTGCCCTAATGGGCCAAGAGGCTATTTCCAGGTCCTCTCACCCTAACCCAGCCCTCAGCCTCTGGGGCTTGTCCCCATCTCAGAGCCCACCTCCTCCTCCCATCTGGCCCTCCTTCTTCTCTGCCCTCCCTTGCTCTCTGCCTTTGCTCCCAGGTCCACCCTCCTGGCCCTAGGCTGAGCCCCTCTGTCCGTAGGTTGGACAGCTTTTAGACAGGACTACGTCTGCGCTGAAGGCAGCCCCTGGGACCCCTCCACCACTCTCCTTCCAGCCAGCCCTCTACCCATCCCTCTTGGACCATCTCTGTTTTAGCGTTGGTCTGGACCCTGCCCTGGATCTGTCCATCTTCCTAGTCTCTGTCCCCTGATCTTAGAATGTCCTCAAGTCCCTCTCTATCCTCCTGGCCTGACTGATCAATTATCCATCTGATCTCTGCCTCTGTCCCTTGCCCTCTGTCAGCCTGCCATCCCCCTGGCCTCTGTCATCCCTCCCATTGGCCTCGCTGACCTCAGCCTCTCTTTTCCTTTGCCCACTGCTTTCTATCCTGTTTGCTCTCCCCTCGGTCTATCCCCTAGTCTAGGTGTCTAGTCTCTGACTCTTGTTTTCCTCCTAGATTTTCCCCTAGGCCTGAAGCTGCCTCCCCAAGCCAAGAACCCTTCCCCAGGAGACTTTCCCTCCTTTCCCTGCCCCATCTTCTAGGTCTGCCCCAGATAACGATCAGGGGCTGGGGAAGATCTGTCCAGAATTTGTGAGTGGTGGCTTCTCTCTCAGTCCCTTGAGTTCCATCTGTCCACAGCCCCCATTTCCTTGAAAAGTTCTCCCTGGCCGGCTGGCTCGCATTCTCCCCCATCCCTCCCCACCCCCTCATCCTCCCTGCAGTCACAGAGCCCACGGGGTTAACAAGCAATTAGCAGGGCCAGGGCTCAGAGCTGCAGGGGGAGAAGGCTCTGGGCCTCCATGAGATGAGAAGCAGCCAGGAGCAGCCGAGGCCGGGCTAATCCCAGGGCTAATCTGCAGCCTGGGCTTTATCTCCAGGGCCTTCTGGGCACCCTGTGTCTGCCAAGGCCCTGGCACCTCCCCCTACCCCACTTTTCCATGGCAGCTTTATCCCTTCAAATTCCATCAGCCCTCCCCTGATGTGGTCCAGCTTCATGCCTCTAACTTAGACCCCTGGAACTTACACTGCAGTGCCCTGGGGTCCAGGGTGGGCCAATGGAAAGGGGTCCTTCATCTTCATCTACCCTGGACTGTGACTAGCACCCCAGGTTAGACGGCTCTCAGGCCCCAGCTTCACTTGGGGGTGGCCCAAGTGTCCAGGTTCAAAGCCTCCTCATTTTCTATCTCTGCCAGGGAAGATGGTACCAACTCAAAGTGCTGGGGGCAGGGGGTGGAGGGTCGGGTCTGCACTGATTAGAACTGGGAGGTGACTCAGTCCAAACCCTTATTGTACAAAGGCCAAAACAAAAGCCTAGAGATGGCAAGGGACATATCCAAGGGCATATAGAAAAAAGGGCAAATTCAGATCTAGAACCCACTTCCCCCCTCCCACTGGCCCCAGCATTCTCCACTAACCTCAGGTGTCAGTAGACCCTGGTCCCAGCTCCCACTCCACCAGTGACAGCCTGTGTAATCTTGGTTAGTAAAGTGATTTATTGACTTCTTTGGTCCTCAGTTTCCTCATCCGTCAAGTGGGGATAGAAATTCCTGCCCCACTTAATTCACAGATTGGTTATAAGTCTCAAAAGAGAAAGAATGTCAAAGGCATTTGCAGAGTGAAATCATATACACAAGGCCTCATTAGTAATGAGTGTTGCGAAGACCAGTAAAACCCAAACTGGGGCAGAGATCGACCACTGGATGTGGTGCTGGAAACAGATCCACAGAAGCTTCATAACATGCAAAATGGGTGCACATTATGGAGCCTAACAGAACAGGGTTCAAATCCTGGCTCTGACACCAGCCTTGGACAGGCCACCTAGGGTGGTGGTTTAACCTCTCTGAGCCTCAGAGTGCTCACCTGTGAAAAGGGAATGGTAATTCCTCCTCCTAAAGCCAGTGTGAGGATCGGAGACAAAGTTCAGAGTGATGCGAGGTAGGTGCTCAAGAAAGTCGGGGAGCCCATGTGGGGCGTGGAACTCCTTGCCAAGATGGTGCAGCCATTTGATCTTGGATCCCCACTGGGCCCACTCTCACAGGGCATCATGCACCTTGGTAAAGGCTCTCTCAGCAATTTTGGAGGGGACTGCAATTTTGCTTCTTAGAGGATGGAATTCTGCTAGGGCAAACTCCCAAGCTCTGAGCTATGGCTCTCCTATCAGTGGAGGGTACAGGGTTGCAGCTCTGCCTTTACTGACTGTGGGATTTGGGTTCAGCCATTTAACCTAGCTGATCCAACACTTTTCATCTGTAAAATGTGAATAATAATAGGCACCTTTCAGAGGTATTATAAGGAAACAGATGATGTACCTAAATAATCGAACAACGGCTAACATTTACTTAGTGCTTACTCTGCGCCCAGCACAGTCCTAAGCACTTTATATAAATTAACTCCTTAATTCTCACAAAATCCCTCTTCTGAAGGTTTCTTAACATCTCTATTTTACAGAAAAGACAATGTAAGTTCACATGACGTGGCAGAGCAGGGGACCAGGCGACCTGGCACCAGAGTCTGTGCTCAGAGCCTCTGGGTGCTGACATACACCTGGCACAGCCCCGACAAACAGTAGGTGCTCAAGAAATGCTGGGTGTTCAAATCCCCCTCACCCATCCAACACTATTCCTTGATATGATGCGTTGGGCACTGTGCTTGGTGCTGGGGACGATTCAGAGAACAAAATTGCTGGTCTTTGCCCTGAAGGAGTTTGCTGTCTGGCCACTGGGGCATTCATTCATTCCAGAAATGTTTACTGAGCATCTAGGCACTGAGCCAGGTGGACAGCAGCGGAGAACAGAGCACACAAAACCAGCGACCCCAGGTCCAGGTAAATCATGACTAGTTGTGATAAATGCTACCATAGGGGAACCAATCCAAGTCCTCTGCCAGGGAGTTCGATTTGGGTGGGAGAGTAAAACTTCCCAAAGAAGTGCACTCATCCACCCAGGAAGGGCATCAGATCACACACCAGTCAGACACAGGGAGAATGACCACCCTTCAAGAAGGCCTGACCCCTTCCCTACCACAGGGTCAACGCAGCGACCCCAGCCACCCAGGTGCTTTCCAAGGAACTTCCTCTTCAAGGTAGAAGTGCTTGTGGGTCTAGGAGGAAATGGGCACGATGTTTGTTCAAATGCACATGCGTGAGCGTTGGCGAAAAAGTAGGAGATGGTGAGATGGTCAAGTCTGTGTGACCACAGGCTGAGGCCGAGCTGAAGCTGGGAGCCGAGGAGCGCTTGGGGCCGTGGAAGAATATGGTAATTTCAGGGAGCGCCGCGTTTCCACTGGAGAGAGGAGAGCAGGGCCTCCAGGACGCAGGTAAATAGGCAAACCTGTTCCCAGGTAGCGACCACTTTGGCCTTAAACCCTAGAAAGTCAATTTTCCAGGCGGGAATATTTTTAATTTGTAACGAAGTCTTTCCCTGGCATTCCAGCCCTCGATGCAAAGTTACTCGTTAAGAGTTTGCTTACGCAGTGAGTCACACCCGTGGCCCGCCGGGCGTTCAGGGGCCGAGATTGAGAAGGTGGCGATGGTGGCTGTGGCGGTGGCGGCGGCGGCGGCGGCGGCGGTGGTGGCGGCGGTGGGTGAGTGAGTGTGCCAGTGACCCCCAACCCCGCGCGTACACCCGAGCATGCAGGCCGGGCCCACCCGCACCCAGAAGGCCCGCACCCACCGCCTCCCGCTCTTCGCCGCGCCCCCTCCTCCCTCCCGCGGGGCAGGCATCCATCACGGCGCCCGGGCGCCCTCCCTCCCGTCTCCTCCGGGCTCCTCCGCTCTCCTCCCTGGGTTTGCCTCATTTGCATTCCCCCGGCTCCCGGCTCCTCGGCAAAGTGACCTCCGCACACAGCCGCGCCAGAGGCTTCCACCGCGGAGGGAGACACCGCCTCCCGCCGCCCTCCGCGGCCGGGGAGGGGCAAGGGGGCGCGAGCCGGGACGGCGGGACTGGGGCCCCCAGCAGATGGCTGCAGAGGGAAAGGCCGAGGGTGCCGAGGGGCGCAGAGCGATTCCAATGGGATTTGAACCCGCGGCTTCAGATCCTCAGCAGGGCGGGTGTGGAACGTGGAGGTCAGCACTGGCCGGTGAAGCTGCGCCCCAGAGATGGGATCCCTGCTTGGAACCCAGGGCTCCCCAACACCCCGTTTGCTCCCTCTAGCACCCCCACTGGAGAGGATCCAACCCTACTGCGCAGTGGCCCAAGGGTCCCCAGTCCCCCAGGGGCCTGACCAGCCCCCCATCCCCGCTTCCCTGGCCCGCCGAACTGCCTCCCCTCCCCCCGTTTGGTATTTACACCTTTCACACATTTGTAAGCTATTATCCTGTCCACGCTTAGTCACCGCTGAGCCAAGCGCCACGGATTTAGCTCCTTTAATCTTTCCTCCTAAATCAATCCTCCATTTCCCCTTAATCATCCCGTGGCTCCTCTCTGAACTCTCTCGCTGCTGCCTCGGCTGCTGCAGCCTATGCCTGTATCTCTGGAACTGCTCCCCCATCCAACCCAAAACTGGTGTCCCAAGGGCATGGTGAACGTTTAGGGGCGTGGGTTGGATTTTCAGCGCTGCCATCCCCAGCCTGGGGACCTGGGAAGAATTGCAGACACCCCCTCCCTCTTCTGGAAAACACACAGCACTGTGAACCCTCTTATCTCCACCTCCAGGGTCTCTGTCTTTCTGCCTTCCCACCCCCATTCATCTGGGATGGTTCCAAGACCCTAAACCTCCACCATGATTTACAAACACACACACACACACACACACACACACACACACACACACACACACACACACACAAACCCTCAGGCCTCCTGTCCCTCCTGTCCATGGTTCCGTTCTGGGTGTCCCCACCCCTTCTTCCCAGCTGCTCCAAGGAGGTGGCATTGCTAGTAGAGCCTGGAAGGGCAGGGAAACACTGATAACTCACTGTCCTGGGGCTGCCCTCTCATCCCCTCCTCCAGGGAGACTGTCCATCTCTCTGACCACACTCAGACTCCACCTCACATTCACTCCCTCTCCTCTGCCCAGTGGGACCCACTGACTCGGGGCCTCAACCTGAGTAGCCCTGAGGCTCTGCACTGCTGATGCTCCCAGGGGTGCTCCTCCTGCCTCCCCACCCCCCATTCCAGATGCTTTCTGCCCCTCGCCTGGGCCCGGCAGAGGCAGCCATGCCGCCAGCCACAAGAGGGAGCAGGTTCCTCCTGGGAAGCAGAAGGGCAGGGGTGGGGGTCCAGGAAGGAGAATGGGCAGGGGAGAAAGAGGGAGGACGGGAGGGAAATGTGGGGGCCATTTCTTCAAATGCTAATCAGCATCTTCCGGCAGTGCCACGAGAAGCTGAGCTGATAATGAGCCCAGCTCGGTGTTGATTCCTGATTAATGAAGAGGCCACAGGACTGCTGAGTGGGGCCGGGTGGGGCATGTTCCTCCTGGCCCTCCCCATTGCCCTTGCAGGCCAGCCCTCTGCAACAATAACAGTGCCTGCCCTTGGCTGCTGGGATACATCATTCAAATCCCCCTCCACCAACTCCACTGGCCAATGGGAAGCAGCCAGGCTAAGAGCGCCACCTCCAGGAAGCCTGAGGGGCAGCAGCCAGTGGTGGGTCAGGAGGTGGGGAAGCCAGCACACTGGGTTCCGCTGTCTGAGTTGTAGGTAGCCCTCAGAGTATTGTTTTTTCAAATCAGGTAATTTTTAATTAAAATAATCAGGACTTGGAGCTTCTCTGCACAAAGTGGAAGACCCCCTAACACTGGGCATCCCTGACCATAGGGTAACAGCTGGGGCTGAGAGGTAGCTCCTCCCTTTAAAAATAAGTGACCTTCACTTCTCCTCAGACCCCACCCTTCCCTACTGAGTGCCCTCTCCGACCTGACCTGCCCAGCTCCTGAAGGCAGGACCAACTCTGAACTAGATGTTGAACGAAATGTTTTCAAGGTTCATGCCCCAGGAGAAGATGGGACTGGAGGGCACAGAGAGCTGGCCTGGGAGTGAGGGTCAGAGGTAAACTCATCTGGTAGACAAGAAGCCCAGACCAACCTCCGTGGGAACCTTCTCCCTTCCTGAGTCAAGGGGGCAAGGGACAGCCCTGAGGCCCTTGGAGCCAGTGGCAAAGGTATAGCGTTGGAATGTTTGTAGAGTAGCCCCTCCCAAAATCAAGGAGGGGCCGCAGAGACTGTCACTATGGGCCTGGCCACACCAGGGCAGGGACTGGCTCAGGAAGAAGCTTGGATGGAAGGCAGAGGATAGCGGAGGAGCCTTGAACTGGGGGCCAGGGGAGCCAGAGAGTGACAAAGGGCTTGCCGGCTGCTCCCTTTGCCTCTGAGCTGTCCTGATGGCAGCTGGGGTGGGGCTGGGAGGGGAGGGAAGAGGGCAGGGAGGGGGACTGCCCTGCTGGAAGAGGCCTTGTCTAATTGTGCCTGATTAGTAGAGAGGAAGAGAACAGGGTGAGTGATTAATAGTCACGGCAGTCACCAGCGTGTGGGAGGGAGGGTTGGGAGGGGGAGAAAAGTCTGAGAGCCGAGAGGGGATGGAGACAGGGAAGCACCTACAGGTCCCTGGTCACCTACCCCTCCAGGGGCTGCTGGGACCCCTGATGACCTCATGGAGACGGGCTGGCCCTACCCCTGCCTCTTCAAGGATTCTCCACCTTCCCCATGCCTCAGTTTTCTAGACAATAGGATGGAAAAGACCAAGGTCATGTCCCGCACCTGGGAAGAAGATGTATCTGCTCATATGTGTTTCCAGACACCTTGATATCCCCAGAAACTGGCCCCCTCCTCAGCTCAACCTGGGACCTCAGCCCACAAAGTAGATGGCCGGACTTCCAATCACAGACCACTGCCATCTCCTTATATCATTTGATGCCAGTTGGAATGCCTAGCCCTGCCCAACGTGGCAGCCTGAACCTCGTTCCCAGGACCACCTGGAGCTGCACTGTCCAATAGGCAGCCACTGACCCCAGCTATTTGAATTGATCTTTCATTCTCTCTGTCACACTAGTCACATTGCTGATGCTTAATAGCCAGTGTGGCTAGTGACTACCATGTTGGACAGCACAGTTGCAGAACATTAACATCACCACAGGAACGGATCTTGAGTGTGTGTGTGTGCACTCCTGCATGTACGCATGCGTGCCTGAATACTGGGGAGGGTTGAATAGCATGGGGAGGGGGTAGGAGGGAGTTGGGGCCTGAGGGTCAAGAGAGGAGGAAGGCTAGGTGATGGAGAGTAGCGAAGATGCCAGCACGTGGGTCAGAAAATAGCAGGTGGTGCTGGGAACAGGCAGGTGAAAGGAAGCCAGGAACCGGGGTGGCTGCATTTATACCAGCTGACACGCTCAGAGTGCACAATTCACGCGTGCCAGGCAGTGTGCTCAGCCCTTTACGGCCATCTCTTTTAATCCTTACAACCACTCACATTATTTTAGGTTCTAGTATCCTATTTAACGAATATAGAAACTGATGCTCATGGAAGCTTTTTGACTTCTCAAAGATCACACAGTTTAAAGGCCACACAGCCAAAGTTCGAATTCAGATGGTCTGGCTCTGGAACCCAAACACTTGACTGCTCCACTGTACAGTCCCCAGCTGAGAGGAGACACTGAGATTTAGAGCCACATTTTACAGCTGAAGAAACGAAGCCTAGGGAGAAAGAGTGATTTCCGCCTTCTAGTAAGTGGGCAGGCTGAGAGCAAGCCGCATTGGGGAAAGTACAGATGAGGCTTGGCGCACTTGGGTGGAGGGAGTGGATGGTGGTAGGACTCAAGGAGGAAGGAGGAGAACATTATAGGTGGTGGCGAAAGGAGGAGGTGGAGTGGGCTGGCATGAGACTGTGTGAGGAGCGGGGAGAGGGAAGAGAAGAGATGGGGGAGATAGGTGGAGGGGAGCAGGAACAGAGAGGTGGGTGCATCCCCCACCACCCAGGAGCCATCTCTGCTCTCCCACCCCCCACCCCTCCCTTCCTCTCCAAACCCTGCCCAGCCTGCCTCACCCCTTAAGCCTTCCCAGCCCTCTTCAGTCCAGAGTGGCCTCTCTCTCTGAACTCAGGCTCTTACTATCCATGTACCTCGTTTGGCAATTAATCCTGCCACCTCCTGACACTGCCTGCATGGTTGGTTAACTCTTGCATGGTTGGTTAAGCTTTTAAGTGTCTCTATCCTCGCTCCACCAGGAGACTGGAGGCTGCTTGAGGACAGGGACTGGGGACCAGGGCTCCCCTTCTTTGTTCTCCCCCACAGACCTGGCAGGGAGCCTGGCACATAGTAGGTGCTCAGAACTCCATGTTGATTGATTGAATGACTGATGGGGAGTCAGTGAGGGGACATAAGGGAGCATGGGGGTGAGAGCAATTGCAGTGGTAACAGAAGCAAGAGCAGCAGCTGAGGGGACTGGGGGAGGGTGCATTACCCAGAGTAAAAATAGGCTGGAAAATGTGACATTTATTAACTTGGATTCCAGAGGAAAGGTCATAGCAGAGTGGGGAGTGGGAAGGAGGAAACAGGAAAAGCAACAGAAAACACATAAGAGCCCCTGACCCAAAGCCTGTCGCTATCACTGACCCTCTCACCACCCACACCCTGGCAGCTTCCCACCACTCATCCCCGTACCCGTCTCCCCACCATAGATCCCAAATCCCCATCGCGCCTTCCGTGTTCTCACCACAGAGTCTATTAGGGACCTCATGTCCTCATCAGAGACCCTGTGTCTTTGTGTCCACGTCCTTCTCAGTCTTGCTGCCACAATACACCCTATCTTTCCCAATGCCACGGATCATGGACCCCCATCCCAACCCATAATCTGAGACTCTGGTAAACTGCCAGAAGACTCAACCCTAGAATGCCAGGTCCAAGGGAGAGTTACACTCAGAAGGATGGGGTTTGAGCAGAATGGTAGGAGGACTAGACTGGGTGGGGACAGGGGAGTAGGGTCCAAGGGGAATTCCTGTCCCCCAGTATTTGCTTTTCTTGACCACCCCTCACCATGCCACCGCAGCCCCAGAGCAGAGACCCACAAACTTCTATCCTTTTCTCTCTAATCTCAGGGTAGGAGAAGGCCTGTGGGAGAGCCACCCTCACCCCTGCCCAGCCAACTCCAGATTCAGAGGGACTTGCCAGCCTTGAGCAGGGGACCCCTGTTCCCATATCCTCCAGGTATCTCCTTTCCTAGATGCCAGGCAGGAACCCCCTGCCTCCTTCACCTTGCTTCCTTGCCCCTCCATCTCTTCCTCCCCCACCTCCCCTCCCACTGAGGCTTCCTCTTTCCCTTCCACCCCCAGCCAGGGCCTGGGACACAAACTCCCACTCCACACAAAGCCCCCATTGATTTCTGCCCCAATAACACCTGCTGAGACTGGGCTCTGTCTGTGCCCCCCCCAACCCAGAGGGGTGAGGATGTCGCACAGAGGAGCCCCACGGACCAGAAAGGCCACATTCACACACTCCTCCTTGGGGACAATCGCAGCCCTGGCTTTGAGAGCAGTGATTTTTCCTAGAAGGCAGGGTGTGTAGCTGGACAACAGACTAGTACCCCCTTGACTCCTCTCCCAGCACAATCTTCCTTCCCATCCCTCCCTCCACTTCTACCCAATTCCCCCCAACCCAACGGCAGGAGGACCCAGAGGCTGCAGGGATGGTGGGGGCAGAAACATGCTTGGGACATGTTTCCTGGTGCTACCGAGGCAGTGAGTGAGAACCTGGGTGGGGGCCATGAGAAGGGAAAGTCTCCCATTTCGGGGTGGTGCTAGAGGCTAGGCTGGATGGGCACATGTTGACGCCATGTATTTGCATATGTGCTGGGCAGTGGTCACAAGAATGAAAACACACACCCCACACACACGTACACAATGCTGGAAGTAAACTGTGGACTGGGGACAGCATCTCAAGCACCAGGAATAATAGACATCCTGTGACTGTGGGTGAATGGAGCACCGACAGACAGACAGACAGCGTACAAGACACACCCCTACACACACCTCACACACCTGATTGTGGATGGTGTGCACAGGAGGGCAGCCCAAGCTGACACTCCACTCCCCGTGAGAGTGTATGTGTGTGTGTGTGTGTGTGTGTGTGTGTGTGTGTGTGTGTGCATTCACACACGTGAGAGACGGAGAGCAGTGGTTGAGATAGATGGGGTGGGGTCACAAGAGGGGACAACATTCACAGCGTGACCCTGCCCTCGGCAGCTAAGTCAGAGCAGGGATGTGGGCTCAGAGATGAGTAGCTCTCTGGGTGCGTGGGCGTGCAGGTGTGCACATGAGTGTAGTGACAGGGATACCGAGTGTGTGAGAGAGAGTGTGCAGGAAACTATGTCCCAACGCAGTGGGTGTGTGTGTGTGTGTGTTCTGGGCAGCAGTGAGGGTGAGCCGTGCACAGAAGAGTGAATGAGTGATTCTCAGTTTAAGAGCCCGAGCCCGGCAAGGGAGCAGCAAGAACCAGGAAACGGAGGGAGGGCCTGGAAAGCGGGAGAAGCTGGAGGGGCCGCATGAAAGAGGGATGTGTGAGGGAGACAGTGAAAGGGGGTGTGTGCGGGACAGAGACAGACAAGAGACACTGGCACCCAGTGTGTGCGAAGATCAGCTCTATCCAGCCTCCCCCAGAGGCAGCCCCAAGTCCCTCCCTTGCTGGAGCCCCCCAGACATCCTTCCCCCATTGCCCTTGTTTGGTGGGGAGAAGAATCTAGCCACAGAAGAAAAAGGGAGCAAGAGATAAATAAGGGTCAGTGGGTCTGGTCACGGCATGGTGCATCCCTTCCCCACAAGCTGACCGGCTTCAGGCCCCCAGGCCCACTCCAGGACCCTCGGCCCCCAGACCTGGGCACTGCAGCAGCAGCAGGGCCACGAAGAGGAGCGGCAGCAGCAGGGTAAGCCCCAACAAGCATCCACTGCTCCATGGCTGGGGAGCCAGAGGGAAACACCAGGCTTCGGGGAGACACGAGGCCAGCCCCTGGTGGCGGAAGGAAGGGAAGCCCTGTTGAGGATGCCCTGCACACCCCCCCACCCCGCCAGCCTCTGGCCTCCCCAGGCCTGGCGGGCCAGCTGGCAAGACTCACCACAGAGAAGTTGCTGGCGGAGCAGTGGTGCCCACTGAAGTTGCAGCTCTTGAGCATGTCAGCGAGCTGGTGGCCAGTGCGGTTGAGGATGTCTACCATGTCGGGCTCCGGGTAGCGCAGGCCGGCAGCACGGTGCCCGTCCCGGTCTTTGGGGGGCAGCCCGGTCAGGTTGGCCAGGTGAAAGATGTCGGCGTCGCTGAGTGCCGAATGCCGGAAACGGTTGATATTGCAGAGGGTGACGGCTGGGAAGCCCGCCACTGGGGCTGGGGCAGCAGGGTCCATTACCACCAGGTGAGGCCGGGTCAGGTAGCCCCGGGCCAGAACAGCCGCCTGGTACAGGAAGGCAGCCAGCGAGGTGAGTAGGGCCAGTGCCCACAGGGTTCTGCGCAGTCCATGGGGGCCTGGGCCACAGGCCCGGCCCAGCCCGTGCAGAGTGCTGGTGCTGGCAAAGGTGGCCAGGTCCCGGGGGGCTGCTGCCCCCCGTGCAGCCCCCAGGAGGCTCTGCTCATCCCCTGCCTCCTTCTCCTTAGGTTTCGCATCCTCCTCTGCAAATTTGATTTTGCACACAATCTCGATCGGCATCTGTCCCCGGCTGCTGGGACTGGCCGGAGCCTCCCTGCCCCTGTCCCTCCCTGGCCAGCAGCCCCCGGTGCCCTCCGGAGTGGCGGCAGTGGCAGCGGCTGCTCTTCTAAACTCAGGGCAATGGGAGGAGGACGGGGACAGGGTGGGGGCCTGAGGTGGGGGAGTCACTCCCACTCCCAGCAGCTCCGCAGCCCTGGTGCTGCCTCTGCCGCTGCTGCCTCTGCTGCCGCTTGTCTCTCTCCTCGATCGTCTCCTTGTGGCTTCCCTTATCAGCACCAGCACAGCTGTCAGCCCCTGCGTGTGTCCCTGCAAGCGAGCGAGTGAGCGAGGGAGCGAGCGCTGCTCCGCCACGCCGCGCAGCCCCAGCCGCTCCGCTCAGCATGTGCTCCGGAGCCCACCCCGTGCTTAATAATTCAGGACATGTCAACAGCGTTTCACCGGCAGCACGGGCGGCAGGAGCCAGGCCAGGGAAGAGGGCAGCCCCCAGCCCAGGACAGGGATCCCCTGTCCCTGTCTGAGACCTCGTTGGGCTTCCCCCCAAACTCTTGCTACACTCCAGCCACTTGTGGGGTCCCCACATGGCCCCACTCCCAGGCCACCCAGGGAGGAGTGTCGCACCCAGAGTCTTCAGCTCGTTTTGCCACTTTTCTGGACCACGCCCCAGGAAGGGTCAGTCAACTCTATCCCTCACCTCCTGGCCTCCCTGACTCTTGACTCCAGCACCCAGCCACTACTGACCCCAATACCCGACTCACAGCGGCTTCCAGAAACTCCTTGGGAGAGCCACTTGTTTGAATGAGGGAGGGGAGGGGAGGGCAGAGGAGGGCAGGCAAGACAGACAAGAGGACAATGGTGGTTCCACTAAGATTCTTGGCTCCCCTAGAGCTTTGCTTCTGACTTAACACCCACCATACCCCTACCTTCTCTGGGACTCTGGCCACTCTCTCCCCAACTTCACCCCTACCTCCAAACTCAGTCTCTCATGTGTCTGGGACAGAGGGCACACTGGCTGACTTGCACATCTGTGGCCACTTTACCTTCCAAATGTTTCCCAAATCCCTTGCCACAGCCAGGCTAGGGGTGGGGGGAGCGTATATTGGGTAGACAGGCCAGGGAGCAGAGAGGTGTGATGTTGTGGGGAGGGTGTCTGAAAAGCCCAAATGGGGATATTGGAGGGAGTAGAGATGTGCTGGGTTTGAATGGGAGGGGGTGCAATCCTAAAGAAACAGATGCAGGGAGTGCCTGGCAGAGAGGGGCAGGGGAGCCCTGGGGTGGCTGCCATCTTGCGGAGGGCAAGCAGGCACGTGGGCTGTTATCACGGACAGGGACGGGGCCCCTGGTGGCCAGCTGGCGGGAGGAAATGATGCCTTGGCGCCCCCAGGGTGGGGTTGGTCACAGTGAGCAGCTTCTGCTCTGGGCCCGTGTGAGAGCTTGAGACCTCACAGGAGAGGAAGCACTTGTCCCCCAGAAGAAAGGGGGAGCTGATTAATCGGGGCGCTAATGAGCAGAAGGGAGAGGAAGCTCAGAGGGGCGGGGGAGGCGGCTCCATCGATCCGAGCCGCGGAACCAGCAGCTGAAAAAAAAAGTGAGAAGGGAATCGATCTGAGGGAAACGGCAGCTGCTGGGGATTAGAGCCTGAGGTCCACCCGCTGCCCAGCGGCCACCCCTCCCCTGTGGCAGGCCTGCCCTGCCAGTCGCAGCCCCTGCCTGGCCTGGAAAAGGGGCCCAAGGATGGCTCCCATGGGGAGCAGGGAGCTGCTCTGCTAGCTGCAAGGCCAGGTCAAGCCCCATCCATCACGGATTACCCCAGCATGGAGGCCACCCATACAAGCTGCAACCCCCCAACCCCAGCCCTGTGTGGCACCCTGCGGGGGTTGTCCCCAGGCTCTCAACAAAGAAGCTTCCTTAGCAGCCCTTTAGCTGGGCTTCCCACAAGCCAGCTCCCCCAGGCTGAGGAGATAGGACCTCTGGGGTCAGGGGCTGCATCTGGCAGCATCCCAGAGGGGAAGGGGGTTGGCACCGAAAGCAGCTGCTGAGTTAGCACTCAGAGTCTCCAAGTGACCACAGACAGTCCCCATCTCTCTGCCCCCCTGCCCAGGCAGCCCGCTCCCATGCTCCCCCCTCCCTGCTGGACTACCAGACCCTTTCAGAGCTTCCTCCCCCACCTCCTTATCCTTCCCAGCGTTTCTCTTCCCCTTTCTCCTGGTATTGATTTTTCTTTACTGGGTTTTTTTTTTTTTCAAAGGTGATTTAATTGCTTTTTTAAGGTTACTTCAGTCTGGGGCTCTGCCAAGAAAGCGGGGAGCTGCCCCCCAAGCTCTCCCCAGCACTGGTTGCTGCCTAGGACTCAGTGCCTATCCCTAAATTGTCCTGCCATCCAGTGAAATCACAGGGTCATACTTCCCGACATAAGACATAACTGGCCTCTATGGGCCCAAAGCCCACCCTCTTTCCTCCTGAGGGGATGTCAGGAAGCCTTCAACCACCAGAAGGAATGAAGTTGGGTGATAACCCGGTATAGAGGGGCAGGGTGGAGGAGGGTGGAGAGGGGAGTTTCAGGCCACTGGGAAGTGGAACAGCAGTTAGCTGCATGCACCACCCCCTCCTACCAGCTGTCTCCAATTGTCCCCAGGTCCCCATCATCCAGTCTCCTAGACCCCCAGGAATCTGGTTATGCTCAGTGGGAGTAATCTCCACATCCTTTCAGCCCATTCCTTGGCCTTTTACCCCCACTCCTCCAGTCTCTCTGTCACCCCTCTGCCCCCCTGTCCCCTTATACCCCCTTCCCCTCTGGCCCCCGTCCTTTCTCCCTTCCCTCTCCCCGCTTCCCTGCCTGCCTCCCTCTCTGCCCGGCTGCAGTTGGGTGATAATCTCCCTCATTTAGCCTCCCGGCTGCTTCCCCGGCTCATTGCCCAGCTGGTCCCTGGGGCCGGGCCCAGCTTCTTCCCCACCCCCACCCCCAGCCCTGTGCCCAAGCTCCCCCATCCCTTCCAGGCTTCCCCCACCCGCTCCCAGGGGACCAGCTGCCCCCTGCAGTGAGCATCAGGGCCAAGTGTGGCTGGCCAGGACCCTAGCAGAGTGCAAGCAAGGGGGGAGGGTCCGCGCAGGACTCTGGAGGTGGGAGTGTGGGTGCAGGGTGCCGGGGGCAGGGGCGGTATTGGAGAGGTACAGGGTCAGGATGTGAAGCCTCAGCCAGGCGTCCTCCACCCTCCAGTTGTCCCCATTCCCCAGATTTGTTCCCAGTCCAATTGTCCACCAACCCACCCCCCACCCAAGGGCTGAACTAGGCTTCCCGACTGAAAGAGAACGGTGGATGGACTGAGACGCAGAGATTAGAGTGTCCCTTGTTACAACCTCACAAGGCTGGGGATGGGAATGGAGGCTGAGAGCTGACAGAGGGCAGGTGGGTTCTGACTCAGAACACCTGGCAGGGGGCATGGAGGCTTTTATTTGGGCAAAATGCTCCAAAAGGTAGGTCTGGAGACCTCCCAGGATCCAGCTTGGGGGTTCCAAGGAGCCTCCAAGGCTCATCCTGCACCCTGGCTCTTGGGGTTGCCTCTTCTCCCAGCATAGGATCCCCCAAGCTGAGCTGCTTTGGCCCCTTCCCACCATTTGTGGGCCTCAGACTCCCTGCCTGGGTGGCCTCGTTCATAAAAGACATGACCCCCAGTCTCCCAGATGGCATTCTCCTGGGGAGAGTCCTCGGCCTCTCTCTGCTCCTAGAGTACACCCCCTTGCTACCCTCCCCAGCCCAGACACCTGTCCGAAGCCTGGCTCTGGTGTGGACCAAGGCATAAGCCAGTGTGGGACAGAAGTGGGCGGGAAGGGACAGGGATGGGGGGGTGGAGGCCGGGACTGGGCCAGGCCTGGCTGGTGAGCGAGCAGCGGTGACAAACGGGCTGTGCGGGGGCCGAGGGGCGGGGGGCGGACGGCGGCTGATTTATCTGGGTTATTTATGCCGCGGACGAGGCAGGAGAAGCGGTTAATGAGAGTCCCAGTGAAGGGGGTGGGGAGGCCTGGACGTGATCTGAGGCAACTGAAGAGGGTTAGCGTCCCGCAGCCAGGCCCTGCCCCCACTGCCCGCCAGCACTCTGCACCTCCAACCCTGTCCTAGGGCCAGCCCAGCCCAGCCCAGCCCTGACCCGTCTCCTGTGGCTGGTACCAACAATCCATATCACCGCATCCCATTTTGGGGATGCCGAAGCCGAGACAGCTGGTCACTGGGATTGAAGAGGACCAGGTCCAAGATCAAGGGGTGGCTGGAGGAACTGGGAGGGAGGCCAGGAAAGGGAGGACAGGGAAGAAAGAAAGACGAAAAATCTTGGCTGGACAGAAACTGACCAAGTCTGTGGGGCCTGTGGGGGAGGGGAGGGGAGGGGAGGGAAGAAGCCAGTGTGGGTAGTGGGTGGGCAGCTGGCAACCTCGGAGCTGAGGCTGGAGAGAGGGCAAAGGGCACCGGGGTGCAGATCTGGTGTCAGCCAGGAGTCATCATGGGGGCGTGAGGCAGAGACAGGCGAGTGGTGGGTGCTGGTCAGAGAGGAGAGAAAATGGGAAGGAGGGGGAAGAAGATCCAGGGAAGGCGGGGGAGAGGGCTTTGCAGCAGTGAAAGCTGCTAGGAGCAGATAAGGCGGCACAGCAGCAGGAGGGATTAAAGCTCTGAGGGGCAGCGGTGGGGGGTGCTCGGCGTGGGACTCGAGGATGAGGGGATGCAGGGACGGGAGGGTTGAGGGCAAGACATCAGGGCCAAGGAGATGACTGTGAGAAACAAGGGCTGCAAGAGGATTTAATCAGAGGCCAGAGGTGGTCATTGCCTGTTGGGGGGAGGCAGTGGCAGGAAGAAGGGACTTCTGAACATCTCTGATGGTGAGGGGGTCTTTTCCATTACTGACGGAGCCCTCACACCCTGCACCTGTCAGGGTAGCAGAGCTAAATGGAGGGGTGCATTGCTGAGAGGAGGGAACTGGCAGACTATTGGGAAGGGGGGAAGAGGCAGGTGCCGGCCCTGGGAGCTGCTGAGCTCTGGCTAAAACTTGGACGTGCAGCACATGCAGCGCCTCCTTGAGGTGGCCGATGGAACACAGTGTTAAGGGGAACTCGACAACAGTCAAGAGTGCCAAGCCAGCCCACCCTGGCATGGAGACCCATCACATCCAGAGAAGCAAGGACCAGCATTTCAGAGGGGGTTTCTTTGTGGGGAGGGGCATCAGTATGGGGGGAGGACAGTGGCTTCCCCAGGCTCCAGCCTCAGATCAGTATGCCCCTTACCACCCTCTGCCCTCTGGTTCTCCAAGCCTCCCAGAAGGGTGTGCTTGGGAAGGGTGAAGCTCCGGCTCCCTCCAGACGAGAGATGAGGGCAGTTCAGAGGTGGCCGGGATGGTGGAGGGGAGCCTGGAGGGAAGGGAAGGGAGGAGGAATGGGCGGGGGTGGCGGGCGGGGCAGAGTAATTGCATGTTTGTCAGTTCTCCCGTCTCTGCACACGAGGGATCGTGTGTGGTGGTGGGTGTAGCTTCGCCTCGAGGAGTCTGTGTCTGTTGGCAGAGGTGTCAGTGTGTCTGTCTCAGGGGTCTGGGCTCTCCTTGGCCCCCGCCCCCACTTTGTGTTTTGTGGAGCGCAGCTCTGGGCACACCCAGCTGTGCTCTGTGCTGATGCGGCAGATGTGGCGGGGCCCCAGCTGTGCCTGCTTCCCGGAGAGGGGGAGGGGGCTGCAATCTGCTCCCCCATAATGGCTGCTAAGTGCCAGGGGGAGGGGATGGAGATGAGGGTGGGAATGAGGCCCGGGCAGGAGGGAGATGAGGGCCCTGCCCCCGCCCCACCCCATCCTGGCCAGCCTCCCCGGAATCTGTGTTCTTGGCTCGGCCTCTCCCCCTGGCTGGCTCCTGAAGTCCATCCAAATTTCTCTCCATGCTCTTGTCCCGTCCCCAGCTCTCCTCTGTCACCCCATCCAGCTTGGTGCCAGGGACCCGCCCCCTCCCCGGCCCCCAGCTCGCTCCCCCTCACTGATTTTACAGAATAATCTTTTTATGGAAACCGAAAAAAGCACTAATGGCAGGAACGCACCCCTCCCCCGCATCCCTCCCCCCTCATCCCCTACTTCCCACCCCAGTTCCCTCCGTTCTCGGGGCCAGCACCCTCCTACCCCTCCAGAGCCCATGAGGTCCCAGAGGTGGTGAAGGGGTCTCCCTGCTCTTCCCTCCAGAGGCAGGGTGCTCCCACATCCTGGGCTCTGGTCTGTGCCACCAGAGGTAGAGGGGTGCTAGGCCCCTCCCAGGGCAGACGAGGCTGGAGAGGAGCGGGAACCATTGCAGCCTCTCTCCTTAGACTCCCTCCACCTGAGCACACACATACAACTGTGACTCCATCCGCCTGGGGGGGCCGCTGCCGAGACCTCCGCTTCCTAGCCCCCCACCACTTCAAACACTGACCCTTTCCCCTTCCAGTGCCTGTCCCCACCCCCACTGGGCCAGGAGGGGGCTCCTGGGGGCCAGGGCCTGACACAGACTTATTGGATTTCACGGTGTTTTGCTGAGAAAATAATTAAATTATCATATTTATGATGAAGCTGCCATGGCCTCTGCCAACCACATCGAACAGAAGGGTCAGGACTCCGGGGAGGAAAGGAAGGGACCTAGCCCCTGGCCCTGTGGCTCACCCTTTCCCAGCCCTCCCCTCAGAGGGTTGACCCCAGGCCCACAGTTGGCATCTGCAGCCCCCTCCAGACCCCACACAGAGATGACAGAAGGTCTGGGCTGGAGGCAGAGACCAGAGGAACCAGGAACCAACTGGGAAAGGGGCTGAGTCAAGGCAGGTTGTCGGTCAGGACTGCTATAGTCCCTGGTGGATTCATCATGTGCTGACACAGCCTGAAGGGCCTACAACGGCTGGGAGGTCACACCTAGCCCCAGTCCCCAGGTCACCCTCAGCCCAGCTCCTGAGAAAGTATTTTCTAACTGCCCAGCTAAGAAGCTCTGAAATCCTGGGCTCTGTCCCAGACCCTGGTGCTGACAACCAGGCCCCAGCACCCTGCCGCCTGCCACCCATGCCTGCTGCCAGGACCCCATCCTTCCTCCCACCCACGCCCTGCCCCCCCATTCTCTTCGGGTAATTAGATTCCTCTCAATTAGCAGATTACGATCATTACCAGCTCATCTGGCAACTAAGCTCCGCACCCACAGCTGGGGAAAGGGGGGCACCAGGAGGGGCACAAGGGGGTCATGGGCAAACATGAGAGAAGGCTGGGTTTCTCTGGGGCTTAAGGAATGTAGAAGGAAGACTGAGACCCCACCTCCCACACCAAAGGCCAGAGCCAGGGTGGTGAGAGGTGGCCAGGGGCCCCCCTTCCCAAAACAGTAGCTCCCACTTTGGTTCTTTCTGGAGAGAAAGATACCAGCTCGGACCCACCCGCCTGCCATGAGAGTAGGAGACAGACATCAGGACTCCGGGCTGGGGGTGGGGGTGGGGGTTCGGAGAAACCCCAACCCCGCCAAGAGCCAGGCTGGGAGCAGATGGAGCTGGCAAAGCGGAAAACGGGCCGAGGCTGGGGCTCGGCAGGAACCAAGAAAAACGTGTGCCTGGTAATCCAACCACGGGCCCACAGCTCCCAGCCCCTGTGCCTGCTGCCCGCACCTCACCGCCCAACCAAAATCCTTCCCCCAGCCCTTCGGAATCTTACACTCCTGGAGCCTGAGCCAGGCCCAGTGAAGGGGAACAGGGAGGCAGCGTCGGGGTAGGGGTGAAGGCGGGGGCCAGCGGGCTGGGAGCCTTGAGGGCCTTCTTCCAGAGCAGCACAAGAGGCTGAGGCAGTGGGAGGGGGACATTTACCAGGGCTCCAGATTCATTATTCATGAGCCTGCAGCAACGACTCCAATTTAAATGCTAATGTGGGGGGGCCTGACTCAGCTGCCCCACTTCCGCCCTCACCCCCAGCCCAGGCACAAGCGGAGTCCGTGCTGGCTCCAAGGTTCACCCGGGTTTATTAGGGAGTGGAGACGGAGGCCAGGAGTCCCCCGGCCACCCACGTTGCCCGCCTTGAGTGTGGAGCGCCTGCCTGGTTTCCTCCAGTCCCTCCTGGACAGAGGCTGGCCGAGCAGGCTGCAGCCTCAGGGGAGCAGATAGGAGTTGGGGGGGCCCTCTGGCAGCCCCACTCAGAGGATGATCTGGTTGGTGAAGCTGCGGCTCAGCTCCTTGTGTGGCAGAACAATCGAGTTCAGGATGAGCACCTCGGCAGGGATCCGGACGCGGCAGCCTGCAGTGTGGTTGAGGGCACAAGGGGGAGGCCGTGGGGAGGGGAGGCCAGGGGTAAAGAGCTGGGGGCCATCCCAGAGGGACCCTTCCCTGCCCACCTGTGTCCTGGCCTCATGCCCCCTGTGACTCACACAGGACCTGGCACACAGCAGACATTTGGTAAATGTTTTCTAAAGGAATACATACACGCACACGCACACGCACACGCACACGCACACATACACGCAGATGAACAAATGGCCCCGCAGGGCATGGCCATCACCTGTGGAGGTTTCTCAGCCTCGGGCCCTGGGAGGCCGTACCTAGGATGGTGATGGCGGGCAGCAGCTTCCCATCTTTGAAGAGGCTCTCACTGTCCATGTGGGCTCGGGGGTCATTGGGATTGGGATCGTTGGGGGTACCCTCCACGCGGGCCCAGCGACCCACAGTGCTCCCCCAGCCCACAATGCTGTGTAGCACACACGTGTGTTCCTGCCAAACAGGATGATGTGAGGGGAGAGGGTGATGAGGGCCAGATGCAGAGCCTACAGGGTTCACCCCCACCCTCAGCCTCCTGGGGCCCTATGCCCTGCTATATGTGCCAGGTGCCTACCTGCAGTGTGGCTCCATGGAGGACAATGCTCTCTCGGAGCCTCACACCCTCGCCCACAGTCACCCCTTCCCCAATGGAGACGTTTGGGCCCAGCTGTGGAAAAGAGCACACATAATAAGCCTTGGCGGGCCTTGGAGGGCCCCAAATCCAGTCCCAAGGGGGAAGGGACTGCTTGAGGCTGTGACAAAGTGGGGAGGGAGGCCAGCCCTCTGGGCTCAGGAGGCATCTGCACCACCCCACCCATCCTGCCAGCCACCTTCCTTTCCCAGGGCTGGCCCACTACTTACCACAGCAGATGGGGCCACCTTAGCTGTTGGGTGGATGTAAACGTTTCCTAGAAGCAGAAGAGAGGACCTGGGGGCAAATACCCTAAACCATATCTGGTTCAGGGAGGGCAGGGATTGAGACCTCACCTCTGGATCTGAGGTCAGGAGTCACAGCTCAGAGGGTAGATAGGGGGCTGGAGTGGTGGGCAAAGGTTAGGACTTGGGGTGGGTACCTCGAATTCGTGGACCCCCTGGAGTGTGCTTGGCCAGGCGTTCTGGGTGAGTGATCTGGTACTGGCTCAGATAGAGGCGGGAGGCGTAAAGGGCTGAGCTGGGGGACACAGAGTGGAGCAGGGGCTCAGGAGGCTGTGACCACCACCTCAAAGTCTCAACCACCAGGCGACCGAACCATCCCATCAGGGGCCCCTCCAATACCCTGCAGATTTGATCTGGCTCCAGATACCATCAGTGAGGTGCACGTAGATCTGGCCCTGCCCAGCCAGGGCTGAGAACACATCCTGCTCCAGGCGGATGGTACCTGCCCCGGGCCACAAGCCTGAACAGTCCTCCCTGGCAGAGAGGAAGGGATGCTGACATCAATTCCCCAGCTGAGCCTGAATGGGGGCCAACTCAGTCTCTTGGGTATAGGACTCAGAGGGAATCCCACCACCTTTCCAGGTCTGGTCCGATCCACTCCAAAGGGATGCTCACATCTCAGGAAGCTCCCACACCACCCTCATACTCCTCACCCCTCTCCTCCCCAACTTAGTACAGACCTGCAGCCCATCCCGCCCCACGTCCAGGAGTTTGACCAGAGCTGGCTTCCCACCATTGCCATTCTCCTCCCCATCCACTCCTCTGAACCCCGCCTCCAGGCACCCTCCCTCTCACTGGATGGAATGAAACACAGACAGACTCACCCCAGAGGAAGGCAGCTGGTGAGGTCAGAGACAGTCACAGAAAGAAAGGGAGAAAGAGATGGTAGAGATGCCAGCTCAGCAGAAACAGACAGAGAGGCCAGGAGAGATGGAGAGAGAAGCAGAGAGATGGGTGGGAGTGAGATGAGTGAATGAAGCATGAGATGGGGAGATGGGCGGGGAAGGAGGGAGCAAAGGCAGGGATCCACAGAAGGGACATCACCCAGGCCTTAAGAGGATGACCTCTGGACTGCGGCTTGTGGTGAGCAGGGGCACTATGCTCCAAGGGGAGCCTCAGCCTGAGTGTATGTGTGTGTGTGTATGTGTATGTGTGTCTGCACCCAAGCCTGTGTGCACCCAAGTGTGTGTGTTGCCGTCTGTTCTGAAAGACATCTCTGGGACACTCAGGGCTTGAGAGAAATGGACCAGAAGGGGAGTGGGCAGGCAGTGACAGAAGAGGAACTGGGATGGATAAGGAAGAGGGACAGAATGAGGTTAGGCAGGGAGGGGCTGGGAGGCTCGGATGGAGATGACAAGTGGAGAGAAGGGAGAAGGAAGGTGAGCGGGTGGAGCTGCAGCCTGCAGAGACTTGGGGGGAGGGGTTTGAGACTGGGGACCAGGGGTTACAAGGCCATGGGGTCTGCCTCACAGTTGCCCATCCTGCTGATTACGCTGGAAGACATCCCCGAGGGGCTTCAGGGCTTCTGGGGAAAAGAGGTAGATGCCGCAGTTGATGATGTCACTGACAAACGTGCTGGGTTTCTCCACATAGTGCAGGACCTGAGGACAGAGTGGGCTGGGTTCAGTGGAGAGGCCACTGCCACGGCCTCCTAAGAGCCTCTGATCTCCAGGTCCTCCCAGCTGCCAGAGTGGTCTTCCTAAAATGCAGGCTGCATGCCACTAGTCTTCACCTTCAAGATAAGTCCGAACGACATGCCTTTCCCCTCCCTACCTCCTCGTGCTCCCAGAACCCAGCTCCATGCTATTGCACGCCTACGCCTGGAATGCCTGTTCCCATCTCTTCATCTGGAAACCTCAGCCTTCAAAACCAAGCTGGCATTGTCACTTCCTGCATGAGTCCACTCTGATCTGCCCTAGAGTTAGCTTCTCAAGTCTGGGCACCCCTGGCCTCTGACCATACCCCACTGTTAGCACTGGTGTCATTTGCAATGGTTGGTTTTTGACTGTCTCTCCCAGTAGTCCAAGGGTTCCTGAGAAGCAAGGATTGTCCTTTGGCTCTGTTTCTTCTACACCTAGCCAGTGCCTAGCACAAAACTTAAAAATAAAATCCATATGCCTGTGTGTTCTTACATGTTTTTTAATACTAAAGCTTGAACAAATATAAGGGGGGCATGAAAGTCAGCCAGGCTCAGGAGCAGGGAGTGTCACAAACAGGGACAGAGACCCTCTGCCTTGCTGATTATGTACTGACCGCCATAATTCTGGAGAGGCTATGCTGTTTCCTGCCTCCAGGCCTCTGCACATGCCGTTCCCTCTACCTGCAATGCCTTTCTGTCTTCTTCTTCATCTACATAAATTTAATTCTGCTCAGACCTCACTTTCTCCAGGGAGCCCTCCCCACCCCTACCCAGGCAAAGCTTGGTTAGGACTCCTTTCATGTTCCCAAAGTACCCTAATCATACATCTACTGAAGCACCACACCCATGGAAATTAACTGTTACCCCTTCATTCTCATCAATCTCTCCAGAAGGGATATAAAGAACAACCAAGGGTATACCCCACCTGTCTGACAAGACTGGGGCCCATGCCACAGCATTCCAGCTTCCTCTCCAGGAGGAGGAGCTGGGGAATGGTGATGAACAGAGCAAGTGCTGGGCCAGCCCTGTCTCTGCTCTCACCTCATGCGTCTGTGGATTCTCTACAATGCAGCCATAGTTGAGGGATTGTGTCCTGTTAGCCTGAAAGACAGACACACCAGGACAGTGACCCGCCAGCTCCAGGGCAGCAAGGTCAGTTTTCTCTCTCTTTCTTTCCCTCCCCTATAGCACCTGGCACCCAGCTCCACCAGGGACAGGCCTTCAGCAAGGGTGAGAACTGACAGCTGCCCCCACCCCTCCCTTGCTCCTGACTGCTAAGCAACCACAGGGCTCAGGGTCTCCACTGCCACTGCCATCACCACTGGGGTTTCTGGAATATCTCCCTCCTGATGCCTGACCCCACTCCAACCTCCTGGGCTGCCCCTGCCTCCCCAATACCCTGCATTCCAGAAACCTCTCTGGATCCCCCACTCTGCACCCTCACCGTGGTGCCAAGGAGCAAGAAAGGGTGAGGCTGGTGTCTGTGGGCATCCAACATAGCGCTCAAGGGGAAGTCGGAGCAGACGTCAGCGTTGAGCACGAAGAAGGCCTCGGGGCCTCCAGCCAGAATCTGGTCCCGGAAATGGTAGAGACCACCACCTGTGCCCAGAGGGGCAAATTCCTGCAAGTACCTGTCCCCAGGGACCCCAGGGCCAGCTCAGTGAGATCAGAGGAGACAGATTCCACGAGCCTGGGCACCCTACTCTTTCTACTTCCAGGTGTACACCTGCCCAAGGCCCACAGAGAAAACCAATAAACTCGGGGATTCAGAGATGCCCAAATAAGAATCCTCATAGCATGCAAGTCCAGCAAATGCTGACTCAACCCACTCTTGAGAACTCAGAGGCTTAGGGCACTTCCCCCCAACCCCCATATAGTACATGTGCACAAACACCTGATGGGAAGGTGAAACTCCTGCTGGGCAGCTTCCAGGAACCGGGTAAGAGGCTCATCAGGTTGGTAGAAGCCAATGAGCAGAATCTCCTGCATCCCAGGGACCTGAGGGCAAGAGAAGAGATTGGGAGAAAAAAAATTTGATTGGAAGGAATGACAGGAGGGAGAGATCCCTACTACCAGCCCAGAAGTCCAGAGACCACAGTTACAGTCTCAGCTGTGGGGCCCTAGGGCACTCACTTGACCACTTTGGCCTGTTTTCTCCTCTGGACAATGAGAAAACTGGAGAGAGTCTCAGTCCCTGATCTTTTAATCTTTTATCATCCTATTATTCCCCTGCCCCCTCACAACTGAATTGGTTCTCACCCTAGGAAAGATTCTGTATACCAAGCTGCATTAAAGGATAATCCATTCATTCCCCCCACCATATTTACTGTCTGTCAATCTGAGCTTGAGGTGAGGACACCATATACCAAGTGCCTACATCCTACGAGGCACTTTATAAACATCTTTGCAAGCTTAGCCACCCCAAAAAGCAGGTCCAATCACCCCCATTTAACAGATAAGGAAACTAAGGCTCAGGAAGGGTGAGATATTTGCTCAAATCCTTGCAGCAGGCAGAGACTGGATTCAAATAAAACTTTGCCTGTCCCAATACCAAAAGCAACAAAGAAATTAGCTCCACAGAGAGCAAGGGTTTAAGTTCTGCACTTTGCTATTAAAGTTCCCCTGCTACAGCATTAAATCGTCTCTAAGATTCTTGGCTGATCTCACATTCCACGCTTTAAAAAAAGGAGGGAAATCTAAGCCTGAAGCCAGATGAGAGACTAGATTAAGGGAAGACAGCAGGGCGGCTGCACTACAGAACTCTGGGGGGCGCCACTCACAGTGTCATTTGTAAATGGTGGTCTCTGAAGTTATGCCTCCTGGGAAGGTCATGGTTGGGAAAGGGAAAATACAACATGAAGGAGATGAGCAGGAAGTGAGGTGGGAGAGGGGAGTCCATGGGGTTACCTGGGCGCAAGCTTCAATGTGGTGCTGGATCATAGGGACCCCCGCCACAGGGAATAGGGGTTTGGGCACCTCAAAAGACAAAGGCCTGAAGCGAGTCCCTGGGAGAGGAGAGAGAAGCACATTTCAGCTTCCTGCCTCCCACTGCCCCCACCCTACCAACCACTCTAGCCCAACCTCCTCCCCCCATTCTCCTGGCTCCTCACCCTTTTGAGGGCCTCCAATCAGGATCACAGCTTTGAGCATGATGGCAATACAACCTAAACCTCAAATCCCAACAGAGAAATCAGGCTCAGATCTCATACCCCAACCAAACCCCAAACCGCGAATAGCAACACTTAGTCCTCTCCAAAGATGTAAATGCGAAGTCAATATAGATCCACCCTGGACACAACACCTCACAAATCCCAAACATCTCAAATCCCAGCTCAGATTCCAGACGGCCTTCAAATCCCACAATGATTCCACCCCAATTCTGAAATTCATATCCCACAATCTGACCCCTAACAGACTTCCCTCTGGCCACAAATTCAGCAAATTCAGAAACTCAGCAACAGACGCCTACCTCAGACCCCAAACCTCAAAAAACCAAAACCCTAAAGCCACCTATTCCCAATTGTTGTATTCTTACTCTAAATGTTAACCCCTTAAACCTAACAGTGAACCCTGAATACTGAACCTCAAATTCTGAGTGGGCCCCAAATATTTAACTACAATCCGAAGAATGGATCCCAAGTACGGAACTAACACTGATCCGCTTCTGATGCATCCCAAATCCTAGCAAAAACCCTAATAGGCTGAAACTGGGTCCTAAAACTAACCTCTGGCTGATGAACCTTGAATCAAAAGATAGACTCCTTTGGCATCCCAAATACCGAACCTACCAACCCCCTGAGTATGGATACTGACAAGGCACTGAATCTCTGGATTCGGAGGATTGATTGCTGATCCTCTGAACCCCACAACTGACTGTCTAATAAACCCTAGCCTCGCGTAGCCAGGGGTTGTGGGACCAACACAAGAGCGGAAGTGCGAAAAACCACCCGGGACCTCCGAGCCACACCTCTGTCTACCGGCCGTCCCCTGCCCTCTACCCCTTCCGCCACCCCTCCATCAGCTCCCTTTACCACTAGTTCTCTTTTGCCAGATCTGTCGCCCGCTACTGCTTGCTACTTCCGCGCACGTGTCTTCTCGCAACTCGCGAGACCTCCTTCGCGGAGTCTGCCGGGAACTGTAGTTCTTAATACCTCCCCGCTTTCTAACCAAGAGCGAGGAGGTGGGACTTACGGGAGAGCACGGGGGCGTGGCCAAGGGGTCGAGGGGGCGACTCTAAGTGAGAAGGGTAGGGCCTGAGAAGCAGAGGTTGGAATTTAAGATTAGGATCTTGAGCTGTATGGGAAAGGGCCCAGGGGTAGCAGCCAAAGTAGAGAACCAGGTCACAGGGAAGAGCGAAGCTAGAGACCTGAGGAGGTGTGGCCAGCCTTGAGGTGGGCGGGGCCAGAGTGCAAAGCCCCAGGAGAGGGTGGGGCTTGAAGTATACAAAAGAAGAGGAGTCAAAGGCTCTGCTATCCCGTTTGAGAAGTGAAGAAACTTATGATCGTGAGAGAAATCCTATCTCAGATTTAACTATATGTAAAACGAAGCATTGGATTAGGCATTCTCCAAACATTCTGACCCCAACAGTTTGTGACCTTGGCGTGCTGATCTGGAATAAGTGTGGGTGCGAGAGCATGGGGAAATGGAGTCTCAAAAGAACAGAACAGACGCGGAGTGTCAGAGAGAGCAGCTTTATTAAGCAATATGAAGCAGGGTTGTCGGTCCCAACGACCCCAGAGCTTGAAGCCAGGGCGAAGTGTATGAGGGCCACTTTCTGGCCACATCCACGAGACCGAAGCTCTGGTCCATGCTCAGGCTGTTCTCCACATACACTTCGTACTTGCCGCTGTCTTCGGGCGTGGCCCGGCGGCTGGTCAGCGTCGTGGTGGTGCTGCTGATACCGAAGAAAACCCTAGCGGGGAAGAGGGGGATAGCAGGACCTCGGATCAGTTTACGCGCGACCTGGGCAGGACTAATTAGCCAGCTCTGTTCTTCGCCTCCCATTTTCCTGCCCCCGTCCCACTCCTGCGTTTCTGGGCCCTGTGCCGCCCAAGCTCTGGCTCCAGGCGCTATCCTTGCAGCAGGTCCACATCCTCGCCTGTCGTCCTCCTCGATGTCCTCGCCGTCCTTGGTCCAGCCCACTTCCGGCGCAGGCGCGCCCAAGATCTCTGCAGTCAGCGTAACCGTGGTGCCTTTGTGTGCCTTTGTGTCATTCGGTCCCTTCTGAATCTTCGCCGGGACTAGAGGAATGGAAAGGGAATGCGACCCACTGAGGCACCGAGAGATAAGATGAGCAGGAGCATCACTCCCCGGCTAATAGTCGGTTCTAAATACGAAATGGATTTAGGCTGGCTGTGTGACGTTGGACAAGTCTTTAGCCTCTTTGGGGCTTCAACTCCTCAACTGTCAAACAGGACTAATCCTGCCCCTCAAGTTGAATCCAGGAGCAAAAGAGATACTACGGGGTGAAAGCCCAAGAATATTCACACATCTCGCGGTGATTTGGAAATCGCCCTGGGCAGGGAGCCGGAAGACCAAAACTCTAAACCTGGCTCTGCCTCTGACTCCCTGTGACCTTGGGGCCCTGGAGTCTAGTGACTGAAGCCCATAGAGGACTTCTTAACCTGGATGGAACAGGATCCTAGGGTAGGAAAGGGCCACGGGCGGCCTACGCTGCACCCTGGTCTGTGTCTCAAGCTGTGCTGGGTCTGGGCCACATCCGCGTCCGAACTCAGTGAGGCCCGACGGTAAACGCGGCTGGACCCGGCTACGCGCCTGCTGGGTGGTGCTGTTCTGCGCGGTGGCACTGTACTCCAGGCGCGCGTACCTTCCACGAGGATGCGAGCCAAGTCGGAGCACTGGCCAAAGTGGTTGGTTACGTTAATGCTGTACTGCCCCAGGTCTACCAGCACGCCATCGCTCACCACCAGTGTGACTACGTCAGGGTCTCCGAAGACATAGCGATACTTGGGCCCGTCGCGCAGCTCCTTGCCATCCTTGCTCCAGTGGATGAACGGGTCCGGGAAAGCCGAAGCGGTAAGTCAGCTTGGCCGCGCTGCCCTCGATCAGCACCACGTCCTCCAGAGGCTCCAGCAAACGCGGCGGCCTCTTCCCGCGCAGTGCCTTCCGGGACCTAGCCGGAGGCGGGTTCAGGGCCCAGAGCTCCCACGTCTCAGTTCTGACCCGCCCGCAGTTCTATACATCCATACATGGTCCCCTGCCCGTCCCCTCAGCCACTAGACCTTTAAACATGGGGGAGGGGCAGCCACTCCTAAATTGTTACCCTGATAAAAGTATCTACTCTGTGGCCCACCCTTCCACACCTCAGTAATTGCTCTTTCCTAAGTCCAGTGACCCTAGCGGTACATGACACTATGCTCGGCCCTCCTCCATCCCCTAAATGCAAGGATGAGCGTTCTGCAGCTCCAGTTCCCTTTCTCCGGAAGCGGGTTCTTCAGGCCTCCCCCTCACCTGTGGCCGCGGTAAGAGGCCTGATACCAGTGGCCACGCTCTGGACCTGGGGGTCGTTGATATCCACGGGACATCCCGGAGGCGGGGCTGCAGCCGCTGGTTTTTTGGCAGGAGCTGCTTTGGACATCTGGGGAGCAGAAAACAAAGAAGGGGGTCTAGGCTAACACAGGACTCTGACCTTCAGCCTTTTCCCTGCAGGTTCAGAACATCCCCTGAAGTGGGAGTGTCTAGGGCTGACCTGAGGATCCAGACTCACCGTGAAGGGTCAACTTCAGGACTTGGGTCGACTAACTGGGTAGCAGGTGGCACGGAGCCCTTCCAGATGGCACAGCAGGATCATGGACAGGTATTTAGCTCCAGGCCCAGGCTTTATACATCACTCCCCTCCTTGCCTTGTTTGATGTGGTTGCCCCAAGCCCCTGGGGACCCCAGCCCCTGCCCCCAACCCAAGCAGTCTCTTTATTTAGACTGAGGATGCCTGAGATGCTGGCTCAGCCACTGAGGCAGATCCAGGGGTGGGGGTAATCCAAGAAGCTCTGGGGTATACCACATGTCAGTGCCGGGACGGCTGGGCAGCTGAAAGTGGCCCCATCCCTTCCTAGAGCAAGGAGTATCCATCCTGCTGCCAGGAGGATCAGACAAGGCCTCAAGTCGACAAGAGATTCAGCTTCCTGCTGGGACAGCTTACACTCAGGTCAGTCCCTGGACACTGGGACAACATGCCCTTCCTGGGACACAGTCGGTTAAGGGGTGTGAGTGTTTGTGGAGGTGTTCTTGAATGAAGCCAGTGTAGCAATGGGCTTCACTGTCCATCCGGACTAATTATGAGAAGGCCATGTGGCAATCTGAAAGTGCCTTTATTCTCCCCCACCTCAGGAATCTAGGGTTGTCATTTCCAGACTGTGCCTCCTGATGGTAAACTGAGATAAACCTAGAGAGGACCTTAAAGATTTTTGAGAACAGCATCCCCTGCTGCCACCCCATTCCCACTCACTCCCCTTCATGTGACATGGTAGGGTCTGGCTGGGCCACACTATCCCTGGAGATTGGCACTAACACTGACTCCAATACTCTAGGTCTGCCCAAGCTCCCTCTCCAGGCATAAACTGGTGCATAGGGGCATCAGACCACCTGGGGTAAAGGGGTTAAGTTAACCCTTCTGGGACTCACCTGGAGTCCAGTCTGCCCAAGCTAGGGCACCAGGTAATACTTCCTTCCATTCACTGTAACTGCCCACCAAGGTGCAGAGCACTGTCACCTTTTGATCAGAGCAATTTTGACATGGCTCAGCTGACATAAATTACCTTTGCTCCTCTGGGTTTGGAACAAGCAGTTCACATGCCATTTCCAATGGAGATGAGAATGAGGCTCAAGATCAGAGGTGGGACAGGAGAGGAATTTTACCATTTATCAAGATATGAGTTCAGGCACCTCATTTTTATATGAAAACATTTGCAGTGTGTAGGGGATTAGAGATTCTCACAGGCAAACTGTATATCTTCATCGCTAAAATGGCAGGTGGGAAAGATGTCTCTCTGGTCCCTTCCAACTGGCTTTAATATCCTGTTATTTTTTGATGATGGGGCTTGCCTCTTCTCTGGGGACTTGAGAAGCCAGAGAGGCTGGGCTGGGCTGGGCCAAAGGTTGTTTGGGCTACAACCAAGCGGCCCTCAACCTTGATCAGCAATACACCAGCACCAGCTCCCTCTGCTCATGGCGTAAAGCTTTATTCCTTTTACTTTGCCAAGAACAGTTTTCAAGGTGGAGACGGGCAGGGGGAACAGTCCTTCTGGACACAAGAACTAACTCCCTTTCCCCACACTTCCAGGCAGGGCAGCTCAGTTTTAGGACCCAGTGACCATTCTGTGGCACTGCAGGAGGGCAGGTAGAGTCAAGGTCCCTTAACACCCACTGCCCCCTCCCCGCTCCCGGCTTGCTATGGGAATTAGAAGGTTCAGACTGAGTGTCCCTGGGACCTAGGAAAACACTTGTCTACAGCTCCATCACAGCAGACACGCGGAGCAGAGCACTCACAACTGCCCTGTGTTGCTGGTGCCCTGGGTATCCTGATTGGTGCTCTAACACAGAGCGTGGACACATGGGCCAATCCTGGTTTTCTTTACAGCTCTTCACACCACCTGCTCTTGCCTACTATCATGATGAAACCCCCTCTGCTCCAGGGCTTAGGACCAGAGCTGGCCTGCCTCCCAAGCAGAATGAAGAAGGCTGAGCCAGGATTGGGGTGTGGGCTGGTCCATTCCAGAGCCCAGCATCCTCCCAGTTGTGATGATGGAACATGTGAGAAGAGGTGGGGGCCACCAGAGACTGGTTAGAGGGTGATGGTGGGGATTCAGTGGTCCTGCCAGGATTCCAAAAACTTCAGAGGGAGAAACAGACCAATGTCTCTCTTCCCTCTAGGAATGAAGGAGAGGTGAGGGACCAGAAGGATCGGGGACAGGGGAGGAAGGTCCCAAGGGGCTAGCTGGTATACCTTGGCTCTCACTGGCCCAGATAAGGCTGGAATGCCCCTGTCCCAGCACTCCCTGTACCCCCAGCCACCCCTCCCCATAGACTACACACATAGGTCCTGCTGCTTGCCGTTTTTATTTTCCTTGTGACAGACAGACAGACAGCTGCACAGACAGCTGGATGGCTGGGGGGATGGTCAGGACAACATGGGCATTAGGGATTGGATGGTAGGGAGACTTCATAAAAGTCAATAAATAAATAAATATGAATGGGAAGAAGGGTGAAGGCCACAGAGGAGCAGTGGGGACATCTTTGGGCCAGTAGAGTGCCCAGACCTGCATCCACTGGGAAAGGAGGAGAGCGCCACGTGAGTGACCACTACCTCCAGCCTCTAGCCCTCCATCCTTCTCCTTCTGGGGATGCTGGCAGCTGGCCCACCCCACCCCGACCTGTGTCCTCTCTCCTCTCCCTCCCCCACCTTGCTGCCCTCTCTCACACACTGGCTATGGCTCCTTGGCCTGTCTCCTTGCCCTGTCCCTGCTTCACTGACACTCCCAGCCCATGGCCTGTTGACACCCTGGGCTCCTCCTTTCTCCTCTCCAGCAACTCACACCTTCCTGGGTTGGTTCTCCCCCAGATTCATTGTCTCCCTCCCCCAGAACCTTCCTCGAGTCTCCCCCTCCCTATCTCTCAGCTTCTCCTTATCACTCTCCCATTTCCCCTTCTTGCCCCTCTTCCTGCTCCTGACCCCACCCAGCCTGGCCAACGGGTCTCTCGCTCTGGCTCTGGCCCGGTGGCATTGGCCACAGCCCAGAGTCTCTGTCCCCGCAGGTCCATGAGGTAATAGCCCGGCCGGATGTTGCTGCTGGTGGTGTCGGAAGCCCCGGGCCCACCCGGCTCAGCATGGGCCCTGGAATGTCCCGCAGCATCAGCGGGAACCCCGAGTCAAAGCCCGAGGCCGGCCTGTGGTCCAAGCCGCTAGGGGTTGCCTGGGTAGGAGCGCAGCAGCACCTTGTGACGGGTGGCGGCCTCGGCCCGGCGGCGCCGCTGCTCACCCAGGAACTCCTTGAGCCTGTTGGTGGTGAAGGTGAGCGTCTGGCGGCGCAGCTTCATCAGGTAGGCGTCCTGCAGCCATGGATGGGCCAGACAGTCCTGCAGGGAGGGCCGGCTCCTGCCAGGCCAAGCCGGGGACCGTGAGCCAGGAGAGATGGGCCCCAGACCAGGGCGGGGCCCCACCCTCCCAGAGATGGGGGCCCCAATCCTGGATTCATCCCTGGTAAGTGATCTTGGGCAACTCTGGGGCTCAGTTTCCCAATCTCTGGAATGGGGACAGTGATTCTGCCTATGTCACAGGACTGTTACGGGCTTTACATGGTAGTAGTACAACCACTTAGTAGTAGCGGTAATAGTAATAGTAGTAGCAGCAGCAGCCACAGTGTATTATTAGGCATGGGCTAGGCAGGGGCAGGTCATGCTGGGAGGTTGGCAGGTGTGGGACCCACTCACCAGGGATGTACTGAGAGGACCTTTCGCAAGAAGAGGGTGGCGCTCTGGGACGTGTTGGGGTACAGCTGGAAGGCATCAAATCGACCCCCCACAATGCGAGCCTCTGTTTCCTGGGGGTCTGTCTCGTAGAATGGGGAGCGTCCACTGAGCCTGCGGTGGAGACAGTTCAACTGACATATGCAAATTGAGGGTTACAGGTCCAGGGGGACATTAGCGTGGGGGTTCTTAGGGACACAGAGCTCAGAGGAGCTCAGAGACAAGGCTACTCGCACCTGGGCACTCATGTGTGTATGTATGTGTGCACCAGTGTGCACATGCATGTGTGGCTAGGGAGGTGGGTGGGGGAGAGGGTGCAGGTAGAAGGTGGTCCCAGGGGCACTCACATGATGTACGTCAGCACACCCACTCCCCATATGTCTGTAGCAGAGCCGATGGGGTCTCCCTTCACCATCTCAGGAGCTGACAGGAGACAAGAGGCCAAATTGAACCAGCTTCCTGATGGCAAGGGAGCAGGGAGGGGCAGAAGAGGTCCCTAGGGGCTTGAGGACCAGGATGCCCAGGTCACCAGACCATGGGTAGTACCAGAATAGCAATCCCTGGATGCCAGTGGGCAGAGTGGCCCCTGGGGAGGCGTAGGGCACTGAATGGTGCAAGGGGAGTTGGGGGTCACCAGAACTGCAGAGGAGCTGAGAACCAGGGTCACTAGGTCCCTCAGATCAGCTCCAAAGTAGGGTTCCCAAACAGCGTGGCTAACAATGAGATTAAGACCCTTTGAAATCAGCTTGGCTGGCTCTAATCCCAGGCCTGCCCCTTCTAGCTCCAGGACCCTGGGCAATGTACTAGACCTGCCTGGCTCTCCATCCCCTCATCTGTAAAGTGTGGCTTGCAGAATAACTCTAAGGAATGGAGATAATAAACAGAAAGTATTTAGCAGGTAGCTAAATGGTAGCTGGTTTCCCTGATTTATAGAAATTAATAATTGACTCTCCTGTTTTTCCAGCTTTATCAAATACCTGGCTCTACCATTTATAACTGTCTGATGTTAGACAAATACTTAACCTCAATGCACCTCTGTTTCCTTATCTGTAAAATGGGGGTGATATGCCAGTTTCAACGGTTACTGTAAAGAGAAATTTTTTTAAAATCCATGGAAAGGACTTAATTCAGTGCTTGCATATAAATGGCACATGTGTGAGTGAAGTGGGGTAAGCCCTGGTTGCTGCCCCTTTGGCAGTGACCCAACCCCAACCCTGGCTGGCAGGGTGCCCTCACCCATGAACTCCAGTGTGCCCGTGCGGTGGCCAAGGGGCCGCAGGGCCTGGGGGTTGTAGGGCTGGGCGCTGCCAAAGTCCACGATCTTGAGGGCGTTGTCAGGGGCCAGCAGCAGGTTGTCTGGCTTGATGTCCAGGTGCAGCACATGGCGGCCATGGAGGTAGTCCAGGCCTTGTAGCAGCTGCACCACGTAGGTGGCCACGTCATCCTCTGAATACCGGAACCTGGAGAGGTGGGGGAGGGAACAGGTGATATCCGAGCCCAGCTCTCCCCACCCTCCCTCCCTGCTCCCCTAGAAGGCCCAGTACCTGTCACTGAGCCCACAGAGGAGTTCCCGGTTGCCGCAACTCTCAGCGATGAGCACGAGGTAGCGCGGGGTGATGTAGGCCTCGTGCAGCGACATGAGCCGCTCGTGGTGCAGTGTCCGCAGCACCTCATACTCCTGCAGGACCCGCCGCTTGCCCTCGGCCGCATAGGGCACGATCTTGGCCATGAACGTTCGCCCAGTGGCATTCTCCCGGCAGGCGCGCACTACTCCAAAGCGGCCCCTGGGTGTTGGGTGGAGATAGCACAGGCTCAGAGGAGAGAGGGAGACACCTCCATGGTGAGGGCTAAGCAAGGGGGAGCAGGTATCCCCTGGGGGCAAGAATGCAGTGTGGGGTCTGGAGTTCAATCCTAGGAACCTGGGTTTGAGTCCCAGCTCTGCCACTTACTGGCTTAGTCCCTGAGGCAAATCCCATAACCTCTCCTCTCTAACCTCAGTTTTCCCATCTGTGAAATGGAATAATGCAGTGTCTCCCTCTCAGTTGTGAAAATTAAATGAGATCGAATAGCTAAGAGCTTAGCATGGTGCCTGGCACAAAGAAAATCTGAACTTAATGGTGCTAAGGACCCAGATCTCTGTGCCTCCTGCCTTCGCCCCACCCCTTCTCCCACTCCCCCACACCAGGCCCAGGCAGGCTGGTCTTCCCTCTGAATCCCTGTGTCGCCAAAGTTCCACCCACTCCCCACTTCTGTCCTCCTTCCCTTTCCCAGCCCTGGCCCCACTTGCCTGGCCTTCTCCTCCAGGAAGGTGTAGGGTTTCTGAGGGAGGCCCTGTCGCAGAGTGGTACCCTCTGGCCTAGAAGAGCTAGGAGGACCACCTCCAGGGGAGCTGACCACCTCCTTGGCTGGACTGAGGCTCCGCACAGTCACCTTGGTGGGCTCAGGAGGGGGCTCAGGGGCTGGGGGCTCGGGGGCTGGTGGTGCAGACACAAAGGAGGTCACCATATACAAGGGAGTTGAGGATGTTGCTTTTACCCCTTGAGGGGTGGAGGCTGGGGTCGGGGTCTCAGTGTCAGGGACGGAAGACTTGGGCTCACTTGGGGAGACCTGGGCACTGGCTGGGATAGGCTCTACTTGCTGGGCAGCCTGCAGGCCCCTGTGCTTTCGTGGGGGGGTTTGGGGTGGTGGACCCATAGCCTTGAGTGAGGACAAGGCTTGGCTGGGGGGTGATGGGGAAGATGAGGGGCCAAGAGGGACTGATTGGGGGCCTGGGGGAGCAGGAGCTGGGGAGGGGCTTGGTGAGGGGGCCAGTGAGGTAGGAGAGTCAGGAGGCGGGGCCCTGGCTGGCCCTGAGGTAACAGGGGCATCTCGGTGAGCAGCAGATGGCAGAGCTGAGGAATCTGAGTGGAGATAGAGAAAATCATCACCATGGTGCCCTACGGGCAAAACTAGGTGCTCTGAGGAGGGGGTGCGCCCTGGGCTCAGTGTTCCCTGCCCTCTTTGTCCACCACCCTACCCTGTCCCACTGACCTGGCATGCCCCTGACGAGGACCTTCTCGGAAGGGTTGCTGAAAGGCCCTTGCCCAGCACGGTTGGCACAGGCCACACGGAACCTCACAGTCATGCCGACTGGCAGGTGGGCCACGTTGTAGTAACAGTCAGGGATGCCCGAGCTCACGGGGTGCCAGGAAGACTCCCCTGCAGGCAGCATGGAGGAGGAGCTGAGGCCACAAGAGGGGTGGCCCAAGCTCCCAGTGCTGTCTGTGAGGTCTCCCCGGCTTCTCCACCCTCCACCTGCCTCTGCTCCCCCCACCAGCCTGCTGGCCCCTCACCATCCACCCGCCGCTCCAGCGTGTACGTGCATGGTGCCCTACTGTCTCCTGGCTTCCAGAGCACCAGTGCCGTGTCTTGGTAGGTCTGGGGCACCTCGGGAGGAGCTAGCTTTCCTGGGACACCTGGCAAGAGACGCAAAGCCCTAGTGAAACCCTGGGCCCAGCTCAGGGCCCATCAAGCCCTGCCCCACTGTTCCCCATCACTGCCCGCCTTGGTCCCTGCCCCAGGCTCACGGGCCACAGAGATGGTACAGGAGCTGGTGATGCTGCCTAGGACATTGGTGGCTGAGCACTCGTAGAGCCCAGCATGCCTCTTGCTGGCCCGGGGGATGCTCAGCAGCTGCCGGCCGTCTTTGCAGGACACGATGATCACTGAGGGCTCTGACCGCAGGGACTGCTTGTCTAGGAGCAAAGGAGGAACAGGAGGGGCTGCTGAGTGAGGCAGAACACACGTCCTCCAGGGCCCCTCGGTTGCTACTTCCCACTGAACATCCCCGGGCCTTGGGGCCAAACTTGTCTACCCATCTCTCTTGAGGAGAAATGGGCTTACCTTTCATCCAGGAGATGTGGGGTGCAGGGCAGGCCGCTGGCAGGCAGAGCAGGGTGGCTGCCTCTCCCTCCAGCAGCACCTGGTCCTTGAGTTTGATATGAAAGACCGGGGGAAAGTCTGGAGGGAGAGCAAAGACAGCCATAGGTCTGCGGGATCCTGGCTCACTCCCCACTGAGGGAGGGGAGGATGTGTGTGCGTATGGGGCGAGCTGGTGCTGCCTGCAGGGGGCCGAGTGAAAGGGCATCTCTTCCCAGATGTGGGGATTTTGAGAATTTTATTTGGGGTGAGCACTTTCGCCAGGCACTCACTGTGTGCAGAACTATCTTTTTCTTTCACTGATTATTGAAGATGCTTGGTGGCTACCTTGTATGTTTATAAATCACTTCGAGCAAGGCTTGGCACTAAGTAAGTGCTCTATAAGCATTTGTTAAATAAAATAAAAACAAATATTGAAAAACTACAATGGTTAAGCTCCTGCAATCCCCATTCCTTCTGGGGCACCATAGGGCAAGTGACAGGAGCGGGCGACCTGAGCTGAGACGCTCGGGAATGAACATACGTTCAATCACAAGTGCAATCTCAAAAGACCTGAAGTCGAGGCAAACCTGGGGCAGACCCCCAACGTGTGTCAGCCTCCCCCACCCCTCTTCCCCACTGGGGTCCAGGGAGCTGGTCTCAGACCTTCTACATACTCCTTCACGTCAGCTAAGTAGTGAGAGTTTTTGAAGGGACAAGAGACAGTATCTGCATGACCTTGGACCATGTCTGTAAACTGAGGAAGATAATAACACCAAGCTCATAGGGCTGTGGTGAGAATTCAAAGAGGCCCACAAAGCACTTAGCAGGTGCCTAACATATAATAAGCACTCAAAGATGTTAGCTTGTACTGTGATGATTATCTCGTTAGCATGCCCAGTAGAGAAGCTGGGCACAGACCCCCAGAGAAAGAGGCCGTTTCAGCAAAGCTGGCTTCACAGCTGGCCGGTGAATGAGCCCACAGCAGGGCTGTGGATGGCCAACGTCTTTGTTCCAGGTCTTTGCTGGCCTGTGGCTCCTAAATGCCATGAAGATTTGCATTCCTGTTCCCTGAGAGTGTCTCTTTGGAAAAATCCCAGTCTGGTCCAGGGATAGTGGTGGTGGTGGTGGTGATGGTAGATATTTTTTCACGTGGGCAGAAAGAGCTGAGAGGCAGACACCTCTGAAGAACCAGGAGGGAGTGGGGTGGGAATGAGCTGGGCAAGATGATCAGGACAGCAGTGTGTCCCCTTTCCTACTTTACCCCAGTGTTCCCCAGGGAGGGGTCCCACACTGAGGCTCCAGCAACATAAAGTGAATATAGTTTTGTCAATGGCTGCCTTCAGACCAAGTGAGGGTACTGGGTAGGGGGAGAGAGAGGGAGCCGAGGAGGAGAGGTGAAAGGTGACCCTGGCCCAGCTCTGCCATTCCCACCCCCACCCCCAGGGGGCCCTAGCTGGTAAAGTGGACCTGGGACAGCCTTCTTCCTGCAAGGAGGGGGCGATAGGATGAAGTAAAGGGACACTGCCTCGGCAAGAAATCAGCTTCACAAGCAAAATGGAGCTGGAGGGGAGGCCCCATGTGGGAAGGGATCAGCTGTCCCCAGGCCTCAGGGCTGGCTTTGCTCTCTCTCTTCCCATTCCTTCTCTACCCCTGCCCCCACCAGCTGGCCTCCCTCCCTTCTCTTCTCTCACTACACCCTCCACCACCAACTTCCTCAGGTGAGATGCCCCAGCTTCCCATTCCCTGGTCAAGATGGGACACAGTCATCTCAAGCCCGGCTAAGGCATGTCTGGGGCAGTTCTGAGGAGTTTTATCAGGAAACTGGAGGAGAACATTGGTAACCAATAAAGATTCTGCATGCAGGCCAGTTTGGTGGGCCTGCTCCTTTCTGCAGGTTTATCTGGAAACCCTGGCCTCCTGAAGCCTTTGCTTGTCATCCTTGAGTAACACCCCCCCTTTCAGGTGGGGGACTGGGGTGACCCAGGTAGAGAATACCTCCCTCCCTGCAGCCCCAGCACACGTGGGCAGAGAAACAGACCAGGGTATATCCCAAGTGCTCCTGCCCCCAGCAAAGAGCCCTGAAGGCTGCTTATCTGTGCAAAGTGCCTTCTGTAGGGGCAGAGGGGACAGGGAGGGGCACTTGTGTGTTCAGGGCGACAGAGAAATGGAGGATTGGAGGCATAATCCAGATTGTGGGCCTCTAGGTGGGAGAGAAAGGGTGTCTTTGGGAGCACGTTCATGCATACACACGTCTGCAGGGGGCCTCGTCCTGACCTCCTTCAGAACTACACCCAGTGACAGAGACCTAGGGAGGAGACTAGCCAAAGAAAGGCATTAGCACAGTGTCCTGAAGCCACTGCTGGGATCTGGCTGCAGAGGGTCATACAGCCCAACACTCTGGCTGCTCCTCTAACTACCAGCTCTGTGACTTGGGCAAGCATGGCTAAGCCTCTGTCCCCTCACCTGTAAAACAGGGAGATGGTAAGAATCATTCCTAAACAATGTGGGAAGATGGAGTGAGGCAATGCTTGTGAAGTGCTTAATAGGACACTTGGCACTGATAATTAATGGCAGCTGCTATTATTATTGTTATTGTTTCCCTGACTTCAAGCCCCTTCCACTACTGCCAGGGCTCCCCAAGGTGGCCATCTCCCCAACCAGCAATGACCATCCCCTGGGGCGGGAAGGGGTTTACTTATGCAGCAGGCCTCTATTACCTGACTCACTGCGCACATACTGGTGACCCAAATCCTCCTGGACGCTGGCAGAGAGGTTTGGCTGGGACAACCCCTTGTCCTTCCGAAGCCTAGAGAGGCCCCAGCGCAGGCGGCTTCGTCTTTCCCCAGGAGCTGGGAAGACCCAGGCCCATGAGCACCTGCCAGCCAGTACCAGAAAGCTCCCGCCTCCCGGCAGCTCCACACTCCCCCCACCCCGCGCCCAGAGAACTAGAGAACTTGTAGCCCCCACCCTGGTCTGCTCCACCAGCCTCTGCCCTTCAGCCTCCCGCTGTTCCAGCCCTGCCAGTTCCATCCTCAGGGCCTCCAGAAAGCCTTCCGCCTCTTCGCGGTCGGTGTCCCCGGCCCTCTCCTCGTCCTAGGGCGTCTCTCCAGCCTACCTATCATCCCAGTCCCACACCCCATCCCCACCCCAGTTGTTCGCACAGACTCCACTCTGTCCCGGCCCCTCCTCACCTGAGGAGCCCGATGTACCGCTAGCCTCGGAGCCCAGGGACTCCGCGGAAGGTGCGGTGGCGCCGGCCTGGGCGGCCAGCTGGTTGTGCGCGAGGCCAAGGCGCCTCAGACTCTCGCCCTCGGACGTGGCCCTGCGCAGCCGTCCGAATAGCGGCGTGCTGCGGCCCGACGCGCCCCCCGAGTCCTCGCTGCTGCCGCTGCGCTGCAACCGGCTTGACAGCCGCTCCAGCGTGGAGCTGAGCCTCCTGCGCACCGCCAGCACCGGGGAGCCCCGCGCCGAGCTGCCGCCCTCCGAGCTCTCCCCGTCTGCGCCGCGGGCCTCCCAGGCCGGGTGGCGCTGGGCGGGCGGGGTCCGACGCAGACGCTGGGACAGCGACAGCGAGAGGCGGCGGACGAGGCCCGGCTCCCCGACCGCCCTGAGGTCCTGCACAGAGCGGGAGCGCTCGGGCCGTCGCACCAGCTCCAGCGGCGTTCCCGCGGGGCTTGGCCGGTACATGCCGTCCTCCTCCTCCGCCCCGCGGAAGGGGCCGCGCTCCTCGGAGCGCGAGCGGCTCAGCAGCCGCAGCCCCCGAGACAGGGGCGACTCACGGCTGCGCTTGAACTTGGCCTCGAACACGGCTTCCGACTCCAGGTTCTCGATGCTGCTGCTGAGACTGCTTCCTGGCCTGCGGGGCACCGTGGGGACACGGGCTTTCTCGGCTGGCACTGCGGGAGCCCCGGCTGAAGGCACACGCTTCTTGGAGGCTCCCGGAGGTGGGGAGGCCACCCTGGCGAACACAGCCGGGTGGGGCTTAGGCTCCGATGGAGGTGCGACAGGGCCCTGCGGGGGCCCTTGCGCGTGGCCCGACAGCTGGAGCGACTGCATGATCTGGGCATAGGGTGTGAGGGGGGGCACCGGGGTTTGTAGAGCTATGGGGGGCTGTGTAGGTTTGTGGGCTGGGACTGGTGCTGGCATGGATTCTGGGGCCTTCTCTCGGGCAGGCTGGGGTGCTGAGGGCTGGGCATCACTGGGTGTGGTGGCAGGAGGCTCTGAAGACTTGGGGGCACTGGGTTTGGGGGCGCTGGGCCGCACAGGGCTAGGTGGCTGGGCCTCACTGAGGGCAGACAAGGAGGGAGACTCCTGCAGCCTGCGGGCCCCAAGCCTGGCCACGGGGATCTCAAGGGGCGCCCCAGCTCGGCGATGCCGGCCCCGGGGCTCCGCCTCACCCTGTGAGAAGCTGCTGCTCTTCTGCAGGCCTCGTGTCTCAGGTGGATGCTGGTGGCGGGGTGCCGCCTCGCTAGAGGCTGCCCGCGCCAGCCGGGGATCCCGGGCACGGCCCCCAAGGCTCTCCAGCAGGGGGCCTCTGAGGCCGCTGACCTTACCATCCTCAGGGCCGCCCCGCAGCAACCGCTGGCGCAAGGCCTGCAGCCTCTGGGCATACTCGCCCTCCCCCAGGCCTCCTCGGGTCAGGCGGGTGGCCCCCGGGCTGGGGCTTCGGCGCTGCGGCAGCTCAACAGACGCTGCCTTGTGCAGGCCCCGGCCCGGCTCCCTCGACCCGGCCCGGGGCAGGGCGCTCTCAGCTGAGCTGCCCCTCCGGAGCTCTCCCCGCTGGGGGCTGGGCCCAGACGGGACCTCCTGGCCTGAGGAGGGGAGGGCCTGAGGGCTGGGGGTCTCCTGATCCTGAGACGGGGCCTTTCCTTGCTCCTGCCAGTCCATGGGGGTGGCAGCTCCAGCCTCTGGGGTCCCCAGGGCCTCATCCTCAGTGGGAATGTCAGTGAGGGACACCCGGGAGCCCGAGAACTCAGGCTGCAGTGGCCGGGGCACTGAGGGCAGCTCCTCCAGCTCTTCCTCTTCAGAATCGGAGGAGGATGACAGCCCTCCACTGGGGGGTGGTCTTCTGGGCACGGCCACCCACACCCGCTCTGGGGGTGCCCGCAGCAGTTCAGGAATGGGGCGCAGCACCAGGTGGCACTTGTAGCTGATCTGGGAGCGCTGGAGACAGGGTACTAGAGTCAGACCTGAGGGACCCCTGGGGCCGAACTGACCCACTCAGGCCCACCTCAGCCCCAGGGGAGATAGCCCAAGGCAGGCAGAGTCAGGGGACAGGAGGGAAGTGGGAGTTAAGAGAGTAAAAAGTGCATGAAGATGGATGAGCAGGAGAGAGGGCACCTGATAGAAAAAGCAGTGTTAGAGAGAGAAGGCTGCAGGGGGAGAAGATGAAGGCACAGAGGCAGGGCCCTGCCAAACTCACCTGCCACCTCCGCCGGGAGAGGAATAGCTTTAGGTGATCCGTGCTCACCTCTGCGCCCTTTGCCTGTGTCTGCAAACCAGGAAAGAGTGCCTGAGGGAAAGTCCTCTGTCCACCCTAACCCTCCAAGTTTGGCAATGGAGAGACAATGTCCACGGGAGGGGACAGTAGACCAAGCAGCATTGAATCTGGGTTCCTGGGGCTCCCTTTCCCCTCGGATCTGTCATAGCAACTCCCACGGTCAACGTACCCACGTGTGGACAAATGCCCTGAACCTAAGTGGAGAAATAGGAAACCAGTGGCTCCAGGGGTGGGCTCTAGAGCTTATACTGGAGCTCAAGGCCCTGTCCTGGTCTACTGGCTGCCCTGGGAGACCCCTGGCTTGAACCCTGCTCCCCAAGTCACCATTTGTCTCCATCTAGAGCCAGCATCCCAGACATATGGAGTCTGGTGGGCCAGCCTTTGGAGGTGCCCCTCAGCCCCCACCCAGGTTGCTCTTTTCAGAGCTTGTTTCTGAGCTGAGAAATCAGGCTCCTACTCCAGGGACAGATACCAGAATGACCTCAGCCTTCTGTTGACCCAGCACCATGCTCATTGGATGATTTATTCAGTTACTCTTTCTGGCTCATTTGCTGAACCCCTCCCTCTGCCTGGCACTGTGCCCTGTGGTGCTGGGGTTTGAAGATGAATGAGTGAGAACTCTGCCCACACAGAGCTCAAAACCAAGAGGACAAGCCAGCCAGGCCACCCACCAACCATAGTGTGTGGGACCAGGGCAGGATGGAGGAAGGCCACAGGAGTGTGGAGGACTGGGGCTGGTCTCAAGAGACAGGGAGAAACCTGATGAGGATCCCTAGGATGGGGAGGTCCAGACCTGTGCCTTGGAGTCCATGATACCCCAAGCTGAGCCTCAGTTTCCTTATCAGCAAAATGGGAGTAATAATACCTTCCTTTACAGAGCCATTGTGAGACTAACAGATCATATGTAAATAAAATGCATTATCGTGGTTACTGTACACAGTAGGGACTCAATAATTGGAGCTGTTGATAACGTTCTCTCTCCTTCCACCTCTTCTACCACCACATTGCGAGACAAGACTCACTTTAATCTTTTTTTTAATGGAGGTACTAGGGATTGAACCCAGACATTGTGCATGTTAAGCAGGTGCTCTACCACTGAGCTATTACCCTCCGCAAGACTCACTTTAAACCACGGATGTTCTAGGGTCTCCTCTGCGGTAGGTCTCCTGTAAAGGAATGAGGATTAAGAAGGGATTTTTCATTCATTCATTCATTCATTCATTCATTCAATAAATGTTTGGGAAAACAGGGCCTCTAAGGAGTTGGGCGGTTAACTCCCTATGGACAGAGGCTTGGGCAGGATTTGAGGGGTGGCATGAGGGGACCCTGCAAGGGGGAGGCTCCTTGGGGCCTCATACTCACAGGCGATCCTGTACCAGCACTTTGATGAGGAAGCCTCGGGCCTCCCTGCTCAGGCTCAGGAATGTGGTCTCCTCGAAGGCCACGTTGTAGTTTCGGATGTTCATCAGCGTCGTCCGATCGTTTTCCCCAACAAACGGGGAGATTCCTGTCAGACTGTAGGGGTGGAGAGGGCTGGGTGAGAGGGGGCAGGGTCCTGGGGCTGGGGCAGAGACAAAGGTGGATGCCAGGGGAGCATAGGGCCAGGGACAGATGGAGGCACCAGAGCTGTGGGGCAGGCAGAGGCAGGGTGAACCTGGGCAGAATCTTGCAGATTCTTGCCTGCCCTGCCCCTATCCAAACCCAGGAATGGGCGGGGAGGCAGTAATGCCTTGAATCCTGGGCAACCAGGTCCTTCTCCTAAGCCCATACTCTAGAGGACCTGTTCCATCCCTCCTCCAGCCATGCCCTTTCCCTGAGGTGAGGAGTCTATGCCAATGGGATATGCCCCAGGAGCCAGGGCCTCCCCCTCCTAGTCCGAGTTCTGGACTAGTTCCCTGCCTAAATGGCACTGAGCCTGCACTGGCCTCTCCCTGTCCTGCCTCCCAAGCACGCTGCCAGCGTGCCCGCCCTTATGGGGGGGCGTGGTGGTGGACAGAGCTTGGACACACAGTCTGGATGTCCACATTCGTGCACATGAGGCCCCTTCCAGTGCAGGAAGGAGCCACAGTATGGAGGAGAAAGGGGTGGGCTGCAGGCCCCCAGCTGCTCTCTTGCCCCAGGCTCTGCAAATGTTAGCAGTGGACCTGCTTGGAGACTGTTAGAAGACAGGGGTCCTGAGTGCAGAGGGGTCCTTACCAGAGGAAGGCAACAACACCCACGGGCCTGGTAGAAAAGAAAGGAGAGTAGATGGGTAAGAGGACAGCCCACCTCCCACCGGAAGTGAGCAGTTCTCTTGCTACTGCTGATCTACTAAGGAAGCATCCTCCTTGTGAACACTGCCATGCACAAATGGGCACAGGGATGCCTCCTTTGGGGAGGATCCTGAACCCAGAGGTCCCAACATGCCTGGAGGACTCAAGGGTCATGGCAGGGCCAGCCTAGGGAGCCCAGAGGAGTCTAGGGACCAAAAGGCTATGTCTGCCTCACTGGGGGAGGCAAGGTGGCTGCAGGCAGGGAGGCCTAGCACCTGGGGGTGGGGGGGGAGAGGAGCCAAGGACTATCAGGGCTTAGGCCTTGAGTGATCGGGTCAGCCCTGGCAGATGAGGGGCAGGTAGTAACAAGGGCAGGAGGCCCCCGTGAGCAATGCCACCAGCCAACTGTCTGAGAAGGAATCAGAGTAAAGCTGTTCTCTGCCACCAAACGAGTCCTCAGCATGGCACTGAGGGAAGCTGCTCTGGCCCACCCCAGCAGTCCCAGATGTCCATAATACCAGATGTCAGTGACTCCGGATACAGGGGTCTGGTTGACAATCTCAGGTGCCACAAACTCAGGTGTGCCGTACTGGCAGTACTGCGGCTCTCCTGGAGTCAGCTCCTGAGCATTCCCGAAGTCACAGATCTTCACCTGCTCTTCACCCTCAACACCGTCCCATACCAGCAGGTTCTCAGGCTGCAGGGCACAAGGCAAGACGTGGGGACCGAGTGAAGAGGGGAGGACACCCCACTGCCTGGCTCCCACAGGTTCTGCCTGCTCCCCACTTCCCACCTGCATCTCACCTTGACATCCAGGTGCAGCACATGGTTCTCGTGCAAGTAGCATATTCCGTCTAGCACCTGCCGCATGTAGGCCCGGATCTGTGGAAACAGGAGGCCCAGAATCGGGGGGTATTATGTTTGATCACCAGCAGGATTATGGTAAAAAGTCAGGCCATGCCTGGGAAGTGGCCTTCAGGTGGCTGGTGGAGGGGGCTGAAACATAGGTTTGGGGTTGCTGAGATTCAGGGCTTCCACGTACAGCTGCACAGGTTGCGTGCAGCAGAATTATAAGAGGGAGTCATTTACATGATAATCAGTAGAATTGTGCAGTGCACAACTTGTGCAGCCCTACAAGGCAGGACAGCACTGAGACTGAACAGAGTCTAGGTGGGGCTCCTTCTGGAGAAATGTGTGAGGAATACTTACGTAAGGAAGATCGGGAAACAACAGAGTTAGGGACCAGGGTAGGTCTGCTGAGATTTACCGAGTACAAGTCCCAGGGTGCGGGTCTGCTCTGATGGGTGAAGGGGACTCTGCTGCCTGCCTAACAGTACTCCTCTCCACCACCACCCCTGCCTATTTGTGGGCACAGATGGCATGCCCAGGATGCACCCCTTGGGTCTCGGAGCTCAGGTGGTTGAATGCTGGTGCCCAATCAGGCCCCTGCCACCCACTGCCCTCACCTCAGACTCACACACGGTGGCTTTCCTGGCCATTCGCTCGAGCAGCTCCTCCGTGCAGCTATGTCCCAGATCAAGGAGAACAGTGACCAGTGCCAACAGCTGGGCCCGCCTTAGGCAGCACCCTCCACCCACAGAGCTCAGGTTGGGTCCTAGCTCAGCACAGGCTTCTCCTTCCCCTTAAAGCACATCTGATACCAGATAGCAACTGCATCTTCCTTCTTCCCCCTGCCATCTGGGACAGCCCTGCTTGGACTCTCACTTGCTGTGGGATCTCAGGCAAGTCATATAACCTCTCTGAATCTAGGTTCCCTGTGGTGTCAAATAGGGATAACACTCCTCTCGCCCACCCTGTGAAGTATCTAGAAGGATCAAGGTGGAGCAGTGTTTTGTTGACTGTTTATGGAACTTCTTGCCCCTATTTGAGAATGACCCAGAAGGTCCATGACACATAATAATTTGTCATTTTGCTGAGGTTTGGGTCCTAACAGTGCAGACTGGGAGGCTAGTATATAGGACATGGTCACCCTGCTAGCCAACCACCCAGCCTCCTTACCTCGATATTTGTGAAACTCCTAGAACACTGCCAGGCACACATTAAGTGCTATGTAAATTTAAGCTAAAAAAATGTTGGTTTTCACACATATGCCTCCAGACTCCACTCTAAAGAATTTGTAAGACATCTTCAGAACTCCCAATTGTCAATGGGACCACTTTGTAAAGTGTAAGTCATGTTGCTAATTGGCTGTTACAATGATCAGTCATTCAGGCCGTGTGTCCCCCACCCGCCCAGCCTGCCCTAGGATACAGCTCAGTGACAATGACCAGTCCCCGGCGCCTCTCAAAAGCCTCGTGGAAGTAGAGGACGCAGTCATGCTGGAGTCGGGCCAGCAGCCGGGCCTCCCGCCACGCTGATGCCTTCGGCTTGGCCTGACTGGGGATGAACTTGGCTGCAAACTCCAGGCCAGAGCTACGCTCCACCACACGCCGCAGGTAGGAGAAGGCACCCCTGGGTGAGGACGCAGGGAGAGGATGGGGATCAGACACTGCTGAGACTTAGACGCAGCCTCTCTCGGCCCCCGGACACAGCACCTGCCCCAGCCCCACACCTGCCAATCTCCTGGTGGATGTCATAAAAGTCGCTGAGCCTCCTTCCTCGCTGCTCCTCGTCTTCCCCGACCCCCTCCACCTCCATAGCTGTCTGAGCTGAGAAAGAGATGTCTGGTGTTAGGTGGGGAGGGCAGGAAGGAACGAGAGCAGAGACTGGCCCAGGCAGGGCAGACAGAAGACACAGAAGAGAAGCAAGAATGTTGGGGGCCCAAGGCAGTGGTGCTGGGGCTGGAGGATGTGGTGGTCAGGAGTGAAGGGCCGGGTTGGGAGCTCACATCAGATTCCTGGGTGAGCACTTTGCCTTGAACTCCAGCCCACCTGAGTGCACAGCCAACTCTGCTTTGCAGGAGACTTCACCAGCCAGGTTTCGGGCAGTGCAAGTGTAGACGCCTCCGTCCTGGTCCCCCGCGCTGAGCACCACCAGGGAGCACTCATTCTCCTCGTACACGAAGCTCACATGGTTGCTCTCTGTCAGCAGCACCTCATCCTGCAGAGGTGACTGTCACCTCCAGTCCAGGCCTGGCTTCACCTCCACCTGGGACTCAGCTGGAGCTCCATGCCAGAGACCCAGTCTCACCCCTACCGCAGGTCCCAGTTATCTCCACCCTAGGGGCCTTGCTCAGACCCAGAATAGGTTCCACCCTTATTTCTCATGAATAGTTCTGCAACCCCTCTTCCCACCCTGCCATGGTCCTCTGGTTCCTCAAACCCTTGCCAGTGTCACCAGCACCTCTGGGTCCCACTTCCTCCTCCTAACCACACCTCTGGCAGCTCCTTTGCTCTTCTCTGTCCTGGCTCCCCTGATCTCTCCCACAGCCCCAGGAAATCCCTCCTCCCTTCCCCCTAGGCTCCTGGCCAGCCCCATGCTAGGACTCCATCAGCCTCTGACCTTGTACCACATGATGTCCGGCAGTGGTTTCCCCTCAACCACCACAGCAAAGCGAGCAGTTTCTCCAGCCCCTACCTCCACGTCCTCCATGATGGACTCAAATCGAGGGGCCTCTGAAACACACAGGATTTAGGGTAGGATAGGGAGGGGGACAGAACGTTGGGGTCACAAGGGCCTGCTTCCTCAGTCCTTCTCTAAACCCTCCCTCAGCAACTGGCTCAGACATAACACCAGACAACCCCCCACCTCCCAGAGCCCCAGCATCCCACCCTGGGACTCTCAGACTTGGCCCCGGGAACACAAGAGTTCCTTGCCTGGACCAAGTGCTCTCTCTACAAATCCAAATGTGATGTTCTCCAAATCTCAGAAAACCTAAGCCAGGGAATGCAGGCTTGCTTTGTTTGGATCTCAGTATTTTTGCCAGCTTCGAAATTAGGAGATTTTTACACACAAAAGAAATCTGGATTTCCTGCCTCTCTTGGAAAATCAGGACTGGCTGTCCTGAGCTGCCTCCCTCACTGCATTAATGGGCTGGTGAGGAGTGGCCCGACACTGCCCCCTGTGGGTGGCTGCCCTTCTGCGGGCTTCTCTGACTTTACCTGTCCTGGGCCTTGCAGGTGGCTCAGTCTGTGACCCTGAATGAAGTTCACGGATGGCATTGCCTCTATCTTGAAGTTTTCTCTCTGAATCTTATTTAAATATTTAAGGGGACTTCTACCATCTGGGAGCTGGCAAGATGAATAAACGGGTACCGATTCTCGGTTTAGTTCTCCCACGTGAGACTGATTTTATTCTCTACACATATCATGCATTTGTGGTATTTCCTGGTAAAGCAGTTTCTAATTCTCATGACGGAATTAAATACATATTCCAATGTGCTTGTGCTTTTCGGAGAAGCCTGTGACGTTCTGGTGCCCTCCCCCTCCCCCAGCATGTTTGAGGATCCTGGCTTTAAGGGGAGTGAGAGAGATAGGCCCTGAGGGAAAAGCTGGGCAGGGAGCACCTCATGTCCAAGCACATAGCTCAACTTTTACGCAGATAAAGGGGGAGGTCATCCTGGGAGCACAGAAGATGCATCAGTGGGGCAGGTGTGGAGGAAAGAGGCCATTCTACCTGCCTGTGGGAGAGGGGGTGGGGCACAGCAGGAGGGGGTGCAGATCCAAGCCCCAGGCCTGCTCTAGCCCTGGCCAGCTGGGTCAGGGTTTCCCTCAGTTACTGTCCCAGCCAGGCCCGCTGCAGGGTTCTTGGTGGCCAGGGCCTCCCCAAACCTTGAGTCTCCTCCTATATCTGGGAAGAAAGATGAGTCCTGGAGATGGTACTGTCAAGGAGCAAAGTGATGGCTGAGTAGGAAGTGCTGGGGTGGGGTAGGGGGAAGCTAGGCAAAGGGGAAGACACATAAAAGGGAAACCAGGGGCCCAGATCTCCTGCAGCCCCACCCTACCCACCCTCCACGGAGGGGCCAGTAGGGTCCCCGTTATCTCCTCCTCACACACTCTACTGCCACCTCTCTTCTAGTTTAAAGCTGCCTGCCCTGCTCTCTAGGAATCTGGTCATAGTCTGCTGGGGGTGGGGTGTGGGTAGGGGTGGGGGCAGTGGCAGGGGTCCATCTATGAAGGTCAAAGGATCAGAAGGTTTTAAGCCAACTTCAATGATTTTTTTTAAAGCACCAGAAAATGTACGTTTACCCCATGATAAGACGGCCTGTGCTAACTAAAATGTCACTTCCTTTGCATTTGGTTGGAATCTTATCTACTCAGCAGGTAACACTGTTTAGCTCATGCTGATCTGAAGTTCTGAGTGGCAGTTACATATGTCTAGAGTTAATTAACAAACCAGAAAACAAGACAATTACTACTTAATGCATGCTACGGCCTGAGAGACTGTATCTTGAAAGGAGAAATTATTAAAAGGTCCTCACTGCAAAGATGGGGAGGCTTGCCAAAGAGGCTTGTGCAAAAGGGCAACAGCCAGGATCCCTAGAGCTGAGAGTCTGGTGATAAGATGAGCTCACTTGGGCCTTTTTCTTTTTTAAGTTGACTTGGCCCCTCTCCCGGCTTTTTATACTTGAGGTTCTACTTCCTGTTGTGTTTAACGCAGGAGCTAACAGCATAGTCTGGCTTTGGAGTAGGGCACCTAGCCTTGAATCCCAGCTCCTGACTGATTAGGTTATGTGACCTTGGGCCTATTACTTAGCACAATCTCTGAGCCTCAGTTTCCCCATCTGTAAAATGGGGATAATAACCGACTCCATCTTCCAGGGTTGACAGAAATGTTAAATGAGGTGATACATGTAAGATACTTAGCACTGAGCCTGGCACATACTAGGTGCTCAATAAATATCTTTATTAGTACTATTACTGTTATTGTAACTAGGACTGGTATTATTGTGGCCATTAAATGGCCCCTGAGAGGGGAGACCTAGGCTTGGCAGGTGGGTGTGTATCCCTGGGGGTGTGAGGAGAAGGCTGTGGGCCTCAGAGGGAGGAGAGGGAAGGAGGCCGGCTGTCACCCACCTGCCAGCTCCAGTGTGACTGAGCAGGCCTGTGTGCCATGGCGGTTGCGGGCAGTGCAGGTAAGGGTCCCCATATCCCGGCGGCTCACCCGGCAGATCCGAAGACAGTACTGGTCGTCATCTGGCTGGCTCAGTTCGTACACACCTGCCCGGGCCTCTAGGAGGGCCCCTCGGCAGCTAAGGGACACACGACAGGGAGGTCATGCAGGATCCAGACCTGGTCACCTGGAGCTGGGCTGCCTCATGTGAGGCACAGGGCATGCAAGGCAGAGCCCCACCTCCTCCAGACGACCTGGGCCTCCACATGGTTGAAGGTGACGGTGACACTGGCAGGCTGTCCCTCCACCACATACACGATGTCTGGCTTGTCCAGCACGGCGGGCGCCTCCTCCAGGGGCGGGCCTGGGAGGAGGAGGGCTGGCTTTATGCTGGGTTTGACACCAGATCTTCAGCACCCACTGCTCCTTGAACCCTCCCAATCACCATGCAAGCTCCATTTTTCAGATGAGGAAGCTGAGGTTCAGAGGTGTTTAGCAACTTGTCCAGGGGAACACAGCCAGTAGGCAGCAGAGCTGGGATTGGACTTCCAGCTGGTCTGACTTAGAGCTTCAGCCTTGTCAACTGCATGCGCTATTTCCGGAGTGGGAAGGAAGCACTCTGACGAGTAGGGGTCACGGCCAGCCAACCCATTCCCACCGTAGTTTTCATGTCCAAATCAGCCCTGGAGTCTCCTCCATGGACACCGAGCTCCCTGGCCCAGCAGCTCTTGCCCCCACCCCCACCCCCACCCCACAGGAACCCCCCGACTCACCATGTTCCAGCAGCTGCACTGGCTCGGAGGGGGGCGAGGGCTTGCTGCTGCTCTTGATGGTGGTGCTGAGGACCCGGAAGCTGTGCTGGATCCCTTTACGCAGCCCCATGGCCGCCCACCCGGGTTCCCGCAGGCCCGAGGCCAGCGCTGTCCACTGGTCCGAGCCCAGCACCTGGTGCTGCACAGTGTAGGTCAGGGCATCTGGGTCTGGGGGGAAGGCAGCTGCTAGAGATGGGCCTTGCTGGGGTGCCCTCTGTCCCTATTCAGCTGGCTTGGGAACCAGGAACTCAACATCATTCTGCTCTGAGGACCTGCCTCAGCTTCTCCTGTTGCTTCTGCCTGTCCCCCATCTGCTCCTGCCCAACCACAGGCCTGGCCAGGCTCAGAGCCAATGAGGTGTAAGATGTGGGGTCCAGTTACAGGCATAGGGGGAGCTTGACTTAATCCCAATTTCTTGCTGCTACCTGAGGTAGGGAGAAGCACAGAGCAGGAAGAGATGCCCAGGGAAGGAGAGGGGTTTCCCAGGATCATGACCCAAGCACCCACTCCCTTTGAGAAGAGAAGGGAATGTGGCAGCCCCCACTTTGTCTCCTCTCCTGATCTGGAGCCGGAGCTTCACCCACCATGGAGAGGGGACCAGCAAAGCCCCTCCTGGCCATGCTCCCAGTGCTCCATCTATTCCCACCCCTCACCTGTATGCCCCTATGCCCCTGTGCCCTGCTGGGCCTTGCTCTCCCTTCCTGCCCACCCTCGGTCCCCTCGGCTAAGACTGCCCTGTCCATGCCCCCATCCCTACCCACACCCCTGTGTGGTCCAGACCCACCAATGGCCATGTCCAGACTCCTGGGGGGGTTCCACATGAGCTTGATCATCCTCCCAGTCACAGCCACCACTTGCGGGGCACCATCTGGGGGGCCTGGAACCACATCTGAAAGCCACACACAGAATGTCTGCTGGGTTTTAGGGCCCCGTGGCCCCGCAGGACCACCAAGCTTTGGGGCAATGGGCTGGGGGCTGGGGACATGGTCATAGGGGCAGAGGCAAGGCCAGATGGCTCCCCAGGGGACCAAGGGGAAGGGAGCTGGTGTGGAAGCCACTCCCTTGCCCAGCGTGTGGGTAGGCCGGAGGCTGGGCCGTGGATGCACCTGACCAGGAGGGTACCTGCCTCACCTGTGACATAGAGGTGGGCATAGCAGGCAGCTTTGCCCAGCTTGTTGGCGATGACGCTCTTGTAGACACCAGCATGCTGAGGTCCCACGGCAGGAAACACTAAGCGATGGACATCCCTGTCTGGGGGGGAGGGACAATGACATTGTCCTGAGCTAGGGGCATACTCTGGGGGATGGGTCCATGCCACCCAGGCCTGGCCATCCACCCCCACTTGCTACAAGGAGCAGAGCAGATGCAAGAAGGGTGTCCATCATGCAGCAAACTCTAGGTCCGGGCTGCCAAGTCCACACCTGCAGCCCTGGCCCCTCTTGCCTGTCCCTCTAGCACTTCAGGCTCAGTGACTTCTCATCTTCCTCCCATACCAATTCACCCTCTGCAGGTTCCTACCCCGTTTACTGCCCCTCATCTCCGCATCTCTCGGGGTTCATGACCTCCATGTCCAAGTTCTGACAAGACTTTGTGCCCAAGTGCCTTCTTCTCCATCCCCAAGGCCACTGGCCATGAAAGCTTCCACCAGTGTGGTCTGCATTGCATGCTACCTCTTGATCTGGAAACCTTAATGGCACCTACTGCCAATCAGGTGGCATCCAAAGCCCAAACTCCCACTGAGCCATGTCTCCTGCTATGCCTCCACATTCTGACCCTGACCTGCCATCAGGTCCCTGAACAAGCCACATGAGTTCCCTCTCCAGGTCTTTGCTCACAAAATTCTTCCCTTCTGGAATGTTCTTCTCTTACCTAAGGCTTCCTTTTCCTTCAAGATGCAGTTCAAGTGAGTGCCAGTCCTGGGAAGCTTCCTGTCTGTGCCCCTGGTCCCCTCTATACCTCCATCCCTGACTCCCTCCCCAGGACCTCCAGCACCCAGCCGACTGCTTTGGGTGGTCCTTCCTTTTTCCTTCACGTATCATGCCTTCTGCAAGCTCCTTAAAGACAGCTGATTTGTCCTGCCAAGCCCAGAACCTGACGCCTTGCATACAGTTAAGTGCAAAGTACATTAGATTATAAATTACAAGAAGAGTTGTCTGCACTATGCCTAGACCATGCCAGATACTTCACATGCATTTTTTTCTCCATAAGCCTTTCAACAACCCTGCAAAATTATCCTTATTTTACCAGTGAGGTCAGAGACATTAACGAACTTGTCCAAGATCATACCACTAATAAATGATGATGCTACAGCCTGAACTTGCTTCCCTCTGATTCTGAAGCTCTCTCCCTACCCTGTGCTCCCTGCATGATGGTAAGGAGGCCATCCCCGGGGGGACGTGAAGGGGAAGAGACCTGCACTGTCCTCCTTCCTTGACATCAGGGCCATCCCCAAACACCCCTCCCTCCTCTTAGCGGTTATCTCTGCATGGAACAATCACTGGTTCATTTATCTCTGTTGACACTATTTATACGGGAAGAGAAGCCCAGGGCTGCCACTGATCCCAGATACAGACAGAAGCAGAGACGCCAGCTCAGATCCTGAGACAGACACCCACCCGGGGCCTCAGGGCAGAGTGAGAGACAGGAAGCCTGTGGGCTGAGCAAAGATAGCCATGGAAGGGGTTGAGGGGAGGGTCAGAGCCACGGTGGTGACACAGGAGATGGGAGGGGAGAGTGAGACATGGGCAAAAGGGGACGTCCTGGTCAGGAGGTGGACACCAGAGTCACGCCATTCCTGTCTGCCTTTGGGCGAGTCACTATCCCTCTATAAGCCTCAGTTCCCCAATCTGGAAACAGGGATAATAGCACCTGCCTCACAGGTCTGTGGTGAGGAAGGTGAGATCATCCCCATCAGCCTCGAGCACCCAGGGCCTGGCACTCAGGAAGGTCTTAGTAAAGGTGAGTTTTGTCACACTGCAGCCAGAAGAGGAGCCCATCACAGGTCACGGGGTGGCACTGCTGGTGGGGAGGAGGTAGACCTTCTCACAGGAGACTCAGATTCCCTCAAGGGTGGAACTAAGATACTCCGTGAGAAAACATCCTAGGCTGAGAGGACATGGTCCCAAATACGTTCCTAGGTATTTTCCCCACTCTTTCTTCTTTATTTGCCTTTTACCAACCCCGGACCAAGCATCCATTTGATACCAGACACTGCCCACACTGGGCTTTTCACTAGAATTTCTCCAGGAGGCTGTGAGCAGCATCGCTTTATCGACAAGGATGCTGATGGTGGCAACAACGCGGTACCCATAAGAGTAACACTTATTGACCCCTTGTTATTGGCCAGGCCCTGCCCTAAGTGCTTTCCATGCATTCACTGATTCAATTTTCATCACAAGCCTACCACAGATGAGGAAACTGAGGCACAGAGGGGTCCTGTAACTTGCCTGCAGTCAGTAGCAGGCTGTACTGCCCATCCAGTAAATGCTAACAGGCCACCAAGGCCCAGACTGGTGACCCAGTCGACGGGTGCTGTGTGGGCTCAAGGGCTCAAGGAAGGAAGCAGTGGCCTCATAGCCTCTCTGCGCTCCCCTCTCCCAGGCACAATGAAGGTTGCAAAGCAAGACCCAAAGGTGGGAGAGGGAACTGCAGCAAAAAGGGTGCTGGAGGGGACACCCCCAGGGTCCCCTCCTGGACACGTACACTGTGTCATGCGCCGGTCATCACTGCTCTGGATGCGGTGGCCATTGTGGAACCAGGTGATGGTGGGGTAGGGCAGGCCGGTCACCTGGCACTCCAGCATGGCCTCCTTGGCCAGTCCCACATCCAGGTCCTGCAGTGGCCGCAGGAAGTCAGGCATGGACAGCCGCTCCAGCTCGCCCTGCTCGGGTTCCTCGGGGATGGATGGCATCTTCTCCAGCTTTGAGCTGGAAGAAGTACACAGCTGCCCAGAGGCCCAGAGCCGCACCTCCCACCACAGGGCCAGGGCACCACAGAAGCACCCCTGGCAGCCCCAGGGGCCCCAGGCAGTACCTAGGGCCAGTGGCCGCCATCCGCGGCTCCTCCACATAGAGCTGGGCTGAGCAGTGGGCCTGGCCGTGGCTGTTGGTGGCGCTGACCTCGTAGAGCCCTTCGTCCTCGCTGCCCACGTGGGCAATGTGCAGCGAGTGCAGGCCCCCGTCCTGCCGAAGCCGCAAGTTCTCGCTCTCCTCCACGGGGCGGCCTGGGCAGGGAGGGGCAGGAGGACAGAGCAGCCTCAGCTGGGGACCCCGCCCTCTGGCCCTTGGGGGGATCCCCAAACATCTACAGGGTGGAGAGCCATACCAAAATGAGTCCAGGTCACAGAGGGGGGTGGGGTGCCGCTGATCTTGCAGTCAAAGCGGGCTGCGCGGCCCTCCAGCACCTCCATGTCCTCCAGGAGCCGTGTGAACAGGGGCGCCAGTGAGGGCCGCACCGTCAGCCGGGCACTGCAGGTCAGCTCGTCTGGTGGGGAGGGGTCAGCAATGGGGCGGGGAACACCATGCCCCAGGCACCCCAGCTTGAGGGTCCTGCTCTCATACTGGGCAGGAAAAAGAAGCTGGGCCAGAAGCCAGAGCCTGGGCAGAGCCCAGCAACATTCCAGGGCACCAGAGCAGGGCAAGATCTAAAGACTGGACCATCTCAGGAGGGTGAGGGTCAGCAAGGGTGGGTGGAAGGCTGCCACGGGGCCTGGGGATATGACACGAGTCCAGGGCCCGGCCTGACTCTCCTCTCCTCATCTCATCCTGCTCAGCTCAGCTCTAAGGCATAGAATCTGAGCCCACTCCCTCCCCCACACCCCTTTCCCCGACCCTTAGAACCCTCCTCTGCCCACCCTGGTCATGCCCACACTCCCTCACCCCCACCCCAGACCCAGAGTAAATTCCCCTTTGCCCCACTCGACCACCCTACAAAGAATCTTCTGGGGGAAATAATGGCCCCTTATGCTGACCTGACCGTTCCTGCTTACAGGGATCACCTTTAGGTGCTCATCACCACAACTGGGTGAGGCACTATACCAGCTCTTCAAAAGAGGACAGGGGCCAGGTCAGAGACGTCATTAATAATGACAATGGCGGAGATTTATTAGCTGCCACCCTTTGCCAGGTCTGTGCTTTGTTCTGTACATACATCAGTCCTCGTTAGTCCTACCCATCCCCCTAGGAGGTAGGTATTATCATGATCCCTTTTTATAGATGAATAGTCTAAAGCTCAGAGAGATGAAGTGACTTGTCCAAAGTCACATGCTGGTATGTGGCAGGACAAGAACTGGAACCCAAGTCCAGGTGTGGCTGGTATACTTCAGTAGCTGGCTCCGACAGGAAAAACAGCGAACATTCATACAGAACATGCTGAGTCAGGTGCTACTCCAAACGCTGGTGTTATCCAAGCAGGTGTGCTGCACTATCTCCCACCCCACTACTCTTCTCCCAGGAGGCAGAGCCCCGTTTTCTGGGCGTCTTATTCTGCACCCAGCTCCTCCACCTCCACTCCCCTCCCTCCAGTACCTGGGCGCCATGGCAGCCCTCAGGCCCCAGTGGGCAGTTACCTTTGGCCGTGCTGAGCTTGCAGGTGTAGACGCCACTGTCGTCCTCATGCACAGAGGTGAGAAGCAGCTTGCATTTCCGGCCATCGAAATGCATCTTGCATTTGAGTAGCGCAGGCTGCAGCAGGCGGCCTCGGCACAGCCAGTCTACCTCCACGTCGGCAGGACCCGCCACCAGGCACTCAAACAGCGCCATCTCCCCGGCCCCCACGTCCACGTCCTGCAGGGGGGCCAGCACGGCCAGGGACCGGCTTTCAGGGTGTGCTGGGGGTGGGGAAGCAGCCACAGAAGGCACGCATGGAGCAGAGAAACATGGGGCAAGGGAAACACACACACGCACACACAGAGAGACAGACAGACACAGAGAGAGAGATGCATTTTGTTCCTTTGGAGACAGGGAAAGCCCGCCCACCCAGCAGGCCAAGACAGCAAGGAGCTCCCAGGCCTGGCTTCAGGATGGCAATCCCACATGGGCCAAAAGGGTGAACTCAGAGGAAGCGGGAGGGAATCAAGGGCATGAAAACTGAGAGGGCCACATAGGGGCAGAGACGGCGGCGGAAAAAAAAACACAGCACACCAGCTGGGTACAAACTGGACTTTATTTGAACTAAGAAACAGGTATTTCCGAGTATTTCCACACCCACTACAGCCGGCCCCTACTCCTATACCAAGCCTGGCTAACACCCTCATTCCCAGACAGAGCATCCCCAACTCTGACAGTGAACAAGGGAGCCCCAAATGGGCCCTAAGCCTGCCCAGGGCCAGGATTCAGCCAGGCCTCCTCAGCACAGGGCCCAGGGGCCTCTGGCTTTTGGTCTCTTGTGAAATAAAGTGTTGTGCCATTTGAAACCCGTTTCTGGAATGATCAGTGATCTGCCCCCACCAGGAGCCCCTTGTCTACAGCCCCCTGTCCCTCTGGACCCCTCTGTCCTACAGATGCCATGCCCTGTCCTCTCCCCCTCTGCCTCACCCCACATCAGCTCAGAGGCATCCTTCCCTGACTGTCACAGACACACAGACAGACAAACGGAAAGACAGACAGGGCCTGTAGAAGCGGTAGCACATGCACTCGCTGGGTGCTCCCCTTTGGGGAGAGACTGGGGGGTGGTTTTGATACCCCTCATGGCCGCCCCTTTCTGGCACTCAGTCCGTGTGGGGGCTCCCAGCCTGCCCAGCCATATGTCCACTTGGGGAGTGAGGGGTCCATGGGGTCTCATGGGCTATCCCAGGACGCTGAATGGGTAGGGAGGGGAGGGGAGGCTGGGACAGGGTCCGGGCCGGCAGGGTCTGTGGGCAGGAGGCAGTGAAACACAGCGAGGTCCGAGAGGTGTCTGAGACAGGGGCGCGGCTCGGAGGGTAGCGGCGGGGAGTGCAGGCGGCCCCCTGAGCTCACTCGCCTGTGTACAGACAAAAACCTCAGTCAGCAAGCGGCAGGTTAGTGCAGCACACGCACACGCACACGCACACGCACAGGCACGCACGGGCACGCAGACCTGGCTAGGGCCCCTCTAAAATGGCCAGGGCGGCACTGCCACTTTCAGCTCCCCTGAGGTCAGCCCTGGGGTAGGTGGGGAGGGACTGCAGCCAGTCAGAGGCTAGGTCTCCAGGGTTCCTGGGCAGCTAGAGGCCCTGGATAACCAAGCGAGAGGCATTCCCAGGAGTCAGGAGCACCCCAAAGCCTGGGGGATGTTGGGAGAAATCCCAAAAAGAGAGAAGCACTGAGACGTGGGTTAATACAGAGAAGCAAGGCAGAGCCAGACCCTGAGGGGAAGGAGCAGGCAAGGGAATGGGGCTGCGTTGGGGGGCTGAGAGCTGAAGAATTCAGAGACGGAGGAAGTAGCAACCCCAGGAACTGGAGGCACAGGACAGGGGAACTGAGGCAGGTGGGGCCCAGGGAGGTGACCATGACTCTCAGGGTCTGGGCTCCAACAGGGGGCTGAGAGTATCCTCATAGCTGGCCTCTGCCAGGAAGGAAGGGGTGGTGGCTGAGTGCAGAGCTGAGGAGGGGTTCCCGACCCTGACCTGCCCAATGAGAAGGGTGAGTGGAAGGTCAGGCAAACAGCCTGCCCTCAAGAGGAAAATCACTAGCCCCTGGGGGCAGCCTGGCTAGGGCCTGTCATCCCCACTGTCTGGAAGGTTGCCCCGACTCTGAGGGCCCGGCCTTCTCCACACTTCCCAGCTCTGTTTACCCTGGCACCCCTGGGGTCCCTGCGATGCTCCATGCTCAAGTCACTCCAAGGGCCCCTCCGGACGGGTCCAGCTATCAGACTCTCCCCACTGCCACCCCCAACCATAATACCTTCTGCACAGCAATGGGATGGGTAGAGGAGACAAGAGAAGAATGGAAGTGGGTGTAAGTAAGGGTCCTGTCAAGGGCAAGGTGACAAAAGCTCAGAAGAGTGCGGAGAGGACGGCCGGCGACGGGAAGCAGGCTGGCACTGAGGCAGGTGTGACTCAGCATAGGGAAAGCAGTACCAAACAGCAAGCCGAGCACTGAACAATATGCTGTGTGGTCTTGGGCAAATCGCCTCCCCTCTCTGGGCCTTAGTTTATTCAACTACAGCATAAGCAGCTAAACCTGGGGACCTCAAAGGTCCCTTTGGTTCTGGCATCCTAGAACTAAGCTTGTGTGAAAGTTGGCAAGTGGGCAGGGACGAGGTCGGGGCCAGGATGCGGGGGAGTTCGTGGAGAGTGTGAGGTGCTCACCTCTGACCTCCAGGCGCGCCTCGCACTGCCGAGCGCCATACTCGTTAACTGCTTTGCAAGTGTAGAAGCCAGCGTCGCCCCGCTCAGCAGCCAGGATCCGAAGCCGGCACAGCCCACCCTCTGCCTCCTCTGCGAAGCGCCGCTGGTCTGGGCGCACGGGCTGACGGTTTCTCAGCCTGTCAGAGAAGCAAGAACTCAGTCCCAGACCCAGGGGCCTGACCTGCATGCACTGGGGAGTGGGGCTGCAGCACCAATCAGGCCTTCCCTCTCCCCACATCGTCTGTCCACTTTCCAGATCTGTCCCCACTGACCCTGGGCACCTGGGTTAGGGCTAAGTTTTCCCCCCCGACTCTGTCATATCATCCCCTCCAGGAACTTCCAGACCACCTCTGCCCACCTGGGTCTCTCCTTTCTTGGAATTTAACCGCACTTAGAGTAGCACCAAGCTATTCAGCTCTTACTGATTTTTAGATTCTGTGTAGTGTTTTTATTTATTTTAATGGACAGATAGCTCTCCCACTTCCCAAAAGAAATATGAAATAATTTATAATATCAAAAATAATCAGTTAAAAGTGAAAAATAGAACCTAAACCAATAGAAAGCTAAGCAAACTGAATAATCGAAGTTCAGGCATTTGGAATGAAACGCTACAGCTGAGGCCTGAGTTTAACTCTGGGCTCTGGCAGCTCAGAAAGAAATTATGTGCGGGTCTAGCACAGGGCTGGGCACAGAGCAGGCTTCAAAAATCACCCTATTGTCAACTGATGGTGGTGGAGACAGGGCATAGGGGGCCAGGCTTCTCCAGGAGTAAGATGACTCCTAGCCATTCATCCCAAGTGGACAGGCAGGAAACCATTAGTTCCCCAAACCCCTCCCTAGAGGGGAAGCCCGGAAACAGCCTGGACCTCAGGCAAGGGGCGGGGCATGTTGGGGGAAGCAGCACCACCGTACCTAGGATGAGGCCCCCCGGGCAGATCACGGGTTGGTCTGCAAAGGGTCCACTGCCCTCTACCCAAAGCCAGGCTTTGCAAGGTGCAGCCTGGAGCAAGTGACACTGGCAGATGGTGGTCAGTGGCTGCTACTCACCAGGAGACCACCGGCTTGGGCTCGCCCTGCACACGGATGCTCATGGTGACATCTTGGCCTTCTCTTACTGACTGGTCCATAAGTGATACCTGAAGGGGGACCCCAAAGTGTCAGGGGAGACAGGGCCTAGCTTTGGCTCCTGTGGGCAGGGGGTTCTGGGAGAGGGGCCACTTCCACACCAGTCTGACTGAGACCCAGGGTGGCCCCAAGAACAAGGGGCCACACAAAAGAATAGGGGCACCCAGGAGGCTAGGGGCTGGCCTCAGGGATCTGACCTTAAAGGTTGGGGGTGCCTTGGAGCCAGTGTCAGAGGAACGGCGGTTCTGGCCGGGACTGAGCTTCATGGTGGGGGCTCGGGGCCAGGTCTCCCCGGGCTCCGGGAACTCCTCTGGGGGGCTCAGGTACTCCTCATCAGAGGTGATGGGGCTGCTGAAAGGGGATGTGGATCCACCTGGAGGAGAAACAGAGGAGAGGCAGTGGCATAGAGAGAGATGCCAGGGGCAGAAGGGGGCAGAGAGACTGAGAGAGCTTGATCGATCAGCCCAGGATCAAGGTCCTGATAAGGTCTGAAATGTCACAGAGCCCACGAGCTGAGGCAGCCCCCCTCACCAGCCCTGCTCTGACTTCACTTCCTGCTTGCTGTGTGACCTTCCCCAGGTGTTTCTTGTCCCTCAGCCCCTGAGTTCTGCTCTGCCAGACTCTCCCAACCCTGACTGCTGGTCCTCCTGAGTGGGGGAACTACAGGGAATGGCCCGGGACAAAGGATTCAGGCAGCAGAGGGGCGGATCTGGGCCTTATGGGAGTGTTGGAATTCCACTGGAGCAGGGCACCCACATTCCTGGCATGGAAGTGTAGGCTCCTAATGCAGGTGGTTCGCGTCTCTGGACCCCAGAGTGACACAACCAGGACACCGGTATCTTGGGTGAGCCAGGCCTGGTGCAGAGGAACACACACACCTCAGACAAGCCCCATCCTGATCTCAGAGCCAGGGCCAATGAGACGGCACTGTTCAACCAGCCCTTCCCCCGCTCCCTTCTCAGCTTCCTGCGTCAGATACCCCAGGGGCACCTGTTGGCCTCAACCCTAGAGCATGGACCCCAAAACTCTCAGGGGCTGGGAAAGCAGAGTTAGAGTCATCCACAGAGAAGGCGGCTCAGCCGGGGGAAGGGGAGGGGGCACCAGCCTTGCTTTGGGGGAGAGGTGTCCCCAGGGTCCTGATGCCCTCCCCTGCAACTGGCCAGGGGCCCAGCCTCACTGAGCTGGCCCCCATCCGACTGCCAAATACAGACATGAATCTGCCACAGCCCCCTGGCCCCTCCTCCTGGTCCCCCACCTCAAGCCCCTTTGGCCCTGGCTCCCCCATGGGGCTGCACCCCAACTCACCCCAAGACTCTGCACACAGACCCCAGGCTGCGCTTGTCGCGAAGTCTCTGTCCTGGCACCAGGCCCTCCTGCTGCCTGCCCACTGCCCACCCCCCACCCCCGCCCAGCTCCCCAGGGAGCAGGAGCCCAGCCTGCCCAGCCCCACTCACTCTGCTGACCCTGCCCAGGCTCTGCACGCGGTCCTGGGGGAGGGGAAGGAGCCTGAGGAGGGGGAAGGAGGAGGTGGGGACTGGCCAGACCAGGACAGGCTGGGTGGCAGGCAGGCAGCTGGCTGGGAAGGTGGTGCCTGCTGAGACCACAAGCAGCCCGGGCCCTGGAGTGGAGGGGGAGGAGCAGGGAGGGGCCGAGCGCAGCGGCTGTATTTAGCCACCCTGCTCATTCCCAAGCAGCGGGATCTGCCTTTTCTCTACTTACAGCTTCTGGACCCTGACAAATGCAAAGCCCCCTCAGCGGCGCCTCGACTCAAAGGGTGGGGGCCTCAGTCTCCAGAGGAAGATGGGGGGCACAGTGCCCTGCAGCAGCCAAGACGCTTGCACTGACCCATTTGTTTTGACGTGTCCACCAGAGGAGGTACTGATGGCAAATGGCCCCTAGGATGCCCCTTTTCCTGACCAAACTGCCAAGATTCCTGACACTGGAATCCACCAACAAGCCTCAAACACTACAGAGCCAGGGCATACCCAGTCTTCCCTGGTGCTGAGAATCAGAGAGCTATCAGGACCTTCAGTCTTCTTCCCAGAGGTGCCCCTCTAAACTTCAGGGGCCCAGAATCCCACCTCTGCCTCCCCAAACCTGCCATGGTAGGTTTGCCCCAACAGTCACCCTGGGGTACTGGGCCTGCACCCAATCCTCCTCCTACAGGCTCTCCCAGGGCACCTGTTGGCAACGGTCCCTCAGCCTGTCAGCCCCACCAGGGCCAACAGTCAGGAGGACGGAGGCTGCTTCCCGCAGTGATCCCTCACAACTAGCACCCATCTGGACTAGTGTGGGGAAGGGGCTTGGAGACAGAGCAGCAGAGTAGGGGAGCCACTGAGGAGAGGTCACATGGCCTCCTCCCGCCTCCCATCACCCCTGCTCAGGGCCACATTCCCAAGCTATGACCTGTGTTTCCCAGCATTGCCAGTGAAGAAGGAGGGGGGCCCACCATTCAGGCTGGCTGTCCTGAGGTGGGGGTGGAGAGGGAAGTCAGGACGGTACCTGGCGAGAAACTGCTCAGGGTTCAGCCACTAGCTAATGCTGAGATCACAAGCATGGCCCCTGGAGGCAGGCGCCCCCTTCCCTCCATGGAGTCTAGTGACCCTCTGGGGTCACCTCCAGGTTGGACAGCACTGAGGCAGCTCAAGGGCCCAGGCAGGGACTGCAGAGATTTAATGGGCTGGGTTTGCAGGGAGCCTGAGACCCCTGGTGGTGGCTAGGGGAATAGCATGCTGGGGCCACGCAATGACCAAGTGATTCTGAGGGCCCTCAAGTCCCTTAGAAAGGGGGGATGTTGGAGCAACCTAGGCAGGACACTTAGGCTCCAGAGGGGGCAGAATAAGGCCTCTTCAAAACAAGGCAGTGCCCTCCCACCCCTCTGTACCTCCAGAATGCATGGCCAAGGAGGGTACTCTAGGATCTCTGTTATCAGCTCCCAGAGCCTCTGGGGCTCCACACCAGGCTCAGGTGCCACCTAACTTTTCACTGGCCCCACTGCCAAAACCATCTTTGTAGTCAGTCCCTATACTCCAGCCCTGCTCTACCCACACACCTGGCTCTCACTGTAAGAAACACAGTTACACCAGGCAGGGAGAGGGCAGCCAAATCTAGGATGCACATATGGAAGTATTGCCCCTACACTCTGTGCCCTTGTCTGGCCTTTCAACACTGCTTCTAGGTCAGACTCATTCAATGAAAAGAATGGCATGGGGGAGCTCATAAGTCAGGAAGCCCTCACCCTTCAGACCAGTGTGTTCCCCTGAGCTGTTTCCAGGATAGATACAGTCACAGCCACCTACATGAAAGGCGTCACACAGGGCCCTCTATATCAGGGCTTCTCAGAGTGATCCTTGAACCACTCACATCAGGACCACCTGGGAACTATTTAAACTATAAATTCCTGGGCCTTACTCTGACCTGAAAAATTAGATTTCCTGAAACAGGGGTTGGGAAACTGCATTAAAAAAAAAAAAAAAAGCCCCTCAGGTAATTCTTATGTACACGAAAGTCTACAGACCGCCATGACCCTCACGGGAGAATGACAACCCAAAGAGGTGGTATCACTAAGTCCCATCTCACTGAGCCACTAAACCTCAAGGCCAGGCTCTGAGCCTTGGAGGTCTGGCCCACGTGCTTCCCACTGCACCACCTGGCCTTCCACCAGGTGCAAGGTCCCTGACTCAAGGCAGTGGTGCTCAGAGTCCACCTTGCACGAGAATCACATGAAGGGCTCCTTAAACCACAGCTTACTGGGCCCCACCCAGTTTCTGATCCAGTAGGTCTGGCTGGGGTCAATAATACACATCTTTAACACATTTCTAAGGTGATGCTGGCACTGCTGGTCTGGAGGCCACACTTGTAGGACCACTACTCTGTAGCCTCCTCTGCCACCCCAACCTCCACTCTCAGGCAAATCCTCATCACCTTTTGCAGATGCAGGTACTGCCCAGCCTCTGCAAGTGCCTCAGGTTGTTTCAGGGGCTAGGAAATTCACAGGAATCTCTACCCACAACTGCCACCTTGCACATAGCCCCTATGGTCCACACAGCCCCTGACTGTCCAGGAGGGCCTCCAGGTATGGCTTGGAGGACTGAGAGTAGTGAAGGCATGGTGCTGTCCTCAGGAACCTTCTGGCTGGTTGGAGCATCAAGCCAGATACACGATTATAACAGCAAGCAGGAATAAGGTGGCAAGGGAGGGGCAGATAAAAGTCACCGGAGCAGAGACAGCAGGATGTTGCTTTTGGCTCAGGGAAGAAGGGAGAACTGAGGGCAGGGATATTAGAATTAAGAGTTTGGTTTAAGCAGGAAAAAGCATTTCTGGCAGAGGAAACCGCTTGAGCAAATGCTCTAAGGCAGAAAGCATGTGCAGAGAACTGCAGCTCAACCGTCTGTCTGGGTAGAACTGGGTAAAGAAGGATTAAAGCAGGTCAACCCTTGGGTCATCCGCAGGTCCAGATGGTGGAGGCCAGCTTCAGGAGCGCGGCCTTCACTCCAAAGGCAAAGCAGCGTTCCTGGAGGTTTCTGAGGAAGGAGGAACGTGCTGGAGGTTAACAGCACAGCTACATGGCCAGGCCAGTCACAGCCCTCTCCCCACATGCACTGTCTCAGAAGGTCCTCTAAAGCGATTTCTTTACTCATTTGCTGTGTAGTCCCGCCACGGAAGTAAGAGAAAAGAGGGCATAGGCTGGCCTGTAGCTGGGAATTTCCGCAGGTGCAGTTATGAGTATCTCCCTTTGGAAACGGAGCAGGGTTGTGTTGAGAAAGTTTCCGTCTTGGTTTAAAATGGACATAGAAGCAGAGGGACTTTCACACAGTCGGCCTGACCTAGCCATGGAAGTGTTATTTGGGGTTGCTCCACGTTTAGGTAAATTGGCACCTACAGTAGATTAGGTCCCCATTCTTCTGAGAGCTGTGCATGACGACCCCCATTCTGAGGTAGCAGCCTGGGGAGGGCACCCATCGGGGCTGACCTGCTTCTGGTAGACAGGAAGGGGGAGGGAGGGCTGAGTTGCCTCAAGGGACCGTGCTGCTTTCTTAGATGCTGTCCAAACCCCAATCAAAGATGGACAACAGGGCCGTGTGGCATTCTGAGATCCTTTCCATGGGCAGTCACTGCCTTCCCAAGGGAAAACCTGTAATTCTGCGGCAGTCAGCCAAGACCAGGGCGAGGAAAAGGGGGGGATGCTGATGCTGTAATTTTTTCCTTCCTTTCCTTTTATATTCATGACCTTCAATAAACCACCTCTCTTCTGTTATGATGGTGTTGGTCCTATGGGTGGGCTTTGATAAGCTATATCCTCTGGCCCAAATGTCCTTAGCTAAATCACCAGCCACATAGAGCCTCACAAATCTTACTAAGGAAGTAGCCTAGGAGTTACAACAATCCTTGCTTTGTAGATAAGGATGCAGCAGCCAGCTAAGGGGAAGTACAGAGGCCAAGGTCTTGGCTGGAAAAATGCTAGAACCCTGGGCTCAAATATATGAGATCTGCGCTTGAGGGGAGGACTGAAGGCAGCAGGACGGAGGCCTGGGTGCATGAAGCCCCCATCCCCCTTCCTCCTGACCAGAGCCTGTGGGGGTGAGCTGAGTGTGCACACACCAGGCACGCAGGGAAACAAAGCAGGACCACAGCCACGGTGGGGGTGGGGTGTCAAGAGAGGAAGGAGAGAAAACACCCAGACTGACCTACCCACAGAGGGCATCGACAGTCTGCCCCCACCTCCCCACACTGGGAGTTCATGAGCACAATTTCACCCTAACCCTGATCCTCTTCAGAGTAGAAGGAAAGGGGTCAGGACAGTGCAGTGGTTAGAACTATAGGCTTGGGAGACCCAGGGACAGGGCTTCAAATCATGAAGTCTCCCAGTGGCCTCTGCTCCTAGAGCTGAGCACCCAACAGGGTAGCCACTAGCTGCCTGAGACTATTTCAATGCACGTTAACTAAAATGAAATAAAATGAAAAATTCAGCCACTCAGTCATACTAGCTGCATTTCATATGCATCTGTAGCCAGTGGCTACCCTGTTAGACAGTGTATAAGAATTCTATCATCACAGAACGTTCTACTGATCAGTGATGCTCTAGAGCAATTTGCCAAAGCTTTCCAAGTCTCGGTTTCCTCATCTGTAACATGGGCATGATAATAGAAGCTACCTCCCGGGGGGCGGGGGTTAAATGTGATAACACAATCAATACAGGGCCTGGTACACACAAAACCTGTAGTAAATGCTAACTAGTCATGTTATTTTTATCTGCCATCAGAACTAAGTTTATTTGCTTCATGGGTGAGTATTTCCATCATCTGAAATCACCTGTTGCTTCTAACATTCTTAGGTAGATTACGGACGCTCACTAAAGGCTGCTGGCCTTGTGTGAGCTCTGTCACTTTACTTGCCACATATTCATCTTTCCATCTGTAAAATGGAAATATTACTACCTGAGATGTTCCTCTGCAAGGAGTGTATATGGTGCGATGTAGCTCAAGTAATGGAAGAGATGTGAAAGGGTTTGGGAAAAAAAGTTATCTGGCACTCTCCAAACACAAGAAACTGTTTAGAGAGATGTAGCACTTGGCAACCAGGTGGTACTCAAATGCTTGTGTGATGGATGTGGGCAGCATCAAGAATGCTTAACTTCGGTTAAGCACACTTCTCACACTCCCCAGCCACCTGCCCCAATACACACACACCTTTCGGGAGTGTAACTGTGGTCTCCGGAGTCATTCAGTGGAGTAGGGTGGAATGGGAGGGACCCAGAGCTGGGGTCGGGCTGCCAGCGGGAGTGAGGACAGACCCTGCTCCGCCAAACCTGGGAAACTACATCCCTAGTTGCCCCTGTTCCCAGGGTTCCCAACCAGAAATTGAGATCTGTGGGCTCTCTAAAGCATGCTCTGTTGGCAGGGCATCCCAAAAGGGCATGGGGCAGCCAGCCCTGGTTACCAAGGGGGTCATGAGGAGCGGAAAAGGGGGGTGGTTCCACGAGGCCTCTTCCCACAAGACGCTACACACTCCCTCCCTCAACCCGCTCCCCCTACCCACACCACACTGCCAGACACCCTTCTGTTGCCCCACCCACTCACTCCCTACAGACTCCAGCCCTGGGACCCCTCCCTTGCCAAATGTCTGTACCACCCACTGGTTCTGTCCACTCCTACTGCTCTCTGGGTCCATTGGCCCCTGTCCAGCTGCTCTGGACCAAACAGTGCCTTGTAGGGTAAGAAAATCTGCTTCCTCCATGCCGGCTGAGTCTAGACTCACGTGCCTGCCCCTCAAGCCCTGAGGCCCTCCAGCCAGCTTGACTTACAGGAGCTGTCCTCTGGCTGCAATGCCTGCTGAAACTGACTCATGGGATGAAGCTTTCTGGCTCCCCAGGGTGGAGGAGGCACAGAGATGATGTGATGGGCTGAGGACCCAGGGACTGGGAAATATGGAGGGTCTGAGGGCCTGGCAAGGGCAGGGGAGGAGTTCCCAAGGCACAGACAGTCTGAAGAAAGGGTAGAAAAGGAAAAGGCAGCTTCCCTGGAGCCCCGTGGAAGCCCACACTCCTGTGCACAACATCACCCCTTAATAACGCTAACAACCAACATTTGTCTACAGCTTTACAGTTCATAAAGCTCGTTCACACATTTGCTTTCATCGTGAGGATGGTATAATTATCTCTGGTTTACAAATGAGGAAACTGAAGTGCAGGGAGGTTCAGCGTGGTGAACACAGAACTCCCAGTCAAGTGCTGACAACTGCCTTGCCCCAAGCCTCCTTCCCAACCTTAAAAGGCTCCCAAATGGCCCTGAGCCAGTACTGGGGCAATCGCCTCCCCGGCAACCCCCTGCCAAATCTTAGCCCAAGCCAGGTATTGACTCAAGTCCTGGGGTCAGATCTGGGCCCCCTAAGGGGAGCTGGGAGCTGAGTCAGAAGCCAGATCCCAGAGGTGATGGAAGGACGGAAGCATGCAGTGGAGGGACGGGTATGATTCAGTGTGGCGGGAGGGGCAAAGAGAAGGAGAAACCCTAATACCCGGGCTCCTGGGAGGGATACGTAAGCTAAAGATGACGACTTGCAGGTCTGCAAAGTCAGGCAGGTGCAACTGAAAGGATCTAATGCAGGATGGGAACTCAGGTCAGATACCAGCAAGAACTCCCTAATCATGAAGGTACTGAGGCCCCAGGACCACAGCAAAACGAGCTCTGTTATCTTGTCTCCTGCAGCACTGAGTGAAAGAAAGGGACAGAACACTGTGTGCTGTTCCCCTCCAGGCATGCCCAGCCCCTCCCTCTGCCGGTCTAATTCCCAGGCTCCTTCGGGGCTCTGAGGGCTCTCAGTCCAGCATCCCACAACACTGGCTGATCACTTGGCTGTTCTAGGCACCAGGTTCATCTGCCTTGCATCCAACCCAGGTCGTTTGATCTAGGCTGCTTACCCAATGGTGATATCCTTGAGGTTTGAGTCTGCGACCTTGCCTTCTGTTAACACCCCCTTACCCAGCCTCACCTCCCCATACCACCATTGCTCAGCATCTGTACTTTGTCCAGCCCAGCAACCTGAATGACTTAAACTGGCCATGGACACTGACACCAGACCAGTCCAGCCCTGAATCAGAAAGAAACTGGGCTTAAACCCAAAGAGAGTAGTATGACACCAAGAGAGTACTTTCATAAAAATAGAAAACAAGGCAGCCTCGGCCACTGCCATCTCCTGAGAGGTGCTCTCAGCTGCACCTTCTTTAGGGCTCTGGGTACAGCAGAAGGAGCAAGGGAGCCGAGGAGGGTTGTGGCCCTTAAAATCATCTTTTTACTGGGTTTAAGAGGGTGCTGTTCTAGAGAAGAAATGACCTCAGAAGACTCCTAAAGGCTTTTAAGCCCTTTGAGCTGGGAGATTCTTCTTCTCTAAGACTGCAGGATAATTTGTTTTCCCCACAGGATCCTGTTGAGGGAAATGCCACAGAAGGATGGATATCTAAAGACAAATTTCAATGACTTCATGAGTTGGCCAGCCTCATGTGTCCCTTGGGAATTTGGCCCCTGCCCTGAGGCCAGGGACATTTAAAATGCTTCCCCCAGAGCAGCCAACACACCAGAACAGACTGTGCACACTGGTTGAGAGCCCAAGCTCCAGGCTGGGAGCGGGAAGGGTCACTGCTCACCTCACCCAGCCCTGGGGCCCACGGGGTCCCTACCAGGTTTCACAGCCAGCGTGGCAGCACAGCTGGCCTGGCCCAGCTCGTTGGTGGCAGTAGCTGTATAGCTGCCGGCGTCAGCCGCCCGGGCCTCCCGGAGCAGCAGGGTGTGACGCTCGCCTTCAGCCCGGATGAGAAGGCGGCCATCACTGCGCAGCGAGGACCCATCCTTCTGCCAGGACACTGTGGGGAAGCAGCGGGGTGACCAAGTTGCCATGGCCCACAGGCTCACTGGGGCAAATCTCCCCCTACCCCGCACAGAGCTCGTAGCACTCCTCTCCCCACCCTAGGGAATCCCGAGGACTCCCCCTCAATCACAAAAGCCCAGCCTGCCCTCTCCTCTCGCAGGGAATTCTGGGAAAGCTCCCTAACACACACAAAGGAGTCCAGACAGCCTCTGGAAGCAAATGATCTCCCTTCTTTCCCTACCCTCTCCTCCAAGGACTGGGGTGGCGGCAGGGAGGGAGGAACCTTCCCCTCTCTGTCTCAATCTTCTCCAGGCCTGGAGCTTACCTTGGGGTGGGGGGTTGGCAGTGACGATACACTTGAGCAGCACGTCCACCCCTGGGGCCACCACCGCATTCTGCAGGGGGATCTCAAACACGGGGGCCTCTAGGGGCTCTTCTCCAGCAGACACATAGGAGTCATCAGAAGACTCTGTTGGAGACACAGGTGACAGGGTAAGGGACGTGGTCCCTGTGGGCATGAAGCACGGGGAGAGGGGGCAAACCCAACAGAGGGGCTTCTAAAAGGCAAGGCTTGGGGAGGGAAGGGTGTCTCCCCTGAATATCCTGAGACAGGGAAAAAAGGAAGACAGAATAGTGTTCTTAGGCAGGACAGAGTGGCCGGGAATCTATGATAGTTTGGCTGCTCCTCAGTTTCAGCCACAGTTAGAGTGTTGGTTTCTGGAGGAAGACAGGGACTGTGCTGTGTATGTCTCTACACAAAGTGGTCATGAGGGGTGGTAGATCACGCCCCGTGCAAGGTGCTTTCAGGGGGCACGTTACAAGCTTCCAAACAAACAGAGGACAAGCCAGTGGTATGCAAGCTTTAAACAATAATAGTGTCAAAGGGCAATACATGATGCACTGTCAAATTAGTGATGCCACTGGATTCAAAAGAGGGAGCAGCAGGTGCTTCTGGCAGCCATCTGAGAGGCCTCATGAAGATCAGCTTTGACTGTGTCCATTCACCAAGCAGTAATACTGCACTTACTGCTTACTCTGTATGGATACCAGGGATACAACAGGAAAAAGATACAGTCTCTGCTTACAGGAAGCTTGTACACACAAGGAGATCAGAAAACTCCACTGTCATGGCTCTCTCTGGGTATTTTCTAAGTCTGACATTTTATAAGCTAGATAAAGCACAGTCTATGAAGCCAAAAGAGCAGTGAGGATCTCAATTATGCTATTTTCTAGCTACAGAACCTTGGGCAAATTGGATAATCTCTCTGCGCCCCAGTTTTATCTGTTAGATGGAGCTGATAAATAACACCCAACATCTTGCAGAGCTGGCATACAGATTAAAATAAAGTAACATCTCTAAGTGCCTAGTTAATGCAATGCCTGAGACATGGCTGTGGGTATGCAAAAATGTGACTAGCAGGATGATGAACAGGTGCTCAATCATCTCTAAAGATTTTGAGGCAGTAATACTAAAATGAAAAATAGTGTGATGAAAATAAAAATACTGGGTGGTAAGTGCAATAAAAGGGACACTGACAGGGCGTCCTGGGAGCAGTGCGTAGAGGTATTTGGCCTGGGGGAGCCAGCAGGGGTGGGAGTGAGTCAAAAATGGCTTCCTCTGTCTTACTCCAGGAGTGGCCCCAAGTTGATGTTCAGGATAAGAAGAGTTAAGGGCAGGGGCATTCGACCTATTGGTCACCACCCACGGGAAGACTGAGAGACACAGGCTAGCATGTGACCAATCAGCTCAGCCATGCAGGGACTCAAGGATGGGAGAGGGGAGGCTAGAAGGGAGGCTGGGTCAGCTCTTAGTAGCCATAAGGGGTCACAGGATGGTGCCGAGATGGGAAGGTCAGTGTTGAGAGTTGGCTGGCCCAAAGCTTGCCTGTAACAGGTACCTGACCAATTATTTATTGAGATGGACTTCGGTCTCTTCCCCCACAGATGGGTGGGGTGTAGAGGGGCTCCTTAGGTTTCCATCAGTATCTCTCCCCAGCGTTAGGTCATAGACCCAACAGCCCAGTAGGCTACTAGACCCAGGGGGCCTATGGTAGGCACTGGGCACTGGGTCTCTGCTCACACCTCTGCTCCATCCAGCCTCCATCAAAGCACACTCACACTGTGCCTTACTAGCAGGCAGGTTCTAGAACAAGGGACCTTCACAATCCTTCACTCAAATTCAACCTGCTTCCACACTTCCCCGGGGGAAGCCACACCCTCCCTACTGCCTAGCCTCTTCCCAGACGTGCTCCCATCCAGGTCTCAGCACCTTCTCTACTCTTCCCGAGGCCTTACCGAGCTCAGGTGAGGTGGGCCGGGCCCGGCGACCTCTGCCCTGGCTGCGGGCCCCACGGCGGTCCCAGGCCCCCCAAGGACCGTCCTCCTCTGGCCCTCTGCGCAGCCTCTTCTCGGCTTCAGGTCCCACCCTGTTCTTTTCCAAGGTCTGGGGCACAGCAGCGCCCTCCTGGCCCGGCGTGGCCCAGGGCAGGAAGCGCACGGCCTGCGGCGGGGGCTCCCGCTTCCGACCTGGCGGGGCTCTCGTCCTGGTCTCGGGGGGATCGGCGCCGGGGGGCGGTACGGGGCTCCGGCACTCCTGGATGGCTCTGCTTCGGGTCAGCGGGAACTGGTCCCGGCGCCTAACCTCTTGCTGTGGACCTTCCGCCGGCTCCGTCCTGCCTGCTGGCCCGCGGCTCCGAGGCCTCCCTGGCTCATCCCCGGGCTTCCCCGCGACGCTCGGAGGGGGCGGCTGGGCGGCATCGGGGCTCAAGGCCCGCGGGGTCTTGGGGGTGGAGGGCTGAGAGAAGAGCGGGGGCTCGCCGGGCTCTCGAGGGGATGGGGCGCGCTGCAAAGTGGCGCGCAGGGACTCGTGCGAGCGCACCAGCTCCTCCCGCGACGTGGAGCGGCGGATGCGGCCCAGCTCCTGGGCGAAGCGCAGCTCAAGGTCGGAGGCTGGGCTGCGCTGCCGCGTGCGCTCGTCTAGCGAGGCCGCCTTCTGCTGGAACAAGCGGCGCCGCTCGGCCACGCTGCCCGCCGGCGCCCGCAGCTCCTCCTGCGAGGCCCCCGGCGTGCCCCACTGCCCGCCGCCCTCGGACTTGGGCTGCTCCAGCGAGCGGGCCTTGCGCAGGGGCACCCAGGGCCGCAGGGGCGCCGGCGGCGAGTCGCTGCGCTCCAGGCTGCGCCGGCGCTCCTCGAAGAACTGCAGCTTGTCCAGGATGCGGGAGCCGGCGCGCACCAGCCTCGGCGAGCGGCCCAGCGCCGACTGGCGGCCCGAGGCCTCGCTCAGGGGCGTCTGGGGCCGGGACTCCGCCGTGCCCGTTAGCGAGGGCCCCGACGACTTAGACTTTTTCCCTCGCTTGTCTTCGGTGGTGACGTCCTCGGGCGGCACCGGCTCGCGAGTGCGCCGGTGGGGCGGCGTGGGGATGGCCGTGGGCTGGGCGCTAGGTCCCGGCGGAGGCCGCTTACCCACCCGAGGGGACGGTGGGGGCAACAGCGCGGATTTGGAGGGAGGCGGCAGGGCCGGGCGACGAGGGGCTTCGCTGGCCGGCTGAGGCTGAAGGTCAAGCTCCTCCCTATGCAGTCCACTCTGAGGGACGCTGCTGCAGAACCGAGACGAAGAGGGGTAGAAGATTCAGGGGGGCTCCTCTCCTAGACCTTCAGCTCGCGACAGGCATCGGCGGTGGGCATGCTGGGAAGGCTTGAGTGTGACATGGGCCAGACCCTTCTCCCCCTCCCCACTAAGAGGAAGGCACAGCCAGAGCAGGTACTGGGGAGAGGCTGGCGGCTCTGGCACCGGAAGATTGGGCTGGTGGCTGGGTCCAGGTACAGACTCAGTCCCAGGGGCTCAGGCCAGCCCCCTCCCCCCAGCCCCGGAAGCTAGGAAACAGCAGGAACAGAACTGAGTGGTGGGAGAGAAAAGAATGAGGCTTAGGACCTGAAGGATGAAGTGGTGAGGGAAGGCGGGAGGATTGGATGGGGAGGGGCCCTCTCAGGAATGCAGCCTCCCACTCATTCCTGCCCCCAGCTGGCCCCTACAGCCCTGCCCATCCTCAGCAGGACATGCCCTGTTCACTGTGGCCCCCAGAAGAACAGGCACATGCCTTCCAGGAGCAATGCCCTTATCCTTGGGCTTGCCTAGCACCTCCTCAGACCTGAGCCCCTCACCAGTGCTGCCAGGATGCAGCAGGTGGCAGCCCGAGTCCCTGGGGTGGGAAACGAGGACACCCAGTTTCCTGTTCCCTTTGATCAGTCTGCCCCTAGTACAGGCCTTTGAATTTGTCTCGCCCCTGGGAAAGTTACCTTGAGTCCTTGGAAACCCCCCTGAGAAACACAGAGCTCCTCAAAGGAGTAGGCTCAGAAATAACTCAGCTCAGAAATAACTTCTGCGTGGGCCTGGACGGCGGGTACGGGAAAGGAGGAGGAAGGTGCTGGTCAGCCCAGAGTGCCCCCTTGCCTCCAAAGCTTTGATGCCTATGAGCTGGGCCTCAGCTTCCCCCATCCAGGCCCTTGGTGGTGGGGGGTTCACATCAAATATAGAGGTTAGCAAGAAAAGGAATCAGAGACGTTAGCATCGTACCTGACACATTAGAGGGAGCTTAATAAAAGCTTATGAAATGGCTCGTTGAGTACTTATTGTGTGCCAGGCATGTGCTGAAAGCTTATTGAGTCATTTAATCCTTACGACAATCCTCTGAGGTAGGAACTGTTATTCTCTCCATTTCCAGATGAAGAAACTGAGGCTTAAAGAGGTGAAGTGCCTTACCAAGGTAACACAGCTAGGAAATGGTTGGTGCTAGGACTGAAACCCAGGTAGTCTGGCTTCTGAGCCCTTGTTCCCTCCAAAATGTCTGGGATTCTGGAGGTACAGAAGGGAGGAGAAATGGTAGGGTACCAGCCACAAGCAGAAGTTCTAGGGGTGCCTAAGTCTCAGGATATTTTAGACTACCTGGGTCAGCCACCCACACTGCAAACCTCACCTCTGACTGGGGGGTAGAGGAGGAGGGAAGATGCAATCCAGAGTGCCCTGAGGGAGCAGAACCTCGGGCAGCCACCTGCAGGGAGGCAGAGTCTACTCTAGGGGAGGGACAACAGTCCCCTAGGAATGGCCTCTGGGAACTGGGTGAGGCATGGAGAGAAATTGGAGACAGCAGAGGAGGCCTCTTGCCGGCAGTTTCAAGCTCCAGGCCAGCCTCTGTACCACAGACATTGCTGAGGAAATGGGTTCCTCGGAAGTTGCCATAGCAACTCTAGGCTCCGGCTGGGGCTTGGCAAAGAAAGGCAGGGAAGGAAAAGGCAAGTCCAGGGCACGGGAGCGCCTGGCTAATGCCAACCAGATAAGACAAGGGAGCCTCCCCTGCGTCTGCCTTGGACCTCTCCCCTGTCTACCACTAGCCACCTCAGCCAACATCAAAAAGGCTTCCCCACACCAGGCCCCTTTTTCCTCTTCCGTGATGGTACCTCCCCCACACACACATACCTATCACCAATCAGGCCCCCCTCAGCTCCCCAAATGCCCCCCAATACCTCTTTCATCAGCCACTCCCCTCTTCTGCTATAGCACTCCCTCTTGTATCCGCCAGCCCCAAACCTCCAAAAATGGCTCCAATGGCTCACTCCAACACCTCCGCTCCTCACCACCCCCTACCAGGACAACCTTCAACCCCACCCTCGGGCGTTTCCCCCCAAATCCTCACGTGCCCCCACCTCCACCACTCCAAGCCCTCTACCTCCACCCGAGTCCCCTGTCCCCATCCCACCCGGCCCCAGTCCCCTGATACTTCACATCCCCCTGCTTTCCCAGGCCCCTGGCCCCATCTACCCCCTGACCACCTTGCTCTCTTCTGTCTCCTGGTTGTGCTCTTGCTCCCTCCTGCTCTCCCGGGAGCTGCCGTGTGGAACGGTTCCGTTCCTCCCAGAAAAAGGCCCACATGGGAACAGGAATGTGCAGAGAGATGAAAAGGCAGCAGCTGCTGAGACAGCAGGCACGGAGGGGGCTCCCGAGGGGGGGGGATCCTGGGGACAACTGGAGCCTGAATGGGTGAGGCAGTAGAGGGCCCCCGGGAGAGTGGAGATCTTGGAGGAGACAGGAAGGGAGAGAGGGGTCCACGAGACCATCGAGATGGCACAGTAAGCCAGGACAGGTGGGAGCAGGAGGATGTAGGTGGTGATGGCACAGGAGGAGAATGGAGCCATGTGGGAGATAGAGTGGGTAGCTGGGGCCAGGAGTGGAAGCAGTTGGGGGTGGAGAAGTGCACAGAGAGATGGATGATGCTGGGGACATGGAGGGTAGAGGCTGATGAGCGGTGAGGGGCAGTGCAGGACAGCATGGTGAGGTAGGACAGAGTGGGCCCAGGTGAGGCCATTACTTACACGTGGATTGAGAGCGCCCGTCCTCTGTACAGGCTGAATGCGCTGCCGTACAGGTCACTGGCCACCGAAAGGCTATCCTCTGACCCCCAGCTTGCGCCCACCAGATTAGCTCGAGACGCCCGCACCAGCGGCTCCACCCCCAGGTGCCGTGGCCCGGCCCCGGTTGCCTGTGCTTGCCTTGGGCTGCCCGGGAGGTGGCAGGTGCCACCCCTGCTGCCCGCTTCCTGCTCCAGGACGGTCTGCCCGCTGCCCCACCAGCTCACTTGCTCCTCTGAGGTGCCTGTCACGGAGGTCGGGGGTGTGTCCAAGGAGGTGCCCACCAGGGTGTCAGAGCCCCCTAGAGAAAGGAGCACAGTGAAGCTCGGCAGCTCTTGGGGACAGCTCTCTTGCTGGCTCTGTGAGCGCCCCAGAGAGCTCACCCGTGGGGGTGCTGAAGGCCCCGTCATCCCGAAGCTCCAGGCGCTGGGTCCCCTGCACATCGCTGATGTCATCCTCACCCGTCTCGGAGTCTGAAGAAGAAGGGGTCTGTGTGGGCAGGACTCTCCTCCCTCTGACGCCAACGCTTCCCTCTGTCACCTCCTGCCTCCCCCACAGCAGGCTCCATATCGTCACTGGGAAAGCTTCCAGAACCTAGCTTCTCCCCCTCTTTTGCTCCCCACATCCCTCTGCCTATCCTGGGAGGCTCAGGGTAACCCCTCCCATGCTGGTCCCCTGGCTCCATCTCTGGGCCCTTGGCTCCTCACCCCTGCCTCCTTGGTAGTGCCCCCAAAGCTACCTAGAGTACACCCTCCCAGCCACTTAATGGATGGCAGGGCCGCAGCCCCTCTCCATCCTCCCCCATCGGTGACAGCTTGCGTTCCTGAGCAGCCCCCAAAATCACAAGGTCCTAGGTGCCAAGGCCCTAAGTGCTGGGTCCCAGTACCCCAGGAACAAAGGGGAGTCACCTCAGAGTCGTACTATCAGGGCACTCGACCAACCGCAGGACCAACCTGTCCTCCACCCCAAACCAGCTGGAACACATCCGGGTGCAGCTGAGGCAGGGTGAGGAGAGGCCAGGTCGGGCAGGGAAGTGGGGGAGTGGAGGGCTAGGGCAGGAGCCAGTTTCCTACCGTAACTTTGCTTTCTGCAGGAGCGGAAAACTTCGCTTCCATAGGAGCAGCAGGAGAGAGACATGGACAGGCTGTTATCAGAGCGTTTGTGGGGTAGGGCATTGTGGGCAGGCAGGACAGAGGGGCCATGAGGCTACCCAGTGCCCAGAGATGCCCTGTGGGGATGGGAGCAAGGGGAGGGAGACACCTGGGATGGGCAAAGCATCTCATTCTCTGCCTGCCTGCAGTCTCGGCTGGGCCCAGCTTTGGGCAGCCCATGTGCTTTGGCAGATTATTCCAACTACCCCAGTGATTCTGGGCCCTTGGCAATTTCATTGGTGCTCCCACTGGCCACACACACACACACACACACACACCACTACGTGTACTCAGCCCAGCCATAGCCCCATTAGGGGCCAGGCCCACCCTATAACAACATTTGCAACCTCTCCTTACAACAAACCTCCCTATCTGTTCTGCACCATGATGTGACAAGCACCCTATTTCTGATCCCTTTCTTCTACTGCTGAATGGTCCTCAAAAATGCCCAGTGGTCAGGCTAGGAACAAAGTTTTCTGGGCCTATTTTTTAACTTTCCCAGATTCTACCAGGTTCTGTGCCTCAGTTTCTCTTAATGCCATGACAAGCAGGAGCCATGTACGGGTTGCTGAAGCATGCACTGAACTCATTCCCACCTGGCCCCACAGATGGAGAACAGTAAGCCCAGGCCCACGATGGGGTGTGCCAGTTGCCCCCCACCCCCATTGCTAGGTCCTCCCTCGGCTGCACGATACAAGGAGCCTTCTTGGGTGGGTAGTTGGGTGGGTGGGCGAATGTGGACATGGGGGGGGGGTCCTGCATCTCATGGGCTGTCTTCAAGGCCTGGTGCCTCACAAAGGGACATGGACTAAGAAGAGGAGTGCACGTGGGCTAGAGCACGGAGCCCACGCTCCACGCACCATGGGTGAGACGGCCAAAGGCCCGGTGGGAATGGCCGGTTTTCTGAAAGAGAAAAGCCAGAATGAGTTGTTGAGAGGAAGGCTTGCTCTTGATGCTCTAACGTCCTTATATCTTTGTCCAAACCTCTATATCAAACAGAAACTCATTCCAGGGGCCAGTGAGGGTGGGGAGAGTAGAAGAGACCCCGGGCAGCTAGCTTCTCCTACAGGGAATTTCTCCATTCTTCCTTTCCTGTCAGCCCTCCCAGCTGGAGCTCCAGCTTGGCTCTGGCAAGGAGCAGGGAGAGAGGAGCAAGGGTCAAATACTGAGACTTGTGACGGACAGAGGACTGGGGACCTGAGCGACACTCCCAGAGATAGAGACTGACTGATGTGAAGGAAGAGATGGGGGTGCTTGGATGGCTGGGAGATGGAGGGATAAGGACATAGATTTCTGCTGAGAGAAGGACAGGTACTTGGGATAGGTGTCAACAGGGCGGCGAGCGTGATGAGGGGGCGGAAGGCAAAGTCCCCCAAAGGGCCGTAGCCTCGTGAAGGCAGGAAGGAGGCCCGGGTCCGCGGAGGACAGGGCTTGCGGAATGCATTGAGCCCTGCGCGGATCCCTGCGCGGTGCTTTCACGAGCTCCGGAAGATGGAAGGCTCCAGAGTTGGGGGCTGGGGAGAGCCGGGCGGGGGCCCGGGGCTGGACAGAGGCGAGGGGTAGCACGGAAGCCTGTGGGCGCTCCATGCCGAAGGCCAGCACAGGGGCTTCCCAGGTGGTCGCGGGGATCGCGGGAGCTGGTGGGGGGGGGGTTCTGCCCTTGGGCGCGGGGAGGTGCCTGACGCAGCCCGGGAGCCCCCCGGAGCGCGCCCGGCCCGCGGCCTCGGCGGCCAGGGTGGGGCAGGCGCGGCTCCGGCGCCCCCTCCCCGGGCCCAGCTGCGGCGACCCGCCCTCCCTCCGGGGCGCCCAGCCAGTCCTGCCCCCTCCCGGCGCCGCCCGCCCCCGGAGCCCTCACCTGGAAACGCTTCTTCACCCACAGCTTCTTCATGGCGGGGGAGGGGGCCGGGCCGGCGGCCGGGCGAGGAGGGGACAGGCGGGGGCGGGGCGGAGTTGGAGGCGGGGCCGGGGGCGAGGCGGGGAGCGGGCGGGGGCCGGCGCCGGTGGCGGAAGGAGCCTTGGGGCTGCGGGAACCCGGGCGGCGGGAAGGCGGCGGCGGCGGCAGCCGAGGCGGCCAGAGCCTGCCCCTCCCCCGCCAGCCCTCGCCCCCTACCCCAACCCTGGCGCCCCTTCCCTCGCTTGCCCGCCTGCTTCCCCTGGGGCAGCGATCGTCCGCCTCGCAGCACCCCCCACCCCGCATCTGCCTCCCGGGCCCTAGGCACGTGGGGAAACTGAGGCACAGAAAGGGGTGCAGTGGCCCCTAGGAGAATTCGGGCCACTCTCATTGGCTGTCCAACGCGGCATCCACGCCACCCCCACCCGCCTCCCGTGGGGCTACTCTGGAAGGTCAGCTGCATCTCCACTTGCTCACTCCACAAACATGCACACTCGTCCGCCGTGCCAGGCCACAGGGCCATGGTGCTGGGTGGGGGACCCAGGTTATACACAGGGCAAAGGTCCTTGTAATGACATGAACCTAGAATACGAAACCCCCAGGCTACTCAGGAAAGCCAGAGAGGGTCCTCCAGTTGCCTGATGGTAGGCATTCTGTCTCTGCACTCTGGCGCGCGCGCGCGCACACACACACACACACACACACACACACACACAGCCAAGGTGCCCAGAGGTACCTCTGATATTCACAGATACAACCCACCTCACTCACAGGTAAGCACACTCGCCAAACTTTCTTTGTCCTCCTCCCATTCAGTACCGGCCACACTTTGCCTACACAAAACTCTACCCCTCCTCAACAATCATTACAACTAAGTTTCCTAACATTTATAAGTGCCAGGCACTTTATAAATGTTGCCTCATTGACAACAACACCATGAGCTTGAAACCCTTATGAACATGTAACTGACTCCATTTAACTGACAAGTGACTGAGGCTCAGAGAAGTCCTATTACATAGCTGAAGCCATACAGGTTCTGTATCCTTGTGTCCCCAGATCCAAATTCCCACCCCAACATGCACAAGTAGTGCCAATCCTAGTTTCTGAGATGTGACTTCTAAGTCATTATCATCAACACTGACAGCATGCTTAGCATGTACAGAGCAATGTGCTAAGTACCTTATATGAATAAACTCATTTAACCTGTGCACAAAGGCACAGAGAGGTTACCTGCCCAAGGTCACAGAGCCAATAATTGGGAGAGCCGGGATTCTAACCCAGGCACTGTTATTTTGTTACTGATCGCTATGCCATAAAGCCTCACGTGCTGATCGGTCAGTGGTTCCCCTAACTTTATTTCTTTAAAGCATAGGTCCAAAATAAATACAGAACCCACTGATGAGTTTTGTTCAGCCTGTGTAATATTTTAAGTGGGGCAAGTACACTCAAATTCAGCTGCTGACAACAGCACCTCACTCATTTTCAGTTTCTACTTGGCCCTTGAAGATATTTGAGTTTGTGGCCCCTTTATTTTAAAGTTCTAGGTCATGTCTTATACATTCTGGGTGCCTACAGGCAGTCTTGTTACCCACATCCCCAGAGGCAGAGGTTGCACCTACAGACACATGCAGACATGGGGACGTGCAACGAGAGGGTACACGTGTGTGTCCGTATCAGTTGCAGCTAGAGGACCCTGGGATGGGTGCTTTCCCTGCCCACCCCCAAACACACCCACTCACAGATGGGGGAGCTGAGTGAGGAGAGTGGGTAACTTGAGCGCCTGTTCTGCAGGAGAATCCGAGGGGCTGGCACATTCCGTAGCAAAAATAACCAATGGGCAGCGGGTGTGAGTGACGGGACAGCTGGGCCAAGGAGAGGCCCATGAGATTCTGTGTTCCTGCTCTGGGCCTGCACTGCTCACCCACACAGGGCTGGCCTAGAGCATGCTCTCAGGGTGGGCCTCCCCAAGCTGGTCCCAGAATGCCCCATTTTTCCTCCAAGGCTAGGCAGCTGGGCCCCCCTGCCATTTCCCCAAAATCAGACTTTCAATTTCTACACCACCAGCATCTCCCCTTGACTAGAGGAAACCCAGGTCATCATGCCATGCCTCATCTCACACGGAGACCTTCCTCTGAGCCAGACACCCACACCCCTCTTTTTCCTGCCTTGCTTCAGTTTTCTCTCTTCCTTCCTCTGCTTACTCTGCTCTGTATTTCTGACATACTATATAATTTTCACATATTTATTGTTTAATGCATATAATCTGTTTCCCTTTACTAGAATGTCATCTCTAGCAGGACAGGAATTTCAGTCCCCCACCCCAACTTATAAATCCCAAGCCCCTAGCACAGTGACAGCACACAGTGGGCATTCGGTACACATGGGAGGAGGTGACAGAGCTGCCGGTAGAGAGGATGAAGGGTGGTGGGGATGGGGACTGTAAATCTTCCTGGAGCAGCTCATTTTCCAACCTCCCTCCCTTCTCTGTCTTGACCCAGGCCCTTTTCCAGAAACAGCTGGAGAAGCGACCATCTCGCCTTCCACTCAGGATGTTCCTGGGAGGGCCTGCCTTGGCTTCAGGAGATTCTCCTGCATGGACCTTGGCTGACTTCATGGCCTCTCTGTTCTCCCCTCCCAGAGCTCCTCGCTGCTCCAGCTCTGGCCCCTCCTCCTCTCCCTGATTAGCACTTGGCATGAATGGATGGGGCCACTTTCCATACCCATTCCCAACTCCATACTCTTTTCCTCCTGGTTTTTCATGCAGACATTCCCCATGCCAGGTGAAAAAGACGGTAAGTATAGAATGCACACAGTTCCTGGTGTATTCCCCATATTTCCATCGCTAAATTGGCCATCTCTCCTCTCTAATCTCTCCTCTCCATGCCTTCAAGCCCCCTGCATGGTTCACTACCATCTGTTGACCTTTGGCTCTTCAAGTTGGCACCAGGGTCTTCCAGACCCTGGCTATGAAACTTCCAACTGCCAAACACAGTAAGCATCGTCAGTCTGCACCTTCTCTTGACTGTGCCCCCGCCTCCCTACACCCTGCCTTTCAGTGCAGGCCTCCCCCTGCAGCCACACCATGCCCCAAACTATGAGGGTGGCACTTGCTCTGGTCACTTGATTGGCACATGGCTCCTTAGCCCATGCAAGTGGGAGCCTGATGTTTTGAGAGAGAAGAATGCCTGCCTGTCTTGGAGACTGGGCCTGAAGATGACTTTGGGGATACTGATAGAAGGATGATTATGATGACAGATCCTTGCCTCAGTGTCCCCACACTTCTCTTTCTGAGGACAAGCACTGTGGACCTAGACCCAGAGACCAGGCTTTGAAATCTGCTTCTGCCACCTCACTAGTCATGTGACCTTAGGTAAATTCCCTCTTTGAATCCCAGTTTTTTTATACATATGATGGTCAGTAACCTGGGGCTTTAAAGATTAAATACAAAAATGAGACAGGGTGCTTTCCATTTTACAAGTATCCTGCATCTCTGCCGTCTTCACTATTCCTATTCTTTCCTCATTTCTACACCCCAAATCCTACCCTCCTATTTCCCATCCTCCAAACTCTCCAGCCTGCGGCCCACTTGCCTTTTCAAGGCCCCAGCCCCCTCTAGCCATGCCAGTATCCCTCTATCCTGAGTTAACATCCCAGGCTTCAGGAGTGCCAGGAACCTTAGCATCACCCGTCTTGCTGAGCCAGAGAGCAGTCCCAGCCAGGAAACTGCCTCCTTTCCTCTGCAGCCAGATCCTGGATGGGCTTCCTCGAGAACCCTGAAGTCCTCTTGCTGTTGATCCCAATCAAGAAATTTTTCCATGAATTATTCTGATACTGAGCTGCTTGCCTAGCTGCCCCGGACCAGGACCTGTCACTGGGCAGGGACTGGTGGGGGGCGGGCAAAAGGAGGAGGAGGAAGCCACACTCACCCAGTCCTCCAACATCACCAAAGCAGAGCCCCTCCCTTGCCAATCATGTAGGAGGGATGTAGTAGTTAAGCATGTGGTTCTTTGCAGTGGGACAGACTCAGGCTTCCATTGTGCCTTGCCACTTCCGATCAGTACAATCAAGATGCTTCATTTAATCCCTCTGGGTCTCAGTTTCCCAAGGGTTGCTGCAGGCCTTAAATGATATATCAAAGGATACGATAGCATATTGCCTGCCACATAGCAGCATAGTTCATACTATTATAAATTACAACTGAGAATGATTACCAATTAATTATAAAGCTGCTCTTGGGGCAAAGAGTTTACCAGTATGAAAAGCTCTCAAATGTGACTTGCTGCAGCCCAACCTTCTTCCTGTTTTAACATGACTGGCCCCCAATCCAGTCCCCCAGCACCCAGGGTCCTTCCCTTACCCCAGCCTTTCAAACATGCTGTTCCACCAGAGCAGCCTGGAGACTGTCCTCTTGGCCTCCGTCTAGGTATGTCCAGCCAGGGATCAGCTCTGCTGACCACACCATCCATATTACAGAGGGGCTAGGGGGCTCTGCCATCCTGTCACCCCACACTTTGGGGGACCAGGGCAGGCTAGGAGTTTCTCATCTTCAGAAAGGCCAGGGCTGGGCTACTCTCCATACAATGGACAGCTCCCCCTCCCTTTTTGCTCTCCTCTGTCTAGAACTTAAGTGGTAAAATGCCCCCAGAGTCCAAACCAAGGGAATGGGTGCTTAGTTTTAGGATGGCCATAACTAGTTGTTTGTCTTTTGGTGGATCTCCCTCTGCTCTGGACCACGGTGTCCTGACCTGTCAAAGACAGTGTGTGGACCTGCACTTCTCTGTGGTCCTTTCCAGCTCTAAACAGACATGATGACACCATACTCCTTCTCGTGGCTTCCTCCCCCTGCCCTAAAATCTCTTTCCTCCAAGTTGTATTCTCATCAATTTATCTATTGTGCCCTTTGATTTATGTTCTGTTTCCAGTCCCCTTTGCTTCTGAGGGCACCAGAGAGAAGATTCCTCAAGAAGTCCAGTCCTTCCCCAGCTCAGAGCTCAGCCCCATGCCCTGACCCAAGGCCGGGAAAGTCTGTACCTGGTTAGGTATGAGGCCAACTAAGAGAAGCCAGCCTTGGCCCTCTCTATCACTGAAGAGGAAGGTGAGCAGGGCAGGGCTAGGGAGAAAGTGGAGATGCTGACACAGGGAGGCTGAGCTCCTGCTCCATCTTCTGATATGGCTGCACCTGGGGCTTTCTTACCCCTCCAGCTGCTGAGTTCCTTCATGCCTGCGTCTCCTCCTCAGCCTCCAGGGATGTACCCCGTACATGAGGCTACCCGGCTGTAGTGAGAATTCCCTCTTGAAAATGCCCAGGAAAGACTCAGTGACCTCCCGCTCTTTGCCATCTACCCCAGCTGCAGCCTACTTCCTTGGAATTCTATTTTTTAAGACTCAGTCTGCTGAGGTTCTGTCTTGAGCCTAGAGAAGAACTGGCTTAGGGGCTGAGGGAGTCAAAAAGGAAGCCCAAACACTGACCCAAGGAGACTCAGCCCTGGCCTGCACCCATAGCAGCCTCAGCAGGACCTTGAGCCCCAGGCCCAGTCTCATGCCCCACCCTTCTGCCTCAGACCATCATTTACCCTTTCACATGCAAGCTTGGTACTCTACTCTGTAGGCAGGGGCCCATGCACCAGCCTGAGCATCCCCCTTCCATGCCTTCTGAACCTTCAGGTAGGCATGGCCCAGGCACTTTCCATGCAAACTCCACAAATCCTGTCCCTCATCTGCTGTTACCACCAGACCCCTGCCCAGCCCGCACGTGCACACACACATGCTTGTGTGTGGATTCTCAACCTCTCACCTCCATACACGCCTGGGAGCCCACAGTCCTAGCTCTATGCCTGATGCTCTGCACCCTGTTCATATTTATCCACTGACTGGCCTCTTCCAACCAGCCTGCTGCTGACCACACCAACCTACCCCAGCAATGGATTGCAAGGACTTCTGACCCATCCCCTCAGCATTGCCACCAGACCAGAGGAGCCAGCCCCCTCCTTCAGACATGCACTCGCCTGTAAGGGACTAATCAGGAATCTTAAGTCTGAATTATTGGAGCAGATGAATACAATTTCCCCAAGAGGCCTCTCTTGATAGGGAAACTAGGAGGGCTCACACTACCCAATACCCAGAGAGGCCTGAGTGGCCTGCTTACCAAATGCTGACCCTTGACCTCTGACATTCCTATAGGGAGCCTCTCTACCTTGACACCTCTTTCCCTGCACTTTCCTCTTGAAGGGCACTTCTGAGTCAGCACAGCTGAGAAGCCAGAGCATCTGGGAAGAAGACTGGATGAACAGGTACCTCCCCAGTGTGGCCCAGGCCACTCTTCTCTACCTCTGAGCCCCCTCCCCGCCAGGCTTGGCCTCCACCTCCCCATTACCTCCGACCTCCAGCACTGTGAGAACAGCCTCGCAGGAGGCCTGGCCCCGATCATTCTGGGCCCTGCAGCTGTACACGCCGGCATCCTGCACCCCGCAGCTCCGCAGCCACAGGCAGCTGGGCTCAGGGGCCGGCGGGGGCAGGAGCTGCCCATCCCGGAACCAGCTGAGGCGGGGCTGGGGCGTCCCGCGCACCACCACCAGCAGTCGCACGTCGCTGCCCGCAGACACCGCCGCGTCCTTCAGGGGCCGCAGGAAGACCGGCGCCCCGGCCACCGCCCCTCCGCCGGCCCCCACTTTGGCCCTCTTCGGGGGCACCCCGGGACTCGGGGGTGCCCTCGTGCCCGTGTCCTCTCCTCGCGTGCCCCGGGCTTTCTGCATGGCCTCTACGAGTTGGGCTGGGGGGACGCTGGAACTGGACGGCCACGGGGGGCACCCGGGGGATGTTGCCCTGGGAGATGAGTCCTGGGGGGCCGGCGCCCTGCCTTCCTGCTGCCCGCCCGCCTTCGGCCTGTGCTACCCAGAAGGTCACCAGGGCGGCCGGTGGTTGCGCCTCGGGGGCTATTTTTAGGCCCCCCGGCTCGGGTTGCGAGGGAGCTGTGGAGGGAGGCGGCAGCAGAGGAGGGGACTTGGACACCACTCGGCTCCTTCTCCCCCCTCTAAGAGCCCCCATCGCCCTCCTTGGCCTAAATGGGTCCCTAAGGACTTGTTCCAAGCCCCCTACCCTGAGGTGTGCCCCGCCTCCCAGCCACCCACTTGGGGAGTCAGGTTACCCTTGGGCTCAATCCCATTTCCCTTCCTCCCTCCTCTCAGGCCCTGATTCCCAGCCCCACGTGGCTCTGGGAGAGGGAGAGGAGGTCCTGGGTGAGATATCAGACAGGCCGATGAGCAGGCAGGCTCAAGTGAAGATGAGCAGGCAGGCTCAAGTGAAGATGAGCAGACCCTGGGGAAGAGGGACCAGTGGCCTCCCACAGCCTCCAGGGTAGCCGTGGTCAACAGTAAGACCAGGAGCAGGGAGTCAGATGGATTTGGCTCCCAGCAAGTCCTGCCCTTCCTTGCTGAGTGACATCAAATCTCTCTCAACCTTCAAGTCCTCGTTTGTCTAAATGAGTTGTTGTATAGAGTTGCAACAGGGAGAGGAAAGTAGGAAGGACGTTCCAGGCAGAGGGAACAGCAAAATCAGTAGATGATATGTTCTGAGAATCAGAGGAATTTGGAGGGACTGAACCACAGTGGGGTGAGGTGGTGGAGGTGAGAAGTGGGGCCTGAAAAGAGAGCTTTGCTTGCTAAGGTCCCTATCCTGATGGCCATCCGGGGCCACCGCAGGGCGTTCAGCAGTAGAATAACATGGTTAGAGCTGTGTTTTAGAAGGATCCTTCTAGCAGCCACAGGGTGGAGGGTGGGTTGGAGATAGGAGAGTTGCAGGCCAGTTAGACCTGCAGTTCTCAAAGTATAGCCTCTGTTAAAAGTACAGATTCCCAAGCTCCACTCTGAGGTGCAGATTCAGTATAGGGGCTAGGAGGGTTTGGGAATCTGCACATAAATAGCCCAGTGACTCCAATGCGTTTAAGAGTTGTACTTTGAGAAACATCAGGATAGGACATTACTGCTTTTAAAAGTCCAAGTGAGACTTTTGTGATGGGACAGTTCTGTATCTTGAGTCTGGTGGTCACATGAATCTACACATGTAATAAAATTGTATTGAACTAAATACACACACGCAAACAAGCATTAATGAATGCATGCAAACTGGTAAAATCTAAAGAAGGTGGTGGACTATGTCAATGGCAATTTCCTAGCTGTGATATGGTACTATGGTTATGTAAGATGTTACTACTGGGGGAAACCAGGTAAAAGATACACAGTATCTCTCTGTGTTGTTTCTTATAACTGCATGTGAACCTAAAGTTATCTCAAAATAAAAGGTTTTTTTTTAAAAAGTCCAGGTGAGAGACCTAGACCTGACGTTGAACCCTAGGGGATGAAGCCTGGGAAGAGCAGAGAGGACCCAAAGGAGGAGCCGGCAGTCATTAGGAGATGAAGAAAGTTACCCTTATCCCCCATCATCATTCTGAAAGACCCAAGTCAAAGTGTTTGTGTGTGCATGGAGAGAGCAGAGAAAACACTGAATTATATCTATAGTGTCCAAGAGCCTTAACGAATGACATCTTTGGTTTTAGTTTGCATACATTAAAGCTTACTCTTTGTGATGTGCTGTTCTCCTGGTTTTGACAAATGCAGAGAACTGCATCTGCTACTCCAGGATCATACAGGACAATTTCATCACCCTGAAGATTGCCTGAGCATCCCCTTTGTTGTCAAACATACCCCATCCGCCAACCCCTGGCAACCACTGATGCTGAATTGAACTCTTAAATGTAAACTGAATTCTAGGGGGGAGGGTGTAGCTCAAGTGGTAGAGCATATGCTTAGCATGCACAGGGTCTTGGGTTCAATCCCCGTACCTCCTCTAAAAATAAATAAATAGACCTACTAATTACCTACCCCCCACCAAAAGATAAAATAAAATAAAAATATAAATTGAATTCTAAAAGGTAAAAATGTGGGGGAAGACATTGTAAGCAGATGGAACATCAAGACCAAAGGAGGAGGATTCCTGTCCCCATGTTGCTTATATTCGAGGAAGGAGACAAATGTAAAGAGATAAAGAAATGATAAAGATCATCAGGTGATGCATATTGTGGGGAGAATGGAGCAGGGTAAGGGAGATGGAAGTGTGGTGGGTAACTTACACTTTCAAACAGGAGGATAGGAGTTGGCCTCACTGGGAACAGTTGAGTCAATCTTGAAGGAGGCAAATGGTGCAGAAGTCTGGGCAGGACTGCTTTAGGCAGAGGTGGAAATGTGCCCTGTGGGCTCCAAAAGAGCCAGGAGGCCATCGGGCAGGAGAGTGGAAGGACAGGAGGTCAGACAGGCAATGGGGACAGATGGCCTAGCATCTTGTAGGCCGTGGCTTTTTTACTCCTAGTGAAGTGGGAAGTCATCTCAGAAGATTTTGAGCCAAGGAATTACATGATCTGACTTAGATTGTTGTGATGGCTTTAAATTATTACATTAAATATTAAAATGAATATTAACTATTTAAAAGGGCCTGGCACAGAGCCTGGAACATGGCTTGTGGGTCTCCTGTTTGAATGTCCATAATGGCTTTCACTGTGGGGTGCACAGGAGTGTGTGGGCCTGGGTAAGGAGGGCATAGCCCCTTGCAAGTCGCGGGCGCCCTCTCCTGGAGGAGCCCACACTAGCTATGACGCCGGAAGCCATTAGGCCCTGGCCAGGGCCCTTACCCAGAGCAGCTGGCTGGCTGCAAGGAGCTCATCTGTCCCTCAGAATGGCCCCACAGTGCCCCACGGCTTGGCGCCAGGATGGGTGTGTGCTGCCAGTCTGCCCTGCCTTGCAGTCACAAGCCTGTGGTGTCATGGAAAGATATCTGGGCTCCGGAGGCCAAGGAGCAGGGGGCCTGGTCCTCCTCTGCCACAGATATGCTGTGTGACCTTGGCAGTTCACCCCACCTCTCTGGGCCGTGGGGTGTTTCCTCCAAGTCATAATGATGCACCGTGTGCCTGGCACATGGTAAAAGCTCAGTAAGTGTTCGTTGAATCAGTGAATGAAGTTGGGGGAGGGGCATCAACCTCTCTGGTAAATATTTAATTTAGAGAAAAGTAAATTTAAAGTGCCCAGTTCATATTCATTCAACAAGTATTTAAATATTTGATTGGCACCTTCTATGGACCAAGCACTCTTCCAGGCACTGGGAATACAGTAGTGAATAAAAACCTTGCCCTTGGGTAGCTGACATTTTAGGTGTTGAATCAAAAGTCAGTGATGTACTTGCATATGTGTCCTGGGCAGGGTTGTGGTCAGAGGAGGAATAAGGGAGGCGGTGAATGGGTGGGATGCTTGTCTTCAGGGGCAGGGAGGGTAGCCAGAGTGGACAGTGCCCGCTGAGACCTCAGTTCTTGGCTTAAGGACTTTGCCCCACAATCCTTCCTACTCCATTGCCTTAGGTAGGGTCTGAGTCGGTCGGGAACTGGTCCCACAGGAATCAGTGAAAAGCTGGTCAGCCCTCTATGAGCCCTCTTATTTCTTGGTGTTGGGTCTTAAAGGAGAAGACACCAGAGTTTCCCAAGGAGTAGGGAGAGTTTTTGCCATGGAGATGACGGGGTGTATGTCTGTGTGGATGATAGTATGTTGAAGGTCTGCTTGTATGTGTGTGACCCCATGAGACTCAGATCTCTTTGGGTTTATTTTTGTCCATTCTCTGGAGCACTACATTCACCAGGGGCCACAGGGGGTGGGGCACAGGGATGGGGTGTAGTCCCAGGTACTCCCAGGGCAAGGTGAAGAACAGTATTCCGTGGAGAAGTGGTCCTTCCTGGAGGGAGGGACCCCACAAACAAGAGGGGAAGAGGCAAACTTGTGAGCAAAGGCAGCATCCAAGGAGAGGGGGAAGACAGAGACACCAGAAAGTCTTTCAGTAGCTTCTGGAAAAAGCCAGTTAGGAATGGCACACTAGAGACTTTAAGACTAAAACCCCATTAGATTTATTTCACCTACAGGCTGTCCGAATTTATCATGTTTGTGATCTCTGCCCTCTTCCCGTCTCTAAAGGGTAATCCCTGAAATCTAAGGAGTGGCTGGAAGGCTGGGACCTACATGGATTTACCAAGCTTCCTAAATCTCCTATCCACCTGGAATTTATTTTTTAGAAGAAGTGGAAAGAGAGACAGCTTTCCCTTGTGCCCTACCCCACCCTCCACGGCCACCTAAATGACCCCACGCCCTATATTGAATAATTAAGTTTTCTCGACAGAAACTTTGAACATATCTGTGTTAATGTTTTATTCCATGATTGCCTACTTATTTTCATGTGTTCTACGTTCCTCTCATCTTCCTAAATTCTTCCTAAATTTCCTTTTGGTATTTTAATTGAGATTGTATTGCTCCGAAACTAAAAATTAACATAGGATGAACTGACATCTTTAAAGTATTGAGTCTTTTTCTCCAAGAACAAGGTAGAGTTTCTGTTTTTCTTCACATGGTTATTTTTCCTGAATCGTTCTTTGTAGGTAAAAGGTGCAGGTTTAGTGGGAAGAGGGTGTAAGCTTCTCCAGGGAAGGGACTGGGGGAGCCCGACTTCACAGTCAGACTGTGGGGGCAGCCTGGCACTGGGGCCTAACAAGAGGTATTTGATTCCCCAACAAAAGCCCATGCCCAGCCCCCCTCCCCCAGATGTTACTACCCACATACAGCAAGACTGAGAGGCTCTGGGAAGAAAAGGGGTGACAGGACCTGGGGGACAGCCTGGCTGGGCAGGAGGACAGCACACAGTCCATCTTGAGGTGGTGGGCCAGGGCCTGGGAGGGTCCCCAGGGGAGGCCTGGCAGTCAAGGCAGCACAGGACGACGTGCGAGGCTTGTGCTTATCTTTTTATTATTTCTGTCCAGAGCCCCTGCAGTGGGGGAGGGGTGGGCACGGGGAGGTGGCACCCCTGCCAACCGCCTGAGACCGCTCTCTGCCTCTCTCCTCTCCTCTCTGCTCCCCTCTGGCATCACACCCACCCTCTTTCCTTCAGAATCTCCTGCTCCCACATCTGGCACCTTCGGGGGTTCCCTCTTGCAGCCCCTACTTTCTAAGCCCACCCTGGGAAAGAAAGGGACCATGGGGTCAGTATCTAGCCTCCCAGTCTCCACAGGGGGCTAGATCTGCCGGGCTTGCTGAGGACGCTGCCCCTTCTCTCTGACTCAGGCTGGGCAGTGGGGAGTGGGGAGGTCACGGGGCTGGATCCTGACCCTGTGGGGTCCCTACACCCTGCTCTGGGGCCCTCTCCAGAGCCAGAGGCTAGAGCCTGAGGTCACAGAGGTGGGAGGGGCAGGGTCACTGCTGCCTTGGCTCCATCCTGCCCCTACCCAGCACACCCTTGGGTGGCCAAGAGCCAGGCTCACTCACTTCCAACATCCAGACCTCACACAGTGGGGGGCTCCCTGTGCGGGGAGGGGGACGGGCTATGTCCCCTGTGGGGACCTTGAGCGGTGGTAGTCGGTGAGCAGGGGTCAGAGGCTGTGAGGGGAGCATTGTGGCCGGGTATAGTGCCCTGGGATGGAAGGAGGCTGGCTCTGGGAGGCAGTGAGGACAGGGGTGAGGACGGTCTCTGGTGGCAGAGGGGTCTCTGGCTTTAGAGCACCTCGTGTTGCTGCTGTGTGGCCTCACTGACGACCTAGAGAGGAAGAGAAACCCAGTCTAATCCTGCGCTGGCCACCGAGTAGGGCCATGGCCCTGGACCACCCCCGCCCCAACACAGGAGGACCCCCCTCTGCCCCCGGGGCAAGAGCATGAACCAGCGTAGTTGGTGAAAGTCACCTGGCTGACAGTGCCCCAGACACACTACAGCCCCTCCAAGGGTAAAGGGACCGGCAGATTACTCACCTCCCCATCCCGGGTCTCAATAGTCTTGATCATCACTGTCTTCTTGGTATGGACCTCAGAACCCCTTTGCTCAGGGCTTGTTTCTGTAATAGATTCAACCACATGCTCAGCCTGAACAAGACCAGGCCTGGGCTGCTCCTGCGGCTGGGAGTCCATCCCTGGTCCCACAGGGGAGAGCCCGGAAGATGTCCACCCCCTCAAGATGGGCCTGTTACTGTTTCAGCAAGACTTCATCACCTGTCCTTGAGCCCAGCATCCAACAGGTGGCTTTGCAAACCCAGGGGCCTGTCTCACAGCTGAGATAAGATCAGGAGCCAACAGATGTGCTCCAGCCATGGGTTCAGGAGGGCAGGGGATCCTCGAGGCCCAGGCCGCCCAGCATTCTCATCCCCCACACATCTCCTCACTCCCTCTCCACCCCTGGGCTGCAGGAGAGCCCTGCATGGATTTGTACCCTGACAGTTAGGACCCCAAAGCCCAGAACCAAGATACTCTTTTGGAGGACCTCATGGTTCCCAGCCCAGCTTAAGACTCTGGATGAGCAGCTTGATGTCTTAATGAAAAAGAGATGGACAGAAGTCACTCACTGATTCACTGTGCTGGCGCCCCTCTGTGCCTCAGTTTCCCCACTGTAAAATGGTAACAATGGTACTTGCCATATCATGGTCCAAAACTACTGATTTGAAAAAGCATTAAGTGATTTTAAATGCAAAGCTCACATTTGGTGCCTGCATAAACTATTAACTGAAAAGAGAGGTTCTGAATTTTATAGGAAGGGTCAAATTTAGGTCCTTGGCATTATGAGTTTGGTGTTCATGAATCTCCTTAGCAGGCAACCAGCCTGTGACGAACGTTGTAACTCGGTGGAGCACAGCGTGTATTTTTTCCTAATGGAAATGAACATCGAATATATAAAAAGGTTTGATCTAGGAAAGGCAAAGCTGCCAAAGACTCCAGCTTGCTTTCCTAATGGATCATTACAGTGTGTTTTTCTGCTCTCTGGGGTTGGAAAGCCACTCGATCTGCATATTACTAATGTCAGAATGGCAGAATGCCCTAGGAGTTCATTCTTTTAATTGTTTGGCTTTGCTAAGGTTTGGCTTTATTTTTTAAAACATGGATCCAACATCTTGCTCTAGCAAACTGGAGGTGTGCTACAAGCAGCTGGGGGCAGCGGGGAATGCTTGGCAACTTGCCAAACAGACAATGGGTGGTGGGTGCCTTGTAGACCAGTGTGTATAGTTCTAGATGCTCCAGCTGTCAGGCCCCCAAGGACACCCCTGGTAACCTTGGAGTTTGAGTATATTAGAAACAGAAACTGTCGTCCACTCAATATGCCCAGGGGACATGGTCAATAAAATACCATGAAATAAAATAACATAAAAAGCTGTCAGAAGGTGCCTCTACCTAAATTCCTCCACCTACAGGGCAGCAGCCTCCTTTCTCTTTACCAGGCCCCAGCCTTGTCCCTATGATTCCATCCTCCCCTCCTGGCTGGCCTTGGGCAGTGCCCACACTGGACTCCTGCCCTCTGCCACCCCAGCCAACATGTACTCACCTCGGAAGTTGAGGGCAGAGAAGGTCTGGATAGGGAGGTTGATCCTAAAAGGGAAGAGACCAAGCCCCCAAAGGGTTAGGACCCTCCATCTCTCTCTGTGACCACCCTTCAAAGCTTGCCCTGGTCCTCTATAAACACCATCCTCAGCTGTCCCAGTCCCACTGGCTTCAACACTCCCACTGCCACACTGCTCAGGGCATGGGGCCAAAGGTCAACCCCAGCTTCCCAGGAACTGTCCCTTCTGGAAGGACCACCCATTACATCTCTGACCTGCTGGCATGACAGCAGGACCCCAAACCCCACTGCACCCTACACTGCACCAGGATTTCCTTCTTGCTCTTGGCACTGCAGGGTGTATCAACGTCTGTGGGTTACATCCGTTGTGTGTGCCCACCCTCCAGCCAGGATGGGAACATCTGGCCCACTCACGTGAGCCCAAGTTCCAGGAGCTGCCACCCCCATTTATGCCTAGTGCTGGGGAAAGGCAATGTGACTTTAGCTATTACCTTTATAGAGGTCATTATTTGCATATATTATTCTACAATATCTGAAATCTTTTTCTGTGTAAATCTGTATCTAAATATGTCTGCTGATCTTTTTAAACATCAGATAGTATCACTTTTGTGAGTATCAATGGGCATCATTCTGTTCAGTAATCAACCTGTCTTTAATTGATGTTAAGTTTACATAGTGAAATGCACAGATCTTTAGTGTGCAACCCGTGAGTTTTGATCAGCGCCTACATCCACATAGCCACCAGTCTAAATCAAGATATAGAAGGTTCCATCGATCAAGAAGGTTCTCTCAGGTTCCCCTGCAGTTGTTTGTTGTTTTCTGTGTCTAGAGATGAGCTGCTCTGAGCATGTCATTGTGTTTTTTCTTATGAGCACATGTGTGTATACCTGTGCACACTCAGAGCACAAGTCTCTGCACCTTCTCTATTAGCCTATTGCGTCAAAAACTCTGTCTCTATTTGTCTCTATCTGCCCCCTCCCTTTTCCTTCCTCATCATTCCCTGCTCTGCTCCCATCTCTCCCTTGACTGGCAGTAATATTTTATTACTGGTTGCTGAATATGGTTTTATGCTGCTGGTTCTTAATTCTGAAGGTGGATGTGGGAATACTTGTATTTCTCTTTTTATAAAAGCTATTAATTAAATCACTTTTTACCCAGGTGGCCTTGGTTAATTCTCTGCAACTAAAAGAGTGGTGGCCTCTTGTATAATGCTGTTTTCAGATCTTGTGGAGGTGATCCTGAGCTCCCCTGGGGCAGGGATGGGCCCCTAGACCACCCTGGACCCCACATCCAGCCCCTGCCTCGCCCCTCACCGGCTTTCCTCGCCCTCCAGCAGCTTCCGGTAGGTGGCAATCTCCACATCCAGGGCCATCTTGACGTTGAGCAGGTCCTGGTACTCACGCAGGTGGCGAGCCATCTCATCTTTGAGGTGTCGGATCTCCTCCTCCAGGCGTGCGATGTTGTCCTGATAGCCGCTGGCCTCACTAGCAAAGCGGTCCTCCAGCTCCCGCATCTGCCTCATCAGGGAATCGTTCTGCAGGGGAGGGGCGCCTGGATCAAGAACAGGCTGTAGTGATGGTCAAGGGGACACTCGGGGCCCAGGATGCAGAGAGGCACAGCCTAGGGCTGGGAGGAAACCTCAGATAGCCTCGCCTAGGAGTTGTCAAACTCTTCTGAGCCAAGGAACTCTGAACTCAAATGAAGTCTTACATGGCAACTCAGAGGATAGAACTGATACAAGGGAGCATGGCCATCTGGCCTCCTCGCCTCTACCCAGGAGCCCCATGATTCCTGAGAGCCCCACTGGGTATCTATCTGTTTTTACCCCTGTGGTAGATGTGAGGAGACAGAGGTCCAGAGAGGGTATGTGATGGACCCAAGGTCACAGAGTGAGGGTGTGAGCAACAGACAGAAAGGACTGGACTGGGCTGGGTGGGCAGGGACTCACGGTGCCCTTGAGGGCATCGATCTCGCAGGTGTAGGACTGGATCTGGTGGCGGTACTCCATCATCTCCTGCTTGGCCTGGCGCAGAGCATCATTGTTCTTGTTGGCTGCCTGGGTCAGGTCAGACACCTAAGGACAGAGAGGGGGCCCTGAGATGAGGAGGATGCAGGACACAGGTAGGGGTGGGCAAGGGAGCATGGAGACCCCAGGCTCTCTCTCTTCCCCACAGATGGAGCCATAGGGCGTATCTCCAAAACGGAATGGAGGGAGCCAGAGGGAAGAGAGTCCCACCTTTGACTTGTACCACTCCTCAGCTTCCGAGATGTTCTTAGCCGCGATGGTCTCGTACTGAGCCCGGATGTCCCGGAGGGCGGCAGTGAGGTCTGGCTTGGACATGTCCATTTCCACCTGGACCTGCTGTTCCTGAAGCTGGGCCTGCAGTTCTCTGATCTCCTGCAGGGTATGACTTTGGCTTCAGTCCCCGACTGGGCCCCGCACGCACCCTCACACCCCCATTCCCAGAGCCCAGCCCCACCATCCCCTTTCCAGCTGCTTTCACCAAGGCACACCTCTTCGTGCACTTTCTTAAGGAACGCGATTTCCTCGTTGAGAGATTCGATCCTGCGCTCCAGGTCAATTCGAGCTAGAGTGGCTGCATCCACATCCTGGGAGAGGTCAAGTGAGAGGGCAAGTGTCACTGATCAACCCAGCAGGGCAAAATGACACCAGGGGCTACACGGGGGGAACAGAAGAGGTAAGGCTGCTTCTGGGAGACCAAAGAAGACTCACCGCTCGGAAGGCAGCCAAATTGTTCTCCGCTTCTTCTTTCAGTTGAATTTCTTCTTGCAGCCTGGCCGAGACAGACAGAAGGATAAACAGTTGGTGGGGATAAAACCGGCAGTAGAGACGACTGGCTGGGGGCTGCCCAGAGAGTGGGCTCAGGACAGAGGAAGGAGGCCAGGGTAGAGGCAGGAGGTCCCACCCACACAGGGAGGGGACAGGAAGTAGCCCAGTCTCTGCCCTGGAGCCACACCCTGGAAGTCTATGTCCCCACCAGTCTGTGACCTCTCTGGGATTAAGAACCATGTCCATTTTATCCACCTCTGTGTTCCTGGGCCCCAGCCTCAGCCTGGCCCATGTAGGTGCTCACTTAATATTTGTGACCTGGGTGGCAGAACAGTGACTCTGCTCACTCAGACTGTCAGAAGCAGGACCCATGACTATTTGCTGCCCTGCTGCCTTATGTACTGGGAGCATGGTGGAGTCCACCATCTTGTTCTCTAAGCTTTCTGAGGGCCACAGCTCCTCCACCCGCTCTCCGCTTCCCTCTAGCTTGTCCATTCTCCCAGTAAAGCTTCAGCCAGGTGGAGGGACCAAGATCTGCTCTCCGCCCCCATTCCCAGGGCCTCATCACAGGTAAGCTGAGAGCTACTGCTTGCCCCAGATTTTCTTGTCTCCTATCTACCTCCCCCTCCTTCTAACTGTACTGGGGCCTCCTTTCTCTGTCTATCTACCTGCTTGACCCTTATCAACATCACCCCAGCATCTTAAGATGCTTTTTAAAGTTTGTTCTCCCATTTCCACCCCATGATGTCCCCAAGAAAATTCCTCCTTTGCAGACTGGGAGCACAAGGGAGAGCCCTGGCGTCCCTCTCCCCTTCTTGGGGGATACATGTAGACGACCCTCTCCCAGGGTACCGCAGGGTGCTGACAGAGGGACCCAGCCCCAGGCCTAGCCTCCCGCGCCCAGCCCAAGGAGAGGGGGTTCTGGGAGCGCTGGGTCCTCACTTGGCCTTGAGCCTCTGCAGGTCGTCCAGTAGGTTGTCCCGCTCGACGTCGACGCGGGCGCGCTGGTTGGTGAGCACCTCCACCTGACGCCGCAACTCGCGTAGCTCCTCTTCGTAGATCTCGGCCACCCGAGTCGGTTCGCGGCCCTTGAGACGGTTCACCTCGGCGGCGAGCGCCGCATTCTGCTGCTCCAGGAAGCGCACCTTCTCGATGTAGTTGGCGAAGCGGTCGTTGAGCTCCTGCAGCTCCACCTTCTCATTGGTGCGCGTGGTCAGGAACTCCTGGTTCACAGCGTCAGCCAGCGAGAAGTCCAGCAGCTCGCCCGCGCCGTAGGAGGAGGGCGCGCGAGTCGCCCCCAGCCGGCTGGTCCGCAGCGCCCCCAGGCCCCCGGCCCCGCCCGACGTGCGCGACACCTGGTACACGCGGGATGTCACGGAGCTCGAGGAGCCCTTGGTGCCGAAGCCCGTGCGTGGGAAGACGGGCGAGCTCAGCGGGGAGCCGAGCGGGAAGCCCGAGGCCCCACCGAAGGTGCGGCGGTAGGAGGACACGCGCTGGCTGGACGAGTAGGCCTGGCTCATGGTGACGGAGCGGGCGAGGCTGGGCGGCGCGGAGGAGGAGGCTGCGGCGGGCGGCCGGCTGGAGAGTGGATGTGGCAAGGGGAGACACGGCCCCTAGGCCGTCGGCACTATTTGTATCCGCCTGACATCAGCCCCCGCCGCCCCTCCCCTGACAGCTGCAGGATCCCGCTGCCTTGCCAAGAAAGGGCGGCCTCTGGCGTGGGGGCGGGGAGGCCAGCTCCCCCGCGAGAGGACTGTGCCCCTCAGCCGGCGGGTGGGAGGCCCCTGAGGGGTGCGGGAGAGGCTGGTGAACCCAGGAGGGCAGAAGATGGGCAGGCCTGCCAACTGCTTCACCGGGGCGGGCGCAAGCATTTCTGGAGCCCCCAGACAGGCCCCTTTCAGCCTCCTCTTGGTGGTGGTCAGGGGGAGAGCTGGGGAGAGGCTTCCAGTTAGTTTGAGGCTCCAGGGAGAGATTTTGGGTCATTGCCTGAACAGACAAGACCTGTTTCCAAGAAAGCTCCAAATCACCTTCTTTCTAAAGATTCTCTGAAAGTGGCAGAGGTTTAGGAGGGAGTCCACTAGCCAGGCCTAGAGGAGTTGACAAGCAAGGAGGACAGGAGGGCCTCCTGGGGGCAAGCAGGAATCCGAGCCAGGGCCCGCCTACTTAAGGATGCCCACCAGCACCTAGGGTCCGGCTCCCAGCCTCAGTTTCCCTCTGGACTAGTGAAGGCCCTTTTCCTCCCCTCTACCGGTGAGGGCGGGCCCTTAAGTTTATAAACAACCAGAAAAGGTCTGGTAGGCTTTCAGTTTCCAATTATAACCATCATAACATAACTGTACACTCTCACCCCCACCCCACCAACTTTGCCTGGCTTCTGCCCCCTTGAGCCTACCCCTACCCCTTCTCTGATTCATCCCCCTCCTCACACCACCCACGCCCCCACACACCAGGGGTTTGTGTTTTGTCAGGAGCCTCATGTCAACTCAGCCATCTCCCTGGCAGCAACAGCTGCCAACCCAAAATACCAGAGCTGGTATTTATAGAGGAGAATGCATCCGGGAAACAAGAGCATAGGAGAGGACCTCTGAGGGGTGGGGGCTGGGTACCTGAGGGGACACGGGTGTCAGAGGGCCAAGGGAGGCTTGGGGGGTGATGAGCCGCAATCACTTCCCACCCCCCATAATGCCCCAAGCCCCCGGCAGGAATGGAGCCCCGCAGAGTGCTTGTCCATCCCTTTCACAGGCCCCCTCCTTAGTACAAGGCACTGGCTGACCCCTAAGCACATCCCTACTTCTCCATGAATACTAGCTGTCTCTCTGCACCTCCACCAAGCCTCTCAGCCCTGACCTTTTTGAAGCGCAAAGCTTGGAAAGAGAAGGCTGCTCTTACCCTAGCTCTGCCATGACCAGCGGACGTAATTACAAGCCGGCAAGTATTTACTTCTCTGTGTCCTCAGCTATAAAGTGAGAATGTTCAGCCTGCCAATGTCTACTCTGTAGGGGTTTTAAGAGGCTCGGGTAACAATAGGCAAATAATAACACCTTACCTATGCTGAGCACCCCCCACCCATGACCCCGCATGCTCTGCCATCCCTGTGAGGTAGGAACTAGTATCATTCCCACTTTAAAGCTCAGGAAGCTGAGGCAGCCTGACTCCAGAGCCATGCTTTGCCTCCAGGGTGGGTGTGAATGTGCCAGGTGAACTGTTAAGGGCTTTGTTGCTGCTGTCTTTGCAAAAAAAGCCCTTTCACATTCAGTATCTCATTTTTATCCTAGAGACAAGCTTATGAGGTGGGTGGGGAGTTCCAGATATTCTTATCCAACCTTCGAGTCAGTGCAAGCTGTTGTGTTCTGGTTATTTTTGTGTCTCTTCTCCCAAACTAGATTGTAGGCTCTTGGAGAATTTTGGAGACTGTGTGGATCCTTAGCACATCCTAGGCAGCACTGTCCTTGTTTTAGCTCAAAGTAGCCTGCAGGCTTTCTTTCCTATCCTTTTATTTTGTTAACAAATGCTACACACACACACACACACACACACACACACACACACACAGAGTGGACAGGTGACTCAGCTCCCAGCCAGTCTTACAACTGCATTGCTTTTGCTGCAGTGATTGGCTCAAGGGGTGGGCCTGGACCTGAGCAGGGCCAATCAGAGAACTACCCTGTAATTTATAGATGGAACTGGGACTACTAAACTGGAGCCTATGGCAACCATGTCTCCTGCCCACTGGGGAGATCTTTCTGGAGTAGGAAGAGAGGTCAGCACGCCAAAAGAAGCACAGAAACCTGGAGAGGAGGAGAATGTGGTGCCAGAAGTCCTAAATTCCATCCCCTGGGGCCCTGGTTCTGCAGCTCTTCCCTCATTTTGTGAGCTCCCCCAGTGTCCCTCCTAGTTTTGGGGCCAATAAACTTTTCCTTTTTTTTTTCCACTTAAGACACTTGGGATTACTGTCACCTGTAACCCAAACAATCCTAATTAATCTACTATAGGAAACTGTGCACCCATTTCCATGACAGAACACTTCTGAGACTTCTCTCTGTGAACACTCTCCACACGTCATGAGGAAACTGCCCTTCAGGCCAGCCCGAGGCCTTAGTTCCTTGGTGAAATGAGGCAGTAAACAAATAAATAAATTATGCTATCTATTCTCTAGTCAAAATCAACATCTACCAGACTTGGCTCTGAGCCATTTGGAGCTGTTCCCAAAATCTGATACCACCCCTGAGGATTTGCTACCATGGAGGACAGCAAAACAACACTCTCAGGCTTGGGAGGCAGGTGAAAAGAGGAGCATTCCAAATCGTGCTCTGAACCAGGCAGCACCTCTCGAAAAAGAGACTCTCCAAGGGACTACTTCCAACTGGACATGCTAAAAATAATAATTTATCTGGATAGGTAACATACTTGGCACAAAATTGCAGAAGTCCCATTATGTGAGTGGCTTTTTCTCTCTGCTGGTAATATCCTTTGATGCAAATAGGTTTTAATTTCGATAAACTCCAATTTATCTATTTACTGTTATATTGCCTGTGCTTTTAGTGTCATATCCAAGAAATCATTGCCAAATCCAATATGAGGAATATTACCCCCTGTGTTTACTTCTAAGAGTTTTACAGTTTTATGTCTTTGATCCATTATGAGTTAATTTTCATATGTGGTATAGGGTAAGGATCCAACTTCGTTCTTTTGCATGTGAATACCTAGTTTTCCCAACACCGTTTGTTAAAAAGACTGTCCTTCCCCCCTAATTGAAAACCATTTAGCCGTACATGTGAGGATTTATTTCTGGACTCTCTATTCTATTCCACTGATCTATATATCTGTCCCACACCAGTACCACACTGTTTTGATTACCATAATTTTGCAGTGAGTTTTGAAATCAGGGAGTGCAAGTCCTCCAACTTTGTTCTTTTTCAAGATATTTTGGTTATTCAGGATTCATATTGAGATTCAATATGAATTTTAGATAGAATAGATTTTTCTATTTCTTAAAAAAATGGTGGGATTTTGATTGGGATTCATTGAATCTGAAGATCGCTTTGGGTAGTATCGACAATACTTAATACTTAACAATATTAAGTCCTCCAATCAGTGAACACTGGATGTCTTTCCATTTATTTATTTCTTCTTTAATTTATTTCAGCAATCTGTTATAATCTTTAATGTACAAGTCTTATGTTTCCTTGGTTATGTTTATTCCTAAATATTTTTTTCTTTTTGATGTTATTGTAAATCAAATTGATCATGAGGGGTTTTCCTTTCATTCTGTTAATGTGGTATATTATACTGATTGATTTTCATATGTTGAACCATCCTTCCATTCCAGGAATAAATCCCTCTTTGTCATGTGTATAATCTTTTTAATATATTGATGAATTTGGTTGCTAGTATTTTGTTGAGAATTTTAACATCAATATTCATAAGGAATATAGACCTGTAGTTTTATTTTCTTATATTACTATGTCTGGCTTTGGTATCAGGCTAATGCTGGCCTCAAAGAATGTGTTAGGAAATATTTCCTTTTTTTAGAGTTTGAGAAGAGTTGGTGTTAATTCTGAAATATTTGGTAGAATTCACCAACAAGGCTATCTGGTCCTGCTCTTTTTTTCACTGAGATCTTTTGAGTCATTCTTCTTAATATCCTCATTTGTATTTCACTGTATAGATTTACCATAATTTTTTGACCCATTTTTTATTGATGGAAATTTATATTGCTTCCAATCTTTTGCTATTATAAACAATGCTGCTATGAGCATCCTTGGGACAAATGTTCAAATATACAAATTTTGGTAAGTTGTTCTTTTAAAAAAAAAAAACACATTATTTTATGGTCACACCTCTCACCTGAGCTAAATGATATTGGAAATAGGAAGGTCTTCCAAGACAGATCATTTTGTTCAGTGTTTGTCAGAAAAAGGGGACAATTTATAAATTTAAGTACATGATATGCTGCCTTGTACACTGAGTGTTATCAATATATTTTGTTGAATCAATTAAAGGAAGTCAGACCTGATACTTGATTGAAACCTTCCCAGATTACTCCAAACTTGGAAAGTCTTGGAAACTTATGGTTGGAGGTAACTTCACAGGTCACAAGATCAACCAGTCCCCTGCCCCCACTTCTCAGTTAAGGCTTAAATATTTTCTACTGTGATTCCAGCAAGTACTATTCCAGTTTGAATCCCTCTACTGCCTGGGAACTTGATGTCTTCAGGCAGCCCATTCCACTCCACAAAGAGCACTGGGTACCTAACACATCTTCATGGGTCGGTGGACAGCTCTGCTGTTAGAAAACATTTCCTTATATTTGAACCCAGGTGATATGATGTCTCTGCTATGCCTCTTATTCTGCCCTGGGAGCCAAACAGAGCAAGAAGAAACCTCTTTCACAGATCTACTCTTCAAATATTTGGGGACAGTGTTCATGCCTCTTGGAGACTATCCCTGTTTCACCATTCCCAATTTCTCCCCCTTCCCTGAACTAATGAACCAGCAAAACCCAAACTCCTCATAGCCTTCAAGGCCCCACAGAACTGGCCCTGCCCACCTTGCCAACCTCAGCTCACTCACGTCTCCTTTGGGTTTACCTCACTTCAGCCATCTTGTCCTCTTTTCTGTTGGGTAACACTGCCAAGCCCTTCCCTGCCCTCCCCAAAGGTCAGTGACTAGAGGGCTTGTGGATGCTTGGGCAGGTCTCTGAACTTCATAGAGGGCTCCCTGGAAGACTAGGGCCCTGGCTTCCTACAGAACATCCCAGATCTCATGGATAGCATGGATGGGGGGAGGTGGCTTGTATGTATGGAAGGCTGGGGTGGGGACACTGGCCAGCACAGGGCATTTGGATTGAGGAGAAAACTGAAAGGAGTCAAAAAGGAGAGAACCAGAAGTGACTTTTCTACCTTGTCCTGCCTAGGAGTGTCTCACTCACCCCTGGTCTACTCCAGGATCCGTGTGAGACAGTGCTGATGCCAACCCATGGTGTGCCCTCCCTCCACTGACTGACCCCGACCTCCAGGGTTGCCTTTGTCCCTTCGTTCAGGGCCCATCCTCCTCCTCTTTCTGTTTCTCAGCCTAGGACCTAGTTCTCCCATCCCAAGCTGGGTCATGGGATATAGCCATTGCATGAGAGCCTTCAGGACAGTGTGGCAGGGATAAACTCTGGGACCCTGGCTCTTGCCTTTAGCATTTGGTGGGGAGGTGGGAGGCCCAAGCATGGGGGTGTAGAGGTGGGGTGGTCAGCCAGATGCTAAGATGTGGGGATTTATTCTGGTGGTTCACCAACTAACCATCTGTACCACTTGGGCAAGTCCCATTTCCTCTCTGGCCCTGTCATGCCCAGGTGTAAAACAGGACCAGGCTGGGTCATTTCTGGGGCCCCCCAGCTTAGGACATCCTGAGTCTCTAGGCCCAGGGGGTGGGACATTGAGTGGCCCCGGCTGAGCCCTCCCTGCATCAGTGCTCCCAGAGCTCCTCCCTCCAACAGCCCCTTCTGTGCTGCCCGCCTCCCCCCATCCACCTTCCTCTCCGTTGTAGTGGCTGCTTAACCTCCACAGGCGGCTGAGGAGCCCGGAGTGACTGTAAAAGGGAAGGAATGTCCAGAGGCAATTGTTTCTTCCTGATATCACCCGGGGGAGGTTGAGTTGGGGGGCCCAGCTGGAACGGTGGCGTCAGGATTCTCCCTGAAATTCATCTCCCCCATGCTGCACAGGCTCCCCTGCCCCAGGCTCAGCTAGCAACCCACCCCCTCTCATCTGCCACCCTCTGCATCTCATTGGTTTCAGACCTTCAGGCCTCCCTCTCCCAACTTTCTCCACCTCCTGACCCCAGACCCTTTCCTGGGCCCCTTCTTTCATGACACCCCGCCCCTAGTTCTTGTAAATACTCCTCCTCCTCAGCACCCCCACACCCCACACCCCTGACCTAGCTCATTCTCTGGGAAGCCCCACAGCCTGGCTCCAACCCCCTCCAGCCCTGCACTCCTTTTACAGACATGGAGTGCTTCAGGTTTTCTGCCAAAGTAGGAGAAGTCCGAGGCTAATCTCACCTCCTCCCAGCTCCCTCCCAGCTTCTACCAAATAGGATGCCTCCCAGGCTGGGGAGGAGGAGGGGGGAGGGGGGTGAAATTGAGTCTCAAGGGGAGGAGCTAATGAGATGGGGGAGGTGAAAGCACTTTATGGACTCTAAACATCCTGGAAATTTCAGGTGTTATTCACTTCAGTAAGAAATTTGGGACAGGGAGGATGGGGATGAAAGTCAGGTTGAGGGAAGAAGAGGAGGAGGCTTTGCTAACATTGAGGAAAGCTTCCCAGGAAGGCATCCTGACGGATGGCAGCAGTGGCATGGCTGGGAGTCAGGAAGCAGGAGTCCTGGCCTACCCTGGATAAGTGTGTGACTTTGGACTGGTTGCCTCCCCTCTCTGGGTTTCAGTTTCTCCTGGCTTAAAGTGAAATATCCTGGACATCCCTCCCTGTTCTGACCTGCAGGAGAGGAGTGAGAGAGTGCCTCTCTCGGCTGCCTCGCCTTTTTGCTCACACAGACTCACCAGCCAGCTAGACCCAGACCATTGGCACATCCCCAGAACAGATCCAATCCCACCATGTGTTGATGAGATGTGGCTACCCCTGCCAGCAGAACTGGACTCAACCTCCTCTGCAGACACATAAGTTCCCTACCTCCAGGTTCCTCCTGACAGCCAGCCCTCCTCTCTTCCCTCTTCCCTGGCTCCTGTCCTCACTGTATGAGGACTTGGTCCTGCCCAACAAAATGGATGCAGCCCCCACCCTCTTACGGGCTCCCAGAGTCTCATTTGTCCCGCATCTCTCTCCCCACCACATCCAGCCATCTCCCCACCATCCCCAGCTGTCTGTAGGAGATACCCCTGAACTTCTGCAAATCCCCCCCCCCCCCCCCCCCCCCCCGTCCTGAGCCATTTCCTGAAGAGGCAGAGGAGCCCTCTTTCCCCAGCACAAACATGCACCCTCCCCCAGTTGATAACCCCAAGGAGAGCAGAAGAAAACTCTTCTTGACCAGACTAGGGTATGTCGGGGTGGAAGGGGTGAAGGGGTGTGACAACTGGGGTGGGAAGGAGTCAGGGTGAGTGGGGAGCCACTGAGATAGCACAGGGTGGCACTCAGTCCTGCTCCAACCTCCATAGAAGGGGACTTCACAGGCTTCTTCACCTACCCACGGACTCACACTCTAGAGAGCTGCTCAAGGCCTAACTCTAATCCCTCCGCTAAAATGTGAGCCCCTTCTTTCCTTCTTAGACCTTAACCCAGATAGAGAAAAGTAGCTTCCTTTCCTCCCTGGAGTTCTCTGCCAGGATCTTAGTGCCATCACTCAGCCCTCTCTTCTCCCTGATTCATCCCCATTCCTTTCATCTTTCCTCATAGGCTTTTTTTGGTTTTAGCCCCTCCAGTTTGGTCATAGCCCTGCTGTCCTGGGCGCTTTCCAGGTTTCCTACATCCCTCTGAGACTGTGGAGTGCTTTAAACAGGGCCTGAGCAGGCTAGCAATGACCTCACGGGGCCACTATGCACGGTTGCTATCTATAGCCTTATAGGATCATCCTCCTCTTCCTCTAGCCAGCTGAGTCACAGTCAGCTTGGGGTCCCCTCAGACCCCAGGGCCTTCTCTGCCAGTCCAGACCACAGTCCATTACAGCATCCTGAGTTGTTCTTACTGCTGGGTAGGATGATTATTCTCTGAAACGTCTAAATACACAATGAAAGTGAGTCTTGGGTTTCAGAAGACACCCATTCTCAGACCCTCAGTGTTGTTATAGCCCAAGTTCTCTATCTTCTCACATCTGTCTAGATCGACAGCCAGTGGCCTAAGTTTCACTTGACTCTGCAGAGGTACAGGCAAGGTGAGGAATTTGGGGAGCAGGTGCTGGGCTGGGTTCAGATTGGATCTACCACTCTTGGGTGAGTTGCTTCATCCCTCAGAGCCTTAGTTTCCTCATCTGTAAAATAATAACAGCATAGGGTGTGGGGGAAGATTAAATGAGAAAATGTCTATAAAGTGCTTAGCACAGTGCCTGGCACACAGTGAGTGTTCAGTAAGTGCCAGCCATTACTACTATTTCGTTGCCCTTGGACAGATAAGGAAACTGGTTCATGGAAGTCCAGGGACTGGCTTGAGTCTTTGCTTCAGGAGAGCAGGTGTAGGGCCAAGATTCATAGCCAACACTGCCTAACTCCAAAGCTTCACTCCAGAGCTCTCTATTACAGGATGTGCTGCCTCTGATAATAGCATAGCTACCACTTATTGAGTGCCTATTGTATACTAGACATGGTATTCTGGACACCTGCTATATCAAATCACTGTACCTCTAACTAATCTTTACAACCCTGGGAAGTAACTATGAGCCTCATTTTACAGTTAGTATACTAGGCTCAGAGAGGTTAGGTAAGTCCCCTAAGGTTGCACAGCAAGTAAAAACAAAGTCTGGATTTGACCTTTAGCTGATGGCTCCTAGAAACCCAGCTCCTCTCTCTGTGTGGTAGCTAAGGCCTTGCCATACACTGACTTGACAGGCTTAGCTATAGTCTTTCCCCTTTTAACTTGGCCCTGTCCAGGGATCTCCACTGAAAAGTCCCTTGTCCAGTAATGGGCAAGTCCCTCTGAACACTGTGCCCTGCTCCTCTCCCCAACCCCACTGCCCTCCAGAGAGGGGCCCAGGCTTGGAAGGTGCAGGTTTTAGGGAGTCTGGCCTTCATCCCACCAGAGCTGGGGGGCAGTGAAGATTTCCTATCCAGGGAATAAAGAGGCCAGTGGGGGCCACTCTGCTTTGTGCCACCCTCAGGCCAGCCAGGCACAGGGCTCCCCCGCAGGCTGGAGAGGCTCCCCAAGTGCACGCTGGCCTCAGACTGCCCCCAACTGGCCTGGGAGGAGGCCTCAGGCAACAGCATGCACAATTCTGTCCTGAAGAGGTGGCCTGGAGGACTGGGACCAGGGACTGGGCTTGGTCCTGTGGCCTCGGGGTTCAAAAGAAACTCTGGGGTCCACTGCCTCAGCTGCCCAGCCCCAGAGGCGCCAAGAGACATCCCAGATACACTCCCCTTCCCAATTTTAAAGATCCTGAGGGATTCAATTTGTTAAAAACAGTGCTGGTGTTTTTCCTCCCCACCCACAGTCAGAACTCTACCCACAACCGTCCCAAAGGGCCCCTGACGCCCCCTCCCCATCCAGCCTCAAAGAGATGGGCCAGGCTCTCCCTCTGCCCTTCTCCAGGCTCCCCAGCCACGCTGGGCACCAGAATAGACCACTGACCACCTGCCCCGGGGGCTGGGCGGGGCCACAGCCGGTGCTGCCACTCAGGCTGGGGGAGGGGATTGGAAGGTGGGGCGAGGACTGCACTAGGGCGCTCCAGGGCCCCAGGCGATTTCCAGCGGCTTCTCTGTGTGGTGCAAAGGGCTCTCCACCGACACCGGACCGACAACCTGTGCCCCCTACTTCCCAGCCTGGACAAGGCTTGGAGAACCAGACACTCTCAAGATAGGGCTCAGGCCGAGTTTCGGGCCCCGGCTTCTTCCGCCTCTGTCTCCGGCCCCCGTTTCTCCCCTTCTCTGGGCTCTGCCCACTTGCCCTCACCCCCACCTCAGGTCTGTCTTCACCTCCCCTGTGATCTCAGCCCCTCGACCCCAACCCCGGATCTCTGGGTCTTTCCCCCTCCCCTCCCCCAGCTCCATCTAAGTGAGAATGCCCTCGGCTCGGTGACCTCACATTCCAGCCTGACTGGGGTCAGGAGGGCTTCCGGCCTGATGTGAGATCCCTGCCCCCACCCTTAGCTCCCGGCAGCCTCTCCAGGCCGTCCGGCTGCTGCTGGCCCTTTGCAGTTCCCTTCTTGAACCTCCCCCAGCCCCAGACCCAATTTAGCTCCCTTAATCTTCCCTGTAATCCAATCCGACCATTTCCTGAGCACACACTGCACTTCCCAAACTGCCAGTCCCTGGAGAGGGGTGGGGTGGGGGCCGGACAGCTTCCGCTCTTCCCAACACCAGAGCACCACCACCCCACCCCATCGCGGGCACTCCTGCTGTACCCCGCTTCTTTTCCCCACTCCTAGGAGGCCCCAGGGAGCTCTGGTTGCGCAGGCCTCTGCCATCTCGACTCCATAGCCCAGGAATGAGACAATTCTGACTCCTCACCTCTTGTTTTCCCACCTCCAAGCCTTTGCCTGTGGTGTTCCCTCTGCCTGGAACACCCTCACCTCCACGTGAACTTCTTGTGAAACTCTACCCCCTCCCCTCTCCCAGCCAACTCCAGCCTGGTTTCCCAAATTCCAGAGACCACCTGGGCCTCTAATCCCAGGTCTGCCTCCTACCAGCCAAGTGACCTGGGGCAGGTTGCTTCCCTCTCCAAGCCTCCATTTCCTCATCTGTAAATGGGAATCATAATAGTGCATCCCTCCCTTTACTTTATATAAAGTGCTTAGAACAAGCACTGGGAAATGCTATTTAAGTGTTAAACAAAAATTATCTTTTCCTGCCTTGTATTACAATGACTTTATTTCCTCCCAAGTTAAGACACCATGAATTGTGAAACACTTCATTTATTTGATAGCATCATTTCAAGGGGAAAAAAAGAAACATTACCATATGAAATGTACAAATTGTAAGCCATCTTCCAATATCATACATGTGTAAACTGTTCAGTAACAGTCTATGTGTAGCATCCTCGTCTCTCTGCTTCTATCCAGTCAGTCCCCTTTTCAGCTTCAGTTACATTCATTGTTCATAGTCGGTGCCCCAGGGCTTGGGTTCAAGTTCTTACTCCCAAATTGTATTTAGCTAGGGGAACTTAGGTAAATTCCTTGGCTCTTTTAAGCCTCAGTTTTTTCTGAATAGCCAAAGTAATTCACAATAATTGTAGTGAATATTAAACGAGGCAATATATGTTTAAGGCATTTAGCGCCTTATTGAATATTCAACCAGGAGAGCTATCAGTACTGTGATGATTTTAAAACTTTTGCTGAATCTCGGCTCTCCAAAGACGTGAGAGATGGAGGAGAGCTGGTATTTCATGGTCGAAGTGCCCTCCAGTGGTCATGTAGGGAAACTGCAGGCTTCTGATGTGCTTGGAAAGTCTTTCCTTTGCTGGTCCAGGAACTAACTCAGCCACCCCCACCCCCAGATCAGGCCTATCCAACCCTCTTAGAATTCTATGCATTATCTTTCCTTTTACAGAGGCCTTAAGGGATTTTTAAAAACACTTAATAAGATAAGAGACTGGGAGCAGAGCTTTAGCCTAGGAAGGCTACAGCCTGGAAGTAGACTGTCACTCAAATCTTGTGGGCCCAGGGCCCTGAGACAGGAAGGCAGAGTGGTGGAGAGCTGTGTCTTGGGCATCAGTTCTCCTCTGGCCTGGACACTGGGATCTGGCCTGTGAGAGACCCTTCTTGCTGCTCACATCCAAAAATCTAGCACAGAACAAGCATAGCCCATTCCAAATATCTGCTTCTGTGTTTTGACAGATTTGTAGTTTGTTCATCCTTTCTTCCTTCCCCCACTCCTCCTCCATCCCTCCCTCCCTCCCTCCTTCCTTCATCCCTTCCTTCCTCCCTCCATCCATCAATATTTATTGAATACTGGCTCTGTACCAAGCCTCACGTCCTAGGTGTTGGGGGTTAAAAAGATCAGTCCTAACACAGACACAAACATACCACCAAGAGTTGTTCACAATGTCCCAGACACCACATGCAGAGTTAATCCTTGCATTTGAGTGTTTACAGCTTCTCCATGTGGCTGAGTGGGAGGGCAGAGGCAGGGACATCAGATCCAGGGAGCCTGATTTCCCTGATGAAATGTGTGGAAGATTTGTCTGGCCAAGTTTTAGGGCTGACGTCTTCCTCTTGGACCACACTGCTCCTCTGAGAAGTCCTCCCCATCTCAAACACTGACCAAACTCCCAGTTCCCCCTGTGCGGTGGGGGGGAAGTGTCCCTGAACTCCCTTCCCTTCCCCCACCATTGCCCTTTCCCCGGGGCTGAGAGTCAGCCAACACTTAGCATCTAAACCCAGCTCAAGGGCCAACTCCACATTGTCCAGCATTGAGAGGAAGGAGGCTTCCTCTAAAGTCATTGCTTGGGAGAGTAGCTGGAGGTACTCAGGGTCTGTCTTTTCGAAAGATGTCAGGAGCAGGAGGAAGAGCTGGGTGAGTGATGTGTGCATTGTTCCTGGGACTCTGTTGCCTCCTTGAGCTGCCATCCTCTCTCCTTCCCTTCATGATCAAACTTCGCAAATGACTTCCCACGCCCTTCCTCAGTGCCCTCTTGCTTGCTCCTAATCATTCCATTTCCCCAGAAATCTTCTCAACTGTAGTAGCACAGGCTACTGGTCCCTTAGTGGGTCCCCTCAACTCCTAGACCAGTGCTGTCCAACAGAAATAAAATGGGATTTTTTAAATAAATGTCAAATAAAATGTCATTTCCAATGTTCTAGAAGCCACATTTTAAAATGGTAAAAGAAACAGGTGACATTAACTTTAATAATATATTTAACCCATGTAGCCAAAATATTATCATTTTAATATGTAATCAATAGCTTCAAATTGAGATGTATTACATGTTTTTCATAATCCTACATATACAATATTTTATACATTTAGCACCTTTCAATTCAGACTAGGCCACCTTTTAAGCCTCTCAGGTGGCTGGTGGCTAGTGTATAGGGCAGTGCAGTTGTAGAACCTTCATTCACTACTTGGCATACACTCTTTCATTCTGTATGGCTAATCATCTCATCTCCATGTGTCCTGTCTCCCCAGGGAGGTTCTGATCCCCTGGGTCAGAGCCCCCACTTTATTCATCCCTGTATCTCCCTTGGCACCTTGAAGCTACCTGTGTGCCACACTCTGGAGGCCCTGCAAGCGAGTTTGTTAATGGGAGCGAGTGTTGGGGATTGATTTTTGTGGTTTCGTTATGGCTGTAAATGGTATGTTATAGATTGCTTCTGTAGATGCACCCTGCTGCAATATTAGCAAAAATAAGCAGCCTGGTTGTCAGCACAGGCAGAGGCCTGGGGCAGATGGGGCTGGATGACTCAGGCAGGGGAAATCCTGCCAGACCACATACCATTTCTCTGGCTTAAGAGCCTGTCATTGCCACCTCCTTGCAACCCCATCTCAGATACAGCCCTTGTCAGGGAGCATTACACAAAGGATGTGTCTCCAATATCCCACTACCAGGCTGGGAGCTCCTTGGGGCAGAAAAGGAGTTTTATTCAGATCAGCAAGAGCCTGACTCACAGGTCAATGAGAATGAATCAATGAATGTGCGGCTGGAGCCTGAGAAGCCTTTCCCTCGGGTACTCATGCATCCCCCAAATCTTGGAGCACTTACTACGTGTCAGGCACTGTGCTAGACATTGGAGATCAGTAGTGAACAAGGCCAATGTGGGCTCTGCCCTCCTGGAGCTCACATTCTGGAGTGGGGAACAGAAATCTATAGTCTCCTGGAATACAGGATACCCTCCCCTAAGTCAAAGGTCATCATTTAGACACTGGCTACAATAGTCTGGGTGCTGTGAGGACCTTACTATTTCAAATTGCATTGATGATGTCATAATGGGCTCTGTGGGATGGACCAAAGACCTCGCAGGTTGGAGCAGAGGGGCCACAGCAGGAGGAGGAGCTGATGGTGTCCACTCGGCCTCCGATAGACCTGGCCTCAGCTCGGAAGGAGGCAAGCAGGTGACCAATGACGCTCAGCCTCTCTGCCACGTCCATTCCTAACTGGCTTCCGGGCTACCCTGAGGTAACCAGGCCTGTCTTCTAGGGCTGTCTCCAGTGGAAGTGTCCCAGCCAGTGCAGAGTGCCAACCTGTGAGCCATGCACTGTCTCAGAGATTGGGGGGATAAAAAGAGACTTGGTCTCTACCATCGAGTTAATGACAAATTAGACCTTGAGCAAGTGGCCCACCGGCACATCATCCTCTTGGCTAACTTTGGAGGAGCAGTGTGCTAAGTGGTGATGGAAATATTCCAAACAGCTTGCTCTGGTTCCTGAGCTTCTCTCCATGTCTCCCCATGATGTGGCACTGAGTTCAAGGGCAGCCCACCCGTTGGCACTAGTGGTTTTGAGAATCTAGATTAGTGTTACTTAGGATGGTCCAAGGATAGATTTATTTGCAGCACAGTTAGAAATACACATCCCTGGTGGGGGAGGGTACAGCTCAATGGTAGGGCTCATGCTTAGCATGCATGAGGTCCTGGGTTCAATCCCCAGTACCTCCATTAAAAAAAAAAAAAGGCTTAGAAAAAAAGATAGTAAAAGTTAATAAGTAAATAAAAATTTTAAAAAATGCACATCACTGGGCCTTTGCCCAAACCTTCCAAAGCAGAATTGTCAAGTCGGGAAGGGGGTGCTCATGATTCTGCATCATTTATGAAAACATTCTAGGTAATTCTTATCCTAAGCACTGCCCTAGAATGGAAATACCTACCATACTCCCCAAGTTCCATATCTAGCTGGCCAAGGTGGGTTGGTTTCTCTGTCCAGAGATGGGTGTTGACTTTTGATATTTTATTACTGATGAAAAGCCATGATTCAGAGGCTGCTGGTGGCCAGCTGTTAGCTTGGAAGGAATCAGAGGCCACTGAGAACAGAAATCTCTATCTTTTCAACCCATCTATAAAATGCTTACCTGAGCAGACACCGTTTAAAGGCCATTAAAATACCAGACACAGAATAAGCCAGTCCCTGGAACTTTATAGACATATTTACTCAAACCCAAGTGCTTGCAAAGAGTAAATGAAAGGGCAGCAAAATGAGCAAGCACCCCTAGAAATACGAACTGAAAGTAAACAGCCCTGTTCACTAAAATAAACAGGACAAATCCAGCAAGGATTAAATGACCTCTAGTCAGACAGGCTCGGAGCCAGAAATGTCCCGTCTTGGCTCCTGGAAGGTGATCGAGGTGAGGGCTTGTCCCCACCACCTGGGGACATGAGCCCCGAGGGCCACCTTAGGAGGTCAGGGCCAGGCCTGCAAGGGCAGACACCACCCTTGAGGGTGTGCATGCTGCACAGAAGCCCCTGGCAGGCTGCACTGGGCCTGAAATCTCCCAGATTAAAGATTAAGAAATATGCCCTAAGGGAAGGGTATAGCTCAGTGGTAGAGTGCATGCTTAGCATGCATGAGGTCCTGGGTTCAATCCCTAGTACCTTCATTAAATAAATAAACCTAATTGCTACCCCCCTAAAAAAACAAACAAAAAGTGCGCCCTGAAAGGCCTCTGATAAAGGACACATTTTCTGGAGGTGTAACTTCTCAAGTCACTATTATTTGTGGTTTATTCATCAATTTAGCAAATGTTTGTCTCTTTAGCAGTAGGCTGTGTTTCAGGCCCTGTGCCAGTCGCTAAAGTTATCAAAGTGAAGAAGGCATAAACCTGCCCTCAAGTTGCTCAGTTTAATGAGAGATAAGATTGAGAGATAATAATAGCGGACATTTATTACTTCTCTATTTATTTATTTATGTATTAAAGCACTTGAGCAGGGAAAAGGTGCTTGAGTCTGAGCCATCAGCCAAGATTGCTGGTCAAGACAGCTCCTGTTCATTTGTTTTTTGGCAAACTTAACGATAAGCACTTCACATCTCATCTAATCCTCTTAATGTGATAAGGTTATTACTGCTATCTTCCCCCATTTTACAGATGAGGAAACTGAGGCTCACCATCTGTGATATGGTAGGCAAAGTTTAACAGTTAGCTCTCTGGAAGAAAATAAACAAACAAACAAACAAACCAAAAGCCATGATTTGTAGGATTTGCCAGTCGCAGTATTGTAAATACTCCCAGGCCGGTTTCAAGCCACCAGCCTAAAGTTGCTGAAGGTGGAGCTGGAAGGGGTGGGAGTGTGAGCTGGCTACAACATAGCATTGCAGATAGGTCCTGCAGCCAGTTGGTGAAGGGGGCGGAACTTGAACCCAGCTGCATCTGATCCTGAGCTCAGGCACAGAATCACTTTGTTATACTGTCAATAATTACACGAGATCATTGACATTTGAGAGGGAAACATCTTAAGACCTTTGTGATGTACTGGTTTTACAACGCTCCATAAATCTCCCAAGGTTAATCACCAGTGCTTCCCTATATCTCTTTGTTTTTATCACCCACAGGAATGGTTGATTTTCTTTTGAGGGCCATTTAAAAAAAGACTTTATATCTTGAAATAATTATACATTCCCAGGAGGCTGCAAAAATAGTATAGAGAGGTCCTGTCTACCCTTCACCCAGTTTCCCTCAGTGGTTACATCTTACATAACTACAGTACACTATGGCAACCAAGCCAGTGACATTTTTCTAGGCCATATTGTCGAGGATCACTGGATTTAGCAAATAAAAATACAGGACAATCAGTTAAATTTTGTTTTTAGGGTAAGTATATCCCAAGTATTGCATAGGATATACTTATGTTAAGAAATTATTCTTTGTAAAAAAAAAAAAAAACAGAAATTATTCTTTGTTTATCTGAAATTCAAACTTAACTGAATGTCCTGTCTTTTAACTGGCATCCCTAAATTTATCACATGGGTAGTTACACAACCACCACCATAATCAAGATACAGAACTATTTTAACACAAAGATGTTCCCTCGAGAAAGCCACACTCATCCCATCCCCACACCTTCCCTAACCGTTGGCAACCACTCATCTGTTCTCCATGTCTATAATTTTGTCATTTTTTTCACTTAGCATAATGCCTGTGAGATCCATCCAAGTTGCTGCAGTTATCAACAGTTTGTCCCTTTTTATTGTTGGAGAATATTCTACGAGGGCCATTTCTCATAAATAACAATTATTTTTAAAAATTTCATTCATTCGAGAAATATTCATTGTATATCTACTATGTGCTAGGCGCAGACACAGGGAAGATGGGAACTGGTTGCAGTCAGGGTTGGGGTATTTGCCAGGCAAGTAAGCAAACCCAGAGTGAGCAAGGGACGTGGAGGTGTGTGCAAGGGAGTGATTATAATGATGGAGCAGATGAGTTATGATGGGCTGGAGGCGAGAGGAGTGAAGAACGGGAAAGAAGCAGGATCAACAGTTTGTAGTGCTTGTGTAGCTGAGGATTGAATGGAGTTGGGTACCATTTTCCGAAGGTCTCTCTATCTCAGCTTCAACTGATTTTTTGTTTAAAATATCAACATCAAATGTAACACTCCATCCAACATCAGACACAATTTCCATATCATAGCATCAAACAGCTTTTCATGGGCTTTTTTAAACTGAAGGCTTTAGGGTTAAATGCTAACTAAGAAAACCTTACCAACTCATTCTGGGTACAGAAGAAAACAAAAATTATGGTCACAGGAAGCACTTAAAGATCATCTTTCCAACTGCTGCTTTTTAAATTTACTTAGTTTTTAAAAGTTTTTTATGTACACACATAGAAAAAATTCAGAAAGTGCAAAAGGATTTGTAGGAATCCATTTTATAGGAATAAGGAAGTGTCCCTTCTACTCCCAACCCTCAGCTACCTCACCCTCCTTCCCAGAGTCAATTACCATTTTTTGCGGTTCCTGATGTATATTAAACACATAAGAATAGGTGTGTGTGTGCATTTATACACACAAAGGACAGCATGCCATAACTGCCATGCTGCACCTTCTTTTTCACTTAGTAGTCTATCTTAGAAATGGTTCCCTACCACTACCTGTAGAGGTACTTCATTCTTTTCAACTATAAAAAGTGTTTTTCAAACCTCTCTCTTAGAACATGATTGGTTGGAAATTATAATCTTGCCTGAGCTACTCACCTCAAGGCATCCTGGGACTTGCAGTTCTTACTCAGTTGAGTCTTGCTCAGAAATCAGGACTTGATGAGAAAACATGTATTGGAAACTAAAGTGCCCTTTCAATGATTACGTAAGAGAACAAACTGCACTGTGTTATGCAAGCCCCTATCATTTCATCCAGAAGCAAATTATTTATTTATTTAAACAACCAAGATACCTACCAGCAATGAGATACCCAGTGCTGTCTTGGCATCAGGAAATCAAGGTCATTTGATTCATATCCAGTACCAGTTCCTTACCCAGAGATGACCACTCTCCTTCCAAACCTACTTCCATAAATTTATGCATATATTTATATAAAACCTAGAAATTTGGTTCACTGAGTAAGTTTCACCAAAATGCTTTTGCCCCATAAATATTATTCTGGAAATTGCTTTTTTTTTCACTCAACAATATATTTGGCACTTTTTTCTATGATAATACATAAAGATTGACCTCACACTGTTGTTTACTGCCACATGATACTCTGAAAAACACTGTGTCTCAAACTTTTTTGTGAGTTGAGATCATCTAACAATCATGTTAACATGCAGGTTCTGATTCGGCAGGTCTAGGGTAAGCCCTGACAGTCTGCATTTCTGAAAAATCCCCTCGTCAACAAAACACACTCTGAGGAACAGAGGTGTAGAGTATGGGTGAACTTGTGTGTTAGAACTGACTTGGACCAGCTCATAAGAACTGACTCTCAAATTGCCAGGAGTTTTGTGATCCTATCATTAAACACAGTGATTATTTAAAAATTAATTCATGTAAACTTACATGTAAATAAATTATATTACAGAGATAATAAATACTCAAAAATCATCGTTTTCCTAATTATTTTACTATACATCTATGCTCCTGAGGTTATTTATGTCTACTATACAGTTGGTAGAAATCTACACAATGATGTAGTTTTCCTCATCTCTTCCCAACTCCATGGTCAGTTCACGTTGGCAGCCCAAAATTGGCCACAGGGAGTGTTCACATCACAGAAACTAGGTAGAAAGGCATACATCACCCCAAGCCTTTTCCAACACTTGCTATTACCAATCTTTTTCATTTTTGCTAATCTGACAAGGCAAAAATGGTATCTCATTTTTAATTTGCATTCCCTGGTTACAGTGAGATTGGGTTATGTATATGCTTATTCTTAGGAATTTAATAGTACTTTTTATTCTTGTAAATAAGCCCCTTCTCCTATTACATTTTCTAGTTGATTACCATACAGGACACTCCTTCTATCAGTTCTAACAGCTTATCAGTCTATTTTCTTGGAGGTTCTATTTAATCATATCATCTACGAACGGCGACAGCTTGTGCTTTTCTGTGTATGTAATTGTATGTTTTGTGGACCTAGCTCTGACTGCAGGTCCACATTGACTACTGGTGATAATAGCTCATCAGTACCTTGCTTCTGATTTGAACAGGGACACTTCTGTATTTCCCCAGTAATGTCTGCTGTAGATTTCTGCAGGTAGCCTCCTTTATCCTTTATATTCCAGTTTCTTAAGAGGATTTTGGTTTTATTTTTATTAAGACTGGATGTTCAATTTATCAAATGTTTACTTTCACTAAGTTTTGCATTTTGGTGATATTTGAATTTCTCACATTAACCTGCATTATTTTTAAACTATCAAACAATGCATTTTAATTTTTTATTTTTATGTTTTTGTGATTTGAATTAAGTTTTATCTGCACTTACTTTTAATTGAAGTTTAGTTGATTTGCAATGTTGTCAACTTGTACTCTTTTTGTGATTAGGAGAACATTTTTAAGCCTCCCTCCCTTATATGTTGTACTCGTTTCAGCTCTTTTCACTGTCCTTGAATGTGTCCTTTCCCCAGTAGCCAGCCTCTGGCTCCTCAGAGAACAAGAATGTTCTCTCCATATCCCACTCAGCAGTGAAATTTTATACATAATGACATTTCAATAAATGGCTGGGAATGCCATGAATTAAACCATCACCTAGTGTGCATAGTCCTGAACACTCCATGGCAATGTCTACAACTTTGAAGTGAGGGCTACAGGATCTTTCCAACTACTCCCCAATCCTCCAGACATTCCTACCTCAGTACATAAACTTCAGGTTGCTCCATTGACCTGTAATCTCTGGAATGTTAATAACCCTGTTTTGAACCTAGAGGCCACCAAGAGTCTTGATCAGAATTGATGGCAAAGCAGGTACCTGGGTTTTTTAAATTGCTACTCACCACTCTTGACATAGGAATATTGGAACTGCCTCCAAGAACATATGGAGTTTGTTTTTTTTCCCTATCATTTTAAGAAGTGGAAAGAGTACAGATACCAGAGTCAAATCCCAGATGAATCCAAACAGCTGTGTGATCTCGGGCAAGTCATTCATTTCTCCATCCCTTAGGGACCTCCCATATTAACATAACGTTTACCAAGAAAAGGGCCCAGAAGAATTATATCCAATATTTTGTAATAACCTGTAATGGAAGAGAATCTGAAAAAGAACATATGTATATTTGAATTACTTGAAACTAACACAACATTGTAAATCAACTATACTTCAAACAAAGAAAAGAAAAGGGCCCAGAAAAGATCTGAGAGTGGGTGGTTCCAAGCCAGAAATCAAATTAACTGTGTCCAAACCCCACCTTTGCCACTTACTACTTTGGACAGGTTATTCTCTCTGTATTTCGATTTAGTCATGTATAAATGGGGACACTAAAGATACAAAGTTGACAGGGCAGGGATGAAGATTAAACGAGATAGCACGTTAAATTTTATCATAAAACTAAAACTCATGAACGCTCCATGAGCACTACCCATGTGGCTTTTATTATCACCAGGGTGCCTGTGGAGAGAGAGAGCACTTTGTACAGCACCCGTCGGACCAGGTGAGCTGGCCCGGTGTTTTTATGCGGACTTCCTAACCCCGGGTAGGGGTGGGGGCAGGCGGTTCCCCGCTGTTCTAGCACCTCCGGGTCGGCAGAGGGCGCCCGTCACCGCCGCGGAGGAGGGTGGGTCGAGCGGCCGGGGGCGGTTCGGGTCGCGGGATTGGGGGCGGGCCGAGCGGACGCAGGCCCGCGCGAAAGGCTATGCAGGTCGGTGGTCACTCCTTGCCCAGCTCGAACTTCGATGTCAAACCCGGCTGGGCGCCCACGTGGGCCCAAGCTTAGCAGCGCGCTTGCTGACATGGGGGCTGCACCCGACCCTAAGAGAAACCGAAAGCCCGGCCCCAAGTGACCTTATCTTTCTAGGGTTAAGGGGTGGCTTGGGAGAGACCTGGGTGGGGTGTTCCCTAGAGAACTGGGCTTTGGTTCCGAGATGGGGTCGCACACGTGGTGCAGGCCCGCTCAGAGTTAGGGGCCGGCTTGCGAGCGCGGAGTTTGGGAACTGACTGGGATTTTCCGCTGGTGGGGCACTTGGGGGCGGGACTTAGGGGACAAGGCTGAAGCTCGGATTGGGGGGGCGGGCCGTCTTGGGACGAGCTGGGCGGGGAGCGGAGCAGGGGCTGTGATACTTTGCTTGGAGGACCCAAGTATTTTGCGGACGGGGGAACAGCCCGACATCTGCGTCTTTCGATGGGGAAAGGGGCAGAAGCAGAGGTCTGAGCCTTGGAGTGGTCACTTCGGGGCGATTGGCGGGGGGAGTCCCCAGAACCTAGATGATAGGTTAGGGGCCCTAGACTTCATAGGATCTAAGCGCCTCCACCCCTAGGTGGCCATGAGCGGCAGGGCCCGCAAAGAGGCTGTGCAGGCCGCGGCCCGAGAACTCCTCAAGTTCGTGAACCGGAGTCCCTCTCCTTTCCACGGTAAGTGACCAGGGCAGCATAGGAGGGTGGGGGTCCGTGTGCCTCCTACCGGTTTCCGTCGTCGCTATGAGAGGGCTCTTTACCTACAGCCGTGGCCGAGTGCCGCAGCCGCCTCCTCCAGGCTGGCTTCCGTGAACTCAAGGAGACGGAGAGCTGGGATATCAAGCCCGAGAGCAAGGTACTGGGGTGGGGTGGGGGCAGAGAGGCAGGGACCTAGGCTGGGTCTCGAAGTCCTGTGTGCCAGCTGGCTAGCTAATCCAACTCAAAACCCCCACCCCAGTATTTCCTGACCAGGAACTCCTCCACCATCATCGCTTTTGCTGTGGGAGGCCAGTATGTTCCTGGTAATGGTTTCAGCCTCATTGGGGCCCACACAGACAGCCCCTGCCTCCGGGTAAGGAACTGGGGCCTTGCTGGGGAGGGAAGGGATCAAGGGCAGTGCAGAGAAGACTTGTTGCCCCCTTCCTCCACACTTGGGGCCTTTCTATGTCACTTAGCTTGTAAACGGTCTGTCTCATCTCCAAGTCATGTCATGTGGCCTTCCCTTCTCATTCTCCACCTTCCCACTCAGGTGAAACGGCGGTCCCGCCGCAGCCAGGTGGGCTTCCAGCAGGTTGGTGTGGAGACTTATGGTGGTGGCATCTGGAGCACCTGGTTTGACCGTGACCTAACTTTGGCTGGACGTGTCATTGTCAAGGTGGGAACTGGGCTTGGACCTGGGAGGCTCTCAGCTTCAGCTGCCTAAAGATTGACTGCCACCTTTCTTCAGAGAACCTATGGAGAGCCCCTTGGGGAAGGGGGGTGGAGGCAATCTGAGTCAGAGGATCACCTTGGATAGTCTGGGTGAAGTGGGGGCTTTAACCAACTGTGATTGGGAGGCACCCATGGCTGACCTCGCCTGTTTGGCCACAGTGCCCTACCTCAGGCCGGCTGGAGCAGCGGCTGGTGCACGTGGACCGGCCCATTCTTCGCATCCCACACCTCGCAATCCATCTGCAGCGAAATGTCAACGAGAACTTTGGACCCAACATGGAGATGCACTTGTGAGACTGGGGCGAGGGCTGAGGTGACTGAGAGGGATAGGGTGTGGCACCAGGTGATGGAAGGGGCCCTGCTGGACCTGGGAGACCACTACCTAGCAGTGGCCATCATCAGGTTTTACTCTTGGGACCCAGTTGACATCCGAAGGCTCTCACAGCTCTGCCAGGCAGGGAGCAAGCTGAGAATTGAAGGACCAGGGCAATTCCCCATCAGGGGATGCCTGAGCTCAAGGGTGTCCTGCCCTGCTGTGTCCTCCAGCCCTCCCAACACACTCTTTTCCCTGTCTTCCCACAGAGTCCCCATTCTGGCCACAGCAGTCCAGGAGGAGCTGGAGAAGGGGACTCCTGAGCCAGGCCCTCTCAATTCTGCAGTAAGAGTCCCCTGCTCATGGGGAGGGGTAAGCCGTGAGGAAGGGACTGGTCCCCGGAGAGAGGGAAGGGCAGACCCTCCTTCTAGCATCCTTCTGCCCTGCAGGATGACCGGCACCACTCAGTCCTCATGTCCCTTCTCTGCGCCCATCTGGGGCTGAGCCCCGAGGACATCTTGGAGATGGAGTTGTGTCTTGCAGACACTCAGCCTGCGGTGAGGAATGGCTGCAGGAACTTGTGGATGGGGACCTCTGGGATCCCTGCCTGCCCCAGCATGTCCCCTGAAGTGCTCATTGCTTCTTCCAGTCCCCCAATTACTCTCAGCTCTCATCCCTGTTTTCGCAGTAGACACCACCCCACTCTGCTTCCAGGGCCATGATTCTCAAAAAGGGCGGGTTTCCCACTCCAGACCTGCCTACTCAGACTACCTGGGGTGGGGCCTGGGAATCAACCTTAACACGTATTTCCTAGGAGTTTCTATTACAAATGGTCCCTGTCAACTTTTACCTATGCTGGCTCCAAACCTCGAGGGCAAGAAGCCTGGATGTGGCCCCTCCTTTTTCTGGAGCTGGTCCTCGTGTCTCTCCCAGTTGCCACCAGTAGATTGCTAAGTTTTTGGATGTTTGGCCTTGTTTAAATGTGTGCTAAGCTTGTCTCTCACCTGGTCTCCTCTGTTTATTTCCCTAGCTCTTCTTCTTTTCTTGTCTAGCCCCTCCCTTTTCCTGTCCCACAGGAACTGGTCGGGAACTACAGGCCCCCACTCTCCCGTCCCTCAGCTCCAGCCTGGCCCCTTCTCCATTCACTGCTCAGCCCTGCACAGTGGGCCCTAGTGCTCTTGGCCAGAGTCAGGGAGAGGTTACACAAGGAACCAGGAGACTTGCTCAAGCTCAGGCCCTTGGGAGCAGGGACAAGAGGGTGAGTCCGGGAGAGGAGTTGAAGGTCAGGCTGTCCTGTCTTTCTAGGTCCTGGGTGGCGCCTATGAGGAGTTCATCTTTGCCCCTCGGCTGGACAATCTGCACAGCTGCTTCTGTGCCTTGCAGGTGAGGAGCCGGGGTACCCACAGGAGCACACACCACCAGGAGAGGTGAAGCATTAGGGTGGGGGGCCGCCTCCAGCCCTATGGGTCATGAGAAGGCTACCGACTGCCCCCGCCATCTGCTGTTGCGGGTTAGACCATGCGGTGGGGCCTAAATGCTGCAGCCTCAGCACCGCTCATCTTGGCCCCATCCTTGCACTGCCCTAGATCCAGGAGCTGAGCTGGGGGAAGGCTTAAGAGGTGGTTTAGGGCGTCACAGTGTCTGTCCTAACCTTGCTCCTGCTGCTTCTCCTTTAAGTTAACCTCTGCTTCAAAGGAAAGGCCCCAGTATCCGATAAGGCAGAGTCATCTACCTCCATCTCCCCTACCCACACCAACCCCTGGCTTAAGCCCACCCCACCATCTTTGTGCCTTGGGATCTCAGTGGGGTGGTCTCTCTTCTTAGTTACCTTGCTATTCCCCACCACCTTTCTACCCTGGTCACTTTGCTCTCTTTCTCACCTCTTGCCCCCGTGCCTCCCTCTGCCCTTTCCATGCTCTCCTTTGCTCCCTATCCTGTTCTCTTGGAGACAAATTTTGGGCTGTAATTGAGACCAGAGCCACACCTGGGACCCAAATCCACTTGTGCAGCCAGCCAGCCAGTCATATCATCTTGATGGAGTCACGGTCACCTCTTTGGACCTCAGTCTCTTCACCAAGGCCAATGAGTTGACGTGATCTGTGTGATCCTTTTGACTTCCCTGGATTCTCATCCCTCTCCCAACCCCCACTGTCTTCCACATCTTCCTGCCTTTTGCGTGGGAAGGTGTGTGGGGGACAAGAACACTCAGAGGGGTGTTTCTCCCATCCCACTGAAAAGGTCCCGCACATGCTCTCCCACCAGGCCGCACCCTGAGAGATGCAGGCCAGTGATAGCCCAGGTGCTTCACTCCAGCCATGACGATGGGAGGCGGGTGGGCAAGTGTGAACCTCTGAGGTGTTCGTGGGCTGAGCTACGGAGGAAGAAGGGGGTAAGATGATGCTCTTGTTCCCTCCTCAAACCAGGCCTTGATCGATTCCTGTGCATCCCCTGCCTCCCTGGCTGTGGATCCCCACGTGCGCATGATTGCCCTCTACGACAACGAAGAGGTACGTGGAGGGTTCTGGGAGGGTCCATTCTGGGGAGTCTTCTGTAGCCTGCCATGCCCGGCACCCCCTGGGAGCCAGGGCTATTCTGGTGGCTCCAAAGACATGAGAGATACTGCGTGAGCTTCCTTAGTGCTTGGTGTCCCCTCTGGCTCAGCCTACTCTTAGCATGACCACACCTCCCAAGTCCCTCTGGGTGCCACGTGGTAAGCTCCTCGAGGACAGGGACTCAGCCCTTGCACTCTTATACCCCCAGGGCTCAGCACAGGGTGGGTCCTTACTATGCATGCTTGTGCTCAGGAGCAGGCTTAGATGCTGTGACAGAGCTTGAACAGCTGCGCAGGTCAGAGTCAGCAGTACAGGACGGGCCTCTACCACCCCGAACACATGGCTTCCATCTCATGACCCAGGATAGCTGTTCAGCTCCTGCCACCATGTCTATACTAAGTTAGGATGGAAGAAAAGGGCAAAGGGGGAGTGTCCTCCCATCCTTTTAAAGGCATGACCCAGAGGTGGCATTCGTCACTGCCTGCATTCCATGGAACTTAGCATGGCCACGTTTAAAGCAAAGGAGGCTAGGTAGGTCATCTCTAGCTAGGCGGTCGTGTGCTTAGCTACAGCTCAGGTGTTCTGTTATAGAAGGGATTTTGGATAGTTAGCAGTCTGTGTCACATGCATAAAGAAAGATTGACCAGTGAGTTGGGTCACCTATGCTGAGCCCTAGATGTGAGGGTCAGGGGAGAAGGAAGGAGACCAGTATGGGAAGAAAAGTGGTATTTCTGCCCCAGAGATGGCTGAGGATTAGTTTGGCTCCAACTCACCATCAGGTTTTTGGTGGCACAGGGTTGGGGAAGTTGCTGATAACCTTGCATTCCCCACCCACGGGCTCAGTGGGGTACTAGGTCACTCTGGGCATTGGGCCCCTCTGCCTGGCCTCCAGCTCAGGTCCTGAGCTCAGAGCCTTAGGGCCAGGTCTCTGCTGTCACCAGGTGGGGTCGGAGAGCGCCCAGGGGGCACAGTCCCTGCTGACGGAGCTGGTGCTGCGGAGGATCTCAGCCTCACCCCAGCACCTGACAGCCTTTGAAGAAGCCATACCCAAGTCCTACATGATCAGCGCAGACATGGCCCATGCTGTGCACCCCAACTACCTGTAAGTCTCCTGGGCCAGGCAGCAGTCCTCACGCAGCTGGAGACCCAAGTGTAACCTGCCTTCAGGCTCATCCTGCACCTTGGCCTCTCCCCTTTCCTCCTCATTATGTCAAGAGGTTCACTAGGGACGTCCTTTTGACTGTTCCAAGGCCTACTTGGTCAAAGTCATGTAATTGCTTAACCCATATGAATAGGCTCTATTTACAAATTTATTTCCATCTATTGCTAGAGGCTGCCTGGAACACTGTGTTTAGCATGACTCTGAGGTCCTGCTGGGCTGGGTGGGAGAGAATGCTGTGTTCCATTGGTGATGTCTGCCATGGGAGAGATGGTGGCTGTTGACCTGCCCAGTTCCTGTTTGCCATCCCCAGCCCTTCTCTGTCTCTTACAGAGACAAGCATGAGGAGAACCACCGGCCCTTATTCCACAAGGTGAGGTGCTCCTGTTTTTCCTTAGGGACTTAGAGGCATGGCTGGCTCCGGGCCCCATCTCGTTCCCTCTGGGCCTGTCATGCATCTCTGCCTCACTGTCACCTCCTGGTTTCCCTCTCCCCAGGGCCCTGTGATCAAAGTGAACAGCAAGCAACGCTACGCCTCAAATGCGGTTTCAGAGGCCCTGATCCGAGAGGTGGCCAAAAATGTCGGGGTGCCCCTGCAGGTGAGGGCAGGCCCTGCCTGGGGGAAGGGGTGATGGAGGGAGGGAGTTGGGGGGCACAAGCAGATGGTCCCCCGGTGAGGACAGTCTTTAGTGGTAGTCAATCTTCAGTGGAAGGTGGTCCCAGGAGAGTGAGGAGAAATGGGGTTTGGACATAGGCAGAGATGGGATCAGTGCTGGTTTTGCCATGGTGCTGCTCCTGTGTCCTCGGACTCGTCTCCTAACTTCTCTGAGTCTCAGTTTCCACACCTGTAAATGGCGCTTATAATGACGTCTATTCTGCTAGATTTCTGTGAGGATTAAAGGTCCAGTGTGCTACTGGCACATAGTGGGTTAGTCCTGCCTTTTTCCCACCCAGCACCCCCAGCTCCCCTGTGGGGTTTCTATAATGGAAGTTCAGGACTGGGAAGCCTGGAGCTCCAGATTCTCATTGTCACTCTTGCCTTGGCAATGGCCCATCTCGGGGGTGGGGTGCAGATAGAGATATGTAATATATAATACACATATCAGGATAATACTTACATCAGGGACTGGAGCCCAGGAGGTCCAATGACAAACATAGCAGGCAGGTCCTGGTGAGTCAGGACTAGAACCCTTGGCATCTTGGCTCTCAGCTTAGGGCTCTCTCTGCTGCACAGCCCCACCTTGCCCCTCGTAGAGCTGAGTTGTTCCACAGTCAGGAAGGCCTCCCTGAGGAGGTGACTCTTGAACTGAGACCTAACTACTGAGAACAAGGTGATTATGATTGAGTCTGGGGTACAGCATCCGGCCAGAGGGAACCAGGGCAAAGGTCCTGAGAGGGACAGGAGTGAGCTTGGTCTACTAGGAGGAGACAGAGCCAGAGTGGAAGAGCCAGGGTGGGAACAGGAGGAGGAGGGGGAGAAGCCTGCCTGGGCCAGTCTTGCAGGGCCTCCCAGGCCAGGGAAGGGTGTTTGGAGTTTCTTATAAAGCTGTGGGAAGACATTAGCGGATTTTTCTTTAATAACCTATGGCAGAAGCACAGGCCACGTGTACTTCAGAAAATACAAGTAGAAATGAGAAAATGAGACATTCATCCCCAGAGATTGGTGTATATTCTTCCAGATTTTTTTCCCATGTATATACTTAACACATTTTTAAAAAATGAAATCATTTTGGATATATCTTTTGCTTCCTTTTTTTCACTCAATATTCTCCACCTTTCTGTTTCAGTAAATTTTTGCTTCAATAAATTTGTATCTCATTTAATGCACAGGTTATTTTTAATTCTCCCCAGTTATCCCCAAAATATTCTTTACAGTTGTTTGTCCCACCTCAGTATCCAGTTCAGGAGCACGCATTATATCTAGTTGCTCTGTTGCTTAAATGTCTTTTAGTCTAGCACAGCCCCTCCCCTTTTTTTCTTTTTTTAAAAACAACATTGACTTGTTGAAGAACCCAGGCTGATCAGTCCATCGCTTTCTGGATTTGTCTGGTTGCTTCCTCGTGGTGTCTTTGAGCTTGTGTCTCTAGCCCCTGTATTTCCTGTAATCTAGAATTCCTCTCTAAAGGCTTGATGGATTCAAGTTAAACATTTTTGGCCAGAAGACATCATGAGTAGTGTGTCCTTCATATTGCATCATACACATATTATCTGGGGAATTCACCCTTAGTGATAAGATTGATCACTAGATTGGGGTGGGGAGACCTCCATCCCTCCACCACAGGGAGGTTTTCCTCTTTTAACTGGACAGTAATCTATACAAGTGATAAGTTCCCCCATCAAACAGCTGGGTCTGGTTTTAACACCAGTTGATAATCCTTGCCTAAATCGATAATTTCATTAGAATTTACTGAAAAGTGTCCCCACCCATTCTTTTATTCATTTTATGTATATTAGCTGTCATTCTTCTGTGAAGTGGAACTTTCCCCCTTCCAGTAGGACTAGTTGGTTATTGTGAAGTATGGTTCCTGCTGGAAAGACAAGACAAATTCTTTCCCTTTAATAACCAACTTTCAAGGTGAGATGTTTTAATATCTGCCCCACATGCTGACAAATAAGAGGGTTTTGGGCTTTTTTCCTTTTCCTTCTTTCAGTATCATACAGAGTCATAGCTTTTTGTTAGTTCAATTTTGTTGATTCAATGTGGAGCTGGTCCACTATAATCATTTTATCTTGGGCTCGAATTTTCATGACTTTGACCAGTGGGGGCCCTTTGGACATAACTTCTGTGTTCTTTGTCATGACTCTGAAGGGCTTTCTTGCTTTTGGGCGCAACAAGAAATTGCAGGCTCTTGTTGTTCATTTCTCTCCCCCAACTTGGGAGCTTTTGATAAATAATGATTTTAGAGGCTATGGTCTGGCACCATGAGTGTTCATTGTTATTGGAGGGGAAATGCTTTGGGGCCATTTCTACGGACATGGCTAGGAAAAAAATACATATTTTAAAATCATGAATTAATGCCATGATTCTCATTTTTCAAAAAAGAAGTTATTAGTTTATCTGGCTTTGTAATTCTCTTTTCCTTTACACAGAAAGTCTTGATGTCTAGTATCATATTATGATTTTTCTTATTTACTTTTTTTTTTTACCAGGATATAAAGAAATTGTTTTAAATTGCCAGTAGCAATATTTTTAAAATGAGTGATTTTTCTTTGTGTGTGTGTGTGTGTGTGGAGGAGTGCATTTTATGGAACACGGCAACATAAAGGATACATACATTTTTTAAAAATCTACCTGCCTACTATTTGGGGAATAGATTATTTGTGGGAGGCAAGATGTTGGTACCTGGAACTAAAGAGGTGGTAGTGCAAATGGAGGGAATGGACCAGTTCAGAATGTACTGTCCTTTGGGCCTGCCCTTTCGTGTTGGCTTTGTGATTTTATGCTGGTCACATCCACTCTCCGAGGAGGTTGAAATGGACCATCTACCAGGCCCCTTTCAGCCCTGCAGTTCTAAGGTGACTTCCTCCTGGGCCTCAATGAGCACACATCACATGTTACTCATGAACCTCTCTTCCTCTCCCCCAGGATCTCATGGTCCGGAATGACTCCCCTTGTGGGACCACCATTGGACCTATCTTGGCTTCTCGGCTGGGGCTGCGGGTACTGGATTTAGGCAGCCCTCAACTGGCCATGCACTCCATCCGGGAGACAGCCTGCACCACAGGAGTGCTCCAGACCCTCACCCTCTTCAAGGTGACTCCCACCCCACCCATCACCATGGCAGCTGGGCTTCTTCCTCCTCTAGTGCCTGGATTGGTTGCTGGGGCAACATCACCATCACTAAGTGACTGGCCTATGTCATGGGGCTGGCTGTCTTGGTGCTATCATGTAGGAAAAGAAGTGTCCCCATTCTTCTCAAGGTTCAGGGGCCCTGGTCAGCCCCCAGAGGATAATGAAAGGTCAGAGAGGGGATCAGGGTTGGGAAGACTTGGGCAGTTGTCAAGTGTAGGTGAAGCAACTATGCCTTGCTCTCTTGCTGGGGCCTAATTTGGTGGGTGGCGAGTGGTGGGGCACCCCCTTCTGGTCTCCACTAATTCCATATCCCCTGTTGCCTTCTTTTTTAGGGCTTCTTTGAGCTGTTCCCCTCTCTGAGCCATAACCTCTTAGTGGATTGAGGCCTCTTGGAAAGACTTCTCTTGCACTCGAGAAGGGGACATTCTCAGCTGAGCTGAAGCTGGATTATTAAAGTGAATTTTTCACTCAAACTCATTCTGTGGTGCTTATTTAGAGGTTGGAGAGGTGGGAGTTCAACCTGGCTTAAACTTCTGGAACCAGAACAGATGGGGAGGTTAGGGTACAGGTAGAGAAGGCTACAGCTTCTGGGAGTTGATGGAGGCCTGATTTCAAATCTCTTTTTTTTCTTCTTTAAGCTCCTGCCGGATGCAGACAGAAGGTGGGTGGGTTCACAACGAGAGGGTTACTTCTCCCATCCCCAGGCCTTCCATTCCTAGAGTAGTCCAGGAGCCCAGCTCGGCCCTCTGAGGCCTGGGTGCTCAGCATTAGCGCCCCCTTAGCTGCCCTGGGCAGCCCAGACTTTCCCTCCCTCCCCTAATCCCTCCCTGCCTGTCCCAGGCACTGCAAAGAGGAGGACACAGTCTGGACTTCAGCCTCACCCTTCATCATCCCCTTCACTTAGCAGCCGCTCGTGTTACTTGATTGTTAATATATTACCAAGAAAAGATTATCACTGAAAAAATCAAAATAGGAAAAGTCAAAGTCTGCTCATAAACTCTTCTATCAAAACAGTTGTGCTAATTGGTGTCTTTCCAATTACTTGGTTACCAATATAAAAATTTTTTTTATAAATACGACCATTTAAGTTTTTAAAAACAAGATGCATAAACAATGCTTGTGGAGTTAAAACACATAATTAAACACAGTAGCATAAAACTCAGAAGTAAACAGGTTAAAGAGTCCTAAGTTTCTTACAATGTCCAGGAAGAGAGTGAAGGAATCAGTTAATACTATACTTATTTTTTTCCCTGGGGGGAGGTAATTTGGTTTACTCATTTATTTATATTTCTGATGGAGGTGCTGGGGATTGAACCCAGGACCTCGTGCATGCTAGGCATGCATTCTACCACTGAGCTGTACCCTCCCCACTTAATATTGTACTTTGAAGTCAAGGATACATACTGTAATTTTTAAGAAAACCACTAAAAGTTCAGAAAGAATCTATAGCTTCCATTAGGGGTTGAATTGTGTCCGCCCAAAAATGTTGAAATCCTAACCCCTAGTACCTATCAGCGTGTTCTTACTTAGAAGTAGGGTCTTTGCAGATGATCAAGTTAAGATGAGGTCATTATTGTGGGTCCTCATTGAATATGACTGTGTCCTTGTAAAAAGGGGAAATGTGGACACACAGACAGACATGCACAGAGGGAAGAAGATATGAAGACAGGGAGGATGTCATGTGAAAATAGAGGATCCAAGTGATGTATTTACAAGCCAAGGAGAGTCAAAGATTGCCAGCAAACCACGTGAAGCCAGCAGGAGGCGGGAAGGATTCCCCTACAGGTTTCAGAGGGAGCACAGCCCTGCCAACACCTGGATTCCAGGCTTCTAGCCTCCAGAACTGTAAGAGAACAAATTTCTGTGGTGTTAAGCCACCTGGTTTGTGGTACTTTGTTACAGCAGCCCAAGGAAACAGTACAACTTCAAACTAATTGAGTGAGGAAAATGGGGTAATAAAAAATAATAGGTCTATTCTGCAACTTCACTTCAAATGGTTCAGCAAAACCATATTATGTATGTAATAGACTATAGTAAAATGAGTTGACTCTAGGACAAAAAGCATTGACTCCAGGTGGAGAGACCGTAGGTGTTCGTTGTACTATTTTTTTCAAACTTTTGTACGTTTGAACATTTTTATACTAAAAGTGTGGAGACAAATTTTAAAAATTCAATCCGAAAGGAGAAATGAGAAAAAAAAGAGAAGGCGAAGCAATAGAAAGCACTTAAGATGGGAGACTGAAACTCACATAGCTCTAGTTACAATATTAATAAGTGGACTAATTATATCGTGAAGTTGTTGCTTAAAAAAAAAAGTGGACTGTTTCAGTTAAAATACAAAGACTGTCAGACTCAAAACAAAAAGATATAGGAAGCTGACAAAACATTACTATGGATTCTTTTTTGAATTTCACAAATGTCTTATATGTACTCTTTTTGTCCAGATTCTCAGATTCTTTTTTTTTCCCCAATTTTCCTGGCTTATTTTGATCAATGTAGTATTTTTGAGATTTACCTATGTGGTAGCATCTGGAAGTAGTTCTTTCCTTTTATTGCTAAATATTATTCTTTTATGTAACTATACCGTAGTTTCTTCATCCATTCTCCTACTGACGATAATGGGTTGCTTCTAGTGTTTATGAAGAAGAAAGCTCTTAAGAACATTCTAATACAAGTATATTTGTGGACAAATACTCATTACCCTTGGATATACAACTAGGAATAGAATTGCGAGATTATAGGGTAGATGCATGCTTATTTTTATAAAACACTGCCAAACAAGTTTACAAAGTGGCTGTGCCATTTTACACACCCACCAGAAATGCGAGAGTTGCAGTTGCTCTACACCCTCACCAACACTTGGTATTGTCAGTCTCTTTAATTTTAGCCATTCTATTCAGTGTGTAGTGGTAACTTACTGTGATTTTAATTTGCATTTTCCTGATAAGTAATTTTGAGCACTTTTTTTTTGTGAGCGTATTGGCCATTTGGATGTCCTTATGTGAAGTTACTATTCAAATATTTTGATCATTTTCACTGAATTATTTATCCTGGTCTTATTCATAATATTGAATATACATACTCACATAGAACTTACATTCTGAAAGTTTATATTATATTCTGTACATATATATTCAGAATCCAAGTCCTCCTTTAGATACATGCATAACATTGTCTCCCAGTGTGGGGCTAGTAAAGTTGATTGATTTTTTAAATATTTTTCAGTTTTATTGAGGTATAATTTACATACAAGAAACCGCACCCATTTAAAGTATACAATTCTGTGAATGTTCAGATATATACTGCTGATAAACCACTTCCACAATCAAAATCCAGAACATTCCCGTCACCCCCCCCAAAAGATTCCTTGTACCCCCTGTGCAATCAATCTCCCTCTCCCCCCCTGAGCCCCAAGCAACCAGTGATCTGCTTTCTGTCACTGTAGATTAGTTTGCATTAGTTTTGCCTTTTTTGAAATTTTACATCAATGGAATCACACAGTCTGTGATTTCTGTGTCTAGTGCATAATCACCCGATTGTTTCTCCTTAGATCTATTAACATGGAGAATTATGCTGATGGATTTTTTCCTAATATCAAGTCATACTTAGATTCCCAGAACACGTCACATCATATTATTTTTTAATGGGTCATTAATTGTGTTTGACATTTTATTTCACTTTATTTGGGATTTTTGTGTGTGTATTCATAAATAAGATTGATTTGCAGGGTTTTTGGTGTGTTACCAGGTTTAGGTATTTTCACTCTTGCTTCATAAAAATTTTTTTGGAAGATTTCCTGTTTTATTTACTTATTTAATTATGCTCTGAACAATTTAAATAGCATTAGGATTATCTGTCTTGAGAATGTGTAGACATCCCCTGCAAAATCGTACTGACCTTGATGCTGCTTTGTGGAAATTTCTTTCATAAATTTCTCTATTTATTGTATGGAAATTGGTGTGCTTAAACTTTCTATCTCTAATGGCATCAATTTTTGTAAATTTTATGTTTTAGAAGTTGGTCATGTTATCTAAGTGCTCATATTTATTTGCACAGTTCTCTAAAGCAGTCTCACTGGTAAGTTTTTCTCCTCTGGGTAATAATTTCTCCCTCTAATTTCATAATTTCTCTCCTCTCTCTCTCTTTCTCCCCTCCCCCCATTTCCCTCCTTTCTTCTTCTTTCTCTTCTTCCTTTTTGCATTTTTTCATTCTCCCTTTTTCTCTTAAGTTAGCTAGTAGTTTGCCTATTTGGTGGATTTTTTCCTAAGTACCAGCGGGGGTATGTATTCATTAGTGCTAAGCGTGTTGGTGATAAACCTGCCTGCTGTTGTATCACAATTACCAAGCCTCTCACTCACTGGGGACAGCAGTGGTGGCTGTCCTCTCAGGCAGGGTTGACGGCAGGGAACACTGCTTCGGAACTGAGCTCCCTAGTATCGATGTGATAATGGATTTCAGAACGGCAGGGACCAGGTGGCAGCACTTTACCACGAGAGTTGGTAGTATTTTGTGTCTCCCAATTATGCTGTAAGCACAAGTTATGAGTATTTTTATTTCCTTCTTTCTCCTTTTTGTTAAACTGCATGATTTCTGGAGGATTCATAGAGAGATTTGGACTCAGGCAGCTGCTGATAGCCCATGCAGACTGCAAATGTTACTTGTAATAGTAAAATGTTGACAGTGTTTACAGAAGGCACTGTGGGTAACCTATCTGTGTCTCTCATTCTTCCCACTTCAGTGAACTTGACCCCACTTCCGACTGCCAATATCTGTACTTCTTTGCCTGAGGACTTTCTTTTGCTGCTTGACTACAGTTTTCCACTCACATGGCAGTTGGAAATGCTAGGGAACTCATGCTCTCTACCCCAGAGCAGCTCTAACCAGTGACTGGTGGGTCTTTGGGTATGAATCCCCCAGCTCCCGCACATCTTGGGTGAGATAACTCCCCAAGGTGTGTAGTTTACACTAGCTCCCAGAGTCTCTCCAGCAGGATTAAGCCCAGAATTAAGCCTGATAACACACCCCTTTATTGGCCACCCTCCCTTCCTTGTCTCACTTCCCCGCATCCCTACCAGTGTTCTCCTTCACCTCCCAAATAAACTCCTTGACCTCAGATTCTTGTCTAGGGTCTGCTTCTGGGGAAACCTAAACTAAGTTAGAATTCCTTTGAGATTGAGAGTAAGTTAAAAATGCCTGCTATTCTATTTCTATTCAACACTGTACTGTAGGTCCTGAATTGGAGTGGGCAACTCCGAGTGTATGGTGAATAGAAGACATGAAAGCTGGGGGTGGAGAGAGGGAGGTGATTCCTTAGGAGAAAGTGTCTCACACTTCCTGGAAGCAGTTTCATGGTTGCAGGGCTCAGAAGGGAGGTTGGCTTTGAGTTCGAATTACTACTATTAATCACCATAGGTTTTAATGTGCAAGTCATGCCTTAGTGTTTGCAAAGCACTCTTTACATCTTCAGCCTCATTTGATTCTCATAACAGCATCATTATTAAATTCCCACTTGATCACGTAATACATGCCAAGCACTGTGCTAAGAAACTTACATGCATTAGCTCCTGTCATTCTCTCAACAACTCTATGAAGTTAGTCATTTCATAGATGAGAAAACTGAAGCTTGGCAAGTTTAATTAAATTTCCCTGGGCCACAGAGCTAGTAAGAACAGGGACTCAAATACTGAGCTGGGCAGAAGGCAAACTCCTGCACCCTAGCCAGACTCTGGATTCCTCCAGCACCTTGTGGTCACTGTGCACTTTAGGGAAAGTGGAAATTCAAATCACACTCTGGTTTCTGGGGTGGGTCTGTCAGACTGGCCTGAGTATTAGCTCATTCCATCCTTTCACCATGATGTCACTAGAGATGTGAAGACTCAGAAGTTGGAGCACACGCCCAGCCTCCATGGCCCAGAGACCTGCTCAAGGGATGGGCAGGCGGCCTTTCCCACCGAAACCACCAGGCCAAGGTGTGTGAGGCCTGTGCCCTGTCCACACTGCACATGTCTGGTAGACAGAGCAATTGGGAAGGAAATGAGTTTTAGGGCTGTAGGTAGGAGCTGTCAGAAGTCCTATGAATAGAATGAAGACAGGGCCTGTCTGATTTCAGCCAGAAGCAACCCCATGATCCATTAGTGATGTCTGCAAAGGGAGGGGACTGGGAAGCACACCTTCTATTTGCGATCCCCAACTTAATCTTTGTCTTCTAGGGGCAAGCTCCAAGAGAAATTGCCACTGTTTTTCCCTAGGGTGAGGGTCCTTCATGGATTTTGGCCCTCTTCTCTTCTTCCCTGGGCCCTTTCACCATTTTCTCTTCACCCTTGACTCCTGGCTTCCCTCCCCTCAGAGCCCAGTGACCAAGGTGAACAGGGAGCAACGCTTGAACTCTGAAGTGGTTTCAGAGGCCCTGAGCCGAGAGGCGACCAGCCCCAGCAAGGCCTTGCTGTGTGTGTTTCGGTGAGGGGGGCTGGCCTTGACCAGGAAGGCTGAGCCAGCCAAGAGTCTGTTTAAAGACGGAGGCAAGGTGAAGGAAGGGACAGGTGTTGGCTGATAAGGCATGACAGGACTCCACTGAGCCTGATGGAGAACCTTCAGGAAGAGAGGGCCTGGAGGATAGGAAAGAACAGCGCTTTCAGTGCAGACAAAGCCAGCCCAATCCTGGCTCTGCCGCTGCCCAGCTGTGACCTTGGACACATTATCCAAGCTCTTCAAGTCCCTTCTTCCACAGCTGTGAAATGCGGATGGTAGTCATGGTGACCCTCAGGGATTGATGTAAGGATTAAAGACAACTCTATGAAAAATGCCTTGGCTGCCAGTGGTTGCTGGATTCTAAGGGAGATTCTTCCTTTTGCCCACTGGAGGGCGCCCCCACAAACAACTTTACACAGATTTCAGAAATGTGAGATACAGCAGCTGCGGGTCTCCAGTGGCCTGGTGTTCTGTAAGATCAAGCACAGGCACAGAGCTCGAAGGACCTGCAGAAATCTACTTCAGAACTTGTCTAACTTAAAAAATATATACACAAGCCCTGTTTTTCTAAGAAAATCTTGAGCCTGACATGACCCTAATCCTCCCCTCACCCACCCATCCGTATGTATTATACATATGTACATAAAGATTTTGTCCTAAAATGAAGTGGGAGAGGAGTAGCCAGAGCCCCTTACATTCAGCCTCCCCCTTGCTCTTCTCTTGGTGTCGAGGAATTCACCTGAGTAAAGCTTTCAGGCATCTCCTTGGGACCCTTAAGTTCTTTGGCGCCAGGAGAGAAAAGCTCCCATCTAATAGGTATCTACCCATCTTTACAGATGAGAAACTGAATGGGCAGGAGTGGAGCAGGACTAGACCAGGTGTACTGACTCCCAGCCGTCCCTCTGCACTGCCCACACCCTTCCTCCCAGGAACCCCGGTAGAAGTTGGGCTGCTTCATACCTCAGACTTTTTTATACAAGGATTGCCTCAGGAAGTGACTACTTGAACTTTAACCTAAAGAACACAAGGAAACAGCCAGGGGGAGAGCTGGAGGAAGAGTCCGGAAGGCGGGGAGAAGCAAATACAGTCGCCCTTAGGTGTGATGGTAGAACTTTCAGGGCAATGGACAGTATGGCCTGCAGCAGGAGAGGAGCTTGGAGATGAGGCCCAGGACTACTCGAGGTTTTTTTTTTAAACATTTTTTTTATTGAGTTATAGTCATTGTACAATGCTGTGTCAAAGTCCAGTGTAGAGCACAATTTTTCAGTTATACATGAACATACATATATTCATTGTCACATTTTTTTTTCGCTGTGAGCTCAAGGTTTATAATCTACAGACAGCCTCTGGGTTTGATTCAAAGTGCAGTGGGAAATCATCAGGGGATTTTAAAGGAAAGAACAGGAAAATATGATAAATATTTTCCAAAGTTACACTGATGCTGATGGAAAAATAGATTATGAAATGGACAAGAAGAGAAGCAAGTAGACCTTTTGGGGGCTACTGAGTTATCCAGACGGGATCTGTTGGTACCTCAGACTAAGATCGGGGCAGCGTTGCTGAGAAGCTCCACCTGGGCTCTGTCTGGAGGCAGCCTGCTCCTCAGAGGCACTCCAGCCCTTCACCCCTTTCAGAGACACTAGTCCCATCCCTGTCACCATGGCAGCAGAGCTTCCTTAGCTCGTATTGGTTGCTGGACCACATTATCGGTCCTGTGACTGACCCTGTGATGAGGACTGGTTACCATGGTTCTATCAAGTATGTAAACAAGGAGCTGCCAGTCTCCTCCAGGCTCAGGGGACGAACCAGCCCTGTGTCTAACAGAAAATCTGTGGTAGGAGATGAGACTAGAGACGGGGGCCAGGGGAGGGCCTGCAGTCCGACAGTTCCTGAGCCACTAGTCTCAGGGCCTATTCAGATCAAGACTGCTATTGAGATTCCTTCTGAATTTGGTTGAGGTGGGGTGGGTGAGGGAGTAGCAATACCTACCTCATTGCATTCACTGAAAATTGCTAGTTTCTTCCCATTTTAGGATGTTCTTGAGCTGTTCCCTACTCTGAGTCACAACCTTGCAGCTGATTAAGGCCTCAGGGGAAGCCTCCCATCCTCCACACCTTCCCTGGTGCTTTCCAGAAGGGCAATTTCAGGCTGATCCAAATATGGGTTATTAAAGCCAATTTCCAAGCAAACTCTTTCTACAGACTTGTCTAGAAGTAGGATGGGTGGGGTTTGGACCTGACCAGAGTCTCAGAGGTGAGAGAAGTGGGATCCGAACACAGGGGAGCTTGGGGTATGGAGGACAGAGAGCACAGCCCCTGGTTGCCCTGCAGGCCTGGTTTCAGATCCCTTCCTCCTCCCACAGACCATTTCTAAGGCAGGTTAAAGGCAAGGTGGAATTGCAGCCAGAGCAGCAGCCATCCCCACTCACAGCCTTCAGATGTGTCTCCTTGGTCTTCCTTCCATTTGTGGAAGGAAAATGTTCCCTCCAGAGCCCAAGTCTGAAAGGCCTGGTATGTTGCTCTGCCTTCTGAGGTTCACGGTACCCTCTGAGCATTGGGGTCCCCTACAGAGCAGTCATGCCAGTCCTGGCCCCAAGAAACCACACAGAGAATAATGCAGCTAAAGGCTATGCACATTTAACAGGTTGATATCTGTGGCCAGTTTGCCCTGGGAGGCAGGAAATTAGTCACCATTGCTCAACACAGCCGAACTCCAGCTGTCGCGTGTCCCAGGATTTACATTTCTCAAAGCACCTTCACACTCAGTTCATTTGATCCTTGCGAATAGGAGCACATGGAAAAGTATCAAGACCACTGTCTTAACCTGTTTGGGCTGCTATAACAAAATACCATAAACGTGGTGGCTTGTAAACAACGGAAATTAATTTCTCATAATTCTAGAGGCTGGGAAGACCAAGATTAAAGCCCTGGCAGATTAGGCGTCTGGTGAGGGCCCGCTTCTTGGCCCAGAGATGGCACCATCTTGCTGTAACTTCACGTGGTGGAAGGGTGAGAGATCTCTCTGGGGCGCCTTTTATAAGGGCACTAATTTCATTCATGGGGGCTTCATCCTCATGACCTAATCACTCCCAAAGTCCCCACCTCCAAATACTATCACCTTGGGGGGTAGGATTTCAACATATAAATTTTGGGGGGATATAAACATTCAGACCATAGCATCCACCCACTTATAGAGCCCAGAGAAATTAAGAGACACTCCTCTGGTAATACAGACTTCATCATGCTGCCAGTACATGTCCTCTTCCCCATAACCTTGCATCTAAGGACATAGCTAAATATAATACTCATCATATTTACTATCTCTAGTTCTTATTAGTGAGGTTGACCCCTACCACCCATCTTACTTTTTCCCATCATGTGTTTACTTTGCCTGGCCACTGGGATACATGGTTCCTGCCTCAAGGCAATTGAAGACTAGCCAGGGAAGTAAATCATAGATATAACACATTTATGCAATAGATACTTACTGAACACATGTGTAATTGACCCCATAGGAGCCCTGCTTTGTGTCTCCTACCCAGTCTCTGAGCTTATAAGCAGCTGGACAGTGTCTGCATGTGCTGACATCTTCCCACCTCAAGCCATGGGACTTCTCATCCAGTGGATTCTCTGGAATGCCTGGAAACTTGCCTACTTATGCTCAAGACAGTCTTGAATTATCTGGGATTTAACACCCTCAGAGGCAGCCCTCAAACAGGTAAGGTCTTAGTTTAGTAGTAAATGTCCCAGCATATCCTGTTCTTGTTGGAGTCAATCTGAGACAATTTCTACAGACGCTCAGGTGTCTCCAGCAGGGTATACTCCCAGTTTCTTACTGTGAAGGATAACTTTCTATGTCAGTTTGTCTGGGTTAAGGGATGCCCACATAGCTGGTAGAGCATAATTTCTGAGTGTATCTGTGATGATGTCTCTGGAAGAGATTAACATTTGAAACAGCAGATTGAGTAAAGAAGATCACCAATGCAGATGGGGCATTATTCAATCCGTAGAGGGCCTGAATAGAATAAAAAAGTGGAAGAAAGGCAATTTGCTCTCTCTGCTTCAGCTGAGATAGCCATCTTTCCCTGCCTCTGGACATCAGTACCTCTGGTTCTTGGGCCTTTGGACCCAGACTGAATTACACCACCAGCTCTCCTGGTTCTGTGTTTGCAGGTGGCAGAATACGGGACTTCTCAACCTCCACAATTGTGTGCTTGCCCTTTCCTTCCTTATTTTGGATTATTGAAACAGTTTTAAGTGTTCTAGTTTAATGTATCAATTGTGGTTTTTACTATCTTTCTATAGTTTTTTAAGTGGTTGCTCTGAGGATCAGAGTATACATAAGTTTTCACAGTCTACTTATAATCACTGTTTCACCATTTCAAGTGGAATGGTAGACATCTCACCAGCATATAGTTCCCATTACTCTCCCACAATTCTGTTGTCGTTGTCAGTCAGAATCAGTTACATCTTTATACACTGAAGCCTTTATCAGACAATGTTATAATTTTTGCTTCCAACCATCATACATGTTTTAAATGATTCTAGAGGAAACAAATAGTATACAATACTCACCCAGATATTTCCCATTTCTATTGTTCCTCCTTCATCCTGACATTTCAAGTTTCCTTCAGATACTGTTTCCCTTTATCCGAAGAACTTCCTTCAGCAATTCTTGTAGAGCAGGTTTGCTGGCAATTAATTTTTCTTCATCTTAATTTCACTTTCATTCCTGAAGTGTATTTTACTGGATATAAAATCCTGGGTTAACAGCTCCTTCCTTCACCGCTCAAAATATGTTATTACACTTCCTTCTGGGCCCCATGGTTTATAATGAAAAATCCGCTGTCATTTGGATTATACTTCTCCTTTAAGTGATGTGCTATTTTTCCTCTCTGGATTTTTTCAAGATTTTTTTCTTTGTTTTTAGTTTTTAGATGTCTGACTATGATGTATCAGGACATGGATTTTTTTCAGGTTTATCCTGTTTGGCATTCACTGAACTTATTGACTCTATAAATTCATGATTTTGACAAATTTGGGAAGTTTTCAGCCATGATTTCTTCAAGGTTTTTTTTTTTTTTAATATACTACCTTTTTCCTCCTCTCCTTCAGGGACTCCAGCAACATGAATGTTAGACTTTGTGTATTCTCCCACAGGTCTATGATGCTCTGCTAGCTTTTCCCCCCCAATATTTTGTCTCTGTTGTTCTGATTGTATCATGTCTATTGATCCATCTTTAAGTTAACTAACACTTTCCTTTGTCATTCTTATTCTGTTGTTGAACTTATCTAGTGAATTTTTATTTTTGTTATTGTATTTTCCATTTCTAAATAGCACATTAGAAGAACAAACAGAACAGCTAGTAGGAGGAAATGTGATTGGAGAAGTAAGCTCAAACAACAAGTTTATACTGTATAGCACAGGGAACCATATTCAATATCTTGTAGTAACTTATGGTGAAAAAGAATATGAAAATGAATATATGTATGTTCCTATATGACTGAAGTATTGTGCTGTACACCAGATATTGAGACAACATTGTAAACTGACTATACTTCAATAAAAAATATATTTAAAAAAAAGTAATCCCAGAACTGACCACATAGAGTCTTGCAGGTAATAGTAAAGAGTCTAGATCTTACACAAAGGACAGAAGAAGATCATTAGGGCTTTTAAGGAAATGAGTAGAATAATGATGCAAAAATTTTAAAGACCAGCTTAGTACTGATGGAGAATGTATTGATAGAGGGCAAGAGTGGAACAGACAGATCTGTTAGGAAGTATTATTCTGGTCCAGGGAATACTGCAGTAGTTTGAACTGGGCAACCACACAGAGCCGAGCACCTCCAGCTGGCCATGGACTTTACCCAGAGGAGCCTGAGCCTCAAGGGGAATGCTCTCCAAGGAAACAGCTTCTGACTTCTGTCACCATGGCAACTGTGCTTCATTTGCCCAGAATGGTTGCTAGGGTGACACATCAGCACTGAGTGACTGATCACCACAATAAGAACTGGTTACCATGGCATAAAGTCTGCAGACAAGAAGCTGCCATTCTTCTTCAGGTTAGGGTTCTTGACTAGCTATAAATCTAAGAGAAAATCAGGAGCTGGAGAGAAGATCAGGGCCAGAGAGCCAAGGGGAGGCCAGCTGTGGGGCAGTTGCTGAGTCATTGTGCCTCAGGACTTGCCCAAATCAAAACTGCTATTAGAGGGGAAAGGGGAGTTTACATTGTAGAGGGGGAGTACTCCAGCACATATACACACAAATTACAAATTCCACATTTCCTTCCATTTTAGGGCTTCTTTGAACTGTTTCCTTCTCCAAGCAAAACTTTGTAGCTGATTGAAGCATCGCTATCCTCCACCCACTGCACTGCCATTTAGAGGGGCAGGTCTAAGACAAATTGCTTCTGAATTTTTAAAGTGGGTTTTGGTCAAAATCCTTCTTGTGGGCTTGTCTGATGGCAGAAAATGTGGGCTCTAATAATTAAAACACAAAAAAGTAATGCTTAGAGGGAAAATATAGATTTAATTGCGTTTATTGTAAAGAAAAAAATTAAGTCAGTGATCTAAGCTACTAACTCAAGAAGCTAGAAAAAGATAAGCGAAACTCAAAGAAAATAGAAGGAGATAATAGTAAAGAATGGACATCAAAAAAATGGGTAAACAATGGAGAAAAACCAATACAACCAAAAGACAGTTCTTTAAAAAGATCAATAGCATTTGTAAATCGCTAGCTACGCTGATGAAGAAAAAGAGAGGAAAAATATGAAGTATCAAAATCACGGATTTAAAAAGTGAAATCACTTCAAATTTCTACAGCCATTAAAATGATAACAGAGAAATATTATGAATATCTTTACGTTAACAAATGTGATAACTTAAATGTTAGAGACAAATTTCTTGAAAAATTCAAGTTTCCAAAACAGTCATGAAAAGAAATAGGACAACTGAATAGCTAAAGAAATTGAAATTGTAATAAAACTTTCTCACAAAGAAACTCCAGGCCCAAAGTGGTGAGACGTATAGCTCAGTGGTAGAGCCCATGCTTGGCATGCGTGAGGTCTTGGATTCAATCCCCAGTGCCTCCATTAATTGGGGGGGGGGGGGAAGAATCTCCAGGCCCATACACTCAAACAAGTAATATCAATCATACAGAAACTCTTTCAGAACATAACAAAAGAGGAATGCTTTCTGACTGATTTTATGAGGTCAGAATAATCAAACATTTGGAAGAAAGCATAGGAGAAAAATCTTTGTGAATTTGGGGTGGGCAAACATTTCTAAGAACACAGAAAGCATTAGTGATAAAAAATAAAATCAATAAATTGGACTTCCTCAAAATTAAAATACTTTGCTCTTCAAAAACTCTATTAAGAAAATTAAAATGAAATGCTCAGAATTGGGGAAAATATCCATAAAGCATTAATCTGTTAAAGAAGTTGTAACCAGAAGTACTAGAGAATTATGTCAATTATGGAATAGTAAATATTTTTAAACATTGTGTTCATTTTCAATTGCTGCTGTAACAAATCACCTCAAATCTAGTGGCTTGAACAACAGAAATTTGTTATCTTACAGTTCTGAAAGTCATAAGTCTAAAATCAATATCAAAATGTCAGCAGGGCTGTGCTCCTTCTGGGGGCTTAAAGGGAGAATATATTTCCTTGTCTTTTTCAGCTTTTAGAGGTTGTTTGCATTCCCTGGCTTGAGGCCTCTTTCTCGTACCACTCCAACCTCTTGCTTCCAATATTATAACTCTGACTACTGATTGTGACCCCTCTACTTCTCTTTTCTAAAGACTTTGTGATTATATTGGGCATACCCAGAAAATCCAAGAAACTCCCCATCTGAAGTGAACCACATTCTAAGGTTAATCACACCTGGAAAATCCCTTTTACCATGTAAAGTAACATATTCACAGGTTCTAGAGATTTGAATGTGGACATCTCTGGGAGCCATTATTCAGCCTAAAACAGATATCATAATGCTATTGTGATTATGCAGAAAACTCATTCATTCTAAAAGATGTATATTGAATTTTTTAGGTGTGAAATGTCATGATGTCTGTAAATTACTTTCAAATACTTCAGCAAGAAAAAGAAGCAGTTGTGACAAAATCTTATTAATTGTTAAATCTAAGTAGTAAATATATTAATGTTCATTTGAGTCTTCTCTCTTTTTATATTTGAAAATGTTCATAATAAAATTTTAAGCTTAATAAAAAAAGATTGAAATGTCAGTCTAGAGTTTAGGAAGCCTGTAACTAAATTACAGTGGAAGCAAGGGATCAGTTAGTTAGCTAGTTAGTTATTACAATAGCTCTATTAAAAAGAGTACAGTGGTTTGATCCCAGGCTATGGCAGTGGATGTGGAGAAGTAAATGGATGTGTTTATTCTTAGCAGGTCAAACCCATGATTGCTGAAGGGTTTTAGATGGGTGAGGGCAAAGTTAGCATCAAGATAATAAAAATAGACTAGATTCATTGAGTGCCGGCTACCCAGTTGCTGTTAATTTTTAATCCTCACAGCAAACCTATGAGTTAGGTACAAATCGCACCTGCGTTTCACATGCAATCCATTTCTCCAACCTTGGGACTGGGAGTAGAGGCAGTAGTCCTTGGCATCCGATTTATGTAAAAAAGGAGTGGGTTCCTGGGGATGGGGTGTGGTGGGACGGTTGTGGGGGCAGTAGGGGAAGTAGGGGCTGGATAGGAGTCCGCAGGGGCAGGGCCCGCCAGTGATTGGCCCAGCTGCCAAGGGAGGGTTGTGCAGATCCTGTTTCGCTAGCGGGTGGGAAGCCACAGCCCCGCTCAGTCCCTCAGGCAGCTGTCCCTACCTTCTCTGCGACTTAGGTGGGGAGCCAGCGCGCCAAACCCAGGAGGATGCAGTGCCTGCTGTGGCCTGGGGGCTCCCGGGGGCTCTGGCTGCTCCTCTGTTTCCTGCTTCTGAACAGCCGCCCAGGGGGCTGCAGCGACATTGGTGGCCACGGTCAGGAGGAAACCTGGGGGGTGCGGTCAAGGCTAGAGAGCGATTCTGAGCGAAGTGGGCGGGGAAGGGGGAGCTCAAGGTTTGGAATCTAAGAGGAAAGTAATGTGTTTCGGGGTGAAAATAGATGAATGTAGAGAGCATCTCGCCCAAAGAGGCGCAGGCTTGGAGTGGGGCTCGGCATAGGGGCTCTGGGACTCAGAGGACTCAGGGAAGCCCACTCAGGGGAAGACTGGGGATTTGGGAGGAGGAGGACGGGGAAACATGCATAGGGGGAAGTAAAACTGGCCTGTGAGGCCGCAAGAAAAGCAAGACGAGCCAAGGGGCCAGGGAAAAGATGCCTATGGCTGAGGGGTAGGCAGGGGACTAGAATCTCTAGACTGCAGGGGCAGGGGCAGGGACCGCGGGTTATCGGGGTCCTGGCTCCGAAGAGAAGGCTGGGCCGAGGGATGAGCCAAGGCTCCTTTATAAGCCCCCCAGAGCCTGGTGTCTGCGATCCAATTTCTGCTAAGAAGTGGAAGGCTAGGCCGAGGTAGAAGAGGATGGAGAGAGAAACAGTCCATCCTTTTTCCATCCCCTTCACTCTGAGCCAGCCAGGTAGACCATCGCTGACTCATGTCTGAGCTGCCAGAGACCGACTGCGCAGACTCCGGGTTTCCAGAGCCTGGCGCGTGGGGCAGACGGCGCAAACTCAGAGCCTAACGCCAACTTTCCTCCCCGTATCTGTGGGGTTTAGATGCCAATGCAGAGGACTCCCGAAGAACTGTGGAAGGAGGCCTGATGTCAAGCAACAGGAAGCAAGGCGTGGGGAGCGGGTGGGGGTTGGTAGTAAGGACGATCAAGCCTTGTGGGAATGCCCGGCTCTCTTTACCGCTCAGAGTCGCCCCCATGTCAGGCTTTGGCCATCACTCAGCACCGCGGACAGCGCCAGGAGCCCTGTGGGTCTGACCCAGGGTGTCCAGGTCACTGCTTTTCCTATCCGTTCTGGGAGTGCTGCCTCAGAGAACAATCTCTCCTTCCAGAAGTTCTTTTCCTTCTCAACAGGGTGCTGGAGGTTCTGGTCCTTCCTAAAGCCAGGAAATTGATATTAGGATCCATTTGACTGGGGAGAATTCCCAGTCCATAATGACTTGTGGTAATTCCACTATAGGGAAAACAAACAGACTCCAGTCCTACCCATCTAGCTGGAATAAGGAAAGTGTGTATAGCATTAGGGATTATCTCCATCCCCTGTCCTTCCCTTATGCAGAGTCGGCCAAACTGTGGCTTTCAGGACAAGGATCCAGACACTCAAACCCTATACATACCATACTTTTTTTCCTTTAAGGATTCCAGGCCTCCTCTGTAATCCCCTCCAGGCTTCAAAGACTTCCCTGAATGCAATTTGCCTGTTTTCCATGCCCTGCCTGTTCACCTGATTATCCATTTCATGTGTGTAGCTTTCTGAGTCTCTGCTTATCTTAACCTCCACAGGATGTTCTTTGCCTGTAAGCTTGGTTCTTACTGGAAGTTGGTACCAAAGGTGAATGAGATGCAGGGGCTGAAGAACAGGGAAAGTGGTGATGGGTAGGGAAATATGAAAAGAAGGAGGACTTGAAATGAGGAGGGGGTCTGGTGAGGGGGACAGAGACCAGTGAACCCAGGGATGTTAGTGGGAGGAAGCTGCTTTCCTTCAACTGGGGTTTGTAAGTCTTCTGGCCAGGCTCCTTTCTCACACCACTATTTTGCTCTTAGATGGTCAGAGCCAAGTGGGAGTGGGGCAGCTCTGGTCCCTCCAAGGATTTACTACCCCAGTCTTCCAACACTTGCAAGTTTTCTTCCAGCAGATTGTGCCTCAAGGTGAGTAAAAGGTGAAGAGAGTCTGGGACCTGGTCAGATACAAGGATAGGTAATAATGAGGGGCTTTTTATCTGAGAACAGGTTTTCTTCCCCAGATATCTCTACTTGAAACTTTTCTGTCATGCTTACCTCCTGGAGGACCGGGTGAGACCAGAGTAAGTGTGGAGCTGGAAGGACAGGCTGTTTGCCCTTGAACATCCTGGAAGAGCCCAGTAGAGGCTTCTAGAAGAAGCCCTTGGAAGATGTCAGCATCCAACTCCTTGAGACTAGCCCCAACCACAGGCGCTATCTGAGTTTTTACAGAGACAGGAATCCTTAAATTCTCAGCCAGAACACACACACACACACACACACACACACACACACACACACACACACACACACTTCAGCTTCTGAGTAGGAAGCAGAGCAGATTATATGACAAATAGAAGGAAGGAATGAAGGGAGTGAGGAGCCTCTTGAAGACAGATGGCCAACCCTTCCTTATAGCAGAGTTGCATGAATGAGAGAAGAGTCAGATAGGAAATGCAGCTTGAGTTCTTTGTACTACTACCACTACGAATGTCTATCATGTTTATAATGCCTTAGAGCAGTGGTTCTCAAAGTGCATCCCTGGACCAGTAGCAGCATCACCAGGAGACTTGTTAGAAATGCTAGTTCTTGAGCGTCATCTCAGACCTCTTGAATCAGAAACTCTAGGAGTGAGGAACAACAATCTGTGTTTTAACAAGCTTTGTGGGAGATTCTGATGCACCCTAAAGTTTGGAAATCACTGTCTTAGTTTTCTCAGCAATTTTTATATCCCTAATCTCATTTAATCCTCACAATAGCATCAAATGAATCAGCAAAAAGAGTATAGTCTTAATCCTAACTGAGCATTTACTACATGCCAGGAACTGTGCTATGCAACTTTTATATGTCATCTCATTTAATTCTCTCCACAAATTGTGATCTTTTATCTACCTGAGGGAGAGGGGGAGTGTTGATCTCACTCTGGTCCCTGGAGTGGGCCAGTTAGAACATCCCCGGTGTTAATTCACCACATCCTTTCACCCTGCAGGTTTGTTCTGGAAGGATGACATGACCCAGAATGTGATGATCCAGAAGATGGGACACATTAGCAAACTCCATCCCCAGGATCCATGTGTGAGGGTTGGGCAGGCAGCCTTTCCCACCAAAACCACTGGGATGAGGTATGTGAGGCCTATGGTCAGTCCATGCTGTCTGGCTGACAGACAGAGCAAGGAGGGAGCTGGCATTAATGCAGGTAAGAGCTGCCAGGAGCACTATGAGAATGATTCAGAGGTCCTGTCTGTGATCTGCAGGAAACAATTCCATGAGCCATTAGTAATGTCTGCAAAGGGAGAGGAGGTGGGTGCTAACAAGCCTAGGTCCCATTTATCATCCCCATGTCTTTTAGGGGCAAGCAAGAGGAGAAACTTCGACTCTTATTCCCCAAGGTGAGACCCATGTGTCTTCTCAAGATGTGAATCCCTGACTTTGGGTCCCGTCTCTTTTCCTCAGGGGCTCTACCACCTTTTTCTGTCTCCTTCTTGATTCCTGGCTTCCTTCTTCACAGAGCCCAATGGCCAAGGTGAACAAAGATCAGTGCTTTACCTCCAGAGTGGTTTCAAAGGCCTTGAAACAAGAGGTGGCCAACCCTGTCAAGGTGAGGGCTCACTTTTTCTTGGGAGGCTAGAATCACCAAAGACTTCTTTAAATGAGGGAGGCAGGTGTGAAGGAGGGAGTGGGTATTGGGATGTGAACAAAAAAGCTGAAGAAAATATCTTTCCCAATTGAATGGTATCCTGATTTTCCTGTCTCTCAGACCACCTTTGGGTGTCCAAATAAGAGGTTGAGAGGCATGATGCAGGTGCTGAGAGCCTCTAAGGGTGAAATGATCTATAGTATCATGAAAAAGAATTGAGTTTAAAATAGGCATACAAAATTGAAGGGTTTTCACAATTAAGTAAAAGGTTCCTCTTTTCTCCATGCACTCTTCTGTATATAGCAAGTGATAGTGAAGTTCCTTTGGATGAATGGAAGAGGTAGCCCAGAGGCCTTTGCATTCAGCACCTCCCCGCCTTGCTCTACTCTGTGGCCTGAGTGAGCATCCCAAGGTTCTGCATTATCTCTTTGGGATGCTTGAACACTTCAGAATTCAACTGAAAACACTCATATAGCCCTCCCATCTATCTTTATAGATAAGACATTGGGGCCCAGGCTGGTCAAGCAGCTTACTCAAGGCTTCATAGCAGGTTCATGGCAGAGCAAAGACTGGACCCAGGTCTCCTGATTCTCAGCCCTTTCCCCTGCAAAGCCTCTGCCCTTCCTCTCAGGGACTGCAGTAGGGGTTGGGCTGTCCCACATACCAGACTCTTCAACATGGACAAGTCTTTTTTTGGACTAAGGCCTAAATTACAAGAAGGTGCCAGCCAGAGGACAATATGAAGGAAGGGCATCCAAGGCAGAGAGCACCATACTGACAAATGCCCTGAGACAAAGATACCATAGTATGTCTGAGGGACAGATGGAAAATTCAGGGGTAGAGATTTAGGTAAGAGAATGTAGGACTGGGGTTGACCACACAAGGACTCATAGATCGTGGTGGAAGGTTTGGATTTTATTCCAAGTGTGGTGGCAAGTCGACTGGGAAATTTTGAGGCAAGGGATATCATAATGTGATATGATTTGAAAAGACCACTCTAGTGATATTGGGGGATGGATTGTGAGAAAAGTAAGAGTGAAAACTAAGAGGCCTATAAGGAGCTGATCATCCTGGTACAAGGGAGACTGAGGTGGCTTGGACTGGAATGGTGGCAGTGGAGTCGGCACCTCCAGCTGGCCGTGCACTCCATCCAGAGGCATCCTGCATCTCTGGGAGCTTCCAGCCCCTTATGCTCTCCTAGGAAACCTGTTCTCACTCCCATAAGATGGCAGCTGGGCTTCCTAAGCCTGGATCGGCTGCTGGGTCTGAGCACGCAGAGCTAAGTAAAGACCACTTTTGAGAGACTTGTTGGTGTGGTGCTTTCAAGAAAACAAAAAAGATACTGCCATTCTTCTCCAGCCTGAGCCCAAGGGAAAATCACAGGATGAGAACCCTATGAATTCCATGTGGGAGCAAGGGGACAAGCACTCAATCGATGGACTGAGTTACTGTGGGCTTACTTAAATCAGGCTGCTACTGAAGCAGTTTGGAAAGTGTAGGTGAGGGAGGGGCCACCTTCCCACATACTGATTCCAATCCTTTGTTTCTTGTTTTAGGGCTTCTTTGAGTCACCCTCTGCTGTAGGCCACAACCTTGTCGCTGACTGAGACCTCGTGCAAGCCTCTTTGCCCCAGTGCCCTCCCCATTGCCCTCCAGGGAGGTAGTTCCAGGATGAATCTCCAACATTAAAGTGACTTTCATGCAAACTCTCTGTGACTTGCCCCGAGGCAGGATGGGCGGGGTTTGGACCTGGCTAGAGTCCTCTAAGTGAGAGAGGCAGGACCTGAACAGGGGGTGGGGTGAGAAGAACAAAGTGCCTTGGTGCTGCTCAAAGGCTGCTTTCTGTCCTGTTTTCCTTCCTGAAGTAGGGAAAGTGAGGGTGGGACCACACCTAGCCTTCTCTGCCCACATCTGGTGATGCTCTATGATCCAGTTGCCCACCCATCCTTCCATGTCAGACTTGCTTGGATGGTGCTGTTCTATGAGGGTCTCCACCTCCAGCATTACAGCCCCTGCCAAGGCTCTCCCATTCTTTGTGCTTCCAAGAATCAACGTAAAAGTGCTGTGATCAAAGTGTACACACATTAAATGTTTTGCTGACTCTTGCTAGTTTGCTCCTGGTAGCTTGAAATTTTTAAAAGGAGTGGGTAATCTGATCACTCGTGATCAACCAAATACCAGAATGTCCTATCCGCAGAGCTTTATACTTCCCAAGACACTCTCATACTCATTGGACATTCACAGGTACATGAAAATGGGCAAATATCTAGATTTTGTTTCTCTAAGAAATTGGGACTTGGCCACACACCTCATCCATTTAAACAACCCAGAGAAATTAAGTGACTAGTTCTTGATGGCAAGATTCTTTGTCATGCTGCTGTTCTTGCCCTCTCTACTTATCAACTATGTCAAAATGCATGAGGCAAAAACTGATAGAACTGACAGGAGAAATAGAAAAATTCACCTTTGTAATTGGAGACTTCAGCACTCCTCTGTCAGTAATTGATAGATCAAGCAGACAGAAGATCAGAAAGGATATAGATGACCTTAACAGAACAATCATTCAATCTGATCTAATTGATGGTTAGAATATACCGTCCAACAACAGCGGAATACAAATTCTTCTCAAGCTCACATGGAACATTCATCAAGATAGACAATCATAAAACACACCCCAACAAATTTAAAAGAAGAGAAATCACACATTCTGTGTGATTCTTCATAGACCATAATGAAGTTAAACTAGAAATCAATAACAGAAAGATAGCTGGAAAAATCCCCAAATATATGGAAAACAACACCTTTCTAAATAACCCATGGGCCAAAGAAGAAATTGCAAGAGAAATTTTAAAATATTTTGAAGTAAACAAAAATGAAAATACAATTTGTGGCATGCAGTGAAAGCAGTGCTTAGAAGGAAATTTATAGCAATGAATGCATACATTAGAAAATAAGAATGACCTAAAATCAATAAACTAAGTTCACACTTTAGGAAACTAGAGAAAGGAGAGCAATTTAAGATTAAAGCAAGCAGAAGAAAATAAACAATAAAAATTAGAGCAGAAATCAATAAAATTGAAAATAGGAAAAGATAGAAATTAATAAAACTCAAAATTGGTTCTTTGAAAAGAAAAAGAATTAATAGAAATTCTACAACTTAAAAATGTGAGAACCAAAAATTTAATTGAATAGGTTTAATAGCAGATTAGAGACAGCTGAAACAGAATTGGTGTACCAGAAGACAGGTCAGAAGAAACTTAGCCCTTCCCTCCAAAAAACACAAAGAGGCAAAGGATGGAAAATAAAGGGAAAAGGGTAAGAAACCAAAAGGATATAGTGAGTAGATTCATCATTTATTGAATTGGCATCCTAGAAAGAAGAGAGAGAATAGGGCATAAGCAGTATTTAAAGAGACTGTAGCCGGAAAATTTCCAAAACTGTTGAAAGATATCAATGAACAGATTCAAGATTACCAAGTCTCAAGCAAAATATTAAAAAAAAAAAAAAAAAACTAAAACTAAAACTAACAGAAAAATGACATTTCAGGAAAACAAAGCCAAAGAGAAAAATCTTATAAGCAGTTATGAATGTGTGGAGAAGATTATTTTCAAGGGAGCAACATTTAGCCTCATAGTTAACTCCACAACAGCAACAAAAGAAGCCAGAAGATAGAGAAATAACATTTTAAATGTGTTGAAAGAAAATAACTGTCATTCTAGAATTCTATAACTGGCAAAATTATCCTTCAAAATGAAAGAGTTCCGCATCTGCCTGGGATGTAGGAAGCCCAAAAGATAAACACTCCCATTCTAACAACAAGAAAATAGCTGGTTCAACTGCAGAATCATAACTTTTCTTGAGTGCATCAGAGAGCTGAGGTCACAGAGAGCTGATTTCTTTCAGGGCAGATATAGATAGAAACTTTCAGGTTCCTTATAAGAAATTTGAGCTAGAAATTTAAGCCGAGCTAATAATTTTTTTGTCCTCAAGTCTCCAGAACATGTAGAAGCAACCAACCCACACCACAACACTCCTTATTTCCCTAAAATATTCTACAGCAATAAACTTTTGGTCATCTAAATTCTTGCCTTCTATAGGCACTTGATTATAGGTATCTACAGGCAGTAATGTGAGGAACTATCTTGCCACTGCATGTCATGGACTGCTAGTATCCCCTTTACCACTGGAAACAGTCATTAATGCTTTTAAATCTAATAGATCAGAAAACCATCAGAGAACACATCCTTAAGATTCTGTTTCTTTGGAATCACTATCAGTACCAAATTCTTATCAGTCAGGGTTCAATCAGAGAAGCAGATTCACTAGGGATTGTAGCAGCTGTGTTTAAAGTAACTTGACATGAAAGTTACTTTTTTCCCCCTCTCATTTCTTTTCCCTGCTACTTTATATCAGGAGCACTGATATTGACAATGCTTTAGATTTCATATGAGAGTATGTCTGAATTAAGGGATGTGTGCATCACTTGTCATAAGGGTACAAAGTTTTCATTCAAACAAAACACAAGAGTGGAAGCTAGAATTAAGGTAGATGGTCCCCATTTTCCCACCCATATTTATGCTGCATCATTCTTCATCCTGCTCTATGTCTCCAAGTTGATGTCTTTGGATTGCATAAACCAGAGACCTTTGCTCACTGACTTCCAGTTAAATTTAGACAATAGTAGGTATTTGCAAGAGTTTAGAGGCCAAAAAGGGAGAGAGGCCAAGATGAGTATTCCTCTGGCTCCCTCCCTAACAGCTGTGACTTGACAAAGTCTATATTCCTTTACCTGTCCACACCTTTATAAATAGTTACTTTGTTAAACTCTTCTTATTTACTCAGATTGGCCATCTGTTTCAGGCCAAGTTCAAGACAATAGACTGTACACAGATTAATAAAAAGTTAGTAAACTGGAATATAGGTCAAAAGATAAGGTAGAATCATAGAAGGTACCACAAGAAAGTTTAACACAAATTTACTTGGAATCCCAGAAAGAAAGGAGCAAGTAAATGGGACAGAGTCAATATTTAAAGAGATAATGTCTGAGAATGTTTCAAAACTGATGAAAGGCATGAGCCCACGTAGTCAAGAAGCCCTCTGAATATCAAAGAGAATAAATAAAAAGAAATTCTTCCCTAGTCACAGCCTAGTGAAACTGTGGATAAAGGCAAGTTATCTACAAAGGAATAACAATTATACTGACAGATAATCTCTCAAAAAATAAAAAATAAAAAGGAGGGAGAAGGGGATCAGATGAGCAATAACTTAAGTTTGCCCCTAGATTCTACTCTCCACCAATTTTTACCAAGTTTTCTGTCCCAAGAGGCTGACCTGTGTGGACTACTTCAATGAGCTCCCTATTCCTCTGGATTCTGGTTGGTTTAGGACAAAGGTAATACTTAGAAGCAGATCAGAGGGAGGGAATGAGGAGAATGAAGAGAGACTACCTATTTCCCCAGCTTCTTCCCTGTGAGAAGGTACAAGCTGTCTGCTTCCCCTGGCACCCATGTGCAACAGGAAACATGTACAAGAGTATATATGTATATATTTATATACGTGTGTGTGTATATATACGTATACATATACATATATATGTGTGTGTGTGTATATATATACAATCACACCATTCACGATAACCCAAGACTGGGGATAATCTAAAATCCATGTTTATTAGTTTTTCTTTACAGTATTATAACCTATGCATGCATCCTTAGGTTATAAAATCATAAAGAAAAGCAAGGAAACATTGTCAAGTAGAGAATGGATAATGGTTACCTTTGGGAAGAGGTTATGACTGGGGGACACAATAATGCTTCCAGGATGTTAGAAATGTTCAATTTCTGGACCTGGGTTACATGGGTGTTCATTTGGTGATAATTTATTGAGCTATTCATTTTTGTTTTATGTATTTTCTGCTTTTCATATTACACAATTTACAAAGTTTTAAAAAAGGAAATAAATAGGGTGAAGTGATAAAGATGGCAGGGAGAATTGTGGAAGGTGCAGAGAAGACTTTCCTGAGTACGCCTTATTATATAGGTTTGAATTTTGAACAACATTTTACATATTCAAGAAATGAAAGTATATAAAAATAAAAAGCAAATTCTAATATTAAAAATTAACAAACCAAATTATATATTGAATTGGTAAAAATGACTACACAAACAAAAGAATTATTTCAAATGACTTTAGACACAGTATTTTGATGGTATACCCTTAGGGGTACATGGTATATATATGGTATATGGTATAACCCTTAGGGGTTATAAGGACAAAATAAACTATGCAAAGTCTTAAACGTATTCACATTTATTTTATTAGTAGAACAGTATATAGTAGAATAATATTTGAATTATTATTTGTAAATTATTGTATGCATATTGTAGGATTAAACATGTAAGTGGTGTTAATGTTATTAGAAACCAAATTTTTCAGTGTAGTAAAGAGATACAAGTATAAAATTAAGAGTTCAGTAAAAGTTACAGCTAAATTTTAACTGGAAATATCAGCATGAGAGTGTGTGTATCTTAATGTCCTAGCTCTGTGCACTGAAAGGACCTGGAGGCACCATCAATCACCTCTATAGCCATTATCACCCCTAAAACCCTTATTACGGTCTCTAAAAGCAGTTCTTACTAAAAGCTACCAAGTCTCTTTGGAGGAATGGCTGCTTCCATGACTAAGGCAAGGAATAAAAAAGATTAACCTGGTACATATTGAAATGATAGAAAGCAAGGGAGCTTTTGGTAATTAATAGGGTATTTCAAAAAGAAACAAGAGCCAGTTTAAAGGAGCTTTCAGTTACTTCAGGATAATCTGAATATCAAAAGAATAATTACTGTGATTGCCCGATACACATTGAATATATAATAATCATACTTTCATAGCAATGCTCAGAAAGTCATAAAAAATTTAAAAAAAAAACTTACTTGCCATTCTTGGAGGTAACTATTACACTGACTCATTAATCTGTAAGTTAATAGTTAAAGAGAAAAAACGAAGAATGTATGCTACCTTTCCAGTTGGAATTGTATTTCAAAGTAACTAAGCCCAGTTGGTGAGAGAGTGCTCTTCTTTATGAAATAATATCAGCTAACAAATGTTAAAGGAATGATAGAATTAGAAAAATCACCATTTTAGTCAAGGATCATCAATGAATGGCGTACTAATATGTGAAAAGTTATTGGGGAACTAGATATTCTCAGAATGCTAAAATATCTTCCATGGATTACATACTTACGGTCACAAGAGGAAAACATCACATTATGATAGACCCCTGGCTGTCTCTGCCTTAAACCAGTGATCAATTTCAGCATCACTAAATAGTGGGATAGCCAGACATCATGCACTTCCTGAAACCATGCAATTGGAGGTATACGGTATCACCTGTAAAATTTTTGCTTTAAATTTTTTTTTACCTGATCCAATCAAGACTTTAAATAAAACTTCCATTTTTTTTTTCAGGAAATACAGGGGATATACAGGATATATACGGTGGAAATACAGGCTATATACAGGGGAAATACAGGGAAACATATCATAAGCAAATAGTCAGACAAATTCAGAAGGTGGAGAGTTGTAAACAAAAACTGACCTGGTCTCTTCTGCAAGAAGATGTCAAAAATGGAGGTGGGAGTTTAGGGGGGGATGAGCACTCTTTAGGCTAATTTAAAGAGAATTAAGAAACATAACTAAATGCAATGGTGATCTTTGATTGACTCCTATTTTGAAAAAAAAAACAGCTGGAAAAGGGGCAGTTTGGGAAAAAATTTGAGATCTCTGAATAGGACTGAACATTAAACGATATTCAGGAATTACTGTAAATTTTGTTAGGTGTCAATGGCATTTTGGTTATGTGGGAAATATCCTTGTCTCTTGGAGATGCATATTGAAATATTTAGAAGGAAAATATAATGTCTATTATTTACTTTTAAATACTAAAAAGATGCAAATATGGCAAAACAATAACTGTTAAGTCTAAATGATGAGTGTATGAGGATTTACTAGGCACTACTATTTTCTTTTTCTTTTCTTTTTTTTTTTTTTTTTGGATTTTGGAAATTTTTTACTGAAAAGCAAGAGTAAAGTGGTAAGTTTTGAACTTTAGAAATTTCATTCCCGAGTTTATTGGGTGACAAAAATGGAAGCAAAAGGCTAGTTGGTTGATTACTGCAATAGTCATCATGTAAGAGCACAGTGGTTTGCATAGGATAGCGAGTGTGGAGAGAAGTGGACTGATGGGAGATAATATTTTGTAGGTAGAAACCATGAGGTTGTTGATAGACTCGAGGTGGAAGAAGGCGAAGGAAAGGAGAGTCGAGGCTAATCACATAGGCGAGTAAGTATCAACTGTTTAGTATATGCCAATGCAATGGTTGTTCTAAGTGAGCTTCATGAGTTTGACTCCCGTAATCTTCACAACCACCTTGTGAGGTAGGTAGTATTGGCACCTTCATTTTACACATCAGGAAATTTGGGCTCAGAGAGGTTAAGCAACTTGCCCAAAGTTATACACTTGGAAGGTGGCATTGCTGGAACTGTAATCCGAACACACAAACACGTAACCATTGCGGCTCTTTACAGGACATCGATACCATTGAGATGCGAAATAGTACATATTCTATTCATTTTTAAGCTCTTCTCTTAAAATTTTTACTATCCGGCTCATTTCTTTCCTGGCCCCCACCCAACTGTCACCCTTTTCGCCAACCGTGCGCCTGAGTGATGGAGGTAGTAGTCCTTGGGGAGTAGCATACGTCAAGGTAAGGTCAAGTGGGAATTCTAGTGAGGCGCCTACTGTTTGGTGTAGGAGGCTGGGGTGGGTAGGACCGCGGCTAAGACAGTGCTCTTACGCCACGTATGACGCAAATCAGCGCAAGTGCTGGGGGTGGAGGTGTCGTCACCACACACCCGGGGTTGGCGGAGCTGCTGCGAGAGGGGCGTGTAGACCCCGCCTCGGTGGGTGGGGAGTGGCAGGCCCCGCCTCGGCCCCTTTGGCAGGCTCCGGCCGACGTCGCTGCGGCTCTGGCAGCGGAGCGAGAGCCCGGAGCCTGGAAAGATGCGGCGCCCGCGGCGGCCTGGAGGTCCCGGGGGATCTGGGGGTCTCCGGGTGCTCCTCTGCCTGCTGCTGCTGGGCAGCCGCCCGGGAGGCTGCAACGCCATTAGTGCCCACGGTCAGAAAGGAACGGGGGTGAGGGGGAGGGGAGGGGAGGATGGTGCCGGGAGCAAAACTCAGTGGGGGATGTGGAGGGGAAGTGCCAGGAAGGTAGGAATCTTAGGTAGAATGTATGTGTGGAGTAGGGTAGGGGAGGCACTGTGAGATGAGGAAGACGAGAGGGCGTCTTAGAGGAAAGGGGCGTAGGCCTGGAGGTGGGGCTGGGAACACGGGGGCGGGACCTAAGAGAAGCGGGCTCAGGGGAAGATTGCGGTTTTGGGAGAAGGAATGGGGGTGCATATGGACAGAGGGACCTATAGAGACAGGATACAATACCACGGGAGAAGCCAGTCGCTCCAAGGCGCCAAAAAGTGGCGATTGGCGCTGAAGGATGGAGGGGTGGAGGGAGGGAGAGGGAACCCTGATCTCCGGGCAGTAGAAGTCGGGGCCGTGAGCTTTGGGGTCCCAGCTTTCAGGAGAAGATCAGGCCGAGGGAGGATCCAGGGTTTCTCTTCAAGCCTAGAGAGGCCGATAGCTATAATCTGATCTCCGATAAGAGGGGTACAGCTGGGGGAGGGGGCAGAAGAGAGTGAAGAGGGAAGGGTCCTCTCCCGTCCCCCTCCCCACAGCCAGGCCTGGTGCTGACTCACATCTTAGCGGACAGAGACAGTCAGCGCTGACTCACGGGCAGGGGGAGGGTGGGAGCGGGGGGCGTGTGGGGGAAGGGGCGCAGCCTCGCCGTCTGGCGCTCTCCTTCCCCACCCGGCTTGGAGGCCAATACAAGGTACTTCCTGTGGCGCTGCGAGTTGGTAAGGTGGAAGATGAAGACTGGAATGGCGCAGAGGTCAGGTCCCTTGGCGACTCCTCACCCTGTCACCCTTCCCTCCCCCCATAACTGCTTCCAGGCAAGCCCTCAGCGGCACCAAGCTCAGAGCTTCAGTACCGCGAACAGCGCCAGCGGCACTGGGGCCACGGACCGCAGGGACAGTGTGGGGAGCACTGCCTTACCCCACCCTTACCCCTTTCCCCTAGAAGGGGAAGTGTGCTAAGGTTTCCATCTCTTCCGAGTCCCGGGCCATCATAAGATGCTTTTGGTGATTTGGGAAGGAAAGTCCCTTTTTTTCTCAGAATTTGGCCAAAAGCTCTCCCGCAGTAATTCTATGAGAGTAGAATATATGATTCTCCACTTTCACTACCCCCATGCACCTGGAGGGCTTCTTCTCCTCGTTACTTAGTTAAGCAACTGAAGCTTTTAGGGGAAGAATCCAGACTTGCAGATCTTTAAAATCCAAAGCCAGGTCCTGTGCTTTCTTCTCTTAAGAATTCTAGGCCTCTTCTCACCTCTTCTCCCAGCTTAAAGTCTTCCTTAGAATGAAAGAATGAATCCCCTCTGCTTCCCCCTTTCCTAGCCTGTTCATCCATCTGACCATTCTGTGTGTGTGTGTGTCTGAGCCTATGCTCACCTGTCCTCCACAGGCTGTCTGTTTGACCGCAGACTCTGCTCTCACCTGGAAGTCTGTATTCAGGGTAAGGCCCAGACACAGGATGTACAAGATGGGGGGGGGGTACACAATAAGAAAGAAGTGGGGAGTGGGAGGCCTGGAAGGGAGAAGGGGAATTGGGTTTGAGGAGAAAAGGGACTGGCCTGGAGGAGCAGAGCTCTCTGAAGCCAAGAGAGGAGTTAGACAGAGTGCTGTCTATTTGCAACATGGGCTTTGGAAGGCCTCTTGGAAGCCCCTTGTGACACGACTTTTTTGCTCTTAGATGGCTTGTTTGGACAGTGCCAAGTGGGAGTGGGGCAAGCCCGGCCCCTTCTGCAAGTCACCTCCCCAGTTCTTCAACGCTTACAAGGTGTGCTCCGACAGCTCATGTCCCAAGGTGAGGTCTAGGTGCACTGGAGGAGAGAAACTGAAACTTCATTAGATAAGGGTGGGGAAGTGAGGGGCCACCTGACTCAAAGATTTCTCTCATGGAGCATTCCTATTACACCCACTCTAGTGCCTCACCTTCCCAGGCCTTGCTGGAGGAGACAGGAGTGGGGGTGGAGCGGTAGAGATAGGCTTTTCCCATGTAGACTCTCTGGAGGAATCCAAAGGAGGTTTTTAGAAGAAGCCACTGTAACAGACCAGCATCCATCTCTTTAGGACCAGCCTAATCTCTAGAACTGACTGAGTGCTCCAGAACCATGAGTTCTGGAGTCCTCAGCCAGAACAGCCCATGCATCCAATTCACTCATTCAACCAGTATTTATTGGGTACTTCTGTGTGGCCAACATAGTTTTAGGTGCTTGGGATGTATCAAGGAGTAAAACAGACAAAGATGTCTGCCTATTGGGGTTTACATTCGGGGGTGAAGGGAGGGAATACATTATATAAATTAGAAAATATATAGTGTATTAAAAGGTAATAAGTATCATGAAAAAAACAAATACTACAGTAAGATAAAGGAATCAGAAATAGTGAGGTAGGAAGCTGCAGGATTAAATTGAGTGGTCAAGATGGAACTTATTGGGACTATGAAATTTAAATAAAGACATCAAGGAGGTGAGGGTGTTTTCCAGAAGGTTATCTAGGGGAAGAGTGTTTAAGGTGTCCAGAGAGCTAGAACATGCTCCCTAAAGTAGGAACATGACTTTGAGGAACACCATGGAGAACACCTTTACAGTGTGGCTGTAGAGGAGTGATGGAGAAGCAGAGTAGAAGATGCAGTCAGGTAGGTGAAGGAGAATGATTTTCCTCTAGGATTTTATAAGAGAATGCATGGACATTGGCATTACTCTGAGTAAAAGAGGAAACCATCACAAGGTTTGAGCATAAGGGTGCATGATCTCACTTCTACTTTAAAAGGATTACTCTTGCTGCTGTGTTAAGAACAGAGTGTATGGAGTCAAGGGTAGAAACAGAGCACTAAACATTAAAAGCTACCACAATAACTCATATAAGTGAAGAATAGGTGTGGATGAGGGTGGTTGCAGGGAGGTAATGAGAAATGACAGGATTCTGCCTATATTTTTAAGGTAGTGAGCATGATTTCATGAAATATTGGATACAGCTATGAAAGAAAGGGAGGAGTCAAGGATGACACTCAGGTTTTATCGCCTGAACAACTGAGTTGATGGACATGTCATTAACTATGTTGAAGGATCAACTGGGGGTAAGGGGTGTTCAGTTTTGAATGTTCTGAGTTTAAGATAGCCATTCAAATAGAGTGGGAAGTTGAGTACATAATCTTGGGTTTAGAAAGAGAAAGGTCTGGAGTGGAGATATAAATTTGGAATTCTTTGATATATAGATGGTAATTAAAACCTTGAGATGGATGAAATAATCAAAGGATTGAGTGTTTATGAAGAAGACCCCTAGAGAATTCTAATATTAAGAGGATGAGGAGAAGGAGTAGAACTATCAAGGGACACTGAGAAGGAGGAGCCAGCGAGGTAGGAGGAAAAACAAGACTGTCTGGTGTCCTGGAAGCCAAGAGAAAGTGTATCAAGGAGGAAAGAGTGATCAAATGATGGTGGTAGGTTAAATCAGATGACATCTGAGAATTGACCACTGAATCTAGATATACAGAAGCCCCTGGTGATCTTGATGAAAGCAGTTTTAGTAGAATAGTTGGAAATAAAATCCTGGATAGGGTGGATTAAAGGAGAATGGGAGGAGAGGAATTGGATATAGCCAGTATAGGTAACACTTTCAAAGAGTCTTGCTGCAAAGAAAAGCAAAGACAGGGTGACAGATGGAGGGGAATGTAGGATCAAGCAGAATTTTTATAAGATGGAAGACATTGCATCATGTTTGTGTGCTAATGGGAATAATTCAGTAGAGAACAGGAGAAAATGATGATGTAGGAAAAAGGGGAGGATTAGGGGGAAGATTTTCCTGAGTAGGTGGTACGGATGAAATCTAGTACTCAAGTGGAGGAACTGGCCTTATATAGGAACACAGAGATTTCATCTAATGCTAATAGGCAAAAAGGCTGGTATGGATGCTAGTAGACCCCAGGGTGTGAATTAAGAACAGTACAGATTATTAACCCAGAAGCAGGGGAAAAGGAATGGGGGAGTGGGTGTGGAGAGTGGGAGATTATTCCTTTAGAATAGGTGACTGACCTTTCCTGAGAGCAGAGTTGCATTGAGGGAAGCAGCCAAACAGATCTGCCTCAGCATAAGATGGTGATGACGAATGTTTAAAACAGGTGTATAGTGCCCTGGAGTTTTCCAAGCACTTTGATTTCCCTGATTGCATTTAATCTTTACTACAGATCCATAAAGTATGTATTATTCTTATTTTACATATAAAGAAAACAAAGGTTCAGGGCCAAAAAAAAGAAGAAGATGAATAATAATTATGATGATGATAATAATAGCAGTTATGGAAAGCGCACTATGTATCAGGTACTATTGTAACTATTTAATGTTGTGTTATTTATCACAACAATCTTAGCAGGTTATAAACCCCCATTTTTCAGATGAAAGAACTGAGGCTCAGACAGGTTCAGCCAAGGTCACACAATTAGTAAGTGGCAGAGAATTTAAACCAAGTCTCACTCCCAAATCTATACCTGAGGGTGGGAAAAGGACAGCTCAGATCACCCACTGAGTCTCCAAACTCCCTCCACTGCTCTTCTGCTCTGCCAAATTCAGTACACTGCAAGGTAGGGGGTGTAGTTTTTATCTGCACTGTTCCCTGTTACTGGGCTCTCAGACTGTCCCAAGCCAACCATCTCACCCTATCCTGCTCCCTGGCAGGACTGTCCTGGCACGATGACCTCACCCAGTATGTGATCTCCCAGGAGATGGAGCGCATTCCCAGGCTTCGCCCCCCAGAGCCCCATCCAAGGGACAGGTAGGCATCCTTTCTCATCAGCTCTAGCATGACAAGGCTGCTGGGTCTTATGGACAGAGGGAAGTGGGCACGAAGCAGGCTGGGGCATGGGTAAAAGAGGTTCTGGAGTGGTCATCTGACATGTTCACATGCCCAACATAAGCTGAGTTCATCCCCGGGGACCCAGCTAAACAGGGACATTAAAAGATGTTTTGAAATATTTGGACATTTGGAATTTTAAAAGAAGCATCAAAGTAGTCATCATGAAACAAATTAGAATTTTGCTGGACCTAAGTTGTTTAATGTTCAGTTTGATTACTATGTGGAATTGTATATGGTAGGAGGTACCATCATCTTTTTTGTGGTTAGGGTCTCTGAAGGCATCATTCAGACCCTGTAAAGCAGAGGAAAGTAAATGAGGGCTTGGGGCTCAAATGATAATACCAAATAAAGAAGGCACAGTGGGGCCGGGGGAGCAGAGTGAGGGGGCACAGTACTGAATGTTTGAACGTGTACTTGGAGACCCAGGTGCGGGGACATGCACACCGGGACAGTGAGGCAAGCTGCAGCCAGAGTTGGTCTAGAGAGGTTCCTGGCTGCCTTTCCCTGCTACTGTTCTCCCTTTCTCTGTCCCATAGCCTCACGCTTCATCAATTCTGCCACTGTGTTTCAGGGACCCAGGCATGCTTACCAGGGAGGCAATGACCTCTGCCCCAGGCTTGGCCCTCTGGCCTTCCCCATGCTACTCCCTCCTTTCCTGAGGCTACCTCATCTCTTACAAAGTCAGGCTCACCCTAAGCTAAGCCTGCCTGGCCCCTTCTCTCTGTCTCGTAGGCTCTGCCCCACACAACCAACACACACACATACACAAACACACACACACACACTTTGCTTTCCTCCCCAGATCTGGCTTGGTGCCCAGGAGACCTGGTCCCACTGGGGAGCTGCTTTTACAGGGCGTCCCCACTGGCTCCGCTCCTGCTCCCCAGCACCGGCTTCCTCGACCTCCAGTAGGTGGGGGCGGAGCTGGGGCGGGCTCCTCCCTGTCCCCTCTGCAGGCTGAGCTGCTGCCCCCTCTCTTGGAGCATCTGCTGCTGCCCCCACAGCCCCCACACCCTGCCCTGAGTTATGAACCTGCCCTGCTGCAGCCCTACCTATTCCATCAGGTGAGCCCGAGACACTGGCCCCACCTCAACCCCCGTGTCCTCTGTCCCTGACATCCGCTCTTATCCCAGTCTCTGGTTTCCCACAGTTTGGCTCCCGCGACGGCTCCCGGGGCTCAGAGAGCTCCTCAGGGATGGTCAGTGTTGGCCCCCTGTCCAAGGCTGAACCCTCTGCCCTCTTCAGCAGAACTGCCTCCAAAGGCATGTTCGGGGCTCACCCTGGCCTCTCCTATGGGGACCCTCCAGGGCCTCCACCTGCTCAGCTTTTCCAGGAGTCAAGGCTACTATACCTGGCCCAGGAGCCACAAGTGCCCAGCAGGGCCAGGGCACCAAGGCTGCCAGAGCAAGGGGGCAGCAGCCGGGCAGAGGACTCCTCAGAGGGCTATGAGGAGGAAGGACTAGAGGGCCACAGGGAGAAGCCTCCTTCCCGAGCAGAGCAGCCAGGTAACAGAGTGCTCAGCATCCACTCCCTGCCTCTGGGGCTGCTTCCTGCGGGGTGCGAAGTGGGGGTCCTTCCTGACTATCCATGCATTTGTTAATTTGTCCTTAAAGTCATTCGTGCATTTAACTAATGTCTGCTGACAACCTGAACTATGCCAGGCACTAGGTAGGCAGTGGGGATACGGTGAGGGGTGAAGCTGACATGACTCTTCTTCAGCTGGGGAATCAAGAAGTCCTTCCTGAGCCTGAAGCTTGGTCTTGGCACCAGGAAGTTCTTTCCTCCTAAGTATAGACAAAGATGGGAAGGGGAGGGCATCAGTGTCCTGGTGTTTGAGAAGAAACTCTCACATGTGCTGGCCCCCTCACTCCCAAATGCACCCCCCCAAGTTCATCTCCATACCAGGCCTAAGCTCTGTGTCTGGTTCCCAGCAGATGTGACTCTGCAGAGACTGGCGGCTGTGCTGGCGGGCTACGGGGTGGAGCTGCGTCAGCTGACCCCTGAGCAGCTCTCCACCCTCTCGACCCTGCTGCAGCTGCTGCCTAAGAGTGCAGGACGAAATCTGGGTGAGTGTCCAGGCAGAGTGACCAGCAACGACCAACCCCATGGAAGCCTCTAACCTCACTTCTCTAGAACAAAGGAAGCAGCCTAGAGGGGAAGGGCCAAGGTCAGGGGAGGGAGTTCTTTTGAGGCACAGGGTCATCCTTGTCCCAAGGGCAGGGAGCAGAGTTTGGGGTGGTGAGCTGAGGAATTAGAGCAGTAAAGGACTGGAAGATGGAAGTAATAGAAAAAGAAGCCAACAGTGGGTATGAGCCAAGATCAGGAGCAGGGAGAAGGCTGGGTGGGAGATAATGAGGAGCTAAGGAGGGGCATGGCCAATGCAAAGGAGAAGCCAATAATTGATGGGAAGAGGGAGGACTGAACAAAGAATAGCTTTGAGAAGTGTGGCCAATAACAGAGGGAGGAATTGATAAAACAATGAATTAGAAGGCAGAAGCACACAGGCATGAGGCTGTGCTTAGGATGAGACCAACGACAGGGTCTTGGTCACTGACTGTGAGGAAAAAGGCCACAAATGATGTAACAGGCCTTTTCTCCCACCTGCACTATGTGGACCTTGGCCTTGGCCCTTTGCCCAGAGTCTTGTTTTTCCTGTCTCTGCAGGAGGGGTTGTAAACGTTGGAGCTGACATCAAGAAAGTGAGTTTGCGGCACCTCCTTGACCCATATGTGCCCCACAGCAGCAAACCCCCTTGGCTGAAAGCTAAACCTCATGATCAGGACCCAGAATCTGTATGCTCCAAGCCCCCATTTTGGAGGGAACCATGGCCCAGAAGCTGCAAGGTGTTGTCTAAGGTCTCACCTCAAGTTGAAGGCAGAGCGGGAATGAGAAGCCAGAATTCTTGATTGACTGCTTTTTTTACGACAGTCATTTTAGACCATGCTCTGAGGATCCCTAGGGGAAGGGGGAGTTGCAAGCAGGCAGGCTCCTGATGCCCTGCTGCTTGAGGCGCTCTGTTTCACGTGTTGGAATTCTAAGATTTTGTGGCTCAACAAAAGTCTGCAAACCATAGCTTGCCTGTTCATCTTCTATCCTCACCCCCCACATTCCCTGCTCTGGAATTTCTCCTCACTCCATCCCCATCCTGTGGATGATTACTGATCATGAATAATCACTCATTCATTCATTCATTCATTCATCCACTGGGCTCACTTTCCTGGATGCCCTCTCTGTACCCAACACTGACCTGGGCCTAGGGATAGTAAGAGGAACAAGTCCTAAGCACCATGGTGGGAGACAACAGTCCAGGGTGTGGACCCCCCTCCCCTAAGCCCCTCCACTGTCCAGAGACCACACCTCTATCCTCTCTTCTAAACAGACAATGGAGGAGCAGGTGCAGGGTGTAGACGCACTGGAGCCTCCACCCTCCACCCCTTCCCTGCCTGGATCCCCCACTGCCGGCCCCACCTCCAATAAAGCCCAGCAGGAACTGAGCTCTGGATCCTCTGGGACTCCAAAAGCTGCAGACCCGCCTGCCACACATGTCCTACTGGAGAAGAAAAGTCCACTGGGCCAGAGCCAGCCCACAGCAGCAGGGCAGCCCTCCACTCAGCCATCAGCAGAGGAATACGGCTACATTGTCACTGACCAGAAGTAAGGGCTCCAGCCTGGGGCAACCTCCCAGTCCTTTGGGGGTTGGGCTGGCCTTTCTGGCTGGAAGCAGAGGGCAGAAGTCCAGATGTGAACCAACAGGAGGTGGGGTGGGCTGCTCTGCATCCTTGGAGGTGGCTCTGCACTCCTGGAGGTTGTTTCAAGAAAGTGGCCAAGAGGGTCATCACTTTTCTTCCTCTCCCTGCTCCCCACCTCCAGGCCCCTGAGTCTGGCTGCAGGAGTAAAGCTGCTGGAGATCCTGGCTGAGCATGTGCACATGTCCTCGGGGAGCTTTATCAACATCAGGTGGGGCTGGTGGGCTGGGGCAGCAGGGGTCTAGAAGGCGGCTTGAAGAGGGAGATGGCTGGAGGGGCTCAGGGTAGGAGGGAAGACAAGCTCTGGGTAAGGAATCAAGGTTGGGTCAAAGATGTTTCCAGCTTCATTGAAGGTACAACCACACCTACCCCTGCTGTTGGCTCAATCCAGTAGCTCTCCAGCCTCAAGCATCCCTGTATGGCATCTCTGATTGGTTTCAGCCCTGGTCTCTAATGGGGAGAGGGCCAGAGCAGACCCTCTAGATTTGGGGTCTGTGGTGGGTCAGGTGGTAACATACCTCCTGTTCGGCAGTGTTGTGGGACCAGCCCTTACCTTCCGCATCCGGCACAATGAACAGAACCTGTCTTTGGCTGATGTGACCCAGCAAGCTGGTAAATACTTCCTGGCCCCAGCCCTAGTAGGACATACCCAGACCTGTGTCTGATGCTCCCCTTGAAACATTCCCAGCCCACATGGGCCCTGCCTGCCACCTGGTGTAGCATGACATGTGGTGGAGACCACATGTGGCTGGGGAGAATCTTATCTCTGTCTTCCTTGCAGGGCTGGTGAAGTCTGAACTGGAAGCACAGACAGGGCTCCAGATCTTGCAGACAGGAGTGGGACAGGTATGTGCTAACTGGAGAATCAGTCAGAGCCCCAGAGGGCTGACATTGCCTATAAGAGATGAAGGCAAACTTAACAGGAGAACAGGAGCTGAAATACATCTGGCTTTGCCAAAGCTGCCCTCCCCCATGCAGTTTTCTTTCTGACCAGCAGATGGCCTCAGGGGTTCCTGCAGAACCAGCCCTTGCTTGGAAGAACTGCCCAAGATGGCCATGGGGGCTCCGCAGATGTTCTAGAGCCAAGCCTCAAATTCCAAGGGAAAACCTAACACAGGAAGGGCATTAAACTCAAAATATGTTTCTATTCTGCATCCAACACTGATGCTTCACATTCTACTATTTGATCCTTTGGGTCTCTTTGTACTTCTCTACATCCATTTTTTAAATACAAAAACTCCTAGGGAGGGTCACCCACTAAGTCTCTGGCAGTGCAGTGTGGTTGAGGTGGTCCAGTGAGGACTGAGAAGCAGGGTCTTGGGTCTATCTGAGTCCCTCTGCCTGTACGACCATGGCCATGCCCTCCCAGCTTTGCCCCAGGAGATGTCCTAGCAGGGAGTGTGATATGGAACAGGGGTAAAGAGCAGCTCCTAAGTCTCTCCCTGCCACTACCTCCCCCCCCTTGATTCAAGCCTTGTTCCCACAGAGGGAGGAGGCGGCTGCTGTCCTTCCTCGACCGGCCCACAGCACCTCTCCCATGCGCTCTGTGCTGCTTACTCTGGTGGCCCTGGCGGGTGTGGCCGGGCTGCTTGTGGCTCTGGCAGTGGCCCTGTGTATGCGGCAGCATGCGCGACGGCAGGACAAGGAGCGCCTGGCCGCTCTGGGACCCGAGGGGGCCCATGGTGACACAACTTTTGAGTACCAGGTATGAAGCCCCAGAAGCTTGTTGGTAAGAGGGAATGGAAGGGGCTTGGGAATCTGGGTCTCACATGGGATGAGGTTTGGGAGTTGGAAAGGAATGAGCACCCATCCCTGGGAATGTCCAGGTAGAGGCTGGAGAAGCCATGGTGAGGGTTGTGGGGGCATTTGGAATAGATGGAGTTGGAAGCAGATAGTTCTTCCCAGTGCTACAATTCTGGGGTCTAGGATTCTACTCTGTAATATCTGAGGTCGATGTAGGCACCACCCAAGCAGAACAGCCCCCAAAAAGATGAGAGCCAGGGCAGAAGACCCTACCTCAGAGGAGATATGTTTCATTCAAAATCAATCAAGGACAAGCCTAGGGACTCTGTTGAATTAAGCCCAGGACTCTTGTTGAAAAGTCTTCAGGGGACCTTGGACCCTGCCTGATTCTTCCTCTGCAGGACCTGTGCCGCCAGCATATGGCCACAAAGTCCTTGTTCAGCCGAGCAGAGGGTCCACCGGAGCCTTCTCGGGTGAGCAGCGTGTCCTCGCAGTTCAGCGACGCGGCCCAGGCCAGCCCCAGCTCCCACAGCAGCACACCGTCCTGGTGTGAGGAGCCTGCCCAGGCAAACATGGACATCTCCACAGGACACATGATTCTGGTCAGGACAGGCTGTGGGTCCAGAGGGGGTGAGAGAACAGGATGGTGGGAGGGGCCGGGCTGGCAGTAGGGGCCAGAGCCAGGCTGCGGTGCCCCTGCAGGCATACATGGAGGACCACCTGCGCAACCGGGACCGCTTGGCCAAGGAGTGGCAGGCCCTGTGTGCCTACCAGGCGGAGCCCAACACCTGTGCTACCGCCCAGGGGGAGGGCAACATCAAAAAGAACCGCCACCCTGACTTCCTGCCCTGTGAGTGAGTCCTTCTGGCCCACCTGGCCCAGCCCTGGAGGGCTTGAGGGAGGGGCTGGGCTCCTGGCTCAGGCTGAGCAGCAGAGGTGCCAGGACTCCAATGACTGGAGGGGCCTCTGGGATGGGATATGGGGTCTGTGCAGATGACCACGCGCGCATCAAGCTGAAGGCGGAAAGCAGCCCTTCTCGGAGTGACTACATCAATGCTAGCCCCATTGTGAGTGCCCCCCCCAGCCTCTTCCCCATTTTCATCCTGCCCCCATAGACTCCATTTCCTGGTGGTGACGACCACCCTACCTGAGGCCCTGGAACTGTGGGTCTGATATCCTAGCATGAAAACAGGGGTTCTCAGGCTACGCCAGACCCTGGCCCACTCCCTTTGACCAAGCCTCCCCATAGCAGCATTTCCCATTCTGGCTCATGATGTGTCTTTCCTGCCCCTAGATTGAGCACGACCCACGGATGCCAGCCTACATAGCCACACAGGGCCCGCTGTCACATACCATCGCAGACTTCTGGCAGGTGGGCTTTTGGAGGAGGCCTTCTCCAGGGACCAGGGTCTCTTCTAGATAGCCAGGAACAGCCAGGTCCTGGGAAGGTTAAAATGGAGCTTACCTGGGTCTCTGTCCCTAGATGGTGTGGGAGAGTGGCTGCACTGTCATCGTCATGCTGACTCCGCTGGTGGAGGATGGTGTCAAGCAGTGTGACCGCTATTGGCCAGATGAAGGCTCCTCTCTCTACCATGTGTATGAGGTCAGCAAGACCCCACAGCCAGGAGACAATGGGAGTGGGAAAGGTGGATGGTGCACCACTCATACATGTGTGAATATATGTGTATATAAACATGCATGTGAGCCCACATGTATATTCACATACATGCATGCATATATATGTGTGTGTGCCCAGTCGGGCCAAAAAGCATTTGTAGGGACCTAATCTATGATGAAAGATTCATTTGTGAAACTGTAAAACCATCGAAACTGAGGTAAGAAGCCAAGAGTCAAGAGTACAGTAGATGAGACTGGGAAGATAAGGATACTCAAAGACCAAGACTGAGTCCTACTTTTATTGAGCCTAACTGAGACCTGAGTTTCCTGGAGGCCAAAGCAAAGAAAGAAATGCCATCAGTCACATATGTTGCTTAGGTAAAAGAAACAAACTGTTTCATTAGGAGAGAAGATAGGTAGGGGAGAACTGCGCAGACGCAAAGCAGGGGAAGGAACAACATTCCTGACAAATGGGAGGTGACCCCCACTGTAAAACAAGAGACAAGAGCACAACAGAAGCTTCTCATCACCAGATGAGCACTGGATGGCTGTTTTTCACCATCAGATGAGCACTCAACAGTCTTTTTTTTTTTTTTTTTTTGAAGTTTTAAAAATTGGTCTTGCTTGTGGTTAAAGGAATCAAATAAATTACAGAATTTTACCAAAGTTTATGGTATGTGTAGCACAGACACTTTGCTAGACTCTGTGCAGAAGAGGAAGGAGAAACTCCAACTTCAAGAAGCAAGCAAGCAAGCAAGCAAGAAAAAGGCTTACAATAGCTGTATCTAGATGGAAAAGCCACCAATTGTCCTGAGCAGTCGACACAGACAGCTAGGGTTCTTGGGGACAGCTGGGAGAGTGGGGCAGGCTGCTGGGTAAGCCTCCTGGAGGACTGAGAATTTGGCCCGGGAGGCTGGGAGGATTTGGAGAGGCGGAGGAGCGTGCACGCAGACGCGGAGGCCCGGCCGCGCTCAGGCCCGTGCCCCTTGTTTCGCAGGTAAACTTGGTGTCAGAGCACATCTGGTGCGAGGACTTCCTGGTGCGGAGCTTCTACCTGAAGAACGTGCAGACCCAGGAGACGCGCACGCTCACGCAGTTCCACTTCCTCAGCTGGCCGGCAGAGGGCACCCCGGCCTCCACCCGGCCCCTCCTGGACTTCCGCAGGTGAGCACCCCGGGCGCCTGCAAAGAGCTGGAGGGCAACGGCCTGGCGCCGCCTGGGGGGTGGGCGGCCCCAAAGGAGGCTCGAGGAGCCAGGGAGAGAGCAGCACAGGAGTAGCGGGCCGGGAGCTGGGCTGTGCCACGATCCCTCAGCCCATCATCTCCTCCTGGGGCCCCGGGTCATGTGAGGCGGGCCCTTTAGCCTGTCCTGGAGCCTTGGCCTCTGATCATCCGGTGCCCCTTCCAGATGCCCCCAAACCAGGATTGGCTCTGACCTCCTAGCGGAACCTTCCAGATACCGCTGCCCACCCAAACCAGGACTGACGCTCTGTCTTGCTGTGCCCATCCCTCTGCCAATGTGGTCCAGCTCCATTTCTGCTCTGTCTCTGCTGGCCTGCTGTCTCCTTCCTCTCTCTTGCCCTCTTTTTCTCCCTGCCTCTCCAGGTCCAGCTTTCTTCATAACCTCCTTCCCTCCAAGAAGGGCTCACTTGACTTCTAGCTCCCTCCCTCACTCCTTCTCTCCTGCTACTTGGCCCCTCCTGTCTGTTTCCTCCTGTCTTGTGCTCCCAGGCCTCCAGCAGTCTCTGTGTCTGCTGTCCCCTCACCATCTCTCACTCCCTCCTGTCATCTCCCCTTCTTTAGCCCTCTCTCTTTGCCTCTTTTTTTTATTTCTCTCCTTCTGTCTTTCCTTCTTTTTCCCTCCCTGCCCTCTTCTCTCTGCCCCACCCTCCCTCTCCCCCTCACCTCTTTCTCTATCACTCATCTCACTCTTCCCCTCCATCCACATCTCCCCTTCTCTGCACCTCTCCCTGTTCCAGCTCCTGCTTCCTTTTTCTCCACCTCCCTCCCATCTCTGCCTGTTTCCTTCTGCTTCTCCTTGTCTCTGTCTCCCACTCTGTCTCTCTGCATGTCTCTGTCTCCCCCTCCCTCTGTCTCCCTTCTCTGTCCCCTCCTTCCTCTCTCTCTCTCTCTCTCTCACAGCTGCCAGTGTCATTTTTGTGATCTGCAGCTAGTATTCTCACTCCAGTTGCATAGTCACAAAAGTGATCATTGGCAGGTGTGGCCGCTGCATGGACGGGACAATGAGGACGTGTGGGCCCAGGGACCACCCTCAAGGCTGCTGGGATTGCTGGGAGCTGGGGGGACTCAGGGAAGGGACAAATACTATCAAAGGGAGTGTGGGAGGATCTCTGGTTTCTTGGGGACTCAGTGGAACTAGGTGGGGGCTGAGACAGGAAGTTAACTAAGGGACGTACCTTATCCTAACACTGAAACAGGACCAGGCCAGGCCTCTGGCATCAGGCCTCTGGCATCTCTGCCTTCCCCCTCCCCAGACAGGTGGCTGAGAAGCCTGCTGCCACAAGCCGGGGCCTCCCCCACACTGTGGCCTTCTGCTGCTTCTCTGCTCCTTGCCAAGCTGGCCTGAGGTCTCTAGGCGCTGGGGAGAGAGCAGAGAAGCAGAGCTGGGGGGGACCTGGGGATAGTTTCTGAGCCTCAGGACAATGGTATCAAACAGGGGTCCCTGGGGCCTGAGGCACAGGCTTCTCAAAAGTAACACCAGGGGTATCATAGCTATTTTTTGTTCTCCACATTAAAAAAAACCTTATAGAAGTAGTGCATGGACCTGTTTTCAGGCTGCACAGGTAAGCTAACAAGTTATATTTCTTTGCTTTAGGCTGAAATTATGTAAACTCAGTTGACATTAGACACCCAGAAAAATTAATTGCTGCTTAATAAATACAGTTTGGTGAAGGTCTACTTAAGAGAAGGCAAAATAACATTTTATGTCCTAAAAAGTGACTCCGAGCAAGTTCCTTGACTTCCATCTGTTTCCTTACCTGTGAAATGAGGATGATGACCCAGAGACTTTAGGGGGTTGTTACAAAAGCCAATAGGATAAAGTCTATAAAATCTAGTTTAAGCACATAGCAAGGGCTCTATTAATTCTAAATACTGTTTATCATTATTATTATTATTAAATGATTGGGAACTACCGTGTGACTTCTATTCAACTCCAGCCCTGATATACTAGCCAATGTGCTAGAAAAATCATGTGGTCTGTAAAACCATTCAGAGTCACCTGGCCCCTGCAGGTCTGGGGGAACCAGACCGGAGGACCACCAAGTTACAAGTTTCCCCTGAAACACTCTAATAACCCCTAAGATGGTCCTCCCTCATCCTTGCCCATTGCAGGGTATCAGGATTCTGCAAGTGCCTCTCAAAGCAGGAACATCATAAGGCACAAAGGGCAGATTAGACTGGGTCACTGAGAGGGGGAGAAACCCCATGCTCCTTGCTGATCTGTGGTCAGGGCAGCAAAGTCTGAGGTCCAGGTGGAACCCAAGTCTGAGTATGACCCAGCCACAGAGCACCTGTGCTGAGGTAAGACTTACCCAGGGAGACAGCAGCAGTATACTATTCAAAGCTGAGGGGTTGTCCTTCCTTGGCCGGAGGAAAGTTGTGCTGGGGCTGCCTGACCTCACTGCTGGTCAGGAGCCTGAGTGGCAAGAGGAATGGCTTGAGGAGCTGTAGGGGCAGAGCATGGATGTGGCAAGACTGACACCCTTGAAGTCACCAGAAAGCCTATCCTCCCTGGACTTTTGGCAGAGGTGGCTGTTAATATTATTATGTGTTCTTAATAGTACTACTGTTAATGAGCATCTACTGTATGCCAGATCTTTCACAAGTTCTTTAAATGGATTATCTCATGGAATCACAGTAAGAACCCTAAGAAGGAGATTACTATTCTTATCATCCCCATTTTACAGGTAGGAAAACTGAGGCTCAAAGAGGTTAAATCATTTGTTCCAGGTGCACAGTTTGGGCACATAGCTCATAAGTGACAAGGCCAGCCCAATGCCACCCCTACCATCTCTGGTTCTTTGCCTCCAGCCCTGACTCCTCTCTCCAGCCCTCTTCCTTCCTCTGCCCTGGGCATGTGGGGAGAAAAGGAAGAAAGAAAGGCCCACAGGTGTGCGTTTCAGTTCCCCTTTCCCTCTCCTGGTGATCCCTGGCCTCATACCCATTTCTTGTTGCAGGAAAGTGAACAAGTGCTACCGGGGCCGCTCCTGCCCCATCATTGTGCACTGCAGGTGCGTGCAGAGGGGCTGGGGGCTGGGGTGGGGATGGAGGTGACAGGACAGCTCAGGCCAGGGGGTCCTGAGGTGGGGCATTTCTGCTACCCGCCCGCTTTCTGGTCCTACTGCCTGTGCGCATCTCCCATGCACACTGCCTGCCCGTCCCCTTGATGCCAGCAAACTACAGCCCATGGGCCAAATTCAGCACACCATGTGGTTTTTGTTTTTTTAATGGTCCATGAGCTAAGAATGATGTTTACATTTTTAAATAGTTGAAGAAAAAGCAACGTGTGACAGAGACTATATGTGAAAATATTTCCCATCTTGCCATTTACATAAAAAGTTTGCTGAATAAAAGCCTGGCCAGAGGTTGGAAAAAGCTATTCCTATTCTCTCCTGCTGCCTCCCCCTCTGGGTGGACCCAGGGCTCTCCTTTACGGTTGGCTACTGCCCAAGAGACACCCCATGGGTCACAGGCTCCCCACTTGAGGCCCAATTCCCAGGACCCAGGAGCTATGATGGTTCTTTCATCCTCGGCTCACTCATGCCCCACCCCTAGGCTAACCCTAAAGGCTCTGCCAGTGTCCCCCCAACCCCAAGCCTCCATGTCTCCTCCACCCCCCCTCCTTTCTGCTGGGTCCCAAGCTCAGCCTGTCCCCGTCTGTTTCAGTGATGGTGCGGGGAGGACTGGCACCTACATCCTCATTGACATGGTACTGAACCGCATGGCGAAAGGTGAGGAACTACCCCACTGTGCCTGGAGCCCAGCCCCCGATTAAAGTCTCCCCAGCCCTCGGGGTCACAAGAGTTCATGGAGGGCAGGTTGTCACACCGCCAGGTGTTGTCCAATCCTCCAAGCCTCCCACCCCAGGATCCCCAAGGCTTTCTGGGTTCTACCCTCCTCTGGACACCCTTTGAGCAGCCCTGTGCCCCACCCCAAACCCCAGGAGTAAAGGAGATTGACATCGCTGCCACCCTGGAGCACGTCCGCGACCAACGGCCTGGCCTTGTCCGTTCTAAGGTGACTGTTCCTCCCTGTCCCCACCCCAGCCACCACACTTCCCCAGGGAACCCAGCAGCAGCCTGCCTCTCCTGCCTGCCTCCATACCTCCCCCAGCAGGGCTCCCCCCTCCTGCAAGTGGCCTCCCAAAAGCCTCCCTGGGGCAGGAGCAGAGGCCAGGCCTCCCCGTGACCCTCTTCCCCCTGCCCCTCCCCAGGACCAGTTTGAATTTGCTCTGACAGCTGTGGCGGAGGAGGTGAATGCCATCCTCAAGGCCCTGCCCCAGTGAGACCCCTGGAGCTCCTCGCCGGGCAGCCAGCCTCTGCCCCCTCTTTGCCTGTGTGAGCATCTGTCTATGTACTCACTCCTCTCCCTACCCCTCACCTCGGTCCCTCTTGGGCATGTCCAGTTCTTCCAAGAGGAGTGTGTAAGGAAGGGGAAGCAGGAAGGGGCAGACTTGCCCAGCTTCTGGCATGGGGGAGCTGGCAGCCGGCCAGGAGGAGAGGAAAGTCATGGGCAGCAATTCCACCCAGAGCCTCCTCCTGCCTGAGTTCCCTGGCCCCCATTTCCCACCACTCTGGATGCTCCGAATATGTCTGTGGACAGCCCCCATCCTCCAGTGTGGATGGAACAGGGCAGGGGGGCTCTATGCCCCGCTCTTCCTGCTTTCCCAGCCCCCGCTGTCCTGCCTCCCCAACCCACACTCTGGCCCCTACCCTTCCTGTCCCTTCCTCCCCACCCCACCCTTCCACCACATGCCACTCAACTCTCCCCCTCTGGCACAAGAGAACATTTCTAGAAAAATCTACTTTTGTATCAATGTGAATAAAGTTAGTGTGTCGTGTGTGCAGCTGCAACTCAGACTCCTATGCAGTTCTGTCTGCTCTGCTTCCAGACTCCAGCCCTGGGCTCGGTCCGGAGCCGGGCCCTGCTGCATTTCTCAGGAGATGCAGAGAGGGTGATCGGAGAGCCAGGCTGCGGACTCAGGCTCTCCAAGGTTAGAATGGTAGCTAATAACAATTAGGCAGTAGCTTTTTATGCTGTGCTCCCTGTGTGTCTGGCAGTCTCCAGGGTGTTCTACAGACATGAACTTGTTTAATTTTCATGACGATGCTACCAGTTAGTTATTAACCCCATTTTACAGACTGCAGCACAGAACTTGCCTGAGATACCACCAGTACGACTAGTAAGTGTTGGAGTTAGGATTCGAACTCAGGTATGCTTAACCTCTTGACCACCCTGCCTGTCAGTTCTTTCGCAGCTGCTTTGTGTCCTTGGGCCTCAGGAACGTGGTGCAGGACTGAGGTTAGGACTGAAGGAGGTGATGCAGGCAAAGTGCCTGCCACATCGTAAGCAAAAGTAGCTAAACTCTGATAAAGACTCACAGACCAAGCCTGTGAGATGTCACTACAGTCATTCACCTGGGGGCAAGGGGCACTGTCTTCCTTTCTCTCCCATCCCCTAGAACTCTCCACCCTGTATGGCCCTAAAGGAGCTCTCATCTTCGAGGCAGGAGGTATCCTTGGACAAAGGTGGTAGATGGAGAAATGAGGCAGAAGGAGTCTTAGGCCTGGAGCTACTTGGGGGTTAGGACCACTTAACCTTGCCAAGGCTCAGTCCCCTCACATGAAAAATGGGCAAGTACCACCTGTCCTGTGCGGGGAGCCAAAAGACCAGTGAGCAGGCTTCAGGCCTCCAAGCCTCACCTGTGCTCTGCAGATGCTCAGCACCAATGCTGTCATCTCAGAGGCCAGAAGTGGTCCGAACAGCCATTTTACAAACTTCCAGCAGATTCTCTCAAGATAGAGGCTGGAAATTCCTCCTTCAGGGCATGCTGCTTTGAGAAAAATACAATATTAGGTTCTTTGGCGGTTCTGAAGGCCAGTGCCAGACTGCAAGAGAGAGTCGGCAGGGAGCCACCTGCCCTGCTCGACCATGGAAACATGCCTGTCCATGGCTGGGAGGCCATCTCTGCGGGGGTCTGGAGAGAGAAGACGGGGAGGTACCTGGCTGCCTCTCCCTGGGCCTTGATGAGTTTGGAGCCTGGACCCTGTGTAGGGCAGACAGGTATGACTCCATGTGGGAGAGGCAGGCCTCTGACACTGGCCACTGCCTTAAGCGAAGGAAACTTGTGAAAGGGCTGAGTCTTCAGGCCTTGGGAGGTTTTTATAGGTTTTCACTATGTGTTCCCAGCTTTTTGTTGTCCCGATGCTTTCAGTCAAGTCGTAACTCAGCCTGGTCCAAGCTGTGCTGCAGAGTACTGGGTGGTGGGTCCCTGCATAAGGGGAACAACAGCCGCCTGAAGAAAGCCAGCTGTGGGGCCCAGGAGGTGAGGGCAAAAGAACATGAGCATTTTGAGGGACATACTGAGGGAGGACCGCTTGGTCTGCTGTCAGCTGGGAAGGCTTGCAACCTTTGGATGTCTGGGCAGTAAAGGGAGGTGTGTCACCCACTGGTCCCTTGGGGTCCCTCCTGGACCATCCTGGAAAGGAAGAACACAGGAACATGGCACACCGCCCAGCTTTCAAAATTCAGCTTTATTGACTTCCAGTGTTTCCCTCTTGGTCTGAGCTCAGCCCAGCTGGCTTTGAGAGGTCTCTGGGACTCAACGACACTGAGGCTGGCAACACCCTGGCTCCACCACTCCCCTCCCTGGCCACCAGGCTCCCCACGCAGGGAGGAGGAGAGGCAGCTTCTGTGGTGTTGGAGAGAAAGAATAGGCAGCAGGGTCAGAGGCCAAAGAAGCCATACAAGCAGCAACATGCCTGGAGCACCCATCACACGCTAGTTCCAGCCACACGTGCGCGTGCGTACACACACACACACACACACAGACACAGACACACAAACACTGGAGGGCTAGGGAAGCCTTCCCTTCCAAGATCTCTGCCAGCCCATACCCACTAGCCTTCTGAGACCACACCCGGCTTAGTTGATCTGCCTGGCTCAATCTTGGACCACAAGACTGCCCACAGGAAAAGAGCCTCTCCCAGATGCTGCAGGGCCTTGATTTGTACACTCTAACCCCGGCACTAGCAAGAGGTGTCAGGGAAGCAAAGCTCGGACCATTACCCCTTCATCCACATTCTTGCCACCCCTGCCAGGGACAAATCAAATGACAAGATCTCCCCATCTCACAGTGAGTGAGAGGCTGACCAGGGCAGGAACTACATGTCCCAAGATGCACAGCTCTGTAACCACATACCACTTCCCCCAAGCAGGATCTATCAGATAGGAGGCAGGGTGCGTTGCATTCTGGGACTTGTAGTCCCTAAGCGACAGCACCAAACACCCAGGGAAGCGTTTACAGGCTAAGACTACCTCCCACCCGGCTCCCCACCCACCACCCAGGCCCGGCTCTACGCTCAGCACGGGTGAGGGAGAGGAATGGAGGGTCCCCTCCCAGTACACAGGGTTGGGCGCTGTCCTGTTGGAACTGTGCAGCGACTCTGGGTCCAGGACATCCAGCTCAGAACACATCTGGGGAGAGAGCAGGGGCGGGTGACAGGAGAAAGGGTCAGCAGCAAGCCGTGGAGGATGGAGCTGAGCATGCAGACCTGGGCTAGCCCTGTGGCCTCTCCCTGAGCCCTGATGCATGGTGCAGGAGGACAGGGTATGGTCCCCTCCTGGGCCTCCCTCCTGGGGCACCCTGGCCTTATCCCCCCTCTTCAGGGTTAGCCAGCCTCACCTCTGGCTAGTCCCAAGGCCTGGGGCAGGCTGAGGCAGCAAGAGGAAGGGAGGAGGAGTGGGCTCCGGTTCCGAATCTGGATGGCTGAGAGGCTCCCGCCCCACCCAGCTAGCCTCCCCGGAAGACCTTATGGCCCTACCGGCCACAGCATCTTCCTTGCCACAAAGAGGCCTCTGGGGGAAGGAAGAAGGGAGTCCCAGCCAGACGGCAGTGAAAGCAAGCGATGTGGCCCGCGGGGAATTGCAGAGAGAAGAGTGCAAGGGAGAAGCAGCACCAGGAGGGAAGCGACAGACACGTCAGAGCTCAACACTGCGCAGAAACCAGGGTGGGGGTGTCTGCAGCCGGACAAGGGGAGTTGTAGCTGCCAACTCTGGCTCAGAGAACCTCAGGCCAAGTCCTCCTTCCTTAATATCATCAGCAACATAGATGGCAGAAGACCAAGGCACAAAAAGCCTGACCCAAGCCACTAATGCCCCTTAGAAACTCCCCTTCTAATAAGAGTAAGCGCATCCTGACTCCTCAGGCCCTCTGGCTGCCCTGTGACCCCCCCACCCTCCACCCTGGGCTTCACCAGGGACCTATCAGCCATGGGCTGAGCACAGCAAATCCCAAGTCCACACTGGAGGTGTGTGGACCTGGGAGGGAGCGTGGAGGCAGAGGTGCGGGGAGGCGCCTGTAACTCAGGTCACGCCCCTCTCTGCTCGCCTGATAGTGAGCAGGACCCCTGGTCACCCTGAATCAGGGTGGATTGGGCCTGGTGATCAGAGGATGAGGCAGTGAGAGGCCTTCTCCTCTGGAGATGGGCTGGGTTTGGCTGTGTCACCCCTTGCACCCTCAGGGGTCCCCACTGTGCCCGGATCTTGGTTCTGGGCCTTAGGCTGCCCCTGCCGTCGTCGCTGTGCCCCCCGCCCACCTGCTGGTTTCTTCCCAGCTGCCTCCATCTCTGATAGGCTGTAAGCCATGGCAAGCTGCAGGTCCTCATCATCCTCAGAGAGGTCGCTGTCGGGGGAACGTGAGGCAGGGGTCTGCCGGACCTGCGTGGCCCCAGACCTGGATGCGACAGACTGTTGCTGCTCCCGACGGCTCAGCTCCAAGCCCAGTGCCAGGTCGTCTGGGATACCTGCAGGAGTCACGGTTGTTATGCGGCCCTCTGACCCAGGCCCTGGGAATCCTGCCAGGCTGCCTTACGTAGCAGCGACTCTGACACCTTACAGCCCCTCCTTTGGAACTAGCTTGCAAGTGCTTTGGGCAAGTTACTTAACCTCCCTAAGGATCCCTTTCCTCATCTGTAAAATGGGAATGATGAAAGTGCCTACATTCTCAAAGTCTTCGAATCATTAAATAAGATAGCCCATGAAAATCCCTTAACACACACCTCCCAGAGTTGGCAGTCATGAAATGGTAGCCATGGTGATTGTCCTATACCGCATGGTGTTGAGGGAAGATGAGTTCAGCTCCAGGGATCTCATGTCCCGAGTTTCATTCCTGGCTTTACCCTTTACTAAGTAGGACAAAGCCCTGCGCCTGGGGCTACTTAGGCGTTAGGGCCATTTAGCTGTACTGAGGCTGTCTCTTCAAACAAGAAAAAGGGCAAATACCAACTGCCCTGCTTCGCTCCCCTCCCTGCCAGCCCCTAGCTGTTTTAAGAATACAGGGACTGTGGAATGTGCAAGTGCTTTCAAAACAGTCAAGTGCTCTTAGAACTCTGGGCACCCTACTCGTGACGATGGTGATTAGCTGGCCCTCTGAGACTCTGCAACCCTCTGTCCCAGCCCCCTTCCCCGGGATCCCCACCTCCGACCCTGCCAGCCTGGCCTGTGGCCATCATGCCCTCCCTGCCCCAGGGGAGTTCAGAGAGGAACAGTTTGGGGAAGGGATTTTGGGGTCTGGGGCAGGGGCTTCCTGCCAGGGACTGGGTGGCAGAGCCACTCCTCACCATTGATTGTGACAGACTTCAGCTGCCCGTCCTCTTCCACTTCCACCCGCTCCTGCCCGTTCTCCATGATTCTGTGGGAGACAGCATGGTTCATTCAGTGGGCATGCCTCAGTCTTGTGGGTGCCTGTCCAGGCTCTGGGACACTGCACTAGACACGATGGACTGGGCTCTGCTCTCGAAGACCTGCCTCTCTAGTCGTACTCAGTGCCCCCTATACCTTCACCCCCACACACCTCCACCTAGTATGGCCCCAGGAGCTCTCACCTGCGTGTTGTGATGCGGTGTCCTTGGACAAAGGTGGTAGATGTAGAAACAGAGCGAAAAGCACCAGCCCCAGGACTGAAGGAGAAAGACGAGGAGGAGAAATCTGGCATCGGGACAAAGGAGGAGGTGGAGGGGGAGGGGGAGAGGACGTTAGATGGAGGCTGTACCCAGCAGGCCAGGTGGGAGTCACAGTGGGCCAGGAACCTCTGTGGGGTCTCCTCACAGAGCTGCTCGGAGGCAGGGCTTCTGGTACACAGGAGGGAAGGCTTGGGAATGCAACAAGCTGAGGCAAAGGGCTCCACGTCTCCGAATGCTTGTAAATACGGGAAGGGACAGCACTTACCAGAGTGCCCAGGGAAGGAGGAAGAGAAGGCGAAAAAAGGGCCTGAGTGTCGGGCACCCCGGTTCTGAAGCTCTGAGAAGGGGCCCAGGTCATCTGCAAGGAGTAAGCAGATGAACCATCACCTGGTGAAAAGCCAACCCTAGAATGTCGGATCCCTGCTTTTAAGTCTCGAAATAGAAGATGCTAAGCAACTGGGTCCATTTCTGATTTTTTTCTTTTTTGCTTGGACTGAGTGACAAACTAAATTCCTTTGTAGTATCATATATGAAAAAGTTCCCTGTTCAGTTCTGTCCACCATAAAGAATAAAGGAAGGAAAGGGGAACGGCAAGAGGGAGGGAGGACAAGTAGCTCCTTCAGTTAGGCAGATAAGCCTGGTGTGATGTCAGCCAAACACGGCTATGAGTCCCGGCTCAGCCATTTGCTCTGTGACGCTAAGCAAGTTATTTGAACATGTTTCAATTTTCTCATCTGTAAATAGGGATAAAATTATCTACCCTACAGGGTTCATACTAATCATTCTAAAAAGTGGTATCCATTGTTTGTAATGGCATTATTGCTGTCCCATGATGCTCTGCATCTTGCTTCCCTGGCTGTCACTATGGAGGTCTAACAATGAATTATTGTTGTTATCATTTAATAAGGCGAGTCTCCAAAGTGTCACGACAGGGTCACGCGGGTTCTGGCATGTGGAAGGTTCTGTCCCAGCGCTCACTGGATCCACCCCCACAAAATCCTCTGTCCCTGAAATTCGGCTTCCTTCTCGGCCTCCCACCTAAGGGCATCCCAGCTGAGGGAGAGTGGGCCTGGAGGGAGAAAAGTCAAGCTTGTCACAGGCCTCCTGAGTCCACTCACCAAAGAGCTCCGCAAAAGGGTCTACACTCCCAAAGAACTCCCGGAAGACCTCCTCAGGGCTGCGGAAGGTGAAGGTGAAGCCAGGCGCACCACCGCCAGCTTCGGCCCGAGATGGGCCAGTTCCTGGAAGAGAGGCAGGATAAGGAGGGTGCTTACAGTGTGTACCTCGTCCTGAGCCAGGGGATCCCACCTAAGGCACAGAGAGTCCAGGAGACTCAAGAGCGAGAGTGCGCATCCATTGCAAGACTCTGCCCTCCCCCTCCTCCCTGACCCACTTCCATCCCTGGGCCCCGCTGCTCCACCTACCTGCCCCAGTCAGCCCTTCCCGGCCATAGCGGTCGTAGATCTCCCGCTTATGCTCTGGAAAGAGAGACCAGGTCATTTCTCCCTCCTTCTCGGATGACAGCCTCCCCTGCCAGGCTAGGACCCTCAGAGGACTATCCAGAGATTGACACTTGGGGGGTAGCAGTGTGCACAGAGGACACAAGCTATAGGTTTTAGCAGCAGCTCAGTCCTTCCCATAGTGGCTTCTTCTCATCTGTAAAATGGACACAGTAACAGCATCCATCTCACAGTTGCAAGGATTAAATGAGATAATCCACCTAAACGGCTTAGCACTGTGTCCAATACATAGTAAGCATTTAATAAATATTAGTTAATTCATACTATGTTATTATTAAGCAGAGCCTACCTTAAATGTCACAGAGAGAATTTCCATGACTACCTAACAAAAAATGGTTATTCACTATCCTTATCATGTCACCCTGCTACATTCGTTCCTTTGGAATACTCTTGTCTATGCATTACTTGGTTAACGTGAGTCTTCCCTGATCAGACAGCAATAAACCTACCAGGACCAGGACAGTGCCTGTTTGTCCTCCATTGTTCCTCAGTACCCAACGACGGCTCAGCACCATAACACTGAGTGAATATTTTTTGGATGAATGAACGAAAAACCTGAAGTCATATTCCCTGAGCAAATTACTTCACCTCACTCAGCCTTAGTCTCCTTGCCTGAAAAATGGGGGTGATAAATCCTTCCTGGCAGAATGGCTGTAAGGATTCATGAAGGTTACACCCACCAATGTCTGACACTGAAGAGACTTGGCACACCTTGGTTACCTTCCCTGCTTCCTTCCCCATGTCAGGACCCATGCTGCAACTACCAGACCCAGGGGAGCAGACATTGAGACAGGGGATCAGGGATCAGAATAAAAAGGTACTCAGCACACAGTAGGTGCTCCTCTGAATTGAAGCAAAAGGAAAAAACAATCCCAGAGTCACTGTGAGAGGGGGGCACTTAAATGTCAGGTTAGAAAAGGAGGAGACTGAGGTGGTGGCAGCATGGCTTTGGGAAGGAGTGTGATGGGTCATGAAGTAGGGGTGACAGATGGCCTGCCCTGACCCTGACTCTGTCCCTTACTGTCAGACAGCACTTCATATGCCTCGGCCACCTCTTTGAACTTCTTCTCAGCAAACTCTTTATTATCTGGATTCTTGTCTGGGTGCCACTGTAGAGCCTTCCTCCGATACCTGCAGGAAGTGGGTTCAGAGGAAAAGGTCAGGGGACAAACACAGGCACTTCCTACCAGAGAACAGAACAACCTATTTTCTGTTAGCCCAACATACCTCTTTAACCACTCAGATCTCCATCCATCCCAGCTGCTAGGGCTGCCTCTGCAGCAATGTTTTAATAGAGTCCCTATCTCTCCCCTCTGCAGCAAGTGCTGGGAATACATGCTTAGATTATAAGGTGAGGGTGAGAAAGCCCCAGACTTAACCCCTCCCTAGGGCTCACGGGGGCTGGGGCTGCAAAAGATGGGGGTACATGTGGCCATGGAGGATACTAAGGCACTGGTCCCTCCTGGTCACAGTGCTTGAGAATCTTTGCACTGCATCCTGAGAAAGCCTACACCTAGAGGCTGGGGGTTGGAGTAGGAGTGAAGGAGAGGGGAGGGGATAGGAGGGTACACCGGAAAAGAACTGACAGTGCAGCTCCCAGCAGAACTTCAAGCTATAGACTTTCTCCTACTTATCCAGGGGTCTCCTTTCTCCCTACAGGGGTCACTCTTCTGAGGGAGGTCCCCAATCTTTCTAATGACCTAGTTCCCTTGGCATTGTCTCTGAAGGGCCCCAAGGTGGTTGGAGGGGAGTGAGGGAGGGTGAGTGGCTTTCTGATGCACAGCGGAGGCACTTACGCCTTTTTGATGTCATCAGCAGTCGCACTTCGCGGCACGTCTAGGATCTCGTAGTAGGATGCCATGGCAACTCGTTAGTCTTCAGGTGGGTCTCCTTAGGGCTGCAGTAGAGAAGGAAGAGTCAGGCCGAAAGAGCTGCGAGCTCCTCCCTGGGGCTGGAGCCCCCCGGGGCGGAGGGGGTCTCTCCCACGGGGCAGCGGAGCCCGCTGGGCTCTGCTGGCTGCCGGTGACTAGGCTCCCTCAGGCAGCCTTATCGGCCCGTGCAGGCCAGTGCCTCGGGCTATCTCGGGGCGCAGGGCCGGAGCGCCCTATTGCAGCCCTTAAACTCCAGCGGCCCGGTCCAGGGCTCCCCAGTCTGTTCGGGGGCCCCTGCCCGCACCTCCTCCGCCTGGAGTCCCTGGCCTCCTGCAGCGCCCCGCCCCTGCCCCCCGCCGGGAACCGTCTGGCACCGGCTGCCCGGCTCGCGGCTGCTGCGTAGGACGCGGCCGGCCCAGCTGTGCGCGCAAGCATGCGTCAGCGACACGGAAACTACTAGAGACCCAGAGGAGGCCGGCTCAGCCTGTCACCTGGGGGTGGGGGGTGGGGGGTGCTGCTGCAGGGGCTGCCGGGAGATGGGGGCGGAGCCGGCTATTTTGGGCTTGCACCAGCACAACGTCATCCCCAGATGGGACCTGGGAGACAGCAGCAGGCTCCATCCAAGCGTGATGCACTCGCCGACAAACAAGCCACCCGATCCCTGGCTCCTCTGTGGCTTTCCTATAGACAGGCTCCATGACCGATGGTTACTCACCCGAAGACAATCACAACCTCACGGACTCACAGACTCCCCTCTGGGTCCAAACCCTCCTCTCTTCTTCAGATCCCTGCTCCAGCTCCAGGTCCTCAAAAGAAGCTGCCCAGACTTTCCTAAGTAGGTCCGACCAGCCTCTCATAGCATCTCGAGGCATCCTTCCTCACACTTGTCAGAGCAACAAATTACCATTTATTTGTTTGATTATTTGATTGACATTCACCTCCACCACTAGGATGTAAATTCTGTAGGACAGAGATTATGTCTTTTTTTTCACTAGAATATTAAGACAGTAGTGGGTTTCAAAAATATCTATTGTATGATTAAATAATGAACAGATGGCAACATGTTGTTAACAGTTTTGACACATTTTGGGGATTTGGGGTTAAAGGGAAAAAGGAAAAACAAAACAAAACCAAAAAGGAATAGGAAATTCCCCAGATTTGACGTTTTTCTTTCTAAACTGATTCTGAGTTAACCTCTTCCACCTCAAAGTGATCCCTGGGTTCAGGCCTCATGGGAAATTTAGAGAACTTTCCAGAACTGTTTCCTGCTTGATATCTGGGCCAATCCATAAGCATTAGCTGAGCATCTTCTATATTGTAGATGCTGCCAGGATGTAAAAAGAAGACTATGGCCCAATCCCTGCCTTCACAGAGCTGCAACTTGGTAAGATACCAGCCCATCAGTATAGCACACTGGGAAACCCCAAGGCTTTGGAAACAGACAGACCTGGGTTTGCAACCTGGTACTACTGTGTGACAGGAAAACCTCTGAGGACTCAGTTTTTCCTCCCTAAATACAGGTAATGCCTAAGGCTGTTTGAAAATCAAATGAGGTGTGCTACATAGTAGGTCTTAGTACAAATCCTCTCTGGCATCATGACTTCCCCAAGCAATAACGATTATGAAAATACAGCAGAGTGTTTCAGGCTGGGTGACCCAGAAATGCTTCACCAAAAGGAAAGGCTTGAGACAGACATGAGGCAAGAGCGTGGTATGAGTTTGTCCAGTTTTCCTAGCTGCTTGCAGTCTAGGAGCCTCTTACCTACCTACATCTGGCAAATTCCCATTGCGTAGGCTTTGATGGGAGGCAGGCCATTACCTGCCACAAAACCCAACCCTCACTTTCCCAGACTTCCTAGCTCTAAGGGGGGGCAGGCAAAAGCCGGACATTCTGCCAGCTGAAAGCTCCAACTGGGATTTTGAATCTGGAGCAAGTCAGAGAGAAGCTGGGGCAGTTGAGAATTCATTTCTGCAGTGGTGGCAGCAGAGCCAGCAGCGGCCTCTACTGTCTGGAGGAGGAAATGTCAGCCTCAGTGCCTGGGTGGGAAGAGGCCCCACTGCAGTGGGTGGAGGGGACAGGGGTTTTTTAGGCCCTGACCTTGGCTGTGGTGCTGGTTGCCCAGCTTCTCTTGGTATCTACCTGTTTGTGGAGCCTTGCTTGACAGCCCTCATATTGATTCTGTATGCTAACCAGGATCTCTCCAACTTGTGTGTGTGTGTTTCCTTTTCTTTTTTTATTTTGCCAGAGTTAGTTTCTGCTGTTTCCAACAGAAGTCCTGACTGACCTTGGTATAAGATGAAAAATAGGTTAGGTTAGGTCACTCCTAAATCTTCTAAATCTCTATCTTTTGTCTTACTTCCCTTATCTCAACAGACATTGGTCTAGCACCTACCATGTATGTGGTATTAAGAATAGGAATACAAAGAGGTTTAAGTTATAGTCCCTGTACCCAGGGAGATGAAAATCACATTGGGACACAGACAAAGGACAAGTGAAGGAAATTAGATGGAACACATCTAGCAAACAAAGGGTTAATTCCCTTTGTTCACAAAGAATTCCAATAAATTCATAAAAGGCAAACAATGCCGTTTTTTTTTTAAATGGGCAAAGGGCACAGAAGAGACGATACTGGCTTTTAAACATCAGAAGATGCTCAGTCTCACTCATAGGAAAAGAATTATAAAGGAAAGCTACAACAAAATACTTTCACTCACTGGGTGATTGACAAAGATCAAAAAGTTTAATATGTTGCATGGGCAAGGCTGTGGGCACAGACATTCTCATATATTGGTAGTGGGAGGGGTAATTTGGATACAGCTTCTAAAGAGAGCAATATGGAGTATATCAAAATTAAAGATGCATAGCCTTTGACCTAGTAATGCCAATTCTAATAATTCATGGTTGTACATGGATGCAAAGAAGTAGGTACAAATGTTGCAGGATTCTTTTCAATACCGAAGGATTAGACACAATCTACATACCCAATAATAGCAGACTGGTTAAATAAGCAATGGTACATTATAGAACGGAATACTATACTGTCACCAAAAATATGGAGGCATATGTATATGTAATGATACGGACTGTCTTCTAGATTTATTGTTAACCGAAAGGTGTAAAAGGGTATTTAAATATGTGTGGACACATTAGTTTCTTCATAGATGTCTGGAAGAAAACACTAACCAAAAAGTGAACAGTGGTGGCTGCCAAGAGAGGAACAAATGAAGGGGACTTATTTTCACTGCAGAGATTTATTTTTGCTGTTTGTAAACCTCTTTGATCCCTTTTGAATTCCAAAGCATGTGCACATAATAACTGGTCAAATACATACATAATCTTTTAAAAGCTAGCTAGGGGAATAGGATATCAGCAAGAAATTAAATGTTACGGTCCAAGGCAGTCCATGCCTAGTACCAAGTGAGTGATGGAGACAGCCAGCAGGGGCGAGAATCTAGAGGCAGGAGAGGTCTCCAGGGCTGGATAGGTCTGGGTAACTGTGACCTAAGCTGGGAAGAATGGCAACATTGAGGCAAGCAGGGGGAGGTGGGCGTCCCTGAAGGAGGCAATGCAGCTTTGGAGGCAGGCGTGTTCCTGACACATCAGAGGCGACGGAATAAATGTACTGGGTGGAATCCAAGGTTGGGGAACTGTCTCTTCTGTCTGCCTGCAGGAGGTAATTGTACCCTGGCTTTAGAAGCATCAGAGATGAAAGCATTCCCCTGCACCGAGGGAGTCCCCAGGAACCAGGCTGGGTGGTGCTTCCAGCTGCTCCATGGAGATCTGGGTTGTCACCTCCCCACACCCACACCCAGTCCAACCTAGGCCTGCCAGTGCTTGCCTGCAGAGTTACTAGCTGAGAGGAGATGGGCAACCAGCTGCCCAGGGTGGGTTGGCTGGTACAATAGTCAGGAGGGGAGCCTGGCGACGTCTGTGGATACCCAGCCATCTTGGCAGGTGGAGACCTCACATCCCTCAGAGACCTCCCTCTCGGCTTCTCCCAAGCCCTCCCTTCACCTCCTTCGAGATGTCAGTGGAGGATGGTGCTATTAGAGGATACTGACAGCCTCAAAACTTGGCCCCAAAGACACCTCTGCCCTTGTTCATTGTCAGAAGCTGGGTCCCTGCACCCCATCTCACACACACGCCCTCTGCTACAGTGCCTGGGCAGGGGAGTGTCAGGCACCACCCTGTCCCTGCCTTCAAGGCACCTGAGTCACTGTCTGAGCACTGGGGACCTGGCAGACCCAGAAGACATAGCACCTTGAAGGGTGCCTGGACCTGCTGTGGGCAGGACGGGAGGACACCTGAGAAAGAGAAGGGCAACAACGTAAGCTTTGACTCAGGCTGACTGAGGTTTAAATTCTGACTCTTCCACTTAACTGGCTAAGTAACCTTGTGCAAGTCACATGACTTCTCTGAGCCTCAGTCTCCCCATCGATAACATAGGCATTCACTACACAAGTCTATTTAATAAGTATCGAGAATCTACTATGTGTCGGGCAGCACTGTGGGTGTTGAGTGTAGAGCAAGCCTTGTTCCTGTGGGGTGTCTAGCCCAGTGGGTGTCATAACTGTATCTACCTCAGAATTAAACAAGATAGTATGGACGCAGGGCCTTGTAGACAGTAAGTGCTCAATAAATGACAGCAATGTCTTGTGGTTTGAAAGGCTCCCAAAATAATCCCTCTTCCTTCCCTCAGTTTGAAGCCAGTTGAGAGAAAGACATAGGACAGAAATTTGAAAGTCAGCCCTTTTAGAGAAACAAACAAACAAACAAACAAACAAACAAAATTAGAGGATATAGCCTAGCTATTCAGCCAAAATGGGCTCTGAAATAGAATAGTTAAATTATCCATCTACCCCAACAACACACACTTATACACACAATTGCAGGCCTCTGTCTTCCAGGAGCTTCCCCTGTCAGCCAGAATCCCCACTGAGGCATTGAGAATACTTGCTCTCTCTGGGCAAATCATTGCAAAATAGAGGGAGGAGGCTGCTGGGCTGCGTGTGTCCATTTTCTCCCCTAAATGCCCCACTATCCTGTTGCCTCCACTCCATCCTCTACTTACAAAATACTTGTTGAGATGAATGACAGGGACAGGAGAGGGGGACCAGATGGGAAAATGGAGGAGTCACTCCATTTCCAGTTTTACCTGAGTGCCATCCTGTGCTAGACCCAGGTACGGGTGTGTGCCGGTATGTGTTTTATTTGCCTCTTTTCTCTGAGATCCACGCCCCACCTTCCCTGCCCGGTTTTGTATATCACAGGCTGCACCTCCTTTTTCCTAGGCTCCCTCTTACCAACTAGCTGCTGTCAAGGTTCAGCCAGTGGGAACCACTGACTGGAGATTCAGGAGGGGAGGAAGGGAGAAGCCAGGATATATTGCCCCTTCTATCAAAGTCAGAGGGAACTCAGGCAGTGCTGTGTCTCCTCCATGGCTCTGAACCCAGCCAAATGCCCCTCCCTCCTTGGCCCTCTTGCTCTCTTTGGTTAGTTCCACTGTGGCTCCAACTCCCACCTAGCCACCCCACCTCCTAGGCTCTGGCATCATCATCTCATCCCTTGGTTCCTCCAGTCCTAAGGTGATAGAAGCTTCCTGATGTTGCTGACTTTTGGGTTTCCGTCACAGCATCCAGTCCTGGGAAAGGGACACTGCAGGAAAGACAGAGGCCAGGGCAACAGTGAGCATTGCATCTCTCTGGGGCTGGGGGTAGGGTGGGGATTGCCCTAGTTCCAGCACCTCCAGTGGTTAAACCATTCCTCCAGCCCAACAGGCACTACAGAAAATCCACATGCAAGGATTTTAGGGGCAGCCATCTGGTTGGAAGTGGGGGCTTAAAGCTGTGCATGTGGCATAGGTTTAAAGAAAGGTCATTTGTCTTTATCAAAAAGTGGTGAGTGTGATGGAGTTTACAGGGACGTAAGCCCCCCACCCCCGACTCCCAGCCATTTCCCCATTGTTGCTGCCACTGTGCCACTGCTCTGCCTTAATGCCGGCATCCTGACTCTACACACAAACCTCCTGCCTGAAGGACAGGAGGGTGGGCTGGTGAGCACCGGCTACATCAACTACTCTAAAGGCACCACTTCAGATCCCCTGGCTTCACCAGGCTCTTGTGGCAGCCCTGTGCGACTCACACCAGGTTTTGTACATGGACAACTTAACAGTGCCTTACCTCCTGCCCCAGGGTTTCCCTGTTGACCCTGTAGCCCCAAGTGTGTGCAACCTGGAAGTGCAGGTGAGTTAATGTCTGATGGGGTCAAGGTGTAACCAATGGAAGAATGGAGCCAGTGTGTAAATTCTCCACCCTCACCTCCTCTCCTGCCCACTTTCCCAAGGAATGGTTCTGAGATGCCATTTGTCCAGCTACATCTTCTCTAGGGTGACTTCTCCTTCCTTCTCTGCTGTTACCTGCCTTGGCTCCCGTTCTGCTCCCTGGAATTGCACTCTGTAATGAAATCTGAAGTCAGATTTGCTTTCTGGGGAACCAGGCTAAGATACAGCCTTCCTATCTCTTACAAAGCAAAAGCCCTCCCCCCTCCAATGGTTCTTCCCAAGAGAAAAAACATTTGTGAGACAGTAAGGCCACAGAACTTTATTTAGGACAGACAAGAGGATTCCCTTAGTATTCATCCCCTTCTTCCTCTTCTCCCTCCCCCTCCACACTATCCATGCCCACCTCCTCGTAATCCTTCTCCAGGGCAGCCATATCCTCCCGGGCCTCGGAGAACTCACCCTCCTCCATGCCCTCGCCCACATACCAGTGCACAAACGCCCTCTTGGCATACATAAGGTCGAACTTGTGGTCCAGGCGGGCCCAGGCCTCGGCGATGGCAGTCGTGTTGCTCAGCATGCACACGGCTCGCTGCACCTTGGCCAGGTCACCCCCAGGCACCACAGTGGGCGGCTGGTAGTTGATACCAACCTTGAAGCCTGTGGGACACCAGTCCACAAACTGGATGGTACGCTTGGTCTTGATGGTAGCAATGGCAGCATTGACATCCTTGGGTACCACGTCTCCACGGTACAGCAGGCAACAGGCCATGTACTTGCCATGACGGGGATCACACTTCACCATCTGGTTGGCAGGCTCAAAGCAGGCATTGGTGATCTCTGCCACTGACAGCTGCTCGTGGTAGGCCTTCTCTGCAGAGATGACTGGCGCATAGGTGGCCAGGGGGAAGTGGATGCGAGGGTAGGGCACCAGGTTGGTCTGGAACTCTGTCAGGTCCACGTTGAGGGCTCCATCGAAGCGCAGGGAGGCTGTGATGGAGGAAACGATCTGACCGATGAGGCGGTTGAGGTTGGTATAGGTGGGGCGCTCGATGTCCAGATTGCGGCGGCAGATGTCATAGATGGCTTCGTTGTCCACCATGAAGGCACAGTCTGAGTGCTCCAGGGTGGTGTGGGTGGTCAGGATGGAGTTGTAGGGCTCGACCACGGCTGTGGACACCTGCGGGGCTGGGTAGATGGAGAATTCCAGCTTGGATTTCTTGCCATAGTCAACAGAGAGCCGCTCCATCAGGAGTGAGGTGAAGCCAGAGCCAGTGCCCCCTCCAAAGCTGTGGAAGATGAGAAATCCTTGGAGTCCTGTGCACTGGTCAGCCTAGATAGTGAAGGCGGAGAGAGTGTGGGATATGAAGCACAGCTGAAAAACAGGGAAGAATCAGCTTGTGCTGTTTCAGATTTCCCCAAAAGTTTCATAAAATCCTTGGAAGACTTCTTTTATGAGATCAACAACCCAGGAACCTGATCCCCATCCTTGCTGGAGGCTGAAGTCGATCAGAGAGCCTTGGGTTGGCATTGTTTGGATCCCTGTTTTTCACAGTGCCTCCTGCCCACATCCCTACAATACAAGGGGATATTCTGGGAATGTTTATGGGCTCCCATAGCTTAGGAGAGCAGCCTATAAACAGGTTTGCACTCACGGCCACTCTGCCCAGCATCAGGCCAGTTGCTGTAGGAGAGAAAGAGGACACCCTGCTCCAGGCTGGAGCCCACACTCTGCCTCCCCGCCACTCCAGTCCTGATTCTCTGTCTTTAAGACTTGTCCAGGAGGCTCTCCCAAGGATGGAAGTTGCCCTTCCTGATCTGGTCTTCAGACCGTTTCACAACAGGAATCCAGATTTCCTCTTCCCCAGCCCTCAGCTCTTCTCTCACCAGTTTCCGGATCCTGTCCAGCACCAGATCGATGAGCTCCTTTCCGATGGTGTAGTGACCTCGGGCATAGTTATTGGCAGCATCTTCCTTGCCAGTAATGAGTTGCTCTGGATGGAAGAGCTGGCGGTACGTGCCCGTCCGAACTTCATCTAGAGTGAGCAGAGTTTTAGGCCCCCTTCCCCTTACATCCTGGCTCCCAGAGCCCCAGGATACCCAAAAGGGGTGCAGCCAACAGTACCAAGTCCTACCCTAGAGGAACCCCATTCAGACTGCTGCTATTGCCCTTTAAGTTCTTCAGTGAGGAGGAAAGAGATGTGAAATGATCTTGAGACTTTGCAGCTGTGTGACAGCAGATCAAGAATTCTAACTGGCTTCAGGAACTGGGAACCACAAACTCAGTGCTCTCCAGTTAAGGAGAAGGACTTGCTGAGGTACCTGGGACAAGGCCATGGCAGGGCTGTTCATCACTCACCGATCACAGTGGGCTCCAGATCCACAAACACTGCCCGGGGCACATGTTTTCCAGCCCCAGTTTCACTAAAGAAGGTGTTGAAGGAGTCGTCCCCTCCCCCGATGGTCTTGTCGCTGGGCATCTGCCCATCTGGTTGGATCCCATGTTCCAAGCAGTAGAGCTCCCAGCAGGCATTGCCAATCTGCACGCCAGCCTGCCCCACGTGGACTGAGATGCACTCACGCTGAGTGGGCAAAGGGCAGAGAGAAGCATATCGTGTCTGGATACGATTCCTGCCTTCCTTCCTTGAGTGGTTCTCTGGCTAAGAGCAAAAGTTCCTGGACTCTGCTCTCTTGGACCCACCTCCCTTGTCTAAGCATTTACTGGTGGTAAATTGAGGACCAAGAGGCACTGGCTCCCGGAACTGGGCCAAAACCCTCAGGGGAAGCAGAAGATGTAGCTGGTTCTGATTATAGAGTCTTGCTCAGTGACTAAGTGTCTTGAGGAACATTGAGGGGGTCAGATCAGTCTGACAGAGCACAATAGTCAACCCACCCACGTCCAGAAAGAAATTAGGAGCCAGTGGTGAGGGAGGCAAGATCCAAGTGAAGTTTCAGGGGTCAGAGATAAGGAAGAGGTTCAGAAAAGGAGAAAGGACTCTGGATTCATGTTACAGCTAGAAATGCCAGTGAGGAAGGGAAAGTGGGCCTGGAATGGCTGTGCACCTGCTGTTCTTTCCTCTCGGGTGTGCGTGGTTCTGGAGTGGAGTGGGGCTGGGAAGAAAGTTCTTCCCAACATGATTCAAGGATAGTAGCCAAAGAACTCTTGGCCCCTGAAGCAGGACTGGGATAACCTGCTTAGTCCTAGAGAAGAGAAAGCTCGTTGCCCTTCCTGGGAAGCCCCGTGAACATTAAAAAGACTTGACCCTCTTGCTTTCATCATTTGTTGAGCCTCAACTATGTGTCTGATGTTGTGTGGACACTGGGGATACATACACATAATACCCTGTCCTGCGCTTAAGAAACTCTCTATCTAGGGAAAGGAGAGTTTCATATGTTAACAGACATGTGACAGTGTGGTAAGTGGGATCCCAGAGTGTGTCTCCCTGCTCTGCTTGAGAAGTATTTATGGCAGACCTTAAAAACAAAATGAGCACATCCATCAAATTTCCCCCAAACTCTAAGGCTTAACCATGTGGAGAAATGTGAATTGTCACACAGCTGGTAGCAGCCTAAAGTGATGTATCTCTTTAGGAGAGTGATTTGGCAATATCAGGAAAGAAGAAGATGCTCTTGCTCTAGAGAAATTCTTACACAGGGAACCAAGAAAACATGTGCAAGAACAGTCACAGCACTGCAGCAACAGAAGCCAGTTAAATGTCCTCCTCCAACAGGAGAAAATGGATCAAAAATGATCTGGAAGTAGAAGTGGATGAATACAAGAAAGAATCTTAACTAAAAAGATTCTTATAAAAAAAAAAGCCTATTTAGAATACTCATACGATACCATTTACATAAATCTTTAACTTATAAAATGATACTATGCATCATTTACAGATACATTTTTGTATTTGCTATAAAAATAAAGAAAGCACAGGAAAATATTAACATTCAGTTTGGAATAGTGGTTCTCTCTGGTAGAGGAGGGAGATGACTGCAATCGGAAAAAGATTCTACTTTTAAGAAATAGAAAGTGCTTAAGGCTGGGTAGCAGGTATTCATTATATTATCCTTTATACCTTTTTGCATGTCTGAAATATTTCATAATTTTTAATGTGGGTGCTTTCCCCATAAATTTAATACTTCACTGACTTTGTAAATATGACACAAAGGCCTTGACTTCTTTGGATTTTTAGATGACTGGGATTAATACATAAACCATCTGTATCCCAGCCCCATTACTTCTCTACTTGACTTGAGCAAGAGTCTTATCCTCTCTGTGGGTGTCCTTTCCCCTGAAATGGGGTGATAACAAGAGGTTCCTCCTAGAATTACTCTGAGGATTAAACGAAAGAATGCATGCAAGTTGCCTGACTCACTGCATGACACACAGTAAGATGCTCCATTCCTGTTGGGTCCCCTAACCAATTCCCCAACCCCCAAGCCCTAGTGTTATAGTAAGAGAAAGGGATTTAAGGACAAAGGGCTCCAGAAATTCCCAAGTCCAGGAGAGAGGGCTGACTCGGCTCACCAATCACCTAGCAAGGTCAGCCCACCGCTGCACCTCAGAGCCTGCCCAGGCTCTGTGTACAAAGTCAGACACCATCCTGGGCCCCACAACTGCTGACCCACCAAGGCGTCTCTGACCTGGGGTATGCCTCAGATGCTGGAAACAATGCCCCTTATTCTGGGTTTGGGCAAATAACTCAGCCCCTGCAATCACACAGACTTGGCCTCAAACCCCCATCCCTCTAGGATCTTGGATAAATTTCTTCACCTCAGTTGCTCTGATTCCCTTTTCTGGATTGTGAAAATAGTATAATCTCATACTCAGCAGGCTTTGTCATTAGGTTGTTTAGTTCCATATATTAAGCATTAATTAGGCACCAGGCACTGTGCTAAGGGCTGCACCTACATTATCTCATTTAATCTTCACGACAACCCCCTTAGGTAGGTATTTCTGTTACTCCATTTTACAGATGAAGAAACTGACTCTCTGGTCAAGCAACTGGCTCAAGGTCATGAGTAAAACCAGGAACATTCAGAGAGGGGACAGTCTGGCTGCAACCATGCTCATAACCGCTCTTCTTTCCTGCCTGGTGGCAAGACAGGTAAAGATATCAGATGAGCCCCCCGCACAACCAGCTCTCAACAGTTGGGAGCACCCTCCCCCTCCTCCCCTCCTCCCTCTCCCCAATGATATGTAACTGAAATGAGGGGGTCAAACCAAGGCACAGCAGAAGAACAGGGCTATGAAGGTGCGTCCCTACAGCTGGGAAGTGGGACCAGAGGCCAACAGGGGCCCAAGGTTTGCAGGAAAGCGCCTGCACTTTCTGCTCCTGTCCTGCTCACCCTACTCTCCCTACCCCTAAATTCAGAGCCCTTCAGTAGCTCTAGGCTCAGACCCATATCTTAGTTGCCATCACATGTCCTTCTCCACCCCCTGAATATTCCCCCACATACCAGTACATTTGGGGGGGCTATATTCACATCTGGAAGTCTCTGTCCCTCTCCCCCACCTCACTTGCCTACAAACTGTAGTCTCATGAACATCTGGACCCATGGGACTCTCGTTATCATGCTTGGCCCCCACCCCTGCTCACCATTCTGCCTGGCTGGGGGCTGGCTGGAGTCTGTCTGTCTGTCTGTCAGCTGCGAGACGGAAGGCAGGGACAGGTCTGTGAGGGACCCACAGCCGCAGGCCTCCTTATACTCTCTGGCTTGCTCTCAGGGAGGGAGTGTTGTTAGAAACGGCCCCAGGAGGGCAGGCCTGTTGACTTGGTTCCCAGGCAGCAGGCAAGCACTGGGCCTGGGCCTGGGTCCAAGCAGGGGAGCAAGGTGGGGCGGGCAGAGGAGGGGCCTGCTGGAAGCTCCATGTATCCAGGCCCCAGGCAAAAGGTGTCTGTTGCTCAGCCGCACAGCCCTGCTTCCTGGTGGCACAGCTTGGCCCTCGCAGGTGGGAGAGGATTTAGAAATCAAGCCTCCTGAGCTCTAGCACCACCCCCATCCCCAGTGTGGGTGAGGATTGGAAGTAAAGGTGGGCATGGGGTGCTAAGGAGAGTCTGCAGTGAACCAGAAATAATGAGTCCTCAGGCAAGAGATCGACAGGAGGCCTCCTGGGTGGAAACTCAAAATATCATAGAACAGTGGGAACTAGAGATCGGCTTTAGCCCCATCTTCTTTTGCCTCAGTCTTCTCGTCTGTATTGTGATATTAAACAAGATAAACTTTCTTAGGTGCTTAGTCTAGAATTGATGTTGTTCTCCATGGGCAAAACAAGATGCTGAGCAGAGGCTCAGGGCTTTCCTAAGTGTGTCTCCCTGTTCCAGTGCAGGGCTTTGCTGGTCTAGCCTGGCCTTATTTCCTCACAGAAGGAGTCGTCTTCTGGCCTTAGAAAAAATTATGAGATAAAACTGTTACCTTCTCACATTTGTATCCTGCTGTGTAGTTCTTCAGGCAGCATCACCCCTTATCTCCTCTGAGTCCCTCAACAATTTTGTGAGGTAGGCAAGGCAGGGCCTCCACTCTCAGAGGAAGAAAAGGAAATGGAAGCCTCTTGTGTCTTGCCCAAGGTCACATGGGTGTTCATTAGCAGTGAAATTAAGATTCTTTTGGGACTCAGGCTTGGTGCTTCTCTCCTTTCCACATGGCAGAGTTTTTACAGTGTCTCCTCCTCCTCTTGTGCCTTTATTTCAGTCCTTCCCATCTTAAATTCTGTGGTCAGTTGTGCTCACTCCCTTGCATACCCCTCCACTCCCTTACCTCCCTCTAGTTTCAGCTTCCTCATGTGACTAAATCACAACCCTGGTTAAATCCATTTCTTCACTAACTGCGCATGCATTGACCCAGTTAAACAGTGGCAGTAGAAAATCCCAGGACCATACTGACTGATCTGACTTCAAATGCATGACCACTAACCTCAAAGGGCCCCTAATGCTACCTGGAAACCACATTACATCTCTTTAGTCACACTTCCAGTGAACAGCCATGACCAGAAATAGAAATGCCAGGTTTAGCAAATAAAAGAAGTTTATCTAGCAGTCCTATCCAGGAAGTAGTTGCTAATGTGAATTTTTTTCAGTCACTGTGGCAAATGGTGAGAGAGTTATTTTGAAGTTGGGGCTTTTTCAGAGCCTTTCTCATCACAGTATACCAAGGTGTGACCCAGAATTTCAAGATGGTTAACTCTGGTTTGAGCTATGGACTGAAGTCTTCTCTCTCCTACCTGAAACTAAGAGACCAAGATCCCCAGAGAGAAGACACAGTCAACCAACACTGCAAAGGTAAGGAAGCTCAGTCTACACTGGGTTGATCCATGAAGTCATAGACCTCAAGAATTATGATTCATATGGATGGATTTGGGGCCCAAAAGTCTCCTGCTAGCACTTCAACTTCTCCCAACTGATCTTCAGAGTTGGGCATCTCAGAGTCAACATAGACAACACCAATTCTGGAAAGAAAATTATCCTCAAGGCAGGCAGAGGCAGGAGTCTTATGTAAAACAGAGTAACAAGACTGAGATTTTTGACAGCATATTAATGTATTTAAGTTATAAAATGAGAGGTAGTCAATACTCTTCATTCCTTCAATAAATACTTATTGAGTGTCTGCTATGTGCCAAGCACTGTTCCAGGTGCCAGAGATACAGTGGTGGACAAAAAGTGGTGGTTTTAAGGGGTTTACATTTTCATAGGAAGACATAATAACTAAACAAACAGTAATTTTGGGTAGTAATGAACACACAAAGAAAACAAAACAAGATAATGGCACAGAAAGAGATGGGGGACTACCATTGAGAGGAAGCCGCTCTTGAAGAAGGTGATGTTTGAATGAAATGACAGGGAGTCAGCCACAGCAAGGTCTGGATCTTAGTGCTCCAGGCAGAGAGAATTGTGAATGCAAAGCAGCAAGCCTGGCTGTTCAGGGAAGCTGAAGATGGAGGGAGGGAGGGAGCCATGCAAGATGAGATCATGTAAAGGGGCCTGGGAGGAGAATGGCTTTTATTACATGTGCAGTGGGAGAGTTTTAAGCAAGTGTCATTGCCTACTTTGTGTTCTGTTTTAGAGAGATTATTGCAGTTGCTATGTGGAGAATGACTTATAGGGGTTTAAGAGTAGGAGCAGGAAGCTAGTAAGGAAGTTAGGGAAGGCATCCAGAAAGGAGGGGATGGTGGCCTGGACTAGAGGGGGGATGGGGGAAGTAGCTGGGTTTGAAGTAGTTTAATAAGACATGCTAATGTAGGGTGTGCAGACCCACCCAATAGCCTTACCTGATCCCTGCCTCCATTTCTTCTTTGCTGGCATGGTCCTGATTTTGTATAATTATTCACCCTTCCACTTGTTCAAGGAAGATGGCCTTTCCCCAGACCTATGGGTGAGTCTAGGTTAGTCTGAACCATTCGTGGTAATTCCATTTGCTCCCTCCAGTGACTGGCTTAGGCATGGAGCCAGTGAGATATAAGGGAAAGTCTGCTAGGGTGCTTTAAGGAAAGGCTTTTCTCCCTGATAAAAAGAGATGCGAGAGGAAACCCTCTTTTCCTGCCTCAGGATGGTGTCATATTAGGGTATGATACTTGGAGTTGCTGCAGCCATCTTATGATCAGGAGAAAAGATGTCACCAGCCCACTGAGTATGCTAGAGCAGAAAGCTGGAAATACCAGACCTATTGATGACATCACCGAATCAAGCTTGGAACCGCCCTACACTTAGATTTCTTGCAGGATAATAAATATCCCCATTGTTTAAGCTGTTGGTTTTTAGGCTTTCCATTACTTGAAGCCAAAACATTCTAACTAATAAAAGAGGGGAAGAAGAGAGGGGAAGAAAGAAATGCAGGGTGATTCTAGGTTTTTAACTTAAGCACTTGGGTGAAAGGTGATACTGTTTACTCAGGCTCAGAAGCCTAGGACAGAAGCAGGTTTGACAGGGAGTGTGATGAGGGTAGTATATTGAGAGTTGTACTTTGAGTGTGTTATCTTGAGATGTTTAATGGGGCTTTCAAGGTATGATGTCAAGAAGGCAAATAGTCATGTGAGCCTGAATTCAGAAGAAAGGTCCAAAATGGAGGTATACATTTGAGAGTTCTCAGCATATAGGTGATATGTCTTTCTTTTTCTTTATATTCTTGCATTACAGTCTAGAAATGTATATACTCTATGTACCCTCTTTTGGATAACCCTAGTAATGTTATAATCACTTTTTATTAGGGACATTTAAAAATATACCCCAAAGCAGAGATAATATAATAAAACCCAATATACTCATTACCCACCTTCAACAATTGCTCCTCCAGGGAGAAAAGCATGTGAAGAAAAGAGGGAGCCTGGGACTGAGCACCCTTTAGAGATAAGCCATCAAAGACCACAATGAATGAATGGCAAGGAAAAAACCAGAAGAGGGGGCATCATCGAAGCCAAGAAAGAAGTGTTTCAACTATGAAACACTATGAAGTAAGGATCAACTGTGTCAAACACTGCTGAGTGGCTGAGAAAGACGAAGAAAGAGAGGTGTGACCTTTGGCTTTGGCAAGATGGAGGTCACTAGAAACCCTGGCAAGAACATCTCAGTGGAGCATGTGAAGCAAGCCTGAGTGAACAGTGGGGAGGAGAGAAGACATGGAGATATCCCTTTGGAAAGATGCTTCTGTGAGAAGAAGGACAGCTGGTAGATGCTCCAGTCTGGAAAAAAACGGAGGGATGGGCACTAAAGCTCAGCTCCACCCCACAGATGGAATCAGTAAAGATATTTTAAACTTTGAGGACCTTGCTGCACTGCTCCAAGATGGAGGTGAGGCTCTGAGAAGAGGTTAGAAAAGATGGAGAGAGCAATGAGCAAGGAGAAGAGGGAGAGAGATCCAAAGAGAGAGTGGACACTCATGTAGGGTAGATGAGCTAAGCAATGAACTAAGCATTGGGAACAGTGAAGAAGTGCCTCACATCATCTTCTAGATTCTGTACATGTATGTGAATGTCTAACAGTTTTCCGTCTGGTAATGTGGACTATTACCTGTACACCTACCCAGAGCTTATGGCCCCAATTCAGGAGATTTGTATTTATCCTGAGGAGATACATACACACTCATAGTCATGCACGTACATGCACATTCAAACACACTTGCACCATCAGAAGCAGAATCTATATTCCATCAACACTCCTTGGGCAGTTTTCCCTGTACCCTTTCTTCTCCATTTCCCCTTCCATAACACCTGCTCAGGGATTGTGAATTCCTTGCTACAGGGGCCAGGGTAACATAAATATGTGATGTTGGTTGAGCATATGATATTAAATGGCAACAGGCACTGGTCTTCTGTGTCAGGGAGACTCAGAATGGTGAGGACTGGGTGAACTGAAGCAGCTTGTTGCCCATCCTAAGAGGTAGCCACCACTTAGTACATTTGTTGCTACATTGGTTTCCTAACCTGGCTGTAACAAATTGCTACAAACTTAGTAGCTTAAAACAACACAAGTTTGTTATCTTACAGTTCTGGAGATCAGAAGTCCAAAATAGGTCTTAAGGGGATTGTAATATTATGATTTATAAGAAAAATATATATTTGGTTACTTAGATGACCAAAATGTATTTCTTATATATTATTTGGTCTTTGTCCACCCCTCCTGGCTCACAGTTCCCAAAACCCTTAGTATTTCCCAAGTGTTGGCAGTGATCAAAACTTGTCTTTTCTTATGTTAATGAGGTGACTTTTGGACCCACCTAAGGATGGGGGCCACTTGCCAGTGGAGCCAACCGAGTGATTAAAGGGGCAGATCCACTATCCCCTTCCAACCTCCTGGGAAGGGAGGGGTCTGGAAATTGAGTTCAATCACCAATGTTCAGTGATCTAATCAATTGTCCCTACATAATGAAGCTTCCATTAAAAACTCAAAAGGATGTGGTTCAGAGAACTTCCAGGTTGGTGAACACATGGAGGTGATGGGAGGCTGGCATGCCTAGAGAGGGCATGGAAGCTCTGCACCATTCCTCCATACCTTTCCCTATGCATCTCTTCCATCTGACTGCTCCTAACTTATATCCTTTTATAATAAACCAGTGATCTAGTAGGTAAAATGTTCCCTGAACTCTGTGAGCCTCTCTAGCAAATTAATTGAACCCAAGGAGGAGGTGGTGGTAACCTCTAATTCATAGCCAGTCAGTCAGAAGTACAGGTAACAAGGGGGGGGGTAAAGCTCAGTGATAGAGCACATGCTCAGCATGCACAGCATCCTGGGTTCAATCCCCAGTACCTCCATTAAATAAATAAATACATAAATACATAAACAAACAACACTAAGTACCCCCTGACAAAACAAAACAAAAAGAAGTACAAGTAGCAACCTGAACTTGCAACTGGCATCTGAAGTGGGGGGTAGGGGTGGGAGGACAGTCTTGTAGAACTGAATCCCTAACCTGTGGAATCTGATGCTAGCTCCTGGCAGAAAGCTGTATTCTCAAACACCCTGCTGGTGTCTGAGAACTGCTTGGTGGTGTGGTGGGGGAGCCCCCCCCCCCCATTGGAACTGGAAACCTATTTAGGGATAAACTCAAGGTGTTGGCAGGGTTGCCTTCTTTCTAAAGACTCTAGGGGAGAATCTGTTCCTTGCCTTTTCCATCAAGAGGCTGTCCACATTCCTTGACTCATGACCTCCTTCCATCCTGAAAGCCATCAATCTGACCTCTCCTTCCCTGACTCTGACTCTCCTGCCTCACTCTTCCATTTGTAGGGACCCTTGTGATTACATTGGGCTTACCCAGAAAATCTAGAATAATCTCCCCATCTCAAGATTTTTATCTTAATCACATCTGCAAAGTCTTTTGCCATGTAAGGTAACACGGTCACAGGTTCCAGGGATTAGGATGTGGACATCTTTAGGAAGTCATTATTCTGCCTATCACAGCTTCTAAATGGGAATGCAGGCCTACTATAGCCAGATTTTCCAGTTCTTCTCAAGATAAACTAGAAATCTGGATTTTTACATGACTGTGCAGAAAAGAATTAATGTAACAGGCCTGAGACTGCTATCCTTAGAAAGGCCTGCTCACAAGGTTGGTCTTTTGCTGACATCTGGAACTTGGCTCTCAGAGTGTTCCCAGTCAACAGCTAATGGATAAAGATGGTTCGTTGTGCCTAGACTGTGTGTAAATGATATGATTTATGCTAAATGCCTGCTTTTCTTCTGGGAGTCTGGAATTTTGGTATGTGCAAGGCAGAGGTCCCTGTGTGACCAGCTCCCACTAAAAACCTTGGGTGCTGAGTCTCTAATGGGCTTCCTAGGGCAGAAACACTGCAGGGAAATGTTGCTCCATTTTCATTTCGGAGGAAGAGTACACTGTGTGCGCCTTTATGGGAGGGAGAGGGCATACAGTCCCTTAGTCTCTGCTTGTGTGTTTTTCCTTTATTATCCAGCTGTGTATTGTTCCTCCATCACTGTAAAGGACCTTAGCTGTGAGTCCATCTAGCAAATCTCCTAATATGGGGGGTGGTCTTGGGAATGCCCCAAACAAAGACAATTCCTGATTTTTTCCATATTCTAAACTCTATGGGGGTTAACACTGTGAGGGCCAAACAAAACATTTCTGAGAGGGAATTTGACCTCCAGGCTGCTAATTTGCAACTTCTGATTTCCTAGGTTTCTACTCTAATTTTAGTCCCATCTCTGTAGTGAAACAATTCATCTGACACACACTTTGCAAATGTTTACCATGTGCTAAGCTCCATACTACGAACTAGAGACCCAAAAATGGGTAAGACACAATGCTTACCTTCAACAAAGTGCCATCTAGTAAGATGGACATGTATATGAGTAACTGCAGCATCATGTGCTACATACACTAAAATAAATGCAGAAAATGCTCTAAGAGTCCAGACAGCTATGCACTATGCATGCTAAGCATGTGCTCCACCATTAAGCTATATCCCCTGCCCCACAGTGCTTTGCTGTGTATGTACACATCTCTCAGTTCATCTGATCCTCACAGTCCAAAGTTATCCCAGTTTTACAAAGGAAGAAGCTGAACCTGAAGGGCAAAGAGGTTTAGAGTTTGGCCTGAGATAGCTCAAGTCTCCTAAAATACTCATTCTGCTGGGGTTGGGATGCACAAGGGAAAAAGAGGGCCAAGGAAGCTTTCAAGAGGCCATATGCTCTGTAATCACCAGGGCTCCTTATTCTGTAGAGACCATGACCCCAGTTTCCAAAGCAGCCTCACTATCTGCCCTTGCCAGTTTTGTTTTTTTAAATAAATGTCTTGTTCTCCCAACCATATGACAAGTCTACTGGAAAAAGAGAACTTGTCGTATTTCATTGTATTCCTTTCCCTGCCTTGCCTAAGTAAGGTGTCAATTAGCTATTTTGTTAACGGAAAGTTGTTCATTAATAGTTATTTTATCCCATTGTGTTGTATTGTCAGGCAGCCCTGGCCCTAGAAAACACGATGGTAGGAGAGGCATGTGAATCTTCCAAGTGACTAGCCTGGGAGACAGGTTTCTTAAGGACATGACAATAGGCACATAAGGCACTTCTGACGATTTCCCAGTGAAAGGATACAGCTAGAAAGCACAACACATGTCAGGTAAAGCAGAAGTAGATTGAAAAGCCCATTCTTGCAAGAAAAGGAAATAAAATGTAGAATGAAGGAACAGCTTCAGCTGAGGCCTCTGCCTGAACGCTGAGGGCATTGAGATGCAGGTCGCAGATCCTGCCTGTGGCTTAGGGACGAAGGGGATGGGAAAGTCAAAATTAGCCATGATGTCAGAATCTCCATTTTCTTTTTTCTTCTTCAGAGTCAGCAAACACTATAATAGTTCACAATGCTTTCAGGGTGGAATCATTGTCTCCTTTTCCCCGTTGAAGATACCAAAAATTCAGTGAGTTTAAGTCACTTGCCCAAGGTCATATAGGGTAGTGAGAATGCGAATCCAGGCCTTGAGGGCTTCAGTCCAGAGCTCTGCGGTTCTGGCAGCAGGAAAGCGAGCAGGCGGCGGCGGCGGCAAGGGCCTGCTAATAGTGACGGTGCTGATGACGGGACCACTAACCGGCGGGCAGCCGGCGAGCAGGAACAGATTTTGTGAGTGAGCCCTCGCAGACAGACTGTGGGGCTCAGCTCTGTGGAGCAGCCTAAGGGATGGGCACCCTGGGGCTCAGGTTGTGCAGCGCTCTGTCCTCGGCCGCCCACCGGAGTTGGCGAAGGCCAGCCGTACCGGCCGGGGACAAGCAGGCCGCATGCGGTTACAAGGGGTTCGCAGGGTGTGGGCCGGAGCCAGGCAGCCGGCCAGAGCCTCCAGGGAGGCGCGGCGGGGAGGGCACCCGCGAACCGGAGCCAGGCAGCCAGCCAGAGCCTCCAGGGAGGCGCGGAGGGGAGGGCACCAGCGAAGGCTGGCTGCAGCCACTTTGGAAAAACAGCCTCTACAGCACCCGGCCTAAGTCAGAACACCTGAGCGACAAGTGCCCCCATGACGCAGGTGCAGGCGAGACACGCCCAGGTACCGCGCCCTGGGTCCCAACAGCGGAGCTCAGGATCCCTGAGTGTCAGCTCAAAACCGGGAGCGAAGGGTTAAAGATCCCGTCGCTACTTCTAACCCACGTCCGACAGGTGAGGGACGCAGGCACGTCCGGGGGAGGGGACTCTCCCTGGCCCCACCTCTCCCGGCAACCTACCCTTCGGGGGCGTGGCCTCTGGGCCCCACAGCACCTAGTGGGCGGTCGGATGGCACAGGCCCGCCCCCCCGCATATAAGAGCGGTGCGGCACTGCAGCTAGCGCAGTTCTCACTGAGACCCGTCACCCGGACTCTACGTGAGACCCACCGCCCGGACTCACCATGGTGAGTGCGGCCCTGCCGGCATCAATCCGATCCTCTAATTGCCCCTCTCCTTCGGGGATCCTCCCTCCCAAGATGCTCGGGGTCCTCCATCCGGAGTTCCAGGTCTCGAGGAAGTGTGTGTGTGGCGGGGGTGGGGGGCTTACATCCCCCCCAACCCCCTCCCGGTGTCTTCGGCTGAGCCGCGATGTCCACTTTTGGAGGCTGAGGAGTGGGGTGGGATTCGTCACTAGTAGAGACGAGTCCTCCTGGAATCCCTTCCTGCTCCACCAAGCATTTGCGCCCCAACCCTCCTGAGGGGAGTCACGCGGTCCCGCGCTCAGTTCTTTCCGCCAGCGAGTGAGACCCGTTTGGTTGCCCTCCACCTTTAGCCTCCCCCTCACTCCCGTGTCCCTGGAACTGACTGAACACGTGCTTAGTGCAAGAAGGTGGGAGGGGGTCAGATTACTTGGTCCAGCATCCTCTTTTTCTTCGACTGCGTGTGCATCCCTCCTAACCACAGCACCCCCCCATGACTCAGCACCCCGCTTCTGAGCTTGGAGGGGTGGCGAGAATGGGGTACGGCCTCGTGAAGCGAGCCAGACCCTCTCCAACAGGAGCCCGAGTGCGCGGACGGGCAGAGACAGCTGGAGCTGAGCGAGAGCGCGCGGGCAGAGGCCAGGTTGGGGGGAGGGTAAGAGGTGTGTGTAGGGGAGTGGTATTTATAGCCCAGGGACGGGAGCCGAAATCCAATCCTCGCTTTCCGCTTGGATGTAACTGGAAAGAATCTAGAAGTGGGGAGAATGCAGGGCCAGGATACAGGATGGCGCTCAATCTGCCCAGGGCAAGGCGGGTTACCTCTGGGGCCTCCCCGTAGGTTCCGCTTCCTTCTCTGAGTATTTGCAAACCGTCACCCCGCCATTTCGGTGTCGAAAAGGGAGGCTAAGCCGGCCCTGCGCTGCACCACTTTGGCTCTTCAGAGGTTAATTTTTCAGATTGGCAGGGATGAACCTAGTTCCCCAGTGCTCACAACCCTTATTGCAGGTGCCTGCCGTCTTTGCTCTCTGCTATTTTGGGGAGGGCTCCGCAGTGGATGAAGGTGGTGAAGACACCTAGAGGGTGGGAGTGGAGATGGGAAGAGCAGCCAGATGGGATTGATCCCCAGAGCCAGATGGGATTTAAAGTTGGGGGGAGGGCATCCTGATGGCCAGTGTGGTCAGTCAATGCCAGACTGAAAGGCTGAGACACCTCTGCAGCCCACAAGAATGAAAGGGGGAGGGGGTTATATGAAATTCTAGTTGCTCTTCCTCAAAGCAAAGAATTAATCAAGTGGGGACCTCAAGCTATAAATTCATAGCTCTGGAAATCCTTCTGTTCCTTCTCAGGCTTTTGAGAAGCTGGTTTGTGGGAGTAGGGATTGGGAACAGCTGAAAAATCACTTGTCCTTGTCTCAGTTACTGCAGTATCTGCCTGTCTCATATGCACTTGCCCTCTCTGTCCTCCCCGAGTGTCCTATGAATGTGGCAGGGTCATGTGGAGCCATAGTTCTTACTTGACAAGGTCCCCATGGAGAAGTAGGCTGAGGGATTGGTCTGCCCTCCTGGGTGCCTCCACTTGGAAAGTCGTATGCAGGGGAGCCTGAGCAGGGTGCCAGCCTCTTCTGACCTCTGCCCAGCCCCAAGCCTCCAGTTTGCCAACTGAGTCATCCTAACTAGTAAGTGTTAGGGTGGGAGAGAGGCTCATGAGTTAAGAACTTATGTACGTGGGGCTTATGCTGTGTCCCCTCTCTTTATTCCTCAGCGTGAATGCATTTCAGTCCATGTGGGGCAGGCAGGTGTCCAGATGGGCAATGCCTGCTGGGAGCTCTACTGTCTGGAACATGGGATTCAGCCGGATGGGCAGATGCCCAGTGACAAGACCATCGGTGGAGGGGATGACTCCTTCACCACCTTCTTCTGTGAAACTGGCGCTGGAAAGCATGTGCCCCGGGCAGTTTTTGTGGATTTGGAGCCCACTGTAATTGGTGAGAAGAGGAGGTGGAATTTAGGGGAATGTAAAGTGACTCTAAGCTTCTTTCTGGAGACAAGGTGTCTAGATCTGACTTTCCTGGCCCTGAGAACCCCTTACCGGGCTGGAAGCTAAAGAAGGCAAGCTGATCACAGGCTGGCCTAGGCAGCAGGTCTGGGTTTCTCTCATACATTGTATCTCAGGCAGGCAGAAGGATGAGCTCTTCCATATATCTGACCACGGCTACCAGGCTTGGGGAGGGAGGTCCATGCTGAACACACACAGCCTTGTAGTTCATGCCCTAATGATGTGGTTTATGCCCTTCCAGATGAGATCCGAAATGGCCCATATCGGCAGCTCTTCCACCCAGAGCAGCTCATCACTGGGAAAGAGGATGCCGCTAACAACTATGCCCGTGGTCACTATACCATTGGCAAAGAAATCATTGACCCAGTACTGGACCGGATCCGCAAGCTGGTGAGAATCTGGGATGGAAGGGAGAGAGCTTTTGAGATGATGGTAATGGTCAGGAACATCTTTTTTTCAGATCTATTTCAAGAGGTCATCTCTAGTAGTACATGTCCCAGAGCATGCTGTGGCTATGGAATACTCATTGCCTTTGCCCTGACTCCTGAGATATTTTAGGCTTTTATGGAGCCAGAGATGAGAGTTCCTCAGGCCCCTCCCCACCTACATTGCTCTTCTCTTTCTTGCCTTTCAGTCTGACCAGTGTACAGGACTTCAGGGCTTCCTGGTGTTCCACAGCTTTGGAGGGGGCACTGGCTCTGGCTTCACCTCACTCCTGATGGAGCGGCTCTCTGTTGACTATGGCAAGAAATCCAAGCTGGAATTCTCCATCTACCCAGCCCCGCAGGTGTCCACAGCCGTGGTCGAGCCCTACAACTCCATCCTGACCACCCACACCACCCTGGAGCACTCAGACTGTGCCTTCATGGTGGACAACGAAGCCATCTATGACATCTGCCGCCGCAATCTGGACATCGAGCGCCCCACCTATACCAACCTCAACCGCCTCATCAGCCAAATCGTCTCCTCTATCACAGCCTCCCTGCGCTTCGATGGAGCCCTCAACGTGGACCTGACAGAGTTCCAGACCAACCTGGTGCCCTACCCTCGCATCCACTTCCCCCTGGCCACCTATGCGCCAGTCATCTCTGCAGAGAAGGCCTACCACGAGCAGCTGTCAGTGGCAGAGATCACCAATGCCTGCTTTGAGCCTGCCAACCAGATGGTGAAGTGTGATCCCCGTCATGGCAAGTATATGGCCTGCTGCCTGCTGTACCGTGGAGACGTGGTACCCAAGGATGTCAATGCTGCCATTGCTGCCATCAAGACCAAGCGCAGTATTCAGTTTGTGGACTGGTGTCCCACAGGCTTCAAGGTTGGTATCAACTACCAGCCGCCCACTGTGGTGCCTGGGGGTGACCTGGCCAAGGTGCAGCGAGCCGTGTGCATGCTGAGCAACACAACTGCCATTGCCGAGGCCTGGGCCCGCCTGGACCACAAGTTCGACCTTATGTATGCCAAGAGGGCGTTTGTGCACTGGTATGTGGGCGAGGGCATGGAGGAAGGTGAGTTCTCCGAGGCTCGGGAGGATATGGCTGCCCTGGAGAAGGATTACGAGGAAGTAGGCATCGATTCCTATGAGGACGAGGATGAGGGAGAAGAATAGAACAGCTGCCTGGAGCCTACTCACTATGTTTATTGCAAAATCCTTTCGAAATAAACAGTCTCCTTGCACGGTTTCTTGTCCCCTCTGAGTGCGTAAGCTTCTGCTGCCTTCCCTATTTGTGCTGCTACTGCTGCTGCTGCTTCTGCTGCTGCCCTCACTATTTGCTGCTCATGACCTTCTTCCCTTCCATGGCTGAAGGTGAGACCTGCCAAGGGACCCTTGCCACGCCCAGGAAACATGACCCCATGTATGATCCGAGGGGCGACCAGGATAGGGGGGAGATGAGGACTGAATCTTGGACCTGTCTGTCCAGCCATGAGCTGTTAAAGGATATCAGGCTTCACTTCCTTTCCAAGTAGGAGTTTAAGCCCAGCAGTTTCTGTATTTGAGTTAGACTGCTACCCTATTCTTCTTGCTGCTCTGCATTCACTGACTCTGGAAGCAACGCTTGGCCCAGGCATCTCTGTGTTATAAGGGCTTGGGAGTGGGGCTGAGCTGGCCCAGAGTTCCTGGGCAAGGAGCCTAGTCATATGCTTGGGGGATGGGAGGAAACACGGGTGATCTCCTGGAGTTGTTTGTGTCACTGCACCTCCCAGCAGCTTTGCAAAGCTTACTATCTGTCCCGCTGCTTTGCTGGGGCCTAGAGTAATGCCATTAAAAGTCAGGTCATCTCCCCTCTGTTGTGCTTTCTTTCTGGCCTCAGCCTCTGTGCTAGCTGGTGGGAGCCTCCTACTAGGGCCTTGGGGAAAATTTCATCTTTGCTAATAGGCACCCCAGGACCCACACTGATGTCAGCATGTGGGGGTGGGCACAGTGGGGGGGAGGGGAAGCTTCAATCTCAGGAGCAGAAGATGCCAACCCTGCCCCTGCCTCCCCTCCCTGGTGATTCACGGACACAGTGCCCTTCCCAGGGGAACAGGTTTCAAGCTCAGCAAAGGCAGGGCCCCTGTTTACTCAGCAGAGTAGGCAGGAAATGGCAGCTGGATACTGCCACACCACACTGGCCTCATTAACCATTAACCATTAGTCATATGTGAACTACAACCATCTGGGAGAGACTCTGGGCCAAAATGGCTGCCACCTCCACTCCCCTTGCCCCTAGGCTGAGGCTGGAGACCTGTTATGTAGCTGTCTCAAAGCTTCCTCAGGCGTCTCCACCCAGAAGCCCTTGCCTGGCAAACCGGCTGGGCTGCTTTGACTAAGCCTCCCAGCCCTGGGAATGAGGGAAGGAAAGTAAGAGTTGAGTGTGCTTTTAGGGGGCCTTGGTCCCAATTCTTGGCATAAAAGCCAGCTCAAGCCAGAGCAGCTTTAAGTCTATGACTAAGAAGATAGGAGAAGACTTGCCCACTGCCAACCAGCCAGATCCAAGGTAAGGACATGTGCCTCCATATGTAGGATGATGAAGTCACACCGTTCCTGGCTCTCCGCCAGTCCCTCTTCAATCTAGGCTCTGCCCTTGGAAATGGAAACCAGACTTCGGGCCCCATGCACCTCTTCTCTCACTCCAGGAACAATGAGATTAAGACCACACCAAGCTGCTTTTGCTTTATTCTTCTATGAATACATTCTCCTGCTCCCAGATTTGGAGGCAGATCATGATGTAAGCTCAGCAGTCCTGCTCAGAGCCTTTACCAGATTCTATCAGTTTCCCTCTCCCCATCCCCCACCCTTTCCCACTCCTACCCAGTCAGGCTGCCTTTCCAGTTGTTGCTTTTGGGGGTAAGAGAACAGAAGCAGAGACAATACTGCGCTGTCTCTACCCCCAGCTGCCCACAACTACAAGAGAGTTGTCCTGGATAGAATGGATGGGGATTCCAATGAGGGATGGGAATCCTTCCCAAGGCAGAGGGGACACCTCTATATGGCCACTGGTTTGTTCAGATTTGGGTAGTGTCCTGGCCCTGAACTGGGGGCTGCAGTGCCTCCAACTGACTGAGAAGGAAAGGAATGTGAGGACGCTGCTGGGGGTCCACAGTCATCATTAGGGTCAGCAGCTGCCGCAAGGCTGAAGAATGCCTGTAGGAGGAGGAGGACAGGGTGACGAGAGCAGCTATGGCTCCAACCCTGCTATTGGCAGGGAGAAGCCTGAAGTGCTTGCTGCTCCTTTCCTTGCTCACCTGGGGCTCTGTGGGATGCTGAGCTGGTTCTGTACAGCAAGGGCCACACTGTCACCCTTCTGGAACACCATGTCATAAGGGCCTTCCCCAAACATCATGGCATATAGAACACAACCTAGGGACTGAGCATAACTTGGTTATTCCTTGGAAGGGCACTAATGGAGGTGATAACTTCTCCTCTTAATTCTGTAGTGAAAGGAGACTACAATAGCTAAAAAGAATATGCCGACCCCAGCCACGTGACACCACCAGAGCCCGGAGAAAGTTAGCTGGAGGTCTCTGCAGCCCTGACACTTAGCTGTACTCACCCTGTTCAAAGGGTGGAGATTATACCACTTCCTGAGTAACTGTACAGTGTCAGTTACTGTACAGTTCCCAGGAAGGAAGTCAAGGGGGGATGGGGACATACATGGTTCCTGGGGCCCCATGCACTAGAAACCAAAGGCCTGCTCCTCAACTCCACAGTAGGTACACAGTGGTATTCCTCCCCACCCAGATTCCCACCTACATGCTCCTCACCCAGACATCAGTTCGCTCATCGATGATACAGTGACTCTGCACGGAAAAAAGCTCCGGGGCTCGGTAAGAGATGGTGCACCGCTGGGCTGCCCAGTCCTGGAACAGTGGCCCCAGAGTTCAAAAGTGGGGCACAAATCATGGTCACATGACCAAATTGGGGAATGCACCAAAAGGAGTTGAGGATGGGGAACAGGCGGGCAAAGGAACCCAGAGACTCTTACCTGTAGGGTCAGAGCTTGGCGGGACCCCTCCACATGGATGCATGCTTGATTCATGGAACCCAAGTCCATTAAAACTGGCTGCCCCTCATCTCCAAGCAAGATATTGGTGGGCTTCAGGTCCCTGCAGGGAAGGAGAAATGACCCATGAGCATCTTTGAACAAGGAGGCTGGAATCCTAGGGGTGCAAAAGAATCAAGGGAGCTGTTCCTTGGGAGGAAAGCAGAGACCTCCCATTTCTCTTGATGATGCTCTTCCTTTCTACCCATCAAGTACACAGGAGCCTCCCACTGACCTGTGGGCATAACCCTTGGCATGAATAGCCTCAAGGCCTCTGCAGATACCCAGCAGCAGCCGAAGGATTTGCTCTTCAGTCAAGAAGTTGCCTTTGTCCTTCAGCTTTTCTATCTCATTCCACAGTGTACCTCTCTGCAAAACAAGTTTCCCCACAGTTGATGATTTTTAAGCCTCTGGTCCCTAAGCCCGATCCTTTCCCTATGTCAAAGCCTATCAACTCTTTCACTACACACCCCACAGTCCCATCTGGATTCCCTAGACCCCAAATCTGAAGTACTCAAACCAGGACACAGCCCAAGTTTCCTAACGTGCTTGACTGCTTACACAGCCTTTCGAAGGTGGCTCTGTTGTAACCCCCTCCACAGCCAGGAGACTTTCTGACCTTAAAGAAGGGTAGCAGCAGCCAGGCCTCATGTTTAGTGCCTCGCTCCCTCAGACAATAAGCCACAAGGCGAAGAATGTTGGGGTGATGGAAGAGGCGATGCATGTCTGCTTCTCGTTGGGCCTCCTCTCGGTCCTGCTGCTCATGACACAGGATTCGCTTCAGGGCGTAGAACTGTCCATCATGTAACCCCTCCACTAGGTCCACATAGCTGAACCCACTGTGGGCCAAAGGGGTCAGTGAAGGACTATGGTCATCTCCCACACTGCTTGGACCCAGAGGAATTCCCTGGGGAGAAGAGAGGGGGCGTCTTTCCCATTCAGTAGCAACTATCCCACAGTGTGGCTCTAAAAGCCTGTAGATTACATTCTGAGCTCAAGAGCAGGAACATAGTTATCTTTGAGGTCCTATGGTCATAACACAGTGCTATGCATATGACAGATGGTCAAGAAATATTAAACAAATAATAGTCAACATTTATCAAGTGCTATGAGCCAGGCAGTAGGTAAGACGTTTAATATGCATCATCTCATTTCATTCTCACAGCCCAGCCAGTGAAGCTTAATTAGTTTCAATAAGGAGATGAAGAAACTATGGTTTATAAAGGTCATACATGGTGTATCTAGGAGGCCTGGCTCCACAATCCACTTTCTTGACCACCACATAGATGGGCTCTGACAGGTGAATTAAAGGCTAGGGATAAAACTTTCGTGCCCCTATCATGTGCAAACTGCTGTCCTTCAAAGACCATAACCCTGGGGACTAGCTAAGTGATTTCCAAACACTCACCCCTCCCCCAGTTTCTGGATGAAGAGGTAGCGCTTATTGTCAATGATGACAGTTTCCCGAGAGCAAACACACAGCGCCTGGCCCATTGTGTCTCAGTCATCCTCCTCAAGGACGGTCGGAGGCTGCCAAAGGGTTCGTCCAGGTTGAGTGGTCTTTTTCAGGCAAGGCGCGGGGGTTCCAGCGGATCATGCTGGAAGGAAAAGAACGGCAGGGTCGCGGGCCGGACACAATCCAGAAGCGCCCTGAAGTGCCAACGTGGAGCGTTCTGGCGCAGGTCTCGGAATTTAGAGAAAAGGGCCCTGGCGACGCCGACTCCAAAAAGGCTGGGGTCAGATGCCCCAAAGCCTTAGGCCCCGAGGCGACTCCCAGGCCTGTCCTTCCTTTGGGCGGCCCCCAATCCCACGCCCGTCAGGCCACAAAGGCAGGGCATGGGGTAGTTCCGGGGGCAGGTGCGAGGTCCCAGCTCACCCCTTGCAGATCCCACTCTCGGTCACGCTGCGAAGAGACCCAGGTGCGCCAGCCGGGACTCCTGATTGACCTGCTTAGGCTGGAAGGAAGCGCCAAGGACCGGAAGCCGCATACGCGTCATCAGTCCGCGCCGGCGTAACGGCCCGCGGTATCCTAGCAACCGCTGGGCATCCGGGCGATGTTGCGGCGCGGAGCTGAGAGGCCGGGCGCGGGCTAGGCCTGGGGGAGGACGGGTCACAGGACCCGGGTGTGGGTTCCACACCTGGCCTTCGGTAGGGGTCAAGACGCAGGCACTTACGCCAAAGGAGAGCAAAGCCGGGCTCGGCCCGAGACCCCCAGGACCACCATCTCCCAATGCCGGAGGTAGGAGGCTTCATACCTCCGGCGAGCTGGGTGGCCGACTAAGGTCCAGCCTGGAAGGGAATGCTGAGAGGAGCGAGTGCTGGCGGCCTGGACCCCTAGAACTCTGATCAGTACAACCTTGAAGTCTCTGGCCTGTATCCCATTACTGTAGTCTCAGTGGTTAAGAGCTTAGGCTCTTGAACCAGACTGGGGTCTGAATCCTATCTTAATAACCTACTAGCTGTGTGACCTTGACAAGTTATTTAATCTCTCGGAGCTTCACTTTCCCTAACTGTAAAATAGGTATAATAGTACCTAAGGTTAAGTGCATGAACTGTGAGGCCAGACTGCCTTGTTCAAATCCCAGCTCTACTAAACTAGTTATGTGACCTTGGGTAGGCTACTTAATATTTCTATCTTTCAATCTTCTCATCAGTTAAGTGTGAATGATAGTTATCTACTTCACGGAGTTGTTTGAAGATTAAATGAGATGTAAAGTGCTTAGCACAGTATTTGACACACAGTCCTCAGTAGTGTCAATAAGCAGAAAGAATAACACTTATTATTACCCTGGCCCTCACATCCCAGGCTTGGGACTGTGAAAGCAGGAGTAATGGAAATTCACAAATTTCCAAGCCATGGTAACAAGCAGTTGTCCCCGACGTCTCTTGCCCAGGCAGGCAGGCAGGGATAAATTGGAAAGGGGTGCACATCCAAAGAAGATAGAATGGCCTAGATGGTCTCTTTTGTTGAAACAGACCTCTCCAGGAAAAAGATCCCTCTTGTAACCTTGTCCCCCAAACTCCTTTCACAAACTGGGAGGTCTTCCTCTGGTTTCCCTTGGTTCTGAACTTGTCTTAGCCCCCTGATTCTGACATTCATCTAGATTTAACCTGCTATGCGCCAGGCCCTATGCTAGAAGCGGAGGATTCAGGCTGGACAAGGCCCTCCCAACCTCAGTCTAGTAGAGGACTGCTTATCAGTCTTGAATGTGCTTAAGAGCATCTGGAAGTCTTGTTAAAATACAAATTCTGATTCTATAGGTCTGAGGTGGGATCTGAGACTCTGCATTTCTAACAAGCTTACAGGTGATGCTGATGAAGCTGGTTCGTGAACTGCCCTCTGAATAGCATGATGTAGAGGATTTTACAAACTAGTAGCGGGTGGCTGCAGGCTGGAGACAAAGTCCAGGCTAACTGCCTAGCAACTTGGGGTGGTCTCCGCCCACTTGCTCGCTGAGGTTCCCTCCCAGGAATCCACCACGTGACGACTGTCGGACCACCGTCCCTGACTAGAAGAGCCCTGAAAGCGTCATGGCTCCGAAGAACCCGCTCTGCCTTCCCTCCCTACTGCTGCCACTCCTGACGCTGCTGCTGCCCCAGGTAAGATGAGAGGATGGAACCAGCCGGCTGGGTGCCGTGAGACCGGGTCAGCTCTGGCGGAGGAGAGAATGAAAGTGAAACCCAAACATTGGGAAGGGCTAGTTCCATCTCCTCTGCTCTTGGCAGACGCTTACCCCCAACTCCAGACCCCTGCTGAGCACGGTCTCTCCCTTTGCAGGCAGATTCTGGGTCGTTCGTAGTGGATCGGGATCATGACAGATTCCTCCTGGACGGGGCCCCGTTCCGCTACGTGTCTGGCAGCCTGCACTACTTTCGGGTACCGCGGGTGCTTTGGGCGGATCGGCTTTTCAAGATGCGAATGAGTGGCCTCAACGCTATACAGTTGTAAGAAGTGCTCAGGAGAGCCATGGAAGGGTGGGATTTACTCTTCCTACCACCCCCTTAAAAAGGGGATTGTGACAGGAAGACTGGCTTGGTACGAGAGGGGTTCTAGCCCCAGGGCCACTAAACCAAGGATGGGAAGGGGTGGGCATGGACCTCCTTCCAACAGCTTCCTGGAGATTCCCTGCAAGGCTTAAGACCTTAGGCCTCCCAGGCATCTCCCCACCCTGGGCCCTGTTAACTTCTTCCTTTCTCAGTTATGTGCCCTGGAACTACCATGAGCCAGAGCCTGGGGTCTATAACTTTAATGGCAGCCGCGACCTCTTTGCATTTCTGAGAGAAGCAACTTTAGCGAATCTGTTGGTCATACTGAGACCAGGACCTTACATCTGTGCGGAGTGGGACATGGTGAGTTAGTTGGAGAAAGGATAGAAGGACCCATTTGCAGTTCCCAGACTACTCCCACCTGCCCACAGTCTAGGGCCACTTCCATCACTATACTCAACTTCCTCTCTTCTTACCTCCACTCCCAGACAAGAAACCCACACACCTCTTTGTTGTCTTTGTCTCAGGGGGGTCTCCCAGCCTGGTTGCTTCGAAATCCTAAAATTCACCTGAGAACCTCAGATCCAGGTGAGTTGAGACAAAAGACTTGACACAGAAAAAAGCAAACAACAAAGTGGGTCATTTGGGTGCCCTACCTAATTGGCCTTGTCACCTCCTTGACATCTACACTTCCCTCCATTGTTCACACTGGCTTCACTGCTGTTCTTCAAACCCACCAGGCATGCTCTTGTTTTGAGGCCTTTGCACATGGTACTCCCTCTATCTTACTGTAGAATCACTTCAGTGAGGCCTTCCTTGGGTCATCTAAAATTTAAGCTCCCTCTACCTCACCATTTTATATTCTCCTTCCCTGTTTTATTTTTTTCTCCTTGGCATTAACACATTGGGGAAGTGTGGGGGAAGGAAGGGTATAGCTCAGTGGTAGAGTGTGCGCTTAGCATGTACAAGGTCCTGGGTTCAATCCCTAGTACCTCATTAAAAAAAATAATAATTTAATTAATAAATCTAATTATTTTCCCACCAAAAAGATTTTTTAAAAAACACTACATATTTTACCTATTTATTTAATTCATTGCCTCCCTCACTGGAAAGGAAATTCCACAAGGGCAGAGATTTTAGTCCATTTTCTTCCAGCTTGTATCCCTAACACCTAGAACAGTGCTCAGTGTAGTCAGCACCCATAAATATTTGTTGAATGACATTTAATGTATGCTTGGATTAAAGGAGGCAAGACAGCCCAGACCTTCTTTATACAGAACACAAAATGTAAAGTAATTACATGTTTTAAGAATACAAAAACTGCCTCTGAGATATCTTTCATGAAATCCACCTTTGGGAGTTAGCTGTCTGCTAGGGATTGTCCTCAATGACAGGGATGCAGCAAATGAACCTGATAGACAAGGTTCCTGCTCACTAGTTGGGGAGACCAACAGGAAACAATTATGGAAATAAATGCTTAATTATAATTTGTTAAGTGCTTGAAAGGGAAGTATGGGGTGATGTGAGAGTGTGTGACATGGGGATCTACCCTCATCTAGGCCATCAAAGGTTTTCTTGAGGAAGTGAAATATAAGCTAAGACCTGAAGCCTGAGTTGGAGTTGGTTAGGTAAGGAGGGCGGGGAGAAAGTGTCAGGCAGAGGTTCTGTGTGAAGACCCTGAGGATGAGTCAACAAAAATCACCAGTAGGAGTTAAGAATTTTAGGGGGAGGGTGTAGCTCAGTGGTAGAGTGAGTGTTTAGCATGCATGAGATCCTGGGTTCAATTCCCAGTACCTCCATTAAAATAAATAAATAAACAAACCTAATCACCACTCCCCCCCAAACAAACAGAATTTTAGGCATGATGCCTAATATAATGATCTTTGATTTGAGACTTAAATCTCTTGGACTATCAGTTATATCAGGGTACAGGTCAGACATTCTACACTTTTGTGAATTCCCATGCTACTTCATAGCAATCTCAAGTATATATGATTACATAATGATCACTCCACATGATGTGTTTATTTGAAAAAATGAATTTGCAAGAAACACTGCTTTGTTTCCTATGCTCAAATTTCATAACCATGTAAATATACAAGTGCTTAAGGTTGAGAGTTTCTTCTGACAAGTCACTGCTTCCCAGATGTAGTTGTAGGCAAGTGGGATGCAAAGTGCAGCTCAGAGTTCAAGCAGCACTGAAGTTGCTAGCACTGATGCTACGGGTGGGGGCTGTGGAGGTGGCGGTGCCCTAATGAGCAGAGCGCTGCCCCTTCCTTTAGACTTCCTTGCTGCAGTGGACTCCTGGTTCAAGGTCTTGCTGCCCAAGATATATCCATGGCTCTACCACAATGGGGGCAACATCATTAGCATTCAGGTACAAGTGGGAAGTTGGCTGGGTTAGGGGAAGGAGGTGCCTGTGTCCTTAACCTTAACCTCAGAGCTGAGCGCCACTTTTCCTTTCCCCTGGTAGGTGGAGAATGAATATGGTAGCTACAGAGCCTGTGACATGAACTACATGAGGCACTTGGCTGGGCTCTTCCGTGCACTCCTTGGAGACAAGATCTTGCTCTTCACCACAGATGGGCCTGAAGGACTCAAATGTGGTTCCCTTCAGGGACTCTATACCACTGTAGATTTTGGTCCAGGTCTCCTGAGCAAGGGTTTGGAGTGAAGCCTAGGGAAGGGGTACCTGTTCCAAGTTGTTTATCTTTCACCTTTACCTTCTTTCTGCAGCTGACAACATGACCAAAACCTTTGCCCTGCTTCGGAAGTATGAACCCCATGGGCCACTGGTGAGGAGCCAGAGGGGAGGGCAATCTAAGCAAGAGTCAGTGTGGGGAATGGGTTGAGCTCGGTTCCCATATCGCTCACAGCTCCTTTCACTTCGCACTCTAGGTGAACTCTGAGTACTACACAGGCTGGCTGGATTACTGGGGCCAGAACCACTCCACACGCTCCATTCCAGCAGTAACCAAAGGACTAGAGAACATGCTCAAGTTGGGAGCCAGTGTGAACATGTAACTGGAGACACTGGGGCAAGCATGAATCTGTAACTGGGTGTTGGGGATGAAAGTTAAGAGTCAGTGAGTCAGCTTTTACCTTTCCCCCAACTCTTCCCCACTTCAGGTACATGTTCCATGGAGGTACCAACTTTGGATACTGGAATGGTGAGTCCAGATGGTCCCTGGGGTGGAAGCAGGGAGCCAGCAATCACCTGAGCCTAGGTGATTAGGATGTCTAGAAGCTTGATGTGGCTGCCACTGCCCCTTTTGATAGCAAAATACTCTGCATGAATTTCTTTGCTTAGTGCCTATCATCCAAAAGATACAAAAGATGAATTAGTTAAATTGGTTTGACTCCAGGTGCCGATGAGAAGGGACGCTTTCTTCCAATTACTACCAGCTATGACTACGATGCACCCATATCTGAATCAGGAGACCCCACACCTAAGCTTTTTGCTATACGAAATGTCATCAGCAAGGTGCCCTACCACTTCATTAAGTGCCAAAGGCTTTTATTAATTTGGAGGGAGGGAGTGCCCAAATCCCTAGGGTTTGTAAAGAGATCCCATAAATCAGTGGTTATTGTCTGGGCCACAGAGCCCTTTGAGCATCCCATGCCAGCATTTCTCACCTACCTAAATGGGACTACCTGGGGAGATACACATAAGTATATGCAAAATTACAGAATCCTCATGACCCCTGAAGCCCTTCCCTGGACCCCTGAGAAGGGTCTTGGAATGGGGGTTGTTTATGTGGTTTTCCTATGGCTCTTGAGAGAATTTGGGCTCAGTTCCAGGAAATTCCCTTGGGACCTTTACCTCCCCCCAGCCCCAAGATGATGCTTGGACCTTTGACCCTACAGCTGGTAAGCTCCTCCTCCTCTTTTCTGATTCTACTCCTTTATTCTCTAAATAGCCCACCCTGTCCTGCTCTCTGCTCTGAAACTTCCCTCTTTCTGATGCTTTCCCTTATTTTAATAGGATGGGGATTTGCTGGCTTTCCTAGACCTCCTATGCCCCCAAGGTCCCATCCGTTCAATCTTGCCAATGACCTTTGAGGCTGTCAAGCAGGTAAAGCATGATCCCACATCCAGTGGGTATGGAACAACTGTACCAAAGGTTCCCTTAGCTGCCCATCTTCCCCAAGTATCCTTTCTTATCTCTCGGTACATCTTACTCATTCTTCCACACCCAGGACCATGGCTTTATGTTGTACCGTACCTATCTGATCCACACTGTTTCTAAGCCAACACAATTCTGGGTGCCAAACAATGGAGTTCATGACCGTGCCTACGTGATGGTGGATGGGGTGAGAACCTAATTCCAGGCTACCTTGTGAGCCCATTTCCTCTCCTCACCAGCACCCCTTAGCCTTGAGTTTCCTATACCCACCTTTTCCCATTGCCTGCTCACATCTGCATGGGGTCCAGGGATAAGGTGGGATGAGGAAGAGTCTGACTAAAGATAAGGTTCTGGAATGGATGTGTAACTGACAGAAGGACTACATTCTCTCTGCCTTCTGAATAAGTGTCCTAATGTGGCTTCCTGTGTGGTGGCCATGAGCTAGATGCTGAGCCCCTTCCTCTCACAGATACTCCTATCCACAGGTGTTTCAGGGTGTTTTGGAACGAAATATGAAACGCAACCTATTTCTGACGGGGAAAATGGGGGCCAAACTGGATGTCTTGCTGGAGAACATGGGGAGACTCAGTTTTGGGTCTAACAGCAGTGACTTCAAGGTGAGCCAGCTTTGCCTGCTGCCTTGCCTCCATACTCTTATTGACCAAATTCCCTTGGAAAGGTAGGGGCCTAATGGAAGATAAAGAGCTACATCCTTAGGGCTTGGGCAGCAAAGTAGCGGCTTGTACGGAGCTGGACATGGCCACTAGTTGCATCCCAGGGCTTGATTAGGGATAGCCTGGCCTTAGAACTTAGTGAATGATGAATTTTCATTTGCCTTCTCCACAGGGCCTATTAGAGCCACCAATTCTGGGGCAAACAATCCTTACCCAGTGGCTGATGTTCCCTCTGAAGATTGATAATCTTGTAAAGCGGTGGTTTCCCATCCAGTTGCTGAAAAGCTCACATCCTCAAACTCCCTCTGGCCCCACCTTCTACTCTACAGTCTTTCCAATTTTTGGTTCAAGCAGGGACACATTCCTCTTTCTACCAGGATGGACCAAGGTATTGCTGACAGTGGGCATGGGCATGGGGTTGGAGTGGTAAGAGAGGAAAATCATGGAAGGAAGGAAGCAAAAATTGTTCCTCTGATTAGAAACCCAAAAGGAGGTAATTCTACCCTCTTGAGAGCTGACCCTTTATTTTCCTCTCCTTCCTCCTCCCCAGGGCCAAGTCTGGATCAATGGGTTTAACTTGGGCCGCTACTGGACAAAGCGGGGACCACAACAGACCCTCTATGTGCCAAGACCTCTGCTGTTTCCTAGGGGAGCCCTCAACAAAATCACGTTACTGGAGCTAGAAAATGTGCCTTCCCATCCCCAAATCCAATTCCTGGATAGGCCTATCCTCAACAACACTTTGCATAAGACATACATCTATTCCCTCTCAGCTGATGTACAAAGTACTTCCGAACCAATGGAGTTAAGTGGGCACTGAAAAGTAACCCTTGTCCCTGGGACATGGAGTGGGCAGGATCCCTTGGTGCTAGCCACGGTGACCATAAGGAACCAAAGGCCACAAGCCTGAATGTAAGTACAAGTGCAGTTTCCTTGCCAAACTTTATTGTGATTAAAGTTCCAGAGACAGCACCAGCCCCACATACTTCTGTGGCCCTGACTTTGCCCTGGTTCCTAACTGGCCTTCACCCTAATCTTCTAAATATTCTCTGGTTTCATGGGGAAGAAGAAACCTAGGGCCAGTGTGAATGTGCCCTCTTGGCCTAGAGTTGGCCCCACGTGGAGCTATAAGAGATCAGGAAGAGGGCTTTCCAGCCTGACAGCGATGATCCCGGAGGCAGCGTGTGGAGCAGAACGAGAAGTCAAGGTAGTGAAAGGGAATGAGGCCTTGGAGGGATGTCCCACAACTCCAGCAGCGTCTGAACAAGAGAAAGAAAAATGGCTGGGCAGGTATCCCAGAAACCTTCCAATCTATGCTTTCTCCATCTTTCCTCCTGCCACTTCTGTTTTTACTTCAAAGGTTCCCAGAACTTCTCAAATCCCCTCAACAGCCTTTCTGAACACTGAGCAGGCACTCATTCTGCTTGTCCAGAATGGTCCCTGCTATATCATAGTCCACCCATCCCCACCCGCCCTCCTCTACATACTGAACATTGATGATCGCAGGCTCAGGAATCTGAGGGGTAGGGGCTCCCAACTGGGCAGCTAGTCGGCGTTCTGCAGCCAGAGCTCTCTGAGGGGAAGAGAAGCTGTATTAAGGACAAGGCCCCAGTGCTGGAGAGGGTACCCACGAGGTGACAACTGCACACTGAGGAAGGGATTAGTCTTCCAAGGAAGTCTTGCTGTGGAAGAAAGAACCTCCAGCCTCACCTTCTCGCGGTCGCTGAGGGCAGCAAACCGCCGCTGCTCTTCTTGCTCCCGCTTCTCCTGCTCCTGTTGCTTCCGCTGCTGTTCCTCCTGGTGCCGCCGGGCTGCCTTCTGCTCCCTTTTCCGGGCAGCGTGCCGTGCCTCCATTTCTGCTGTCAGTGGCCCTGGCACCTGGAGGATTTCCGGAAGGTGTAAGGTGAGACCTATACAAATGCTCCTTGGTAGAACTGTAAGAAAGTAGAAGGGAGCTAGCCAAGGTCTCTGATGCCTTCCCACTCTGCTCCTTCCTCTTCCAGCTGACCTGAGCCTTGCTATAATCATAAGCATCTGGATTCTTCTCCATGAACCTCCGGAACTCATTTCGTGTTGATTTATCAGCTGCAACTGTATATGGAGGCCGGGCCCGGGAGTCCCTAGGTGCGAAAACCCCAAAAATGGGTTCAGTTTGCCTCCTTCATCTCCCAACATTACCCAGACTGACCGAGGGGAATACTGTCAATGTAACCCATGCCAAAGTTAGCCTCTAGCTCATCCTCTACATACCCCAAAAGGGATCAGCATGAGGACCCTTACTTACTGCACAGTGGGGTCCGCACCTGCCTCCAGCAGCAGGCGAACCACTGAGCCTCTCCCAGCTGCGGCTGCTGCGTGCAAGAGGGTAAAGCCACCAGAGCCCAAAGGGGCACTGAGCAGAGACAGAACCCCAGGGTCCACGGGGCTGGCAGCTAGCTGGAGCTTCAGCATTCCCATATCTCCTGCTCGGCAAGCAACTAGAAGCACGTCCCAGAGCTCTGGCTGAGCGGGGGACTTGGCCTCATCATCTTGAGGTTGCTGGGGAAGAGGCACGTGTGCCCCAGCCTCCAGGTCTCGGTTTTTCTCCTTATTCCTTTTTCTCCTCCTCCGCTTGGGCAATATCTCAAACTCACGAAGATCCAGGGTCCCCAGTGTCAATTCTGCTAGCTCTAGCTCCACCTGGGAGCCATCCTCTCCCTCTGACTCTGAACCTAGGGGAAAATTTGATATGTTAGATCCATTTAAAGAATAAGGAAAGGGTGGAAGGGTGTGGGCTGCCACAGATGTATAAGAATGTACATGATCCAGATCATCTTGAAATAAAACTGTTTGTATTTTGTCACCCAAGATAAAGGGACACATCAAGAACTGGAGCCATTAGTATCATATGCAGAAATGAGGTGCTCAGCCCAGACAAGGACAGGCCCAGAAAAAGCTATGAAGGGACAAGAGTCCCTGGACATTACCATGACAGCCTTAGGGTGATACACAACAGAGGAAAGCACGGAGCAGTGACAGCCATGCAAGCCAACAGTCTGCAGCCAGGGAGGCAGCCCTTAGCCCAAAACCAGAGCATCCAATAAAACAAGTAAATTATATACACAACACATATTCAAGCACTGATTTCATACTAAGATTCTGTAAATACTAGGGATACATCAGTGAACAAAACAGTTAACGAGATCTGGAGAAGTCACTAAAGATGCCTCAGTGATTGCTACCACATACCTCATTATAGACAGATCTATGTGTTATGTGTGTGATATGTAAAGGCACATCTATAAATAGGGAGATGGGTAAGTGATGAGAGTAGGTAGGGGATTTGCCACTGCATTTCTAGGACAGACCCCCAGAGAGATGTGACAATTGCCAGTTGGTGCTCGAACCGTGTTTGGGAGCTTCCTCATTCTGGCCGAGTGCAGGATTTTCATCACTGGGGACCTTTCTCTCTTCCTTGATAGCCTTCATTTCTCTCACTGTCTGCCAGTGTGTCTGAGGTGACTCCAACCTGACTGTTTCCCGGGGGTCTTCTCCTGCCATAAAACAAAAGATGTTTTTCAAATTTAGCTGAGGAAAAGCTAGACCAGGTTTCCCTCAATGAAGATGTGACTGGACTGCAGTCTGAGGGCTAGAAAATGGTCTGGATGCACAAATGAGAACCTGAGGCTTGGGCTGGAAGTTACAGGAAGGGAGTCTGGGGATCTGGACTGAAAGACTCACCATGGACATGCAAGGCGGTCAGCTTATGGAGCACACGCTGTAGCTCTTTGAAGGTGGGTCTGCGGGTAGTGAGGGGGATATCCCAGAGTCTGGGATCCTCTCGTTGCAGGGGAGCCTCCTGGCCACCAAAGAACAAGGAACGGCCAGACCGGGGGGCACGCAGAAGTATCATCCTAGCCTCCTCCAGCGCCTTAGCCCAGTCTGGCCCCGCCAGCAGGTCACGAACATCCTGGAAAAGGGACTAACTCAGCCTCTTCACTTGCTATTATTAAATCTCCAACCAAAAAATGACCCACAGATCACATATAGGGAGTGGGAAGTAGAAAATAACAGAGAGGAGGAAGAAGGAGAGGACTAAGACTCCTGGGGACCCACCCCTATTCTACTTTCATCTACCTCGAAATAATGAAGACTGGGGGGATACAGGATTCGGCCTCCCTACATAATATTTAATCAGTTGAGAGGGAAAAAGGGTGGATTAAAGGATCACCAGATCTGGGACACCTAACTCACCTTATACAGTGTGGCTTCATTGTAGCGCCTCAGGTTGGCTCCAGCAGAGCGAGGAGCCCTACCCTGGGCATCCCGAAGCCCCTGAGCTGTGCCCTGCTTGGCCCGCACTGTGTAGCGATGAAAGGTTTTGTGTATCAACACTTCTCTTCTGCAGACAGCACAGACTCAGTACTGGAAACCAGCTGGTACTCCCAGGCTAACAGGATCCATTTCATCCTTACCCCAGGCAGCACCCTCTCACCCTTGGAAAACGGCACCAGCAAAGTGCCCAGCGGCAGCCATGAGCACCACGCTGGGGCCTCTATTTTGCAGGCTCTGGAGCAGAAGTTCTGGTTCTTCTAGGGGCACCTGGATGACAGAGAAGCAGCACAAACATATCTGGGGCACTTACTGAGAGCAAAAAACAAGTGCTAGTGCTAAATGCTTCACATGTACTATCTGATTTAATGCAACCACCCTGTGCTTGTCTCAGTTTTACAAGTAAAACAATGTGACACTTATAGAGGTAGTCAAGATCAAGTGGTAGAACCACAGTTCAAACCTAGATCAGTCTGCTTCCAAACTTAATTCCATTATACTTGACCCTTCTAAGATTCAGGCCACTTCAATCCAAGACTGTGCTGTCAAGTGTGGTACCCACCCCCAACAGGAAGGAAGGAAGAAATGAGAAGTGGACTGTGCTAAGGGGTTATCTAGGCTGAGTGTACAGAAGGCTGGTGTTGACCACACAACTTATGGTGGCACTTGCCTGGCGAGGGCCTAGGATGCAGCGATAGGCATAAACAAACTGGCCCTGGGCATTCTGGAAAAGAACTCGATGTGGGTGGAAGCCTCGGGGGCGGTTAGGCTTCTCAAACTCAGCCCTCTCCTCATCCGGTATCTGCAAGTTGTCGTCCCTGGCTGAGTCTGAATCTTCCGATCCTGAGATGCTGGAAAGATCTCCTGAGAACAACATGAGATATGCAGGTTTGGTGCCCCATCTTTGACCCTTCTTCAAGCTCTTAAACTAGGGTCTTCCTCCACTCCCATGGCCTATTCCCACACAGGTCTCCCACCAGTCATTACCTGTGGAGCTCTGCTTTTCAAAGTCCAGGGCAGATAGGAGAGGCTTGTCCTTGAGACGTTGCTTTAGGTTAAACCGATGCCAGTCGAGCTTATAATGTTCCCTCTAATAGGAGGCAAAAGGGAAACAATGTGGAAATATGCCTCAGCCTGGCCTTTTATGGTACCCAAACCCTGTAATAAGAACTCCAGAAAGTATGACCAGGTAACACCAACTGCCTTAGTCAAAGCACAGACCTTTATTAATTAGAGACAAATTAATTGTCTACCTCTCTTCACCCACCACTATAGTTTTGCTTCCACCATTTAGCTCTGCACCTGGCCTTTTACCTGTTCCTGATGGTTCTGGAAGGTCTGGTCACAGGTTGAACAAAACAACTTCTCTGAAATATCCAGAGGACCCTGGAGTGGTTTTCTTTCTGGGCTTATTCTCTCCCCTGAACCTAAATAAGGGGAGGGTAAATAGAGATAGAAAGGGAGCCCAAATCCATGGTACCTGGGATCACATTCGGTGTCTGATATACAAAACAGAGGACGATACAAAAGAGACACCCATGTCCTTGCCTTCGAGGAATATACAATCTAACAATCATGAAATAAACAGCACAGCAATCACTTTATACAATAAATAGACTTCTGAAAGCATATGTATGTAAAATATAAACCAAACATCGTATGTAAATTAAGCAAAGAGATTGTTCAGAGAAATCCTAAAAAATAATTTCTGGTAAGGTAAGATTATTTTTAACTGTGCAAAAAAATCACTTCCCAAAAGCCAATTCTTTAGCTTGTATTTCCAACTTCAGTGTGCAGTTTGTTTTGGAAAAAAAAAAAGTACAAAACCTCCCAGCCAAACTAAGGTTTTACAAGACCAAGTTATTTTATATTCAGTGAGAAGGAATGATTTGATTGGAAAACAGTTATGTTTTTACTATATCTAGGAATTTTGAAGTGTTTTCTCAGGCAGTAGTGTTAATGTGATGAGGTATAAGCAATGGCAAGATATTTGTTTGGAGACAATTCAGGGGCCTATGCTGGAAATCCAGAGATTGAGTGAATTTTTTTTTTTTTTGACCAGAAAACAGAATTTAATTTTGCACGCACAAATGTTGCCATAAGAAGAAAAATATATACAAACGTTGGCTTAAAAGGGAAATAAGAAACTGCAGTTGAGAGTTGAAGATTTTAACCCAGTAAAAGATGTCAACAAGGGCTCCTAAGCTGGGAAACACCAGTAAGGTGTTCCCTGGAGGAGCAATAAGCTCCAAAGATCCCCATCACGTCCCTCCCGGATTCACCCCAAACCTTCCTAGATACCTGGACAGGAAGTCTGCAGAGCCTGGGACAGAGCCTCCCCGGGAGCGTGGCTCACCAGGCGCAGGCCCTGAAGGATCGGAGCATCCGCGTTCAGGTCAAACAAGGAGACTGACACAGAAGCCTGAGCAGCAGCTGGGGCCGGCGACATGGTTGAGCAGAAATTACTCAGAAGCAGCTCCTGGAGCAGAACGGCGTTTATGAAACAGAGCTCCTCAAAGCAAGATCCCACTGCCGTGGCTCCTGCCTGCGTGACTTGGTCTCCTCTAAACCGCAAGGCACCACGGCCCTCACCCTGGTACCAGGAATCAATATGTGACCCCCAGCCCGCTCTCTCAAACCCCCCCGCCTCGGACCACACAAGAGTGAAGAGGGGGCGCATTCAGCAACCAAATCGAGTCCAACAGAGTTAAAATTACTAAGGTTCCTTAACCAACTGCTCCTCGTTACCCGTGCGATGAGCTCCAGCAATGACTAAACCGCGTGGACTCGCCCCCGCCCTCAGAAGCTGCACCAAAAGTCCCGGGGAGCTCAGCGGCAAGGAAGCCTTCAGTTCCCAGCGCGGATTTCTGCAACACCACAACAATCTCGTCACTACGGAGCAGCGAAGAGGACAAACGGCAGCGCCCGCACCTGAGCCCCGCCCCACGTAGAGCTCACTATTGGTCTTCTGACGGTCCAAGACCCGCCTCTAGCCTTTAGTCCCGCCCTGGACGTCGAGAATTGGCCGTCGTGCCTGCAACCCTATGTTTATTGGCCAGGCTAACTGCGGGTGACAGTGAGTGGCAGACGCCGGGCCTAGCGCTCCGGGTCTGGCCGAGCCCAGTGGAGCCGACGGAGCCTGGAATCACCCAGGTCACCGTTCCTGAAGTGAAACGCGAGACCGGTTACCGAGATCCCACGGCCTGGGTTGGGCCTGCCCAGGGCTGCCCGCGGAGCCCTAAGTGAGCTCGCGGCGGGTAACGGGGGAAGGGGCGCTGCGGGCGGGGCGGAGGCGCGCAGCCGGAATGTTTTGATAGCGGGGGCGCGCGAGCGGCGGGGCCGCGCGCGAGCGGCGGCGCCGCGCGCGAGGTTGTCCGCTGTTGAGAACCGAGCCCTTGGCCTGGGGCCGGGCGATCCTGGGGTGCGCTGGGTTCGGGTCGTGGCAGCTGGGTGTAGGGAGGCAACTCAGCCCACCTAGGGTATCGGCTGTCGGACTGGCTCGATTCCTCCAACGTCTACAGGAACCCCTGAGCCCAGGCCCGGCTGGCAGAGGCAATATGGGCCCTGGGTCTACAGTGACCCAGTAAGTGGTGAGTTCCCTGAGGGCTTGGTCAGCTTCTTTGGACCCACGGTTCTCAGTAACCCTGGGAATCTCACCGGGGCCAGGCTGGGCGGTGCTCCACGGCCTCAGGGTCTGCACTGACTGGGTGAGTGCCACCTAGACCATGCCTAGCTCCAGGGACCAAGGGAACCGGCAGTTTGCCCAGGATCTGGGTCTACACTGACCCAGTCAGGACTTCCCATCCAGGAGCTATGCCTGCCCATTGGGCCATTGGTGCTAGGGAAGCAAGGGAAGGGGTTGACCAGAAAGGTCCTCTTTGGGAAAGACTCTTTTCTTGGGTTTTGGGTTTGGGGCTTTGAGGGCCCTGAGAAGTCTGACTGATTTATGAGGCTGAGATAGGGCAATTGAGAAACAGTCCAGCCCTGTACTGACTCAGTCTCCACAGGTTCATTAAGCCACTTCTTGGGATTCTAGAGTTGAATGAGTGGCCATGTATAGTACAACCAGAGGAAGTGTGCACAGCCCTAGACTGGAAGGGTGCCTTTTTCCCACTCAGCCTCCTTGCCCCATGCTTAGCCTCCTCATAGTGGGGATGGATGGGTGGGGGTGGTAGGGTTGGGTTTATTTCTGTCCCCACTCCCCACTCTCTGGGGCCTGACACCTTCTTCTCCAGCAGCTGCAGAGCCAGGACATCAAGGGCTGGAGTGGAGCAGACACTGTCCATGGAGCTGGTAGGGCGGTGTGCTTATCTCAAGCCTTTGTTTACAAAGTACTTCCAGACTGCTAGTCTCTTGGGAGACCAGGGTTTCTGTAGGAGGGGAGGGGGAGGGCCCCTTCTCTCCATTGAATAGAAGATGAAACAGACCCCCACCAAAGGGGCAGAGTCTGGCTTCAGGCCAGCAAGGCCTCAGTAGACACTCAGTAAAGACTCTGGGAATGACTCATTGGTCAGTGAAGGTCTCCCAAGCCCTGAGCTTGCTGCTGTCCTTGGGCTACCCCTCTTCCTCTGCCTATGATCTAAGAATGGTAGTGGAGACCAAGCCCAAGGATTCTTTCTCACTCATTTCTGGTCTGGTAGGCAGGGGAGAAGACGAACAGCACCAGGGTCTGAACCTGGGTCTCTTCTTCCTCATTACTCACAGGTGGACAAGGTGGAGAGGGGGTGGTGGTGATGGCGCAGTTTGACACTGAATACCAGCGCCTAGAGGCCTCCTACAGCGATTCACCCCCCGGGGAGGAGGACCTGTTGGTGCATGTGCCTGAGGGGAGCAAGTGTGAGTTCTTGGACATGACAGCCAGAGCTGGGGTTTGGGGGGAGAGTTGGTGGAGGAACACCAGGGGAGCAAGAGGTTTACATTCCTTCAGGACTCTGACATCTCTGCTCCTGTGCCCACAGCACCTTGGCACCACATCGAAAATCTTGACCTCTTCTTCTCTCGAATATCCTTTGTGTCTCTGTTTTAGAGCTCTGGGACCTTTAGCCCCTCTCTGAGCCAGAACCCCTAATGGGATGTTGGTGTGGGTTTGGCTCTAATCCCTGGAAGGGGAGTGGGGCACATCTTGAGCCTGAAAGAGGCTGGAAAAATGGTGATCGTTATGAATAATCATACCCCACATTTACCAAGATCTATGTGCCTTGTACTTTGTAGTATTAATTTATAAGGAACCTCTCTAAGGGTGATTCTCCTTTTTGATGGTAATAACCATAATGTCTTTTGACTTACTCTGTGTCAGTTCTGTTAAACGCTTTACATGCATTATCTCAAACCTAATAATCCTATGAGACACGTGCTATTATTCCCAATATACCACTGTAGACAAAAAGCTCAGAGAGGTTAAGTAACTTGGCCAAAGTCACACAGTTTGAAAGTCATAGAGCCAGGACTTAAGCTCAGGTATGTGAGCACCAAAAGAGTACCTAAGTCTGTGCTCTTAATTGCTGTCTCTACCCACAACTTTTTCTTAACAAGTACACGTTTATAATCTACATCAGAAGAATGGCTTCACTTGTATGCTCATCGGGGAGATCTTTGAGCTCATGTAAGTATAAGAAGGAATGGATGATGTGGCAAAGACATATGTCTCAGTGCTTCCTCTCTTTGAGTTCACCCCTGGCCCAAACTGCCAATGCAGCTCAGCTCCTGGCTCAAAGCTTATAGTTTAAGGACTGGGTGTGTGGCACCACAATTTACAGCCTTATCTTTTTTATCTTCCTTATAAGGGAAGCTTTCTAAGTCCTATCTTTTCCACAAAGAGAACTCAGACTTGATCATTTCATCAGAGCTCCAGTGGAATGGGCATGGCGCAGTCAGGAGGTCTCAGAGATGCCAGCCACTTACGTGAGAAAAACATCTCTGTTCTGCCTTGGTTGCACTCAGGCCTGCTGCTGAGTAGAGAGCCCTCTGAGGGGAAGGAACCATATGACTTTGCCAAAGGGGAAGGGGTTAAGAATAAGAAGAGTTCAAATCTGGAAAAAAAAAAAAAATCTAATTACCAACACAAAAGGAAATCAGGGACTGGGGACCAGAGACTACCATCTAAGACCTTTGGAAGTGTCCTTAAGTGGTGGCAGAGATTACCATGTGATTGAAAAACAGGCTGATTCTTTGGTGTCTGAGGCTAAGAGCAAAAAATAGGAGCTGGCTTGGGTTGCCTGGGGCTGGAAGCAGCAAATTTCTTTTTCCCCCATTATTTCATTGGTATCTCTCTGACTCTCCCCATCTTCCCAACTCCCCAGGCAGTTCCTCTTTGTGGTTGCCTTCACCACCTTCCTGGTCAGCTGTGTGGACTACGACATCCTATTTGCCAACAAGATGGTGAACCACAGTCTTCACCCTGCCGAGCCCGTCAAGGTTACTCTGCCAGATGCCTTTCTGCCTGCCCAGGTCTGTAGTGCCAGGTAAGGGCTGCAGGTCAGAGGCACCAGAGCCTATAGTTTGGTCAGCACGTGTGGAATGGAGTGGAGTGTGAGGCAGTAACATTCCCTAGAACACAGACCCAGGCTCAGCCTCCCTAAATCCTTCAGAACAGCAGCATGTCTGCCAAGACTCCTCAAGGGCCACTCCTCCTCCCCACCTTTTTCCCCACCAGGATTCAGGAAAATGGCTCCCTGATCACCATCCTGGTCATCGCTGCTGTTTTCTGGGTCCACCGGCTTATCAAGTTCATCTATAACATTTGCTGCTACTGGGAGATCCACTCCTTCTACCTGCATGCTCTGCGCATCCCCATGGTGAGACTGAGAAGTTCAGTAGTTAGCACCACAGCCCAAGATGTCTTCTGCAGCCTGGGAAGGGTGGGGTGTATTCCTAGGCATCAGGCGTCCTCATCCGTCCTTGGAGGTCAAGGACGCTTATAGGCTCCACTCAGTTAAGCACAGGACCCCTGAACCTCATAGCTTATGCAGGGCAAGGGGCCAAGGCAACAACCTCACCTCCATACCTTGTCTCTTCCCTACCTCAGTCTGCCCTTCCATACTGCACGTGGCAAGAAGTACAGGCCCGGATCGTGCAGACACAGAAGGAGCACCAGATCTGCATCCACAAGCGTGAGCTGACAGAGCTGGACATCTACCACCGCATCCTCCGTTTCCAGAACTACATGGTGGCGCTGGTTAACAAATCCCTCCTGCCCCTGCGCTTCCGCCTGCCCGGTCTCGGGGAGGTTGTCTTCTTCACCCGGGGCCTCAAGTACAACTTTGAGCTGATCCTCTTCTGGGGACCTGGCTCTCTGTTTCTCAATGAATGGAGCCTCAAGGCTGAGTACAAACGTGGGGGACAACGGCTCGAGCTGGCCCAGCGCCTCAGCAACCGCATCTTGTGGATTGGCATCGCCAACTTCCTGCTGTGCCCCCTCATCCTCATTTGGCAGATCCTCTATGCCTTTTTCAGTTATGCCGAGGTGCTGAAGCGGGAGCCAGGGGCCCTGGGGGCACGTTGCTGGTCACTCTATGGCCGCTGCTACCTCCGCCACTTCAACGAGCTGGAGCATGAGCTACAGTCCCGCCTCAACCGAGGCTACAAGCCTGCATCCAAGTACATGAATTGCTTCTTGTCACCTCTGCTGACACTGCTGGCCAAGAACTGCGCCTTCTTCGCTGGCTCCATCCTGGCCGTGCTTATTGCACTCACCATCTACGACGAAGATGTGTTGGCCGTGGAGCACGTCCTCACCACCGTCACGCTCCTGGGGGTCACCGTGACCGTGTGCAGGTGGGCCAGGGTGGCAGGTGGGAGCAAGCCAGCTAGCATTCCCGGGAAAAGGCTTATGTCTCACCATCACCCTGATCCCACTAGGTCCTTTATCCCGGACCAGCACATGGTGTTCTGCCCTGAGCAGCTGCTCCGCGTGATCCTCGCTCACATCCACTACATGCCTGACCACTGGCAGGGTAATGCCCACCGCTCGCAGACCCGGGACGAGTTTGCCCAGCTCTTCCAGTACAAGGCAGTGAGTGGAGTTGGAGTTAGGGCCTGCTAGAAACTGGCTGATAGCTCGGTGGCAAGGGCTGGGCTCCTTCCTGCTTTCTTGTGACCTGCTTTCTTGGCCCCTTCCTTTCTAGGTGTTCATCTTGGAGGAGTTACTGAGCCCCATTGTCACACCTCTCATCCTCATCTTCTGCCTGCGCCCACGGGCCCTGGAGATTATAGACTTCTTCCGCAATTTCACCGTGGAGGTCGTTGGTGTTGGAGATACCTGCTCCTTCGCTCAGATGGATGTTCGCCAGCATGGGCATCCCCAGGTATCAGGATAGGAGTTGGGCAGGTGGCCAGAGGCCATGCTGGCATATACAGTGTCTTTGGGTGAACTGCAAAACAGCACCCCTTCTGAGCCAACAAATCACAAAAAGGCAGCCCTGCCTCTGGAGAGCCCTGTACCAGGGCACACACTGCTTTGTAAACAGGAGCCTGGGCTGGATTATAGCCTTAAACCTGCACCCTTGGCCAAGCTCCCCTGAGAAAGGCACAAACCAAGCAGCTCAGTCGGCATGTGGCTATTCCTGGGGTGGGCAGGGGGCCCCTGGGCAAGATACAGCAGTGCGTCATGGGCAGGGCCTCCTTGCCTAGCAGGAAAGGTACAAAAAGATTCCTGTAAAAGGACAGTCCTGCTCACTGCAGCCTCCCTTGTGCAGTGGCTTTCCGGGGGACAGACAGAGGCCTCAGTGTACCAGCAAGCTGAAGATGGGAAGACAGAATTGTCACTCATGCACTTTGCCATCACCAACCCTGGCTGGCAGCCACCACGTGAGAGCACAGCCTTCCTAGGCTTCCTCAAGGAGCAAGTTCAGCGGGATGGAGCAGCTGCTGGCCTTGCCCAAGGCGGTCTCCTCCCTGAAAATGCCCTCTTTACATCCATCCAGTCCTTACAGTCTGAGTCTGAGGTGCGTTCCTAGGGTCTGGGAGATGATGGGCAGAGTGGACTCTGGGAGCTGGGAGTTGAGGACCGGGCATGGGGTGGAAGAGCCTTCCCTGTCGGTTTCCTTCTGTCTGTTTAGTCTGTGCCACTAATGTGCAGAATCCTTGGGGACCTAGAGGCCTCCCTCTGCCCCGAGACTTCTATCCACCTCTTTCTTTCATAGCCGCTGAGCCTTATTGCAAATGTGGTAGCTGGCTCATCCTGCCGGGGCCCCCCACTGCCCAGAGACCTGCAGGGCTCCAGGCACAGGGCTGAAGTCGCCTCTGCCTTGCGCTCCTTCTCCCCTCTGCAACCTGGTCAGGCTCCCACGGGCCGGGCTCCCAGCACCATGACAGGCTCTGGGTGAGTAGAAGTGGGCCATGACGGGAGGGCGTGGCAGTAGCCCCCAGCAACTTGTGTGGGTCTCAGAAATGTCGATGACTGCATGGTGATGCCTGCTGTCTGTCTGTGCTGGGAGGGACAGGGTAGATGCCAGGACCGCCAGCTCCGGGAGCAGCGTTTGGGAAGGACAGCTGCAGAGCCTAGTGTTGTCGGAATATGCATCGACCGAGATGAGCCTGCATGCCCTCTATATGCACCAGGTGAGTGGACAGGAAGGGGCAGGGCCATAGAACCAAGGTGGCAGCTGAAAATAGAATAGAGGGTTTTAGATGTGGAGAAGCAAGACATGGGTTCAAATCCCTTCTCTGCCATTTAACCGCTTTGCAGTCTCCATTTGCACACATAGCTATCCTTTTTGGCCAAGCTTACTTTCCCCTGGGGCCTTTCCACACTTGTGATTTCCTCTGCCAAGAATCCACTTCCCTGACATATCCATATGGCCCTCTCCTTCTCCCTCAAGTCTGTTCCTACTTATCCTGTGAGACCGTCCCTGGCCACCCTGGTAAAATCCTCCCTGGCCTACCCACCTGAATCTTCCTGTTCTTTTTGTCTCTCCATAGCACTTAACACCATCTGACCTTGTATTTTTTCCTTATTTGTTCACTGTCTGTCCTTCCCCACCTTCCCTAAGTATACAAGCCCCACAAGAGTTGGGAATTTTGTCTGTTTTGTTCACTGCTGTATTCCCAGCACCTAAAAGAGTGGCTGGCACTTAGATCTTCAACGAATTTGTTCTTGAATCAAATGACTAGGGAAAATGAGAGCCATTACAATCTATGAACAGGCTTGTTCTGCTGAGAATTTAACCTATAAATATCATATGGCTGGTACACGTTATTAACATGATAAGCACCCTCAGTCAACGATTCTAGGTGAGATGGTATAAATGGGAACTGACTAATACGGTGGTGGGGGGCAGCTGTTTCAAACAAATATCCTTCTGTCCCCAACTAATAAATCCCCCACTTCTCAGCTCCACAAGCAGCAGGCCCAGGCTGAGCCTGAGCGGCACGTGTGGCACCGCCGGGAGAGTGATGAGAGTGGGGAGAGTGCTCCTGAAGAGGGGGGAGAGGGTGCCCGGGCCCCCCAGCCTATCCCTCGCTCTGCCAGCTATCCCTGTGCTACACCCCGGCCTGGAGCACCTGAGACCACTGCCCTGCAGGGCGGCTTCCAGAGGCGCTACGGAGGCATCACAGGTATCCACAGAGGGTACAAGAAGGCACAGAGTCTTCAGAGAAGGATGGTTCTTCTGGGGACCTCTAGGGGAGGAAAGAAATTAGAGGGACCAGACCCAAGGAGACTAATCCCTCCCCTGCACTCCCATTCACCCCAAGCACCCCAGAACCATTCTCCTCAATCCTGTTTGTGTTCATTCTGAGAGTATTTACTTGTGTCTTTAGACCCCGGCACAGTGCCCCGGGCTCCCTCTCACTTCTCCCGGCTGCCCCTTGGAGGGTGGGCTGAAGATGGGCAGTCAGCATCGAGGCACCCGGAGCCCGTGCCTGAAGAGGGCTCAGAGGATGAGCTTCCCCCTCAGGTGCACAAGGTAAGGGCTCCCAGACCTGGAAACAACTGCCAGAAGTAGTAACTTCCAGGCTGAGGTCAAAGCTGCTTGTGTGAAAGGAGTTGGGAGTCCAGTGCAGAGATAAATCCCTCCAAAATACACTTCCCTTTTTCCCCTCACCTATTCTGAAATCCAGGACTAGACATTTCCTTTGCTTACATCCCCAAGAATCAAGTTTTCCTTTTCCTTTATTTCCAGGCATCTGTTGTGTAAGCAGGTAGCTGAAGACTATCTCCTCTAACAACCCTTTTCTCTCCACAGGTATAGACAAGGTGGAAGAAGGTCCCTATGCCCCAGGATGGAGGCCACCGTTGCCCTGCCATCCCATCCGCCCGCCATGGAGGGCTCCTCCGAGTGTTGCCTGGCTCCACGCGTGTGGTGTTTGTGTGTCTGTGCCTGGCCAAGGGAGGTGCCAACACTGGGCTCACCACAGCCCCAGGAGAGAGACTGGGGGCCTAGAAACCATGGCACACAGGACTCTAGCCTCATCCCCAGGACCCCCCTTGGCTCAGAGTGTGGTGCTAGAAACTGGTCCCCAGCCCAGCCCCAGTACTGCCACCTTTGCACCCACCCCTGCAAGTCTCCAGAGGACTGCGCACCACAGAAGCTGCCAAGCAGGGAGAACCTGTGCCAACTGTGGAGTGGGGAGGTTGGGCCTGGACCCTCAACCTCTGCAGCCTCCCTCCCCCCACCCTGAACAGATGAGCAGCCCAGGCTGTGGCCCTTACCTCACCCCCAGTTCTCTCCCAGTGCTGCAGCCTGCTCACCTCTCCCCTGCTTCCTGCACATCTCTGGCATGTGTGCCACTTGCGCCTGTTCTGTTCGCTTGCTCCCCTTCTGTTCAGCTTTTGCTTTGTGTTGGTGTGGAGGCTCTAGCTCCTAGCTCCCAGCTCCCCTCACGATATCTTTTGACACTAAGAAGGAAGGTTTGTAAATCGCAGGTGCAGGATGGAAATTCTTTGCTCCTTTCTCCAACTTTTAGCATAAGCCCCCGGGAGACTGAGGCCTTCTTGGGCCCCACTGCTGCTTATTGTATCCCCCACCACCTGCACATGGGGTGGACAGGGCTGGAGTGTGCCCTCAGCTGTTTATCTCCCAGCAAGAGAGTTCTGGTCTGCATCCCGCTGTCCCCTAGAGGGGGATGGAGGGGCGACGGAACGGCTTTGCCCTAGGCTTTGGGCCGCCGCGTTGCATGCTGGGACTCAGCTCCTTCCTCCGCCCCACCCCTCACTCAGCCCTGGTCCGCTGCGGGAGAGAGGTGAACGACACATCCCGAACTCAGCGGAATGGGGTGGGGACCGTGTACAGCTTAACAATCCTTAATAAAGAAGGGACGTTGACCAGGTCGCAGCTTGTTGTCTCACGCGGCTAGATAAGCGGAGTTGGGTGTTGTGATCCACCCAGGTGGGTAGGGACTGGGTTCGCCCCGTGGGAAAGCTGGCCTATGTGGGAACTCGGATATACCGACCTAGTCGGAGAGCGGAAGGGCAGCTTCTGATCCGTAGAGGTCAAGGACTCCGGCAGGACGTGCGGTCAGATTTCCCGCCCTGAACACGTGACCGTGCCGGCTCAGCCGATCTATTTTGCCTTCCTGTGCGTGCACTATTTTCCCCGCCCCTTCGGAGACATTCGGCCAATGGGGACCCTGGATAGGGGCGGGGGGCAGCCTTGGAGGACGGGGCTGCTGCGGAAGGGAACGGCTGGAGTCAGATACTGAACATTCCCGTGAGCCCCGACTTGGCCCGAAGGTCCCCGGCAGCGAGCGTGGGGCGGGCGGCCGAGACGGCGTGAGTGCGTGACGGCGGCGCGTGCGCGAAGAGAGTGGGTGGTGTGGTGGGGTCCACGTGCGTCCCTGTCCCACGACACTCGCGGCATAGCCCTGAGGCTCCATGACCCAAGACATCTGGGATTCCGCGCCCCACCCCGAGCGGCCGGTCCAGTTCTCACGTCTCACAGTCCCCGCAGCCTTGGCGGGCGGCCACACATTGCCATGGTGACTGTGGGCAACTACTGCGAGGCCGAAGGACCCGCGGGTCCGGCCTGGGTGAAGGGTGGCCTGAGTCCCTGCTTCTTTTTCACGTTCATGCCCTCGACGCTGATGGGCCTAGGGGCTCTGGCCTTGGTGCTGGCTCTTCCTCGCAAGCGTCGGGAACGGCCTGGTGGCGCCGACGCGCTGTCCTGGGCTGCCGGCCCTCGCGTCGCTCCCTATGTGCTGCAGCTGCTTCTGGCCACACTTCAGGTGGCGCTGCCCCTAGCCAGCCTGGTTGGCCGGGTGGGCACTGCCCAGGGTGCCCCACTGCCAGGCTACCTATTGCTGGCTTCTGTATTTGGGACTATGGCCAGCGCCTGTGGCCTGGGACTGCTCGTGATGGAACGGAACCAGGCACGGCAGAAGCTAGCAATGGGCATCTGGATAAAGTTCACCCACAGCCCGGCTCTCCTGCTCCTCTGGACTGTGGCTTTTGCAGCCGAAAACTTGGCCCTCGTTTCTTGGAACAGCCCACAATGGTGGTGGGCAAGGGAGGACTTGAGCCAGCAGGTGAGGGACCTCTTGGGGGGGAGGGGAAGCAAGGGTAGCAGGGGCTGAGAACTGCATGTCTGGTCACACTGGCTCCAGGGTTTTGAATGCCTCTAAGGAAGGGAAGAAAGGAGGGGCCTGCGCTGCTGGGAGCTGATAGCCAGCTGGTGGGGAGTGGCTGTGCTGAGTCACTGCGGATTTTTTTTAAAGCCTGGTAGATGCTGGGCTCCTGAGGAGGACTTGGGTGTGTGCCCTACACCAGTCCTCAGCCCTATTATAAGTAGTAACAATGGGATTTTGGCCCTCATTGATATTCGTATGTTTAATTCTAGGTTCAGTTTAGCCTGTGGGTGCTGCGGTATGGGGTCTCTGGAGGGCTTTTTGTCCTGGGGCTCTGGGCCCCAGGACTTCGTCCCCAGTGTTACACCTTGCGGGTCAATGAAGAGGATCAAGATGTAGAGAGGAGCCAGGTACACCTTAATTTTTGAACTTTAGGGTCTATTTTAATTGCATTCCCTGTTATCATTTCTTCCCACCATAATAAACTACGTCTTTCACAAATCTCAGTTTGTGTGCCCTGTTAGCCTTTCTGACCTCATCAGGGATCACTTGTGGGTCTAAGTTAACGGAGCTGTAATCCCATATGTGTTCCCTTTGGGGTTTCTGGCTAGTGCACTTCTTTTTCATTTCTGAGTTCCCCTCCCCTATGTGATTCACCATCCTAGGTTCGGTCAACAGGGAGGCCATCGCAGTCTACCTGGAAAGACCTTGGCAGAAAGCTCCGCCTACTGAGTGGCTACCTGTGGCCCCGGGGGAGCCCGGCCTTGCAGCTTATTGTGCTCATCTGCCTAGGGCTCATGGGGTTGGAGCGGGGACTGAACCTGTTGGTCCCCATCTTCTACAGGGACATAGGTGAGGGGGAGGAGTGTCAGCTCAATCCTTCATTGGCCTGGGAGGGGTGGTTGCTAACCTAGCTGGGAGCTGGGTGGTTAGAAAGACACTGTGGCTGGTGCCTGGGGCAGTTTCTCCCCAAGAGGGTCCTAGGGGTCCTAAGTGGGCTTGGACTCCTTTTTTCCATAGTGAACTTACTGACCGAGAAGGCACCTTGGCGCTCCCTGGCCTGGACTGTCACCACCTATGTCTTCCTCAAGTTCCTCCAGGGGGGTGGCACCGGCAGTACAGGTATGAGGTACTCTGCTCTTACCCCGGCTGGTGTTAGCCCCTCTTCCTCCTCCCACAGGCCTCCCTACCCCGGGCCCCTTGGTGCTCTCCAGCCTTTCAGGTCTTGCTGCTGGGCTGATGTCCCTGGGCCCCTCAGCCCTACCCAGGCCTCCCCTGGCTCCCCCCAGGCTTCGTGAGCAACCTGCGCACGTTCCTGTGGATCCGGGTGCAGCAGTTCACCTCGCGGCGGGTGGAGCTGCACCTCTTCTCCCACCTGCACCAGCTCTCCCTGCGCTGGCACCTGGGACGCCGCACGGGGGAAGTGCTGCGGATTGTGGACCGGGGCACGTCCAGTGTCACAGGGCTGCTCAGGTGCCAAGGCAGTGGAAAGGAAGTGAGGGAGGGCAGGGCTGGAGAAGCAGGGGTGGAGGGGCTGTCAGAAGAACTGACCCAGCTTGAGGAGCTGTACCTCCATCCTCCATTTTTTTTTTTTGTAATTATGAGATTAACATGCACATGCTCTTATAATAATTCAAATGAAGGAGACAGCAAATTGCTTTTGAATTCCACTCACTTCTCCAGAGGTTCCAATTCCATTTAGTATGTTGAGTTCCGCTTTTTGGATTTTTTTACATATATGTGGGCAGATTCACAGAACTAATGTGGTATTGTGGAGGTTTTTCCTAAAGCAAATGGCCTCATGACATAGGAGTCATTCTCAGAATTGTTTAATTATCAGAATGTTAGGGAGGTGTATTCTCATCCATGCATGAAGACCTTTTTCATTTGTTACAATTAATCTAGAGCACTCTTTAGTTTAGGCATGTTATGGTGTATTTAGCCCTCTACCTCTTAAGGGGCATTTAGCTTGATTCCAGTCTGTTGTAGTTGAAAACAAAACACTACACTGAAACCCCTAGCTAGAGTTCCTGGCTCCAAGCACTTAAGCCTTTCTTTGTTGCTTGGCTTTGCCTCCTAGCTACCTGGTGTTCAACATCATCCCCACACTGGCCGACATCACCATTGGCATCATCTACTTCAGCATGTTCTTTAACGCCTGGTTTGGCCTCATTGTGTTCCTGTGCATGAGTCTTTACCTGGGTGAGTGCACCTGGGGAAAACTATCTCTGTATACTGTTCTCAGACTCTCTTGGGCATGAGCCCTGCCCCAACTCAGGTGACCCAGCTTTGGGAGGCTGTAGATCAGTGGACTTGAATAGGCTTCTGCTGCTCCCCAATGTGACAGGTGAGCCTCATCTGCCAAGGGAACCTCAGCTCACCCTGGGTGGAGGGCCGGGGAAGGACATCCTGGTCACATTTGGGCCCTGTGGTGGATGCAGGTGAAGAAGGAACCTCATTCTTGTAACAGGATTCAGCTTGCCTTCATTTGTTCACCAAAACCATTTTCACACAGGTTTTGTGCAGGCTGCAAAGATGTCTTGGACATAGCCCCTTCCCTCAGGGAGCTTAAGGCTCCCTCCCTTCGGAATCTGGGTCTCTGGGCTGTAGCACAGCGTTAGTGTGTGTGTGGCAGGCAGCAGACATACATGTATGGTCTCTGCTTTTGGAAGTGATGTCTTGCCCTCTTCTCCCTCCGCCTCCCTCCTGTCACTCTCTAGCCCTGACCATTGTGGTCACTGAGTGGAGAGCGAAGTTTCGACGTGCTATGAACACACAGGAGAATACTACCCGGGCACGAGCTGTGGACTCTTTGCTGAACTTTGAGACGGTAACAGAGGCTTTGGTGGTGGTGGTGGTGTGAGGCACGGAGATGTGGAGGAGTGGGCCTGGGACAATCAGGGCTGACGAGCTGAGGGGTGCGAGGTGTGCTGTTTACAATTAGGAAGGAGGGACGGGGAATCTGGAGCTGAATGCTGTGGCCGAGTGGAATAGCGATGGTTTGAATTCATCAGGTGAAGTATTACAACGCGGAGAGTCATGAAGTGGATCGCTATCGAGAGGCCATCATCAAATATCAGGTGAGGATGCTAGCTTGAGGTCGACTGAGAGCAATGGCCTGGCCATGTGGAATTGCTAGGGCCGAGAGGGGTAAACTTTGGGCTGTGAGGTTGAAGGTGCCTGGGCCCAGGTTGGGATTTGGTGTATGTGAAATTCTTTCCTCCCATGTCATTTGCCTCAGGGTTTGGAGTGGAAGTCAAACGCTTCACTGGTTTTACTAAATCAGACCCAGAACCTGGTGATTGGACTTGGGCTCCTCGCTGGCTCCCTGCTTTGTGCTTACTTTGTCAGTGAGCAGAAGTTACAGGTGAGGAAACAGCACAGGGAAGAGGGACCCTGGGTCTTAGTCTTGGCCACCAGGTTCCTGGGTGGGAAGCGGGAGGGTGACAGCCCACAGGCCTCCAGTGACTCCATCTCTTCCCTGGATGTCCACAGGTCGGAGACTTTGTCCTGTTTGGCACCTACATCATCCAGCTGTACATGCCCCTCAACTGGTTTGGCACCTACTACAGGTAACCTGACCCCGGCCCTCACCTGTCCGGGGTGCTTGCTGTTTCCCCAGCTCCTCAGAGGAGCTCCAAGCAGCACTCTTCTTGCAGGATGATCCAGACCAACTTCATCGACATGGAGAACATGTTTGACCTGCTGAAAGAGAAGATAGAAGTGAGTGAGGAGAGAGGAGTGGGGTTTGTAGGGAGCGGGAGTCTGCGTGGTGCTTCTTGTGCCTGGACAATACCAGGCCTGGAATGGCACACACTGGTGGCACTCTAACAGGTGAAGGACCTTCCTGGAGCAGGGCCCCTTCACTTTCAGAGGGGCCAGATTGAGTTTGAGAATGTGCACTTCAGCTACACCGATGGGTGAGCCTCTCCCCTTTGGCTACCCCACAGCCCCATTTTCCAGTGTCATTTACATACTGCCTTCCTGCCCCTCATCCCTGCTTCTCAGGTCACCACTACCTGGGAAGAGAGCCTGTGCAGGGGTCTCAGTAGTAGCTCTAGTGTTGGAGGGGGCCCTAGGGAGTGCAGCAGGCCTGCTGACCATGCCCATCCTTCCTTGCAGGCGGGAGACCCTGAAGGATGTGTCCTTTACTGTGATGCCTGGACAGACACTGGCCCTGGTGAGAGGAGACCCAGCTAGCTGGCCCAGCCTCCTTGAGCTTCCCTTATTCCAGGGCCCATGGAAGCTTGGGATGCAGGCTGTAGAGTCAGAGAGCCCTGTCATGCCAGGTCACCGGATTGAATGTTTGTGGCAGTCTTCTATGGACATTGGTGGCCTCTTGGAGAGAAAGCCTTAAAAGTCAGCAGGACTGAGAATGTTTCCCTTGTTCCTCATGTAATAGGTGGGCCCATCAGGAGCAGGGAAGAGCACAGTTTTGCGCCTGCTGTTTCGTTTCTATGACATCAGCTCTGGCTGCATCCGAATAGATGGGCAGGACATTTCACAGGTAAGGATGCTTGGGAGAAGACTGTTATCTAGGAGCCTGTGTGTGAAAGGATGGCAGATGCTGGGCATCCAGGAAGTGGAGGAGGAGATGCCAGGAGACCTCAGACTTTTTAGCATCATGTGACCTACATAAGGAAATTAGTCATGAGAATGATTTATAAGGTGCAATATAGGGTACAAAGGTCTCCAGCAATCCAGGGAAGCAAGGAGAGAACATGTATTTTCTCTTTATCGATGGGGAAACAGACTCAGAGAGATTGAGTTGCCCACAATGATGGTTCAGGGAGGTGGAGGCAGGTTTCTTATGCAGGGCCTCTCATTCCATGTGCTTCCCACCAGCCCATCCTACTTTTCAGGCCTGGTGGGATCTCACAGGCCAGAGCATATGGTCTTTTGGCCCCAGGTGACCCAGATCTCTCTCCGGTCTCATATTGGAGTTGTACCCCAGGACACTGTCCTCTTTAATGACACCATTGCCAACAATATCCGCTATGGCCGTGTCACTGCCGGAAACGATGAGGTGAAGGCTGCTGCCCAGGCTGCAGGCATCCACGACACCATCATGGCTTTCCCGGAAGGTAGGCTCCTCTGCGGAGTCCCTCCCCTGCCCAGTTTAGTCCCATTATCACCTCTGACTTCTGCTCCATCCCTCCCTTGCCCATCTGGTCACAGAAACCAAGCTTATTACATGTGACTTAAGGGAGGTGGGCATTATCCACAGGATACGAGACACAGGTGGGTGAGCGGGGACTGAAGCTGAGTGGTGGGGAGAAGCAGCGTGTTGCCATTGCTCGCACCATTCTCAAGGCTCCAGACATCATTCTGCTGGACGAGGTGAGGGCCCTGGGCAGCCTTCTCCTGTCCTTCCTTGCCCGTGTCCCAGCTGTTCCTGCTGGGCCCTGTTTTACTTCTAGCAGGGCTATCAGAAGCCCATGTTTCATAAAAACATCTTACAGTTCTCAAGCACAAGGTTCTTTTTGATGCCTAAGGCCTTGGCCAGCAGCTTGCATCCTCCTCCCACTGGGGATTTGGGTGGCAGGGGCAGTTTTACCCAATCCCTCTCTATAGGCAACGTCTGCACTGGATACATCTAACGAGAGGGCCATCCAGGCTTCTCTGGCCAAAGTCTGCGCCAACCGCACCACCATCATAGTGGCACACAGGTACAGGTGGGCAGCAGGCAGCGGGAGCCCACTTTGGCTGTGTGGTAGGTAACTGATCTCTGACTTCCCAGGCTCTCAACTGTGGTCAGTGCTGACCAGATCCTGGTCATCAAGGATGGCTGCATTGTGGAGAGAGGACGGTAAGGGACACAGCAGAATGAACAAGGCAGGGCCTCTGACTTTTCACCAGGAAAAGGTTGTGGGGTTTCTTGAAGGATCTCCCTTACCAGTCCTGTCACCTCACAGGCTGGTGGCAAGGACTCTTGGGGTAAAACTGAAAGCTGGGACTTACATTTTTCTTCTTGCCCCAGGCACGAAGCTCTGTTGTCCCGAGGCGGGGTATATGCTGACATGTGGCAGCTGCAGCAGCAGGGACAGGAAGAAGCCTCTGAAGACACCAAGCCCGAGACCAAGGAATGGTGACAAAAGTTGTGGATACTTCCCTCCCAAAGGATTGCTCCAAGGGAAATACATTGTATACCTCTTCCCTGCCATATTTCATCCTGGTCTTGGTGCTAGCTATAATGAAGGAAAGGGGCCTTTCAGAAAAGGACTTTTTGGGGAAATAAAAGTGTGGACTGTGCTAGGATCACGGTGAGTTTGTGGTGTGGGGATTGCAGTGGGCCTCTACCCTTAGGTCAGGTAAGCATTCTTGACAGGACTCTTTCATTTTTGGTCGGAGAGGAGAAAGAAACACCCCTTTGATGTCTTATTGACTGCCAAGATCCTTTATTCTTTCTAGGCCCCTCCCTGCCCCCTATACGTGGGGTCAACCCCAGTATACAGGAGATGACAAGATGCAGGAGTCTAAGTGGGGCCTGGCCAGGGAATAGTTCAGAGTTGCTCTCTTCCGTGCAGCTGGACAGGCCAGCAGAGCCATCTGTAGGCTCAGCTCTGCAAGCTGTTTCTCCTGATGCTCCCTGGAGGTGGCCTCCATGTCACTCCTCCTCATCTTCAGTCCAGGCTGCTCCGGGCCTCCTCTCCCTGTGGACCCTAGAGGTGCGAGGGCCACAGTCCTCCTCAGCTGAGCCTCCCTCCCCAAGCCCAAGGCCCTAGCACAGGTTGCAGTTGGACGGCTTCAAGCTGCGGCTTTGAGCCTGGAGCAAGGAGAGGGAAGAAGAGGAAGACAGGGTGCAACGTCAAGGAAATGAGGGGGACAGTCCTCCCTACAGAGCTCAGCATGGGCTGGAGTCACATTGAAAATAAAAGGATAAACATCATTCCAAACCACTCAGAAGAACACCCCCACCCCCTGAAAATCCCTGTTTCTACCCCATCCCCATACCTGCTGCTGTCGGTATTCTGCCTCACTGGCTGATAGTGCTTGTGCTAAAGCTAAGTCTTCTTCCTCCTGAGAACTGGGAGAGAGGAACGGCTTAAACTGGATGATAGTATCTAAAATGTGAGCATCTCATCTGTTACGCATCACTCTGCTGAGCACTTCTGAGTATACCTCAATTTTCATAGCAACCTTACTAGGTAAGTATTAGTGTTGTCCCCACTTTATAGAGGAAGTTATGACCCTAATGGGTTAAAGAACTTGTCAAAGGGTCATATAGTTCAAAAACTTAATTTTAAGCCCAGGTTCCTAACTATTATCATGCATTGGGGCAGAGTGGTCCTACGTACCTCCCTCCAGAGTCCTTGCCCACATCCCACCCTCTTTCACCAGAGAGTAGGTACCTTGGGACCTGGGGTTTGGTCTCTGCCAGGGACAGTTCAAGGGCTCGCTGCAGAGCCTCATCCTCACTCTGCAAAAGGGAAAATAAGACCAGTTGCCTTGGACTTCGCTCTCACTGAGTTTGCTTTTGTCAATCTGACCTCTACCCAACTCACCAAGCCATTTTGCAAAGCAATCACTGGAGGGGCTGTCCGAGATGGAGACTGAGTTGTGGCTCTATGGCAGACATTCAAGAGGCTGAGGTCAGAGATGTGAATGGAAAAAGGGGAGAGGAGAAACAGGCAGGCCTACCTGCTGGCAGAGGTAGATGAAGGCAAGGTCTGATTTGGGCTGGGGTTGGTCTTTGTAGAAGAAGCTAGGCTTTGTGCTCTGGAGATGGCGGCAAGTCTGTAGAAGAGACACCCGTGGCATGCCTCCAGGTGCAGCTTGCAAGTTTCCCCCCAGGCCTGACCCAGGAAGTTAGGAGAGAAGCGCCTCCAAAAGGTCTGGAAAACATGCACTTAGAAAGGAAATAAGACTCCCGTAGCTAAAGGGGACAGGTTGAAGCTTCCCAACTATAATGATGGAAGTTGAGTCAGTTCTAAAAGGATGGAATGGCCCCAAAGGCAAGTAAAGGGCCCCGTTGCAGTTACCCCGCCCTACTGGTTTGGTGCCCCTCCCCAGAGCAATCATGGTCCAGTGGGTGACGGTGCTTGATGCAGAAGTTTCGGGTACAGCGCTCGCAGGTCAGTTTCATCATTTCCCGCTGCCGGCAGCCAGAGCGTTCACACTTATTGGTGAAGATCTGAGATGGAGTAGGAAGAATTGTCTTTTCTGAGACTCTGATTCCCCTTAAACTCCATCGTAACAGTTGTTCAGATTTCCAGGCATTTGCAGTCCCAGCTGACCATGGTTAACCCCTCCAATGCTTACCTTACGTTTTTGCTGGGCTGGATCAGAGCGGCAGTCTCGGTCAATGTGCTCCCCAACAGCGCGGTCAGGGGGCTCCCCTCTGGCCACAGGTACAGGCACATTACAGAGTGGGCATACAGGTACCTGGATATCCTGTGGTTAGGGAGCAAGGGTCGGTTTGTGGCCTACTCTCAGTCCAACCAAATCTCTGGTCCTGAAAGAACCTGGATATGCCCACGACATAAACGCAAAAGGAAACACAATGTTCCCTGCACTGAGCCTCAGAAAGAAAAAAAAAAAAAGAGAGAGAGAGAGAGGAAATGAGCTGCAGAGGGATTCCAGAGATTCTGCAGGCATCCTCCACGCGGCCCCTTTCGACCTCAGACGCCCCCTCACCTTTTGGTAGGCAGATCCACAGTGATGCTGGGCGTAGGCTACATGGTCTGCGCAAAAGATGCCCGAGCAGGCGTCGCACTTGAGCGGCAGAAAATCTGTAGGAAGCAGGTCGGATTGCAGGTCCAGCGTGACCTCGACATCGTTCCCGCTCACTCAAGCCTTCCACTCAGGGGAGGGAAAAACGCCACCGTAATGGCAATAAACTGTATCCTTGCCCTAGCCCATCATCTCAGCCACGCCCCCAACTTCGAGCCCCGCCCTTCTCTGGCAAGTCCAGTCCAGGAGCCCACCCTTCCTACAACCTGCAGTTCCAAGGCCCTCTCGGCCTGGCTCCGCCCCCCGCATGCTCCGCCCCCCACCCCCTCACCCAAACGCTGACAGCTCGGTTCGGAACAGTGAGCCCCGAGGTCCGGAAACTCCATCGCTGGGCCGGGCAGGGCCTGCTGGGAGAAGAAGCGATGCTGAGCTCCTCTAGGACTCCCGCTCCGGGTCCGGACCGCGACCCCGCAATCTAGGGGACCCCTTGCCCCGCCTCTCCCAGGCCGGGCCCAGGTTACCCGAGCCTCAGCGCCTCCCGGGCCGCAGCTCCCACTCCTGCCCTGGCGCACGCGGGCGCGCTGACGTCATCGCGCAGGGCGAGCACGTCCCGCGAAGTCTCCGGGCGGCGAAGGGAAGCACCCAGGAGAAGCCGAGCCCCGCCCCACCTTGGTCCGGAAGGTTTGGAGCTGGATGGCTCTGGGTGAGTGGGTGGCCCTCACACGGGTTGGTGATCTTCGGCGCGGGCCAAGCTCCACGAAGGGCGAAAGGGCCGACGAAGGACATAAGATACAGTGGAAGTCTAGGGTGGTTTGGGGTCATCACAATTGAGTCCTACGCCCGCTTCTCACTCTACACCCACTCCCTAGCCATTTGTTCACGGCCACTGCTGTGCTTACTCTCCGTAAGCTGATGACGCCCTTATTTATCTGAAGAATGCATTTCTCTCCAGAGCTGTAGCTCCTGCAGGTTTATTTTCGATGTCCTTTCTGTAAGACTTCTCTGACCCTCCCCAGTTTGAGCTAAGCGCTCCTCTTTTGTGGGCTTCCTGCTTCTGTTCTAGCACCCTGTCACCGTATTGTAATTAGCTGTTCCTTCACTCCCCCATGTAAATATACTGGGCAGTCAGGGACCGCATCTCCCTTGCCTTGTATTAGGCCCCAGCACCTGGCACCGTGCCTGAAACTATGTGGTTTTCAGACTTCATTGTGAATCCGAATCACCTGTTGGGTGCTGGTTTAAAATGCAGATTCCTGAGCAGGATGGAGGTGGGTGGTGGCTTCTGATTCAGTAGGAAGCATACCAGAATTCTGACACGGGTTATCCATGTATTACACTTTGAAAAACACAAGCCTAGAATGTTCTGAGTACTTATTAAATGTTTCTTGAATGAAGCTAGAGAGTTACTGGATTGATGTCCTGCTTTGCCTTAGGGAGCCCCAGGTTGAGACCTACTTGAGCACGTTTTGCTTCCCACATGCCCCTCTGTCCCCTCATGCATAGGCTTGTTTGCACCCTTACCTTCCCATAAGTTTGGGAAGGACAGATAAACAGGTGAAATAGACTTAGAGTTGAACAGTGTTCTCCAAAATGTAGAAATAACCATGCTGCAATTGGAAATGAGGAGCCTTCTCTTCTCCCTCTGTCCCTCCAACTTTTGGGTCTGTTTCCCTCTGTATCTGAGCCTTACATCCTTACAGCTCTAAGGCTAGTGGAAATTAAAGCCTTTTTTCCTGGTTCTTCAAGTAGAAGGCCTAATGTCATCTCTGACTTGCCCTATTGCCTTGACTTGGATCATCTACCAAACCCTGACCTGTGGTATGTGATGTTCTGATGGGCCAGGCCTGCATTTCATGTTCAGGGGATGGGAGTCAGCTCCACCTAAAGTGAAAATCACCAAGCTGGCTTGGGCAATCCTTCCAGAAAACCCAGGAGAATCCATGCAATTCCTTCCTTCATTCAACAATATACTGAGTGTCCTCCCACATGCCTGTCACTGGATGATACATGCAAAGACTGGGAAGTACAGGGCAATATGGCAGTACATTTCAGTTACCCCCATTCTTAAGTTGACAAGTGTTATTCAAGCCAAAACCTGGAGGGTGAGTAGATATTGAGTAGGTGAAAATCAAGGGAGAAAGGAATGAGGTGGAAGGAGATGGTATTCCAAGCAGAGGAAACAGCAGAGACAAAGACCTGGAGATAAGTAGGAACAAGATCCTTTAGATGAGCTTTTAAAAGCTTGCAACATCTGGATCTTAGGGTGTAAGAGGCAGCTTGGCAGGTGATAAAGGTGGAGAGAGGGGTCAAATCACCTCAGGACCTCAGGTTGTAGAGGCCACTTTAGTATTGAGAATTTTAACAAATATAATGAGAAACTATAGACAGCTTTAAGCAGAGGAGTAATATGATCAGATTTGTATTTTGGGAAAGTCACTCTTCTTTTAGAGTGGAGAACAGATTGGAAGAAGGGACACCAGGTAGAAGGCTGTTGCTGTAATTGAGGCAAAAAAAGAAAAGAAAAGAAATTCTATTTCCTAAGAAAGCATGAAGTATTCAGGAAAATTTTTTAAAGAAAAATCCTGACCTTATCTGCAGGAAACACCCTGACCTACCTTTATGCAAAAGTTCAGCCAAATATTCAGTTAGTGTATGGAACACCTTTGGCCAATCCTTTGGGAAATTCTGGCAGCTGCTTCTTTCAACCCATCCTCACACCCTAGGGTAGGCTCTGGGCAGCCATGTTTCTGTCCCTACCAAAGATGACTGGTCTGGGAGTAGTCATCTGACCTATGTTGGGTATCTAAGTTTGTGTTCCCCCAAAAGCATAACCTGAGACAAGGATTTGGATGTAGATAATTCATGTAGGAGGTAATCCTAGCCAGAGTTAAGAGAGTAGGAAGGAGGGGGACAGGGAAGGAAGGAAAACCAGTAGGTTACTACTGTGGTAATAGGAGCTCAGTTCCACTGGGAACCCTAGGAGGAAGTATATAAAATACACCTCAGAATTGTCCTTCTAAAAGGACAGGAGGCTGGGCTGACTCCTGTCTTCCATAAGTTGGGTGTTACTGCTGAGGATGATAACTCCTCCACGTCTAACTTGCACAGCCAACCTGCCCCTGTATGTCAGTGAAGGAGAACAGATATTTGGGGGACAACTAGTGTCACAAAGTGAAATAAAGGAAGACTTTCATGATATTTGAGCCATCCTGAGCTTGAAGTAATGAAGCAGGTGGTGGGTCACTTAAAGGCACACAGCAGCCAAGATTGTGTAGCTCAAGGGGTCTGAGGATGAGAACAGCAGAATCAAGCACCACTCAGTCTCCTGTTGTAGACCACTCTATTGGTTGTCTTACCCAAGAGCCATTCCCCTGCTCCCTCCTTGAAGACAAAACTCTGATTTTAATCATCCTTTTCCAAGCAGTTGTGTTTTGCATGGGTCCCCTTGCAGCCCCCAGTATGTCTTAAATGGTCTAAGTCAGTTTTTCAAACTTTTAAAATATTACCCACATTAGAACTACGTTTTATAACCCAACACACATACATACCTGATACTTGACCTTATTATGTTTGATATACTTTGGTATTCTGTTACATTTCACTTTTTTAAAATGCTACTTACCATACACTACTTTGATTTCCATCCCACCATCCCATTAAGGGGCTACAAACTTCAGTTTGGGAAAAAACCCAACTTCCCTTAGCTAACTAAACTTCCCTCATTCCCCTTTGTTAAGGCATGTAAAACAATTTGTATCTGAAAGAAAAATTTATCCCAAACTTTAAAAAAAGACAAAATGATGATCATTTTTTATTTTTTTTAAGTTTTTTTTGGGGGGGTAGTAATTAGATATTTATTTGTTTGTTTGTTTTAATGAAGATACTGGGAGATTGAACTAAGGACCTCGTGCATGCTAAACATACACTCTATCACTGAGCTATACTCTCCCCCATCATTCTTTTTTAAGTATAATGCTAGAGTTTTCCTAATAAGCCAACTTGACCTTCATCTGATACTCTTGGGAATGCAACTGTTCTTACAGTCTATTTGACTAGCAATCCACTACTGATAAAAGCATAGTGTTTACAGTTCTGCAATATGAACCTGTAGAAAATTGACAAGATGTTTTTCCTATATAGTCATGAAGAAACATTAACCCAAAAGGTGTCATTTTTTAGCCCTGTGGAATGTTACTCAGTTTTGTATCTAACCTAGCAATTTTTTTAAATTTATTGGTATGTATACATTTCTTTCCTGAAAACATTCAAAACCAACTTTAGGTATTCTTTACCAGTTCCCTCATTAATTATTTAAATAATTTAAATTATTTAAATAAAACTTTTATATGTGCAGATAATCTATTTATTTCTACTCTGGACATTACCTGTGACATCTAGCACTCAGGCAGCCATTTTGTGACCATAGTGGAGCCCAGCCGAGAAGACAAGTCAACATGCTGAAGATGGCAGAGAAGAAAAGATTCAGGGTCATTGATAAGTTAACCAACCCCCCAGGATACCACATCTAGCCTCTGGTTAGCAATCTACATTTTGCAAACCAAAGCTTCCTTTGTGATACACCTATTGTGGCAGCTCATCTTAATAAAAATGAACACTTGATTCACCCAGTTGGAACTTTTTGTTGGTGTATTGTCTACATATGGTGGTGGCTGTGGTGGTAGCCGTGGAAGAATCACTGAGCTTCCCAGTCACTTTAGAGATCTTCCCCTCAAGGCTCTGGAAAGACTCCTGATATAGTGATATTATATTTTGTGCTTTAATATCCTGTTTACTTGTTTTTAATTTTAAATGACTTCCAGGGCTGTGTAAATACTTATTTTGTTTTAATATATAACTGTCTGATATTAAATAATTTTTTTCATGTTAAACTATAATCATTTGGTTTTAAGAATTTTATTTATTAATTATTTTTCTCTCTACATTGATGGCTTTAGAACTGTCTGCTTCCAGTTTTTAGAACCTTGTTTGGAATAGACTAAACAAAGATAAATGCTGCCTCTCTCCCTACTCCCACTTCACAAATGTTCAGATAACCAAAGGCTTAGAGAACCCTAAAAATAAAATCTTTGGAGCTCTCTCTTGAGCATGAGCCAGAATGATTTTGTGTGTGTGTGTGTGTGTGTGTGTGTGTGTGGTGGGAGAAGGTAATTAGGTTTGTTTATTTACTTATTTTCTTTTATTTATTTATTTTTTTGCAGGGGGAGTAATTAGGTTTTTATTTACTTGTTTTATTTAATGGAGGTACTGGGGATTGAACCCAGGACCTCATGCATGCTAAGCATGTGCTCTACCACTGACCTATAACCTCCCCCTCCTTATTTTTCTTAATGGAGGTACTAGAGATTGATGCAGCTCTATCACTGAGCTATACCCGAACCTCCATGAGCCAGAATGTTTTAACTGCCATGACAGACTTGCTTCAGAGACCACAAGAGAAAATGAAGCCCTCACAGCCTTTCTGTTCTCAGGTAAAACTTTTCCTGATGAGTTATAGTCCAGATTAAGCTGTCCATGCTGATCAGCAGCCCAGGAGCTTCCCAAGATTTATAAAGGATGATGAACATACCAAAGCCACCTCTTCCTAATACAGGGTATGGATGTATATTCCTTGTTCCCGGAATAAAGGATAACATTGAGAGAAATCCAATAACACTTGCCACATTGAACAAGCTGTGTCAGAAGATATCATTTAACAATTGAGCATGGCTTAAATCTCTTTTATTATAGACCAACAAAGCACATGCAGACCTGCTAAGCAGCTTTGTGCTTCAGCTGTCGTAGCTGAGCTGCAGCCTCCCACAGGAACAGCAGAAATCAGCTCCTCTATGAATCAGCAGGTGGAGTCACTGCCAGATGCCTCTTACTTCAGCTGCAGCCAGTTTCAAGCAGACAAGGTTAAAGTGAGGATGTCAGCAAGGGTATCTCGGGCCTAATTCTCCTCGAATATTAGTTTAATGGTATATGTTTAGAGGTTTTCCTCCTCCTCAGTTGACTCTCGGAGAAACAGTGCACACTACGGAAAGATAAACTGTTTTGCTGACTGTCCTGTGCTACCATTAGTCACATCTTAGTTATTTAAATCTCCCATGGAAACCTTTTGTAGTAAATATTATGTATTCCTATTTTGCAGATAAGAAAACTGAAGTTGAGAGAGATGAAATTATTTGCTTATAGAGATGGGATCTGGACCCAGGTTTTTGCATTGTCTGAAATCCCGTGTTCTTTCATTATACAGTGTTGTCTCCCCTAGATGGACTCTATAACCTCCTTAACAACTGAAAAGAAGAATCTTAAGTAGTAGTTTTCTCAGACTGTGGAAAATCCTAACTCTCTCCATGGGTTATCAATAATCAAACACTTTATCAGAGCAATGTACATAATTAAATATCTAAGTGAGATAACCAGGATAGGGAAGCTCTTTGATTGGAACTGACTTCAGACCCCAGGACATTAGGAGACCAGCATAGCTCTCTGCCTTCGCTGAGGTCTGCCTTTCTTTCTCAGGTATGTGATGTATAATCTTTGCAACAATACTCAGTCACTTGTCATTAAGTGCCCTAGATCTTCTGTGAATTAATCATAGACTCCTAGTTTAGACACATAGTTCAAATTTCTATGATTTTATAGGTTACAGAGTGATTTCACATATATTTGATTCCATCCACTAAATATTGACCAAGTCTTACCAGACCTTATACTAGGCCCTGGGCATAGAGGTGAGTAACTCATGGTCTCTACCCCCTAGTTGTTCAATGTCTAATAGTAAAGATACATAAAGAACTAATTCAAAGTGAAAAGTGCCCTAGTACAATGGCTTTCAAACTTATTCAACCTTGACCCACAGCACAAAATGTATCTTACATGCTAGTATATAAATATAAAATAAATTTTATTTAAGGACCGCTAAATTGATTTTATGACCCACTGATTTCATGACCCTCAGTTTGGAAACCATGCTCTAATGGATGTATGTGTAGAGCTATAGCTACACAGAAAAGGGAGCCAGTAATGCCTGGAAGTGAGTTTGGGGAGAGACAGTGAGAGCTCTCCAGGCAGACAAGATGCCAAAGGTATTCCAGCCACAGGAAGGGCATAGGAGAGCATTACAAATGTTACAGATTATCGCAGGTAGAGTACAGAGGAAGACTGAGTGCACAAGAGGCTAGGAAGGTGGAAAAAAGACTTTCTGTTAAATATAGTAGATTAAACACACATTTTGTTTGCTCCCTTCTCAAACTCCACTAAAATAACAATAAAATAAAGAGAACAGAAGAAGAAAGACTTCATGGAGATAGGACAAAAATACTTTGGAAGATGGAAAGCTAAAGGAAGAGGGATGACTAGGGATCTGAGAAAGCTGAAACCTAAGTGCTAAATGACAAGGAATGAGCCAGTTTGGATTGTAGAGCCTTAGAAAGGCTCTGGATGGGAAGCAGCAAGTACCTCTGAAGGTGGGATGGAAGGATGAGGCTGAAAACAGAAGGATGAATTTAAAATCTATATAAGGAGCTGTTGTATTCCCAGATTCCTCCTCTAACCTGAGCAGCCAGGTGATTGGACTTGTTCCACCTCAACAGAAGGCAGGGGCATTCTCTCTAGAAAGAGTGAACTGGAGTGACCCTGGACTTAGGGAGAGGAGGTGAAACCACAGCCTTATCCCACCTGGTTTCTAGAGCACAGGTGCCCAAGTTTATATTTCCCAGGCTGGAGATTGCTGAGTTCTTCTCCAGGGAAACTGACCAGCCTAAAACAAAAGATCCATGGATATTGGCATTTGGGGATTCCCAACTAAATGGCTCTCTGCCAAGTCACCCTACAGGGAAGATGCCAACCAATCAGTCTTACCTGTGTCTAGAGAGCATTCAGTTGACCTTTAAGAGTATGTTGGAGCAAACTAGGGTTTGCGGGAAGTCTCCATCATGAAAGACAGACCAAAATAAAGAAACAAATGTAAAGGTGGATTTACAGGGACAATACAGGGAACATAAAAATATAATTAATGTACCTATATTTTTAATAATATAATGACTATAACATACTCATAATGACTAGTACAATATCTTCAGAGAGTGGCTTTTCCGCTAACACACAAGAGCAAGAAACTATAAATAGGGATATTCAGAAAACAAAGTGCTTAGACATAAAAAATATAATCACAGAAATTAAAAATTCAGAAGACTGGTTGCAGTGTAAAAGTGAGAAAATATTTTAGAAAGCAGAACAAAAAAGATAAATACATAGAAAAGTGGGAAAGAAAATATAACCCTGGTCATGAAGAATGAGTCAGAGTTGGCCAAGTGGAAAGTAGGGAACCGTGTTCCAGACTGAGAGAGACACAGGTGCAAAGGAATGAGGCAAGAGAAAGACTTATAAACACCTGTGTGGTTGGACTATCAAATTAGAGGAGGAAATGGCTAGAGACATGAAGCTGAACAGCCAGGTAATTTTTGTATTATTTTAAATGTGTGCTTATCAACATTATATGGAGCTCATAAAACTAGGATTCAAACTCATGTCTTGATCTCTAATTTAGTATTCTTTCTGTGTAGCCAGGAGGCAGTATAATTTAGATCAACGGTTCTCAACTGGGGGCAATTTTGCCTCCAGGGGACATTTATGGGAGAGGGGGATTGTAGGGGGGAAGGTACTACTGGCATCTAAGGGGCAGAGGCCAAGGATCCTGCTAAACATCTGAAAATGAACAGAACAGCCCCTATTACTACCAACAGAATTATCTGGCTCAAAATGTCAATAGCACATATAGTCGATAGTGGAGAAACCCTAATTTAGATGAAATGTAAAACTGCAGCTCTTTTGAGTGAGTTCAGATCACAGTGCCAATCACATTTGCTGTTAGAGGCTGACAGATCAGAGCAAAAGGACTTCACTGGTATTTCAGTATTTATTTTACAGAAATAATAATTTATTTTTAAAGCCAAATGTTCAACATTTTAAAAGTAAAATTTCTTAATATCGTTGAAAGAAACACATATATACACACACAACTAAATGTAAAAATGTAAGTTTAAAAAAATATGAATGTTAAATAAACATTATTATTTTAGTATAAATTGTTAGCATATAAAATTAATAAAATATTATTTATTTTTATTTTATTATTTTTATTGAAATATTGTTGGTTCACAATGTTTTAATTTCTGGTGTACAGCATAGTGATTCAGTTACATATATATTTCTTTTCATATTCTTTTCCATTATAGGCTATTACATGGTATTGAATGTAGTTCCCTGTGCTGTACAGTAGGACCTTGTTGTTTATCTGTTTCATATGTGGTAGTTAGTATCTGCAAATCCCAAACTCGCAATTTATCCCTCCACTCCCCACTTTCCCCTCGGTAATCGTAAGTTTGTTTTCTATGTCTGTGAGTCTGTTTCTATTTTGTAAATATGTTCCTTTGTGTAATTGTTTTAGATTTCACATAGAAGTGAAAATATTATTTTAAAGTAAAAAACTAAACACCTATAAAAGTAAAATGTAATTATAAGTAATGGAAAATAAAATTATTTGTTCTTTTTAAAAACAGTGATCTCTCAAAGAAGTATATTAAGATGTCATTGTTGTAAATGTATTTTTGGTGCCAGTTTTTCTAGCTGCTTGAAAAAGCTCTTTCTGGAGTTGTACTACTCAAAAGACTGTGAGGAGATGGCTATAAATCTAACTTCAAATATAGTTTCCTGACTCATTTCTTGTTCAAATAATCTCTTATTTGATAACTTTGAGATCTTTTTGAACAAATATTTTTGTTTCTCTAGGTGGATATGTTTTTTTTTTCTTTTAATTTCTAGGAAGCTCTAGTTTTTGTTTCAAATGGAAAATTTCTTTTTTAAAGCCAGCATTTTATTTTATTTTATTTTATTTTATTTTATTTTATTTTATTTTTACTTTATTGTTTGTTTGTTTTTGGCATGTGTGTGTGGGGAGGTAATTCGGTTTATTTATTTTTAGAGGAGGTACTGGGAATTGAACCCAGGACCTCATGCATACTAAGCATGCACTCTACCGCTTGAGCTATGCTCTCCCACTACCCAGTGGAAAATTTCTGATTTGTACCCATCTTTAATTTCTTTTAATCTAGATTGAGATTTTGATGTAAGGGATCTATACTAATTTTAATATTGTCCTATTTCTAATTCTACTTATTCAAAAGCACTTTAAACAGTGTCTTTTGTTTTATTCTTGTAATTATTATTCTAAGAAAAAATTTACTCTTGTAATAGAAGTTTGTCCATTTGACAGTTTTGTCCCTCCTCTTGAAGTCTGTAGAAGGCAACAATGCTTTATAAATAAATGAGCCTTTGTGTGTTCAAAATTTTAATGTGGCTATACCTCATTTATAAATGATTCAGAATTCAGATTTCTCTTTCCAATGTTGAAAGAACGTTTTTTCCTCAACTAAAATTCTATTTTGGTACTTTAAGATATGAAGATATGTGAGAATAACAGAATAATGAAAAACAGTACTGTAATCACAACCAGCTTTGTAACTTTGAGCAAGCCATTTTACCTCACTAAGCCTCAGTTTCATCATTTGTAAAATAGGGAGGATGGGTTCCTACATCAAAGGGTGATAGTGAAGATTACAAAAAGGATACATGTAAAGCACTTAGACCTGACTGACATATACTAAATAATTGAACAAATGCATAGTATTTGTTGTTTAACTGTGTATACTGTTATTAGTAAAATTGTTCATTTCCCATGTGTTGATACATTGTCTTTATTTTTTATAATGTATAGATTGCCAGTCCAAATTCTTTAACATAATTTCCAGATAAACTTAGTGTAGTGGTTTTAAAATACATCCATAGGAGGGAAGGTATAGCTCAAGTGGTAGAGTACATGCTTAGCATGCATGAGGTCCTGGGTTCAATCCCCTGTACCTCTTCTAAAAATAAATAAGCCTAATTACCTCCCCTACCCTGCCAAAATAAAAAAAAAAATTTTAAATGCATCCATAAGATTTTTCTTTTCTTCCTTAAAGAGCATGGGCTGGACTCAGCAACTTGTTTCTTTTGGGGGGCAGAGATTCTTTTTTTTTTAATTGAAGTACAGTCAATTATAATGTATCAATTTCTGGTGTACAGCACAACTTGTTTCTAATATATAGAATATGGTGGAAGTGATAGTGTGACTTTTCACACTAGGTCATAAAAAGCATTGTGACTTTCTTCTTGCTCTCTCTTGGATCACTTGCTCTAGGGAAGGAAGCTGTCATGTTGTGATGACACTCAAGCAGCCATAAGGAGAGGTTAGTGTGATGAGGAACAGAGGCCTCTTATCAACAGCAAGTGAGGAATTGAGACTTCTAGCTAAGTGCTGCATGAGAGTGCTATCTTGGAAGTAGATTCTCTGGCCCCAGTCAAGCCTTCAGATGACAGCAGCCTGCCTTGGCTGATACAAACTCATGGAGACTTTGAACCAGAACCACCCAGCTAAGCTGATCCCGGAGTCCTGATCCTCAGAAATAGTGTGAGTGTTTTAGGCTGCTAAGTTTTGGAGTAATTTGTTATGCAGAAACAGATAATCAATGCACTTTGGTACTGACACTTGTTATTTATGTATAACACAAGTACAGAAATGTGTGCAGAATATTTACAAATTGGACACTCCCACATAACCAGCACCCAGATCAAGAAACAAAACAATCCCTAGGAGATCCTTCCAGTCACTGCTCCCTCATCCCCAAGAGTAGCCACTCTCTTGACTGCTAACAATATAAATGCACTTTATATAAATGGAATCATACATCATTTATCCTTTGGCATTTAGTTCCTTTTGCTCAATATTTTGTTTATTGAGATTCACCCTCAGCCATTTTACTTAGCAGTCTGAATATACTACAGTGTATTTACCATTGAATAGTAAACTTCTATGTGTTATATTTATCATATGTATTTTTTCCCATTTGGCCACATTTGCTTTATCATTCTCTCTATCTCTCTCCACACGCACATCATATATTCACATACTTGTTCTTATTTAATTATTTATATTTCCAAATTATTTGATATACTTTGCAGAGAACATAGCCTTTCACTTCTAAAATCCTCAGAATGTGTCCTAAAAATAAGGATATTCTCTTATATAACCAAGGTGAAATGATCAAATTCAAGAAATTTGATCTAGAAACAATTTTTAAATTTAATATACAATCCATATTCAAATTTGTCACAATAGTAACTTTTTCCCCTCAACTAGGATCCAATCCAAGATCATACCTTACATTTACTCTTTTTATACCTTACTCCTTACAGCCCATCTCTTTGGTCTCTTTTTAAATCTTGAATAGTTCCTCAGCTTTTCATTATCTTTTATGAAATTGATAGTTTTGAGGTGGAATCAACTCACTTTTTATACTTAAAAAGAAAAAAAAACCAGACTTTTTAAAACCTTATTTCATTTCTGCAGAATCACACTGTTTTCAAGCAAGCACTGATACATGTAATTGGACTTTTCATCAAAATATTTAGTTAACTCTAAATCATTTGATAAAAATTGTTTTTGAAATAATATAGGATACTTTGATGCAATCGCAGAAGATCAAGACACTCTTATCTTAAACTCAGTAAAGTTTTTAGTTCCAAAACCAGCAAATATGAACCTCCAAATCTAGATCATTTTCATTGCCTTTAACCTAGTTCAGGAACAAAATGCTCCCAAGTCTATCTGCAGATTATTTCAATTTAGCCACCATCCATTCTAGAACAGTAACAAACAAAGGCAAGAAATTTACTGTCAACAGATAGATACCAATCACCAAAATCTATTTAAATTGGCTGCTTCAAAAGTTAGGACTGGTTAGTCTGGTATACAAGTTCAGTTTAGTCTAACATACATTTATTGAGCATCCACTCTGTGCCAGGCACTGTGCTAGGCTCTGGGAATATTTGGACAATTAAGACATAGTCCCAACTCTCAAAAATAAGCAGTGTACTGTAAGAATACTGAATCACATGCTGTACGCATGAATATAATATTACAAATCAACTATACTTCAATTTAAAAAAAGAAAAAGCAGTATAGTGAAAGCTATCCATCCAAATACACATATACCTATATACTCCACATACTGTACTTATATATGAAGATCCCATAGGACATGTGGAAAAACAGCACAAATAGGAGTGTACTGAGGGAGCAGGGGTGGAGGAGGGCAGTGCAGTTTAGCAGAGGGAAGGACAGGCTGTTGGGGTCTGATGCTGTAGCGCGAAGAGCAAGACAGCGAAAGAGCAGATCTCAGGAGGCTTCTTAACCATACCTTCTTCTGGTAGGAGGAGACCTTTGATTAATATTAAATAGCAGAAAGGTCATCCGATTCTTATTTTTAAATAATTTAGCCACTTTGTTGGGCATGAGTTTCAGCGGGGGACAAGTGTGTGGGCAGGGAAACTGTTGCAGTGGGCCAGGTGAGAGATGAGGAGGCTGTGACAGAATCAGGGCTGTAATGGAGGTGAATCAAGAAATAATTAGGACATCAAACTAGCAGCAACTATGAATTGACTAGGTGTGGGATGAGGGAGAAATAGGCTTTCAGAGTTGGTGGTGACAACAAACAAGATAGAAAATACAGAAAAAGTCTATCTGTTAAGGGGAGTTGGGGGTGGAATGCAGAGTGGAGAGAGGCTATGTTGTTTTTGGTATGTTGAGCAGAAGGCACCCATGGGACATTCAAGTGGAGGTGCCTAGTTGGAAGTTCTGGGAAAGGAGCTAAGATTTAGGAGTCATCAGCATATGAGTGGAAACTAGATGGGTAAACACATGAAATTGCCCAGGCAGAGTGAGAAGAAAAAGTGAGCCGGTGACAGACCCAATGGAAAACCAACATTTAAGGAAGCAGGAGGAAAACCAACATTTAAGGAAGCAGGAGGAGGATGTCCAAGAGACTTTAGTTGGACACTAAAAGCAAAACAATATGGTGACATATTGTCCTTGCATGATAGAAAAGTCTTACTGTCCTTGATCTTTGTATGTTGAAATCATTTGTATCTGTTTTGCAGTATTCCTCAACCAAAAGAAACAAATTCTGCCTACACTATTACTCTTCAAACTCTTCTCAAAGATTTCATTTCTGCCCTCTGAAGGCCTACAGATAACCCTTCAAAGTTTGAAGACAAGCTAATGTGACTCAATTCAGCTTTCCCATCTTGGCTTAAACATTCTCTGTTCCTCTACAGTTCCCCATATTCCCCATATAATGACAATTTGCAGCCTTCATCTCTGGTGACCCTCTCCTGGGCACCGCAATTTGTCAACTTGTCCACAAGCATAGCGAGTCATCCTTTGGCAGAATTTTAACTTGTGCACAGTATACTCTAGGTATTATCTTCTTTCCAGTAACGCAGCCTAAAATCAAGTTTACGAGCAGCAGCATTACATTATTACTGATTGAATGCATAGTTAACTAAAGTGGACTGCCCTCCCCCACCAAACATAAACATGTAACCAACTTGTTTCCCCCAGCCTGTTCCTCTGTACTTCTGGTTTTTTGTTTAGCCTAATTGTAGGTTTCTGCTCATTTTTGCTCATTTTTCTTTCACTCATAAGAAAAGCTTTCCTCTGGTCTCTTTCATCATGGGGCAGGTAACGGCCAGGACACCTGATAATGAAAAATCATAGACAAACATATAGCAACCATCAGACCAGGAAGAGTGTTAAGAATGGACTCTCATCAAACTCCAAACCTATGGTGAATGTTCTGAGCCAAATACAGGCTTCTGGCTCTAACTTCAAACTGAAAGTTTAACAAGGAAAACGATTAAAGGTGGGGCATATGGTAGCCACTATCTTTCTCATTAATCCTACTTTTCTTGAATTGCTTGTTTGTTGATTAGAACTGTCTTTCCATTTTTTTCTGAAATTTCTAGATGATTACAAGATCATGCTCCTTCACTGGCACAAGACAGGGCCTTTGAAACCCTGAAAGGCAAATGTGAAACAAATGGAAAGGGAAGAGTTCTCACACCTAGGGGAGATGTGACACAGAACTCAACCTCAGAAAGTCAGGTAGCGTTTTGCCACGTGGTCATCTCCAGCTGAAGGCCAAGGACATGAACTCATAAAAAAGGCCATCTGCCCATTTCTGAGCTTTCCTCTAATGCTGTTCTTCCCCAAAGAGCAAGGATTGTTAAGAGACTACTCTGTGAAGCTGAGATAAGAGATTGGTTCTCTATAATTCACACGTCCTTGAGCATCTTCCTTTTTGTGCCATTAATGGACAGGGCTTCCTGCCCCAGGGCAACTGCTGGAGCCAAAATGCTTCGGTTTGGATCCTGGCTCCACCAGGTACTAAGACCATGACCTTGGGAAAGTTAACCTGATTGTAAAAATAGAGTTAATAACACTCTCTCTCAGGGTTGTGAGGAATGAGTTATTATAAATCACCTAGAGGAGTGCCAATCACATATCCTGCATTCAATTAGTGTTAAGACATCTATTTCTTTATTGCTCCTTAGCCTGGAATCAGTTTTGATACAAGTATAGGTCCTGCTTGTTTGGTTCCTGAGTATATATATATATATAGACTAAGGTAGTTAATTGTTAGCACATGGATGCATAAGGACTTACAACAGTGTTAAGATTGTGGGCGACACTGTAGAAAACAATTGTTATGGTCCCAAATTTCTACTGATCGGGAAGCCAAAGCAATTTCCTCCTGCATACACTTTATTTGTACATACTAAATCTCACTAAGACTATCACACTGTCAGATACCATGGCTAAGGGCAGGTTAAGGCCGGCAGGGTAATCTTTGCTTCTGGTAAGGTACATCAACAGCCAGGAGCAACACTGGGGACAAGGAGGTAAGGGCAGAGCACAGAGTGTGGAGACAGCTCACAGTGAGGCAGGTAGGCAGCAGCAGTTCTAGCCCATCAACTTTATTTTCCCAGTCAACACCTGCACAGATGTTACTGTCCACTTCTCAACCCTGGTAGGGGGTCCCACCACACTTGGACCATAGCCCAGAGAAGCAGGTCTCTTCATTCCTCCCTAGGATAAGAAAGCCCCTCACCCCACAAGACAAAGCTCCTGCTCACTAATGTAGTGCTGGCGCATGTGCTGTGGGATCCTTTCTCTCATCCTGTATCATTAAAGGCCAGGATGAACTAGGGCAAGGGTGTGTGGAAATTACATGGGCTGCAGTGACCTAAATGCATGACTACTGACCTGACCCACCACCCCAGGTTTCATCTGTACCTCCCAGACAGGAGCCTCCCTAAAGCTTAGCTGGGGCCTGCTGGGAAGGAGGAGCTGGCAGAGTAGGGATTCAGCTACTAAGGACAGGACACAGCAGGGAAATAAAGCAGAGTGGAGCATGAGATAGGAGAGAAAAAATGATAAAGTGCCTGAACTAAACAACCAAGTGGGACATGAGGACAGAGCAGCACAGGTCCCTGAGGATAGAAGGAAAAAGAAGGGGAAAACCACAAGGGCTTGGGGCATAGTGGAATGAGACTAGAGATGAGGCAGGGAGGCAAATGAGAAGGACTCCCCTAGCCCTGTTCACATCCACTAACCCAAATGTAAAATTATTTACAGACTTAAAACCAATCCCAGGTACTGTACCAGGCCCGGGGCGGCAGCAGGCAGGCAGGCAGGCAGGCAGAGGGTGAACTGGCTATGGTCAGACAGCCAGCTTCCCCACGTATTGCTCCTCCCCATAGTAGTAGGGAAAGGAGGGAACAGTGACATCCCTGGCCAGGAAGCCCTACTGTGCCTGCAACTCCTTCCCCCATGGCTCATGGCTCTGCCATGGCCTGAGCCTCTTGGTCTGACTGTACCAGAGACAGGGTATTGGGCCCTAGGGGTGGAGGGGGTGGAGCATCAGGGGGCTCTGGGGATGTCTCTGGCCCTAACCCCAGCTCTGCATTCAGCTGTTCCAGCTCCCCCTGATCCAGCAACTCGAAGTCCTCAGTGGTAAGTGCCTCTTCTTCCTCAGGTGCAGGCAGGGGCTGGGGTGAGTCCTGAGGAAGAGATGGGAGTACTGATGGGGAGGGGACTGGGTCACTTTCAGCAAGGCAAAGTAGGGGTGACAGGGTGCTGGGTAGAGCAGTGAGGTCACCACTCCCTGACTCCGGGCTCAATGTCTCCACTGGTCCTCCAGAGGAAAGCATCACTCCATCTGTGGGAGACCCTGCCCCATTGAAGTGCGTGTTCACAAAGTGAAGGGGGGATGAGAGCCGAAGCAAGGTTTCCTTGGATGCCACATCTTCCTCCTCCAAGTCCAGGTCTTGCCTTGAGAGGGCCTGAGGGGGGCCCAGCAAGTCTTCGGGAGGGGCCAGCTCTGTCTCCTCTCCCTCACCCAGCTCCCGACTCAGGGCCTCCTCTGGCTCACTTGGCAGGCTCTGCTGGTCCAAATCTGTGCAGAAAACAAAGAGCCAGGAATGGGCCTGCAGTTCTGAGTAGCTGCAGCAGGCCAATCAGTTCAAGGATGAGAAGTCAGGACATGGAATGCTGGACCAGACCTTTCAAGAGCTTGGAGCAGAGTTAGAGGGTCAGGTCCCCAGAGAAAACATTTATGGGGGCAACCACCAGAGAGCACAGCCAGCATCCCACAACAGGGAACAGGAAGACTGGGAGGGACCAAGGGTTGCCCATACCCTCTGATACATCAGTTAGTTGTGGAGTTGTTGCCCGGGATACAGAGAAGCCACCACTTTCCAAGATAGAAGCCTCTTCATCTGACAGCTCTGAGTCTGTAATGGCCAAAGCCAGGGCTGTTTTCTTCACATCCACCTGCAGGAAAACCAGGATGAACACAACAGGTGAGGGGATAAGAGAGCCCATTTTCCAGGAGCATCTCTGCCCCCACCAATGACTCCCACTCCCTTAAGAGGTGGCTGCTCTAAAGCAGGGCAATTCTCCCCCAGCCTTCTACTTGATCCCCCATCTCCCTTGGACCTCACCACAGGGGAGAAGCCAGCCAGTTCTGCTTCACTCTCACTCTCTGTCTCCGCCAGTGGCTCATCACCTCCAGGGGGTGCATTCTTCCCCTGCCGCTCTAGAGAAGCAAGAAGAGCAGGGCAGTGACCAAGCAGGGACAGTGGTGGGGACAACATGTCCAAGAGTCTGGAGAGCATCTAAATTCCAGGGAATTTCACAAGCCAAGTCCTCCCCCACTCTCCACCCCTGTCCTCTCCTGGGTCATGGGATCCCCTTACTCCTCTTGTCGTGTTTGTGATGCAGGGCATCAGCTTCTGCCTTCATGCTGTAGTCCAGCTGCATGAGCAGGGGCTCCAAGCGAGTGTACATCCTTTGGATCAGCTCATGATAAACCACCAGGGGCCACAGCAGGATACTCAGCACTGGGGGTTAGAAAATCCACTCAGAGCTCCCTATGCCTATTTCCCAAGGACCCTCATTCAACTGATGCCTACATAGAAAAGCCTAAAGGAAGACTAAGTCCTTTCCTGAGACTGTGCCAACCTCTTCCCACATCCACTGCCTTCCTCCCTAGATGACTCTTCCACTGTTACTAATACTACAGCAGCCCCTGAAGATCTCTATAAATGGCTAACTGAACAAGAGAATGTATGATCCTCCTCTTGAGTCAGTCCAGGGAAAGAAGACCAAGAGAGGACTTTCGAAAGGGCAGGGGTCAGACCCTACTCACAGACAATGTAGGAAATCATAATCCCCGGAACATAGTGTCCCAGCACAGCCAACACAGCACAGCCAGAGCAGACGCGAGCACAGAACTGCAGAGAAAAGCACAGGGTCTAAGAGGAACTGTAGGCTGAGGTAGGCACCCTGCTCATCTGGGTAAGAAATATTGCTGATCAATTGGTGGAAGGAGGGGTATGCCCTCCAGGAATGTGGTGCTCCAGTTTAGTCAACAGGATGCCCAAGACCATCAATTCAGGAAGTCTGCAACAGACACTGCCAAACACCTAAAATTTAAACTTGTCTGCCTTGGCAAGTAACAGTGTCAGAACATCAGAAGCATATTCTATCTCCTGTACCAGGCTACTAGCTGTAAACATTGCCTCAGGAAGGCACCAGGCCTCATCTTCAGCCTCCAGCCAGGGAGTTCACACTGTTCCTCCCCTTCCCCCCACCTCTATTTCTCCACAGTGTAGAGAAATGTTGTGTGACATGCGGGAGGTTACCTGAGCTGGATTCTGCCTCTTGTACTGCAGCAGCTCCTGCAGGTGAATCTGGAAGGTGAGCCAGCTCTCAGCCAGGTATCTGCACAACTCGGGCACACTGAGCAGGTGCGGCCGGGCGCCTGACCCCGCACCCTCACTGGGGAGACATGATATGACCCCTGGAGGCCTCAGACACCAGCTTGCTAGGCACTCAAATCCCTCTGAGAAAGCCAATGAGATCTTTAGTCTAAGGAAGGGACAACCCCACCTCCCAAAGGGAGGCTGTCCTGGTCCTAGGAAGCAAAGCCCAGCGCTCCCAACCCTCTGCCCTGAAAGGAGCAGGCATGCAAACATCTATGCAAGAACCTGGAACCAAACTTGTTATCAGTGCATTCACTATGCTGGAGTCTGTGCCTGCAGAAGCTGCAGTGTTGCCCTAACCATGGTGGTGACACTGGCCCCAGAACAAGACAGGGTTTGGACATTTGTCTTCAAAGGGTGGCCTGCACTCACCTGTCAGAGTGTGGCTCCTCTGGGGATGATGCTGTAGAGAGAGGAGGGACACAAGTTATTAAGTGGCAGAGCTCCAAAAAACACTCCCCAAGGCAGAAACAAGTGCCCTTCCTTTGCAGTCCCAGGGTGCTTTCTTCAAATGCCATTTGCAGAAAATGTTACATTGTTATTGTCATTTATACACGTCCCCTTCTTTACACTTAACCTTTCTCAACAACAGGCATCACATCTTATTCATGTTTATATTCCAAACAACCCATTACAGCCCAGCACCTAGCTGCTCCAAAATATCTATTAGGTAAAGGTGTGAACAACAAGTAAAACACAGTATGAACTAATATTCCTGCAAATCCTATCATTGTGAAGCCCTACCATAAGCAGGTAACGTGTATTAACTCATTTATTCTCCACCTCCTTATGAAGCAAGTTCTATAGTCTCTGTTTCATAGATGAAGAAACAGACAAGGAGATCGAATGACTTTTACAAGGTCACGTACATGGTAAATGGGAAAGCAGGCTGTGGAACCCAGGCAATCTGGCTGCAGAGTCCACAATCTTAACTACTCCACTCATAGTAACATTAATTCCGAGAAAAAGGAAATTCTCTATTTCCTAACTAGGGGGAAATTGTGGTGCTTGGGAGGCAGGTGGCCTGCTGTACATTTCCCTCACCATTCAACCCAGCCAGGGGGGTCAGGCGCAAAACAAGTGCACAACGGGGCTTGCTAAATGAATGAAGTAACACTGACCTGAGATGTCAGGGAGGAAGCGAGGCGGCCAGAGGTCCAGCAAAAAATAAGCCAAAAGTGAGATGCTGAGTAGGAAGAAGGGCCGTAGGTTGGACGAAGACAGCAACCTTAGGGAGAGACAGGCACCTCAGCGGTGAGTGGGTGACAGAGGCTCCTACATCCATCGCTAAAGGTGGAAAAGCGCCCACTGATGGGGGAATGGGAACCTCCAGGCCTAACTCACTCGACACCTGAAGACAGGAATGGGGCAACCCAGGCGGACAACACCCTTTAAAAACCGGGAGATGGATCAGTCCTCCAGGGCGAGCGTGAGCCCCAGAAAGGCAAATGGTACTCGGGACCCTCCCGCCCCCGCTCTCCCGCGCAGCCCGGCCCCGCCCCCTCCTCCGCGGCCGTTACCAGAAGAGGCCATTGAGCGCAGCCGCCGTGACCAAGCTGTGAAGCGGCTTCTCCCACACCAGCAGCCGCTGCGCTGCTGCCAGCACCGCCTCCCAGCCGCGGAGCCGCAGCCACAGCGTCGTGGCCAGGCGTCCCACCGCCTCGGCCGTGGCTGCCTCCTCCTCCGCCTCACCGGTGGCCTCACCCATGCCTAGGCTCAGACCCAGGCCCAGCCCGAGGCTCAGGCCCAGCCCCGGCCCCCCACCTGCGCCGGTGTTACCACCGCCACCGCCACTCGCCATAGCCCCGCCGCAGCCGCTGCCCGAGCCCGCGAGGAGCCAGGGCTGCGCGGCCGCCGCCGGGGGCGCGTCAGGCGGAAGGGGGCGCACGCCGCGGAGAGGGCCGCGGAGGCAGCGGACGGCCGTCACGTGACGGCGGAGCGACGGTCCCGTCACGTGATGCGCCCTACCCGCCGGGATAGGGCGGCCCGCGCCTGCGCGCAGGCGGCTGGTAGTGATCCTGCTCCAACGCAGGTGCGTGTTTTGGCTGTGCTGGGCGGTGCTTGCTTTTTCCTGACAGGACTGTAGCCCTGCGATTCCCCACCCTAGCCGGTTTTCTTCTCCCTAGGTAGGCAGGGCGGTTAGGGAGGCTGGTCCTGGCCCGGTATTTCTGTTGTGATGCGGCCCGAAGGGGCAGGAAATGGGCTCCCAGATGCCCAGAATCCCCCGGAGGATTTGCTTCTACTCTGGAAGGGCGGCGGCCGTCCCATTACTCAATTCTTGACGTACTGGTCCTTCCAGGTCCCTCCTCTTAGCGAATAAACAAACACCAGCGCGTGACTCGACAGACTCAAAAACTACTTCACCTGCTCCGAAAAGTTTCCTTCCCATATCTTTATGTAAATTCTTCCACCTACACTCAGAATGCCTTCTAATCCCATGCCCAAGCAAGAGAGTGGGGTGTGGGAGTGAGTTTAAAAATAAAACCCCGTTTAGGTGCTGTTTATTCTTTGGGGTACATGTTAACACCATTTATTGAGATTTACCAACGTTAACAAGCGCCTTATATTCCCTTGAGATCATTTAATCGCTGCAGTAACCCCACAAAATACGTAATTAGGTCCAAAAGTACAAGCTATACCAAAAGGAGGCTATACAGTAAAAAGTAAGTGTCCCTGCCACCTTCTACATAATTCACCACTGTTAAGTTTCTTGTGTACTCTTTCCGAAGCTTTTTATCTACGTTACTGTGTGTATATGTCTCCTCTTAAAAAAAAAAAAAGATTGGGAGCAACTCGCTGTCCCGCGTCTATGTTTATTTACATTAACATCTATATCGGTACGAAAAGGCCAGCCGATCTCGTTCATCCTCAGTGTGCCACGGTGCCCTAGGAACAGTCCCGATTTCTCAGATGAGGGCACGCTAGGGCTCAGCGATGTGACTTGCCCGGGCTCAGTGCAACCAGGAATTCTAGCCCAGCTTCTTCTTGGCGGTTGGGACCCGTGGCTTGGCCCAGCGGGCAGCAGGAAGTGCTGGGCGCTGACTCGCCAGCGACACCCCCGCTGCTTGTAAACGCGGGACAGACGCGCTGCGCGGTAAAGACACCGAACGCGTCCTGCAGCCGGGTCTCCTCTACTCCGTGAGGTGAGCGGCCGGACCCTGGAGCTCCACGCCCGGAGCCCAGAGCCCCGCCCGGGGCGGAACAGGAAGAGGCTCCCGCCTGCCCGGGCCCCGCCTGCCAGCGCTGGGGCGAGTGGAGGGGGGCTACGCCGGCGAGGGCGGCGGCCCGCGCGAGGAAGGCCAGCGGGCAGGTGGACAGGCGGTTAGGGACGGCTCCGCGGCCCCCTTACAACTCGTTCCCTTCTCTTACCCCTTCGTAGGGTGGCGGCTGGCTGCGCGATGGACCTGGCTGGGCTCCTGCTGGACGAAGAGGGCACTTTCTCCCTCACCGGCTTTCAGGACTTCACAGTGAGAGCGCGGTCCGCCCCCTCCCCGGCCTCCCCGCTCTAGGAACTGGGACCCCGGGAACTCCCCTCAGGGCCCGAGTGGGGCTGTGAGCTCGCCTGATGGCTTTGCCGGGGAACCAGGCTGTATCTGCAGGAGCCGTGCCTACTCGAGGCCCTGGCTGCTTGGGCCCCGAGGGAGAGCCGCGGGATACAGGAATGGGGTTAGGGGTGGCCAACCAGCGCCCTTCTCGGAGAACCTCTCCCGGGGAGTCCTCAGTGGAGGACAGTTCGTCCCCCTGTGGACTGACTGCCATTAGCAAACAACTCAGAGAATGCAGGGCTGGGTGGGGCACGGGCCTTACTATCAGTGAGGCAGGCCTGCCGCCCCCACACCCCTCTTCTAGCCCGGAGCCTTGATCTCCATCATACTCTTCCCTGCCCTTCACCCTCCATTACCCTCCTGCTCTGTTTCAGTTCCTCCCAGGACACCAGAAGTTGAGTGCCCGGATCCGAAGGAGACTCTACTATGGCTGGGACTGGGAAGCTGACTGTAGCCTGGAGGAACTCTCCAGCCCTGTGGCAGGTTAGTGTTGTGCGGCTGAGCAAGTGAGAAGCCTGAAAATGGGATTGTCAGCTGTCACCAAAATGTGTCTAAGTGTACCCTATGAGTTACACTGTTTCTTCATAGCTAGTGCATTGGTACCGGTGTAAGGACTGTGTTTGTATTTCACTTTTTTTAAATGAACCTAAATGAGTAGGAAACATTGTTGTCTTATTAATCTCTATTACGCTTGATCTGTATACCAGAAACTTAACTTCCCAAGGATATCCATCATCTGTTTCCCATATAAACAAGGTATTTGTTTATCTTTTCAAATGAAATAGAGTGGAGAACAAATCTAGACAATTTCAGGTGACAGGAAAATAAGACTTCCTGCTTAAAATTCGAACTTGGAACGGGCTTTTTGTTTCAGCGTGGGAGAATTTGATCTCTATTTTGTTACTGTGATTCTGTCCCCAAGACCCCACTCAGATAATGTAGATCTGGGTCTTCTGCTGATAGCAGTGGGGGCTACTGTGAGGAAGTTGTTTACTCACTCTGCTTTCCTTCTGCCCCCCTGCAGACATTGCTGTAGAACTGCTCCAGAAGGCAGCCCCCAGTCCTATTCGTCGGCTCCAGAAGAAATATGTAGCCCATGTGTCCCGGTGAGCCTGCAGTTGAGGGAGACAGAATGAGAGTGTTTGGGCCTTAGAGAGAGGGGAATGGTTATCTTTAAAGAGAAGTTGTAAAGGTACAGGGATGAGCATCATAAGAGTTATAAGAGCTGACAGACCCTTGGGTTTAATTACTGATTTTTTCTGCTACCCAGGGAGGCATGCATCTCCCCATGTGCTATGATGCTAGCTCTGGTGTACATTGAGCGGCTCCGGCATCGAAACCCAGACTACCTACAGCACGTATCATCCTCTGACTTGTTCCTGATCTCCATGGTAAGATGCCCCCTTCCCTCCATCTCCCTGTTGAGCCAGGAGCCAAATGTGAGCTCTACTGATACCACCTCTGACTCCTTTGCAGATGGTGGCCAGTAAGTACCTCTATGATGAAGGGGAGGAGGAGGAAGTCTTCAACGATGAATGGGGAGCTGCTGGGGGTGTGGCCGTGCCCACTCTCAATGCCCTGGAGAGGGGCTTCCTGAATGCCATGGTGAGTAGCTGTTCTCTCTCTTGCTCTGTTGCCCTGGCCCATCTTTATGTTCCTTTCATCTTTTGTCTGTTCTCTCCCAACCTACTGTTGTCTCTTCATTTCTCTTTCTCCTTGTTCTCCTTGTGTCTTTCCTTGTTAGTGTCTTTCTTTCTAGCCTTTCTGGACTAAGCACAGCTTTTGGAAGTTCCTGGCATGGTGAGGTCAGAAATGGAGAATTCTCCACCCCTACCCATTCCTCCAGGCCGGACAGGGTACACTCTGAGTCAGAGCTTATCTTACTGGGCTCTGATTATTTGTTACCAAACTTTCTCTGTGCTTAGATTCTGAGCTCCCTATAGGCACAGACCATTCCTAGGATTATTTTTTCCCCTTATCCTTAATGGAGGATACAATGTGAAACCAGATATGCAGTGACTAACTAAGTTAGTACATAAAAGCTTTTGGAACAGTGTCTGGCACATGGTTAGTAAGTGTTACCCACAGTAGTGGTTGTAGTTGCTACCGTGGCTCTGGTTATTAGCTGGCCGTGGCTCGTATCCAGCCTGGTTTGGTTCCCTACTCTTCCTGCCCACAGGATTGGCGTCTCTACACTGACCCTCGGGAGATCTTTGAGGTGCTGAGCTGGCTGGAGAGCTGGTAGGTTCTAGGACTTAGGAAGAGGGGCTCAAGGGATTTGAGAGCTGAGGCCTAAGCCATACGAGCTAGATGGAGATGAGGGTCTGTGTAACTGGGGGGAGAGAGAAGACAGGAAAGAGGATCACCCAAGGTAGTAGTTCCCAAACCTGTCTGCTGCCCTCTTTGTAATCACCTCCGGAGGGGTGGGAGAAGTTCATTTGAAAGACAGATCTTGGTCTCACCCTCAGCTTCTGGATCAACAGGTAGCCTAGGAATCTGTACATTTAACAAGTTGCCCAGTGTTTCCTGGTGGGTCCTGAGGGGAAAGAGGGGTGCCAGTGGGCCAGCTATGGGAGAACTGCAGACCCTCTCTATCTTTCGTCCCCTTCTCACAGCGTGGCTGAGCAGCAGGGGCGGCGGCGGGGCTGGTACACCTACACAGACCTGTGTGTGCTGCTGGAGCAGCCCGCCTGGCAGCTGGCCCTGGGATCCCTCTGCCAGCAGCTGGCAAAGGTGAGGAGGAGTCAGGAAGGATCGGGGGCTTGAGCTGGCTGGTGTGTGGGATGGGATGATGGAAAACAAATGCAGAAAGGCTCAGGAGATGGGGTTTGCGAGTAGTTAGTGACAAAGAACTCTAACTTGAACACAAGTGTTCAGAGATAAGGGGTGGGTGTGTTAAAGACAGGAGTAGGTTTGGGGGAAAGGGATTTAGCTCTGACCTATCTTACCCCCTCTCCTGCAGCTGTCCTGCCTGTTAGCTATGGCATATGTGAGCAGTGTGGCCCTGGCTGTGGCATCGATGGCTGTAATACACCAGTCCTTGGGGCTGTCCTGCAGTCCCCCACCTGGCCCCCCAGACCTTGGACTAGCCACCAGGTGCCTTTTGGAACCCTGCATACCTTCTCCTGTGCCACAGTGCCTGCCATCTCCTGCTAACATCTCCAGCTGCCTGGAAGGCGACGTAGGGCTGCACTCACTCTGGGGAAGTCTTCTGGCTTCACTGACTCCCCAGCCATTGCCTCCCCCAGATCCTCCTGCACCTCCCACTCTTCTCCATAACTGCCCCCTTTGCCAGAAGCTCCAGAAAGACTCCCCAGCCTGCCGTGCCTGCCACCACCTCAACCATACTGTCCCCACCGGGCCCCCCAGCCCATGGTACCACTCCCATGGCCTGGCTCCACCCTGGCCTTGGAGCCCAATGCCCCCTCTGCTCCCACAGCCCCAGCAGTGTTCCCTTTTCAGCATCATGGAACTGGCCCGCCTCAAGTCTTTCATTTTCCCCGGCTAGGTAGGGTTCTGAGGAACACAGTAAGAGGATTTGGGAGTCCCTGAGAACCTGGAGGAGCAGAGCTTGATCTGGGTCCTTGGCTGGTCCCCTGTCCTCCTGGGTGATGGAGCTTAAGAGGGTCATAGGGCAGAGGGACTGAAGGTCATTTGCTCTCCTAGACCTCCGTGGTCAGCTGCTTGGCCAGAGCAGTGATGGTGCCAGGGAAGGTTTCAGCTTGCTGACTGGGGCATGTCACAGGTGGGCAGGGGAGAGACCCCCATCTCTCTGTCACCCCTGGTCTCTTCTAGACTTTTGCTTTTGAGTTTCCTAGGATGGGGCAAGGGAGAGAGGAAATTTTGACCAGGGTCTGTGTGATGTCCCTGAGGCAAGAGAGGCAGGGACTGATAGGGCCAAGGTGGGAGCTGCTGAGGGAAGGCAGGGTGAGGTGGGAAACCCTCTCCACACCTGTCTCTGGGACGAAGTCTAGAGGAGCCAGGGGCTACTGGGACCTCAAGGCTGAGGGTTTGCCGTCTTGTCTTCCAACCTTCTCTTCTTAGTCCCCTGCTCCTGAGCTTCCCTCTCTTCCTGTTCCTCTCCTGGTGTTCTCTTCACAGGCTTCTCTGGCCACCTCTTTGTATCTGGGGTTTTCATGCTTTTGTAGAACTAAGGTTTCAATAAACAGTTTCAGTTGCATGGCCTGGACTCTTCCTTCTGCGGCAACCCTCGAAGAGCTTTCCCCCATATCTGCCTTCTCAGCCTCCCTACTTCCTGGCACCATCATCTTGCAACTCATTCTCTCTGAGCCCCATTCCAGAATGTCCCTGTTGTTTGATGGTCATAGGTTCCCATTTCAAACTGCCTCTTCATCCCTGCTCGCAGCACCCTTGACCCTGCTCCTAGCGCTGCTCAGCTTGGGTGCGGTGGTGACTGTCGCATGACCATCGGTAGCCCTGTCTGTAGGAAGTTCTGAGTGAGCACCATCTTTGTGGATCCTGAAGCACATCTCATGGACAGAGGCCAAGCCAAGAATCCAGCAGAGCCCCATGAGCTCCTTGAGGGCAAGCCCAAGGACACCTTATCTCTATCCTGACTTCCTTTCTGGTCTGACACATGGTTCCAGTCAGTGTTGCTAAAGAGAGTACCGAGATTGGGTTATCATTGGAAGAAGGAAAACTGAGCAGCTAGCTGGACTGTGGGTATTTGGAACCACCTACTGTGACCCACAGCAGGGGTGGTACTGCCCCCTAGCGGGTATTTTGGAAATTTATAGGGCATTTTTGATTTGAAGGGGTGGGACTTACTGACATTTAGTTTGCCTGCGCAGGATGCCACACATCCTGAATTGCTCAGGAACCCCTCTTTTATGAAGAATTCCCAAGACAACTTTTGAATAATCAGATGGACATTACGTATATGGAAAGCCTATTTATATTTATCTGAGCCTAGAACTATCCAACTTTTTACACGTGAACACAGAATAATTTTTGCACGTTTGGAAAAAGAGTTTGCCAGGAATGCACCTCTGTGTAAATTAAAACTATATTTTGCTTTTTTCATCACTTTACCAAGAAAACTTGTTCACTATTTTGGAACATCAGGTTACCAATGGCAGCACATGTGTCATCAGGAAAGCACTAACATCAGTTAGTATTGTAGTTAGCACATCCATGGTGATGCTACATATGGGGGTGGGCACTGGGCTACTTCATTATCTTCTGGTTTAGCTGGGCCCAAGCTTTCATATAAGAAGGACATGACTGTATGGAATATTTGTACATACTTGTCATTATGCAGTATTTATTTTTAAAGTTGGTGTATTTTTTTTTTAATTTTCATATGTCTGCACCTCAACTTTGTGGCTTAGTCATGTAAGTAGAACTATTCCGGTGATCACTGCTGCACTGTACATAGTATGTTTTAAAAGTAAAGGGAATTCCAGTTGAAAAAAAAAAGGCAGATTAGTCCTGTAATGAACACCAACTAATGCAAAACTCAAATTCATTCTGGTGATGGGATTTAACACTTTAAGTAAAACATTTTCTTTACCAAAAAAATGTATAACTCTGTCTACTCTGGTTTTAAGGATACTATGACTTCTTCAAAAAGTACTGAGTGATCTATCTATATTTTTCAATGAGTATTATAAAAACTGTCAGTATTCAATAGAATATGTAATAAATTAATAATTACACTTGGAAAAAAATTATTATAAATGTCTTGTTTTTCCTTTATATTGCAGTGTTATTACAGATTTCTTTTTTTCTCCTTTATACCACAGTGAGGACTTTATATGGCGTTGTGGTCACTGTTGGCATACATGATGTAGGGATATTTCCTTTTGAGGTTGACCAGGGGGGTGACCCTAAAATGGTTGAAAACCATGATGTAATGGTGATGGTTCCAAATGGCAGTAGTGAGGAGGGCATATAGTGTGTAAAATCTCCCCAGGCTATTTTAGTGGCTTCTGTCCCACTGCTCCTGTCCCAGAACAGGGGATGTAGATGGACATTCTTGGGGGGGAGGGGTCCAGAGCTTGGATCCCCAGTTAATGGGTGATGGAATTTGCACAAGAGCTGGGCAAAGGTGAAAGGCCGTGTCCTACCCTAAATCCCTTGTCCCTTCCTTTGTTCCGCTTCGTTGACACCCCTGGCCCCTCCCTACTCTAGGCAGCTAACTTCACTCAAACTCTGACCTCTTACTCTCACTACTTAACTCTGGCCCAGGGCAGCCAAGACAAGACAAAAGGCAGGGCAGCATGAGCCGATCACCCCACCACGCCACACAACTCAGATCCCTTGGCTCTCACGGTACCCTGGTTCCCCTGCCTCAGCAGCCTGCTCTCCAAAACTCCTCCTCTCACTCTCGGGCCTCTCTGTGTGAGCCTCGTCCCTGGGGCCTCAGCTGTCTTCTGGCTCTGCAGGTAGGAGGTGGAGGTGAAGGAGTTGGTGCTGGCTTAAGGGGGTGTTTGGAGAGAATAGGTGTGGCATGAGAAATCCTCTGGAAATGGGTATTTCTGCCTATTTCTGAAGACCTTGCCTCCCCATCCCTCCACCTGCAGCATATCTTGGTCCTGACTTCTCTGCTCTGTGCCTCCCACCTGCTCCTGCTTCGAAATCTCCCTCCAGGACGACTCTCTTACTCCCCTGCTCAGCTCCTGGCCTCCAGCCTCTTTTCATGTGGCATGTCTACTGCCCTGCAAACTTGGATGGGCAGCAGGTGAGGGGAACTCTGTGGAGAGGAAGCACAGGCTTGGCAGGGTCCCAGGTGGTAGGAGAAGCTTGGGGAGTCTTTTTGGATGTTACATGTTTCCAGACCTGCCGGGGCTGCTGTTCCTACAGGCTGCCTCTTGTCCAGGCTCCATCCTTAGAGTTTCTTATCCCTGCTCTGGTGCTGACCAGCCAGAAGCGACCTCTGGCCATCCAGACACCTGGAAACTGTGAGCACAGATAAAGGGCATAGGGTGAGGGTGGGGTTGGGTGCTACACTGAGCACACAGGTGTAAGTGGATGTAGAGATTGGGCAATTATGGGTGTTAGGCACTGTGGGGAGTTGGAGCTGTGCCATGCAACAGCTAGAACTGTAGAGCAATCGGTCTCCACCCCCTTTACCTCTCTCCTCTCCATTCCAACTTCTCCCAGCCTCCCTTGTGCTGCGCCCATGTAGGGGGCCTGGCTGTCATGGCCTGGAGCCCTGGAACACTTCTCTCCGAGAGGTGAGTGCCTAGGGGTGGGGGCTAAAAGTGGTGCCGGGATTGGGGGAGGCTCTTGTTTCCATTTTTCAGGGACTGGGATGTTCTGGGGGAAGGAGCTGGGGAAGGAACCCCTTCTGGGATTAGTTAAGAAGTCCAGGCTGAGGTCAACTCGATGGAGCCAAATGTTTTCTCTTTGTCCTCTTTGTCCTCTTCTCTACTCCACCAGGTGTCCGGGGCCGTGGTGATATCTGGGCTGCTGCAGGGCACGCTGGGGCTGTTGGGGGGTCCTGGCCACTTGTTCTCCTACTGTGGGCCCCTGGTGCTGGCCCCCAGCCTGGTTGTGGCAGGGCTGTCTGCCCACAGGGAGGTGGCCCTGTTCTGCTCTGCTCACTGGGGCCTGGCATTGCTGTACGTAAGTCCTGAGAGTCGTAGGGTGGTGATGGGTGGGGTGTGCGGGAGCCGCGGGGTTGGGGGAGGGCAGGGCTGCCGGCTCTACCAGATTCAGCAGTGGTCTGAGCAGGGACAACACTTTGTGGATTTGGAATCCAGACTTTTGCTGGATTCATTTGGTCACCCTGACTTTCACACTGTATCCTGCTGACCCCCAAGATGCCCTCCTTCCCCCTCTCTGAGAGGCTTTCTTCTCTGGGACCCCCTTTTATTGTATTCTGCCACTCCCACCTCCATTTCCCCACTCAGGCTTCCTGCTTCCTCTTGCTGCTAAAGCACCTTCCCTCTCCTAGGCTTATCCTGCTCATGGTGGTCTGTTCTCAGCACCTGGGCTCCTGCCCGTTACCCCCAGGTTCCTGGAGGCCAGCTTCAACCTCTTCAACCCACACTCGCATCCCTGCCTTCAGGCTCCTCTCGGTATGTGGGGGTCTCTGCAGGGGCAGTTGAGGTTAGAAGGGCTGGCATGGACGCTCACTCGGCACCTTACCTTTTAGCTTCTGACCACTCCTCCCAGGCTGGCTTGGAAGGTTCTGGGGGAGGGGCTCTTTTCCCTCTCAGTCTTGCCCCTCAGGTGCTGATCCCAGTGGCCTGTGTGTGGATTGTCTCTGCCCTTCTGGGTCTCAGCATCATCCCCCTGGAGCTGTCTGCCCCCATTGAGGCACCATGGTTTTGGCTGCCTCACCCGGGTAGGTTTTCTCCTAGCCCTCCATCCTCTTACTCAAAGGTGTCTATTTCTTTGAATTCAAGATTTAATGAATTTCATTTGTGAGTTGAACCCTGGATTTTCTCAAAACACACAGAGCGGAGAAATTGCCAGTCCAGGGGGGCAATGCCACCCCTCACCACATATGTGATATTTAGCGTTGAGACATCTGTAAGCCCACTGCTTTGGGTCTATATTCGTTACCCAATTTACACATTTTTGTTAGCTGTCCCAACAGATATTTGCATTGGTGACTTATGTATAAAGGTTGCTTTTGTACATGAAATTTATATATGAAAATTGTATATGAAATTTGCTCATTCATAAATTTAATAATGGTCTGTTGAGTGCTGACTGTGTGCTAGACACATGATAGGGGTTACAGTGATAAAAATGACACAGTACCTGCCCTCATGAAGCTTATAATCTGTGTGATGAAAGTTTATAATGCGGAATCTGACTTTATCAAGGAGGTCAGGAAAGGCATCTTGAGGAAGTGATCACTGAGCTGAGATGTGAGAGATGAGTAGGAGCTAACTGGGTAAAGGCAAGAGAGAAGAGCATGCTAGGTGGAGGGAACAGCATATGCGAAGGCCCTATGGTAGCCAGCAGCCCAGCAAGTACAAGGGCCTGAAACAAGGCCAGTGTATCTGGAGTGAAGGAAGCAATGCAGAGGGAGGTAGGACATGAGGCTAGAGAGAGAGGTAAGGGTCAGACCAAAGAGGACCTAGTAGACCACAGTAAATGGATGGGTCTTTAACCTGAGTTTGATGGTTTTTTTCCCAAGACATTATCTTCAAAGACAATGGGCCTCTAGGATTCTTGTGTCATAGGCTGTTAGAGACAGGAGGATCTTCCAGACATGAGTCTGGCTCCAAGGCAGCTCTTTTTCCCTTCCCAGCTGAGTGGGACTGGCCCTTGCTAACACCCAGGGCTCTGGCGGCAGGAATCTCCATGGCCTTGGCGGCCTCCACCAGCTCCCTGGGCTGCTATGCCCTGTGTGGCCGGCTGCTTCATTTGGCTTCTCCACCTCCGCATGCCTGTAGCCGAGGCCTGAGCCTGGAGGGTCTGGGCAGTGTGCTGGCTGGGCTTTTGGGGAGCCCCATGGGCACTGCATCCAGCTTCCCCAACGTGGGCACAGTGAGTCTTCTCCAGGTATGTGGGGGTGTGGGTGTGGGAGCTGCAGGTGCAGGAGAGGGAATGGAACTCAGATGACTGATGGTCAGCTGTGCCCAGCACTCTGCCAGACACCTCACGTCAATGATCTCATTGAGGGAGGTGCCTAGAAGTGGTAAGGGGCTAGGAGTATGAGGAAGGCACTGAATCTCTACGGAGCTCCTTCTGTGCCTCAGGCACTGTACCAGGGCTGAGGTTCTAGAGAGAAACAAATTAGATGAAATCCCTGCTCTCTTGGGGACTTCAATAGAGAGAGGCAGACAATGTAAGAAGAAAAGTATAAAAGATAATTTCCAAGAGTGATAAGTGCTATTAAGAAAAGAAAGCAGCTTGCCAGTACCGGTGGTAGGGATGGCCTTCAGGGTTCTGTGACACCTCTGCCTTGTCCTCCCGTTGCGACTGGCCATTGCTGCAGTGCACCCAGGGAGTGCAGCCTGGAATTAAAAAAAAAAGAAAAAAAGTAAACAGAGCAGAGGGAGTGGGATAATAGTTGAATAAGGGAGACCCCCTTTAGGTAGAGTGCTCAAGGATGCTTCTTGGGAGGGTGACATGTGAGTTGGGATCCGAATGATGAGGAGTTGGCCAGGTGAAAACCCTGAACAGTTGAGGAGGTGGCTGTATTTTCTGGTGTCTCTTCTTCACATAGGCTGGATCTCGGCGAGTGGCCCACTTGGTGGGGCTGCTCTGTGTGGGGTTTGGGCTCTCCCCGAGGCTGGCTCAGCTCCTCACCACCATCCCGCTGCCTGTGGTTGGTGAGTAGATGTATCAGCAGGACTGGTCTTGAACCAGTACCCCACAGCATGGCCCAACTTGTTGCTTGTAGTTGGTACCATTTTCTTTCTGAATAGCCTCCCTAATATATGGATATGAGTGTGTGTCAGCTGCCCTCATTTTTCAGCTACATCCTGGCCTCTTGACTGGCTTCTGGGCTCCTGGCAGAATCAGAAACAAGCTTTTCAGTGGTCTCTGTCCATCATATCCTGCCCTGCCCTGCAATACTCTCTGCTGTGCTGCCCAGTCTCTCCCAACTCTTTGATTACTTCTGTGTGAGACAGGTGGGGTGCTGGGGGTGACCCATGCCGTGGTTCTGTCCACTGGATTCTCCAGCTTCCACGTGGCTGACATTGACTCTGGGCGGAATGTCTTCATTGTCGGTTTCTCCATCTTCATGGCCCTGCTGCTACCAAGATGGTTTCGGGAAGCTCCAGTCCTACTGAGCACAGGTGGGAGGAGGAGGGAGGGAAAGAGGAGTTGCTCAGCAGCAGGAAAGCAAGGGTTCAAGGCTTGAGGCTCTCTGGACTCCAGGCCCCACACCCTTCTCTGGGCTTGACTGTAAATAGTCCATCCATTTGTTTAGCAAATATTTATTGAACACCGTGCTAGTCCCTTGGGATACAAAAATGCCTCTAGATGTTACAGTATCTAGTAAAAGAGATGAGATGTGTAGAAACGTAACTGGAAAGGTTCAGATAAAGAGCCATGGTGCTCAGTGGTGAGAGAGATGGCTTCTGTTGGAGATGATCCTGGTAAATTCATGGAGAAAGTAACATTTAGCTGGTCTTGAACGATGGTAAGATTTAGATATATTTGATAAGAAGGTCATTCCTGGTGGAGGAACCTCATAAACAAAGACAGAGAAGTAGGAAGTTATACGGTATGTCCTGGGAGCAGCAAATAACTTAGTTTGTTAGCTCAGCTTAGTAAATAGCAGTGGTTCTTAACTGAGGATGGTTTTGCCCCCAAGAGAACATTCGGCAATGTCTGGAGACTTTTTTGACTGTTCTAAACAGGGGAGAAGTGATTGTTACATGCATTTAGTGGGTAGAAAGATGCTGCCAAACATCCTACAATGCACAGGACAGCCCCCCTCACACAGAAAATTATCTGGTCCAAAATGTCAGTAGTACTGAGGTTGAGGAACCCAAGCTAGAGTACGAAAGGTAAGAAGTAGGGGAAAAAAAGTTGGGGCTTTTAATTCCAAACTTTCCAGAGACAGGGAGCCTGTAACTATCAAAGCTTATCTGGAGGGCATGTGGATGCTCAGCAGATAGGGATTCTGTGGGAAGAATTTGGGAAGGGGATGCTCAGCAGAGGGACAAAACGGGGGCAGGTGGGACAATTCAGAAAGATTTGTCCTTAATCCAAGACTTAGGTTTAGGTTGGAAGTATAAGACCACTTGATTTTGCATAGGATCAGAGTTCTCCTCCTGCCTGACCCCAACCCCCTGTAGGCTGGAGCCCCTTGGATGTGTTACTGCGCTCACTGCTCACAGAATCCATCTTCCTGGCTGGACTCTTAGGCTTTCTACTAGAGAACACCATTCCTGGTAAGTTGAGGCCAGGCTCCAGCAGACTGGGGAGTGGCCAGGAAGTCATCACTCCCTGGGTTGGGCAGTGGCCTGACCATTCTCTCTTTTGCAGGCACATGGCTTGAACGAGGCCTAAGTCAAGGGCTGCCATCCCCTTTCACTGCCCAAGAGGCTCAGGTGCCTCAGAAGTCCAGGAAGAAGGCTGATCAAGAGTATGAGCTTCCTTTCCCCATTCAAAACCTGTGTCCCTGCATCCCCCAGCCCCTCCGTTGCCTCTGCCCACTGCCAGAAAACTCTGGGAATGAGGAAGGAGGGTCCTCTGAGCCAGGAGAGACAGCTGACTTGCTGCCTGGCTTTGAAGAGCAGTGCCAAGTCTAGCAGAGAAGAACTTAGGTCCCAGTAATTAGCAGGACTCCTACTTCTACCCTGGTTAGTTTAGACCTATCTCCTGGCTTACTGGAAAGTCAGCTACCAGGCTCTACTTTCTCCTAGGAACAGGGCATGTGTATGTCTCACATGGGCCCACCTGAAGTCTCATTTCCCAATAGATGTGTTTGCTTTTCCTTCTCTTAATTAGGCCTAACTGTTCCAGAGCAGGGTCTGTGGTTTAGTGGGCCATGAACAAATGAGTGACATGCCTGTGAACTAGCTATACTTGAACCCCAGCATTCACTTAACTGGTAATTATTGAGTGCCTCCCATGTGCAAGGTCCTAGAAATACAGATATGTATAAAACAGGGTCCCTATCCTCTCAAAGCACTTATGGTTTAAAAAGATATGTAATTACTAACTAAAATCCAAAGCAGAAGGCAGTCTGCAATAAAGATGAAAACAATGCTTTGGGAACAAACAGAAGAAACAATGAATTCTGATTGGGGATAGTGGGAAAGCCTTTACACAGAAGCAGCACTGAGGCTGGCCTTAACAAAAGGAATTTTGGTTGTGGAACATGGAGGGGGAGAATTTTTCAGGCTCAGATATCCAGCTCCAGCAAAATCATAAATTGTACAAAGCCCAAGATGAGTTGAAGGATTTCAAGCTTCTCTGTGGTGATGGAGCATAAGTATGGGGAGTGGATGGAGGGAGAAATCAGACAGGAGAGGTAAAGATGAGGTCAGACCATGGGATTTATGCCTGGGAGACTCATCTCTTTAAACAAATCAAGGGCTGGTGAGGACCCAAGAGATTATCTAGAGAAATTCAACCCCCTCGTTTTATTTAACAAAACAAAACAATAAAGAGGTTGGACAGGTAAGGAAGTGACTTTAAATTTATCAACAAGTTGAAATCCGGGGCCCCTCTCCTGCACCCCATCTAGCGTTCTTTCTACTCTGCCAGCGCGACTCTAAGGAGTGCCACTATCCCTCCACCTTTCTACTGGGGGTCTTCCAGCCTCTCTTTTTGCTTTCTTGGCCACGGAGGACCTCCACCTCTCAGCGGTCTGGTAACCAGCTCCGAGGGCCCAGATGCCCTGCCCATGTGAGGCCTAGGCTCCGCCCCAGTGTCCCAAGATCCCGCCCCCGCGGTGTGGGGGAATGCCACTACTCTAGGCCTTTCGATTGGCGCGGGCGGGCCAGCCTGCTGCCGGGAAGGTGAGAGCTCTCGCGGCCGCTCACGGTAGGTGGGGTGGAGCTCGAATCAGGGCCGGGGCCGGGCGGCGAGGAGCTGCTCGGACTCTGACGGCTGGCCCTCGCACGACCTAGTCTTCCCCGCAGCTTCCTCCCGAAAGGGTCCCGCGCGCGGCGGGGATTCTGGGGCAGGCCTTGAGGGGTGGGCGGGGCTTTGGGACCGCGCGTGCGCAGCCCGCCTCCGGGCCGCGAGGCGGGGTTTGTGAGGCGCTCCGCTGGGTGCGACCAGGCAGCCGGTTGTCGGCTTTGTTGCTCCTTGAGGAGTCCCATACCGCGCGTCGTGCAGCCTGTGCTATAAAAATGAAAATACGGACGGCGAAAGCCTTTGTAGCGAGGGCGAATGGGAACTGGACGCCAGGCGGGACTCCTGGGGTGGGTCTGTGGTAAACATAACGAGGGTTCGTCCTCTCCCAGAGAGGCGGGGCATGGCCCAGCCAGGATGGTCGCTGAGGCCTTGTTACCCCCTGCAGGATGGCGGAGGAGCTGTGCGGGGAGGCTCACGGCTAAGGGGCGGGACGGTGCAGACCGGTTTTAGGCAACCCCATTCCGCTATTGGCCCTCGGCGCTTCCCCTCCCTTCATTCAAGAATAATAAATGGGTGAATCTGGTTAATGTCAAGATTAAAGGCGTCCTTGAAGAAAAAAGAAAAACGTGAGATACAGAGGCCTCAGAACAGGACGTGCGTGGTGGGAGCAGCTAACGCCAGGTCTTGTGCTGAATTCCTCCGATGCGCTGCCAATGTGCAGCCTATGTGCTGGCCACATTTTAAACTCCTCCCCTGCCCACAAAGTGAAACACCGTACAGTTTGAGGATCCTGAGCTTCCAGGCTTTCCGAAGTACAAGCTAGGATAATCAACCCAATTTTGGTGACTCTTAGAGTGCACACCGTGGAGTGCCTGTAGGGGAGAGAAGGGCTTGACGACTTGCGGTTTGTGACCTTTGGCAATGTGGAACTCTGGTCCGGTGAAGACTAGTTTAAGCATTCCAGGATGGCCTCTTCCCAGTGGGAACAGCAAGTGGCAAGTATGACTGAGATACCATCCTCCAAACACAAGCTTTTGAGGCTGCTGCAAAGAAAATATATATATAGGAAATATATATATTTTAAAATTCTGAGAACTTCCAGAGTTTTGTTTTTAGATAATGATCAAATAATTTGAATTTCCTGCCCATGGCACTTATGACTTATGATGTTTTATAAAGCAAAAACTATTCCTCCTCTTCCAGAAGTTCTAGGAAAGGATAGCATTGACATATTTATTAGGAATGTGATAAAGATGCAACAAGAATGGTTTAGGTTTCCACGTTGTTATATTATTAGAAAACAAGAACACTGTTCCCAATATGCTGAGGCTTAAATGCTATAGAAGAAGCAGAAATTTTATGTCCTCTAGGAATTTAATAGAGGGGGAAAACCCCTCAAAATTATAAATAGATTTTTAGTGGCCAAGAGGTAGTCAGGTTGATGCTCAGCTTGTTGGCAGGGGGCGGGGGGAGTGAGGGGGCAAAGTGGAGTGGGGAGAGAGGAGATAGAATGTAAATCTATGCCTTCTGTCTTATTAGGGAGGATTTTCACAAGACTTATTTGATATAGAACTGTCTGGGTGGTGTTCCCCCAGGCCTACAGTACCCTGGGGGCACTTTGCTAAATTAAGATTCTCCTGCAGATGGAGGAACTGGAGCAAGGCCTGCTGATGCAGCCGTGGGCATGGCTACAGCTTGCTGAGAACTCCCTCTTGGCCAAGGCTTGTATCACCAAGCAGGGCTATGCCTTGCTGGTTTCAGATCTTCAACAGGTGTGGCACGAACAGGTGGACACTAGTGTGGTCAGCCAGCGAGCCAAGGTAAGTGTGAAGAGAAGTACTGCTGTGGGTGGCAGAGGACATCATTTCTTTTCTAGTGAAGGTTAGGGGATGTTAACGTCAACCAGCTTGTTAGCCTGTAGGTTGCCAAGAAAGGTCAATTCCCATTGATTTTATGTTCTGCACTTTTACCTATAGTCCTGGCATCTTTCCGTGTGTGTGTGTGTGTGTGTGTTAGTTTCTGTACTGCATACAGCAGAAGGCAGAATTGCGAAGTAGGCCAGTTGATCTCTCTTCTTTTTGTTTTCTTTTTTCTTGTTCTGATGTTTTTATCTTCCCTTCCCTTCTCCTCCTGCCTGCTGTCTTCATGTTAACCAGAGTTTCCCTTTGCTGTCACTTATGAGGGAGTCAGTTTCCTTTTAGCACTGTCACTCTGTACAACCCCTGCTGTCTTTTTAGGAACTGAACAAGCGCCTGACTGCCCCACCTGCGGCTTTTCTCTGTCATTTGGATGATCTGCTTCGCCCATTGTTGAAGGACACTGCTTGTCCTGGCAAAGCTACATTCTCCTGTGAGCGTGTGGCAGAGGCACTGACCCTACGGGTGCGGAGTGAGCTCTCTGGTCTCCCATTCTATTGGAATTTCCACTGCATCCTAGCTAGCCCTTCCCTGGTAAGTGCAATTAGAATACAGGGTGGGGAAGGGGTGTTGGCTGCTTCCCCTTCTCCAAGCTTCTCAAATGGAACTTTTGGTGTTCTTTTTTTTTTTTTTTTTTGTAAATTCCATTTGAAATTCTTCTCCAATTAGAAAAGCTTCCTTGATCAGACAGAGGCAAAAGGGATTCTTGATTGGTACAATTCTTTCCTTGCAAAAGGAGCAGAGTTTGGTTCTGCATGCTTTGTTGAGTATCTTTATTCATTACCTTACTTATTCAACATTTATTAAACATCTTCTATGGGCTAATTGTTGGGTGTCCAGATCTAAAACAATATAGCCTATTCCTGGAGTTCATAATCTAATGAGAAGGCAGACAGACAGGAAACAGCATAAAATATGGTACATTTTTGAGATAAGCCCAGGATGATTGAGGATCTGAAAAACCTTTTTGAAGAGATAGTTTCTGAGCTGAGTTTTGAAGATGTGTAGGAACTAATTAGGAGAAAATAAAGAGGTCATTCTAGTGAAGAATGCATTTTGAGAGGTGAGGAAATGTGTAAGTGTGGGGCAAATGGGGAACTTCATGACCTCAGGGAATCATGAGAAATGAGGTAGACAGTGTCCAGACCTTGAAGGATTCTATTGAGTTTGGATTTTATACCCAAAACAACAGGGACTCATTGAAAAACTTTAAGCAGGGGTTTAATGTGATCTGATTTGTAATTTATCAACATCACTCTGGTAGTAGGGTAGGGTATATACCAGTGTTAGGTACCTTTCTGAACATTATCTTGTCATTTAATCCTCCCAACTTATCCCAAGGTAGGTATTATTATCCCCATTTTTCAGAGTAGGAAACTGAGATTGAAGATAATTTGTTCAAAGTCATCCAGTTTATAAATGAGTGAGCTGGAATTTGACTCCTGGATAGGTCTGATTCAAGAACCCATTTCCAGGGTCTCAGAGGATAATGTCCTCTGCTCACTTGTAGCTTTCTAGGCCCCAAGAGTTTTTATTAGAGATTAGTTAGTTGAGCGTGAAGAACTAGCTTGTGGAATTAACTGTTGCTGGTCCCTTCTACCCTTCTGTATAAATAGAGCTTGTTTTATTCTTAGAGGACAGGGTCTTGGCCAGGAGGTCTAAGGGTGTAGGTTTATCAGCAGAGAGATCTGAGGACAAGTAGGCATCGTTTTCCATCTCTCTTCTTTATTCTCCCACAGGTGGTGTGATGCTTTGGCATCAGTAGGGTGGATGGGACAAAGTGCGTTTTGACAAACTGGTTTTCAAACTGGTTCTCTGGTGTTTATTTTTGATCTGGTATTTTTGATCCAGTAAAGCTAGACTTGAGTGTTCGGAGAATTACTGCTCATTCACCTCTGAATTTCTAAGGCCCATCAATAGTGCTTAGCAGATAACAGTCATCACGTTTGTTGACTTTAATTGAACTTTCTGTGAAAGTCCATCTTGCTCTAGGTAGTATTTATCTACTTTGTTTAAAACCCCTGTAACTTTTTCTGAGTAACACCAGGGGGCACCGTTCCCTCAATAATGCTTATTCTGGCACCAAAACATCTGGGAGGCCTTGGGGAAGCCCTAGCAATAGCTAGTCTCATTTTGTACCACACAGCCCTGGAAATTCAGAAGAGTGAGCTTGGAGATGCAGTTCTCTTTGGAAGCTGATGGGCTCTAGTTTTTTCTTTAAACGAATACAGTAAAGAACGCATATAATGATGTTATGATTGAAAGTAATATGTAAATAAAAACCTGGCTATTCTAGGCAAATTCCTTTAATTGGGGAGCTGCAGTTAAAACAGAGGCAAGTACTTGGAGGAGACTGAATCTTGGTTGCTTGTGGGAGAATTTAGCATTGAACAATTGCTTAATAGTTGTACTATTAAAATTATATTATTAAAAGAAGAAGAACGCCATCCCAGGGAAACCCCTGTACCTGAGGAAGCTTTATAGGGAAAAAGTTAGAGCCAGTGGACACTGGCAAGGATGTAGGTGGATACTATTTCAAGGTTGTGTGTGTGTCTGTGAGGTCACACAGTCATAATTTTTGTTACTCATTCTTGTCATAGTTTTTATTTAATTCTTTTTGAATGAGTAACTCATGCAAAAGGCAAACACTTCAAATAGCATTTAAGGGTATGCAGTGAAGAAATAGGTGTTCTTTCTACTCCCTTTCCAGCCCCCATTTTCCTTCTCTAAAGCAACTACTGCTGTCACCTTGTGAATTTTTAAGAAAAGTTATATATGTTTGTGTATGTATATATGTATGAATATACTTATACAATTAAATACATACCTGGGTATGTGTATGTATTTTCACAAGTGGCAGCATGCTGTTTACATGTTTACTACCTTTTTTCACTTAATTATACAACTTAGAAGTCATTCATAGCAATACATTTAGAAGACCTACCTTCATATTTTTTAATGGCAAATAGCATGTTGATTAATGACTATATCA